>NW_024465926.1:26570318-27841258 GCF_017591425.1 Ochotona curzoniae | reverse complement strand
TAATGTTGAGGCATGTAAAGATAAAATACTTTGCATTTAGAATTTTCAATTAAAAGGGAAGTCAGCGTAGCTGAAAATTCCCCTCAAACCCTGCAGGTTAACCTGATACAGATCAAGTCTACCTGTACTATCAACTGGCATAGATATATCTCTGGAAAACTTCAAGTTTTATATGTTGCTGTGAGAGCCTGCATCATGACTGCATCATGTCCTTGGCAGTTTCATTTTCTAGGCTCTTTGTAAAGCAGGGAAGGAACATTAAGCAGGATGTGAACGATGATGTAATTTCTGAAACTGCGTCCTTGTGAATGAGACTGCATTACACAGGAAAAAAAAAATCCCTGAAAATGGAGCAGTAATTGCAGGGGCGTGGTGACCCGTCATTGATTTCCAGGCAGATAAAAGAATGCTTGGCAAGAACTTTCTGCTTTTTCTTCATTCAGAATTTTCCAATGTCTAGTTTTTAGTTACAAACTTGACTCTGAAATATTTCTGTTCATTATCATGATGAAGTGGATTTGAAATGGCTACTGTGTGGTGTCACATATACATAAAGTGGGGAAACAGTCCTTGGGTAACCATGCAAAATTACGCTGCTTTCAATAAAACACTATTTGAAGAAGGAGGAGAAGGAGAATGTTCATGTAGAATTTTTTAAAAATACGTACTTTCCATAAACGTTTTGAAGATTCCTCTTGTTACAAACAGTATCAATGTACTGAGAAAATATTTCAAAGCTCAGAAATCAGAAAAAAGCGAGTTCTAGGGCCTGTGTTATGAAACAGGTGGTTAAGTCACCAACTAAGACACTGGCATTACTGTTGGAGCAGCATTACAAATCCTGAGCCAGCTCCCTACTAACACACGTGCAAAGCAACTGAAGATGGTCTAAGTGCTTTGGCCCCTATTACACTTATGGGAGACCTGGATGGAGTTCCAAGTCCCAGGCTTCAACCTTGGCTCAGCTCTGTCTTTACTCAACCATCTTGAAAGTGAATGAAAGTTGGAAGATATTCTCTCTCTCTCTCTTTCTCTCTGTCCTCTGACATTCTGCTGGTCAAATAAATCAACAACACAGTCTTTGTTAAAAATTCAGCAAATATTGGCAGTAAAAAAAGAAAAAAAGAAAAAAACAGCATGGGAATAATGCAAATCTCCCACTATCAATGTAAATGGTAGAACTCATAGACCATTAAGTAACTAACTTGACTCTTGCTGAAAGTTTTGGTGACAGAGGGAACTGGCTCTCCTAGGACTATAGTAGCTCAAGTACAGCCCTGCTACCTTCACCTTCCCCTGGAGAAACTAGAGCCTTATATCTGACTTTTAATGAAGACAGGACTAAGGACTTTCACCCTCCAGCCACATGAGACACCACTTGTGGGTGGTTGGCAGCATTCTATGACATCACAGTCACTGGGAGGTGTGCCCTCTGGGTTGTGAGGCAACCAGTGGCCAGTCCTCTCCTGGCAGCCACACTGACTGGTTATGGGTAGTGAAGGCAGGAACACCGAGTGGGTGAGTGGGGTTTGTTTTCTGCCTATGTTGTGGTAGGGGAAGGACTGTCACCCCCACCACCTGTGGGTGGCCCTGATATGAAATGCCTCTGTCCAAAGTGGATGTCACAGAGCCTTCCAGGGTGCCCCTGTGTGCAGAATATGAACACAGCCACCTCACTTCTAACACTATGCTGTGTAGCAGGTATGAAAGTGTCTCTTTGTGAGGCAGAAGTGGGGCAGGGAGAGCCCTGGGTTTGGAATATACTGCTCCCTGAAGGACACTGGATGCCCACATGGGGAGGGCAACGGAAGTGAGATGGGAACTTACGCTGCCTTACCCTCCATCAATTCACCTGCTCTAGTCATGTCATCCTCCTGGGAAATAGCCACCAGGTACAGGGAGAGATCCCTGGGAGTCCCCATGTGCTCTCTGCTGCAGGTATGAGCAGGTCCTGGAGAGAATTGGGGGAGGAGGTGGTCGCTGCCTCAAGTGCTAGAGCTGAGAGAGTAGGACCTGGCTTCCCTGGGGACAAAGAGGAGGGAGGCTCAACTTCTCCAGGGATTGCGTACCCCTGCTCCTCATCCAGGTCCCCTCTTGGCATTAGGGCCACCAAGAATGACACTACTGGAGTTTGAAGAAGATAGACTAGCTTCCTCATCCCAGACAAGCTTGGATTCCTGCTCTGAGTTATCCCCACCCCAGCTTTCCTAAGACAGGGACCTCGTTCCCCACTATGATGCCCTGTTCTGAAGTGATGACAGGAACTCAGGCTGCTGTCTCAAGTGCAGATCAACATTTTGCCAGAGTAGAATAATAAAGAGGAGGAATCAAGACACTGGTAAAGCAGAGTTGGATGTGGGCCAGGCCACAGGCACTCACTATAATCCCTATTTCTGAGGCAGCCTGAGGGTCTGACTGTTCACGGGGCGGGGGCGGGGGTGAAGTTGGGCTCTCAGCATTCCACAGTTGTATGCAGAGGATCTGGGAATCAGACTGGCATTGGAACAATTATCTAGCAGGTGTCTGGGTCTCAAGGTCAGGCTATCGTTCTATAGAAATCACTCCTGAGAGAGAGTTGTGGTATGGTTCTGAACTGCAGGGTGCTTTGCTGTAGTGATCAGGATAGGAGGCCTTGCACATGAAGGCCCTGTCCTGGGTCTGTGCTGGGAGAAGAGTGGGGTTGGGCTGCAGGAGGCAGACTTTGAGGCTGTTTCTAGAACTGTGCAGGACAGCAAAGAGGCCCAGTAACTATGGAAGTGGGCTCAGGTGACCAGACAAGATGGAGGCTTCAGACTGTTTCTGGTTGGTGCTTAGCATCCCATTTTAGGATTGGGATTAGGCAGGGCATTCTAGTTCCAAAATCTGGCAGAACTTGGAGAAAATGAAGATTGAATGGGTGGATGGATGACTATGGTTTCAGCCAAGGCAGGAGGATTAGTGGAGAGCAGGTAGCTAGTGCACAATGGAAGAAGAGGTGGACCAAGTGTCCCTGAAGGGGTTTGGTGATTCCGTGAGCTGTGGGCCAGGGTGCACAGGCACAGACAGCTTTGAGCAGTTTGTAGGGAGCATACCCAGATTCATCAATTCCAGGTGACTTCCTGGGGAGAGCTGATATGGGCACACAAGCCACTTGTCCTGAGCACCCAACACGTTCTCAGGACAGCTGCCTCACAGCTGCTGCAGAGAGGTTACCACACTTCAGGACGTGGGACAGAAGGCAGTCCTGGAGCCATCCAAAGGCAGTGAGGGTGGCTTTCAAGCACTGGATCCCTGTGTTCATGTTATCAGCCATGGCTCAGCATCTGCCATTAGGATGGCTACCTCCCCTCTTCCCTTCTCTGTCCCCTGTGCTAAGAGTCTGATTCTCTGGCCCACTTCGGAGGAAGAAGCACCTGTTCTAGGATCTGCCCTCACACATCTGCCTTCCTTCCCTTTCAGCAAGCAGACACTGTCCCAGGACAATACCCTTGAGACTAAGATGAGAACCAATCCTTGGCCAAGGGCTTGGCCTCTAGTAAGCAGATCTAGAGAGCTTGTGGGATCAGAAAGCGGAAAATCATGGTACCCTAAGTTTCTGCAAATGTAGTGTTTCAGGTAACTGCTGAAATTGTATTGATTTACCTACCTCAAAATTGACCACAGCACTTGGATCACTACCTATGGGCAGTTTTGACCAAATTGCATGGTTGCGACTGCTTTGACTGTAGTTCCAAGGCTCTGCCTTGCGGACTGGGTGTGCTATGGTCAGAGGCCAGGCCAATGCCACTCATGATATAGAAGGTCTGGGGTGCAAGGTCTGTGCCTTTTCTGGTTCACTCAGTCTGGGTTCTCACAGAGCTCCTGAGCTTCATCCGAATGCCAATCTCAGAAGACAGCCACTAGGCTGATGCCATCATTTTTCATTTTCCTGGATAAATGTTAACAGGCCCTCAGGTTCCAAAAATGGGTTAAAATGTTGAAAAACCACAGCAAGTATCATGGCAGTGAGAAGGTACCTTGGGGGGGGGGGAACCATGGAGATCTCTTTAATCGAACTGTAATGAGCAGTGCCCATGGCTGTGCCAGGCACAAGCCCACAGCCTCTCCTTCCCGACACCCCATCCTGTACTCTATATCCAGAACATGTGTGGTCAACATTCACCTGAGCCTCCTCTCTCCTGCAGTTTTGCATCACAGAATTCCCAGCCAAGGGCACAGGAAAGTGCAGATGCTGGGTGTGGATAACAAGAAGGCCTATTTTCCTCCATTTGGAACAGAAGGAACCAGACCACAGAGAAGGGGACCTGCAGTGGGTCCCCACACACAGCCAGACCTGGGGCATGGGCCACTGGTCCTCACGGGATGAGTCATGGGCAAGAGATCATGAACAGAAACACAAGGGGCACACACAGCCTTGCCATGACCATAGCCTGAAGGGGGCAGGAGCCAGGGAAGCCCTGGAGCTCGGCCTGTGGGTTCCAACAACTCCAGAGGCTGGGGCAGCCCACAGGGAAGAAATCTCAATAAGGCTGGAACAAGGGAGGGTGCAGGTTGCTGGGGAGAAGGGTGTGGCCTTGGCACTCCTGTCAGGGCCTGGGCAGCCCTTATGCTCACCCTGAGGAGACACAGCTCTCCTGACCAGGGCTCATGGAGGATCCCGACATGGACCTCAGGGACACCATCACACTCCTCAGTGGTTCTCCACAGGCTCCCTCAGCCAGCAGCAGCAACCACAGGACCTGAGCACCCTCAGCAGGGCGGGTGGCACGTACAGAACAGTGCTATCTGAGGACACCCCCTGTGGGGGACCTGGATGCTCTCCCCACAGGTCCCAGCAGGACAAGATTAAAAACCTGGGCCTGTGGTCTCCTGGGCCCTGACTCACTCAGCAGCCTGCTTCACTGGCTCATCCTCTCCCTCAGTGTGTCAGCCCCAGGGACACCAGGAGGCCTCACAGGGCCTCAGGGGCTGAGAAAGGGGTCAGCTGTCCTCTCCTTCTGAGCGCTGCTGAGAAGAGCAGATATGAAGACACTTCCTGAAGTCATGACTCACAAAGCCGCCCAGCTGAGCCAGCCCATTGCAAAATCTAAAATTACAGGCTCTAGCTTCCCTACAGAGACAGGGAAGCTCAGCTGAGGACAGTGCCTGGCCCAGCCCGGCCCGCCATGTCCTCCACACATGGACACTTGGAGCTCAGCAGGGCTTCACAGCTTTGCTGCAAGTGGGTTGGAGTGTGACTGGGAGAAAGGAAAGGTGATTTGAAGCAACCAGAGCATGGTGAGAATTCATGAGTCTCTTTCGTGCCATCACCTAGAAGGATCTAGGTCTCCCCAGATGCTTTACCTGAGCCTTTCTAAGTTTCATAAAGATCCACATCAGATCTGTGCTTTGTGAAATATCCCTCAGAATGCTTTCTTTTTCCCTCAAGATTTCTCTATTCATTTGAAAGGCAGAGTTACAGAGAGGCAGATATCTCCCATCTGCTGGTTCATTTCCCTAATGCCCTCATGACCTTACTATGACACTCCAACTCTGCAGCCTCAGCTTCATCCGGGTCTCCCACATGGGACAAGGTAAGCAGGGACAAGGTACCTTGGCCCCTTTCTCTGCTTTCCCAGGTGCATTAGCAGGGAGCTGGATAATCTCACATTAATAGGGCAGACCTGATCCAGGCCCCACATGGCCCACAGAGCAGGCAGCAGGTATTCATGCTAAACCACAGTGATACCATGATTGCCCTCATAAAAAAATCTGCTTAGAGTAGCAGAATACAAAATTAATGAACGCAAATTGATGGCACAAGTGTACACAAATTTTTTCATGGCTGAGAAAGAAATTGTAAGTATAGTTCCCTTTAAAATATTGGAGAGGAATCTCAAATACCTGGTAATTAAGCTACTAAATATGTGGAAGACCTCTATGATGAAAACCTTAAAGCATTTTCAAAGGAAATAGAAGAATACATTGAAAAATGGAGACACTTACCATGTTCCTGGATTGGCAGAATCAACATCATCAAAATGACCTTGTTCTACAAAATGAAAAACAGATTAAACACAACTCCAATCAATAGCCCAACAACATTCTTCTCAGAAATAGAAAAAAATGATACAAAAGTTCATCTGTAATCACAAGAGACCACGAATAGCCAAAGCTATCCTGAAGAAGAAAAACCAAGTGGGAGGAATCACAATTCCAGAACTCAAGACATACTACAGAGCCGTGGTCATCAAAACAGTCTGGTACTGGTACAGAAACAGAGAAGAACATCCATGGAACAGAATAGAAACACCAGAAGGAAGTCCACACATTTACAGTCAACTAATCTTTGACAAGAAAACTGAAAACAATTCAGACAAAAATCTGGGTCTCTTCAACAAATGTTTTGTGAAAACTGGATAACAGCTTGCAAAATTAAGAAGCAAGACCCACACCTGTTACAGTATACAAAAAACCAGCTCTAAGTGGATCAAGGACCTAAATCTACACCCAGAAACCATCAAACAATTCAAGGAAAACATAGGAAGCACACTCCAAGATATAGGAACAGGGAAAGACTTCTAGGAAAAGATGCCAGAAGCAAAGGCAATCAAAGCCAAAATGAACAAATGGGACTACATCAAACTAAAAAGCTTCTATACAGCAAATGAAACAATTAACAAAGTGAAGAAGCAACCAATAGAATGGGAGAAACTTTTTGCAAATTACACAAATGATAGGGGGCCAATATCCAGGATTTACAAAGAGCCTCAGAAACCCAGGGAAAGTAAAAAAAAAAAAAAAATAAATAAATAAATAAATTAATTTAAAAAACTGTAAAAAATGGGCAAAGGAAATGAACAGACATTTCTCAAAAGAACAGATTCAAATGGCTAACAGACATATGAAAAGATGCTCAGGTTTCCTACATCAGAGAGATACAAATGAAAACCACATTGAGGTACCACCTAACTCCAGTGAGACTGGACTACATTCAAAACTCAACTAACAACACCTGCTGGTGTAGATGTGGGGAGAAAGGCACCCTCCTTCACTGCTGGTGGGAGTGTAGGCTAGTACAACCACTGTGGAAATCAGTATGGAGAGTGCTTGGAAAATTGCAAATAAACCTGCCATATGACCCAGCTGTCCTGCTCCTAGAAATAAACGCAATAGAAGTGAAATCTGCATGTGAGAAGGGGATCTGTAATCCTATATTTGCAGCAGCACAATCTACAATAGCAAAGACATGGAAACAAACCGGGTGTGCATCCAAGGAAGAGTGATTAAAGAAACTGTGATACATCTACTCCATGGAATATTATTCAGCTCTTAAAAAGAATCACATCATTTACAGCTATGTGGTCCCAACTAAAGACTATTTGCTCAGTGAAATGAGTCAATCACAAAAGAACAAATGCCATATATTCTCTTTCATATAAGGAAGCCAACGTGGAAAGTGTAACCCCAACAGTCTAATCTATACTGTTTTTTGATTGTTTGTTTGCTTTTTTGGCTATATCCCATGTGTTTTGATGTTTTTATTTCAGTTTGGTTCCTTCCAAATAATCTCTTTCCTCTAGTAGAATTCATCACGTGCTCATGAATTATACGATGGCATCTTTTTTTCCAAATAGATTTCTGTGTTTCCTTTTTGTCTCTCATGTGTTGGTTACTCAGTGGTGCATTGTTTTTTCAAGGTGCCATAATTTGCTGTTGATGTTGTTGTTGCTGTGGCTGTTCTAACTCATACTGGTTATTGATCTTGTTTCATGGTTTCTCATTTATGGTAATGTATAGTGATGGATTACTGGAGTCTCTCATATACAGACATGGAGGTACAATGGAACATGCATCCCTGCATCCAGACGAAAGATGGATTCCCAGTGAAACTGTTGGACATGTGTAGAATTGATAATTGCAAAAACTTGGAAGCAACCAACATTTCCATCAACAGAAGACTGGATAAGAAAGCTATGGTTCATTTACTCCATGGAACACTACTCAGCTATTAAAAAAAATGCAGTTCAATCCTTTGTGGCCAAATGGGCCTAACTGGAAACCATTATGCTAAGGGAAATGTGCCAATCCCCAAAGGTTAGATACCACATGTTTGTCTTAATTTAAGATGAAATGATGTCAATCTGAAAAACAGTACCTGTAAACTGTAATATCATTTTAACCCCAAACAGCCTGTATCTCATGCAGTAAGATATTGTGAAGTAACCAATGAACCAACAATCAATGTGAGTCAGACTGCTTATGATCTACATCAAAGAATTGTAAATTCTAATATACTTTTAAGACCCTATGCTACTTGGAAATGGGAAGGGACAACAGAGAAACCGTCCATATCCTTAGAATGTATGAGGAAGACGTGAAGTATAACCTATCAGGATCATAACTGGTAACTCATAGACAACAGACTCGAATCAGCATTAGACAATAGTAAAACTACAAAGACATACAGGGGGAATCAAGAGCGATCCTGACAACCTTTTAACAGGAGGTCATATGCACAACATGGGGGGGGGGGCGGAACCACACAGTGGAGCAGGGGGACAGCAGGAGGCTTGTATCACAACCCTCGGGACTCCCAGATCATCACCAAGGACTATCAGTATGGGCACCAAGTACTACATCCCAACTGCCAAGGAGACCACAGGGAAATGGAGTGCCTTCGGAGGCCAAGAACTCTGAGGTCATCCACCCCCATTTGGATCTACCACATGGGATGGACGAAAGCTCAAACCATCCTCGCAGGATCCAAGGTCATCAGAACAACAGCCAGGAGCCCTGAGTGGTCCGCAGAAACAGAAGAACAGTAGACTTCCTTTGGGACTAGGGAAAGGAGCTTTCTCTGGTCCTCACTTAGTTCCAACTTTAGATCCCTACCATCTCTTACAATGACCATGAGGGTCGCTCTGGAGCCCCTCACCCCAACACACACACACACACACACACACATACAGAGAGAGAGAGAGAGAGAGGGAGAGAGAGAGAGAGAGAGAGAGAGAGAGAGAGAGAGAAATTGGAATAGAGAACAACAGGAAAGCTTGGAACAAGACAGGAAATGGTCAGCGTGGACTCACGTATACCTTACTAGGTAGGACACAAAGATTAGTTACTCCTCACTAAGGTATTGAAGATTTTGCTGCACACCCCTCCTAAAACTGTTCTGCACCTCAACTGTTGACATATGCCTTGTTAGAGTTATAAGCCAGTTTACACTATCCCCAAATCTGTCAAGTTCAGCAAAATTTAAGCTTCAACACTATAAACTGCTGAATGCTAAAATGAAAATAGACACGAGACAGCTGAATAGTACCCTATAGCCATTTTAAGGTGTATAGCAGCCGGTTCTGTGTATAAATTAAAATTGAAATGTCAATGAAATAGTCACAGGATGTAGTAAAGAACTTGCATTTTTTTTAAAAAAAAACATTTGTTACTCAATACCATGTCAATTAATTCCATAATGTTGTAAATTGTTTTTGATGTTATGTTGTGGCTTTTAATTGATCAGGAGGATATTCTGCCAGCTCTGCTTTCAGACCAGAGATGGTCTCCCCAAGAAACCGTTGAATTTATCTGGACAATTAGATGCTGGACTCTATGTTTGCAAAGAAAGAATCTTGACCTAATTTGAACTGTAATACTGCAACAAGGTGGAGGAATCCACCATGGGGGGAGGGTAAGAGGAGGGGTTGGGGGAATCCAAGAGCCTATGAGACAGTGTCACATAATGTAATGTAATCAATAAAAAAAGAAATAAAGAAAAAAAAGAGGGAGGCGGTGACTGCTTTTAATATATATATTAAATATTAAAATCATATAAAATTCATAATGTATGATAATATATAAATAATGTAACACACATTATATTATGTATTATATAATAGTATATGTGAATAAAGATGAACACATATAATACATTCATATATTATGTATGAATCTAGTCATGTAAATATATATATTCCATGAACTCTTTGAGATTCTGTTTGTCATGAAGAGTGTCAATTCACCTAGAAGATATAACAGAACTCAGAAATCAGAGAAGCAGTGCCAGAGCCTGTGTTATGGCAAAGGGAGTTAAGCATGACCCAACTCACTGGCATCTACTATCAGGTCAGATGTTCAAGTCTTAATCCAGCTCCCCAATGATCTTGGAAAGTGGTTTTAAGAAGCCTAAGTATTTTTACCCCTGTCACCCATATGAAAGACCTGGATGGAGCTCCAAGCCCTATTTACTCAGCCATGTGGGAAGTGAACCAGAAATTGGAAGTTATCTGTGTATATGTGGGTATGTTTCTCTGTGTGTGTGTGTGTATCCTCTGTCATTATGCCATCAAATAAGCAAACTTTTTTTAATTCAACAAATCTTGATAGATGAAAAAGAAAAAGCCAGCTATGGAATAAGTCAATCTCCCTTTTGTACCATAATGGATAGAACTCATAGTTCATTAATAACCTAAATTGACTTTTAAAAATTGATCTGGTTTCAGACGGAACAGGTGCTCCTGGGTCAGGCATAGCACCTCACCCCAGCCACAGCCCTGCCCTCCTCACCTGGGCCCTGGAGAAACTAGAGTCCCCATCTGGTGGCTTTGGATGAAGGCAGGGCTAAGGACCCTCACCCTCCAGCCACATGAGAGCACACCTGTGAGTGGCTGGCAGCATTCTATGACATCACAGTCACTGGGAGGTATTCCCTCTGGGTTGTGAGGCAACCAGTGGCCAGTCCTCTGTTGAAAGTCACACTGAGTGGTTATTGGTAGTGAAGGCAGGAACACAGTTTAAGAACCTGCTGGATTATATCTACTAAATATAGAGCTCAGTAACAAGGCAGCATCTACTTAGGGCAGGCATCATGATGCATCTAGTTAAGTCATGGACTACAACATTGGTGTCCTGAATCATAATGCCAGTTGAATTTGGGCTGCTCTGCCCAAAACTTACTCTGTGCCTCAAGCATGGGTGCATGGGCCCAGGCACTCGGACCATCCTCCCCTACTTTCCCAGGTGCATTAGCAGGGAGTTGGAGCATTGTGGACTCCCCGAGGGATGTGAGGTCACAGGCTGCAATGCAGTCTGCTACTCCAAAGCCGTTCTGGTTCCCCTAACTTCATTTCTTCCAGCCTTCTGCTGATGTGCAGTTTGCAAGGAAGTAGATGATGGTGCAAACACTTTGGTCTCTGTTTTTCACACAGGAGACCAAGGCTGAGATCCAATTCCTGGCTTTGACTTAGTCTGTGCCTTTTGGGGAAGTGGGTATGAATGTACAACTTGGGAGTCTCCGTATATCATCTATCTATCTATCTATCTATCTATCTATCTATCTATCTATCTATCTATCTATATCAATATCTTTTGAATGAAAACTAAGCAATTTTTAAAGTGTTTTTAATTCCAAGAACACCTACATTCTTTAGTGATGGACCAAAAGGCTTATAGAACCACATACAAAATTTTTTTGAGCCTGGAATAGCCTAGGTTAGAAAATATAGGCCCAGTATTTTCTTTTTTTTTTTTTTGCATTTTTAAAAAATTTTGAATTTTATGGTACAGCTCCATAGGGTCTGGGATTTCTCTACCTCCTCATCAAATTCTCACCCCAACTGATTTTCTCCATATTACTACAGTAGTGTTTGGCCCAGCATTTCTGGCAGTGATGATGGAATTATAACTCCTTATGAAGGACTATACTATTGCAATAAAATGGGAAAATAAGATGGGGGCAAATTTTTGGGGGATGAATCCAGACTGTACAGAATTATAAAATTCAAAAGAAAAATAAAAATTTTAAAAAATTGATAAGAAAAAAATGCCTCTGTGGAAACTCGCATTCCATAAAGTATGCCTGTATTTAAGTTTTGGCTCTGCTTCCAATTTTGGCTTCCTGTTGATGTGCATTTCAAAAGGCAGCAGATGGTGACTCTTCCTCAGACAGTCTGGGGACTCCCAGAGGCCTTAGAGGGCCCTCAGGGGTTAGTTACCCACCAAGCTCCTGCTGAGCTGCATGGAACATAGAGATGTACACATGGAGAAGCAATGGAAGCTTTGGACCCGCCCAAGGTGTTCCAAGTTGGAAATATTTGCACAGACTGTTCCAGCTGAGTCTGCCCAATGTAAAATCTAAAATTCCAGATTGTAGCTTCCTGACAGAGATAGGGATGCTCAGCTGAGGACAGTGCCCTGCCTGGCCCTTACCCTCCTACCCACGTGGACTACTTGGAGCACAGCACGTCCTTGCTGCTTCCCTGCAAGTGGCTTGGAGTGAGACCAGGAGAAAGCAAAGACAATTTGAAGCAGCCACAAAATGATGAGAATCCCAGTGCCATCACCTAGAAGGGTCCAGGCCTCCCCAGTTGCCTCACCTGCGTCTATCTAAGTTTCATAAAGATCCACATCAGATCTGTGCTTTGTGAAATGTCCCTCAGAATCGTTCATTTTTTTCCCCCAAATTTCTCCATTTATTTGAAAGGCAGAGTTACAGAGAGACAGGAATCTTCCATCTGCTGGCTCACATGGCAATATTCCTCATGGCCACCTGGAACCTTCCAACTCTGCAGCCTCAGCATCATCCAGGTCTCCCACATGGGACAAGGTAAGCAGGGACAAGGTACCTGGGGCCTCTCCTCAGCTTTCCCAGGGGCATTAGCAGGAAGCTGGATAATCTCACATTAATAAGGCAGACCTGATCCAGACCCCACATGGCCCACAGAGCAGGCAGCAGTGATACTGTGATTGCCCTCATATGGAATATCTGTTTCTATGCAATAGCTGTCAGTCCACAATATTCCTTTTAAAAAATATCTAGTATATATTTATGAAGTTAATATGTGCATTAATAGCTTCTTATATTCTTAAATAATGTGGAGCATAATATCCATTAATAGTATATAAATGCTATATACTTATATTTTTATATAGTGTGTAGTTTATATGTATGATAAATATCCTGTTTCACATCTATTTCTGTAACTATGTCATTATAACAATTATATGTATTAGAGAATATTGCTTTACTTACTTATTCATTTATTTACATAAATATTTTATTTTGTTTCATTTGAAGGTTAGAGTTACAGAGCTTACAGAGAGTTAGAGAGAGACAAAGAGCTTCCACACGTTGCTTCACTGCACAAATGGAAACGAAGGCCAGAGCTGGGCCAGCCCTGAGCCAGGAGTTGATGCTGCTCTCCCACGTGAGTGCTCGGCACAAGCCCCTGGACCATCTTCTGCTGTGCTCCAGACCTGGTGGCAGGGAGAAGGATCAGAAGGGGAACAGGCAGAACTCAAGCTGGTGCCCAGGCGGGGTGCTGGTGCTGCAGGAAGGAAGGTTTTACCAATGATGCCACAAAGCTGGCCCCTAGAGTATCTACTGATAGACAATTATTTAGGACAAAGTAATTTTTGATGCAAACTTGCTTTCACAATACACAGAGAACATGTTTTATAAAGACCTATGCATAGAATTTGAGACTCTTTTTTCACCTGAAAACCTTTTTGATTTTAATTGCAATTGTCTGTGAACTTTCTGGATCTCTGGTCCCTGGACTGGAGTTTGAATCCCTGTTGCATTGCTGCATGATTTGGAAAAGAGGAAGTTGTACCCACCACCTGTATGAGATTCAGGTCTGACTCTTACCAACAGCCTCTCCACTGAGCCCATAGCCTGCTACACTGTGGGGAGGTACCTCATCCCCTTAATCCTTCCCTGGGAGAATGTCCCATCTGCTGGCTCACTGTTTTTACTCCCAGGGAGTAAAATCTGGTGGTAAGAGATTCATGGGGAAGACTCCTAGTCAGGGAACACCCTGAAAGAAAGGGCAGGACACCACTGCAGGATTCTCTGTAGGGGAAGGGTGGAGTCCCAGGGCCCTGCTAGCCTCATACAATCTACTGAATTCCAGTACTCTGAGCTCCAACTGACTTTCAGCTCTCTAATCCCACAGTGCTCCAGCTACTCAGGACACTGCCATCCTGGCCATCCTTCCTACTTGCCAGAGCTCCAGGCACCTGGATTTCCTGAGCTCCCATGATCCAATCTTCCATTCCAGCCCCGGCCACAGGCCCCAGCACATGTGTAGCCCTGCCTGGCAGCTAACAGGATGTCCACATTTGAGCTAGGAGCTCTGCATTTTTTTCGATCAGCATTCCCATTTTATCTGCCTCCAGGATGAGTGTGTTTGATGAGGGTGCTACCATTTCATCCCATTTTCCTGCCATTCAGAGCCTAATATCCCAGAATGCCAGGGTCTGGCCCAGGAGTCTCTGCTCTGCCAGTGGTGTATGAACCCATCTTCTGGTTCTGGGATCTCAACACTGTAGCTTCCTCCTGAGTAATGGCTTTGCTACCAGTCATAGACACTTGACTCCAGTGATCTGGAATCCCAGCACTCAGGCACTCCTTTGCTGACAAATGTGGACTCCGACAAGTCCACCTTGACACATGGAGCTCCAGTTTCTCCATCTCACATTTTTCTTTCTGATCCCTGACTTTGTGCCAGGCAAGCCTCCTGAGACCCATCCTGCTGGTCACCCAGGTCCCACACCCAGCATCCTGAAGAAAGGCTGAAGAGAGGGTGGCCCCGGGCAGCTTCTCATTTAAGGGCCCCTGTGTTCACCTGACATAGCAGTTGGTGTCCAGGTCTCAGTGTTGCCGGGTCCGTTTCAGGTTCCTGATCACGGACCGTGGGATGGTCAAGAGGCGAAGCCTTGGTCGGTTACTGCTGTCATTGTCAGGAAGGTCATCATATCTGCTGGGTGTGATCCCTGAATGGGGAGGGGACTCTCAGGCTGATGGAGCAGTGGCAGCTAAACACATTATGTTCATGTGCTCACACACAGATCACTGAGGCCATGGGCCGGTCCAGGACCGTGAACTCACCACTGAACAGCATTTGGAGATCCATGTTGCTAGCAAGCCTCTGGGCTCTTAGGCGGAAGACCTCAATCTCATCTGTGGGATTGGGGAGAAGGATGTCAGTGTATGTGTGAGGCTCAGCAGGCCCTTGGAGGAAAAGGAAGGAAGAAGCAAACTCCAGGGTGCTTCTTCCTGCCTAGGACTCCGCTCACCACCACATACTTCAGGTCTCTTGCCTGCCAGCAACTTCCCCTGAAGATCTCAACTCAATTGTCACCTACAGGGGCCTTCAGGGTGCACATCCCCTCCTGGCCATGGCATCACTGAATTCTCTAGAACGTGTGACCTCTGACATAGGCATTTGGCTGTTTTGTTTCTCTACTTTTCTCAGTACAGAACAGGATGCACCCGAGTAGGCATTCTTAAATATTGCATTCTTACACTCTTAGAAAAGTTAGTTTCTGTGTGCTGGTGTGTAGTGATGAGGGTTAAGCAACTGCCTTTGATGATGGCATCCCATAAAAGCATCAGTTCATGTTCCAGATGTTTCATTTTCTTTTAAAATATTAGCAGCAGAACTTGGTCACATGCTGAGTTGCTGATAGAATGCCAGGCTCTGGGATTCAGCCTGACCCAGTCCCAGCCATGGCAAAAATTTGGGGTGTGAACTAGCAAATGCAATATCCCTATGTCTGTCTCCCACTACTGTCTCTGTAACTATGACTTTCAAATACAGAGACTCACACAAAGAGAGAGGGGAGACAGAGATCTTTCATCCACTGATTCATCCCATATTGGCCACACAGCCTGGGGACCATGCAAATCTTGGGTTGGTCCAATGCCGGGAGGGAAGAGTTTCCTGTGAGTCCCACTGGTGAGACCCAGTGGGTGGAACATCTCTCCATTCCCACCCCTGCCTATGAACAACAGAATCCGCAGTACCAGTTGCTCAGTCCTAGGTCTTCATGCATGCTGTCATCATATTTAACCCTCAGCCAACCTGACCATCTAACAGAGCTGGTACCTGACACACATGGAAAGGAAGTGACCTGCCCATGGTGTGACAGTGGACAAGGGTAGCAAAGCTACACCCAGGACATTCCATGGTATGCTATGGGAAAAAAGCAAGGACTGTGCTGTGTCAATCATCTGTGTCTGTTCCTCAGCTCCCATCCCAGGGCAGGGCACAGAAGGTGCTCTCAGATGGAGTTAGCACTAACAGACCCATCACTATCAACCAGCCCTGAGCATCTGATGGCAACGTGTTGGGCGTGGGGTGAGTGGAGAACGCAGGGTACTGGGAAGGGGGACCCAGGAGAGTAAGGGTGGGCAGTGATTTTCACCTTCTTGGTTAAGCCATCGCCGCACAATTTCAGTGACATCAAACCGCACCCAACCTGCTGTATTGCATGAGTCCATGGTGTGATTGGTGAGGTAGATCCAGGTATTGTTTCTGCATTTCTGGAGGACAAAAACAGGGCACCGGACTGGCAAAGACATTTCAACGCACTGCATATTTCACCCCCACTCTACCTGCCCATCCAGTCCTTCCCTGACAAACACATACATTGTTGTCAACAGCTTCACCCTCCTACAGTACTTGCAGAAAGGAGAGACCTAGACTCCTTGGTCTTTTACCTGCTGCACTCACTGAGGGGTGTGTGGTGTTCTCATCCCCTGAGGCCACAGGTACCACTGCAAGGCTAAGCCCCTTCCCACCAGCACAGCCCCCTAGACCAGGCATCTGTGGACAGTATTCTGGGTCTGCAGGGCACACAGCCAGCAGACCTGACAGCCTGGGCATTTGATCTGGTGGCTATGTTAGATGTCATTCTCTGACCGCAGTGGTTGATAAGACCTAAGAAGGACAGGCTTAAGACCCTGAGGAGTTTGGGAAGAATCTTGTACAACTAAAGGAATCTGAGACTGGTTTAGTGCTACAGAGTTCAGTTACATCCTATGATGCAGCAATCCCGTGTTAGGACCCGCATGATTCTGATTGTTCCACTTCTGATGCCTGCATGCTCATGAGGCTGGCAATGCAACAGACTATGTCCAACCTGTTCTGCCACACACATTGGAGACTAGGATGGAGTTCCAAGCTCCTGGTTTGCACCTGGCCCCACTATGGCCATTGCAGGCATTTGCGGAGTGAACCAGCATTTGCACACTCTCTAGCTACACCTTTCCGTCTCTCAAAGAAATAATGATAAAAGAAAGCTCAGAGTCTGAAGTTGTGGTATAGAGGGTTAAGGTGTGGCCTGTGCCTCAGACATCTCAATGGACACAGGTTAAAGACCCAGTTACTTACCTGTGGTCCAACTATGTGTCAATCCTCCTGGGAAATCATGAGTACATGGCCCAAGCACCTGGGCTGCTGGCACCCATGTCAGGAACACAGGTGGATCTCAGCTCCTGGCTATGACCTGGCCCAACCTAGTCATTGTGGCCACTTGAAGGGGGAATTAATAGATGGAAGATCTCCCTATATTGTTACCTTTGTCTTTGTCCCTACCTCTCTCTCTCACTGTCTTTATTTCTGTAACTCAGGCTTTCAGCTAAATAAATAAATCTTTAAAAGAAACCTCCAAAAGAAGGAACTACAAAGTAACAGCCATTATCTCTATGATTTGGGAGCCTGAAAATATTTCCTGCTAATAGCTTAAATTTTAAGCAAGTTTCATGCAGCCAGTGGCTCCCATAGTGAGCAGATGAGTTTGGAGTCTCCAGCATTCCCCAAAACTTCACGTTTCAGAGTCATGTCTTCTTTAAGGGTCCAGAGCACTGAATTATCCTGCAGAGTCGGAGAGTTCTGAAGTCCCCAGGAGTCCCTGTTTTGAGCTCCTTCAGCCTCTGCAGGGCAGCACCTTCCTCCCCACCTGGCCTCAGCTCGGGCTCTCACCTCACCTCGTACAGTGTGAAAGACTGCTCCTTGAACTGTTTGCGCCCATACAAGTGCAGCTTTGCCCGGAATAGCAATGCCGGTTCAGGTACAGCTTCCCGAAGCTCTGTTTTGTTGAAGACCATGTACATGCTGTGTGGGGTGTTCCTGAATTGTTTATAGATTGCTGCGATGAGAAGGCAAGAGAGAGAGGTGTGAGGAGATTGGCAAGGATAGAAGCAGAAGGGTACCCCTGGCTAAGAGTTGGCCCAGAGTGTAGGAGTGTCAACTTAGCTGAGGGACCTTGGGGGTACTTGTGTCCCCTTTGTGGTGGCCTCTGCCTTGCAGAATGGGTCCTAACTGCGTGACTGCATGGAGGCTCCCTCCACCTGCCCCGGGAGGTGTTGTGTGACTCATACTTCCTGACATGTCCAGACCTAATCCTACCTTGGACTCATTCACTCCCAAGTGTTCCACGACCTCTCTCTGCCCCCTCAAACTACCCCTTTCCCAAGTTTGTCGCCTCCCTGGAAGCCCTTTCCCATCCCAGGATTCTCATTTCCTGGGATTCTCTACTCTATGCCTTTCTGTCCTGGTGCAAAATACCACGACCCTCAGCATGAATCCCCTGCAGCCCTCCCGGGTCTTGTCTTCCTTTCAGCAGCTTCTCCCTTCCCATTGGACGCACTTCCTGTTCTTGCATTCCTCATAAACTCCACCATCTCTTTCTCCACAACTCCAGCTGTCCTGCTGTTTCCTTATGCCCTGGATGTGGCGCTTTACGGGGGTCCCTCACCCAGCTCTGGTCCTTCAATGTTTCATTTTATAATCTTCTAACCTCTGCGTCTGCTGTCTCCACTGGCTCGCTTCCCAAAGTTTTGGGGCTCTGCCTGTCCCCACAGGGTACCCCTCTCTGCAGTTCCTTCCAGGTGATCCCACATTCAAGTGCCCTAAGGGAGGCAACCACCTTCCCCCTATCACATCTCCACTGGAAACATCCTGGATGACTGTGTGGCTCCTGTTCACTTGGCTGCCTTTCACCAGATTACATCGCCAAAGGATGGAGAGCTCAGAGGCATCCTAAACAGGATACCCATGCCTCCCATGTTCGAGTGCTACAGGGATGCCCCTTCCTCCTTCTCCTTTCCTCTGCCTGGCACTGTAGTGATCCCAGGTTCTCCAACTCACCATTGTTGATGTCCACCATTCGCACACGGATGAAACTGAGCGTGTCCTCACTCAGTATGCTCTCTGGCATGCCGCCCAGGCTTGGTGGACTAGGAAGCACAAATCTGGGCATCCATAGTAAAAGCCACGGCAGCGGCAGCATCTGCAGCCCAGTGGGCAGCATGGGGAGGCTGTGATGGAGGAGTCTCGGTGTCCACGAGAAAACTGAAGACAAAGATGGGTAATCTGTGGTAACAGCAGCTGAACCGTCTCTGACAGAAGAGCTTGGCAGATCTGAGAAAGGTGTGGCAAAGCCTTCCTGGCAGACAGAATCTAGAACAGGAGTGTGGGGTCGTGATGGATAGAGTGGGGTGATGTCACTAAACTCTCCCTCCTCTCTGGCCAGGTCAGTGAGACTCCCAGGTGCAACAGAAAAGTTTTAGAATTTTTGACTTTTTATCCCACTCATTTGGACCTCCCCCAGCTCCTCCTCCTCCTGCTCCTCCTCACAGTGAAAAATGCCACTCACTTCACACTCTGGCCTCAGGCAGTTGTTTAGTAGTTTCTTTCTCTGCTCTGGAACTGCCCTGGCTGCAGGTGGCCCTGACCCAGGGGTACCCCAGAGGGACAAGGCAGTTCCGGCATCCAAAGCACATATGTACCTAGGCATTGTTGTCTGTCAGAAGATGCCCTCAGGACTACTGGCTCCCATATCAGATCCCAGTTGCAACCCCAGCTCCTCTGCTTCTCATCCAGCTTCTTGTAATGCACCTAAGATGACAGTGGTCAGTTGCTCCAGCATCATTTCAAGCCTCTCTATGGAGACCAGGATGTGTTTTTATGTGCCATCCTTCAGTTTGGCCAGGCTTCATTTGGGGAGAACCAGTGAATGGAAGATGTCTTTTTCTCTCTCCCTCTATGTCTCTGTCTTCTGCATTATGCCTTTTTTTTTTATTGTTGCTTACACTGTATTGTGTAGTACGGTTTTATAGGCGCTGGGGATTCCCCCCACCCCTCCATACCCCTCCCCCCATGGTGGATTCCTCCACCTTGTTGCATAACCATAGTTCAAGTTCAGTTGAGATTCATTGCTTGCAAACACATGCCTAGCATTTTATTTTTAACATATTGTTTACCCAATACTATGTCAATTAATTCCATAATGTTGTATATTGATACTGAGGCCTTGTTGGGGCTTTTAACTGACCGGATCTTTACTCTGTTAGACCTATCTTCAGACCATAGAAGGTCTCCCCAAGAGGCCACTGGACTTATCTGGACAATAAGATGCATTATGCCTTTTACATAAATAAATGAAGCTTCATTAATAAAGCACAGATTCTTGGAAATTCCTTTTTTATGAGGTAGAGCCTGCACCCTCCTCCACTTGAGCCTAGCTGGTGTTGGGGCCTGGCTTCTGACACACAGAACAGAGCTAGAGTGGGACTCCCTAGGCTGGGTCAGAGAAGGCATTAAGTTCCCCCCTGGCTCGTTCTCTCAGGGTGCCACACTGTGATTTTGGAGGGAGGGATGAGGAGAGAGAAGCAGTCACCAGAGAGGCACATACAGGGTTGGGCTGAGTCTGTGGCCAACCACCAGCACCGGGTGAGTGGCCCATGGAGGGGGGAGGTCTTCAAGGATTAATCTGCTCTGCATGTATGTGCAGCATTGGCTGACACCTGACTGCTGATTCAGGAGAGACTGACAAGAAGTCTGGCAGAGACAAATGTTATCTGTTGCTTTAAAACATTTGTTTTTGGGCCAGATCAGTAGCCTATCAGAGTAGTGCTTCTCTTGCTAGAGCCAGCATCATACATGGGCACTGCTTTGTGTCTAGGCTGTTCCACTTCGGATGCTTGAGCAGAAAGTGGCTCAAGTCCTTGGGCCACTTCACACAACTGGGAGACCTGGGAGAAGTTTCTGGTTCCCACCTTCAGATCAGCTAGGTTTGGCCTTTGCAGAAATTTGGGGAGTGAGTCAACAGATCAAAGTGCTTTCTCTCTGTTTCTCCTGGTCTCACTGAAAAATTTTCCTTTCAAATAAAAATAAGTAATTATAAAAAAAACCCCAAAACACATTGTTTATTTGGGATAGTATTGTGATACACTAGGTTAAGTTGCTGCCTGAAGCTCCAGTATTGGACAGGGCATCCGGTTTGAGTCCTGATGCTTTATTTCCGATCCAGCTGCCTGCCCAGAAAAGCACCCGAAGCTGCTCCAGGGGCTTAGGCCTCTACCCCCCATGAGGGAGACCTGGATGAAGCTCCTTCCTCCCAGTTTCAACCTGGCTCTACCCTGGCTGTTGTAGCCATTTAGGGAATGAACCAGCACATGGAAGCTTGCCTCTGCCTCTCGCTGTTTGATTTTAAAGCTGCCCTATGTGTCACTACAACTGTGTGGCCAGCTGCATCTCCTTACTTTAACAGAAACAAATTGGGGTTGAGGTGGGGAAGGCAGAGACCACTTGATTCAAGTCTTGAAAGAACCAGGACAGCCTTACGACACCTGAGAATCAGCACTTCACCCACAGCCCATTCCTCCCTTCCTTCCTTTTCTCCCTCACTTCCTTTCTCCCTCCCTCTCTCCTTCCCTCCCTCCCTCTCTACCTCCCTCACTCTTTCCTTTCTTCTTTCTTCCTTCCTCCCTCCCTCCTTCCTTTCTTCTTTCCTTCCTTGCTCCTTCCATCCTTTCTTTCTTATTGGCATGTTTTTATTGGAAAGTTAGATTTACAGAGAAGAGCAGAGACAGAAAAATCTTCCACTAATTGGTTCTCTACCTAAATGGCTAGAACAGCCAGAGCAGAGCCTACCCAAATCCAGGAGCCTCTTTCATGTCTCCTGTTGGATACAGGCTCCTAAGGACTTAAGCCATCCTCTGCTGGGGACCTTAGTGCTCCAGACCATTACCAAGTTGCTGTGTCAGACGTATTCAGTTGGGATGTAAACCAGCACATATATGGGTTACTTGCCTGGACACTTGAAAGTGGCTATTAGCCTGTGGAGCCTCCACACCAGCCCCCAGCCTCCTTTTACTGGATGATACCAACCCACCTTATGCATTTGCTTCTTATAGCCCCAACCTTGAGTCAGCAAAGACCACAGACCTGGGTTCCAATGCTGCTCCTTGGGCTGTTGTTCACTGTCACAAGGAATCACTCCAGTGTTTTCACCTGCAAATGGGAATCAAAACAGAGCAATGGGAAGGAAGGAAGGAATGCTAGGAAGGAAGAACAGGAAACACTTGCCGTGGGGCTTGGGACACTCAGTGAGCTGTCAGTGTGCTTTTGCAAAGTTACCCAACCTCCCTGTGCCTGTTTTCCCATCACAGGACTGCAGATGAATGTGTGCTCCAGGGTTGTTCTAAGCAATGCATTCTCTAAGGAATGTTCCTCCTTCAAGGAGAAACTTAATGGAGTCTACAAAGAGCAGGCAAAGCCCAGAGCATAACAGTCATGGCTGCTAATGTTATTACTGATTTTTGAGTGGTAAAGGAGAGTAGTTGGTTTGTAGGCCAGCCTGGGGGATTCTAACCCACAGCGCTGGGGCAAGGGCTCTGTGAGGAGTTGAATGGCCTCACTCATAGTACTAACATAAATGCCATGCCCCAGGCTATAGCTAGGTTCACTCTGCTGCTATGCTAGCTTCATGAACCTGGACTGTATACAATATTCTAGAATGCCTCATGCTCATGGTCATGTCATTCTTGGTTTTTAACAGACACTGGTGTCAGATGATGTCTAACATAGCTGTGAACTCTCAGAGCCCAGGTTGCTAGATGGGCAGGCTGTATGTTCTGCTGACATATTATCACACCAAGCTGGTCTGATAGCCCTGTGTTGGGTATTTTGGGAACACAGTGGTGAGTAAGACAGCCCTGGGTCCTTCCTGATAGAGTAGAGTTCACTTCCAGAATACCTGAAACAGCCTGGGCATGCACAGACACTTTGATTGAGTGATGAGTGAAGTGTGATTGGAAGCCATGGGTTGGGGTCATGTGAGGGTGTCCTAATTGCCCGGGGGGCCCAGAGAAGGCACCCATACACATTTGGGGCTCAGGAAGGGTGCCTGCAGGAGGAGGTTGACTGTTCTGAGACTCAAAGGATAATTTGTATGGCCAGATGTAGAAGGGATCAAGGGGCAGAGAGCGCTGCCAAGGGCCAGAACTGCTACCTGGCAGGATGTCTGCTGAGTCCAGGCCCTGACCTGCAGGCAAGAGGAGCTTAGAAAAGATCATTCACTCATTGCAGACACCTTTATCCCACACCTACCCTAGAGAATGGCCCAGCAGGATCTTTATCTCTGACTTTTTATTGCCTGTGGCACCATGCTCAACTAGTGTATGTGTGTCAGCAATTAGCACTGTAGCACGGGTGGGGTGGTTGAGTGTTAATGGCAACACAACAATGCAAGGGTCTAGGACAGAACATCCTGTAGTTTACAGTCAGGTGGTGAGGATGCTTCCTCCTCAAATGTTTCTTAAAACTTTTGTTATTAATAGATTTAATAAAATCTAATTTAATTATAATAATATTCACTATGTTTCATATTATTATATATTATCTACAATTATGCAATATTTATCATATATAATAATTACAATTATTCATTAGTATATTACATATTATGGTATATGTTATATTATTAAATAATAATAGTAGTAAAATTTTATATATTTGACAGGCAGATTTACAGAGTAGAAGACAGAGAAGTCAAGAACAAAAAATGAGTGGATCTTTCTGTTGCTGGTCCTCTATTGAATCAACAACAACAGCTGAATCTGCCCCAGGATGAGCCATGAACCTGGAATTCTACTTGGGTTTACAGTTGGTGGCAGGGCCCGGCACGTGGTTGCACTTGCACCACTGTCCCATTTGACTGGAGTCAGAAGTGGAGCTGCAGGCACTTGAACAAGTGCCCACGTGTGATGCCGGCATTTTAAGCTTCTGTTTAAATCATGGTGCCACAGTGCCTGCCCATTCATCCTGTGCTTTTCCTGATCTTGGCTTCTGTTTGCTCAGTCCCTTCTGAGGCTTGACCTCAGCACCACGTATCTACACAAGAGGTTCAAGGCAAAGGGGATGAAAGAGTGTCCCTCAATAACTCTAGTTCCCAGTGTCCCGAGACACTGGTGATTCTGAGTGACCTGTCACACATGTGACCAGGCCCCGCTCCACTGCCAGGATCCCAGTAGGAATGTAGGGCAGGCCAGGAGATAGCCCCTGACTCCTGCATGTCCCCCTAGGCCTTGTTGCCAAGCAGAGGCAGAGGGCAGTAGTGACCAAGGCATCCTCTCATCCCCCTCTTGCTTCCCATAATGCCAGACCTTGCCCTTGTCCCTCCCCTACCTAACCTTATTCATTCAGTCAATGATTCCCATGTTCCATGTTTGAGATGCTCACCATGGGACAGGCCTTCCGGGCACTGGGCACTGGGTGGCAGGACACATTACTTTGTGCCACTGTTCTTGACATGTGATTCTCACAATAACTGTGACTCAGGTATTCCCGTGATAAAGATGAGGAAAAAACGAACACAGGGATGAGAGGGGGCTTGCCTGAGATTGGAGACCAGAGTTCAGGTTCACAGCAGCCTCTGAAATGCACCTCACTCTACTCTGGGTTTCTGCATGGAAACCCCTCCCAGTCATCCCCTCACTCCATCCCTAGCCACGGCTGCTCCTATTTTTTATTTGTTGCTCCTTCTTTCTTTCTTTCTTTCCTCCCTCCCTCCCTCCCTCCCTCCCTTTCTTCCTTCTTTCCTTCTTTCCTTCTTTCCTTCCTTCCCTCCTTCTTTCCTTCCTTCCTTTCTCTCTCTCTCTCTTTCCTTTCTTCCAAAGATTTATTTATTTTTATTGGAAAGACAAATCTACGAGGAGAAGCAGAGACAGGAAAAATTCTTCCATCCCCTGTTTCACTCCCAAACAGTCACAATGGCTGAGCAGAGCCAATCTTCTAGATCTCCTACGTATGTGCAGGGTCCCAAGTACTTGGGTCATTCTCTGTATTCCCAGGCAACAAGTAGGGAACTGGATGGAAACGGAGTAGCTGGGACAGGAATCAGTGCTCATGTTAGATCACAGCCCACGAAGGAGAGGATTAACCATTGAGTCATTGCTCTAGGCCCACATTTTTCTTTTTGTGTCCATTGCCTCCCAGTCCTAAGTGTTGCATCCATACTTGACTACAAAAACAGAATGTTACATCCACCACAAATTTTATTACAAGGGGAGGTAAGGCTACTGACTAACCGACCAGGATCAACACTCTTAACAGAGTAAGGCCCAAAACAGCACATTCATATAGTTTTTACAAAGGCAGCTAACAAAAGCTTCTTGTGGCTGGACAGCTTGTGCCTGGCTCTTCTCTGGTCTAGTATTCAAGAGAAGCAGACTTAGGCCTTGAAGCCACCTGTGAGATACCCAGACTTTGATTCCTGGGAATTGAGAATGATCTGTGCTGAAGGTCATATAGACGGCTTAGCCTGCGAGTTCACACAACCTCACATAGCTTCATCACCAAGCAAGTAAAGCAGAAGTTATAAAAGTGAAAAGTATTGCAATTAGAAATGAGCCATGTTAACTCCATTTTCTTTTCAAATCTATACACACATACAGACTGACCTTCTGGGACAGGCAGAGGTGACAATGCCCAAGGGCCAGAAGCAGCAGAGCAAAAGTCAGCCAGGCCCAGGTGTTTGGGAGGTAGTGCAGGGAGAGATAGCCATCACCATCCAGTGTGAGTCATGGCTGCTGTGCATCAGGTCCTGTGCAATAGAGGGGCCAGCCTGGGCATCTATTGCTACCACTTTCACCCACTGCTGTATTCCCCACAGTCCACAAATCCAGCCTCTCCTAGGACCCTCCCAAGACACACAGGCTTGGGATCTATCTCCTGGGTCCCTTTAGGGGAAGCTGTGCATCCTGTCTCCAAGAAGAGCCCCACCCATTCCAGAGATTTTCATTCATTTTCTTTTAGTTGAAAAGGCAGATCAGATTTACAGAGACAAGCAGAAACAGAAAGATCTTACGTCTGCTGGTTCGCTCCCCAAGTGTTTACAATGGACTGGGGGTGAGCCAATTCAAAGCCAGGGACCAAGAGCTTCTTCCAGGTCTCTCACAATTGATAAAGGCTACCAAGGCTTCGGGCTATCCTTTACTGCATTCCCAGGCCACAGCAGGGAGATGGATAGGAGCATCCAGGACTAGAACTGGCACACATATGCGATGCCTGTGTTTGCAAGGTGAGGATTTAGACATGAGATGTGCTGGTCCCTTTTTCATTCATTTTCAAGGGTTTCACAGGTGAAGGCATGAACCCACTAACTGCTAATGATCTCTCAGAGTAAAATCCCCTGAGGTAGAGTTTTCGGAGAAGGACATTTGTGTCAAAAAGACATTTGGTGCAGTGTTTAAGACAAATTTTGGCCTAGAGTCATCGCATAGTAGATTAAGCCTCCATCAGTGGCAATGGCATCCCATACAGATGCTGGTTTGAGTTCAAGCAGCTCCACTTCCCACCCAGCTCCTGGTAATGCCCCTACAAAGGCAGCAGAGTATGGGCCAAATGCTCTTGGACCCCTGCACCTACATGGGAGACCTGTAATCTCTTGTCTACTGGCTTCAGACCAGTCCAACCCTGGCCTGTATGTATGAGCCAGTGGAAGCAACATCTAGCAATCTCTCTCTCTCCCTCTTTCCATTTTAACACTCCCTTTAAAAAAATCTTCATAAGGATACCACTTGGTACCTCCCCATCCCTTTTCACAGTACCTATATTCGTCTTGGTTCCACATCCAAGTTTAATTTCCTACTAAGATTGGAGTTAATGTAAACACACACTTGCAGCTCTCTACACTTCTTAGCTGTATCTGGGGAAAGCCAGGGCACCTGTCAGCTCTGCCCTGCTCCCATGGCCTCTGTGAAGGGTCCACAGTCTCAGGCCAGGATTGAGTGGCCACTGACCAGGATGACACAGCAGGTCTGTCCTTTGTGAGGGAGGCAGTTGTGGCTTACTGCCACCCATCCCAGCCTGCATGACCAGTAGGCACCAAGGGGGGCATCAGGCCAGCAGGGAGAGTCAGAGGCAAGAGGCTGCAGCACACTCTTGGGGTTTTAGCCCTGCCATGGCCACTGCCTTAAGAGGGGCCAGGAGCAGAGAAGCCCAGGAGCTTGGCCTGTGAATGGGGCCTCAGTTGTTCCATCTACTCTAGAAGCTGGGACTGCCTGTGGAGAAGAGACGTCAGGAAGGTCTGGACAGGGGATGGCACGGACTTCTGGGGAGAAGGTTGTGGCCTTGGTCCTCTAGTCAGGGCCAGGGCGGCCTCTGTACTCACCTTAAGGGGATACAACTCTTGTGTCCAGGGTTCAGGGGAAACTCTGACGTCGACCCGCAGGACCCTGTCACACACCTCAGCGGTTTTCCACAGGATTGCTGGGTCAGCAGCAGCCAAAATGCCTGAGTTTGTGTGCACAAGAAACAACTCAGCAGGATCCCTGCAGTACAGCACACCCATGGGGGACCCGCCCTCCTGAGTGGACCCACATGTGTGCCCAGAGGGACCCTTGCAGGACAGGATGTGAGACCTCCAGGGCCCTGACTCACTCAGCGCTTCGCTTCACAGGCAGGTCCTCTCCCTCTGTCTGTCAGCCCCAGGAAGACACCAGGAGGCCTCACAGGGCCCTAGGGGGCTAGCAAGGGGTCAGCTGGCCTCTCCTGCTGAGTGCCTGCTGAGAAGAGCAGATAAGAAGATATTTTCTGAGACATGACTTTCATAAAACCGCCCAAGGTGTTCTGAGTTGGGAATATCTGCAGACTGTTCCAGTGGAGCCTGCCCATTGCAAAACCTGAAATTGCAGGCTCTAGACTCCCTGTAGAGACAGGGAGGCTCAGCTGTGGATACCACTTGGCCTAGTTCATCCCCTCCTGCCCACGTGGACCACCTGGAGCAGAGCAGTCTTGTGCGTTGCATACAAAAGGCTTGGAGTGGGACCCAGAGAAAGAAAAGGCAGTCTGAAGCAGTCCGAACATGGTGAGAATGCAGGAGGTGCCTTTGTGCCGTCACTCAGTAGAACTTCCAAAAACTGCCTCACCTGCATCTTTCTAGGTTTCATAAAGATCCACATCAGTTCTGTGCTTTGTGAAATAGCTCTCAGAATTCTTTATTTTTCCCTAATATTTATTGACTTGAAAGCTAGAGTTTCAGAGAGCCAGAGATCTCCCATCTGCCTGTTCAGTCTCCAGATGACCCTGATGGCCTACAGGGGTGGTCTTACCCAGGAGCCACAGTCTCCTATATGGGTGCCAGGTGGGGCGGGAAGACAAAGTACTTGTGGTGCAGTCTTGGTTAAGGCCTAATATCTGTATCCTAGGTTCTTGTCTCTTCCGTAAGAAGCATGTTAAGCACAGGCAGTAACACAGATTAAGAAAATGATAAGGTTTATTCAGAGAGTGAGGAATGCAGACACACGTGGACCACATTCAGGGAAAGTGGGCCAGGAAGCAAAAGGGTAAGGGAGAGAGAGGTTGCTACCTTCTGTCCCTGGAGTCCCTCCTTGGGCAAAGAGGAGAGCAAACCCCTCCTCAGCATGGGCTGGAAGGGCTGGAAGGGGAGTGGTTATGCAATTGCAATCCACAGCTTGCCCTCCCACCCCTGGTTCCCAGGTAATGTTGTGTGTCATTGGGCATTTGATTCACAGGTGGGCAGAAAGGATTACATAGGTGGGGGGAAGTGTGGCTTGCAAACTCTTGACCCTGAACTAGCTGTCTACCTAAGTCCAGATCACCTGAGCCCTCCTCCTCTCCTTTTCCAGGCGTATTAACAGGGAGCTAGATGGGAAGTGGAGAAGGGAGACCTGAACTAGACCCCGCACGTGCTGCCCACTGAGCAGGTGACACCTATCCCTGCTGAGTGTCAGTGTCACCTCACTTCCTATAGGATAGATATCCCCATATAATATCTATGCTTATAAAACATCAATCTTAATATTTTTTTTTTAAAGAAATTTATTGCTCCAAATTTTTTTTTTTTAAAGATTTATTTTTATTATTTTCTCATTGGAAAGGCGGATATACAGAGAGGAGAGACAGCGAGGAAGATCTTCCGTGCGATGATTCACTCCCCAAGTGAGCGCGACGGGCCGATACTATGCCGATCCGAAGCCAGGAGCCTCCTCCGGGTCTCCCACGCGGGTGCAGGGTCCCAAAACTCTGGGCCGTCCTCGACTGCTTTCCCAGGCCACAGGCAGGGAGCTGGAAGGGAAGCGGGGCTGCCGGGATTAGAACCAGCGCCCATATGGGATCCCGGGCGTGCAAGGCGAGGACCTTTAACCACTTGCACCACCGCGCCGGGCCCAATCTTAATATTTATATAGTTAATATGTGTATGTAATGGTCAATTTTTCATATTTATATTTATTTAATGCTCAATTATATAATGTGTAGTATAATATCCATTTATATACTATGTAAATATTCTCAACTTATATATCATAGTTATCTACATAATAATCATATTCAACTCAATGCATACTTTACATATTTATATAATGTGAGATTGTAGATATAAATACCCCTATTCTAATCTATAAAATCTAGTATCAATATTAGAATATACACATGTATATTTGTATGTGCTAAGTGCATGGCTAATATACTTATAAGTATTCTACATATATTTCTGTATCTATAGAAATATAATCTTTATATGCAATCATGCTTTTATTTAGTCATTTATTTGATTAAAGATAGGCTTTAATTACAACCTAGAGTAATAAGAAGAGTCAGAGACAAAGAGCTTCCACGCATTGCTTCACTGCACAAATGGAGACAAAGGCCAGAGCTGGGCCAGCCCTGAGCCAGGAGTTGATGCTGCTCTCCCACGTGGGTGCTCAGCACAAGCCCCTGGACAATCTTCTGCTGAGCTCCAGACCTGGTGGCAGGGAGAAGGATCAGAAGGGGAACAGCCAGGACTCAAGCTGGTGACCAGGTGGGGTGCT
The DNA here is from genome assembly GCF_017591425.1 of Ochotona curzoniae. Taxonomy (NCBI): domain Eukaryota; kingdom Metazoa; phylum Chordata; class Mammalia; order Lagomorpha; family Ochotonidae; genus Ochotona; species Ochotona curzoniae. Next base: position 27,811,392 of record NW_024465926.1, on the reverse strand, counting down.
GGTGCTGCAGGAAGGAAGGTTTTACCAATGATGCCACAAAGCTGGCCCCTAGAGTATCTACTGATAGACAATTATTTAGGACAAAGTAATTTTTGATGCAAACTTGCTTTCACAATACACAGAGAACATGTATTATAAAGACCTATGCATAGAATTTGAGACTCTTTTTTCACCTGAAAACCTTTTTGATTTTAATTGCAATGGTCTATATACTTTCTGGATCCCTGGTCCCTTAGTGTGCAGGGAGTTCCTGCATGGGTCTCCCAGTGTCTGAGGTTTGCGGCTGCTTCCGTGTTGCATTGCTGCATGATTTTGAAAAGAGGAAGTTGTACCCACCACCTGTATGAGATTCAGGTCTGACTCTTACCAACAGCCTCTCCATTGAGCCCATAGCCTGCTACACTGTGGGGAGGCACCTCATCCCCTCAGTCCTTCCCTCCATGGAGATGCAGGCAGAGGGAGTAAGATATGATGATAGGAGTTTCATGGGGAAGAAGGGACCAAAACCTAGTCAGGGAACACCCTGAAAGAAAGGGCAGGACACCACTGCAGGATTCTCTGTAGGGGAAGGGTGGAGTCCCAGGGCTCTGCTAGCCTCATACAATCTACTGAATTCCAGTACTCTGAGCCCCAACTGACTTTCAGCTCTCTAATCCCACAGTGCTCCAGCTACTCAGGACACTGCCATCCTGGCCATCCTTCCTACTTGCCAGAGCTCCAGGCACCTGGATTTCCTGAGCTCCCATGATCCAACCTTCCATTCCAGGCCTGGTCACAGGCAGCAGCACATGTGTAACCCTGCCTGGCAGCTAACAGGATGTCCACATTTGAGCATGGAGCTCTGCATCCTCTTGATCAGCGTTACCATTTTATCTGCCTCCAGGATGAGTGTGTTTTTTGTGTAAGAGGCAGAGGGTGCTACCATTTCATCCCAGAGTACTGGGATGAATATCTAATATCTTAATATTAGATGAATATCTAATATCTTTAGAAGCCAGGGGACTGGCTCTGGAGTCCCTGATCTGCCACTGGTGTAGGAACACAAAACATCTCTTCTACTAATTCAAGGAGCCCCAAACTGCAGCTTCCTCCTTTCCAATGGCCTTGTTATTAGTCACAGAAACTGAATCCAGAGATCTTGAATCCCAGCATTCAGAACGCCGCACTCTGTCTGCAGGTTACCTTTCCATTTGGAGTTCATTATCTCCTACCTCACATTGTAATACTTCCTGTTTTCCACTCTTCATCAGGCAATCTCCCTAAACCCCCTTGACACCCACACCTTGACCACCCATATCCCACACCTAGGATCCTGAAGAGACTCAACAGTCAAGGGCTCCTGTGTTCACCTGAAGCAGTATTTGGTGTCCAGGTCTCAGTGTCGCCGGGTCCTTTTCAGGTGCCTGGCCTTGTCCATCGGGGTGGTTATGAGGCGTAGCATGGGCTGGTAAATGCTGATGCCGTCATTGTCAGGAAGGTCACCACGGCTGCTGGGTGTGATCCCTGTGTGGGGTTGGGACTCTCAGGCAAATGGAGCAGTGACAGGTGCACAGCCATGCCTACATGCACAGGGCTGCTCACACAGAGATCACTGAGGCTGTGGACTGGGTCAGGGCTATGTACTCACCACTGATCTCCATTTGGAGGACATCGGTATATGTGCCGTCATTTAGCTTCTCAGGTGTGAGGCGGAAGACCTCAAATTCCCCTGTAGCAATGAGGGGCATCGTGTCATTTTGAGTGTGAGGCTCAGCAGACCTGGGGGAGAAGAAGAAAGGAGCAAACTCCAGGGGCTCCTTGCTGCCTGGGACACCCCTCACCACTAATACTTCAGGTCTCTGGCATGCCAACAACTTCCCCTGCAGGTCTCAGCTCAGGTGTCACCACCTACAGGGACCTTCAGGGTATACATCCCTTCCTGCCCTTGACGTCACTGTTTTCTCTAGAGCCTGTGACCTCTGACATGGGTATTTGGCTGTTTGTTTCTCTACTGATCTCAGTACAAAGCAGGATGCACCCAGGTAGACATTGTTGAATATTGCATTCCTACCCTCTCACCAAGGTTAGTTTCTGTGTGCCACCATGTGGTATGGAGGTGAAGCAACTGCCTTTGATGATGGCACCCCATAAGAGCATCAGTTTATGTTCCAGGTGATTCATTTCTTCTTCTTTTTAATATGAGCTAGTTGTGTTTTATCTGAATGATAGAGTCCTAAAGAGGGTGGCAAAGCGTTCTGGTGCTGGTTCAGTCTCCAGATAGCCTCAATGGCCCTGAACAAGGCCCTGCTGGAGCCAGGAGCATCATCGGCATTTCCCAGTTGGATGTAGTTCTGCTGCTTTTCCACATGGGTCAGAAGTGCAGCAGCTGTTATTGAAGAGTAGCCCTTGGAAGAATCAGGCATCACAGCATGCAGCCTAAACCATCAAACCTTAATTCTGGACTCTGGCTGCTCTATTTCTGACACATCTCCCTGCTAATGGATCTGAAACAGCAGCAGAAACTGGCTCTGTGCTAGGGTGCTCATACAATGCCAGGTTCTGGGATTCAGTCTGACCCAGCCACAGCTATGGCAGGCATTGTGGGAATGACTAAGCAGGTAAAACTTTTCTCTATTCTTCCCTTCTGTAAGCCTACCTTTGAAATAAACTTTGATTTGAAGGCCAGACTTACAAATATAGGGCAAGAAGGAGACAAAATCCTCCATCCATTAGTTCATCTCCCAAATAACCACAATGGCCAGAACCAGTAATTGGCTGGGTCTGTCTGAAGCTATCAGACAAGAGTTTCATCTGAGTCTCCCCAGTGGATGCAATGGCCCTAGGACTTGTGCTATTTTCCAGTGCCATCCCATGCATATTCGTAGGCAACTAAATTGGAAACAGAGCAGCTCTGGTCCATTCTACTATGCAATGACAGAGAGCATCATAAATAAATGTTTAAGCAAGAAAACAAGCAGCTTAGGAGGCAACTGGGGGCACCAAGACAATAAACCATGTCCACATCCCCACAGTCTGCCTATAAACGACAGAATCCACAGTACCAGGTGCTCTGTTCTAGGCTTTTCCTGTGTGCTGTCATCACCTTTAACCCTCAGACACCCTGACCATCCCACAGAGTAACTGACACACACGGAAAGAATGTGGCCTGCTCATGGTCCCACAGCAGCCAAGGGTAGAAGATAAAGCAACACCCATGCCTTTCAAAAGGTCACATGAGTGATAGAATCTTCTCCAATGATAAATGATGTTTTCTAAGCTCCTCTTACCTGTGGGAAAGAGTCTGTGCTGAGAGTCTGGACTCAACAGAACCCACACAGGAGATCCTACCATGTACTGGCTCTAGCTCAGGAGCCTCTCACTCCCCACTGCTCCCTATTGCCCTAGCTACAACTACAACTGGCCAAATGAATTTCACTGTGAGCCTCAAAACAATCAAACTCTTCCAACTCACACCCACATGGATCCTTGCCTGAGTTTGGGCACCTTCTCTGGACCCCCACAGCTGCTCTCAGTATGACCTCAATCTTTCTGCCCTCATCTCCCTATTCAAAGCATCAGGTGTTCATGGTCACTACTGCCTGCCCTGGCTGTGGTAACACCTTGTAAGTGTCTGGGAGCGAAGTGGGCTACGTGGGACCAGGACCCAAGGCTGTCCTGTTCATCACTGATCCCTGCTCAGCCATGCCCCCCAACTCATCAAGTGGAGGGATGAGCCTGTGTGAATCCCAGACATGAACCCATCAGTAGGGTGAGAAATGAGGACTGGGGACATGGCTGTGTAGGGAAGTGACACAATCCTTTCATGGACAGATCCAGTGTGCCAGGCTTTCCCTGACTCAGGCCTTTGCACAGGTGTTCCCTTGCCCAGGATCTCTGGTTCCTTCTTCTGGTCCTTTCTGCTTTAACTCATCTCTCAAGGTTCAGCTCAGAGAATCCATGCTCTAGGAGGTCCTCCCTGACACCAGGCTGGGTCATACAAGGGCTTGGGGTTCCTCATCCCAGCCCTTCCTGCCCACACTAGGTCATCATTGCGTGTACACAGTTGTGTCCCCATTCCTTCCTTCACTAACAAACACAAAACTCATGTCCCAGCTCTGGGTGTCTGATACCAGCATGCACTGGGGGCAAGGTGCAACGCCAGGGGACCCAGGAGAAGTAGGGGTGAGGCAACACACCATGATCTTCATTTCTGTGACTCATCCACTGACACACTACTGCAGTGACGTCAAAGGACAACCACTCTGCTGTGTTGCTGCGGGCCAACACCCAGTATCTGATGAAGCGCCAGGACTTCTTGCCGTATTTCTGAAGGACAAACAACAGAGAACAAAGATGCTGGAGACTGGCACATACCTCAAACCAGCACATGTGCCCCTCCCTTCAGCTGTTCCCCAGGCCAGCCTCCAGCTCCTGGCTTGGTCCTGGCCCCAGCGCAATCATTGTGAAGCAGCACAAGGAGGATCTGTCAATTTGCATTTGTGATAAATAAATGTCTTTTAAAAAAACCCCAGTTTTTATTAACAGCTAGTCTTATGACCAAAAGAAAAATGAGGGAATAGACACTATACTCCAGATTCTACAGGAGAACCTGAAGCCTTAACCTTCGAGAGTAGCCACCAGGTCATGTTCTTTAATGCCATGCTAGTGAGGCAGGAGGGTGTCTCATGTTTCTGGGTCCCAGGGATCTACATGGGAGACCTGCACAGAGCTCTAAGCTTCCTGTCTTGGCCTGGCTCTCCCTGGCCATTGTGGGCATTTAGAGAGTGCACCAGAAGACATTAACTCAGTATCTACATCATTGTCTCAGATAAATAATCAGAAAAGTAAACTCAGGGACTGGAGTTGTGGTATTTCAACTGGGCACAGGCATCTCAACTGGGCACAGGTTAAAGACCCAGCTGCTCTACTTGAGGTCCAGTTCCCTGCTAATGTGACTGGGAAATCAGCCAAAGATGGTCCAAGTGCCTGGCTCCTGGAGCCCAACAGGGAGATTCATCTGTATTGCACAACCTGGACTGTGCTCCTCCATTCTCTCCTCAGCTATCTCTCAGGACCTGGGGCCGCACCTACCTCCCCACCCAGCCTCAGGTCTTCTCTAGCCTCACCTCAAACAGCAGCACTCCCTGCTCCCGATTTTGCTTGACCCTGTGCAGTTCCAGTTCTGCCCGGGTCAGTAGCGATGGCTCAGGTAAGGCTTTCCGGAGCTCTGTTTTGTTGAAGACCATGTACATGTGATGCGGGCTCTTTCTGAATTGTTTATAGATTGCTAGAAGGAGGAACAGAGAGAGGGGTCAAAGGATTGGCAGGGGTAGAAGATGCAGGGCATTCCAGGCTAAGAGTGGGCCCAAGGGGCTGGAGTTAGACCCACACTTAGCTGAGGGGCTTTGCGGGCAGTGATGGCCCCTTTAGGGTGACCCCTGCCCTGCACAGTGGTCCTAACACCCTGTCTGCCCAAAGACACCACAGGAAGGTACTGTGTGATTCACTTCTCCCAGGGCTTCAGCCTCAAAAATGCATACCTCAAAGGCACAAGAGGAAGGAAGCTTCATTGTGTCCATTTAAGACTTGGGGAAACTGAGGCCTAAGGACATCCATGTACCCCACGGCCCCCTAGGTAGCAGTGAGCAAAATGTGATTGCAGCTCAGACAACTTGCTGCAGACCTGCAACATTTGTAGAACTCAGCTGTTCTGAAAGCCTGCAAGGTGAGTCTGTGGGTGTGGTTGCTGTCACCAACTGCTCCCTCCCCACCTCCACACGTTTGAGAGTCACTCTAGGTCTCAAGGCCCAGGGATAGAGAAGAGAACTTCCAGGCACTGGGGTGAAGGTGCTATTACTCTGGGAGTTCTGGAGTGAGGGTTTATGACCCAGAGGCCACCTCTTCCTGTGGGGCTTCCTGGACTCCCCCAACCCACGTTAACCCAGTCCTCACAAAAACCAGGAGAAGGGCAAAGTCCAGGCTTAGGACAAGGGACAGGAAGTGAGGAAGAAGGGATGGGAGAGGCAGGAGGATGCTCATGGAAAACATGGGGGACACAGAAGGGATGCTGTACTGTAGTTTAGAAGGAGGAAGACTGTCTGGGTTAATTTGTGACGAAATACGGGCACAGGTGCAGAGCCACATGTCTTCAGAGGAAGTGCAGGTGGCTCAGGCGAGAGGCTCTGTGTGACATGAACAGCTGCCATAGGCCAAAGCGAAGGCAGAAGGAAGGCCAGATGAAGCAGTGGGTGGGGCTGGGGCATCATGTGGACACAGCAGCCATCCGGGAGCAGGAAATGAGTCATAGACCCTCATGCCCACTGCCCAACAGAGAAAGTGTCATGTGCAGGATGACCCCACACTCCTCAGACACACCATAGCCTGGGATCCCTCATTGGTGTGCAGTGGGTTGGGCCAGCAGGAACTCCATACAGCTGGAGTGAGCCAGGCAGGATGAAACACAACCATATGGAAATGGCTGGATCCACCCTAAGCTCTGCCAGCAATCCTCAGGTTCCAGGGCTCAGGAAGGAAAGGGATGTGAAAGTGGGACAGCCAGTGGGACTGGGGTGTTTCTAACCTGCATGGTAGGATCTGTAGCTTTGTGGTCTGTGCTATGGGTGTTTAGTTCTGTGGGGTGCTCCTTCTCCCTTCTGGAAGCTTCAACTCCGCCCCGCACACATTTCAACCAAGCACTGTGGCCATGTTCCTGTCTGCTCCCTTTTTTCACCATGACCTCTCGTAGGCACCACACCTGTTCTTACCCTCATTGTGTGTTCGTTTTGGTGGGAACAACCATTAGCCTCCCTCCCATTTGCCTCGTGCCTCCTCCCATTAGCCTGTGCCTCTCAGTTCATCACACAGACCACCATCTTTCTCCCATGGCCACTTCTGAACTGTTGTTGGTTTTCACAGCCTGGAGGCGGGTCCCCTCTTCCTGACATTTTGCTGGAGTCCCTCACTTAACTTCCTTCAATCTTCCCATTTTGTGACGCTCCCCCAATGTCAAGGCCTGCATTCTCCACTGGTTCCCTTTCCAAAGCTCTGGGGCTCTGCCTTTCTCTATCCCTCTCTGCAGCTCCCTCCAGATAAACCTTGTGTTCAAGTGCCCTAAGAGAGGCAACTGCCCTTTCCCCAAGGTTTTTTCCCCTGGACTGCCCCTTATGACCGTACAGTTTCTGTCCACTTGGCTCACTGTCCCCAGACCACATCACTAGTGGTTCTCTGTGCTGGTGGGTATGACCCTGCCACCTGCTCGTTTCATCTGCGAGCAATTCCTTCCCATGTCCCCAGTCATGGGTGCTTCCAGATCCCCCGGCTCACCGTTTCTGGTGCCCACCATTAACACCTTATCAACTTCCGTGGGGTAGTACTCAGCCTCTTCCTCTGGCTCCGCTGTGGTGGTGTCGTTGCCCACTGCCTTGGGCTCCGCTGTGGTGGTCTCCTTGACAATTTCCTCAGGCTCCTCTGTGGTGGTCTCATTGCCGACTCCATCGCGAGTTCCGTTGTACAGGGTGGACATGTCCTCATTTACCGGGCTATTGGTCACATTCTCTGGGATTGGTGTGCTACAGTGCTCCGGTTTGGGCATCCACAGTAGCAGCCACAGTAGAGGCAGCATCTGTAGCCTGGTGGGCAGCATGGGGGAGGCTGTGATGGAGGATTCTCAGTGACCTACAAGAAAACTAAGATGGAGATGGGCAAACTGTGTTACCAGCAGCTGGACGATCTCCGGCAGAAGAGTTAGGTAGGTCAGAGAGAAGCGAGGCAAAATCTACCTGGCAGAGAGAATCCAGAACAGGAGTGTGGGGTCGTGCTGGGTGAAGGGGGTGGGCTGGTATTCCGAAGCCAGCCTCTTCTCTGGCCAGCTTAATGAGACTCCCAGGTGCAGTAGGAAAGTTTCAGAACTTTTGCCCTTTATCCTAATCAGTTAGCCCTCCTCTAGCTCCTCCCTCTGCCCCTCCCCACAGTGAAAAATGCCACTTACTTCACACTCTGGCCTCAGGATGTTGTTTGGTGGTTTCATTCTCTGCTCTGGCCCTGCCCAGGTTTCAGGTGGCCCTGAGGAACATCCCAGTTTCCACAGCCAAAGGCACATAGGCACTGAGGCACTGCTGGCTGTCACATGCCCTTGGGACTGCTGCTTCCCAAATCAGATCCCAGTTGCAACCCCAGCTCCTTTGCTTCTTATCCAGTGTCCTGCTAATTTTCTTGAGAAGGCAGTGGTCCATGGCTCCATCATTTCCTGTCACTCACATGAAGACCAGGATGTGTTTTTGTGTGCCTCTCTTCAGCTTGGCCAGGTCCTACTTCAGCTGCATTTGGGAAGAATCAGCAGATGGAAGATCTCTCTCTCTCTCTCCCTATAGATAAATGAATGAATATTCAGAAAATAAAACAGATTCCTGGAGAATCCTGTTTCAGCAGGTGGAGTCTGGTTCCTCCTGCCTTTGAGCCTGGCTGGTCTTAGGGCCTGGCTTCACACCACAGAACATGGCTGTGGTGTGACTTCCTAAGTTGTGTCAGAGAAGGCTGTTGTAGTCAATTAGGGAGAGAGCCAACAGAAATGAATAATTTTTTTTTATCTCTTCTTCTCTCTGTAAATCTGCCTTTCTTACAGAAACTAAAATATATTTTTAGATAATTATTTGTTTATTGAGGTCAGTAGAGATAGACACTTGGTTAATTGCCCTCTGAAGCTCCAGTATTGGACAGGGCATCCAGTTTGAGTCCTGATGCTTTATTTCCAATCCAGCTCCCTGCCCAGAAAAGCACCCGAAGCTGCTCCAGGGACTTGGGCCTCGGCCTCCCATGAGGGAAGCCAATGACCCAGCACATGGGAGATCTCCTCTGCCTCTCCCTGTCTGCTTCTAACGCTGCCCTATGTGTTACTACTGCTGTGTGGCCAGCTGCATCTCCTCTGTTTTACAGATGAAGAGATTGGGGTTGAGGTGGGGAAGAGCCTTGCAAGAGCCGCAGGTCCAGAGGCCACATTTCAGAGACTTGAATGGATCTAGGATATTTTCATGACACTTGAGAATGAGCGCATCACCTGAAGAACTTCCTTCTTCCCTCCTTCCCTCATTTTCTCCCTTTCTTCCATCCTTTTTTCCTTCCTTTATCCTCTCAAACTCCAACCCTTCTTCCTTCCTTCCCTGCTTTCCTTCCTTCTTTCCTTCCTTCCTACATTCCTTCCACTCTTTCTTATTGGTTTATATTAATTGGAAAGGCAGATTTACAGAGGAGAGGCAAAAAGATCTCCCATTCAGTGGTTCACAGCCCAAGTGGCCAGAATAGATAGAGCAGAGCTGATCCAAAGTTAGGAACCTCTTCCATGTCTCCTGTTGGATACAGGACCACCAGTACTTGAACCATCTCTGCTGCTTTCCCAGCCTATTAGCAAATTGCTGGGTCTGAAGTAGAGCAGGTGGGATGCAAATGAACACATATATGGATTACTTGCCCGGGCACTTGAAAGTGGCTATTAGGCTGTGGAGCCTCCACACCGGCCCCCAGCCTCCTTTTACTGGATGATACCAACCCACCTTCTCTGCCTCTGCTTCTTATAGCCCTAATCTTGAGTCAGCAAAGACCACAGACCTGGGTTCCAATGCTGCTCCTTGGGCTGTTGTTCACTGTCACAAGGAATCACTCCAGTGTTTTCACCTGCAAATGGGAATCAAAACAGAGCAATGGGAAGGAAGGAAGGAATGCTAGGAAGAGTAGAGTTCACTTCCAGAATACTTATGAGGAGTTTCTGAAACAGCCTTGGCATGCACAGACATTTTGAATGAGTGATGAGTGGAAGCAGGGACTTGAACCTGCAGTGTGACAGGAGAAAGGGTGCCCCTAAAAGTGGATTACCTGCTCCAGAATAACACCTGCCTTTAATCCACCTCCATGAGAATCTTGATCCTCAACGTCAGGGCAACACAGAAACCCAGATTCATCTTTAAGCATCTGCTTGTTAACAGAGGCCATGTGACTGGTATGTAAAAGTAGAGTAGCTTGGACAGCTCTGGCCAACAGAAGCGGCTTCCCTCAACCATCTCTACTCACTGTACACCTTGTTTCCACCTGCCATGAAGGATGGCAGGGAGAAGGGAAGAAGGGTTGCTAACCTAACCAACTCCTTTAGCCCCTCTGAGACTTGAGGACTTAGCAGTAATAAACAAGTAAAGCTGCTTCTGTGCTTCTGATGTCACAGGAGGACTTGTGCAGGCAGGTTTTTTTTTGTTTGTTTTGTTTTGTTTTTTGTGTACCCAGGTTGTATCATTGCTTTCTGAGGCTTTCTTCAGTCTGTGACCCACTTGGCACTCGGAAAATCAAATCAGGTACAACAGCTCAGGATCCATGGTTGAGGATAACAATGCTTCCATGTGGCCATGTCTTGGAATTACAGAGAAGACCTCGAAGTTCTACCTCATAGACTGGGCCAGCTCAGAGCTTGCAGTTTCCAGGACTGGCACAGCCTCAGCCATTTGCCTGGGAGGCTAGCTTTGGAAGCAGGTGCTGGACTAGGAGAAGGAGGAATATCCTAGCTCTTAATACAGGATCAAATAATGTGGCAAAAGTCCTCTTTTGCGAGAGAAAGAACTCTGCAATGCAGAGCGACTCTCTATTCTCTCTTCTCGCCTGTGTTGTATTACTCAGTAGAACCAGGCAGTGAGTCCTGAGTCCTGGGATTATCTTCCCCCAAGCAGTCTCAGGCTGTCAGTGTCAGAGGGACTAGAGGCTGGGACCTGCTTTCTTGATGGCATCTCACATGTTTTTAAATTTCACAAACATAGGAGGTAGCAGTTTAGCTCATTGGAACTCAAGTCCGTGTACGCCCACGGCTGATCCAGCTCCTGCAGCTGTGATCCCAGCAGGCAACAGTGGTGGCTCAGATCATTGGCACCCTGCCATCCCCATGCAGGACCAAGATCATACTCTGTTTTCTCTACTCCAGCCTGGCCCAGCCTTGGTTATTGCAGGCATTTGGGGAATAAACCCTGTGAGAAGAGAACTTTCTTTGTCCTTCCCTGCTTTTAAAATAAAGTAAATATAATTACAAACTTCAAAAATTAAAGAATTCGGGCCCGGCGCGGTGGCGCAAGTGGTTAAAGGTCCTCGCCTTGCACGCCCGGGATCCCATATGGTCGCCGGTTCTAATCCCGGCAGCCCCGCTTCCCTTCCAGCTCCCTGCCTGTGGCCTGGGAAAGCAGTCGAGGACTGCCCAAAGCTTTGGGACCCTGCACCCGCGTGGGAGACCTGGAAGAGGTTCCTGGCTTCGGATCGGCATAGTATCGGCCCGTTGCGCTCACTTGGGGAGTGAATCATCGGACGGAAGATCTTCCTCTCTGTCTCTCCTCTCTGTATATCCGCCTTTCCAATGAAAAAATAATAAAAATAAATCTTAAAAAAAAATTAAAGATTTCTATACATTTAGCTTTATGGAAAATAAGGTTAAAGATAAAAATATAAGGTTATTCCTCATTAAAAAATTTACATCTATTTACATTTAATGTACTAAATACACACACACACACACACACACATACCCACACACCCTGAAGTGGGGGTTCTTCTGCCCACTGGTCTCTCCTAAAATGCCTGCAATGGTCTGGTCATGTTTTAGGCAGTCTGAAGCCAGACGCCTGGAACCTAATCTAGAATTCCAAGTACTTGGATACAATGGAATCAGCAGGAACCAGACCAGGTTGTGATGACCACAATGGTCACACAGCTAGTCCTTCTCCCTTTCTGGAGCACTGGTTCTCACAGGAGCAACTCCAACATGCCAAGCTCCTGGACTGTGGAGAGATACATGCAATGAAGGCATTCCTATGTTGCCACAATCTGGGGTTGGGTGTTCAAAGAGGCCATCAGCTTAGCCTCCACTTTTCTCCCCAGTTTTGCTTAATGTGGCCCTCTCTATGCAGAATCAACAATCTGTGAACATGGGTACCCTGGATGGGCAGCCCAGACACAGGATTGACCCATAATACTGAAAGAGTTTTATATTTTAGAGGCCTCCAGGACTTGTATCAAGGCCTGCTGCCTGGAAGAGAGAGGAAGAAGCTGTGCTTCATTTCCTGTTGAGTTTCCCTATGGGATCATGTGGCCAACTGTCCACCTTCCACCAGCCTGTGGCCGCTGCTGCCCTGTTTCCTGTTCATGGGGCTTGGCTTCCTGTAGACGCCCACAGGGATCAGAGTAAGTGTAAGGCACCTGGCCAGCAGAAGTGAAGCTCAATCCCTAGGGAAGCTAAGCCACCCTCCCCTGTGTCTCCAGGTAAGACAGGTGCTGCTCTCCCAGGTCCAGCACTAGAAGTAGAAAGGACTCATTCCTCCAACTCCCTAACCAGTACCTACTCACACTTAGAAAAGATCAGAATTTGTACTTGGATCCTCATGTCAATCTGTGCAATCTGTAAGGCAACCCCTCAGCATGACCGGAGGAGGAGAGCTCACGGGATTGCTCTCCCAGGAATTTCTCCTTATGTCTGCTGTCTGGATCCAAAAATGTGACCAATGTGGAGGCAAAGGGAAAATCAGGCATCAACAGCTCCTCTCATTTCCTCTGCTCTCGAGAACGCTTCTGCCCATGCTGAGCTTCTGCTGTCCTATAGGGAGCAGCACTTCCAATGCCCAGGACTCTCCTTACCCTACTGCTCCCACTAACATCTTACGGACTCTCTCAACAGGGCATCCTGCCCCAGAAGAGATAAGAGCTGAGCAACATACCTGGTCTTAATCTTGGATCCTGCACAGAGAAACACACTCACAGCCCAATGTGAGAAGTGAGGCAAATGTATACATATTCTGCACACAGCAGCACCCCTGAGGGCTCTGTGTCATCCCTGTGGAGACAGGTCAAAGTGGATTCCAGGGTAGCCACCTGAGAATGACTGTCCCAACACCACAGAATATGCAGACAGCAAGTCCCACTCATGTCCATCCAGAACCCATCAAATTCTGTAATATGAGTTTTTGCCTTCACTGTCAATAGCCAATCAGTGTGGCTGCCAGCAGAGGACTGGCCACTGGTTGCCTCACGACGCAGAGGGCACACCTCCCAGTGACTGTGATGTCATAGAATGCTGCCAGCCACTGACAAGTGGGGTCTCATGTGGCTGGAGGGTGAGGGTCCTTAGCCCTGCCTTTATCCAAAGCCACATGATGTGGGGCTCTGGTTTTTCCAGAGCAGTTGAAGAGGGCGTGGCTGTGGCTGCCAGGGGCCCAGGAGAGCCAGATCCTTCTGAAACCAGAATTTTTGGAAAAAGCCAAGGTAATTTATTTAATGTTGTGTGTATTCTATCATTTACTTGAGAAGTAGGAGATTGGCTTACTCCAAAGCTGGGTTTTTCTGTTTTTAACTGTCAATGTTTACTGATTTTTTTTTAGAAAAGATTGTTTTATTTATTTACATGACAGTGGGAATGACAGAGGAAACACACAGAGAGATATCTTCTAACTTGGGTTCTGTTAGAGATGAATAAATGTAGAACAAGTGCAGAGCTGAATTTTTATTATTGTAGCAGTGTGGCTATCATCAGCAGGATGATTGGCCAAAGGCAGGACAAAATTAAGCTAATTGCCGGGCAATGATAAACTAGGTTTGCATAGTGTTAAGCTGACCATAATGGTTCCAAGCACAGAGCAGATAATGAGCTCTTACTATAGGGAGTATAGGATTTGGCAACATTCCAAGGGACGATGAAACATTCAACTCCAGATGACACTGTCCAGCCCATCTCCATGAACTTGCAAAAAAACCAGAGTGTACAGGAGGCATTTTTGCTCCTGCTTTTCACACATCACGAAACCTGGATGGAGCAAGGCCCCATGGCTCTGTTTGGACCGCACCACTTTGCTCCATGGAGTCCAGTCACCATAAATTTTCCCTCCTACTCCCTCTGCTGTTCTGACTGCTTGCAGTGTTCACCAGCCTGCTCACCTCTTCCCCATTCCAGGGGTCCTGGTGGAACCCATGCAGATCTTGACTCCTCACCTTAGGATGCTCTCAGAGCCAGCATGGCGTCCTTCTGACCTGGATCTGTGTTGCTAGCATCTGAGTACATTGCCACCCCACTGGTGCCAGAAGCAGCATTCTCAACTGTGAGATCTGGGCTGGACTTTTCCTGTTTCAGTTGAGGAATGGAGGGGTTGAGCTATGGAGGATTCGCGGTGTGGACATCAATGTACTTCATTTAGGCACTTGTCTTGCTCCAACTCTGTTTCACCCCGACACCTGCCTCCTGAGTGCCCCTGCAGGCCCATCAGCACAATGTGCATGGCTGTGACCCCACCTGACAAGCTTGCAGTTTTCTCTGCCAAACACAAGTCTGCCCGCTTTGAGAGGAAAAACGCCTCCTGTGGTGCTAGCCATGCCAATTGTCCCGGTTGGTCCACTAGAGGGAACTGAGAACTTACTGTATACTCATAGTCAGGCAAGACCTGTCATTACAGCAGGGACCAGCCCATGTACCTGCTTTCATGGAGAGGATGGTTGGGTGGCATGACCACACAATGAGCAGCCAATAAAGAAGGGCCATGGACAATGGGTTGAATGCAGGCTCATGAGCGTCAGCATTGAATGTCATGCTTGGCAACAGGTCCTCTTAAGAAGGGTGCTTATAGTGTGGCCACTGAGTGATGGAGAGAGACATCAGTAGGGGTGTATGGAAGGGTAGGGGAGATGGAAATAGTGAGGTGGAGGCTGGGAGGTAGAGCTCAGTGTGGCAGGTGGGGCAGAGTGGGCCTGACAGCCACATCCTTGATTCTGGCTGGGGCTGGTGGGAGACCTGAGACTTTGCACTTACCAGGAGTTGTGTGGGAGGGCTCTGAGTCACTGCGCATGGGAGGAAATCCAGCCTGGCCTGTGTCAGTGGGGATGGAGGGCAGGGGGATGATGTTGCTCTCTGGAAAGAATCCATTTTTTTTTAAAGATTTATTTTATTTATTGGAAAGTCAGATATACAGAGAGGAGGAGAGACAGAGAAGAAAATCTTCCGTTTGATGATTCACTCCCCAAGTGAGCGCAACGGCCGATGCTATGCCAATCCGAAGCCAGGATCCAGGAACTTCTTCCGGGTCTCCCACATGGGTGCAGGATCTCAAGGCTTTGGGCCGTCCTCGATTGCTTTCCCAGGCCAGGCCACAAGCAGGGAGCTGGATGGGAAGTGGAGTTTCTGGGATTAGAACCGGAGTCCATATGGGATCCCGGGGCTTTCAAGGCGAGGACTTGTGCCGCTAGGCTATGCCGCCGGGCCCAAAAGAATCCATTTTAAATACTAGATTTTATTTACCACAGCCAAATACTCTCTCCTGCTCACAGGCCAATTGAAGAGCATTTAAATTGTCAGCTTTTATTTATCACAAGGACAGCTCCCTGTTAGGAAAGCTTTGCTGTTCTCCATACTGCTGCTTCAGTGGCTCCAAGGAGGCAGCAGGAGGGAAACCCTGAGTTCAGCTCAGCTCTGACCCTGCTGCATTTTTCAAATTTCTTTTTTAATTGCAAAGTCAGATATAGAGAGAGGAGAAGAGACAGAGAGGAAGATCTTCCATCTGCTGATTCACTTCCCAAGTGTCTGCGATGGATGAAGCGAGACGATTCAACGCCAGGAGCCAGGAGCCTCCTCATGGTTTCCCACGCTGGTGCAGGGTTGCAATGCCTTGTGCCATCCTCAACTACTTTCTCATGTCACAAACAGGGAACTTAATGGGGAGTGGGCCCTCCAAGACATGTTCCAGCACCCATATGGGATCCCGGTGTATAGTAGCTAGGCTACCATGCCGCACCTTTAATGTGGTTTTGCCAAAGCAGAATCACACCCCTCTACTTCCAGGCCATCATGGCACCCTCGGAAAGGAGGAGCACACCAAACTGAAAGGGAATCCCAGCAGGCTGGTATAGCCTGTTTAATTCTGCTGTGTAGTGGCTCCAATGCCACCCGCCTGAAACCCCCATCAGAAAGCCCTTTAAGGATGGCCAGCTTTCTTTCCTGATAAAACTGCTCCTTTGGAGAAGCCTGGTTGGCCAACAGAGCCGGACAGCAGCCCCCTGCGAAAGGAATGAAGGTCCTTCCCCTTCCCCTTTTGGCATTCATGACCATTTAAAAAATTATGGAGTTGATTGTAATATCTTTCCACTAACAGGAGAGTTTTAGGAGCTTTCTAAGAGCAGGTAGGATTAAATCCTTCTTTGTATCTCACCCAGAAATAGAAACTAAAAATGCCTCAGATTGTAATGTGGGAGGACCATGTGAGCTGGTCCATTCCTTCAGTTTTGGCAGCTCAATTACTGACAACAGCCACGACAATAAGAAAACCTGCATTGTAACAATCAGCTCCCTAATGAGCCTCTATCTGGGTTCTACCTTTAGTTGGAATGCACCCAACAAGATAGCTTGAGTGGCAGAGACCTATGGGAACCTGTGGGAGACCTATGGGATTCCTCGCCCAGACTTCTTGAATGTGCTTTTGTGCTTTCCTATCAAGCAGTTGTGCTCCACGTTGATGGATGCCAGAACACAGCAATGCTCCACATCAAAACAGCTTTGTTGGGCCCGGTGCGGTGGCACAGTGGTTAAGGTCCTTGCCTTGCACGCCCCGGGATCCCATATGGGCGCCGGTTCTAATCCCGGCGGCCCCACTTCCCTTCCAGCTCCCTGCCTGTGGCCTGGGAAAGCAGTCGAGGATGGCTCAAAGCTTTGGGACCCTGCACCCGCGTGGGAGACCCAGAAGAGGCTCCTCCTGGCTTCGGATCGGCATAGCATTGGCTGTTGTGCTCACTTGGGGAGTGAATCATCGGACGGAAGATCTTCCTCTCTGTCTCTCCTCTCTGTATATCCGCCTTTCCAATAAAAATAAAATACATCTAAAAAAAAAAACAGCTTTGTAAGCTTCCTTGGAACTCTCTGACTATATGAGAGATGTAAATCACTAGTTAATTAAGTTTGGTGATGGTAACCTGGGTTTGAACTAATACAATTAATTGTGGCAGCAGCAACCTGAGTTTGAATTAATGTAGTCAAGCATGGTGGCAGTGACTTGCATTTGAAATAATGTGTTGTTGAGGGTATGAAAACTTAACCTGCTGAAAATAAACTTTGTCAGTTGCCTTCAGAGCAGTTCATCTCGTTCTTACGGTCACTTTCCTCCGAGTTCCGCACAGTAACTTGCAAGCTTGACGGAGGTGCACACCTTCTCCCAAAGGTACAGCAAATAGTGCTGCCTCTTTTAAAATATCAAAAAAACATCAGTATCTTGCAAAAGTCCCTAAACACAGGTTTAAATTGCCAATAAAGGCAAGATCATTGGATTAGCATGGATCACAAAACCAGGGAAAGATTTTGAGAGGTGGCAGACCTGCATGGCTGCTATGTTCTCCTGCCTTTAGGAAGTGGGCCATGTAAGGTTCCATCCAGCAAAATGCAGCTCTTTTGTGCCAGCCACAACACCTTCCTGTTCCCTGTACTGCCTCCACTATAATTTCTAGCTTGTGCAATTAGTTTGTTCATCTCTTCTGAGCAGTTGTCTAGAGCCTGAGGTTAAATCACAACAACTTTCCAGCAGGTTTTGAGATGTGGAGCTTTCTCCATGCCCCTCCTTAATCCACAGGACCCTGAATTACTTAATTATTCTCTGCTCGCCTAGATTAATGATGGATGGGCTGGAAGAAGCAAGATGCCTAGGAGGTTTGTCCACCTAACAACATGGTCAGCATGCCCCCATCTTTCAGTTCTATGAGCACTTGACTCACAAAGAGATATACAGTAAAAATATCTAAAAAAGCAAATTCTGTTAAGCTGCTGGGTGATAAATGCAGTGGTAGATACTTATCCTTAAAATATTAAACTCTAGACATTGATAGGCAAAAAAAAGAGTTTTCTGCCATTTGATGAGAATTGTGTGTCTTGCACTAATAAAATATTAAACTCCATTTTATTTATTATTATTATTATTAACCTTTTCTTTTTTATTATTAATTATGTTGCATTATATGACACAGTTTCATAGGCTCTTGGATTCCCCCAACCCCTCCCCCGTGCCCTCCCCCCATGGTGGATTCCTCCACTTTGTTGCAGTATTACAGTTCAAATTAGGTCAAGATTCTTTCTTTGCAAACATATACCAAGCATAGAGTCCAGCATCTTATTGTCCAAATAAATTCAACAGTTTCTTGGGGAGACCATCTCTGGTCTGAAGGTAGAGCTGGCAGAATATCATCCCAATCAATTGGAAGCCCCGGCATAACATCAACAACAATTTGCAACATTACGGAATTAACAGACATGGCATTGAGTATTCAATATGTTAAAACAATGCAAGTTCTTAACCACATCCTGTGACTACTTCATTGACATTTCAATTTTTGTTTGTACACAGAACCAGCTGCTATACACCTTAAAGTGGCTATAGGGTACTATTCAGCTGTCTCGTGTCTATTTTCATTTTATCACTCAGCAGTTTATAGTGTTGAAGCATAATTTTGCTGTACTTGGCAGATTTTAGGATAGTCCAAACTGGTTTATAACTCTAACAAGGCATTTGTCAACAGTTGAGGTGCAGAACAGTTTTAGGAGGGGTGTGCAGAAAAATCTTCAATACCCTAGTGAGGAGTAACTAATCTTTGTGTCCTACCTAGTAAGGTGTATGTGGATCCACGCTGACCGTTTCCTGTTTGGTTCTAAGCGTTTCTTGTATTTCTCTGACTATCTATTCTAATTTTTTTTTGGGGGGGGGAGTGGCTCTGGAGTGACCCAGATGGTCATTGCAAGAGAAGGTGGGGATCCAAAGTTGGAACTAAGTGAGGACCAGAAAAAACTCCTTTCCCTAGTTCCGAAGGAAGTTTACTGTTCTTCTGTTTCTGCGGACCATTCAGGGCTCCTGGCTGTTGTTCCAATGACCTTGGATCCTGCGAGGAATGATTTGGGCTTCTTCCATTCCATGTGGTAGATCCAAATGGGGCTGGGTGACCTCAGAGTTCTTGGCCTCCGAAGGCACTCCAGTTCCCCATGGTCTCCTTGGCTGTTGGGATGTAGTACTTGGTGCCCATATTGATAGTCCTTGGTGAGAATCCGAGTTAAACTCCATTTTAAAAGATAAATATCGTACCCACTTTTTTTCATAATGAAGCATTTTACCATGCTCATAAAAGCAACTGTGCCTCAGTGTTTCCATACAATATTATATTTACAGACTTTCATGCAAGTTTTCTATCTGCATTTGTTAGGGGTTGGTTTCACCCCAGCATCCTAATTATCTGCCCTAATGTCAGGGTGTATTGCAATAATGCATGACACAGGGTGCAAACAGGCTTTGTTTTTGTGCATGGCAAGTCCATTGTTTGGGTGAGTGTCAGTTAATTAAAAGACGGTGGTCTCTAAGATCGCATTATTGTTTTTGGCCCCCATTATATAAATTAATGTCAAACAGATGCAATGCTTTATATTTAAAATAACAGATACAATTGCTAAAAACTATAGCCTGCAGTTTTCCTATTTGATGATTAATTATTTTCAGCTGCCTGAAAATGTCAGTGCCTAACCCTAACCCCTGCCAAGGATAGTGTGGCAATGACAATAAGTTCTAAGTGTTAGTTATCAAATTGAGTATCTTCTGAAATGTGCCACCTGTTGCTAAGTTGGGGGTTGGAAGTGCCCAGAGTACAAATGTGTGAGAGCATTGGGACAAGAACGAGTCCACAGGGCCTAACCGACGTCTTGTGGGGCCAACAGGGGGTGTTGTCCTGAGCATTCTGAGCTATGGGTATTTAAAAAATCAAATAAGCTAAAAACCGACGCACTTTCCCTGGAGGGTCAAGTGTTTCTCAGTCACTTCACTTCGTTAAAAGTGAACTGCGAGATCCTCGATCTCTTCCCAACACCATGATGTTAAAGGGTGTCAGTCTGTACTCTTGCCTTGGCTTAGTGTTGCTGAGCTAGGTTTTGGACATTTATGTAATGTTCTGGAAATTTCCAGAGCACTCCTGTCTCCAACAATAGGGAGCTACATAAGAAAGAAAACTCCTTTGTCTCTCAGTGGAAGTGGTCTTTGGCAAGCAAACTTCCATTAACAGTCTTCTTTTCTTTCTTGCTTTGATAGATGTCAACAAATAGTTATGCCTTCAGAAATGTAATTGCTCCAAAGGATGATCAGAGGAAAAGTAAACAGGGGAGCTAAACTGGATAATGCTTTAAACTAAGCACAAGCTACCATTCAGGCAAGGAAGCATCCTTGACCTTCACGCTCTGGTTTGGGATTGAGAACTGTGATGCAAAAATCAAGGTGTTATCATTCAACTCGTGTGCAAACAAAACAGCTAGCTGTGGAGAGATGACACTGAAGAGGTCTAACATGCAGAGACACCACGACTTCTCAGAGAGACACCGAGAAGCAGCATTGCACCTGAAGGGACACTGACATTGAATTTGACATTATCTGTTGGAAGAGGGGTGGACACACTCGGTCTGCAGCAGACAGACAGTTAGTTGCTTAGCAAGTGATGACCACACTGTCCACCAGTTCTACATCTCAGAATCAAGTGTTTTAGCAGAGAGAACATGGGTAGAGACTCACAGAGATTTACAAACCCCCAGGACAGCAGGTTTCCCAGGGTTGTGCTGTGGGATATGAGTCCAATTGAATCAAATGTAAACACACTTGATTTTCTGCCGAGGGTGTTAGTACACTCAGTGTTTCTGCAGGTGTGAGGGACAGTTATCCAGAGTGACAGCAGTTGATGGATGTATGGCTCAGTGGGGACCCCAGCTAAGTCTTGAATAGAGGCTCTGTACTTTCCTAAGGGGAGACAGGCAGTGATAGACAGCCTTATTTCTGCAAATTACTGTAGAAACAATAAACTGCAATAAGATGTTGGGTCAGGCAACTAGGCTGGTCCACGTACACCAGAAGCTCAAGTCATCAAAAAAAAGCTGAATGAAATTTATATTGTCATTGAAGTATTGGGCAGGCAAGCAGCAGCCAGGCACATGCATATCCTGTCCTTGGGACACTCAATGTGGAAGCAAACAAAGTGATTCATGTTGAGCGAGGGATAGCGAATCATATGCAGTTAACCATAGCAGTCTGCATCACTGATTCATGCAATCCCAAATTTGCCAGCTCTGTTCAGTTCTGTTCCACAGTGGTGATGCAGCCAGATGGAGGCATGTATGGGGGTATATGCAATTGTCTTAAACTCTGTCCTCATCTTGTGCTGCAAGGCAGTACTCAAAGGAGGCCTGTGACTAAGAATGGGAGGGCATCAGCTAACACAGATCACCAAGGACTTTTGGGAAGAGGGCAAAGCAGCTGACTGTATTAACCTCTGCTCAAGTTGACAAAAATCTTCGAAATGACAGGTGTTTCCAAAGCATGGGCGTTCAAACTGTTTATTGCTAACTTCCCAGCCCAGAACTCTAACATTTTGCAAAGAAATGTCTGGAAATCCACATTTCTTTTCTTTATCTTTTCTCTATCATGGGTGTTAAATCTATCATTGTTGTGGAAGATTAATTTTTGTTTTTGGAGAATACACCATGAATACATGGTTACTTCTTCACTCTCTTGAAGCGGTAGTTCCCCTGGGTCCTTAGGAGAGAACTGGTAAATGCTGGAATATTCTTGGCCTTCTTGTGTTTGGAAATTATATGGTAATTTCAGTGACATTGAGATCTTGTGCAGCAGTTTTCAACTTTTTTGAGGCTGCCTCTCTTTCTTGAGGTGCTGGAAGGTTTCCAATGGTTCCTTCTGGTCTGCTTGGAAGTGAGTTGTAATAGATCATCTGGAAGTCACGGTTCAACATTGTTAACCTTATCAATATAAATATGATATTAAATGCTTTTTAGATAATTAGAGCTTTGTGTGAAAATGTGAACAATTTGGGCGTAAACTCATCTTACACTTATTCATGACAAAGGGGGAAATAGAGAGAAAGAGAGACCAACCATGTGTGAGGCTGGAGTGTGTCTACACGGGAGCTTTTTCCATACCTTGAATTCTTGGTGTAGACACGCTACTGACTGTCAGTTGGAAACCTGTGCAGGTGACAGACAGCAAGGTCTCTTGTCCTTTTGTCTTATACCGTTCTATCCTAGCGGCAACAGCAGAAACTAGCAGTCAGACACTTCATATTGCTCCAAGGGGTAGACTCAGACTGACTTTCTTTGGATAGTTACCAAATTAAAGCAACCAACTGAAAAGGCTGACACCCATGAGGAGGGTGCAGAGGGAAATCCTGGAACCAACTAGTCCTGCCTGGAAAGCTTGTTGTCTTTTAGGGATGCTAGAAATGCTTGCTTTCCCCTGCTGGCTGCTCCTGGCTGTGTAGGCACTAGTTGGGTGAGTGGGAGTGGAAGGGTGGGATGGAGTGGGTGTTGAGTGGTGGGAGCTAGTTCAGTTTTCCCAGTGCTCAGTCCTCTGGGGCCCAAGAGGATTATTATCATACTACCTGCAGCAATGTACACATTCATCATTCATTCATTCATTCATTCATGATTCGGAAGAGATAGAGAATGCCCATAATGGACCAGGTTTGTTCAAGTCCAGTCCAGAAGCCAGGAGCTCTACTCAGGTCTCTGACATCACTACTTGCATTGCTGTTAGAGGAGCTCTGAAAGATTCTGTTGCCATCCACATCTGTAAATCCATCCTTGGCCGACACATGTCATGGAGCTGGGGCATGTGATGACTTGCTCCTTTCCAGAATTGTCTCTCCTACATAATCAGTGATCCACACCTCTCTACCCACTTGCTTTCCTTGATGCTGATTGCGCCATGAACTTCCTGCCACTAAACTCATCAGACAGCTTTCCTAGATGTCACCTCACCTTCACGTATCATTGTGCTGTCTTCCTGTCCCACCACATCTCACGCCCCCATGGTAAATCCTCCTCAACTCTTCTTCCTTTCCTGCAAAGGTAAGCGAGTGTCCATCAGGACCTGGACCTCACCCATTCCTTGGAAGATGACCTCTACTAATCCTTCCTTACCCAGTGCTCTCTGCCAGGTCCTCGGCTCAGTGGACTCAGATACCTGTCGGTCACCCTATGCCTCTCCATTCTATGTTTCAAATTATTCCACTCCACAAATTTCTGCATCCATGGAGGGCATCAAAACAATGTCTGGGTGGGAGGAGTCATAATTTCCTATAAATGTTTTGTTTTATCTGAGAGGCAGGCTGGGATGAGAAGAGAAACAGGTCTCCCAACCACTTATTTCACACCTCAAATGTCCATAATGTCTATGGTTGAGCCTTGTTGGAGCCAGGAGATGTAAACTCAATCACAGCCCCATGTGGGTGGCAGGAACTCAACCATTGAACTCAACTGGCTGTACTCCAGAGTTTACACGAACATGAACCTGGAATTGGGAGCCAGAGCTGCAACTGAAAACTAGGTCCTTTCGTATGGGTTACAGGTATTTTAACCAAGAAGCAAAGCATCTGATTCCATGAGACAGTTTCATCTGAATAATGGAAATACCAGAGTTAGGGTTGTTGTCAAGAACAGTGCACAAGATAATGTGTCCTGTCATTCGGTGCCCAGGTGAGCATCCAGAATGTGAAACATGGAGATCAATGACAATGAATGAAGTTAGGCAGAGGAGGGACGAGGACAGGGCTTGGGGTTCTGGGAAGCAAGGGAGGATGTGGGGATGCCTTGTTCAACACTGACCTTTGCCTCTGCCTCTGTTCACCAAGGCCTAGGGGGACATGCAGGGGTCTGGGACTGCCTCCTGCCCTGCCTTGCCTTCCTGTTGGCATCCTGGCATCCCTGTGCAGGTATACTAGATGTTGCTCAGAATCACTAGTGCCCCAGGACATTGAGAACTGGAGTCAATGAGAGATGCTGTCATCTCTTTGCACTGAGTGTCTTGTGTAGACATGTGGTTTGAACTCAAGCTTCAGAAGACACTGAGCAGACAGAATCCCATCCAGCTCTGTGCTCATGGCCAGGAAAAGCAGTCAAGGATGGTCCAAAGCCTTGGGACACTATACCCACATAGAAGATCCAGAACAAACTACTGGCTCCTGGCTTCAGATTGGCTCATCTCTGGCACTTGAAGCCACTTGGTGAGTGATCTTTCTATCTCATTCTGTCTAAATCAACCTTTCAAATAAAAATAAATTAATAAACTTTAAAAAGTTTTAATAATAAAGCAAAGAAATAATAGCTTAGTATGCGTTTGATAAGGAACCTGTGAGCTGATGGACAATTTGCTCTTTGCCACCATGTGCCATTAAAGCAACAAATCTACAGCACTGGGATCTCCTTTGCAGACCTTTCTCCTGGCTGTCTTAGCCAATCCTCAGCCATCCTGACCATCCAGCAGAGCTAGTAGCCGACTCATATGAGAAGGAAGTGACCTGCCCCCGATCACGCAGGGAGTAAAGAGTAGGAGATTTAGATACACCGGGACTTTATGTAGGACGGATGTGGGATAAAGGTGACTCCAATGAGTAAGTGATCTTTCCTCAGCTCCATCTGCCTGTCGGTCCTGGCTGTTTGCCTAAATGAAGCCTCACCCAGGTGGAGGAAACTGCATGTGACCCTAGGAGCTCCTCTCTGCCCCCTTTTCCTAACGACACCTGGTCATACAAATTATCCTTTCAGTATCAGCATAATCACTCTCCTCCAGGCACACCTCCCGGTCTCAAAATGAGTCTGGATGTCTACTCTGGCCCACTTAGGGCAATTAGGGCTCCCTCATGTTACCACAACCCCATGCCTTCCAATCTTGCTTCAACCATCACTCGTTCAAAGTTTCTGTGCTTGCCAAGGCTGTTACAGAAATGCCTTATAAGTATTCTTGAAGTGAACTGCACTCTGTGGGGCAGGACCCAGGGCTGTCCTGCTCACCACTGTGTTCCAGTAACATCCACATCAGGGCTACAAGACCAGGTTCAGGGTGCCAGCATTGTAGGGTCAGCAGAAGATACAGCAGGCCCATCCAACAGCCTGGGCTCTCAAGCTCACAGCTATGGCAGATGTCATTCTGATGCCAGTGTCTGATAAAGACCAAGAATGACATGCCCATGAGCATGAGGCTGTCTAGAATATGTTGTACATCCCATGTGCATGAAGCTAACATAGTTGCACAATGAATTAAAGTATAGCCCATGACATGGCATTTGTATTAGTAGTTTGAAGTCCAACCATTCCACTCTTCACAAAGCCCATGCCTTAGTGGTATGGGCCAGAATCCCCCAAGGTGTCGTATAAACACAACACTTTGTTTGCTGCCCAAAAATCAGTAATAGCATTAACAGCTATGGGTGCTGTGTTCTGGACTTTGCCTATTTTGTAGTCTCCAGAAGGTTCCTCTTTAGAGGAGAACATTCCTTAGAGAATGCATTGTTTAGAACAACCCTGGGGCACACATTCATCTGCTGTCCTGTGACGGGAAACAGGCACAGGAAGGTTGGGTAACTTTGCCGAAAGCACACTGACAGATCACCTAGTGCCCCAGGCCCCAAGGAAAGTGTTTCCTGTTCTTCCTTCCTAGCATTCCTTCCTTCCTTCCCATTGCTCTGTTTTGATTCCCATTTGCAGGTAAATACACTGGGGTCTTTCCTTATGACAGTGAGCAGCAGGTGGAACCCAGGTCTGTGGTCCTTGCTCATCCATGAGTGAAGGGGGAGGTGGTAAGAAGCAGAGAGAGAAGGTGGATTGGTAGCATCCAGGGAAAGGAGGCTGGGGCCCAGTGTGGTGGCTCCAGATGCTAATCGCCACTTTCAAGTGCCCTAGCACCCAATCCATGTGTGCTGGTTTGTATCCCAACTGCTGTATTTCTGACACAGAAATCTGGTAGTGGTCTGGGAAAGCAGCAGAGAATGGCTCAAGTCTTGGTGATCCTTTATCCACAAGGAGACCTGGAAGAGGCTCCTGGGTTTTGATAGGTTCAATTCCAGCTGTTCTAACCATTTGGGCTATGAAGCATTGAATGGGAGATCTTTATGTCTCTGCTCTTCTCTGTAAATATGCTTTACCAATAAATATATACCAGTTAGAAAGGAAGAAGAAAAAAAGGAAGGAAAGAGCAAGTTAGGAAGTTAGGGGCTATGGGTGATGTGCTGATTCTCAGGTGTCATGAGGCTGTCCTAGCTCTTTTCAAGATTCTGGCGATGTGGCCTCTGGACCTGTGGCTCTTTCAAGGCTCTTCTCAGCCTGAACCCCAATCCTTTCATTTGTAAAACAGAAGAGATGCAGCTGGTCAAGCAGTGGTAATAACACATTAGGGCAGTGTCAAAAGCAGGGAGAGGCAGAGGAGATCTTCCACCTGCTGGTTCATTCCCTAAATGGCTACAAGAGCCAGAGTGGAGCCAGGCTGAAACTGGGAGGCAGGAGCCCCATCCAGGCTTCTCTCATTGGAGGCGGAGGCCCAAGCTCCTGGAGCAGCTTCTGGGCAAGGAGCTGGATTGGAAATGGAGCATCAGGACTCAAAGTGGATTCCCTGTCCAATGCTGGAGCTTCAGAGGACAGCTTAACCAAGTGTATAACTCTACTGATCCCAATAAACAAATAATTTTTTGAAGATATGCTTTATTTTCTGTGGAAAATGCAGATTTACAGAGAGGAAGAGACAAAAAATAGTTCTTCCTTTGTCGGCTCACTCCTTAATGATTGTAACAGTCTTCTCTAACCCAGCCTAGGGAGTCACACCATAGCACTGTTCCGTGGGTGAAAAGCCAGACCCCAAGACCATCCAGACTCAAGGGAAGGAGGGACTAGACTCCACCTACTGAAAGAGGAGTCTCCAAGAATATGTGCTTTATTAATTAAGGTTCATCATTTATCTCTGGGAAGAGAGAGAGAATGAATCTTCCATCCCCTGGTTCTCCCCAAATGCAGCAATAGTAGGGTCTGACCAGGCTGAAGTACATACATCCTGGACTCCTTGTGAGTGACAGGAAATGATGGAGCCATGGACCATTGCCTTCTCAGATACATTAGCAGGAAGCTGGATGAAAAGCAGAACAGCTGGGGTTGCAACTGGGATCTGATATGGGAAGCAGCAGTCCCAAGGGCATCTGACAGACAGCAATGCCTCAGGTTCCTGAACTGGGAAGTCCCTCTGGGGTACCTCTGGCTTAGGGCTACCTGTAGTCAAGGCAGGGCCAAAGCAGAAAAAGGAACCACCAAACAACTGCCTGAGGCCAGAGTGTGAAGTAAGTGGCAGGAGGAGGAGCTGGAGGAGGTCCAGATGAGTGGCTTAAAAGGTCAAAAGTTCTGAAACTTCTCTACTGCACCTGGAAGTCTCACTGATCTGGCCAGAGAGGAGGCAGGCTTGGGGACACCAACCCACTCTCTTCGAACATCACAAGACGAAACTCCCATTCTGGACTCTGTCTGCCAAGAAGGCTTTGCCTTACCTCTCTAGTTCCTCTGCTAAAGATTGTCCCCTACTGGTACCACAACTTGACCATCTCCATCTCGGGTTTCTTGTGAGTCATCGAGACTCTTCCAACAGAGCCTCCCCATGCTGTCCACTGGGCTGCAGATGCTGTCATTGCTGTGGCTTCTACTGTGGATGCCCAAATCAGGGCTCACTAGCATACAAACTCCAGAGAATGTGACAACCAGTGCAGTTCATGAGGACATGGCCACCCTGCACAATAGAACTCATCATGGAGTTGACAACAAGACCACCACAGTGGAGCCTGAGGGAGTTGTCAAAGAGACCACCACAATGGAGCCTGAGGGAGTGGGTAATGAGACCACTACAGAGGAGCCAAAGGAGGAGGCTGAGTACTACCCCAAAGAGGTTGATAAGGTGCTAATGGTGGGCACCAGAAACGGTGAGCTGGAGGGGTCTGGGAACAAACAGGGCAGGAGACCTGGGGGGAAATTGTTGGAAGAGGAAATCATCAGGTGGTAGAGTCATTCCCACCAGCACAGAGACCCCTTAATGATGTGGTTTGGGGAGAGTGAGCCAAGTATACAGGATCCGCAGGATAATGAGGGGGTGGTTCCAGGGGAGATGTTTTGGGGGGAAGGCAGATGCCTCCCTTAGGACACTTGAACACGGGGTTCCCACAGTGAGCTGCAGAGAGGGACACTCTGGAGACACACAGAGCTCCAACGCTTTGGGAAAGGGAAGCAGACCTAGAGCTTTTGGGGTCGCAAAATAGGAAGATTGAAGGAGCAGAGTTAGGTGAATCACCCTAGCCAAGTTTCTGAAAGAGAGGATCCCTACCTTCAGATTGCAAGGAACCAACAATTCAGAAGTTGCCATGGTGGGAAAGGTGGTGGTCTGTGTGATGAACAGGAACTGAGGCACGAGGCCAGTGGGAGAGCAGAAGACACATGAGGAAAATGTTGGTTGTTTTGATCAAAAGCAAAGGCACAGTGGGAAATCCCAGAAAATCAAGGAACATGGTCTCAGGAAGGGGCTTTCAGAGAGGGAACCTAGTGCGAAAGGGTCAAATGGAGGGGGCAGAGGAGAGATCGCAGAACACAGGTGATGAAATGTAGGCCAAAGGATGGGAGTGGTGTGGCGAGACACAGGGGGTAAGAGCAGGTGTGGTGCCTGTGAGAGGACAGATATGGGGGTGGCCATAATGTTTGGTAGCCATGTGTGAGGGTAGGAGTTGAAGCTTCCAGAAGGGAGAAGGAGCACCCCACAGAACTAAACACCCATAGCACAGACCACAAAGCTACAGATCCTACCATGCAGGTTAGAAAAACCCCAGTCCCACTGGCTGTCCCACTTTCACATCCCTTTCCTTCCTGAGCCCTGGAACCTGAGGATTGCTGGCAGAGCTTAGGGTGGATCCAGCCATTTCCATATGGTTGTGTTTCATCCTGCCTGGCTCACTCCAGCTGTATGGAGTTCCTGCTGGCCCAACCCACTGCACACCAATGAGGGATCCCAGGCTATGGTGTGTCTGAGGAGTGTGGGGCCATCCTCCACGTGACACTTTCTCTGTTGGGCAGTGGGCATGAGGGTCCATGACTCATTTCCTGCTCCCGGATGGCTGCTGTGTCCACATGATGCCCCAGCCCCACCCACTGCTTCATCTGGCCTTCCTTCTGCCTTTACTTTGGCCTATGGCAGCTGTTCATGTCACACAGAGCCTCTCGCCTGAGCCACCTGCACTTCCTCTGAAGACATGTAGCTCTGCACCTGTGCCCGTATTTTGTCACAAGTTAACCCAGACAGTCTTCCTCCTTCCAAACCACAGTACAGCATCCCTCCTGTGTCCCCCATGTTTTCCATGAGCATCCTCCTGCCTCTCCCATCCCTTTTTCCTCACTTCCTGTCCCTTGTCCTAAACCTGGACTTTGCCCTTCTCCTGGTTTTTGTGAGGACTGGGTTAACGTGGGTTGGGGGAGTCCAGGAAGCCCCACAGGAAGAGGTGGCCTCTGGGTCATAAACCCTCACTCCAGAACTCCCAGAGTAATAGCACCTTCACCCCAATGCCTGGAAGTTCTCTTCTCTATCCCTGGGCCTTGAGACCTAGAGTGACTCTCAAACGTGTGGAGGTGGGGAGGGAGCTGTTGGTGACAGCAACCACACCCACAGACTCACCTTGCAGGCTTTCAGAACAGCTGAGTTCTACAAATGCTGCAGGCTCTGGAAACAAGTTGTCTGAGCTGCAATCACACTGTGCTCACTGCTACCTAGGTGGCCGTGGGGTACATGATATCCTTAGGCCTCAGTTTCCCCAAGTCTTTTTTTTTTTAAAGATTTATTTATTTATTGGAAAGTCAGATATACAGAGAGGAAGATCTTCCATCTAATGATTCACTCCCCAAGTGAGCGCAATGGCCAATGCTATGCCAATCCAAAGCCAGGATCCAGGAACTTCTTCCAGGTATCCCACTTGGGTGCAGGGTCCCAAAGCTTTGGGCCATCCTCGACTGCTTTCCCAGGCCACAGGCAGGAAGCTGGATGGGAAGTGGAGCTGCTGGGATTAGAACCGGCGTTCATATGGGATCCCGGGACTTTCAAGGCGAGGACTTTAGCTGATAGGCCACGGCGCCGGTCCTCAGTTTCCCCAAGTCTTACATGGACACAATGAAGCTTCCTTCCTCTTGTGCCTTTGAGGGATGCATCTTTGAGGCTGAAGCCCTGGGAGAAGTGAGTCACACAGCACCTTCCTGTGGTGTCTTTGGGCAGACAGGGTGTTAGGACCATTCTGCAGGGCAGGGGTCACCCTAAAGGGGCCATCACTGCCCGCAAAGCCCCTCAGCTAAGTGTGGGTCTAACTCCAACCCCCTGAGCCCACTCTTAGCCTGGAGTGCCCTGCCAATCCTTTGACCCCTCTCTCTGTTCCTCCTTCTAGCAATCTATAAACAATTCAGAAAGAGCCCGCATCACATGTACATGGTCTTCAACAAAACAGAGCTCCGGAAAGCCTTACCTGAGCCATCGCTACTGACCCGGGCAGAACTGGAACTGCACAGGATCAAGCAAAATCGGGAGCAGGGAGTGCTGCTGTTTGAGGTGAGGCTAGAGAAGACCTGAGGCTGGGTGGGGAGGTAGGTGCGGCCCCAGGTCCTGAGAGATAGCTGAGGAGAGAATGGAGGAGCACAGTCCAGGTTGTGCAATACAGATGAATCTCCCTGTTGGGCTCCAGGAGCCAGGCACTTGGGCCATCTTTGGCTGATTTCCCAGTCACATTAGCAGGGAACTGGACCTCAAGTAGAGCAGCTGGGTCTTTAACCTGTGCCCAGTTGAGATGCCTATGCCCAGTTGAAATACCACAACTCTAGTCCCTGAGTTTACTTTTCTGATTATTTATCTGAGACAATGATATAGATACAGAGTTGATGTCTGCTGGTGCACTCTCTAAGTGCCCACACTGGCCAGGAGAGCCAGGCCAAGGCAGGGAGCTTGGAGCTCTGTGCAGGTCTCCCATGTAGATCCCTGGGACCCAGAAACATGAGACTCCTTCCTGGCTCACTGGCATGGCATTAGTCGGAGGCTGAAGTCTGGAGCTGACCCAGCTCCCTAACTCAGGAAGTCAGCTTTGGGCATAAGCAACTGAGCTAAAGAACTGCCCCAGCGTGCTGTCTTAGGCATCATTGATTGTGAACATTTCCAGAAAGTTCTTTTGGACAGAAGTGCTCTAGAAGGTGTAGTATTCAGTAAGGCATTTGTGCCTCAGAAATGCTGGAGTATTTAGATGGCGTCTGGATCTAGAATCCATGTCATGTGCAAATAGGGTTTAAGGACAGTACAGGATAGAACCTCACAACGAGAGAACATGGCCTTGTTTTTATACTTGAATGCTGATGGCTTCTACATCCCTCTGTAGAACCAGGAGTGTAATCTTCATTCCCTCACTTTTCTGGTGATTCCCAAGACTAGCTATTTTATATAAACTGTTCTTTAAAAACATTTGTTTATCACAAATGCAGATTGACAGATCCTCCTTGTGCTGCTTCACAATGGCCGCACTGAGACCAGGACCAAGCCAGGAGCTGGAGGCTGGCCTGGGGAACAGCTGGAGGGAGGGGCACATGTGCTGATTTGAGGTATGTGCAAATCTCCAGCATCTTTGTTCTCTGTTGTTTGTCCTTCAGAGATACGGCAAGAAGTCCTGGCGCTTCATCAAACAATGGGTGTTGGGCCCCAGCAACACAGCAGAGTGGTTGTCCTTTGACGTCACTGGAGTGGTGTGTCAGTGGATGAGCTACAGAAATGAAGATCATGGTCTGTCTGCCTCACCCCTGCTTCACTTGGGTCCCCTGGCTCTGCACCTTGCCCCCACTGCATGCTGGTATCAACCACTCAGAGTTGGGGATGAGTGATTGATTTGTTAGTGATGCTCCAATTCTGGAATACCTGTTATGCACTAATCTGGAAAAGGGAATGAGGGGACAGCCACAGTGTGATCAGCCCAGCCCAACTCTTTCCTTGACACAGCTTATGTTCTGTGAGTGTAGAGGAGAGGAGAGGAACACAGCTGTGTCCATGCAGTGATGAACCAGGATGGGCAGGAAGGGCTGAGATGAGGAGCACAAGGCAAGTATCTGACCCAGCCTGGTGTCAGGGAGGACCTCCTAGAGCATGGATTCTCTGAGCTGAACCTTGAGAGATGAGTTAAAGCAGAAAGGATCAGAAGAAGGAACCAGAGATCCTGGGCAAGGGAACACCTGTGCAAAGGCCTGAGTCAGGGAAAGCCTGGCACACTGGATCTGTCCATGAAAGGATTGTGTCACTTCCCTACACAGCCATGTCCCCAGTCCTCATTTCTCACCCTACTGATGGGTTCATGTCTGGGATTCACACAGGCTCATCCCTCCACTTGATGAGTTGGGGGGCATGGCTGAGCAGGGATCAGTGATGAACAGGACAGCCTTGGGTCCTGGTCCCACGTAGCCCACTTCGCTCCCAGACACTTACAAGGTGTTACCACAGCCAGGGCAGGCAGTAGTGACCATGAACACCTAATGCTTTGAATGGGGAGATGAGGGCAGAAAGATTGAGGTCATACTGAGAGCAGCTGTGGGGGTCCAGAGAAGGTGCCCAAACTCAGGCAAGGATCCATGTGGGTGTGAGTTGGAAGAGTTTGATTGTTTTGAGACTCACAGTGAAATTCATTTGGCCAGTTGTAGTTGTAGCTAGGGCAATAGGGAGCAGTGGGGAGTGAGAGGCTCCTGAGCTAGAGCCAGTACATGGTGGGATCTCCTGTGTGGGTTCTGTTGAGTCCAGACTCTCAGCACAGACTCTTTCCCACAGGCAAGAGGAGCTTAGAAAACATCATTTATCATTGGAGAAGATTCTATCACTCATGTGACCTTTTGAAAGGCATGGGTGTTGCTTTACCTTCTACCCTTGGCTGCTGTAGGACCATGAGCAGCCACATTCTTTCCGTGTGTGTCAGTTACTCTGTGGGATGGTCAGGGTGTCTGAGGGTTAAAGGTGATGACAGCACACAGGAAAAGCCTAGAACAGAGCACCTGGTACTGTGGATTCTGTCGTTTATAGGCAGACTGTGGGGATGTGGAAATGGTTTATTGTCTTGGTGCCCCCAGTTGCCTCCTAAGCTGCTTGTTTTCTTGTTTAAACATTTATTTATGATGCCCTCTGTCGTTGCATAGTAGAATGGACCAGAGCTGCTCTGTTTCCAATTTAGTTGCCTACGAATATGCATGGGATGGCACTGGAAAACAGCACAAGTCCTAGGGCCATTGCATCCACTGGGGAGACTCAGATGAAACTCTTGTCTGATAGCTTCAGACAGACCCAGCCAATTACTGGTTCTAGCCATTGTGGTTATTTGGGAGATGAACTAATGGATGGAGGATTTTGTCTCCTTCTTGCCTTAATTTTATAAGTCTGGCTTTGAAGTCAAAATTTATTTGAAAGGAAGAATTACAGAATGGAAGAGGAAAGAAAAAGAAAGATTTGGTTTGCTTAGTCATTCCCTCAATACCTGCCATAGTTGAGGCAGGGTTACTGAATTCCACAGGTTGACATTCTATCCAGACCCAAGCGAGTTATCAATTTCTGTTGCTTTTCCAGGGAGGTGGGCCAGAAGTGGAGCAACGTGCTGGCCAGAATTAAAGAATGGCCAGAATGGTTTTTAGGTTGTGTCTTGTTATGCCTGAATCTTGCAAGGGCTCCTGTTCAATAACAGCTGCTACACTTCTGACACAGCTGCCTGCTGACATATCTGGAAAAACAGCAGAATTGCATGCATGTTGGAAATCCCAATAAAGCTCCTGCCTTCAGCCACACCTCGTCCTGGCTACTGAGACCATCTGGGGGACTAAACCAGCACCAGGAACCTGAGTGTCTCCTCTTTTATTTAGAACTGTGCCATTGAAATACAACAGAAATATTCAATATTTAAAAAGGAAATGAATCATATGGAACATGAACCAATGTGCCAATGGATGCCAGCATCAAAGGCAGTTGCTTAACCCTCTATAATACACACTGAGATACAGAAACTAATCTTTGTAAGAGTGTAACTAGATATAAAACTAGCCTTTGTAAGAGGGTAGGAACGCGATATTTAACAGTGTCTACCTGGGTGCATCCTGCTTTGTACTGAGATCAGTAGAGAAACAAACAGCCAAATACCCATGTCAGAGGTCACAGGCTCTAGAGAATGCAGTGATGTCATGGGCAGTAAGGGATGAGTGCCCTGGAGGATACCTGTAGGAGGTGACATCTGAGCTGAGACCTGCAGGGGAAGTTGTTGGCATGCCAGAGACCTGAAGTATTTGGTTTTGACGGGTGTCCCAGGCAGCAAGGAGCCCCTGGAATTTGCTCCTTTCTTCTTCTCCCCCAGGTCTGCTGAGCCTCAACTCACACTGACATCCTTCTATTCCCACAGATGATATTGAGGTCTTCCGCTTCACACCTGAGAAGTTTAGTGACGGCACACGTGATGTCCTCCAAATGGAGATCAGTGGTGAGTACATAGCCCTGACCCAGTCCACAGCCTCAGTGATCTCTGTGAGCAGCCCTGTGCATGTAGGCATGGCTGTGCACCTGTCACTGCTCCATGGTCTGAGAGTCCCAACCCCACACAGGGATCACACCCAGCAGCCGTGGTGACCTTCTTGACAATGACGGCATCAGCAATTACCAGCCCATGCTGCGCCTCATAACCACCCCAATGGACAAGGCCAGGCACCTGAAAAGGACCCGGCGACACTGAGACTGGTACACCAACTGCATGTCAGGTGAAACACAGGGGCTCTTGATTGGTAACCTGCTTGGGCCCACCCTCTGTTCAGTTTCCTTCAAGATGCTGGATGTAGGACCTGGGTGGTCAAAATTAGGTTTTCAGTGGGCTTGCCTGATAAAGAGTGGCTGTCGGGCAGTATCAGAATGTGAGGTGGGGAACTGGAACTTCAAATGGCAAGGTAGCTGTAGTCATTTGCGGAGTTCTGAATGCTGGGATTCAAGATCACTGGAGTCAGTCTCTGTGACTGGTAACAAGGCCATTGGAAAGGAAGAAGTTGCAGTGTTCGAATCCTAGAACTAGAAGATACTGCATTTTGTGTTCCTATGCCACTGGCTGATCAGAGACCCCAGAGCCAGTCCCCTGGCATCCTGGGACATTAGTCCCTGAATGACAGGAGTCTGGGCTGACATGGTAGCAACCTGTGCCTCTTACTCAGAAACATACTCATCCTGGAGCAGAGAAAATGGGAATGCTGATGGAAAGGATGCACAGTCCCATGCTCAGATGTGGGCATCCTGTAAGCTGCCAGGCAGGGCAACACGTGTGCTGCTCCCTGTGGCCAGGCCTGGAATGGAGGGTTGAATTATGGGAGTTCAGGGAATTCAGGTGCCTGGAGCTCTGGCAAGTGGCAAGGATGGCCAGGAAGGCAATTTCCTGGATGCTAGAGCACTGTGGGATCAGAGCGCTAAAATTCGATTCGGACCCAGACTGCTGGAATTCAGTGAGAATGGGGGTGAGGAGCTGAGCATGGCCCTGGGACCACACCTTCTCCCTGCTGAGAATCCTGCAGTGGTGCCCCGACCTGTCCTTCAGGGTGTTCCCTGACTGAAGTTGATCCCTACCCAATGAATCTCCTACAATCATATCTTACTCCCTCTGCCTGCATCTTCAGGGAGAAAGGAGCTGAGGGGATGAGGTGCCTCCCCACAGTGTAGCCAGCTATTGGCTCAGTGGGGATGCCATTGCAAAGAGACAGACCTGATTCTCATCTGAGCAGTGGGTACACCTTGATTTTTTTCCAATTCATGCAGCAGAGAAGCAGTCTGCAAACTCTAGACACTGGGAGACTCAATGAGACTCAAGGACTCCCTACCTGCCGCTCCCCCCAAACGCACATACAGGGACCAAGGATTCAGAAAGTATATAGACCATTGCAATTAAAATCAATAATTTTTCCAGGTGCAAAACAATTCCTAAATTCTATGCGTATGTCTTTATAATACACGTTTTCCATGCATTATGAAAACAAGTTTGCATTCAAAATTCCTTTGTCCTAAATAATTACCTATCAGTAGATACTCTAGGGGCCAGCTTTGTGGCATCACAGGTGAAGCCTTCCCTCCTGCAGCACCAGCACCCCGCCTGGGCACCAGCTTGAGTTCTGGCTGTTCCCCTTCTGATTCTTCTCCCTGCCACCAGGTCTGGAGCTCAGCAGAATATGGTCCAGGGGCCTTGTGCCAAGCACCCACGTGGGAGAGCTGCATCAACTCCTGGCTCAGGGCTGGCCCAGCTCTGGCCTTCGTCTCCATTTGTGCAGTGAAGCAACGCGTGGAAGCTCTTTGTCTCTGTCTCTTCTTATTACTCTAGGTTGTAATTAAAGCCTATCTTTAATCAAATAAATGACTAAATAAAAGCATGATTGCATATAAAGATTATATTTCTATAGATACAGAAATATATGTAGAATACTTATATTAGCCATGCACTTAGCACATACAAATATACATGTGTATATTCTAATATTGATACTAGATTTTATAGATTAGAATAGGGGTATTTACATCTACAATCACACATTATATTAATATGTAAAGTATGCATTGAGTTGAATATGATTATTATGTAGATAACTATGATATATAAGTTGAGAATATTTACATAGTATATAAATGGATATTATACTACACATTATACAAAATATAATTAACCTTTATATACACATATTAACTATATAAATATTAAGATTGAAGTTTTGTAAGCATAGATATTATATAGGGATAGCTATCCTATAGAAAGTGAGGTGACACTGACACTCAGCAGGGATAGGTGTCACCTGCTCAGTGGGCATCACGTGCGGGGTCTAGTTCAGGTCTCCCTTCTCCACTTCCCATCTAGCTCCCTGTTAATACGCCTGGAAAAGGAGAGGAGGAGGGCTCAGGTGATCTGGACTTAGGTAGACAGCTAGTTCAGGGTCAAGAGTTTGCAAGCCACACTTCCCCCCACCTATGTAATCCTTTCTGCCCACCTGTGAATCAAATGCCCAATGACACTTACACATCATTACCTGGGAACCAGGGGTGGGAGGGCAAGCTGTGGACTGCAGTTGCATAACCACTCCCCTTCCAGCCCTTCCAGCCCATGCTGAGGAGGGGTTTGCTCTCCTCTTTGCCCAAGGAGGGACTCCAGGGACAGAGGGTAACAACCTCTCTCTCTCCCTTACCCTTTAGCTTCCTGGCCCACTTTCCCTGAATGTGGTCCACGTGTGTCTGTATTCCTCACCCTCTGAATAAACCTTATCATTTTCTTAATCTGTGTTACTGCCTGTGCTTAACATGCTTCTTACGGAAGAGACAAGAACCTAGGATATAGATATTAGGCCTTAACCTAGACTGCACTGTACTTTGTCTTCCCGCCCCACCTGGCACCCATATAGGTGACTGTGGCTCCTGGGTAAGACCACCCCTGTAGGCCATCAGGGTCATCTGGAGACTGAACAGGCAGATGGGAGATCACTGGCTCTCTGAAACTCTAGCTTTCAAGTCAATAAATATTAGGGAAAGGAAAAGGATTCTGACTCACCCAGTGGGGCTGATATCACCCATTGTGACTGCTGATCATGTAGGGTTGGGTGGGTGGCAGTAAGCTGCACCTCCCTCCCTCACTGGTGAGCTACCTGCTGTGTCACCCAAGCCAGTGCCTTATCCATTTGGCCTAAGATTATGGACCCTTCCAAGAGGATATGGATGCAGCGACAGATGAGTGGCTGGGCAGGGGTGACAGGTGCCCTGGCTTTACCGAGATGTAGTGAGTTGTGTGGGGAGCTACAAGCAATCATTTACATTGGCTCCAATCATAGTAGGAAATTGAACTTGGAAGTGTACCCAAGATGAATGCAGGTCTGTGATAAAGGATGGGGAGGTACCAAGTTGTATCTGTTTGAGTATTTTTTTTAAAAGGGGTGTTAAAACTAAGCTAGTGAGAGAGAGAATGAGAGGGAGAGAGAGATAGAGAGAGATTGCTAGATCTTGCTTCCATTGGTTCATGTTCAGAATGGGCACACGGGACAGGGATGTACTGGGTTGAGTCAATAGACAAGAGATTACAGCTCTCCCATGCAGGTGCAGGGGTCCAAGAGCATTTGGCCCATACTCTGCTGCTTTTGCAGGGGCATTACCAGAAGTTGGGGGGACGGGGAGGTGGAGCTGCTTGAACTCAAACCAGCATCTGTATGGAATGCCATTGCCATTGATGGAGGCTTAATCTACTATGCGATGACTCTAGGCCAAAATTTGTCTTAAACACTATACCAAAGTTTGTTCCAGTCACCACCTCCATTTTTTTGCACTCCCATTTCTTGTGAAAACTGTCTCTACCTCAGGGGATTTTACTCTAAGGGATCATTAGCAGTTAGCAAGTTCATGCCTTCACCTGTGAAGCCCTTCAAAATGAATGAAAAAGGATCAGCATATTCACTTATAGGCTAAATCCTCAACCTTGTAATCACAGAAATTCTATATCAGTGCCAGTTCTAGTCCTCGCTTCTCCTATCCATCTCCCTGCTGTGGCCTGGGAATGCAGTAGAGGATGGCCCAAAACCTTGGAAACCTGCAACAATCGTGAGAGACCCAGAAGTTGTTCATGGTTCCTGGCTTTGGATCAGTTCACCCCCAGTCCATTGTGAACACTTGGGGAATGAAGCAGCAGATGTAAGATCTTTCTTTCTATCTCTACTTGTCTCTGTAAACCTGATCTGTCTTTCCAATGGGGAAAAAAAAAGAAAATGAATGAAAATCTGTGGGATTGGGGGATTGGGTGGGGCTCTTCTTGGAGACAGGATGCAAAGCTTCACCAAAAGGGAACCAGGAGACAGATCCCAAACCTATGTGTCTTGAGAGGTTGCTGGGAGAGGCTGGGTTTGTGGACTGTGGTGAGGTGGGTGGACATCGTGTCCACAGATGCCCAGGCTGGCCCCTCTATTGTGCAGGACCCGATGCACAAAAACAGTGACTCACACTGAATGGTGATGGCTATCTCTCCCTACTTTACTTCCCAAACACCTGCACCTGGCTGATTCTGCTGCTTCTGGCCTGTGGGCATTGTCACCTTTGCCTGTCCCAGAAGGTCAGTCTGTATGTGTGTGTAGAGTTGAAAACAAAATGGAGTAACATTGTTCATTGTTAATTGCAATACTTTTCACTCTGGTGACAGTTCATTCAGGATCACTATGTCCCGGGATGCTGGGTACTTGAATCAATGAGGGGGTGTTCACGATTGTGCTCCTTGCTTTGAGGCTCTTTTGTAGACACAGGGTACTGAGCTCCAGCTTCGGAAGACACTGAGAAGATGGAAGCTAAGATCATTTAAAAGGTAGGATGGTGGTGCCAGTGCTGTGCCATCAAGGTTTAAACAGAAGCCTGAAATGCCCATATCCCACATGGACACTGGTTCAAACCCCAGCAGCTCCACTTGTGATTCATGTCCCTGCAAATAGAGCAGTGCAAATAGAGCAAGTACAACAGTGTGCTCAGCCCCTGCCACCTGTTGTAAACCCAGTGGAATTCCAGGTACATCCTGGGGCAGATTCAGCTGCTGTGATTGATTCAATAGATGACCAGCAACAGGAAGATTAGCTTTTTTTCTGTTTATCTTTCATCTCTGTAAATCTGCTTGTCAAATATATAAAATTTTAATGAATCAAGATTTTAATAAGTCTATTAATAACAAAAATCCTAAGAAATTTTAAGGGGGAGGAACCATCCTCACCACCTGACTTTAAACCACAGGATGTTCTGTCCTAGACCCTTGCATTGCTGTGTTGCCGTGAACGCTCAACCACCCGGCCTATGGTACAGCGCTAGTTGCTGACACACATGCACTAGTTGAGCATAGAGCCACAGGCAATATAAAATCAGGGGTAAAGACACACTTGGGCCATTATGTAGGGCAGATGTGGGATAAAGGTGTTTCCAATGGATGAGTGATCTTTCCTAAGCGCCTCCTGCCTTCAGGTCTGGGCCTGAACTCAGCAGATATGCTGTCATGTCTCAGCTATGGCCAGTGGTGCCCTTCTCTGCCCCATGTCACCCACTACACCTGGCCATACAAATTATCCTTTCAGTATCAGCGCAATCACTCTCCTCCAGGCACACATCCCGGTCTCAAAATGAGTCTGGATGTCTACTCTGGCCCACTTAGGGCAATTAGGGCTCCCTCACATTACCACAACCCCATGCCTTCCAATCTTGCTTCAACCATCACTTGTTCAAAGTTTCTGTGCTTGCCAAGGCTGTTACAGGAATGCCTCATAAGTATTCTTGAAGTGAACTGCACTCTGTGGGGCAGGACCCAGGGCTGTCCTGCTCACCACTGTGTTCCAGTAACACCCACATCAGGGCTACAAGACCAGGTTCAGGGTGCCAGCATTGTAGGGTCAGCAGAAGATACAGCAGGCCCATCCAACAGCCTGGGCTCTCAAGCTCACAGCTATGGTAGATGTCATTCTGATGCCAGTGTCTGATAAAGACCAAGAATGACATGCCCATGAGCATGAGGCTGTCTAGAATATGTTGTACATCCCATGTGCATGAAGCTAACATAGTGGCACAATGAATTAAAGTATAGCCCATGACATGGCATTTGTATTAGTAGTTTAAGTCCAGCCATTCCACTCTTCACAAAGCCCAGAATCTCCCAAGGTGTCGTATAAACACAACACTTTGTTTGCTGCCCAAAAATCAGTAATAGCATTAACAGCTATGGGTGCTGTGTTCTGGACTTTGCCTACTTTTTGTAGGCAGACTCTTTAGAGTAGAAACATCTTTTAGAACATTCCTTAGAGAAAGCATTGTTTAGAACAGCCCTGGGACGTGCTATCATGTGCAGCGTTCCTTCCTTCCCATTGCTCTGTTTTGATTCCCATTTGCAGGTAAACACACTGGGCAGTTTCCTTATGACAGTGAGCAGCAGGTGGAACCCGGGTCTGTGGTCCTTGCTCATCCATGAGTGAAAGGGGGAGGTGGTAAGAAGCAGAGAGAGAAGGTGGATTGGTAGCATCCAGGGAAAGGAGGCTGGGGGCCAGTGTGGAGGCTCCACAGGTTAATCGCCACTTTCAAGTCCCCTGGCACCCAATCCATGTGTGCTGGTTTGTATCCCAACTGCTGTATTTCTGACACAGAAATCTGGTAGTGGTCTGGGAAAGCAGCAGAGAATGGCTGAGGCTTTAGGATTCTGTATCCGTGGAAGAATAGATTGTTAGGAGACATAGATGATTCACCTGTCTTCAGATAGACTCAACTCTAGCTATTCTGGTTATTTGTGTAGTAAACCATTGAATGGGAGATTTGTATGTCTTCTGTGTCTTCTGATTTTCTGTGTAAGTCTGCCTTTCAAACAAATATATAGCAATAAGATGGAAAATAAAGAAGGAAGAAAAGAAGGAAGGAAGGGAGCGAGGAAGGAATGGGCTGTGGGTGAAGTGCTGATTCTCATGGGTCATAAAGTTGTCCTAGGTTCTTTGAAGGCTCGGGCCAAGCAAGTAGTCTCTGGACAATGCCTTCCCCACCTCAACCTCAATTTTTTCATCTGTAAAATGGAAAAGATGCAGTTGCATGCAATTGTAGTAGCATATAGGGCAGTGTTACAAGCAGACAAGGAGAGGCAGAGGAGGTCTCCCATGGCTACAACAGCCAGGTTACAACAGCCAGGGCAGAACCAGGCTGAAACTGGGAGGAAGGAGCCTCATCCAGGTCTCCCTCATCGGGGGCAGAGGCCCATGCCCCTGGAGCAGCTTCGGGTGCTTTTCTGGGCAGGCAGCTGGATTGGAAATGGAGCCCCAGGACTCAAACAAGATTCCCTGTCCAATGCTAGAGCTTCAGGCAGCAGCTTAACCAAGTGTATCACTGTACTGTTCCAAATAAACAATGTGTCTTGGGTATTTTTTAAAGATTTACCTTTTTTTGAAAGGCTAATTTTCAGTGAGAGCAGGAGAAACAGAGGGAAAGCATTAGATCTGTTGGTTCACTCCCCAAATTTCTGCAAAGGCCAGAACTGAGTTGATCAGTCGGTTGGAATCAGAAACGTCTTCCAGGTCTCCCACTTGTGTGCAGAAGTCCAAGGACTTGAGCCACTTTCTGCTCAAGGATTCACTGTGGAGTCGCCAAGATATGAAGCAGTGCCCATATATGATGCTGGCTCTAGCAAGAGAAGCACTACTCTGATATGCTACTGATCTGGCCCAAAAACAAATGTTTTAAAGCAACAGATAACATTTGTCTCTGCCAGACTTCTTGTCAGTCTCTCCTGAATCAGCAGTCAGGTGTCAGCCCAGGCTGCACATACATGCAGAGCAGATTAATCCTTGAAGACCTGTCCCCTCCATGGGCTACTCACCTTGCGCTGTTAGTTGGCCACAGACTCAGCCCATCCCTCTGGTGATTGCTTCTCTCTCCTCATCCCTCCCTCCAACATCACAGTGTGGCATCCTGAGAAAGAGGGAGGGAGAGAGAGAGAGTGAGCTGGCAGGGGACCTTAGTGCCCTCTATGACCCAGCCTAGGAAGTCCCACTCTAGCTCTGTTCTGTGTGTGAGAAGCCAGGCCCCAACACCTAAAATCTGGTTTATTTTCAGAAGGTTTTTAAATTTATGTCAAATGCATAATGTAGAAGCAGAGACATAGGGGGAGAGAGAAAAAGACATCTTCCATTCACTGGTTCTCCCCAAATGAAGCCTGGCCAAACTGAAGGATGGCACATAAAAACACATCCTGGTCTCCATCTAGAGGCATGAAATGAAGCTGGAGCAACTGACCACTGTCATCTTAGGTGCATTAGTATGAACCAGGGTGAGAAGCAGAGGAACTGAGGTTACAACTAGGATCTGATATGGGAGCCAATAATCTGGGCATCTGACAGCAATGTCTCAGTTCCTGTGTGCCTCAGATGCCAGAAAAGCGATGTCCTTCTGGGGTACCCCTGGGTCAAGGTCACCTGCAGCCAGGGCAGGGCTAGAGCAGAGAAAAAACCATCAAACAACTGCCTGAGGCCAGAGTGTGAAGTGAGTGGCATTTTTCACTGTGAGGAGGAGCAGGAGGAGGAGGAGCTGGAGGAGGTCCAAATGAGTGGGATAAAAGGTCAAAAGTTCTGGAACTTTCCTACTGTACCTGGGAGTCTCACTGAGCTGACCAGAGAAGAAGGCAAGACCTGGGAACACCAGTCCACCCTCTTCATCCAGCACGATCCCACTTTCCCATTCCAGACGCTGTCTGTCAAGAAGGCTTTGCCTCGTCTCTCTCAGAACGGCATAGCTCCCTCGTTAGAGACCGTTCCTCTGCTGTTACCACAGCTAACCCAACTTTGTCACGGTTTTCTTGTTGGTCACCAAGACTCCTTCATCACGGCCTCCTGATGCTGCCCACTGAGCTGCAGATGCTGCCACTGCTGTGGCTTCTACTGTGGATGCCCAAACTGGGACTCTCCAATCCCCTAAGCCCGGGGGAAAAGCCAAACAGCACATTCCGTGAGGACATGCTCAACCACACCTGTGTGCAAATGGTAGACATCGACAATGGTGAGTTGGAGTCAGTGCACGGCAGAGGAAAAGGGCAGGAGGAAGGAGCACCCCTTGGCACAGGAATGTGGGGGGGCATGGATATCTTCAAGAGGGGTGCTCTGAGTTCTCTGTTCCTTAGCAATGCACTCTCGGACAGGGAGACAACTGGAAATGAGTCACAGGATCATGCAGGGTGGTTCCAGGAGAGATATCACAGGGGAAGATATTTGTCTCCTTTAGGGTCTTGAATGTGGGGACACTTGGAAGGAATGGCAGAGAGGGGTGCTTTGTGGGGACAAGCATAGCCCCAAAGCATTGAGTAAGGAAGCAAATAGAGAAAGCAGAACCAAAGGCTGGAGGCTCATGAAATGGAAAGATTGAAGGAACAGAGCTGGGTGAGGGATGCCAGTAAAGTCTCAGAAGAGTGGACCTGCATGCAGGACATAAGGAAACAGCAGGGCAGCTAGAGTTGTGGAGAGGGGTTGTGATGAGTGCAAGATCATGGCATGTAGCCGGTGGGAAAGGAGAACTCATGAGAGGAATCCAAGACCGGAGAGGGCTGTGGGGATTCATGCTGAGTGTTGTGGTGTTTCACACCAGGACAGCAAGGCATAGAGTAGGGAATCCCAGGAAACTGAGAATCTTGGGATGGGAAAGGGCTTCCAGGGAAAGGATAAACTTGGGAAAGGAGGAGTTTGAGGTTGTAGAGGGAGGCCAAGGAACCCTTGGGACTGAATGAGTCCAAGGTAGAAGAGTTGGAGTAGGTCCGGATATGCCAACAGGCACAAGTCACAAAGCATCTCCCTGGGCAAGTGGAAGGGGGTCCTTGGGCAGACACGCTGTTAGGACACATTCTGCAAGACAGAAGCCACCGCAAAGGGGATTTCATGGACCCCAAAGTCCCTCAGCTAAGTTGACAGTCCAACTCCAACACGCTGGGCCAATTCTTGG
Organism: Ochotona curzoniae; assembly: GCF_017591425.1. Lineage (NCBI taxonomy): Eukaryota > Metazoa > Chordata > Mammalia > Lagomorpha > Ochotonidae > Ochotona > Ochotona curzoniae. The sequence goes on along the minus strand of NW_024465926.1, from coordinate 27,767,053 downwards.
CCAGGGGCACCCTTCTGCTTCTATTCCTGCCAATCTCCTGACACCTCTCTCGTTTTCTCATCCTAGCAATCTATAAACAGTTCAGGAACACCTCACACAGCATGTACATGGTCTTCAACAAAACGGAGCTTCGGAAGGCCATGCCTAACCCATCATTGTTTTACCGGGCAGAACTGCACCTGTACCTACGCATGCAGTTGAAGGAGCAGCTAGTGGCGATGTATGAGGTGAGGCGGGAGCCTGATTTGAGGTCAGGTGGGGAGGAAGGTACTACCCTGCAGAGGTTGAAGGAGTTCAGACCAGGGACTCCTGGGGACTTCAGAACTCTCATCATCTACAGAATATTTCAGTGCTCTGGAACATTAAAGAAGTCAGAAGTCTGAAACATGAAAATTTGGGGAAGGCTAGAGGCTCCAGAACATGTCTGCCCACTATGGAGCCACTGGCCACATGGAACTTGCTTAAAATTTAAGCTATGAACAGGAAATATTTTCAGGGCTCCCAAATCACAAAGGTAATGGCTGTTACTTTTTGATTTATATCCACTGAGGTTTCTTTAAAGATTTATTTACTTAGCTGGAAGCCACAGTTACAGCAATAGACATGAGAGAGAGGTAGGTACAAGATGTAGGTAACAATATGGAGAGATCTTCCACCTGTTGGTTCTCTCTTCAAATGACCACAATGACTAGAACTGGGCCAGGTCATACCAGGAACCTGGAAATCCACCTGCATTTCTCAACTGGGTGCTACAACTTAACCCTCTGTATCACAACTCCAGGCCCTGAGTTATTTCTTATTGTTTATTTGAGATACAGAAAGGTATAGATGGAAATTGTGTATATGGTGATTCACTCCCCAAATAGTTGCAATGGCCATGGTGGGGCCAGGCACACAGGAGCTTGGAAATCCATCCTAGTACATGTGGTGTGGCAGGAGAGCAGGTTAGACATTTTCTGTTGCATTCCCAGGCCCATGAGCAAGCAGCTGGATCAGGAGTGGAACAATCACACTCTTACTGGTCCTAGTATGGGATTCTGGCATCACAGGCTGTGGCCTAGTTCTCTATAGCACTAAACCAGTCTCCTGTTCCTGGAGTCGTAAAAGACTTTTCTCAAACTCCTCAGGCTGGTAAACTTGTCCTTATTAGGCCTTATCAACCACTTGTGTCATAGAACGACATCTAACATAGTCACTGGCTCAAAGAGCCCCAACTGTCAGATCTGCTGGCTGTTTTCCCTGCAGACACAGAATACGGGCCTCAGGTACCTGGCCTAGGGGTCCTTGCCAGTGGGGAGGGGCTTAGCCTTGCAATAGTTCCTGTGGCTTCAGGGGCACCCGTGAGTGATTGGGGTCAGGTGAAGCAATACCAAGGAATATAGGTCTCTCCTATCTGTGAGTACTGTAGGAGGGTGAGGCTGTATACTAAAGCTTATGGTTGGGGAGGGGAGCCGGGGTTGGATGGGCAGGTAGAGTGGGGGGTGCAACGTGCAGTGCATTGGAAAGTCTGTGCCATCCCAGATTCCTGTTTTTGTCCTCCAGAAATACAAAAACAATACCTGGCACTACCTCACCCATCGATTCATGGCTCCCAGCTACACATTAGATTTGATGTGGTTTAATGTCACTGAAGTTGTGCGGCGGTGGCTGAACCAAGAAGGTGAAGATCATCTGCCCCTTTGCTTCTCCTGGTAACCCCTGCCTAGCATTGCGACTTCCCCAGACCCAAGCCCCAACATGCTGCTATCAGATTCTCAGGGTTGGGTTATAGTCATAGGTCTGTTAGTGATGACTGCATCTCAGAGCACCTGCTGTGCCCTGCCCTGGGAAGGGGGTTGAGGAAGAAGACAATGTGACTCACACAGAACAGTCCATGCTTTTTTCCATAGCATACCACGGAATGTCCTGCGTGTAGCTTTGTCTTCTACCCATGGCTCCTGTCGGACCACAGGCAGGTGACTTCCTTTCCATGTGTGTCAGCTACTAGCTCTGTAGGAGGGTCAGGGTGGCTGAGGGTTAAAGGTGATGACAGCTCAAATGAAGGTCTAGCAGAGAGCTACTTGTCCTGTGGATTCTGTTGTTCATAGGCAGGGATGGAGATGGGGAGATGTTCCACCCACTGGGTCTCTCCCCTAATGCTTTGGATCAGCACCATTGTACTATAAACTAAAACTGCTGATTGTGACATAGGCAATCCATATGGGTGCCAGATCAAATCCTAACTGCTCCACTGCCAATCCAGCTCCTGGCTAATCTGCTGGGAAGAAAGCAGGGAAAGAAGGCACAAGTTCTTGGACCCATGCATCCACCATGGAATCTCACAAAAAACTCTTCCCTCCCAGCATCAGACTGACCCAGGAGTTGCACAGTTCCCAACCACTGTGCCCATTGTAGGGTGAACCAGTGGAGAAAAGGTCTGTCTCCCCGTCTCTTTCTGTGACTGTGTATTTGAAAGTCATAGTTACAGAGACAGTAGTGGGATATGGACAGGGGATCTTCCATTTGCTTGTTCACTCCCCAGATTGTTGCCATGGCTGGGACTGGGTCAGACTGAATCCCATTGCCTGGCAATCTATCAGCACCACAGTGTCGGCCCAGTTTCTGCTGTATTTTCAGGTCCATTACCAGGGAGATGGATTGGAAGTGGAGCATCCTGTGTCCCAGCAGTAACATACAGGGGTTTAGGCTGTGTCCTGTGATATTGGATTCTTTCAAGGGCTCCTGGTCAATAACAGCTGCTCCACTTCTAACCCAGCTCTCTGCTGACATGTCTAAAAAACAGACTGTAGCCATCTGGGAAATGCTGATGATGTTCCTAGCTTCAGGGGGCCTATTCCTGCCCATTGAGGCCATCTGGGGATTAAGCCAGCACCAGGAAGCTGTGTGTCTCCTCTTTTATTTAGAACTGTGCCATTGAAATAAAACAGAAAAAGTTATATTTAAAAAAGAATCATCTGGAACATGAACCGTTGCCCTTATGGGATACCATCATCAAAGGCAGTTGCTTAACATGCTATTTCACACACTGACATATGTAAACTAACCTTTGTAAGAGTATAGGAATGAGGTATTTAAGATTGTCTACCTGGGCGCATCTTGGTCTGTACTGAGATCAGTAGAGAAATAAGCAGCCAACTACTCATGTCAGAGGTCACATGCTCTAGAGAAAACAGTGATGTCATGGGCAGGAAGGAATGTGCACCCTGGAGGGTCGCTGTAGGAGGTGACACCTGAGCTGAGACCTGTAGGGGAAGTCACTGGCATGCTAGAGTCCTGTAGTAGGTGGTGGTAAGGGGTGTCCTAGGCAGGAGGGAGGCTTCTGGAGTTTTCTCCTTCCTTCCTCTTCCTCCAGGAGCCTGCTGAACCTCAAACTCACACTGACATCCTTCTCATTCCCACAGATGAGATTGAGGTCTTCCGCCTAAGATCGCAGGGGTTTTCTAATTACAATGATAGTGTCCTCCAACTGAACATCATTGGTGAGTACACAGCCCTGGCCAGCCTGTGGCCTCAGTGATCTGTGTGTGAGCAGGCACGTTTACATATGCATGGCTGTGTACCTGTCACTGCTACATTGATATGACAGTGCCAACCCCACACAGGGATCACACCCAGCAACCCTGCAGATCCTCCTGACGATGACAGCCTGACTCGGCCCTTCTTGATCCTCCTGACCAACCAGCTGAAGCAACCCACGCAAGTGGACAGCTCCAGGCACCCCTGAGACCTGGACACCAACTGCTGTGTCAGGTGAACACAGGGGCCCTTGACTGTGAACCTGCCTTGGGTTGCCCTCTGCTTAGCCTCTCTTCAGGATCCTGAGTGTGGGACATGGGAGGCCAGGAGTGTGGGTCTCAGGGGGCTTGCCTGGTACAGAGTGGGAGTTGGGCAGCATCAGAATATTTGGTGGGGGAAACTGAACTCCATGAGGCTGGGTGGCCTTGTTGGGCCTGGTCGGGCAGGGGCAGGGTTCTGAATGCTGGGATTCCAGATTACTGAAGTCAGTTTCTGTTTGTGACAGTAAAGCCATTTGGACTGGGGGCAAGAAGCTGCAGTGTGGGGATCCTAGAAATAGAAGATGGTGAATTTTGTGTTTCTATGCCACTGGCAGTTATAGACCCCACGGCCAGTCCCCTAGCCTCCTGGACATGAGGCTCTGAATGGTGCGACCCTTGGTTGATATGGCAGCATGTGTGGTTCTCACACACACTCATTCTGGGGTCAGAGAAAGCAAGAATGCTAACCCTGAGATGAGGCACTTGGTCCTGGAATGTGGGCGTGTTGTTAGCTCCAGGCTGCTGCCATTGGCCAGGGCTGGAATGGAGGGTAGGGTCATGGGAGCTCAGGACAGCCAGGTGCCTAGAGCCCTGGCAAGTGGGAAGCATGGCCAGGATGGCAGTGTCCTGGGAAGCCAGAGTACTGTGGGCTCAGAGAGCTGAAAGTTAGCTGGGCCCAGAGTGCTGGAATTCAGTGAGAATATGTGATAGAGTGAATAAGGGCCTGGGCTTCACCCCTTGCCTGCTGAATATCTTGCAGTGGTGCCCTGACTTATCAGGGTGTTCCCTGAATGAAGTTAATCCCTTCTTCATGAATCTTCTACCACCACATCTTGCTCCATGTGCCTGCACCCTGAGGGAGGTAGAGGCTGAGGGTCTGTGAGAGCTCTTCTCAGCGAAGCTGACTACGGGCATAGTGAGGAGGCCGTTAGCAAGACTCAGACCTGAATCTCATACAGGTGGTGAATGCACCTTGCTGTTTTCCAAATCCCTCAGCAATCCCACAAGGAAGCAGTTTGCAAACTTCAGACCCTGGGTGACCCAATGCAGGTACTCCGTGCACATTCAGGGCCCACGGATTCAGAAAGTTAACAGACAATTGCAGTTAACATCGGAAAGTTTTCCAGGTGCAAAACAATTCCTAAATTCTATGCATAGATCTTTATGATACATGTTCTCTGTGTATTGTGAATTATGTGTCAGTAGATATTCCAGTGGCCAGCTTTGTGGCATCACAGGTAAAGCCTGCCTTGATGCAGCACCAGCATCCTGTATTCATGACAGTTTGAATCCTGGCTGTTCCCCTTCTGATCCTTCTCCCTGCCACCAGGTCTGGAGCACAGCAGAAGATGGTCCAGGGGCTTGTGCCGAGCACCCACGTGGGAGAGCAGCATCAGCTCCTGGCTCAGGGCTGGCCCAGCTCTGACCTCTGTCTTTATTAGTGGAGTGAACCAATGGACGGGAGCTTTTTGTCTCGTTTTCTCTCTGTAACTCTGACTTTAATATAAAACAAAATAAAAATTTACTGCAGATAAGAAACACAGTAATAATTTCTATTATGTATATGTGACAGTTATAACTATGTATATACAGAAATATGTAAACTTAAAAGGATATTTATCATATATACATGAAATAGATATTTATATTATCAACTGGATACTATCTATTTTAGATTAGCATAGTTATACTTGCATCTATTTACACATAATATAAATATATAAAGCACATATTTAGGTGGACATAAATATATTATTAGAATATCTATGAGTATAAAATATTTATATATTATAAATGGATACTACACTACACATTGTATAGAAATAAGCAGTTATATATATAAATACTTATATATTATACATATATATTATGATACACATATAAAATATAATCAGCGATTAATACATATATCACTTCATAAACATATACTCGAGATTTAAAATGGATTTTTTGGACATACAGCAATAGTACATAAACAGATATACTATGTAAGGGTAATCACAGTATCAATCTGACTTAGCACAAACACCTGCTGCCTGCTCTGTGGGCCATGTGGGGTCTGGTTCAGGTCTGGCATCTTCATGTGAGATCATCCAGCTCCCTGCTAATGCACCTGGGAAAGCAGAGGAGGGGGACCAGGTACCTTGTCCCTGCTTATCCCCACCCATGTGGGAGACCCGGATGAAGCCGAGGCTGCAGAGTTGGGGTCTCATAGCAAGGCCATGAGGGGCCTTTGGGTGTGAACCAGCAGATGGAAGATCCCTGTCTCTCTGTAATTCTGGCTTTCAAATGAATAGAGAAATCTTGAGGGAAAATAAAGGATTCTGAGAGATATTTCACAAAGCACAGATCTGATGTGGATCTTTATGAAACTTGTAAGTTACATAAGACGCAGGTGAGGCATCTGGGGAGGCCTGGACCCTGCTAGGTGATGGACAAAGGAGACTCATGAATGAATTCTCACCGTGCTCTGGCTGCTTCAAATCACCTATCGTTTTTCCTGGTCCCACTCCAACCTGCTTGCAGCAAAGCTGCAAAGCCCTGCTGAGCTCAGGTTGGGCATGTGAGTGGGGGGGGAGAGGGGGATTGGTCCAGGCAGGGTGCTGTCCTCAGCTGAGTGTCCCTGTCTCTATAAGGAGGCTAGAACCTGAGATTCCAGGTTTTGCAATGGAAGGCTTAGACGGAACAGTCTGTGCACATATTCCCAACAAGGATCACCTCAGCAGGAGAGGACAGCTGACCCCTTTCTCAGCCCCTGAGGGCCTCCTGGTGTCCCTGGGGCTGACACACTGAGGGAGAGGATGAGCCAGTGAAGCAGGCTGCTGAGTGAGTCAGGGCCCAGGAGACCACAGGCCCAGGTTTTTAATCTTGTCCTGCTGGGACCTGTGGAGAGAGCATCCAGGTCCCCCACAGGGCGTGTCCTCAGACAGCACTCTTCCATACATGCGCACCCACCCTGCTGAGGGTGCTCAGGTCCTGTGGTTGCTGCCGCTGGCCGAGGGAGCCTGTGGAGAACCACTGAGGAGTGTGATGGTGTCCCCAAGGTCCATGTCGGGGTCCCCCATGAGCCCTGGACAGGAGAGCTGTGTCTCCTCAGGGTGAGCATAAGAGCTGCCCAGGCCCTGACAGGAGTGCCAAGGCCACAACCGATTCTCCCCAACAACCTGCGCCCTCCCCTGTTCCAGCCTTATTGAGATTTCTTCCCTGTGGGCTGCCCCAGCTTCTTGGAGTTGATGGAACCCACAGGCCGAGCTCCAGGGCTTCCCTGGCTCCTGCCCCCTTCAGGCTGTGGCCATGGCAAGGCTGTGTGTGCCCCTTGCAGTTTCTGAGCCTCAGCCTCTTGCTCATAACTCACCCCATGGAGCCCAGGGGACCACATCCCAGGTCTGGCTGTGTGTGGGGACCCACTGCAGGTCCCCTTCTCTGTGGTCTGGTTCCTTCTGCTCCAAATGGAGGAAAATAGGCCCTGACCCTCAGGGTCTCACAGGGGGTTAGGCTGTTTCAATGTTGGTGTTATTACATTAATAAGGCCAGGTTCTAATTTTCTTTCCCTTTTTTTAAAATTATCAATTTATTTGTAGTACTAACTTCATCCAGGTTCTCTGCTGATGCACCTGGGAAATCAGCAGAAGTCATCCCAGTCCTGGGCCGCTGCACCCATGAGGGAGATTCGTGTGGTGTTATAGGTTCCTGTCTTTGGCCTGGCTGTGCCCTGACTGTTGTGGCCATTACAGGAGTGAACCAGCTGTTGAAGATATCTTTCTGCCTATTGCTGTTTCTCTAGCATTGCTCTCAATTAAATAAAATACATTTTATTTAATTTTATTTCATTTTTACTTCTTTTTAAATTATTACCATCACTCTATGATACAGTTTTATAGCCCAGGGGATTTCCCTGGGCCCCTCTGCAAATCTTCCTCCCGTCCACTGAATTCACCTATAAGATTTCTATAGTATAGCTCTTCATAAATAGTCATATGCTCATCATTATGGGCATGGACAATGGCAGAGATTCAGTACCCATTGTCAAGATACAGATAATAGTTTCATTAGCAGTCTGTCTTTGATTTGGAAGTAGAGATGCACACTGCACTGCATCCTTACATCTGGACATAATAGTCTCCATTACACATGATAGTCACCATGCATCCCTCCTAAATGAAAAACCACAATACACAATGAACAACACTTAGCAGTCTGCAGTTAATTTTACCCATCACAGTGGGCTGCTCAGTGATTCTGGTTAAAAAATATAACAGAGGCCCATGTAGCATAGAGGATTAAAAGGCCCCGTTGATGCTTGCATTCCACATGGTTGCTGTGTAGATGTGGGCTCCTGGATGAACCTTCTTGCTGCTTGTCCAGTCCTAGGCATTGTTAACTTTCAGCAGTGAACCAGTGGATTGAAGTTCTTTATCTTTAAAGCCCCCATCACCCTACCTTTCCAATAAACAGTAAACAAATGCAACAGAAGAAGCTGTCATACAGAACAACTTCCTGGCAGCCATGGGGAATCATTCTTAAAGCTCTGGTGCTCAGCACAGGGAAGCAGGGTAAAGGAATATGCAAGAGGAGATTCTTGCCATGCTGGGGGAAAGGGTTCATGTTCAAGTATGGAGAAACACATCTGGGCATTGTGAGGAGTCATTGGAACATCCCATCTTGTATCTGCTGCTGCTTCCTGCTTCCCCTTTCCACAGCCTTCAAAACTCCCATGGTTCAGGTTATCCACCAATCAGATGTGTCCTGGAGCTTTCCCTGAGAATACCTCTCCCCAGTATCTCGCGGTCCCTCCCGTTTTCTCAACCAACCTGCTTGTGGATCAGATAATATCAGTCACCACTCCCTAGGCCAACACACAGCACACACAGCCCCTCCCTTCTCCTTCCCTCCTCTCCCCCTTCCCTTGCCTTCTTACCTGACTCTACCCAGTCCTTCTCCATCCTGCCCCTTCCCCTGCCCTGGCAGCCCCCATCCTGCCACCATGGCAGATGTGTCCCTTCTAGTTCTCCCCCTCCATCCCCACTGCTGTTCCTACCTTTTGGGAGTAAAAGAACTTCCTAATACCTTGTTGAGTTCGGTGTTTTCGGCTTAACGTAAAAGGACTTGGCTGAGGGACGTTAAGAAGTGTAAGAACTTTAAGTGCACTTTAAAATGTAACAGACATGGATCTGCAAAAGGTGACAAGGCCTAAGCTCCTCCTGGAATGGAGGGCTTTCTGGTGGAGCAGGAAGTGAGGGCCACCTTTCAGTACTCCTGTGTCATCTGCAATGGGATCCTGACCAGCTAAGGTGCCTGGGAATGGCATCTCTCTGGACTATTGTTGCAAATTAGTTTATTACCATTTGATTTTAAAAAAGAATTATTTATTTTTTATTAGACAAGGAGATTTACATAGAAGGAGCTACAGATAGAAGGATCTTCCATCCATTGGTACACAAATCAATTGGTTGCAATGCGTGGAGTATAGCTGATCTGAAGCCAGGAGCCAGGAGCTTCTCCTGGGTTTCCTGCATGAGTGCAGCATTCCAAGGTGTTGGGCTGTCCTCCACTGCTTTGCCAGGCCACAAGCAGGCAGTTGAATGGAGAGTGGAGCAGCAGGAAGATGAATTAGCACCCATATGAGTTCCCAGTACTAATAATCAGGAAATGTGTCTTTAGTTCTACCTGCTTCTCAAAGCAGCCAGTATACAAATGCAAAAACACCCAGGACTTCTCTTATTTGGCTCTCCCAGAGCTAGGAACCAACAGTCATTCTGGACTCAGTGTTTGCTTGGGGCTCCATTTGGTGCTCTGTGACTGGCAGTAGGGGGCGCTGTCCTCGTGTGTCATGGTAGATGGAGAGATAAGGTTTAAAGAAGTAGGAATAGTACCTACCAAAACCAAAGGCAAACAGGAAGAACATCCCAGAAGACTAAACCAATGAACAACCCATTCCTAAAATGACAGGACCAAAGTTCCACCCATACATATTAAACTCTGAATGTAAATGGCTTAAGCTCAAACAGTGTAGATTAGTAGACTGGATTAAAAAACAAAACCTTTCTGTGTATTGTCTGGAGGAGATACACTTCAACAAATATCAGCGGAAACTATATCACGTGGGTTTTGTTGTTTTCTGTTGGTTTCATCTGTTCAAAACACTTTCTTCTGATTAAATCATCCAGTGACTCATAGATCATGCAGTGGCATCATTTTCTTCAAGAAGGTTCTTGATTTGCATTTCTTCAGCTGCACGTTAGTCATTTAATAGCACGTTATTTAACTTCTTGGTGTTGTTAATTTCTTTTTTCTCCCTGATGTTGATTTTGTTTTGTGGCTCTTCATTTAAGGGGATGTATAGTAGCTGTGTAATGGAGACTGTCATATCTAGTAACATGTTATTTAACTCCATGGCATTGTAAATTTTGATTTTTCTTTCTATTGTTGATTTTGTATCATGCCTTTTCATTTAAGGGGGTGTACAGTAGCTGTGAAATGGAGACTAACATCCAGATGTGAGGATGCAGTGTAGTATGCATTTCTGCTTTCAGACAAAGATGGACTTACAATGAAACTGTGTACTATATCTTGACAATAGGATTCTGGACTCTCTGCCATTGTCCATGCCCGCAATGATGGACATATGACTGAGTATGAAGAACTATATATGTTAGTAATGATAGAGGAACTAGGTGGGGGGGAGGGAATTGGGGAGGGGATAAGGGAGTATGGAACTGTATCATAAAATGATAATAATAATAATAAAATGTAAAAAAATTGATAAAATACTAAAAAAAAAAGGTTACTGGACTTTGGCCAAAGTAAGTGAATGTCATGGATGGGACTGGGATTCAGTGCAGTCAGATTTCTATCCCAATCCAGGAGTTTTCCCTTTTGCACTGAATCAGATATAAAGGATATATTCTTTGAACATAATGGATTTTGAATTTATTTTTATCCTGCGTGATAAATGTTTCAAAAATGTACCCATGCACTAAATTGTAGCTAGTCATGTTTCACAATAGTGTGAGTATATTTCATGTCACAAAATTCATCTATGAGTGGAAATATGGTGGACTTTGTTTTGCTTTTCAACCACATTTGTGAATCAGGCATTCAGTGGAAGCTCCTCCCAGCCTACTGGCGCCTCCCCCTCCCTTACCCAGTTCTTGAAGTCAGTGCAGACACAACCCTTCCATTGCCCTGTCACGCTCAAGGCACCAAGCTGCTCCTTCCCAGTCCAAGTGTTGTTTCATGGGACTCTGTGCTCAGGAGCTTCATGCGTGCTGAACCTGCAGAGCCTCTCCTTCACTTTCTAAAAGGTCAATTTATTTACCGGAATGGCAGTGTTATGGGGAGGGAAAGAGAGAGGAGAGCTCTTCCATTGCAGGTTCACTTCAAAAATGGCTGCAATGATTAAGACTAGGTCAGACCAAAGCCAGGAGCCTGGAGCTTCTTCTGGGTCTCCTACATGTATGCAGGTGCCCAAGTACTTGGGGCGTTATCTGTGGCCTTGCTAGGCACATTTGAAGGGTGCTGTTTCAGAAGCTCAGCGCCAGGGACTTGAACTAGTGCTCATACAGGATGGGAACTTAGTGGGTGGAAGTTTAACTCACAGTACTCCAGGCAGCCCCCAAACACATGCATTTTACAAAACCCTGTAACTGCATAAATAAAAAGTGATACAGATTTCCCCTTAAGAGTGGACAGGCCTCACTGTGGAGCCGATCAACATTTCTGCCACAACCCCACGCATCTTGTCCTCCAATGTTGGTTGTGGGTCAAGGCTGTGGCACCAGAAAAAGCAGCGGGCAAGCAGGCCTGACTGAGAGGCCTTCCAGCGATCAGGGTGCGCTGTAGGGTCTGTACTGTGACATAGTCAGTCTCAAGAGAACGCAGTGGAGCCACAGCCTCATCACATACCAGGTGCAGAGACACTCAGGAGAGTGGATCAGAGACAACTGCACCGTTTGGCTGTGGCAGGCGCTGGATATAGTCGCTATGATCTCACTTGGGGTTTGTGTTTTCCACATCCAAGTACCTGCCTCCTGTCTTGGCCACTCCACCTCTGGACCAGCTGCCTGTACCCTGGGAGGCAGCAGGTGCTGGCTGAATTTCCTCCTGGGTTCCTACCAACTCTGTGGGAGAAGCTGACTGGGTCCCAGGATTTTGCCTGGCCAAGGCCTGCCTGGTGGAAGCATTTGGAGAATGAAGCAGGGGCTTGAGGAATCTCCATGTCTGTCTCTGACTTCCAAATAAAAACAGCAAATAAGTAAATCATCATTGAAAAAGAAAGAAGCTGCATAGATCTTAGGATGCTAAAAGATGGCAGCAGAAGAGGCACATTAGGAAGTGGTTCCAGGAAACGACAGACCTCATCGCCTGGAGTGTCATTCCAATGGGCATACAGGGAGATTTCAGCAGGATGTCCTTAGGCCAAGTGGGCACTGAGTTAAGCAATAGGGGTGCTCACTCACTGGGGAAGCTGAAGACCTTCTTCTGTGCCCCAGGGCACCCAGGTCATGCTCTGCCATGTCAGCACTTGAAGCTCCTTGATCAGTATCTATTTATACTGGAAAAGATCAAAGCTTCGCTTGGACACTCTGGGTCCTCGAGGAAAAACATTTAAATCTGTAAGGCAAATCCTTCCGTTGAACCAGAGGAGGAATCCCATGAGGACTCTTCTCCCAGAGATCTCTCCTTGCACTTTGTGGCTGGACACCCTGAGGGCAACATGACCAGAGCAGGAGGACGGTGGGAGGGTTGGCCAGTGACAGCTGTTGTCTCATTTCCCTCCCTCTGGAGGGATTCTCATTCCCCACATGGGCACCCAGTGTCCTCAGGGAACAGCACAGCCCTGGGCTCTCCCTGCCCAACTCCTGCCTCTCACATCTTCAGGATGCTCAGAGCAGAGCTGCTGCCCCAGCTGAGATAAGAGCTGAGCAGCACACACGGGCTTGATCATGTGCCCCACACCGATTACTACAGATAAACACGTTCACACCCAGGTCACAGCACAGTGAGAGAAGTGAGACAGTCATACACATGATCTGTACACAGGGGAAACCCTGAGGTCTCTGTGCCATCCCCATGACCACAGGCATTTGGTACCAGGGACACTCACCTGGAATTGACAGTTTCCACATGACAGCACGTGTAGACAGCAAGTCCCACTCACCTCCATCCAGAATCATCAGGCTCTGTAATCTGTGCTCCTGCCTTCACTGCCCATAACCAGTCAGTGTGACTGTCAGCAGAGGACTGGCCACTGGTTGCCTCACGACGCAGAGGGCACACCTCCCAGTGACTATGATGTCATAGAATGCTGCCAGCCACTCACAGGTGGGGTCTCATGTGGCTGGAGGGTGAGGGTCCTTGGCCCTGCCTTCATCTAAAGCCATCAGCTGTGGGGCTCTGGTTTCTCCAGGGCCCAGGTGAAGAGGACAGGGCTGTGGCTGGTATTCCATGATCCCAGCAGGCATAGATTCTTCTGTCACCAAATCTTGTGTGTGAGAAGCCAGGCCCCAAGACCACCCAGGCTCAAGGTTAGGAAGGCCCAGGCTCTACCTCCTGAAAGAGAAATTCCAAAAAATCTGTGCTTTATGAATGAAGGTTCATTTATTTATGTAAAAATGCAGAGTAAAGGAGACAGAAATATGGGGATGCGGGAAGAGAAAGAGAGAGAGAGAGATTCCATCCACTTGTTCACTCCCTAAAGGAAGCTGTAGCTGGTTCCAGCCAGGTTGAAGGGAGGCACACCAACACATATCCTGGTCTCTGCATGAGTGACAGGAAATGATAGAGGCACTAATCTTTTCAGGGAAACTAGCAGGAAGTTGGATGAGAAGAGCAGAGCAGCTGGGGTTGCAACTATGATCTGATATGGGATGCAGCAGTGGGTGCCTAGGGGCAGGAACTGGAAAGTCCTCTGGGGAACTGCTTGCTTGACTTTCATCACCCTTAGCCAGGGCAGGTCCAGAGCAGAGAAAGGAATCACTAGACTATTGCCTGAGGCCAGAGTGTGAGATGAGTAACATTTTTCACTGTGGGGAAGAGCAGGAGGAGGAGTTGGAGCAAGGCCAAATGTATGGGATAAAAGCTCAAAAGTTCTGAACTTTTCTACTACACCTGGGAGTCTCACTGATCTGGCCAGAGAGGAGGCAGGCTTCAGGACACTATCCCACCTTCCTGATACACTGCAAGTGCAGTGTTCCTGCTCCAGTCTCTGTCTGCCAGGAAGGCTTTGCCTCATCTCTCTTAGACACACCCAGCTCCCTAGTTGGAGATCATCCACTTGCTGGTACCACAGCTCGTCTGTCTCCATCTCAGTTTTCTCGTGGGTCATTGAGACTTCTCCATCACAGCCTCCCCATGCTGCCCACTGGGTTGCAGATGCTGCCGCTGCTGTGGCTTCTACTGTGGACATCCAAACTGGGGCTCTCCAAGCCCTTAAGCCCAGAGGACCCGCCGGTTGTCATGGTGTATAAGGACATGCCCACCCAGGGTAACGGAAGCCATGACGAAGTACCTGCGAAGATCACTGAGGAAGAATCAGTGACTGACGATGACGTCCCTGACTATAATATCTTCCACATGCAAATGGTGGAGACCAAAAACCGTGAGTTGAAGGATGTGGGGGTGATGCAGCAAAAGGCAGAGGAAAGCGGCAGGAGGAAGGAGCACCCCTTGGCACAGGAACATGGGGCATGGATATCCTAAAGAGGGGTTCTCTGAGCTTCCCATCCCTTAGTAATTTTGTCTGTGGACAGTGAGCCAAGTGGACAGGAGCCACACTGTCATGCAGGGCAGTTCCAGAGGAGACACCATGGTGGTAAATAACTGTCTCCTTTAGGAGATTTGAATGTGGGATCACTCTGAGGGAGTTGCCGTGAGCCAGAGCCTCAGTGCTTTGGTTAAGGGAGGCAGTGGAGAGAACAGAACCAGAGGTTGAAAGGTCATGAAATGAAAAGATTGAGGAAACAGAGCTGGGTGAGGGATGCCAGTAAAGTCTCAGAAGAGTGGACCTGCATGCAGGACATAAGGAAACAGCAGGGCAGCTAGAGTTGTGGAGAGGGGTTGTGATGAGTGCAAGATCATGGCATGTAGCCGGTGGGAAAGGAGAACTCATGAGAGGGATCCAAGACCGGAGAGGGCTGTGGGGATTCATGCTGAGTGTTGTGGTGTTTCACACCAGGACAGCAAGGCATAGAGTAGGGAATCCCAGGAAACTGAGGATCCTGGGATGGGAAAGGGCTTCCAGGGATAGGAGCCAACTTGGAAAAGGGGGAGTTTGAGGTCGCAGAGGGAGATCTTGGAACCCTTGGGACCGAATGAGTTCAAGGTGGAGCAGTTGGAGTAGGTCCGGATATGCCAACAGGTACAAGTCACAAAGCATCTCCCTGGGCAAGTGGAAGGGGGTGCTTGGGCAGACACGCTGTTAGGACACATTCTGAAAGACAGAAGCCACCGCAAAGGGGATTTCATGGAGCCCAAAGTCCCTCAGCTAAGTTGACAGTCCAACTCCAACACTCTGGGCCAACTCTTAGCCAGGGGCACCCTTCTGCTTCTACCCCTGCCAATCTCCTGACACCTCTCTCGTTTTCTCATCCTAGCAATCTATAAACAGTTTAGGAAGAGCCCACACAGCGTGTACATGGTCTTCAACAAAACTGAGCTTCGGGAAGTCGTGCCTAAACCATCATTGTTATACTGGGCCGAGCTGCACCTGTACAGACGCAAGCAGTTGAAGGAGCAGCTAGTGGCGATGTATGAGGTGAGGCGGGAGCCTGATTTGAGGTCAGGTGGGGAGGAAGGTACTACCCTGCAGAGGTTAAAGGAGTTCAGACCATGGACTCCTGGAGACTTCTGATGTCTCGGATTCTACAGGATGCTTCAGTGCTCTGGAATCTTAAAAATATCTGAAACATGAAAATTTGGGGAAGGCTAGAGGCTCCAGAACATGTTTGCCCACTATGGGATCACAGGCACCATGGGACTGCCTTAAAACTTAAGCTTTTTTTCTTTCTTTCTTTTTTTTTTTCTTGCTCCCTGGGTTTCTGAGGCTCGGTGTAAATCCTGGATATTAGTCCCCTATCACTTGTGTAGTATGCAAAAAATTTCTCCCATTCTGTTGGTTGCTTCTTCACTTTGCTAATTGTTTCATTTGCTGTACAGAAGCTTTTTAGTTTGATGTAGTCCCATTTGTTCATTTTGGCTTTGATTACCTTTGCTTTTGGCGTCTTTTCTGAGTAGTCTTTCCCTGTTCCTATATCTTGGAGTGTGCTTCCTATGTTTTCCTTGAATTGTTTGATGGTTTCTGAGTGTAGATTTAGGTCCTTGATCCATTTAGAGCTGGTCTTTTGTATACTGTGACAGGTGTGGGTCTTGCTTCTTAATTTTGTAAGCTGTTATCCAGTTTTCACAAAACATTTGTTGAAGAGACCCAGGTTTTCAGTTTTCTTGTCAATGTAAATGTGTGGACTCCCTTCTGGTGTTTCTATTCTGTTCCATGGATGTTCTTCTCTGTTTCTGTACCAGTACCAGACTGTTTTGATGACCACTGCTCAGTAGTATGTCTTGAGGTCTGGAATTGTGATTCCTCCAGCTTGATTTATATTTTTCAGGATAGCTTTAGCCATTTTTAGTTTCTTGTGATTCCAGATGAACTTTTTGTATCATTTTTTTTTCTATTTCTGAGAATAATGTTGTTGGACTATGAATTGGGACTGTGTTTAATCTGTTTTTTACTTTGCACAACAAAGTCATTTTGATGATGTTGATCCTGCCATTCCAGGAACATGATAAGGTTCTCCATTTCTCAAGGTCTTCTTCTATTTTCTTTTAAAATGATTTGTAGTTTTCATCGTAGAGGTCTTCCACATATTTAGTTGCTTAATTCCTAGGTATTTAAGATTCCTCTCCTCTATTTTAAAGGGGACTGTACTTACAATTTGTTGTTGTTGTTGTTGTGACTGTTATAACTCATGCCAGTTATCGACCTTGTTTCATGGCTTTTCAATTATGGAAGTATGTAGTGATGGAGTACTGGGGTCTATCATATACAGATGTGAGGGAATAATGGAATATGCATTCCTGCTTTCATACAAAAGATGGATCCCCAATGAAACTTTTGGATATGTGTAGACAATGGGATGCTGGACTGTCTCACATTGTCTGTACCAACAATGTCAGGGTACACTTAAATAAGAGACTGATAGAATTATGATTCCTTTGAAGGACTACACTATTGTAACAAAATGGGAAAAATCTGATGGGGGGTGGTAGTTTGGTGGGTGAAAAACCAGCCTACACAAAATTGTACCACGCAATTCAAAATTCAAAATAAAAATATATTAAAACAAACTTAAGCTATGAGCAGGAAATATTTTCAGGGCTCCGAAATCATAGAGATATTGGCTCTTATTTTGTAACCTGAGTTGTAGAAAGGACAGTGAGAGAGAGAGAGAGGTAGGACAGAGATGGAGGTATAGAAGGATTTTCTACTTATTTGGTTCTCTTTGCAAATGTCCACAATGAATAGGAGTGGGCTGGGTCATAGCTACAAAGCTGGAAATCCATTTGCATTTCCCACATGGCTGCCAAGAGCCCTGGTACAGGTGGCCATCCATTAATGATTTCCAGGAGAATTGTCAGGTAGTTGGACCACACGTAACTAGCTGGGTTTTCAACCTTTGTCCAGTGGGATGCCTGAGTCACAGGCCACAGCTCAACACTCTGTACAACTCCAGGTCCTGAGTTTTCTTTTCTCATTATTTCTTTGAGAGAAAAAAAGTTGTAGATGGAGTGTGTGCATATGCTAGTTCACACCCCAAATGCATGCAATCGATAGGGTGGAGCCAGGCGCAAAGCAGGAGTTAAAAAAGGACCCTCCATGGAGGTGTCACCTGTCTTAAAACTCATGCGCACAATATCCAAAGCAGTTTGCCATTTGTACACACACACTGTCCCCTGAAGCCAGCCTTCACTCATCTCCAAATCCTCCCTCCAGCCCTCATGCAGTCACAGCACCGTGAGAGCCCATGGTGACTTTAAGACAAAAGGTTTTCTAAATGCCTTGGAGGCAACAAATATGTTGTTGATCTGCTGGCTGTGTCCCTGCAGACACAAAATTCTTGCCTCAGACACATGGGTTAGGGAACTGTGTAGGTGGGAGTGGCCTAGCCTAGCTGTGGTGCCTGTGGCCTCAGGGGATTCGAACATCCCAAACCCCTCAGCAAATGGGGACAGGTGAAGAAGGATCAAGAAGTCTATGTCTCTCCTTTCTGCGAGTATTGTAGGAGGGTGAGGCTATAGACTACAGTATATTTGGCTGGGGGGCAGGGGCTGAATGGGCAGGTAGAGTGAAAAGTGCAGTGCTTTCGAAAGTCTTTGCCATCCCAAATCTCTGTTTTTGTCCTTCAGAAATACAAAAACAATACCTGGCACTACCTGAGCTATCGACCCATGGCTCTCAGCAACAAATTAGATAAGCTGTATTTTGATGTCACTGAAGTTGTGCGGCGATGGCTGAACCAAGAAGGTGAAGATCATCTGCCCCCCTTTGCTTTTCCTGGGAACTCCTGTCTAGCACCTTGTCTTACACACACCCAACTCCCAGCATGCTGCTATCAGATGCTCAGGGCTGGGTAATAATGATGAGTCTGTAAGAATGACTACATCTTGGAATATCTGCTGTGCCCTGACCTGGGGTAGGGATGAGGAGCAGCCACAATGTGACTCACATAGAACAGTCCTTGCTTTTTTTGCCATAGCATACCATGGAATGTCCTGGGTGTAGCTTTGTCTTCTACCCATGGCCCCTGTTTATTAGTGGCATCAGGCTTTTATAGACTCAGGCTCACATAGGATAAGGGAGGAGGTATGGCGGAACTCATGTAGTTCCCATAAACCTTTCTACAGACCCCAACAGTTGTTTCCACACCCTTGTTTGAAACTATCATTTTGTTTTGTACATCCCATCAAAAGTGCTCATTCAAATAATATCCAATCAGTTGTTCTCATACAAATGATAGCATATCATTTGTCATCCTATGTTTGCTGTTCTTCTACGAATCACAAAAATTCTTGTACAATCTTCCATTTGCTTGTTCACTCCCCAAACTGTTGTTAGGGCTGAGGTTGGGTCAGGCTTAATCCTAGAGTCTCACAATCTATCAGCACCCGAGCATGTGACAAATTTCTGCTACTTTTCCAAGCCCATTAGCAGGAAGAGGATTGGAAGTAGAGCAGCTTGTGGTCCAGCACTAACATAGAATGGCATAGGCTGCATCCTGTGATGTCTGATTCTTGCACGGGCTACTGTTCAATAACAGCTGCCCCACTTCTGACCCAGCTCCTTTCCGACATGTCTGGAGAAACAACAGGACTGCATCCATTTGGGAAATCCCAATGATGCTCCTGGCTTCAACTGGACTTAGTCCTAAATTCATTGAGGCAATCTGGGGAGTAAACCAGCACCAGGAAGTGATGTCTCTCTCTTTTATTAAGAGCTATGGCATTTAAAGAAAACAGAATTATTTAATATTAAACAAGAAAATGAATCATCTGGAACATGAACTGATGCTCTTATGGACATCATCATCAGAGGCAGTTACTTAACCATCATTACCACAGAGTGACACACAACTTTGTAGGAGTGTGGGAATGAGATATTTAAGATTGTCTACCTGGGTTCATCCTGCTTTATACTGAGAAAAGTAGAGAAATAAACAGCCAAATACCTGTGTCAGAGGTCACATGCTCTAGAGAAAACAGTGATGTCATGGCTAGGAAGGAATGTGCACCCTGGAGGGTCGCTGTAGTAGGTGACACCTGAGCTGAGACCTGCAGGGAAGAGCTTGCAGGCAACAGACCTGCAGTATGTGGAGGTGAGGTGTGTCCTAGGCAGGAGGGAGGCTCTTGGAGTTTTCTCCTTCCTTCCTCTTCCTCCAGGAGCCTGCTGAGCATCACACACACTCTGACATCCTTCTCCTCATTCCCACAGATGATATTGAGGTCATTCGCCTAAGATCCCAGATGTTTGCTAATAGTAAGGATAATGTCCTCCAAATGGACATCGTTGGTGAGTATGTGGCTCTAGCCCACCCATGGCCTTAGTGATCTGTGTGTGAGCATGCATGTGCACATAGCCATGGCTGTGCACCTGTCCCTGCTCCATCTGCCTGAGAGTCCCAACTCCACACAGGGATCACACCCAACAGCGATGGTGACATTCCTGAAGTTGACAACCTGAGCCGGCCCTTCTTGATCCTCTTGACCTTACCGCCAGAGAAGATGAAGCATGATGACAGCTCCAGGTACCCCTGAGACCTGGACACCAACTGCTGTGTCAGGTGAACACAGGGGCCCTTGACTGTGAACCTGCCTTGGGTTGCCCTCTGCTCAGCCTCTCTTCAGGATGCTGGGGGTGGGACCTGGGAGGCCAGCAGGATGGGACTCAGGGGGCTTGCCTGGTACAGAGTGGGAGTTGGGCAGCATCAAAATGTTTGTTGGGGGAACCTGAACTCCATGTGGCTGGGTGGCCTGGTCGGGCAGGGGCAGGATTCTGAATGCTGGGATTCCAGATTACTGAAGTCAGTTTCTGTTTGTGGCAGCAAGGCCATTTGGACTGGGGGCAAGAAGCTGCAGTGTGGGGATCCTAGAAATAGAAGATGGTGAATTTTGTGTTTCTATGCCATTGGCAGTCATAGACCCCAGGGCCAGTCCCCTAGCCTCCTGGACATGAGGCTCTGAATGGTGCGACCCTTGGTTGATATGGTAGCATGTGTGGTTCTCACACACACTCATCCAGGGGTCAGAGAAAGCAAGAATGCTAACCCTGAGATGAGGTGCTTGGTCCTGGAATGTGGGCGTGTTGTTAGCTCCAGGCTGCTGCCATTGGCCAGGGCTGGAATGGAGGGTAGGGTCATGGGAGCTCAGGACAGACATGTGCCTGGAGCCCTGGCAAGTGGGAAGCATGGCCAGGATGGCAGTGTCCTGGGAAGCCAGAGTACTGTGGGCTCAGAGAGCTGAAAGTTAGCTGGGCCCTGAGTACTAGAATTTAGTGAGAATGTCCAGGACTGAGCAGGGCTCTTGACCTCACCGCTTGCCTGCTGAGAACCCTACAGTGGTGCCCTGGCTGCCTTTCTTTCAGGGTATTGCCTGAATAAAGTTGGTCCCTTCCCCATTAATCTTTTACTTCCTGTAGTTGCACCCATCAGGAGCGACATGCTGAGGGCCCGCTCCTCAGTGAGGCAGTCGCTGTGCTCAGTTGGGAGACGGATGCTGAGAGTCAGTCTTGAATCACATCGGGATGGTGTGTGTACTTTTCTCTTTTGCAAATTATGCGACAATGCCACAAGAATACAGCCTGCAAATTCCACACCCTGTGTGATGTAATCCAGGGATTCCTGCATACACAGGAATTAGGGATGGAGAAAATTAACATTCACTGCAATTAAAATCCAAAATGATTCCTAAATTCCCGGATTCTAAGCATATTTCTTTATCACATGAATTTTCTGTGTATTTTGAAAACAAGTTTGCATTCAAAATAACAATGTCCTACATAATTATCTATCAGTAGATACTCTAGGGACCAGCTTTGTGGCATCACAAGTAAAGCCTTCCCTCCTGCAGCACCAGCACCCTGCCTGAGCACCGTTTTTGTCCTGGCTATTCCATTTCTGAACAGTCTCCCTGTCACCAGGTCTGGAGCACAGCAGAAGATGGTCCAGCGGCTTATGCCAAGCACCCACATGGGAGAGCTGCATCAACTCCTGGCTCAGGGCTGGCCCAGCTCTGACCTCTGTCTCCATTGAGGAATTAAACAACAGATGGAAGCTTCATGTCTCTCTCTGTCTCTCCCTGTAACTGTGATTTTCATAAATCAAAATAAAGCTTTAATGCAAATAAATGTGTAAGTTAGCAAAATAATATTCTCTGTTATATATGTATCTGATAGCTATAACTACACACATATAGAAATGTATGTAAAACATAAGAATATTTATCATATATACATAAAATAGAGATTTATATTATCAACATTATACTGCATATTTTAGAATAGTTATACTTGCATCTAATTATACATGATATAAATACATAAAGCACATATTAAGGTAGATATCAATATATTATTAGAGTAGTTGTTGAGTATATATCATTGATATACTATAAATGGATATTAGGATGCACATTATATAGAAATATAACTAGCTATTAATACATGTATTGCCTTAATAAATTTATATAAGATATTAAAAAGGTATATTGTGCACAAGCTATCATATATATGCAGACATTTTATTCTTTTAATTTTTATTTTGAATTTTTGAATTTTATGGTATAATTTCATATAGACTTATATTCCCCTCCAAACTCCTACTCCCGACAAATTTTCCCCAAGTTGTGACAATAGTATAGTCCTGCATAAGGAGGCATAATTCCATTAGTCTGTTATTTAAGTTTGCTCCATCATTGCTGGTACAGACAATGTCAGACAGTTCAGCATCCCATTGCCTACACATTTCCAACAGTTTCATTGGGAATACTTCTTTGATTTGGAAGCAGGGATGCATGTTGCATTGTACCCCCACAGCTGGACATAGTAGTCTCTATTACTCCATCACTATATTTTTCGATAAGTGAGAAGCCACAAAATAAGGTCAACAACCAGTATGGATTAGAACAACAACCACAAAATTATAGCACCGTGAAAAAATTCACTACTGAGTAACAAACACAAGGGTGACAAAAAGGAAACACAAAAGTCTCTTGTTTAAAATGATGCCATCAGGTGAATTTGAGAAGATAAAAGAAGGGATTTGGAATAAATGAACCTGAAATAAAGACATCAAAACACATGGGTCCCAGCAAAATATATATATATATACATATGGAACGAGTTATACTTTGCATAATGGTTTCCTTACATTAGAGGGAACATACGGTATTTGCTCTTTTGTGATCGACTCATTTTACTGAGCATAATGGTTTCTAGTTGGGACCACCTGGTTAAAAATAGAATAATTTCATTCTTCTTAAGAGCTGAACAATATTCCATGGAGTAGATGAACCACAGTTTGTTTAACCACTCTTCTTTGGAAGCACATCTGGATTGTTTCCATATCTTTGCTATTATAGATTGTGCTACTGAAAATGTAGGATTATAGATCCCCTTCTCACATGCAGATTTCACTTCTATTGCGTTTATTTCTAGGACCAGGATAGCTGGGTCATATGGCAGGTTTATTTGCAATTTTCCAAGCACTCTCCATACTGATTTCCACAGTGGTTGTACTAGCCTACAGATATGGGGACAAGTCCTTTGTCAACTAGTGAAAGTGAATATTTCTTCACCTGTTGTGGCTTTCTCTTTTCTTGGTCTATATTTTTAAATTGTTTTGCTTGAAGTTAATTTTGTAAAAGCCCTTTGCACGATCATGGTAATGAATTTGCCTTTTTAAAGCTCAGTCACTCAGTCACAGCCAATGAAGCATTTGCTGATGATCCATTTCCTTGTTGGGGACTAGGGATAAACAGTTTTCCCATTCAGCCATTATGGAAAGAGACAGGGCTTTCTGGGTGCAAGTGATCTTGGAACCCTAAGGAAGAGGAGGTCAGAACCATGTTATTTACTATTGGGACTCCTCCCATTCCTGCAACAATCTGATGAAATGGCCAGATGCCCACAGGGAGCTTAGGATTTGGAGAAGAACCCCCAACTCCGTCCTTGGTCACCTCTGAAGAAATCTCTGAATACGCCATGTGTTCTGCGGCCTAAGTCATGCAGGGCAATAGGCCTTGGTGCCATCAAATGTGTAGTCATTGCAGGCAGTTAGAGAAAGGAGGTTGGTTGCAAAATGGGCAATTATACAACTGAGCCACTCCTTTTAGAGATGGCCAGCACAGCTATGCGTTGGCCTATTATCTAAGCAGTTTGTGTCTCTTCCCTTCTTCCATGGGAAGGAGGTCAAGGTGCTGCCATCTGCCCCCTGTTGGCTCCTTCTGGTACAGCCTCTTGGAGTGCTTTGTGTCAGCTTCTCCCGATCAATCCAGGAGGTCTTCTTGCCTCCAGCACCAGGGAGGAGGGGTCACAATCCAGGGGGTCTCCTAAGCCTCCTGGGTTGCTGGGGACTGGAAAACTACACTCAGTCTGGGTGCTTCTTGGCTTCCCTTGCTCTCTACCTCCCCAAGGGATGTTGGGAAGATGACATTATCATCCTCAGGGTTGGAGCACAGATTCTCTCCCTGTCTCTACTGGGGCTATTCTAAACTGCCCCCCACTTCTTCTGATCTGGGGCGGCTGCCTCCCTCTCTTAGGTGGCTGCTGCTGAGCATGGCACACGGAGATGCAAGCACAACAAAGCCTAGGTTCTAGTTGCTCAACCAATGCCAGGGTCATTTTGAATCTTCGTGGATCACTGATCTGGATACCTACAGGTTCAGCCAAACAAGTGGAGTGAATGCACATTTCTCTGAACACAGACCCTGCCTCCTACTCATGCACCATATCCCAGTTGCACCCAGACACCAGGATCAATTCCCTTTCATGCAGAGCAACGAAGGCCAGGCAGGGGCAGGATGTCAGCGTCAAGTGTTAGGTGGCAGGGCACAGCCCTCCCTTGTCAGAGTGTGGTGGTGCCATGGGGGTGCAGCTGGCACCCAATGCTTGGACTTAAGAATCCCGGAGGGCACGGAGAGAATTCAGTGCAGTGTCCCTCCAGGCAGCTGGCTCAGGATGCAGCAAGATTGGTTTGCTGAAGTGGAGAGCTGTGACAGAGCTGAATCTTGGAAGCTGGAGCAGCCTCGGAGAGTGTCAAGGCCAAGCAGCTGGACAAGAAAAGTCTATGAGGCCCAGGGTTGTCTCTGGTCTTCCCGAGGTTGAATCTGAATAGCAGGAGACTGGGCATTTGATACAGTGGGAAAGTCCAGAAGAAAGCAGCTTTATCCTCTGCCTTTGCAAGTGACTTTCCCAGTTCCTACCTGGTCACTGAGTAGAAGATTGAATGAGGCTCACATGTCAACGTCTCTCCCTACCACCCACAAAGGGGAGGACACACATGCCCTCATTGTCTGGGAAACGCACACAATGTCCACTGTGGTCTCCCATCTACAAACACTTATTGCACCACCTACTGTCAGCTCATTTCTGGATTCTTCTTCCAGCCCTCATCCATGTCATAGCTCCCTAGAGCCCATGGTGACTTCAGGACCAACAGTTCTCTAAATGCCTTGGAAGTAATGAATTTGATGTTGACTGTGTGATACTGAACAGCAGAGGAAGCACATCCAAAAATGTAGTCTTGGTTCTGCTTCCAATTGTCAGAGCCACTTCAAGGTCTGTGTGCAGAGGGGCCCCGCCATATGGCCTTTCATTAAAACATGAATCAGTCTCTGGGTGAGAGGAACTTGAAACTGGGGTGTGTGTGAGCATGAGGCAAGGGTTGTGCCGAGAGAGGAGTTTTCTTTTTTTTTTTTTTTTCCCATTTATCACCTATAGCCAATATATACTTCAATTTATTTTATTTTTTTGTAAACACATTTTTATTTTTATTTTTTTTGCTTTGTTTTTCGTTAATTTATTTTAATAATCTTAGTTGATTAGGGTACCAAGGGTCAAGGGCTACAGGGTGAAAGTGGGTGATATCATTGTTTCCACACTAATATAATCATTTTTCCCTGTATCTGGGGTTAGGGGAGTATCAAAGGGAAAAGCCCCACCCAACTTCCCACCCATCCACCATCCCCAACATGAGGCACGCTCTGCGAGGGTCCTGCTCAAACAGGTTCATCAGTGCTGGATTGCTGCCAATCTCACCGTCCCAACCACAATGAAACCTATTCAGAGTCCACTGGCTGACAGTCTCTTGATGGTTGGGGTTCCAAGATCAGCAGTTCAGTTGGAGAGATATCCAAAGAAACTTCATCTGAGTTGATCCCAGATCTGATTCTTGTGTGAGTTTGCTAGTACAGACTCCAACACCGTCCGTCACACCAATCAGCTTATGCACATGCTGGTCGTTGCGATTGCTGGGTCCGTTCGCTTTCCGGCCCCGTCTCCCTCGTGAACCAATGGGTGTTGTAGTCCAGCTCGATCCTACCCACTTCATGCAAACCAGTTGGAGCTGCAGCCTAGTTGGGGCGACTCCCCAGAACTCCTACCAGATCTGCCCCCTACCCTGGTTCCCATGCTTGCCAATATGTACCACAGGCATGTCCAGTCTGTCCCACATCCCATTTAGCTCTCGCACACGTCAATGGACATTGAAGCCTAGTTCAACCCAACCAACCTATTATCCAGCCCATACACCTAGTGGCAGGTGCCTTTCTGTCTAGCCACCCCTACCCCTATCCTGGTTTTCATGCTGTCCAGTGAGGGTGGTAACCCTGAGGGAAGTGCCCACTATTTCCCTACTAGGCCACACCCACTCCCAGAGTATGCAGTCTCCAGGTGGTTCTGGCATTTGACTTGACAGAATTAGTACCAGCCTCTGCCAGCTAATGCTGTGGCTAAGCCCAAACACCCCTCAACCCACTCTAATTTTACTTGCACAAGTCAGAACAGTCAGCTCACCGTGAGGCCCACAGGTGCTATAGCCCTGCCTAGTCTGAACTTCCCCCATCCCAATTCACGCTTTCCAATGGAAGTAGTTATCCAGCAGGGGTGCCCACGTTCCCCTGTCGGCTTTGCCTCCTCCCTGATTGTCACATGTGCTGTTTGTGTGCTGCAACCACATCTGGTACGGCTCATCTCACCTTGGCATTACTTGTTGTGTACTGGTATGTGTTGCAACCGAACCTGGCTCGACCCGCACTCTGTTATGGTGCTCGGATTCACCAGAAGGTAATGTGAACAGGTTCAGCCTGGTCTGCCCCCAACCCATGCCATGTATATGCCAGTGGGATAATTTCCATTGCCTGTTCTGGGTTGTTCCCTATTGTGCTTCTTGCGCTTGCCTGGAAACAGGGGACTGTGTCCTGCCAGAGAAGTTGCCCAGGCTCCTCCACCAGAACCTCTCCCACTGCCAGTTTTCCATGAGCCAGCACTACTCAGTTCACCTCCTGTCCTGAGAGGAACAATGGCTTTTCCTGACTGGCCTTCGACCCAAGCTGGTTCTTGTTGTTGGATATTTCAGCCCAGCCACGGCTCTTCTATACCCCCACACAGCTCACACATGGTTCAGTAAGGGCTGAGACCTAGCCTAGTCCGTCACACCTCTCTCCCCGGTCCTCCAGAGCACTAGATGGTGTTGGAATCTGGCCTGGCTTGGTGCTTCCCGTCCCAGTCCACACTTGTGCCAAGTGAGATTACAATCGTATCCTGATCAGAATGCAGCCTCAGTTCCAGCCCATGCGCTCCTTGGTGGGAAACACAACCCAGCTAGGGTGTCCCGTTATTTCCCCAACCGTGCCTCTTCCCTGCCATAGAGCAGGCGTAGGCCAGTGGTTGTTCTGTCTCCGCTTGGCAGAGCCCCTCACTTGTCCTGGCCCCTTGGATGTTGTGGCTTAGTGCCTCTGCCTCACAGAGATCAGTATATGCAAGGACCTACATGGCATGAGCTGTGCTCCAACCTGATTTCTGTTGTTTCTTGTGAGTTAAGGTTTGTTCAGCCCTGCCCATTCTGCCCCCTTCCAGTGGCAGCCTGGCCCACCCCACATCCTGTTTAGAGATGCACATTTGGGTGCTGCTGCCTCGACCTACCCTGACTGTTGTGGGTTCCTTTACCCATGAGTGATGGCAGGTGGCGTGGTCACACCTAGCTTAGACCATTGCAACCCCAGCTTGCGAGCTAACCCTGGGGACTTGTATTCCAAAGGGTTGGGCCCACACAACCCCACAGAGTCTACCCCCAGACCAAGTTCTCTTGGATGCTGGATAGTGTCTTGATCCTACCAAATGTGACCACTCCACAACTCCAACACTCAGTCAGGTAATGGTACCCAACACTGCCAAAGAGGCCCCCATCCATAGCTTCGGTGTGGGCTAGCATGTGGCGGTCAGTGATGTTCTATACTAATATCCCATCTCTGTATTCATAATTGAGCTGTTGCATCTGTCTTACTGAAATTATCTTCTGGATACTTCCCTAAAACCACTAGGTCTTGGTTGCCTCGCATGCTTAAATCTTTCATGACCCTGTCACTGAGAATACCTGGAAATTCACTTTGCACCTACACTCCACCTAGTCTTAATCATGAGTGACCGCAGTCAGCAACTACATATCTTGAAAACCCCAGAGTTCGCCCTGGGGGAGGCTGAGGACTCGTTCACTGCCTTGCAGCAGTGTCTTTGGCGTGAGTCCCCAGCATTGAGTCCGACCCGGCAGGGGCACCCCCCACAGTCGCCACACTGCAGGGAGCATCAGAGGCCCCCAAGCCCAAGGCCCGAACTCCTCCCAAACTCACCCAGCCGCCAGATCTTAGTGGCAGGGCGGAGCTAGGAATTTTAACCCAGTTCCTAAGTTCCCTCATGGTGGACTTACCCTGAGGGAAGAGCTCTCTTGGGTCCTGGGGGAGGCTGAGGGAGAGAGGAGTTTTCTTGCCCCCAGTGTCTGGCTACATTTGCATCTCTCACTGAGGAAGAGCTAGTGTATTTGATCTTGATTTCACGTCTCACACAGACCCACAAATAAATACATTCACGCCTGCTGCACAGCACAGCTTGAGGTTTGAGGTGGTTGTATACATTTTCTATATAGAGAGACATCTATGAGGGCTCTGTGGCATCTCCTGCAGACACTGGCGTTTGATACCAGGCCACCCACCTGGACTTAGTGTTCCAAAGCCACAGCACATGCAGACAGTAAGTCCCACTCACCTCCATCAGGAATCATCAGGCTCTGTAATCTGCCTACCTTCACTGCCCATAACCAGTCAGTGTGGCTGCCAGCAGAGGACTGGCCACTGGTTGCCTCACGATGCAGAGGGCACACCTCCCAGTGACTGTGATGTCATAGAATGCTGCCAGCCACTCACAAGTGGGGTCT
Source organism: Ochotona curzoniae (assembly GCF_017591425.1). NCBI lineage: Eukaryota > Metazoa > Chordata > Mammalia > Lagomorpha > Ochotonidae > Ochotona > Ochotona curzoniae. Next base: position 27,738,303 of record NW_024465926.1, on the reverse strand, counting down.
CATGTGGCTGGAGGGTGAGGGTCCTTAGCCCTGCCTTCATCCAAAATCACCAGATGTGGAGTCTTTGGTTTCTTCAGGGCACAGATGAAGAGAGCAGAGCTGTGGCCTTCGTGCCACGACCCCATGAAGGCAGGTTCCCTCTGTCATGATATCTTCTAAAAAAAGTATCGAGTTAGATTCTTTAACGGTCTATGAATTCTCTTTCATATTCAACAGGGGAGATTTATTTATTCCAGAGCTATTTTTTCTTTTTTTCTACTGCCAATATTTGTTAATTTTTTGTAAAAGATGATTTATTTGACAGGCAAAATGACAGAGAAGGCATACATTTTCCTTGTTGATATCTCAAGCATATACTCAGGTGCTTGGGTGTGGGTTATCCCCTCATCTCTCAAGAGCAGTCACTCCCTCCACCTCTGCAATCTTGCTCCAATATATGGTTCCCTGGTTTATGGACAGTGGATGACAGCTGGCTGTTGACAATGGGACAGGCAGCAGCACAAGGCTCACCCTCCCCAGGAGCCACACCAGTCCAGGACTTGGTCACTTTTCTCCAAGATGGCAGTGGTCTACCACTGACTTACATTTTTTTGTGTGTGTTGTGTTTGGTTTTTGACTTTCACTAACAGCAAAGGAGATGCTCAGTTGCACATATGTCACTCTAGGACACAACTGAGAACAGCACCAGTCCAGCTGTCAGAGGTCTGGAGCAAAGGGCCTTCAGGGACAGTGTTGGTATCAGCCGCGTGGGTCTCACTGTGTTTTCAGTGATCTGTTTGTCTTGATGATTCAGATCCATTGAGACAAGTTTTAGACAGTCGGATGTAGTCCAGCAACTGGAACCAGCCGTCTGGGCCCCAGCACCTGTGTGTTCTGCTCTTTCCATCAGAGACACAAGCCAGCAGTTCACTTAGTTAGCAGATAGCAGTTAACTTCACCCACCAAGTGGTAGAAACTTCCAAATCAGTCAGCACTAATTATCTGTCGTTAATCTACAGAGTAAAAGAACAGAATGGGATTCATTAAAGACTTAAAACTGAACATGTTACTGGAGTTATTAATAACTATAAATAAACTTTAATAAATTATAGAGCAGCTGAAATCCTGTAAACTGTCTTCAAGCAACTTAGAGACTTGCATGTTAGTCATGTTTAATTACAAGAAGTTGGTTGCAATTATGTTCCTTCTAGCAAATAAACCAAAGTCTGTCACAAGCAAAACAAATGGTAGCAGATGTCAAAGAATGAAGCCCTGGCATGTCTTTTTACACACAAATAATTGGTTTGGCCATTTGGCCACTTTAGTAATATAACATATTTATATTGTAATTGGAACTGAAGTAAAATGCACAAAAACACAATCTTTCCAAATTTATGAGTGATAGCTATTATACGTTCTTAGGAGTAAAACCATCATCCTAGGATCTCTCAAATAGTTTATTCTCTGAGTTTATAGGATATTATAGGAATCAAAGATGTAACTTTAAAAATTGAACAATTTTTTTGAAGATTTTTATTTTATTGGAAAGTCAGATATACAGAGAGGAGGAGAGACAGAGAGGAAGATCTTCTGTCCAATGAGTCACTCCCCAAGTGAGCGCAATGGCCAGTGCTATGCCGATCCGAAGCTAGGATTCAGGAACTTCTTCTGGGTCTCCCACACGGGTGCAGGGTCCCAAAGCTTTGTGTTGTCCTCGACTGCTTTCCCAGGCCACAAGCAGGGAGTTGGATGGGAAGTGAGACCGCCAGAATTAGAATTGGTGTCAATATGGGATACTGGTGTGTTCAAGATGAGGACTTTAGCTTCTAGGCCACATCCCTGGGCCCTTTAATGTCTTATAGTACTTCACATGTTGAATAGGGCCCACATATCTCAGTGTGGGATCAGACAGTTTGCTTACATTTGAAGTCATGTGAAGGTTTTATGAAGCTGTGTGTGCTTATTGCCTTGGGCAGCTCATTTCAGCACTGCCAAGTTCTTTGGAACCCAGAAGAAAAATCAGATAACTCAGCGTGCCTTCAGCGACCTAGTTAGTGCTATAGACCTATTCGAGTTGATATCTAAACACTAAATAAGAATGAGCCAAAATTCCCAAAGCAAGGAAAACAAAAGTCTGTCCGAGTAAAATACATTCTCAACACCAAGAGGATGGATGCACTCGGCAGCATATTTTCTTGTATTGATTTTCCATTCAGAAACTGGAGACTGTCTTATTATCTCCTTCTCTTTTCCTAGCTTTGGTATAGGTTGAGAAAGAATTTGTACACGCTGTCATGAAATTAAAATTTCATTTATATATACTTTAAAGCATGCAAAATTGCAGCTTACATGTATATGATTTCTGAAAATAACACTTTTAACATAACTTATCTGTTCTGTAAAAATATTTTACATAATGCCTATGATCAATTTTTACTTGATTGGGAAATTTCCCACCCGTAGTTTTTTAAAAAAAGACATATACCAGTTTAACAAGGATGACTGTGTGCCACCTAGTGTTCAACCTCTGTAACTGATAACAATTATTAAAATCCAGTTTTTAGAAACTTCATCTTAGAAATGCTTCTAATAAGCTCAGGACAAAATAAGAATTATGGAAAGAATTGCCTTAACAAATTGCAATCGTGCTAATGAAATTTGAATCTTCTTTTAAGGGTCGTGGCCAAAATCCAAACTGTAGGACAACCTTCGGACAAACTGGAATGTGAAATGTTGAGTTCCATTCAGATGTCATTAACATCTTCATTATCATCTCCAATATCATCAAACTGGATCTCATCATCTCCGGGACCAAATGTATCCGTTTCGTTGATTTTCGCATGCTCTGGAAGCTCCCCGTACGCTTTCAGGCTTTTGGCTTCGTGTGCGTTGTACTTTAAAACTACATCAGCCTTATTGTCCTGATAGTCTCAGAGGCCACCCAGTATACTGTGTGAGGTGTTTATCCAAACCTATTTCTCAATTTCCCTCTGATGTGATACAACCTTTTTATCCCACCAAAACACATTGTTTCTAACTGTCCATTCCCCAACGTTTTGATGACCTGAGCATACTCTTATGCATCTTCTTTGAATACCTCATCACCTGTTCTTACCTCCTTTACCTTTATTCTTCGGCATGGCAATGATAGGGACCTCGTGGCGTTTCTAATTGTTGTGCTGGTGAATCTGGTGGGTGTGGTGGTGGTGGCAGTGGCAGCGGTGAGGACTTGTCAGAGCCCTTGCTCCAGGGCAACACACAGGAGCGTGCGAGACTAGACAAGAGCTGGGGCCAAGCAGCGTGCGTGGGAACCTCGTGGTTGACTTCTCCCAAGATCCACCAGTGCCCACGCTCAGCAGCAGCAAATGGTGTCACAGCTGCCGGCATAGCTTTGTCCCGCCTCTCCGGACATTTATGCTTGTATACCCTCCTCTTTCGAGTCGGGGTAACACACAGGTTCAGCCCTTGGTGTGCCTTCATGCAGCTGCCCGAGGTGGCGCAGGATCCATTTGCTCCAGTATCTTCTCCTCTGGGATAGTCTTAGCATTCCTGTACACCTTTGGCATGGAGGACAGAAGCTGTTGGATGTTGAGTCATTTACCAGGCATATGTTGTGTCACCTCCTGTTCACACTGGCCTTCAACATCTGCATAAGATTGGAAACAGAGGTTAGAGTGGCGAGGTGTGTATCTAGTCTGCTTTGCTGTAGAGAGGCAATGCTGTGTCCTGCCAGTAAATTCAAAGACCTCAGGGTCAGTCCAGTGTCCCATGCGTCATGGTCCCTTCATCACTGTCCATCATGAGTTTGTCAGTAAGGTGGGTGCTCACTAGTTATCAAATTCCTTTATGACTCTTTTGGGATAAAAGCTTACTAGTGTGTGTTTCTGGTGAATCTGTTTCTGGTCTGTCATTTTCCTTGTAAGTTACTCAGTCATCTACCCAGGTGAGTGGGTGTGAGTTTCCTTCCCATACTTCAAGACAGTCACTCCCCAGCCCTCTGTCATCTTGCCTCAATTCATGGTTCCCGGATTTCCTGGACAGTGGATGGCAGCTGACTGTTAACTCCAGGACTGACAGTAGCGCAATGCTCACCCTTCCCGGGAGCCACACTGGTCCAGGATCTGGTCCTCTTCAATGGGGCTGTCTACTGCCCACAACTAAACCACCGGTTTTTTGGTTTGTTGGTTTTTGATTCTTTTGCTCATAGCAGAAGAGATGCTCCATTCTGCATGTATCACTCTAGGACACAAACGAGGACAACTCTAGTTGAAAATGTCACTCAGGGACAGTTTTGGTGTCAGCAAACAGACTCTCACTCATGGTTTCAGCCATCTGTCGGTTCTGAAGCTTCACATCCTTCAAAACCAGTTGTAGAGAATAGCTGGTAGTCCAGCAACAGGTCCCAGCATCCTGGGCCTCAGCACCTCTGTGTTCTGCTCCTGTCTACCGCAGACACACAAGCCAGCAGCTAGCTTGCACCTGTGTCTCCTCTTTCTTCTGTCATGCCTCAGTTAGTGCATTTGCATCTTCCTCCACTTGGTTCCAAGATTGATAAAAAAAGCTGAGAAAGATTAAAAATTTTTATTTTCTAATTCAAATTTTTTGACATGATTTTATGTATTATTTATTTGTAAGTCAGAGCTACAAAAAGAGAGAGAGAGATGAAAGGAAAGATAAATGACAGATTATAGATAGATACACAGATAGATAATTAGAGATTATATGATATGGAGAAGCAAGCTGCAAATCAGGGGCTGGGTTTATCCAAAGCCAGGAATTGGGATCTAAATCCAGTTCCCTGTGCAAATACCTGGGAGCAAAGTTCATGCACTGTTACCTGCTTCCTCCCACACTGTACATCAGCAGGAAGCTGGAATGAGAAAAGAAGTTAGGGGAGTGAGGGCAGATTTGGTTGCTTGCTCTGAGCTCATATCCCGTTGGGAAGCTGATTTGAGTCCCTACCTTTGTAATCCAACTTCCTGTTATGTACCTGGGAAAGCAGGTATACCCAAGTGCCTAAGCCCACATTATCTCATGTGAGGACCAGGGCTCCTGGCTACTGCCTGGCCCAACACTAGCAACTGCAGCCTTGCAGACGTTTGGGAAATTTAACCAAGCAATAAAGGATCTGTCCATCTCTATGTCTCCCCCTTTCGCTCTTGTTTTAATTTTTAAAATTTGGAAAGTCAGATGTACTGAGAGGAGGAGAGACACAGAAAAATATCTTCTGTTCACTGATTCTCTCCCCAAGGGGCTGCCATGGCCAGAGCTGAGACGATCTGAAGCTAGGAGATTGCTCCAATTTTCCCAAGTAAATGCAGGGTCCCATGGACTTGGGCCATCCTCAACAGCTACCCAGGCCACTTGGTGATTTGAAATTGTAGATGGTCTTTTTTGAAAGTTCATTTATTTTCATCTTGAAGGCAAACTGACCAACTGAGCAAGCAAAATAGAGACTGATGGAGCCATATCTGAGATACACTCCACCCACTGGTTCACTGTCCAAATGGCTTCAACATCTGCGCCAGGCTAAACCCACAAAGCAGACGATCCATCAGAATCAGACCTCCTACATGGATGGCTTGGGCCCTGCTCTTGGAAAATCATCTGCAGGGACCCAGGAAGATGATTCAGGAATCTGAATCAAAAGCCAAGAAGCCAGAACTCGTGTGATACTCTGATAGAGGACAGTTTTGCCTTTCAGCCATCAGAGGGCAGGGCTTTCTGGGTGCATGTGACCTTGGGTCAGCCAGCAAGAAGTGGTCAGAACCCTGTTATTTACACTCGGGACTCCTCACATTCTTGTTAAATTCAGACGCTTTGGCCACATTCCCCTAGGGATCTTGGGATTCAGCAAAGAACCTCTAACTCTCTTCTTGGGAGTCCCTGAGTGGTACTCTGAGCATTAGTCATATGATCCAATGCCCAGGCCATGGATGCCATAAGGCCTTGATGCCCAGTCATTGTAGCCTGGCAGAAGGGGAGAGGGAGGGCATTTCTGCTACTGAGCTGTTCCCTGTAGAGGCTGCCAGCCCTGGTGGGCATTGGCACAGTATCTGGGCAGTGAGTTTCTCATCATTTCGGTTGGGGAGGGAGGTAAGTACTACCACTCTTCTTCCCTGTTGGCTTCTTCTGGTACAGCCCCTTGGCCTGTGTCATTGAGTCTGCTGTGTCTTGCCTTCTACTCATACACTACACCCCAGTTACACTCACACACCCTGCATCAGTCTCCTTTCATCCAGAGCAGTTGTATCCAGAAAGGTGCAAGAGGACAAAGTCATGTTTTAGAAGGCAGGACACCTTACTCCATTTTGGGAATGGTGGACCCAACTGGGACCCAATGTATCAGAACTACAGATTGCAGAAGGCACAAAAAGAAGCCCAGGTCTTAAGCCCTACAGGTATGGAGATAGTGGCAGCCAAATTTGTGGGCCAGAGCAGGGAGTTGCGACACAAGAGGCCACAGGGAGATGAGTCGGACTGAGGGAGGGTTCCAAGGCCAAGCAGCTGGACTAGAAGTGTTTACCAGGCTCATGGCTATTTTGGTTCTCATTGAAGGTACTCCTGAATACCAGGGACCTCAGTCTTTGTTACAGTGGGCCCATGCAGAAGCAAGCAGCTTTGTCCTCCGTCTTTGGAAGTGACCTTTCCAGGGGCCACCTTGTCACTCAAGGGAAGTCACTGTGTTCTTCCTAGAGCTGTTGATGCCAAGCCTAATGAGGCTCACATGTTCAGATCTCCCCATACCACCCACAAATGGGAGACCACATGCACAGCCAGGCTGTCTGGGGGAAGGGCAAAACTTTGTCTTCAAGGAGAATCTCAAATATTACAGAGTGGAATAAAAAGTGATCCTCCATAGAGTATTATCTGTCTTTAAAACTCATGCGCTCAGTGTCCAAAGTGGTTTCCCATCTGTACACACACACACTGTTCCCTGAAGCACAGCCTGCTGTCAGCTCATCTCTAAATCCTCCCTCCGGCCCTCATCCATCTCACAGCTCCCTGAGAGCCCTTAGTGACTTTAAGACAAAAAGTTCTCTAAATGCCTTAGAAGCAATGAATATGATGTTGACTGTGTCACAGAGAACAGTTGAGAAAATGCATTTGAAAGAGTCTTCTTGCAGTTGCCTGCAGTAGTCAGAGCCTGAGGGACCCTGGCTTCCTTCCCTGGGTGGGTTCCTGCCCTGACTTCAGCTGTCCCCAGGGACAAGAACCTGAGTTTCAGCTGAGTCACAGCTGAGACAGCATGCCATTAACACTGCGGCCAGGTAGAGATGTGGCCTTCCTTTACAACTTAACACCTGGTGGACTGCCCTAAGCTTCACGAGGGCGACATGTAGAGCATGAGGCAGGGGCTGTGCTGAGAGAAGAGTGGACCTCACCCCAGTGTCTGAGCACAACTGCATCTCTGGTCTTGGTCATGTGTTCCAAACAGACCCACACAATGAAACACATTCACATTTACTTAATAAATGGTAGAAGAGATGAGGTAGTTATATAGATTTTCTGCTCACAGGGGCACTACTGAAGGCTCTGTGCCAACCCGTGTGAACCCAGGCATTAGAAACTACGGCCACACAACGGGGAGTGGCTGTACCTGCACCACAGCACATGTAAAAAACAAGTCCCACTCACCTCCATCCAGAATCCAGCAGGCTCTGTAACCAGTCAGTGTGCTCCTGCCTTCACTGCCCATAACCAGTCAGTGTGGCTGCCAGTAAAGGACTGGCCACTGGTTGCCTCACAACCCAGAGGGCACACCTCCCAGTGACTGTGATGTCATAGAATGCTGCCAGCCACTGACAGGTGGGGTCTCATGTGACTGGAGGGTGAGGGTCCTTAGCCCTGTCTTCATCCAAAGCCACCAGCTGTGGGGCTCTTGTCCCTTCAGGGCCCAGCTGAAGAGGACAGGGCTGTGGCTGTTGTTCCATTGTCCCAGGAGAGGCAGTTGCATCTGTCACCAAACCTCTCAGAAGGGGTCAGCTTAGGTTATTTAGTGGTCTATGAGTTCTACTATTTACATTGAAAGTGGGAGTCTGCTTTACTGTATTGCTTTTTTTTTAAAACTGTCAATGTTTGAATTTATGTGTTATTTTATTTATTTGACAGGTAGAATGACACAGGACACACATACACACACGTACAGATGTCTTCCAGCTTCCTGTTACATTCCCAGATGGCTCATGCAGTCAGAGCTGAGCGAAGCTGAAGTCCCCGGCCTGGAATTCCATCCAGGTTTCCGATATGGCTGATAGGGGCTTAGCTCTTGGACAATCTTCATTGGCTTTCCAGGTTTGTTAGCGGAGACTGGATCAGAACTTGAGCATGTGCTCTGATAGCGGATATCAGTGACTTTGACCATGGCTAATGTCCTGTTTCACAATGGCAGGCCTCAGCATGCACTTCACTGATTTCTTAGCTTTGGTATAAGGTTTCGGTGAATTCATAGTTTTTGTGATAAGTGGAATCTTTAGAAAGTTTATGGAAAATGCCTATTATGAAAAAACTGCTTGAATTTCAAGATTTTCATCAAACTGAGTTCAACCTAAAAATATCCATCTGCTATTGGATCTGGAGCAGAAACCCAGGCAGCCTGTCGAGCGACCGTGGAGACCTGGCAGAGGAGTAGCTGCTGCCTTGAACACGTACTGGTGTCTACCTTTTTTTGAATTTCAGTATTTTGTGGAAAGTAGCATATTTATCCAGTTTTAATCAAAAACTCTTTCCCCACAAATTGAATATATGAATCACCGCAGTAGCCATTTCAATTCCCTTCATCATCATAGCAAACAGTAAGTAAAATCTGGATCTTGGTAAGGAATGAGCAAGCAGAAAGCTCTCACCCCACATCCTTTTGTCTGCTTGCACTCAGTGTCAGGGCGCCATGCTCCTGAATTACCGCTCAGTTCTCAGGTTTTTGCTGTGTAGTGTGATATCCCATTCAGAAGAATGCACCAGCATCTCATCCTGCTTAATGTTCCTCCTGCTTCACAAAGAACTCAGCAAATGACAGTCACAGTGCAGGCTCTCACAGCAACATACACAAGTGAAGATTCATTCAGGTGTATGTATGCCAGTTGACATCACAGATAGATTGAGCTGTATCATGAGGGGAGTCTTTAATACATTGATTTTTTTTCTTTCAATTGAAAACTTAAAATGCAAAGTATTTTATTTTTACACGCTTCAAGAGGTTACACCTGGAAATTATGGTGTAGTGGGTTGGGCTACTGGCTGCCATTGCAGCACACATGTAGTCAAACAGAACTCTTCCCTCTGCATGTTCAGGCCTCAGGTGTGGGGCTGCATTGACTTGAAGCCAGGAGCCAAGAGTTTTTCTTAGTATCCAACATGAATGCAGGTGTTCAGGCCTTGTACTGCCTCTGCGGCTCCTCCAGGTCAGTAGCCAAGAGCTGGATCAGAAGTGGAACAGCTAGGACTAAAATCCTCACTCAAAAGGAAATGCTAGCGCCATAGGGAGAGGATTAGAATGCTATACCACTGTACAGGCTGCCTCCTTCTCCTTCTTCCTGTTGGTTCACTTGTTTATTTGAAAGGTAGAGTGTCAGAAACAGAGAGAGATGGGTGTTCGTTTTACTGCTTCATTTTGTAAATGACTGCAATGTCAGACACTGCACCAGGCCAAAGCCAGGGAATGTGAAAAATCATCCAAGGTTCCCATGTGCGTGAAGTGGATCCAAGACCTGGGTCATCATCTTCTACTGCTTTCCCAGCTGCACTAGCAGCAACCTGCATTGGAGGGACCAGCCAGGACTCAGATCAGTGCTCCTATAGGAAGCCCATGTCACAGGCTGCAGCTTAGGCCAACGCACCACAGTGGAGCATCAGGCCCAGTGCTCCAATTGATTAGGAAGTAGGGAATTGCTTTGTTCAGGGATTTTCCACACTGCATGAGTTTGGCCTTCCTGATAACTGGTTTCCTTCCTGTAGTTCATTCTGGGCTGCAGTGAGACTAAGTTGCTTCTGCTCCAGGCAGTTTGTAAATAATAACAGTGTGGCTTGATAGAAAGGAACATGGCAGAGTGTCTGGAACCTTGATGTCAGACTATTGGTGCTGTAGGCTGAGGTTAAACTCTGCAGACAATGGTCTGTGAATCAGCAAACGTCTGAGACCAAGGGCAAGGCCTGGGGGTGAGGGTCCACGGTTGGGAAATGGTCCAGGGCCATGGGACTGTTGCTTTAAGGTATCCTTAAGACAGTGAAGTACTGATTTCTGTAAATGGCCACATTGTTGCTTCCTGTATATCAGGCATTGGCTATGAACATCAATATGGGTTGTAGCTATCAATGCTTGTATTGTATTAATTCCTGGAATTTGACACCCAAATCATTTCAGTAACATAGGCAGCAAGCCTTCTAGGTTAAGTTTCCTCAGAGAAGAAGGGCAGCATTAAGTTATGGCATGTTAGGGTGCCTCTTGTGATGCCTGAATCCTGAAAGGCATCCTGATAAATTATTAGCTGCTCTGCTTACAATCCAGCTTCCTGGTGACCTGTCTGGGAAAATAGTTCAATTGTACCCACCTGGGTAATCCTGATGATGCGCCTTGCCTGGGCCAGTCACGGCCTTTACATCCACTTGGCAAGTGAACCAGCAGGTGGAAATTCTATCTTCTCTTTTTTCCCTAGAAATCTTCCATTTAAATGAAAAATGATATATTACGGGACAGCACAATTGTGTTTCAAGCTAATCCTTTCCTGCCATGCCTGCATCTCAGATGGACACTTGTTCTAGTCCTGTCTACTCCACTTTTATCCCAACTCACTCCTCATGGCCTGGGAAAGCAGCAGAAGGTTGCTCAATGCCTTGAGCCCTTGCATCCATGTGAGACACCCAGGGGTTGCTTCTGGTTCCTGGATTTGGATTGACTCAGCTTCAAGCATAGTTACCTTTTCTGGAAGTAAACCAACAGATCTCTCTCTGTCTCTACTTCTCTTTGCATATCTGCTTTTCTTTTTTTTTAAAGATTTATTTCTATTATTTTTTTATTGGAAAGGCGGATTTACAGAGAGGAGAGACATAGAGGAAGATCTTCCGTCCGATGATTCACTCCCCAAGTGAGCGCAACGGGTTGATGCTATGCCAATCCGAAGCCAGGAGCCTCTTCCGGGTCTCCCACACGGGTGCAGGGTCCCAAAGCCTTGGGCCATCCTCGAATGCTTTCCCGGGCCACAGGCAGGGAGCTGGAAGGGAAGCGGGGCTGCCGGGATTAGAACCGGCGCCCATATGGGATCCCGGGCGTGCAAGGCGAGGACCTTTAACCACTTGCGCCACCGCGCCGGGCCCCATATCTGCTTTTCAAACAAAGAAATAAATATGTAAGGTATATTCCTCCACCCCCAAAATGGTACTTGACTCAATGCACTAATTGGATGCCAGCTTCAAAGGCATTGTCTCCTCACTTCCATAGGACCAATTAAGATTCTGCTTAAGGCGTGGTTACGTTGGGTGAGAAGGAAGAAAATGTTCTTGAAATGGACATTAGTGGTGAACACATGATACTGACCCTGGCCAGGGCCTCACTGATCTGTGTGTGATCATGCTAGTGTACTTGTATGACTCCCTCATCACAAACAATCCCTGTGCCACTGCTCTCCCTGCCCAAGTCCCAATCCCAAGCAGGGATCATCCAGTGGCTGTGGTGACCATCCTGACAATCACATCAGGGACTGACCCTTCCTACTCTTCCGGACCACCACCCTGAAGTAGGATCGACACATAAACAGCTTCCAGGTAAACACTGGCCTTCTCCCTATATCCCTGGGAGGACTGCGCTGGGCTGGGCCATTCTGTATCTCGTGGGCCAGGTACTGCATGCTGAGGTGTGGGACCTGGCAGATTTATAAGGAAGCACACAAGGGGCTTGCCTGGCACAGTGTGGGGGTTAGAAAGCATCACAATGCGGACGGTGGACCTGCAACTCCATGTGGCACAGTGGCCTTGTGGAAATCCAACGTTTCAGCGTGGTGCATTCTGAACCTGAGATTTCAGATTGCTGGTGTCAGTGGCAAACAGTGAGGCCTTTGGGGAGGAGGAAGCTGCAGTGTTGGGATTTAGAACAAGAAGATGCTGAATTTCGGGTTCCTAAGAAACTGGCAGAACAGAGACATTAGGCTCTGAATGATGGGATTTTTGGGTGAATGGTAGTACCCTGTACCTCTCATACTAACAACAACCTGGGGGCAGAGAAAGCAAGAATGCTGGCCCAGAGGATGTGGGGCTCCTACCTAGGGAGCAAGCATTATGTTAGCTGCCAGGCAGGGCTACACATGTGCTGCTGCCATTGGCCAGGGCAAGAATGGAGGGTTATATCAATGGAGATCAGGACAAACAGGTGCCTGGATACCTGGCAAGTGGAAGGATGGCCAGGATGGCAGTGTTCTGGGATGACAGAGCGCTGTGGATTCAGAGAGCTGAAAGTCAGCTGGGAATCAGAGTGCTGGAATTCAGTGGAAATTTGTAGATGCTAGAATGTTGGGGGCTGAGCAGGGCCCTAGGACCCACCCCTTGGCTGCTGAGAATCCTGCAGTGGTGCCATGCCTTTCTTTTAGAGTGTTCCCTGACTGAAGTTGGTCCCTTCCCCATGAATCTCCTACCAGCAGATCTTATGCCCTCTGTCTGCACCCACCTGGTGGCAGGGGCTGAGGGGCTGAGCGCCTCCTCTCAGTAAGGCAGTCTGTTGGCTCAGTGGCGAGGCCCTTGCCAAGTCTTGAATCTCATGTGGGCAGTGGGTGCACCTTGCTCTTGTCCAAATCGTGCAGCAACGCCACAAGGACACAGTCACAAAATCCCAACCCTCATCCAGGGCCATCCTGCGTGTGTGCGTGTACACACACACACACACACACACACACACACACACAGGGATTCAGAAAGTTAACAGAGGATTTCAATTAAAAGCTAAATGTTTTTCAGGTCCAAAAAGATTCCCAAATTCTATCCAGAGGTCTACAATAATACAAGTTTTCTGAGATTTTTTTTTTTTTTGGAAAACAGATTTGCACAAAAAATTACTTTGTTCTACATAAATATTTATCAGTAGATACTGTAGGGACCAGCTTTGTGGCATCACAGGTAAAGCCTTCCCTCCTGCAGCACCAGCACCCCACCTGGTCATCAGCTTGAGTCCTGGCTGTTCCCCTTCTGATGCTTCTGCTTACCACCAGGCCTGGAGGGCACCAGAGGATGGTCCAGGGTCCTGCGCGGAGCACCCATGTGGGAGAGCAGCATGAATTCCTGGCTCAGGGCTGGATAGCTTTGTCCTTTGTCTCCATTTGTGGAGTGAACCAACAGAGGGAAGCTCTTTGTCTCGGTCTCTCCCTGTAACTCTGATTTTCAAATAAGACAAAATAAATGTTTAATAACAATAAATGAATAAGTTAGCATAGTCATATTTTTATTATATATGTAATAGTTATAACTGTAGATATAGACATATATGTAGCACATATAAGGATATTTATCATATATACATAAAATGGACATTTATATTTTCAAGTAGATATTATATATTTTAGATTAGAATAGCTGTACTTGCATCTAATTATACACGATATCTACATATAAAGCACATATTTTGGAGGGTATGAATATATTATTAGAGTACCTGTTGAGTATATATCATTGATATACTATAAATGGGTATTATACTATACATTATATGGAAATATAATTAGCTATAAAATTAAATTCATAAATATATATGAGATATGAAAAAGAAAAATGAACATGCAGCTATAATACATAAACAGATATTCTATATAAGGGTAATCACAGTATCACTCTGGCTTAGCACAAACACCTGCTGCCTGCTCTGTGGGCCATGTGGGGTCTGGTTCAGGTCTGGCTTCTTCATGTGAGATCATCCAGTTCCCTGCTAATGTACCTGGGAAAGCAGAGGAGGGGCCCAGGTACCTTGTCCCTGCTTATCCTCAACCATGCGGGAGACCCAGATGAAGCTGAGACTGCAGAGTTGGAGGGTCACAGCGAGTCCATGAGGGTCCTTTGGGGCATGATTCAGCAGATGGAAGATATCTTTTTGAAACTCAAATAAATACGTTTTGTGGATAAAATAAAGGATTTGCAGAGATATTTACCAAAGTTCACACCTAGGCCTGGCATAATTGCTCAATGGCTAAATGCTTACCTTTCAAGCACAAAGATCCCACAAGGACTGGCTCGAGACCCAGCTGCTCTACTTCCATTCCAGTTCGCTTATGGCTTGTGGAAGCAGTAGAGAATGGCACAAAGCCTTGGGAAATCTACACTTATGTGGGAGATCTGGAAGAAGCTCTTGCCCCTGATTTGAGATCCATTCATTTACGGCTGTTTCAGCCACCCAGGGAGTGAACCAGCACATGGAAGATCTTTCTGGCTCTTCTAGTCTCCATAAACCTGATTTGCCTTTCCAATAAAAAGAAATTAATGATTTCTAAAAAATGCATACCTTATATGGCTCTTTATTAAACTTAGACACTGGAGAGGTAGTTGTGAAAGGCCTGAACCCTTCTAAGTGATGACATCAAAGAGTCTCATGAATTCTCACCTTGTCCTGGCTGCTTCAAATCACTTTTCCTTTCTAGTGTCCCATTCCAACCCACTTGCAGGGAAGCGGTTCTCTGAGCTCCAAGCTCATCAGGGTGGAGATGGGGGATGTGTCTGGCGGGTGCCAGCTGAGTGTTCCTGTTGGTGTCTGGGGACCACAGTCTGGGATTTTAGGTTCTGCAGTGCACAGGCTCAGCTGGAACAATCTGAGTGACTATTCCTAACTTGAAACAGCTCAGGTGGTTTTCTGTGAGTCATGTCTCAGAGCTGCTCTTCTCAGCAGGCACTCAGCCCCTGAGGGTCCTGTGAGGCCTCACGGTGTCCCTGGGGCTGACAGACTAAGGGAAAGGATGAGCTAGTAAAGCAGAGTGGTTAGTGAGTCAGGGCCCAGGAGGCCACAGGCCCAGGCTACACGCCACGTCCTGCACGGAGCTGAGTCTCCCTATGGCAAGCATAGGGTCCTAACTGCCTGGAGGGCCAAGACCAGATTCTTCTTCCCAGCAACCTGAGCCCTCCCATGTCCTAAGACAGTGTAATGAAAAGACAATGTGGGTGCAGCTACAGCATGGTAGGGCAGAGGTGACAGGTGCCCTGGTTTCCCCCCACAGGCAGCTAATAAATGTAGAGAGCTACAAGTAGCTATTTTGGCTCCAAACATCGTAGGAAATCGAACTTGGAAACGGAGCCAGGATGAATGCAGGTACTATGACAAAGGATGGAGAGGGAGAGGTACCAAGTAGTTTCCTTTTGAAGATATTATATTGAAAGTGAGAGTTAAAATGGAAAGAGAGAGAGAGATTGCTAGATCTTGTTTCACTGGTTCATGTACAGAATTGGCACATGGCCTAGGGATGGACTAGTCTCAAAAGAGTAGGCAAGAGATTACAGGTCTCCAGTGCAGGTGCAGGGGTCCAAGAGCACTTGGGCCATACTCTGCTGCTTTTGCAGGGGCATTACCAGGAACTAAGTGGGAGGTCTTGCTGCTTGGACTACAACCAGCACCCATATGGGATGCTACTGCCACTGATAGAAACTTAAACTACTACATGATGACTCTGGGACACAGTTTGTCTTAAGCCCTGCACCAAACAACTGCTCCTGAGACCTCCTTTTGTGTGCTCCTGTTTCCCATGGGAACTGTCCCACCTCAGAATCTTTCACTCTGAGATTATTAGCAGTTGGGATGTCCATGGTTGCAACTGGGATCCCTTGAAAGTGAATAAAAAGTTCCTGGAGATAGGATGCACAGCTCCCCTAAAGGGACCCAGGAGACAGAACCCAAGCCCGTGTGTCTTGGGAGTGTACTGGAAGAGGCTGAAATTTTGGGCTCTTGGGTATACAGCAGTTAGTGAGGTGGTGTCCACAGATGCCCAGGCTGGCCCCTCTATTGCGCAGGACCCGATGCACAGCAGCCGTGACTCACACTGGATGGTGATGGCTATCTCTCCTTGCTCTACCTCCCAAATACCTGAGCCTGGCTGACTTCCGTTCTGCCGCTTCTGGTCCATGGTCGATGCCACCTCTGCCTGTCTCTGAACATCAGTCTTTCTGTGGGACTGAGAGGGCAGTGAGCAGAAAAAGAGAAAAATGCACAAAAGCACCAAAGTAGGAAAAGGAACGGCTAGTGTTGGAGTGAGGGAAGGAAAGTGAGAGACATTCATGTAGGAAACCCAGGGTAGAATGAGGTGCATTTCAGAGACGCCCTTAACCTGAACTCTGTTCCTGGCTCTGCCCTCTAATCTCAGACCAACCCCCTGTTCACCCTATACTTCAACTTTGGTCAGCTGTATAATGGGAACACCTAAGTTAAGGTTGTTGTGAGAATCACATGAGGTCAAGAACAGTGGCATAAAAAATGTGTGATGCCAGCCAGTGCCCAGTGCCAGGCAGGCCTGCCCCATGATGAACACCCCAAACATGGAACATGGGAACAATGACTGAATGAACGAGGTTAGGTAGGGGAGGGACAAGGGTAAGGCCTGAGCTCTGGGAAGCAAAGGGGGATGAGAGGGTGCCATGGTCACCACTGCCCTCTGCCTCTGCTGACCAACAAGGCCTACGGGGACATGCAAGGTTAGGGTCTACCGCCCACCCTGAATTCCTGTTGCTATTCTGGCAGTGGAGCAGGGCCTGGTCACATATGTGACAGGTCATTAGGAACGCTAGTGTCCCAGGACGTTGGGAACTGCAGTCAACGTGGGATGCTCTCTGTTGTACCCTTTGCTTTGAGCATCTTGTGTAGACATGTGGTGCTGAGCTGCAGCTTCAGAAGACACTGAGAAAAGAGAAGCCAAGGTCATTATAAGGGCAGGACAATAGGACCAGCGCTGTGGCAGCATGGTTTAAACAGAAGCAAGAAATGCCCACATCACACATGGGCAGCTCCACTTGTGACCCAAATCCCTGCATACAGGGCAGTGACGCAAGTACGATAGTGTGCCGGGCCCCGCCACCTGTTGTAAACCCAAGTGGAGTTCCAGGTATATCTTGGGGCAGATTGGGATGTTGTGGTTGATTCAGTAGAGGACTAGCAACAGAAGGATTCACTTTTTTTTTGTTTCTCTGATTTTTGTCATCTCTGTAAATCTGCTTGTCAAATATATAAAATTTTAACGAATAAAGATTTTATTAAGTCTTTTAATAACAAAAATCCTAAGAAACTTTTGGTTAGGACCATCCTCACCACCTGACTTTAAACCACAGGATGTTCTGTCCTAGACCCTTGCATTTTTGTGGTGCCATTAACCCTCAACCACCTTCCCAAGGTACAGAGCTAGTTGCTTAACATGGTGGTGCCACAGGCAATAAAATGTCAGCGATAAAGGTACACCTGGGCCATTATATAGGGAAGATGTTGGAAAAAGTTGTTCCCAATGAGCGAGTGATATTTTCTTAGCTCCTCTTGCCTGCATGTCCAAACCTGGACTCTGCAATGAGCCTGATAAGGTATATTCTTCCACATCCTTTAGCACATTCTCTGCCCCCTGATCCTTGCTATGCCTGTGAGGCTCAGCACACTCACCCTCCTTCAGGCACCTCTCCTGAGCATCTAATGAGTTGAGAAACCTTCTCTGGGCTTTCAATTAGGCCACCCTCACACCTATGCCTACCAGTCTCAGCTCACTCATCACTCATTGATGTCTCTGTCATGCCAAGGCTATTTCAGGACATCCTCATCAATATTCCAGATTTGCACAGGACTCTGTTGGGAAGCACCCAGGGCTTTCCTGCTCACCACTGTGTTCCAACAACACCCAGAACAGGGCTACAAGACCAGGTCCAGGGAGACAGCATTATAAGCTCAGCAGAACGTACATCTGGCCCATACAGGCCAGATGGACATGCAAGACATGCTCGGCTCTGAGCTCGCAGCTAGGTTAAATCTGATTCTGACCCAGTGTCTGATAAAGCCTATGAATGACACACCCATGAGTATATAATGCTATATATAACCCAGGTACATGAATCTAGCATTGTGATACAGTGAACCAAGCTATAGCCTGGGACATGGCATCTCATATAACTAGGTTGAGTGCCAGCTGCTAACTTTTTCCAAAGCCCAGGCCCTAGCACTGTGGATCAGAGACCTCAGGGCTCCTACACACTTGTTCCAATTATGCCATCAGCCAAAAGTCAGTAACAGCCATGGCAGCTGTAAATCAGGCTCTCCAAGCTCTGTATAACTCATGCACTTTCCTGGACATTCTGTAGAGCCACCCTGGGCCACACTATCTTGTGTCCTGTGATGAGAAAAAAGTACATGGAGGCTGTTTAAAAGTAACGAGAACATACTGTCAGCTGGTTTAGTGTACCAGGGCCTGTGGAAAGTGTTTTCTGTTATTCTCTCCTAGTATTTCTTATTTCCTACTATTCTGTTTTAATCTCCATTTGCAGGTGAACACACAGGAGTGTTTCTTTGTGACAGTGAATATCAACTGTAGGAACAGCAGGAGGCATCCAGGTCAGCGTTCTTGCTGAATCAAGGTGTTGAGTCAAGCAGAGGCAGAAGGTGGGTTGATAACATGCAGGGAAAGGAAGATGGGCACTGATGTGTTGGCTGAACAGGCTAATCCTTCTCCTGCAAAAGCCCCACATCCCACATGGCTCCAGTCATATCACAAGTCGTCCAGTTCTCATTCTGCTTCCTGTTTCTGGCCTAGGGAAGCAACAGAGGATGGGCTTAGTGTTTGGGATGCTGCTCCCCACAGAATAGACAAAAAGCACTTGTTTCCTTGATAAGGATTGGTTCAGCTCTGGCCATTGGGCCATTTGTGCAGTGAACAAGTGGATGCAAGATATTTCTGTTCTTTTCTGTAAATCTGCCTTTCAAGTGAAAATGAATAAGTCTAAAGAGAGAGAAAGAAAGAAAGAAAGAAAGAAAGAAAGAAAGAAAGAAAGAAAGAAAGAAAGAAAGAAAGAAAGAAAGAAAGAAAGAAAGAAAAAGATGCTGAAGACAGGGCTTTGGGTGTGCTGATTCTCAGGTGTCATGAGGCTGCCCTGGATCTTTTCAAGGCTCTGGCCAACTGTCCCCTGGACAATGGCTTCCCAACCGCAACTCAAATTTCTTCATCTGTAAAACAGAGGAGATGCAGCTGGCCACGCAGTGTACTAACATATAGGACAACATTAAAGACAGACAGGAAAGACAGAGGAGATCTCCCACATGCTGGTTCATTCCCTAAATGTCTACACCAGCCGGGGTAGAGCCAGGCTGAAACCCAGAGGAAGGAGCTTCATCCAGGCCTCCCTAATGAGGGGCAGAGGTCCAAGCCCCTGGGGCAGCTTCTGGTGCTTTTCTGGACCTGGATTAGATTTGGACCATCAAGACTCATACTGTGTCCCCTATTCAATGTTGGAGCTTCAGGTGGCAGCTTAACCAAGTGTGTCACTGTAATGGCCTTAATAAACAATTTTTTTTAAAGATCTACTTATTTTTACTTGAAAGCATATTTTCGTTGTGAGCAGGAGAAACAGCAAGCACTTTGAACTGTTAGCACACTCCCTAAATTTCTGTAAAGGCCAGAACTGAGTTGAACTGAAACTGGGAACCAGAAACTTCATTCAGGTCTCTCATTGTGTGCAGTGGCCCAAGGACTTGAGCCATTTTTTTGCTCAAGGATCTGAATTGGAACAGCTGAGCATGACCCCGTGTCTATATTTGGAATGCTGGCTCTAGCAGGTAGAGTATTAGTCTGGTGTCGCAAAGGAACAACCAACATTTTACCTTCTTATGCTTCCACAGCCTAATTGGATGGCTTTGGCCCAGGGTGTCCCCTGAATAAGCAGTCAGGTGTCAGCTCAGGGTGCAGGCACATACAGCCCAAAAGTGCCAGAAGATGTGCCCCCTCCATGGGCTTCTTACCTTGTGCTGGTAGTTGGCTACAGGCTCAGCTTTCACCTGTAGCTGCCTCTCTGGTGGATGCTTCCTCTCCTTATCACTTTCCCCAACATCACAGAGTGGCACTGGGTGAGATTCGGCAGTGGACCTCAGTGACCTCTCTGACCCAGTCTATGCATTCACTAGTGATTCAAACTCTATTACTGTTCTGTGTGTGCGAAGCCATGTCACAACTCCGGATAGGCTCAAGGTTAGGAGGACTCAGGCTCTACCTGCGGAAAGAGGAGTTCCCAAGAATCTGTGCTTTTTAAATGAAAGTTCATTTATTTATGTAAAAGGCAGAGTATAGGACAGAGAGAGAGAGAGAGAGAGAGAGAGAGAGAGAGAGAGAGAGAGAATTTCCATCCACTTGTTCATTCCCCAAAGGAAGCTGTAGCAGGACCTGGCAAGGCTGAAGGAAGGCACACAAAATAAGATTGATAGGAAATGATGGAGCCAGTGATCACTGTCTTCCCAGGGGCATTAGCAGGAAGCTGGATGAGAAGCAGAAGAGAAGGTGTTAGAACCGGGATCTGACACGGGATGTGTCCCAAGGGCATTTGACAGACAGCAGCACCTGCGTGACTCAGGTTCAGGAACTGAGAAGTCCCTCTGGAGTACCCCTGGTTCAGGTTCACCTGCAGCCAGGGCAGGGCCAGAGCAGAGAAAGGAGCCACCAAAGGACTGCCTGAGGCCAGAGTGTGAAATGAGTAACATTTTTCACTGTGAGGAACAGCAGGAGGAGGAGTTAGTTGGAGGAGGGCCAAATGAGTGGGATAAAAGCTATTCAGTTCTGAAACTTTCTACTGTACCTGGGAGTCCCACTGAGCTGGCTAGAAAGGGGAATTCCAGCTCATTATCATACATTGCAACCGCAGTGTTCCTGTTCCAGTCTCTGTCTGCCAGGAAGCCTCCCCTGTTGGAGAACGTTTACTTGGAGATCCGTAACCCAGCTTGTCTGTCTCCATCTCAGTTTTCTTGTAGGTCATTGAGACTTCTCCATTACAGCCTCCCCATGCTGCCCAATGGACTGCAGATGCTGCCGCTTCTGTGGCTTCTATGCATGCCCAAAATGGGGCTCTCCAGCTTCCTAAGCCCGGGGGATGTGACGGCTGTCTCAGTGCCTGAAGATATGCCCATCCAGTGCAACAGAAGCCTTGATCAAGTGCCCCCGGAGAAAACTGATGAGAATTTAGAGACTGAACATGACTTGCTTGGCTATAAGACCACCCGCGTGAGAATGGTGGATAGCAACAATGGTGAGTTGGATGAACTGGAGATGATGAAATTCAAGGCAGAGGAAAGTGGCCGGTGGAAGGGACTCCCGTGCAGCACAGGAATATGAGAACTGGATATCTTAAAGACGGGTGCTCTGAGGTCTTCATTCTTTAGTGATGTGTTCGTTGGACAGTGAGCAAAGTGGACAGGTTCTGCAGTGTCATGCGGGCCTGTTGCAGGGAAGATGCCATAGGGGGAGGCAGTTGCCTCCCTTAGGGGACTTGAATTTAGGGTCATCTGGAGGGATCTACAGAGTAGGGTGCTTCGTGAGGATAGGCAGAGCCCCAAAGCTTTGGGTAAGGGAGCCAGTAGAAAAAGCAATCCAGATGTTGGAAGGCCATGAAATGGGAAGATTGAAGGAATAGAGCTGGGTGAGGGAACACAGCAAAGTACCGGAAGATTGGACCCGCATCCAGGGCACAAGGAAACAGTGAGACACCCAGGGTTGTGGAGAAACAAATAGTGGGGTTTATGAGGAATGCAAGATCAGGGCATGCAGCCTTCGGGAAGGGAGAAACTGGTCAGAGGAAGCTGAGACCAGAGAGGGGTGTGGGGGATTCATGCTGAGGGTGGTGGAGTTTCACACTGGGATATGAAGGTATAGTAGGGAATCCTAGGAAACAGAATACTGGGATGCGAAAGGGCTTCCAGGGAGGGGACCAACTTGGGAAAGGGGGAGTCTGAGTGTGCAGAGGGAGGTCTTGGAATCCTTGTGACAGAATGAGTCCAATGTAGAGCAGTTGGAATAGGTCTGAACATTCCAGGAAGTACAAGTTGCACAGCACCTTTCTGGGCACGTGGAAAGGGATACTTGGACAGACGCGGTATCAGGACCCATTCTGCAGGGCAGAGGACATCCACAAAGCGGAAACCAAGGCCTCCAAGTTCTCTCAGCTAGGTGGAGAATCCAACTCCAACACTCTGGGCCAACTCTTAGTCTGGGGCACCCCTCTGCTTCTAATCTCCTGACACCTCTCTTGCCTTCTCATCGTAGAAATCTATAAGCAATTCAAGAACACCCCACACAGCGTGTACATGGTCTTCAACAAAACGGAACTCCGGGAAGCCGTGCCGAAACATTTGGTGTTATACTCAGCAGAGCTGCACCTGTACAGGCGCAAGCAGTTGAAGGAGCAG
The DNA here is from genome assembly GCF_017591425.1 of Ochotona curzoniae. NCBI lineage: Eukaryota > Metazoa > Chordata > Mammalia > Lagomorpha > Ochotonidae > Ochotona > Ochotona curzoniae. The sequence goes on along the minus strand of NW_024465926.1, from coordinate 27,715,964 downwards.
CTAGTGACGCTGTCCGAGGTGAGGCGGGAGCCTGAGCTGAGGCCAGGTGGGGAGGAAGGTGCTGCCTTGCAGAGGTTCAAGGAGCTCAGACCCGGGACTCCTGGGGACTTCAGAACTCTCAGACTCTGCAGGATGTTTCAGTGCTCTGGACCCTAAAGGAAGACAGAAGCCTAAAACTGAAATCTCTGGGAAGTCGGGAGGTTTCAGAACTTGTCTGCCCACTATGGGAGCCACTGGCCACATGGATATTGTTTAAAATTTAACTATGAGCAGTAAATAGTTTCAAGGCTCCCAAATCAAAGATACAATGGCTGTTATTTTGTCATTCCTATTCTTTGATGTTTCTTTTAAAGATTCCTTTACTTAGTTGAAAGCCTCAGTTACAGAAAGAGAGACAGTGAGAGAAAGAGAGAGGTAGGGACAGAGATGGAGGAAAAAACACAGAGGGATCTTCCACCTACTGATTCCCTCTTCAAATGGCTACAATGAGTAGGACTGGGCCAGGACATTGCCAGAAACCCAGAAATCCACTTGCATTTCCCACATGGATGCCTGGAGCCATCTATTGCTGATTTCCCAAGAGTAATGTCACATAGTTGCACAGAGAGTAGCTATGCTTTTAAACTGTGTCAATTGTGATACTTGAGTCACAGGCCACAGCATCACCCTCAGTACCAGAACTTTAGGCCCTGAGTTTTCTTTTATAATTATTTTTTATGAGAAGGAAAGCTGTAGGAAGAGTGTGCATATTCTGGTTCACTTCCCAAATGGCTACAATGGCCAAGGTTGGGCCAGGCACAAACCAGGAGCTGGGCACTCCATTTGGGTATGCATGGTGTGGCAGAACAAGATAGATTTATTTTGTTGCATTCCCAGGCTCATGAGCAAGTGGCTAGATCAGAAATGTAACAACCAAACTCATACTTGTCCTAATATTGGATTCTGGCATCCCAAACTGTGGCTTAGCACTCCGTAGCACCACTCCAGACCAAAGTTCCTTTAGTTGTACAAAACATTCTAGAACTTTACATGCTCTTAAGCGTGTCATGTTAGGCCTTATCAACCACTGGCATCATTTAATGCCATCTAATGTAGCAACCAGCTCAAAGAGCCCAGGCTGTCAGATCTGCTGGCTGTGTTCACTTCAGACACAGAATACTGGCCCCAGATGCCTGACTTGCTAGGCTGTGCTGGTGGAGAGGACCTTAGCCTTGCAACGGTACCTGTGGCCTCAGGGAATCCCAACATCCCACACACCACAGTGAGTGTGTAGGAGTGTGTGGGAGGGTGAGGCTGTAGACTACAGCGAAGTCCACGCCTGGGGGGCAGGGGCTGGATGGGCAGGTAGAGTGGGGGTGCCATGTGCAGTGTATTGGAAAGTTTTGCCATACCAGGTCCCTGTTCTTGTTCTCCAGAAATACACAAACAATACCTGGAGCTATGTCACCCATCGACTCATGGCTCCCAGCGACAAATTAGATCGGCTGTGGTTTGATGTCACTGAAGTTGTGCAGTTTTGGCTGAACCAAGAAGGTGACGATCATCTGCCAAAATCTTGCTTTTCCTGGGAACCCCCGCCTTGCACCCTGTCTTTCACCCAAAACAATCCCCAGCATGCTGGTATCAGATGCTTAGGGCTGGGAAATAGTGAATGATCTGTTAGTGATAACTCCATCCTAGTGCATCTGCTGTGCCTTGCCCTGGGATGGGGGAATGGGAACAGATACAGTGTGACTGACACAGCGCAGTCCTTGCTTTTTTCCCATAGCATAACATGGAATGTCCTGGTTGTAGCTTTGTCTTATACCCTTGGCCCCTGTCAGACCATGGGCAGGTCACTTCTTTTCCATGTGTGTCAGCTACTAGCTCAGTTGGATGGTCAGGGTGGCTGAGGGTTCAAGGTGATGACAGCTCACATGAAGGCCTAGGACAGAGCAATTGGTACTGTGGATTCTGTTGTTCATAGGCAGGGATGGAGATGGGGAGATATTCCACCCTCTGGGTCTCTCCCCTAATGCTTCCAAAGATGATTATTTCTTGTCTGAAAATTTTATTTGGATCAGCAACATTGTACTATAGCCTGAAACTGCTGCTTGTGGCATATGCAACCCATATGGGTGCCAGATCAAGCTCTAGCTGCTCCACTGCCAATCCAGCTCCTGGCTAATCTGCTGGAAAAGCAGGGGAAGTCCTGGGACCCATGCATCATCACCTGGGAGACTCACAAGGAACTTTTCTCTCTCAGCATCAGACCTGCCCAGGAGCTGCACAATTCCCAACCACTGTGCCCATTGTAAGATGAACCAGTGGAGGAAAGATTTGTCTCACCCTCTCTCTGTGTGACCTTGTGTATTCGAATGTCATAGTTACAGAGACACTAGTGGGAGACAGATAGTGGGATCTTCCATTTGCTTGTTCATTCCGCAAATTGTTGCCATGACTGGGGCTGGGTCAGGTTGAATCCCAGAGCCTGGCATTCTATCAGCACCTCAGCATGTGACCAAGTTCTGCTATTTTTACAGACCAAGTAGCAGGAAGATGGATTGGAAGTGGAGCAGCATGTAGCCCATCACTAATACATAGTAGTTGAAGCTGCATCCTGTGATATCTGATTCTTGCAGGATTCCTGTTCATTTGCAGCTGCCACAATTCTGACCCATCTCTCTGCTGACATGTCTGGAAAAACAGCAGAACTGCATCCACCTGGGAAATGCCGATGATGCTCCTGGCTTTGGTCAGGCATGTCTCAGCCATTGAGGCCATTTGGGGACTAAACCAGCATCAGGAAGCTGTTTCTTCCTCTTTTATTTAGAACTCTGTAATTCAAATAAAATGCAAACAGCTAATATTAAAAAAGGAAACGATCATGTGGAACATGAACTTATGTTCTTATTGGTTGCCATCATCAAAGAGAGTTGCTTAATCCCCAGTGCCAGACAGTGGCTCACAGAAAGTAACCTTTGCAAGTGTAGAAATGAGATGTTAAGAATTATATCCTGGTACATCCTGCTCTGTGCTGAGATCAGTACAGAAACAAAACAGCCAAATACGTGTGTCAGAGGTCACATTCTAGAGAAAGCAGTGATGCCATGGCCAGGATGGAATGTGTACCCTGGAGGTCCATGTAGGAGGTGACATCTGAGCTGAGACCTGCAGGGAAAGTTGCTTGCTGGTGAGTGACCTGCAGTATGTGGTGGTGAGGAGGGAAGGAACCCCTGGAGTTTGCTCCTTCCTTGCTCTTCCTCCAGGGGTCTGCTGAGCCTCACACACACTCTGACATCCTTCTCCTTAATCCCACAGATGAGATTGAGGTCTTCCGCCTAAGAACCCTGGGGTTTGCTTATTTCAATACTAATATCCTCCAAATGGATATCATTGGTGAGTATACAGCCCTAGTGCCATCCATGTCCTCAGTGATTTCTGTGTGAGCAGCCCTGTGCATGTATGCATGGCTGTGCACCTGTCCCTGCTCCATTGAACTGAGAGTCTCAACCCCACACAGGGATCACCCCCAGCTGCCATGGTGACGTTCCTGAAGATGACAGCCTGAACCGGCCCCTCCTGATTCTCTTCAACATCCCGCCAGAGAAGCTGCCGAAGCATGTGGATGACTCCTTGTAGCCCTGAGACCCGGATATCAACTGCTGTGTCAGGTGAACGCAGGGGCCCTTGACTGTGAACCTGCTTAGGGCTGCCCTCTGCTCAGTCTCTCTTCAGGATGTTGGCTGTGGGGTCTGGTTGGCCAGCAGGATGGGTCTCAGGAGGTTTCTCTGGTATAGCATGGGATGTGGGAGGCCTAGAATATGTTGTGGCAGAATTGAAACTCCATGTGGAAAACTCCTTGTCGAGAAGGGCTGGTGTTCTGCATTTTGGGAATCCAGATTGAAGGAGTCAGTTTCTGTTTGTGGCAGCAAGGCCATTGGGGATGAAGAAGCTGCAGTGTGGGGATCCTAGAAATGGAAGATGGTACATTACATGTTCCTACACTGGTGGCCATCACTGATGCATTGCCAGACCCTGGCCTCACGGACATTAGGCTGTGAAGGGTGGGATCCTTGGTTGATATGGCAGCATGTGTGGTTCTCACACACACTCATCCAGGGGTCAGAGAAAGCAAGAATGCTAACCCTGAGATGAAGCACTTGATGCTGGAATGCAGGCATCTGGTTAGCTGCCAGGGAGCTGCCAGTGGCCAGGGCAAGAATGGAGGGTTGGAACATGGGAGCTCAGGACAGCCAGGTGCCTGGGTTCCTGGCAACTCGGGAGGCTGGCCAGGATGGCAGTGTCCTGGGATGTCAGAGTGCTGTGGGCTCAGAGAGCTGAAAGTCAGCTGGGGTCCCAAAGTGTTGGAATTTAATGAACATGTCAGGGGCTGATTAAGGCCCTGGACCCACCCCTTGCCTACTGAGAATCCTACAGTGATACCCTGGCCTTTCTTTCAGGGTGTTCCCTGACTGAATTTGTTCCATTTCCCTTGGATCTCCTGCCACCAGATCTTACTCCCTCTGCCTGCACCTTGAGGTAGGGAGGGACTGAGCGGCTGAGGTCTCACCCCTCTGTGGGGCAGTCCATGAGCTCAGGGAGCTCAACGTCAGCTGATGCCTAGAGTGCTGGAGGAATTAAGTGAGAATGTCAGAGACTGAGCATGGCAATGGAACCCTACCCCTTGGCTGCTAAGAATCCTACAGTGGTGCCCTGCCCTTTGTCTCTGGGTGTTCTCTGACTGAGGTTGGTCCCTTCTCCAGGAACCTATACCACCAGGTCTTACATCCTGTGCCTGTACCCACCTGGAGCCAGGGGCAAAGGGGTTGAAGTCCCTCCCCTCTGTGAGATGGGCTCATTGGGAAGGCCATGTCCAAGCGTTAGACCTGAGTCTCATCTTGGCCATGGATGTACATTTCTCTTGTCCAAAAAATGCAGCAACGCCTCAGGGATGCAGCCTTAAAGTCAACACACTCAAAACCTTATCCAGGGACAACTCACACACAGATACACACATACAAACACACACACAAGGATTCAGAATATTAACAGAGAACTGCAAGGAAAATCTAAAAGAACTTTCTGTGCAAAAAGATTCCCAAATTCTATGCATATTTCTTTATCATATGTGTTTTCTGTGTAATTTGAAGACAATTTGCATCAAAATTACTTTGTCCTAAATAATTATCTATCTGTAGATACTCTAAGGGCCAGCTTTGTGACATCACAGGCAAAACCTTCCCCCCTGCAATACTAATATCCAACCTGGTCTCCATCTTGAGTCCTGGCTTTTCCATTCCTGATTCTTCTACCTGTCACCAGGTCTGGAGCGCAGCAGAAGATGGTCCAGGGGCTTGTGCCGAGCACCCATGTAGGAGAGCAACATCAACTCCTGGCTCAGGGCTGGCTTCTGTCTACATTTGTGGATTGAACCAGTGGATGGAAGCTCCCTTTGCCTCTGCCTTTCCCTGTAACTTTGACTTTAAAAATAAAACAAAATAAATCTTTAATGTAAATCAATGAATGTTCAGGAACGTATGATTCTCTATCATATTTGTGTGATAGGTATAACTACATAGATATAGAAATATATGTAAAACATACAATGATATTTGTCATATGTAAATAGTAGAAAAATTTATATTATCAAGTGGTTACTATATATTTCAGATTAGAACAGTTATACTTTGTATCTGATTACACATGATATAGATATATAAAGCATATATTTGGTGGATATGTACATACTATCAGAGTACCTGTTGATTAGATAACATTTATATACTTTAAGTTGATATAATGCTGCACATTCTGCATATGATCAGCTATAAATAAACATATTACATTTGTAAACATATACTAGATACTAAAAAAGGATAATGTGGACACACATCTCTTGTATAGAAACAGATATTCTATATGAGGGTAATCACGGTATCACTGTGGCTCAGCAAGAATACCTGCTGCCTGCTCTGTGGGCCATGTGGGGTCTGGTTCAGGTCTGGTTTCTTCACATGACATCATCCAGGTCCCTGCTAAAGCACCTGGGAAAGCAGAGGAGGGGCCCGGGTACCCTGTCCCTGCTTACCCCCCCACCCATGTGGGAGATCCGGATGAAGCTGAGGCTGCAGAGTTGGAGTGTCACAGTGAGACCCTGAGGGGACTTTGGGGTGTGAACCTGAAGATGAAAGATCCCTGTCTCTCTGTAATGCTGGCTTTTAAATAAATAGGGAAATCTTGGGGGAAAATAAAGGATTCTGAGGGATATTTCACAAAGCACAGATCTGATGTGGATCTTTCATGAAAGTTAGAAAGAAGCAGATGAGGCATCTGGGGAGGCCTGGACCCTTCTAAGTGATGGACAAAGGAGCCTCATGAATTCTCACCGTGCTCTGGCTGCTTCAAATCACCTATCCTTTCTCCTGCTCCCAGTCCCACTCCAACCTGCTTGCGGGGAAGCAGTGAAGCCCTGCTGAGCTCCAGGTGGGGCATGTGGGGAGGATGTGGTGGTCCAGGCAGGACGCTGTCCTCAGCTGAATGGCCCTGTCTCTGTAGTGAGCCTAGAGTCTGAGATTTCAGGTTTTGCAATGGCAGGCTCAGCCGGAACAGTCTGTGCACATATCTCCAACTCAGAACACTTTTGGTGGTTCTGTGAGAATCATGACTCAGAGAACTTGTTTACATCTGCCCTTCTCATCATGTGCTCAGCAGGAGAGTCCAGCTGACCCCTTTCTGAGCCCTTCAGGGCTCTGTGAGGACTCCTCATGTACCTGTGACTGACAGACAAGGGAGAAGACCTTCCTGTGCAGGGGAGGGCTGAGTGAGTCAGAGCTCAGAAGGCCACAGACCCAGGCCACGTGTGAGTCATGACCTGTGAGGACCTGTGGTGAGAACATCCTGTTTCCTCGGAGGGTGTGTCCACAGGGAGCGCTGTCTTGCACATGCCCTGCGGAGGATGCTCAGGCCCTGTGGCTGCTGCTGGCCCAGGGAGCCTGTGGAGAACCACTGAGGTGTGTGATGGCATCCCTGAAGTCCATGTTGGGGCTCTCCCTGATCCCTGGACAGGAGAGCTGTGTCTCCTTATGGTGAGCCTAGGTGCCACCCAGGCCCTTACTGGAGGGCCAAGACCACAACCTTCTCCCCAGCAGCCCATGCCCTCCTCTGTTCCAGCCTTGCTGAGGCCTTTTCCCTGCAAGTGGTATCACATTTCAGAGTGAACGGTACCCACACGTCAAACTTATGAGGTTTGCTGGTTTAGGCCCCCTCTTTAGGCTTGTGGCCATGGAAAGGTCGTGTGTGCGCCTGGAGTTTCTGTGTCATAGATGCTTGCCAGTGACTCATGCTGCAGGAACCAGTGGCCCACGTCCCAGATCTGGCTGTATGTGGGGAGCCACAGCAGGTCCCCTTCTCTGAGGCTTCTGTTCCCTTCCTTCTGCTCCAAATGGAGGGAAAATAAGGCCTGGTCCATGGGGTCTCACAGTATGCTTCACTGTTGCTGTTATTGACTTATTAAGGCAAGGCTCTTGTTAGAATGCCAACCATCCATGAAAAGAAAACACCAGTTGATTTTCAGAAATGCACAGTAGCTTTCGTTTGAGATCCTCTGCCGTGATTTATCCTGTGTGGCAGGAAATAGGAGGAGGAAAGAAAAACATCTGAGGAATTGTAAGGGAACAAAGGCAGGCAGGTGGACGTGTGAGAGAATGTTATACCCTTTTCAGCATGGAAGTTGGCACAGGTTCTGTTTAAGCCCTAATTAGTTAAGAAATTCAGCCTGGGCTCTTCATTGGTTGGCTGGAACCCTGCTTGTCCAATGACGTGTCTGGCTCCTGAGGCCCATCTGTTTCTGTACTGATGTCTGAGTGACATGTTGGGTCTGAAATAACACCAGGTCCCAACCTGCATCCACAAGCAGCCATCATTCCAGCCTCTTGATAACAGAAAAACGGGCTATGATATCCTGCTGGTTACTTTCTGCTGAGGAGGGACATGGCCTGTATGCAAGGTGCAGACGAGGCTCCATGGGTACAGGAGTGCAGAGGTGGAGCAGCATCTGATTGAGAGTGATTCACGAGGCTTTGTGAATGTTTTCTGAATGAATCTTAGGAAAGAAGGGATGAGCATTAGTGAGAGGGCTCTGACCACCAGGGGAGTGAAGACTGGAAGGAGCCATGACAGGAGTGGGGATCCCCAAATATAAAATCTGGAGTTGATTCCTACAACAAACTTGGGTTTGTCTGTTGGTAAGCAAAATACACTGCAAATTTTATGCCCAGGTCATAACAGTGTAGGTCAGGTAGTCAGAATTGGAGGACAAAGCGTCCCCTGTAAGGCAAGGGACAATCCTGGGTAGTGAAAGTTTGGGTAGAGGCACTTTCCTGATAATTACATGATTGTTGGTGGGTAAATCTCTACAGAAGGGTTTGTCTAATGAATGGGATGTGGAGGGGAAAGAGGCATATGTTGATGTTTGAAGATTAACTTGGTGGGCCCATATGCTGAACCTTGCACTTAGAGGGAGTGGGATTCTGGAAGAGTTTAAGATGAGAGAGGTGGCACAAGGAGGTGTGGCCACGGAGTTTGGTGGCTGTGGGTGTGGTGAGGATTACCGTGTGAGGTCCAGTCCACCGTGGCTGGAGTGTGTCAGGACAAAATGTTTTGAAAAGAACCGAGTCTTCCAGTTGGAAAGGGGAGGCGTGTGGGTGCAGTGGCGAGTTCAGATCATGGTTTTGGAAAGCATCAATCTGTGTTTTCGGAGAAGTTTATAAACAAGAGTAAGATCTGGTAAATAGTCAAAGTGGGAGGTTGGTGGGGAATGGGTGGGGGACAAAGAAGGGTCAACCATATGTAAGTTTGAAGAGAGTTACGAGGAACTGGCCTGAGATGTGTAAGTGTTTTTTTTTTTAAAGATTTATTTTTATTATTTTTTTATTGGAAAGGCGGATATACAGAGAGGAGAGACAGAGAGGAAGATCTTCCGTCCGATGATTCACTCCCCAAGTGAGCCGATCCGAAGCCAGGAGCCTCTTCCGGGTCTCCCACGCAGGTGCAGGGTCCCAAAGCCTTGGGCCGTCCTCGACTGCTTTCCCAGGCCACAGGCAGGGAGTTGGAAGGGAAGCGGGGCTGCCGGGATTAGAACCAGCGCCCATATGGGATCCCGGGCGTGCAAGGCGAGGACCTTTAACCACTTGCGCCACCGCGCCGGGCCCGAGATGTGTAAGTGTTGAAAGGAATAGTTCAACCCAAGGGGACTGGTGTTGAAGTTTGTCTTGAGGATTGTTGCATGACTCCGTGCTTCAGAGTAAAGGCAAATCTCATTGTCGAAGCTGATGATCTGGCCATGAGGCAATTTGTAGTTCTTTTTTCTTAGATAAGAGGGGAACATAGTCATGGCATCCCTTGTTTGAACTCTAGAGCGATATAGCACAGGCTCTTCTCGATGTGTGACAAGGTCTCCCATTCGGCCTTGCTTGTGGTATTGTAATTGTGCTCTGTGAGGATTGTTATGAGGTAGTCAGTTAAGGTGCCAGGCCAGCCAGGTCCAGAAACAGGATGTTGTGCAGGAGGGTGTGGTTCTTGTATCTGGGCACCGTGTGGGTCACGCCATCGTCCAAATTCATTATGATGCCCATGGTTTGGCCCGAGTCATATAGCGACAGCACAGGCTGGATGACCATGTACATGGCCGGCCTGTTGAAGGTCTCAAGCTGGATCTAGATCATCTTCTCCTGGTGGCCTTGGGGTTTAGTGGGGTCTTGGTCAGTATCACGGGATGCTCCCTGCCAGGGGTGAGTGCACACAGTTTGTTGTAGAAGGCTTGGTGCCAGATCTTTACGTCATCCCAGCTGGTCACAATGCCATGCTGGATGGGTTACTTGAAGGTCAGGATGTCGTGTTTGCTCTGCACCTTGTCTGTGTTATAGTGATATTGGGAACTGAGGTTTAGAGGGATAGGGGACACCTGCTTTAAGAGATATCTGAACAGGCTCATGGTGGGCAGCCATGATGGGTGTGGAGGTGTCCCAAACCTAGGGATCAACCTCAGGACCCGGATCATAATCTGTTCTCCTGACTTCAGCCTGGCTCAGTCTTAATTGTTGTAGGCATCTGGGGAGTAAATTTACTGATAGGTGATCTTTCGCTGTCTAAAAAGAATGCAAAGTTTAAAACTTAAGAAGCATATATTTAAGTTTTTGGAAATAGAATTTAAAGATCAAAATATAAACACATTCCTTATTAAATATTTTCCTGTATTTTCATGATATTGAAGAAATAAACATATGGACACCATACACACACATACACGTGTGGGTGCGCGTGCGCACACACAAACACAGACACAAAGACCTTGTGTCCCCTGGTTACTACTGAAATAGCTAGGCGTGGGGCAATCTGAAACCAGAACTCAAGAACTCTCTCTAGAATCCCCAGTACTTGGATACAATCACATCAGCAGGATGCAGACTGGACTGAGATGACCACAGCAGTTGCACAGCTAGTCCTTTCGCCTTCTGGGTCACTGGCTCTCACAGGAGCAACTTCAACATGCCATGCTCCTGGGTGCCGAGAGAAGCGTGAGGAAGGCATCCCTCTGCTCCCAGAACCTGGGGTTGGGTCCACTGAGACTTTGCCTTGGACTCTGCACCTAGATGTTTCAGTTGTGGATTAGGATGGCCCCTCAGTGCAGCACTGTCTATGACAAGGACAGTGTGAATGGACAACCCAGGAACAGAACCAACCCATAATACTCATGGGGTTGTATGTTGTATACTGAGTTAGCCATCAGGACTTCAGACAAGACATACTGCTTGGAAGAGAGAGGAAGAAGGTGTGCTTCCTTTCCTGCTAAGGTTCCTTATGGGCCCCTGTGGCCAGACTCTCCACCGTCCACCAGCCACATGGCCATTGCTGCACTGTCCTCTGTCCCTGGGCCTTGGCCTCCTGAAGGTGCCCAAATGTTCTGAGTGATTTAGTGGACCGTGGCCCATGTCCAACTCTGCCCCTAACAGTGTCCTGACAGTCACTTTATTCACTCCACTCTGGTCAAATGCTGATCTGTAATTGCCCCTGAGACAGCAGGTGCAGTACATTTGGGGAGCTGTAGATAGGCATGGGGCATCATGGTGGGGCATCACCTGGACTTGACATGACTCACCATAGGAATCCAAGTCTTTCTGGGATGAAGCAGCCGCTCTCATCCTCCTCTGTAGGTTTTATTACTAATGTGGCTTCTTCATGGCCCTAAAGCCAAAGGGGGACTTGGTTGAACTTTGGAGGCATGCAATCTTTGGAAAATCTGATCCACTCTTCTCTGTGTCCCCAGAGAAGCCAGCTCCTGCTCTCTCAGGTGCATTGTGAGGCAGAAACTTCCTCCTCTACCCACCTCCCTCATCAGTATTTGTCAAGCCAACACTTCACATGACCCATTGCATTAGAGCCCATGGACTGCTCTCCCAGAGATCTCTCCTTGCAGCTTGTATATGAATCTATGAGGATGAAAGACATGACCAGAGCAGGAGGACAGAGAGAGAGTCAGGCAAGATCAGCCACTGTCACATTGCCCCTGTCCTCAAGGGATGCTCATGACCCACACAGATGTCTGGTGTCCTCAGGGAGCAGTTCAGCCTTTCTCAGGACTCTCCATTCTCCAATCGCAACTCACACATCTTTGAAGCTCTCAGAGTAAGCACTGCTCACCCCACAAGTGATAAGTGTTGAACGGATACCTGCTCTTGGTATCCTGACTCACGCAGACCACACAGAGACACATTCACACCCAGGTCACAGCACAGTGTGAAACAGGAGGCAGCTGTATACATGTTCTGCAAATGGGGCATGCTTGAGGATATAGGTGTTTGATATCAAGGACGCTCACTGGGGAGTGACAGTATCCACAGCACAGCACATGCAGACAGCAAGCACCACCTACCTCCAACCTGAATTCAGCAGGTTCTGTAATCTGTGCTGCTGCCTTCACTGCCCATAACCAGTCAGTGTGGCTGCCAGCAGAGGACTGGCCATTGGTTGCCTCACGACGCAGAGGGCACACCTCCCAGTGACTGTGATGTCATAGAATGCTGCCAGCCACTCAGAAGTGGTGTCTCATGTGGCTGGAGGGTGAGGGTCCTTAGCCTTGCCTTCATCCAAAGCCACCAGCTGTGGGGCTCTGGTTTCTCTAGGGCTGAGTTGAAGAGGGCAGCTTTGAGGTTGCTGGTCCATAGGCCTAGGAGTGTCAGATCCTTCAGTCACAGAATTTTTCAAAATGTAAATTCTGTCCTTCATATGAAAGTGGAATGTTTTATTACTCCAGAGTTGGCTGTTTTTTTAAACTCTCAATGTTTGCTGAATTTTAAAAAATGTGTTGTTTGTTAATATAGTTGACAGGTAGAATGACAGGGGAGACATATACACCATAGATACACAGACATGTTCCAACTTGAGTTCACCTCCCTGATGGCTGAGCAGTCAATGCTGAGCAAGGCTGTAGCCAGGCGCCTGTCCATTCATCTAGGTCTCCTGTGTTCACGATAGGGCAAGCATTTGAGCCAACTTCTCCAACTTTCCAATTGTGTTAGTAGTTAGCTGGATTGGGAGTTGAACCTGTGCTCCAATAAGGGATACCGGTGACTTAGTGTGGATGATCCCTCTGAGGAGATTGGGACCTGAGGTGTGATGACCACGCAGAGAAATATCAGAAAATGGGATGGCAAGGTGAGTGAAACAATGAGCACTTTACTGAACTCAACAAGATATATATATTTTGCAGGTTACCTAGGCAACCACAGAAAGTCCCTCTAAATATAGCCAACAAGGAAATGAAGTAACAATCACTATAGCAGCAAAGGAATAAACATGTTTTTCAGGAACAGATTCTAACAGTCAAACCAGGTAACTGAGGAATGGAATTTCATCAGCTATAAGCAATAATGAGAAAGGAGGCACGGGGAGGTGCTGCTCATTCCCAGCCATGCTTGGCCAGAGAGAGGGAGCCACAGTCCCATGGGACAGCATTTGTGCTTCCTGCTAACACTGTCAGTCTGCCCAAAGTGTGTGAGTTCTGGGATCCCAGGACATCTGATGAACTGCTTCAGAGGCGCGCTTCCACAATTTAGCTTGTGTTTTATCCCTCTCTGCCACCTCAGGCTGGAGTTTGCTTCACTGATTTTTTCAGTTTGGATATATCTTTTTGGGTAAATTGACACTCTTTGCAATAAGAAGATGCTTTAAAATGTTTATGAAAATGATGGATCATGAAATAACTCATGAATTTAAATGTTTTTCATCAAACTAAATTGATCTTACAACATCCATCTGTAACTGGATCTGGAACACAAACAGAGGCAGTCTGACAAGCAATGATGGAGCACAAGGGGGAGTCATGATACATCTTTTTAAAAAAATTTCAGTAATTTGTTGACAGTAGCATACATTTCTATATTTAACCAAGAACACTTCATCATTCCTTGACGATATGTTAGAACACACTAGCTATTTCAAATACCCTTGATCATGACAACAAACAGAAGTGTTTCGGGGTTAAGTTTGTAGCTGAAAACTAGACGTAAAAATCTGAATGAAGAAGAAATGGAAAGCTCTCAACCCAGCATTCTTTTATCAATGTTGCGGCACTCTGCCCATGACGTCCTTGATTGCCTTTTATTCCCCTGTGTAGTCTGATGCCTCATTCATCAGGACACATTTCCAGGATAACATCAGCATTTTCATCTTACTTTAAGTTCTTTCCTGCTTCACAAAGAACCCAGCAAATGAAATGGTGAATGACAGTCATAATGAAGGCTGTCACCAAATTTAATGTAACTGACACTTGAGATTGATTTGAACTGTATTAGGCAACTCTGTAAGATTTGTTTAGGTACATTGTTTTTCTTTTTAATCGAAAGCTTAAAATGCAAAGTATTTTATATTTGTACTCCTAAACCTCGATAAGATGCTAATCTAGCTTGGGGCTGGACATTCTAGTGTAGTGAATTGGTCCACTGGCTGCCATTACAGCATCTCATGCAGACATTTATTTGAGTCCTGGGTACTCCATTTGCAATCCAGCTCCCTGCTAAAGCATCTGAGAAAGTAGCAGCACATGTCCCAAGTGCTTGTCACCTGCACCTTTGTGAGACAGCTGGAAGAAGCTCCTCTGCACTCCTGGTTTCAGCCTGGCACAGCCTTGGCTGGTGCAGATGCTTGCAGAGTGAACCAGCAGATGGAAGACGTCAATTACTCTCTCCCTTTCTTTGAGTAACTCTCCCTTTCAAATGGATAAAAATATAGCCAATGGGAAGTTAGCTTAGGTAGAACAGTAATTTTCTCAAGCAGATGTTCTCCCTTGGAGGTGTGTTCCTACTGGAAATGTAGAAGGAGTGTCCAGAAGCTCCTGGCTGGGAACCCTGGAGTTTGGATGATCTGTGATACAGGACTGGTCATCTCAGCATATTTTCTCAATTGTGAGGACTTATAGCTTCTAGAGCAGATGTATGGTTCTTGTCTTAAGCTGACACTTCCTTTCTTAATGTCTGGGAAGTGTCTCCGTGTGCAGGCTCTTTCATCCATCCTCTCCATTCTCACTCACCACAGAGATGGGCTGTTTCCACTTAACATGAAGAGACTTGATCCACGTGGAGCAAGAAGTACCTCCTGAGTATGTTGCTAAGTTCACTCTCATTCATCTGATTTGGTTTTATCCAGGACAAGAAGCTGCATCGCACCAGCTTTGAAATGTTGTCCCTGAGATTTTGGTATCGTGCTGCTCGCTGTTGAGTGGGACATCTCTCCTGCCAGGGTTCAGCCTGCATCAAGATCTTCCCTGCTGTGATGTTGTGGGCAGCATTGGAGACAGGAGGATCTGGGAGGATCTGTGTAGCCCTGGTGAAAATAGCTCCCCTTCCATCAATTTCTTTAAATAAAAATTAGAATAAATTGCATTTGCACTTCCATGACACCTGCTAAACTCTTTTTCTTTTGTTCTTACTGAAAGAATGCCTAGAGTGTTTGGAGGGAAGGGGAGGGGAAGTGAAGACATTGTGCAATGCCTGGAGGGAAATGGTTGGTCATAATCTGCAGGTGGAAACAGAGTCTCCTATAGGGCTTGTGTGGTTTTCTTCCCTTTAAATTTTTGTGTTCTTGGAGAGATAGACAAAGGAGAGAGCTCCCATCTGATTGGCTGCTTCCCATCCTTTAAAGCCAGTGATAACAGTGACTGGACAATGGTTGAAACCTGGAGCTGGGATGTCATTACAGGTCCCATACCTGAGGGCCGCTCATCACAGCTGCCTCCTTGGATGGGTATTAGCAAGAAGCAAGAGCTTGAGGTGATGAGGATTCATGTGATTGATTTTCTGACACTCACATGTGAGGTTGGAATGTACCACCTGCAGCTGAGTCTGGCTTTGGCTCTAGTCCAGCCCGGCATTTCATTGCATTAGATGGGGAGTGATTTACTAGATGAGAATGAACTCTTTCCCTCTCTTCCTCCCTCACCTAGCTCCTACTCCATTCTTCTCAAATACTTGTAAAATTGTCAAAGTGTGTGACTTTCGGTATGCAGTTGTAAGAATCCTGACACAGATATATATTTAGATTTGTATGGCTGCTACCTTCAATAAACTGGACAATTTTAAATTTTAGAAAGTTCAGTGACCCTAGCTCTGGGAAAATGCCTAGGTTGCCTTATATCTAGGCAAGGGTTATACTGCGTGCAGAAAAACATCTAATACCTGGCAGACATCCAGGGGCTGGTTAATGCCAAATTTTTGCTAACTATACTAGTGTTAACAATATGTAGCTTTCTATTCTATTTTTTAAAAGAAATCTGTGGACACATGTTGGCACACTGGCAGATGGTGTTTGGTGACACACAGGTGAGCATGAATGAGCCCAGACAGGTAGGCAGGGCCACAAATCCAGAAGAGCACGTTCAGAGACATGTGCATGCTAGCAGGCATAGGCCTATGAATTACACATGGAAAGTGGTATGGGAACATGTGGCAGACTAGTGCTGAGGGAATATTTTACAGGTGATGAATGACTTCTGGGGACTCCCACCGACAAGGCTACTGTCCTTACAATTAAGTGAGGGGACTGAGACCAAATGGATTGGAGAAGGGAAACAGGAGGGCCTTTCTGGGTCAGACCAAAACACCAATCCAGTGGGAAAACTGAGCTGGGTTAGTTGATATCAACCACCACCTGCCAGTGCATATGAAAGCTAGGGCAGTGATCTCCATGGTAAAGAATTGCAGTACCCCAAGGAGTGTCAGGGTAGGGGCTGGGGCATATTACGTTAGGCCAGGACACTACCAGTATGAGTGAGAAGTACGTGAAGTGGCAGATTCTGTCAGGGAATTATGGGCCTACGCTTGTGGAACTGCAATTCCTGCAGGTTTCTTCAAGAGCTGGGGATGGTGATGGGCTGAGTTAGGTATCACCATGGAACTCGCCAACACTTAAGGGAACTGAGGTTGGGATCAGGATAGGCTGGTTCAGGCTGCAGTACCTGCAGGCACACACAAGATTTGGATATGAGGTGTGCTTGGCCACAACAATCACTATCACACACAAAGGCTGAGACTAGGGGACAGACTGTGCTAGGTAGAAGCCTAGCACTCACTGACACTTGTGAGATCTGTGCCTGGGAGCAGGCCAGGTGGGGAAACTCGAGGAACTCCTTGGTGGGCTGTAACTCTCTCTGGTGAGTTCAAGAGTCAAGGCTAGGAGTGAGCCCTACCAGATAAGGCTGTTCCTCATGTCAGCAGGTATTTAGGCTTGCCTAAGTTGTAGACAACAAAAGGCTGGATCAATCTGGAGCACACAGGGATGCACAGGAGCAAAGATACATTGCAACATATGCTGGGCTAAGCTATCACATCTACCAGTTAGCATGAACATCAGGGATAGAAACAAGCTAGACAGGCTGATACAGGTTTGAGGTTTCCTGGGCTGGACCAGGCTGTAAAATCTAATGTCAAGGGCCAGGGTGGGAGTTAGGGTTGGTGCAACCACAGGTATGCCTAAGATCTATGCTTGGGAATGGGCATGGTAGAGGAGTTAAGGGGGTATCCCTACTATGCAGCTGTTTCCAATGGTGAGCGCAAGGCCTGGGAATCAGAGTGGACCTGGCTGAGCATGGCTACAACACCATTTGGCAAGTGTTTGACCAAGATTTGTTGATATACCTGATTGGGATAGGCTTTAGGACGCACTAGAACTCACTTGAGCCAAAGTGAGTGTTGGATGGATAAGGCTAAGTTGTGGCAGCCACTGATCCAAATGAGAACCAGGGTAGAGAGTGTGTGAGGCAGTGAAGAGCCATTAGCCGACAGGTTGGAGCCAGAACAAATATGGGCTAATATGCAAGCCACTTTACCCACAGGTGAAGGGAGAGCCTGGAAGAACACCAAATCAGGCTGAGCCAAAACACCACCTGTGTATGAAAAAAATCTGTGACTGGGAAGGTGTCTGAGAGGGGAGCTTGGAGAACTCCACTGTTAAGAGGCAGCCCCAGCTGGTGAGTACAAGAACTGAATCTAGGAACAGACCTGTGCAGGCTGGGCTACCATACCTGTCAGTACACCTGTGATTCATATCTTGGGATAATTCAGGCTAGGATAGTCTGCAACACACACTTGGAGGTACAAGAGTCAGAATGGGGTGTAGGCCATGCCAGATTGGGAATGCTACACCTGCCAGCTCCCATTAAGGCGAGGACTGGGGGCTGGTCTGACTTGATAAAGCTGAAGCACATCCAGCATGAGCTGGGACTGGGAGCAGGCTAGGCAGAGCCAGGCTGCAGCACCTGCCAGTGAATGCCAAAGTGAGATGGACCATACCAGACTGGGCCACAGCACCTATAAGCATACGCAAGACCAGGAGCAAACTCAGCAAGGGAGCCACTGCTCCTGGCTCCTGGCTTTGGATCAGCTCAGCTCCAGGCATTTCAGCTACTTGGGGGGTGGACTACTGGGCAGAATATGTTTTTCTTTAAAGCTCCTTTTCTGTATATTTGCCTTCCATTAAAAATGGATAAGTTGTAAAAAAAAAAAAACAAATTCCATTATCTGGCTGCAGATACCCTGTTTTGGGACTGGGCATCCAGGACTGCTATTGCTTGAGCAATGGACAGCAAGGACAGGTACATGAAGGAACCTCTAGGGTGGACTTTGTCAGCCAATGGCCCTTGGAAGGATTTTCTCAGCCTTAGGAAATGAAATCAACAGCAGCTCAGAACTCTCAAACTATTCAGGCAATTCCCTCTGAACCCTCTTTTCACATTGGGGTTTCTGCAATGACATCATTTGGACATCCCCATCCCTGGGTATTGATGTAGTTTGTCAGCTGGGAGCATCCCCCTCTCTTTCCACAATACCCTAATTGGGAGAAAAAGGAAGAAGGGAAAATTGGAAGCATTTACCAAATCCATCTGTCTTCTCCTATAGCTGATCCCCCCACCCTATTCAATCAATGGTCCTCATGGGCCTGCAATATTGACAACAGCATGAACAGCCTCAAAATTAAAAAGTGCTAAAGAAAAAAACCTTAGTGGAGCTCAAGTCCCTGTTCCTTCATTGTTGATCCAGCTCTTGCTACTGTGCTCCTAGGAGGCAGCAGTGGTGATTGGGATCATTTGGGTGCCTACCACTTCTGGTCAAGGCTTGGAATCAGCTGATAGGAGAACAGTTGCCACCCTGAGGCGATGGACTTGGTACACAGAGAGGTTAATAACGCATGTGGACTACTGACTGATGGTCAATAGCTGAAATTTATTATTAGCATCAGACTTTTAAGGAATTTTTTAAAGATTTATCTATTTTTATTACAAAGTCAGATGTGTAGAGAAGAGGAGAGACAGAGAGGAAGATCTTCTGTGCAATGATTCACTCCCCAAGTGACCGCAACGGCAGATGCTGCACCGAACCGAAGCCAGGAGCCAGGAATCTCTTCCAGGTCTCCCACGCGGGTGCAGTGTCCCAAAGCTTTGGGCTGTTCTTAACTGCTTTCCCAGGCCATAGGCAGGGAGCTGGATGGGAAGTGGAGCTGCTGGGTTGGGATCCCCCCATATGGGGAGGAGGATCAAGCCAAGGACTTTAGCTGGCGCGTTCAAGACGAGGACTTTAGCCACTAGGCCACTGCGATGGTCCCTAGCATCAGACTTTTCAAAGAAGGTTGTCACATAGGCATCCAGGGAGGAGGGGCTTGAGTCATTTACATCTCAACAGCAAGGTACAGGACTTCCTTCAAGAGGGTGTCAGTGTTGTTCTGGATCCCACAGTAAGTTTCTGTAGGTTTTTCTTAATATCTAAGGTAGTTAAGAATCTGTTAGGTATAAATCACTTATTACAAGCTTAATAGATTATAATTAACGTCTTCCTCAAACATTCTAAGAAGATGGATTATTTCTCTGCTACTCTTGACCTGTTGTGGAACAAAAACAACATCAAAAAAACAAAGCTGGTTCTTCAGTTCTTGCAGGCAGGTCTACTGGGGATTCCACTTTCCCCAGGGGTAGTATCGTATTCAAGGGAGTTGCTGCACATCTGAGGCCAAATGAGCCATAGGGAAACCCACAGTTTTGGGAATCCATGAAATTCTAGGGACAAGAGCAAAACTTTTTCCGTGGGTTATTAGTGTTCCAGAATACCAATCATTTAGTTGATATTGACACAAGAATGTGTAAAAATTTTATCAGAGAATGTAGAAAAATGTTTATCATCAGCAGGAGTATTAATGTCTGCTTGAGGCAAATTTTAAAACTTAAGTGTTAAAAGGCAAACTTTAAAAAATTAGTGTTAAAAATGTTATAGATAAAGTGTCTCTGGACGGCATCCCCATTTTTATTTATTAGTTAATTAATTATGCTTAGAAACAATTGGCTTATAAAGGTATGGTGTGCACATTCAACAAGTCTGAGTCAACAGCTTGCTTACTCTCTGGAAAAATATTAATGAAAACCATCAAATAATGGTTTTAGAAAACATTACACCAAAGTCTGATGTCTGTTGTGAATTTGGAAACAAGAGCACAGGTTAACAATTAAAAACTAAGTTGTATATTAGATAAAGCAATGAGAATCAAACTTGAGCACACATGCATCAATTAATTAAAATATTTTGAAAACAGCCTATGGAAATTTAACTTACATGAATCAAGCAAATCTATGTTGATTTAGCAATCTTAGTTCAAGACAGATAAATAAATCAGTTTTGGCAACACTTTAAGATCACTTAGGTACTTTTACAATCCTATAGAAAGCTCTGGGAGTGACTGCAAAATCCAGGAACTGCCACAGCCCTAGCCAACCTGTTCTTTCTGCTTAAATGTAAATTATGTGCCCTGCCTTTGCAACTGGGGATCCAAGTAGGAGGAGGAGACATACAGATTTATCTAATTTTTTGAAAATGTTTCATACAGGAACTTTAAAATTAATTCACAAAAGCTAAAATATTTTTTGACTAAAACATACAGCAATATATGATAACAATTTCAAATAACTTTTGCAAAAGACAAATGTTAAGACACACATGTACATGTGTGTTTGCATGCACACACACACACACACTTTTGGAGATTTAAAAAAAATTATTTTCAACCAAGCTTTGTGGTAGAAGTGTTCACCAGAAACCAGTAAGTAAAAAGCCATCAAGACATAAGTCTTGAAACAGTGAGAGAAAAAAAATTGATCACCACTATGAAATCCCTCCATCGAGCTGAAAATGTGAATGTCAGCGTTCCTGGTAATATAACTACCCTTAGAATACGTAGTGAGCAACCAAATAGTAACTGCAGAGCTAAATCATTAAAAGCATGCAAACTAAAATTCAAAGCTTCACAACTCCAAGGATGCATACAACATTTTGACAGGACAAAGTTTTACTCCATTTCACAATAATCTTAATATAATCCAATCAGCCTTATCAATGGTCTCTACAAACAGGAGATAAATTTGTTGGCATTCTTGAGGCCTCCTAGGGTTACAAAAGGAAGCCCTACGATTTGAAACCTTTGAATTCTTGGGTGCTTTTTTAAGGATGGCTAAAAATATCTGAAACAACTTTTTATTGTTGAAGTTAGCATAACACATTATAGATTAGAATCGGTTATAGATGTGAAATCATCAAACACCTCTAAAACAAATACAAAACCAATTAAAGGCGGTGAGAAATTTGATAACCAGCCAAAAACACAAGAATTACTTTAATATATGAAGCACTTAGTATACAAGAGCACATTAATTTCACTTTTACCTTAAAATAATTTGATAGTGTGTTAATCCTGAATTCCATACCAAATTATTAACTATAAAATTTCATATTTTTGAAAATGTTGCAAATAAAACTCAAGATTTACAAGAGCTTAGTATCTTCTTTGAATTCTTAGTCCCCAAAAGTTGCAATGGATATGAAGATGAAGTCAGCTTGCTAAACATTTATTACAACAAGAATTTCCAAAGTAGAATTTACAAGCCTAGAAAACAAGTTCTGCCAAATCATTCTTTTTTCTTTGATTTTTTCCTTTTTTCTCATTTTATAAAGATATTTAAAAAGTGGTTGGCCAGGCAACAGAATCAAAACCTTGAGAGAGAAAAAAATGGTCATTACTGTGAAATCTAGCTGTTAAACTGAAGACCTATATTCCAGCTACCTCAGCAATATAAAATATTCCTAAGAGACATGCAGTGAACAACCTGGGTACATTAACAAACAAAACAACAAATATTCACCTTGTAATGACATAATGCCATTACCCAAATACTCCTTAAAGCAAGAACATCACTTTTGCTAATTTTAAACAATGAGAACTTAATGAGACAGAGAACATAAAGATTACCTTAACATAAAAACTTGCACTTAAGAATTGGCATATTAGCGTCCGGCACTAATGGCTAAAGTGCTCACCTTGAATGCACCCGGGATCCCATATGGTTGCTGGTTCTAATCCCGGCAGCCTCGCTTCCCATCCAGCTCCCTGCTTGTAGCCTGGGAAAGCAGTCAAGAACGGCCCGAAGCCTTGGAACCCTGCGCCCACGTGGGCCCTTATAATTAGGCTAAACTTTCATTCATTAGAAAGGAAGAGTTACTGAAAGAGAGGGAAAGACTGAGTGTTGTTCCATGTGTAGGCTCACTCCCAAGTTGTCTAAAACAACCTGTGCTTTACCAGGCTGAAGCCAGGAGCCAAGAGGCCCTTCTTGAAGGTGACTCACAGTGGAACAAGGGCTCAAGCACTTGGGCCATTTTCTGCTACTTCTCAGGAGCATTAGCAGGGAGATAGATTGCAAATGGAGCATCCAAGGTTCAAACAGCTTCCCACATGGGATTCTATAATTTCACCTAGTGAACAAACCCACAGTGCCACAATGCACAACCAACCTAAAATATCATCTTTTCAATGTTTTAGGAGTGTAAAATAAAATACTTAGCATCTTAAGTTTTCAATTTAAAAAGTAACCAGTGTACCTAAATACTCATTCCAAGCTCTATAATTTTGTACAATACTGTTCAAATCTGTCTGCAATGTCAACTGGCATAGATGCATCACTATCAATTTCAAGTTTTGTATCTTGCTGTGAGAGCCTGTGTTATGACTGTCATTGCAATTTCATTTGATGGGTTTTTTGAAACTGGAAAGGAAGATATGAGAGGCAGCAATGGGACAGGGTGAGAACACTGGCTTTGGGTTCTACCGCTGCCTGGAGGACACTGGATGCCCATGTCGGGGAAAAGCATTCTTACACAGGGGAGGAGGCATGAGAGAGGGGCTGGAACCTTCTGTGTCCTTCTGCTTTGACAACATCTTCTAAATGGTATATGAGCACCAGGTGCTAGGAGAGCAGTCCCTGTGGGCTGCTCTGGGTCACGCTGAGGGGTTGCCTTACTGATTGGACAGGATTGCCTTGAGGACCCAGAGGGCCCTGGAGTGAACTCATCTTCTCCAAGTGTGAGCGGGTGCTGGCCAGGGTGCTGGCAGAGGATGAAAATCCTGTCTCAATCAGGACCTGGGAAAGTAGGACCTGGATTCTCTGGGGTCACAACAAAGGGTGGCTCAATCTCCTGAGGACCTGAGCACCCACACTGCACACCTGGGCCCGCTCTTGGCTTCATCGACACTGAAATGTGGCATGATTGGGGCCTGAGGATAATGAGAGCAGCTGCCTCATACCAAACAGGCTTATATTGTTGCTGTGAGTCAGATAAACCCCAGGATTCCCAAGGAACTGACCTGATTCTCTGCTATAATGTTGTACACCTATCCCGAAATCCTAAGTAGGCATAACTTGCTGTCTCAGGTGGAGGCACAGGGCACCGTGACTGAGAACCATGGTAGGGCAGGGTTGGGTATGGGCCAGCCTTCACCACACATGAGATAAATGCTGAGCAGCAAACCTGATTTGATCTGACGTCACACACTGACTAACACAGAGGAACACATTCATATACTCATAGCACAATGTGAGGTGCCGGCTGTATACATGTTCTGCACACAAGGGCATCCAATTTGCTCTGTGGAATCCCCTAGGACACAGACATTTGATATCACGGACACTCACCTGATAGTGAAAGTACCCACACCACAGCACATGCAGACAGCAAGCACCACCTACCTCCATCCAGAATCCATCAGGCTCTGTAATCTGTGCTCCTGCCTTCACTGCCCATAACCAGTCAGAGTGGCTGTCAGCAGAGGACTGGCCACTGGTTGCCTCACGACGCAGAGGGCACACCTCCTAGTGACTGTGATGTCATAGAATGCTGCCAGCCATTCACAAGTGGGGTCTCATGTCTGCTTTGCTATAGAGAGGCAATTCTGTGTCCTGCCAGTAAATTCAAAGACCTCAGGGTCAGTCCAGTGTCCCATGCGTCATGGTCCCTTCATCACTGTCCATCATGACATGCTCCTGAATTCTCTGCTCTTGCCCCATCCTCAGGCTGTGGCCGTGGCAAGTTCAAATATGGCCTGAGAGTGTCTGTGCCATGGCCTTTTGCCCCTGAATCATCCTGTGGGGCTGATGGCCCCTGGGTGCCTGCTAGTCATGCAGCATGCGGTGGGTGGCAATAAGCCACTTCATGTCTCCCTCACAAGAGACTGACCTGTTGTGTCATATGTGTCAGTACTTGCTCCATTCTGTCCTGAGACTGTGGACTCTTCCAGAGTATTTTGGTGCAGCTATAGATGGGTGCAGGGGTAGAGCTGACAGGTATCCTGGTTCCCCTCCACACCACCTATACAGCTAAGAAGTGTAGAGAGCTTCAAGCAGTTGCCTTGGCTCCAGACTTTGTAGGAAATTGAACTTGGAAATGGAGCAAAAATGAATGCAGGTACTATGACAAGGGAGGGTGAAATACCAAATGGTATCCTTTTGAAGATTTTTTTTTTAGATTTGTTTATTTTTATTACAAAGTCAGATTACAGAGAGGAGGAGAGACAGAGAGGAAGATCCTCCATCCAATGATTCTCTCCCCCAAGTGAATACAAGGGCCAGTGCTGTGACGATCTGAAGCCAGGAGGCAGGAACTTCCTCCAGGTCTCCCACACGGGTACAGGAACCCAAGGCTTGGGCCATCATCGACTGCTTTTCCAGGCCACAAGCAGGGAGCTGGATGGGAAGCAGGGCTGCCGGGATTAGAACTGGCACCCATATGGGATCCCGGCAGTCAAGGCAAGGATTTTAATGGTAGGCCACCATGTCAGGCGAAAGATTTGCTTTTTAAAGTGAGAGTTAAAATGAAGAGGGAGATAGAGAGATATTGGTAGATCTTGCTTCTGCTGGTTCACGTCCAGAATGGGCACACTGGACAGGGTTGGACTAGGCTCAAGCCAGTAGGCAAGAGATTACAGGTCTCTGATGTGGGTGCAGGGGTCCAGGAGCACTTGGCCTATACTCTCCTATTTTATCAGTGGCATTACCAAAAACTAGGTGGGAAGTGGAGTTGCTAGGACTCCAACCAGCACCTATATGGAATGCTACAGCCACTGATGGAAACTTAATTTACTATAAGATGACTTAATTCCACTGATTGAAACTTAATTTATTTACTACATGATGATTCTGGACCACAGTTTGTCTTAAGCCCTGCACCAAACGACTGCTCCTGAGACCTCCTTCTGTGTGCTCCTGTTTCCCGTGGAAACTGCCCCCACCTCAGGGATTTTACTGTGAGATCATTAGCCGTAAGGATGTCCAGGCTTGTACCTGGGGACCATTGAAAGTGAGAGGAAAGCTCTTGGATACAAGATGCACAGCCCCCATAAAGGAATGCAGGAGACAGAACTCAAGCCCATTTGCCTCAGGAGGGTCCTGAGAAAGGCTGTGTTTGTGGGCTGTGGGAAGTACAGCAATGTGTGGAGGTGGTGTCCACAGATGCCCAGGCTGGCCCCTCTATTGCGCAGGACCCGATGCACAGCAACAGTGACTCACACTGGATGGTGATGGCTATCTGTCCTTGCTCTACCTCCCAATCAATCACCTGGGCCTGGCTGACTCCTGTTCTGCTGCTTCTGGCGTGTGGGCATGGCCACCTCTGCCTGTCCCTGAAGGTCAGTCAGTGTGGGACCAGAAGGGGAGTGGGCACAAAGAGAGAAAAATGCACAAAATCCGCAAAGAGGAGTAGCTATGACTAGCTGTACAGTGAAGGCAAGAAGGGGAGAGATGTCCGTGTAGAAAATCCCGGGCAGTGTGAGGTGTGTTTCAGAAGCTCCTTGAACCTGAACTCTGCTTCTGACTCTGCTCTCTGACTCAGTCAAGACCCCTGTTCTCCCTGGGCCTCACTTTTCCTCAGATATTGAATGAGAATATCTAAGTCAGGGTTGTTGTGAGAATCATATATGGCCAAGAACACTGGCACAAATCAAAGTATCTGTCAACCAGTGCCCAGTGCCAGGCAGGCATGCCCCATGGTGAGCACCCCAAACAAGAAACATGTGGGAAGCGACTGGATGCATGCTGTAAGGTAGGGGAGGGACAAGGTAATGTCTGGCATTCTGGTAAACAAGGGAGCATTAGGGATTGCCTTGGTCACCAGTACCCTCAGCCTCTGCTCACCAGCAAGGCCTAGGGGAACAGGGTAGGGTCAGGAGCTGCCTCCTGACCTGCCTTGCTGTTGGGATCCTAGCAGTGGAGCTGGGTCAGTGCATATGTGTGACAGTTCATGCAGAATCACTATGTCCCGGGATGCTGGGAACTTGAGTCAGTGAGGGGGTGCTCACTGATGTCCTCTTTGCTTTGAGGCTCTTGTGTAGACACGTGGTGCTGACCTCCAGCCTCAGAAGACACTGAGAAGAGAGAAGCCAAGGTCATGAAAAGGGTAGGATGATGGGACCGTGCTGTGCAATCATGGTTTCAACAGAAGCCTGAAAGACCCGTATCACACATGGGCACTGGTTCAAGCCCCAGCAGCTCCCCTTGGGATCCAAGTCCCTGCAAACAGAGCAGTGGTGCAAATGCAAGAGTGTGCTGGGCCCTGCCACCTATTATAAACCAATGGAAATCCATGTTCCTGGTTCATTCTGGGTCAAATTCAGTTGTTGTGGTTGATTCAATAGAGGACCAGCAACAGGAAGATTCACTCTGCTTTGTTTCTCTGCTTGTCTGTCTCTCTGTCATCTCTATAAATCTGCTTGTCAAATATAATAATTTTATTTAATAAAGATTGTATTAAATCCATTAACAAAATTCCTAAGAAGCATTTGGGGAAGGACCCTCCTCGTCACCTGACTTTAAACCACAGGATGTTCTGTCCTAGACCCTTCAATAGTTTTGTTGCCATTAACACTCAGCCATCCTCCCATGGTACAGGGCTAGTCATTGACACACATGCAATAGTTCAGCCTTGTGCCACAGGCAGTAAAATGTCAGAGATAAATATACATCTGGGTCATTGTGTATGGCAGATTTGGGATAAAGTTGTTTACAATGAGTGAATGATCTTTTCTGAGCTTCTCTTGCCTGTGGGTATGGGCTTGGTCTCAGCAATGCAGCAGATAGAGGACATCCTGCCATGTCTCAGCTCTGTCCCTTGGAACCCTCTCTGTCCCCTGGCCCTAACACACCTATGAGGCTCAAGAGTGTCACTCTCGTTCAGGTACCCCACCTGAACCCTGAATGAGTCGGGGTGCCTTCTCTGGGCTTCCTGGCAATTAAGGCTCCCTCACATTGACACAAACCCTATGCCTACCCATCTCAGCTCTCTCATCACTCATCTGATGCCTCTGTGAATGCCAAGGCTGTTTCAGAACATCCTCATAAGCATTCTAGTCGTGTAGTGTACTCTGTTGTGAAGGACTCAGCACCGCCCTGCTCACCATTGTGTTCTAACTACACCGACCACAGCACTATAATACCAGGCTCAGGGAGACAGCATTACAAGGTCGGCAGAATATATACCTTGCCCATCCGGCAGCTTGGTCTCTGAGAACTCACAACTGAGTTAGATCTCATTCTGACCCAGTGTCTGATAAAGCCGAAGAATGACACTCCCATGAGCATGTGGTGATCTGTAATGCTTTGTATATTCCAGGTATGTGAAGTTAGCGTAGTGACACAGTGAACCAAGCTATATCCTTGGATGTGGCATCCCATATGATACGTAGTTTGAGTGCCAGCCACTAACTTCTCCCAAAGACCAGGCCCTAGCACTGTGGATCAGAGACCCCAGGGTCTTACTTGTTCCAATTATGCCATCACCCAAAAATCAGTAGCATCCATGGCATCTATGGCAGCAGTAGCAACCCTGCTCTCCCTCTTCTTTGTGACTCATGAACTTTACTATGCATTCCATAGAACTTTACTCTGGGACACACTATCTTGTGTCCTGGATGAGAAAAAAGGTGCAGAGGTTGGGTAAATATTATGAGAGCTCACTGTCAGCCAACATGGTTCACCAGGGCCTGTGGAAAGTGTTTTCTGTTGTTCTTTCCTAGTATTCCTTCTATTACTCTGTTTTGCCTCCCACCCCCCAGCCACCTTTGCAGGTGAACACAGAGGTGTTTCCTTGTGACAGAGAAGAATAGCCCTAGGAGTAGCAGATAGAACCCAGGGCTGTGGTCCTTGCTGAATCAAGATTGGGGCTATAAGATCCAGAGGCAAAAAGTGTGTTGGTAGCATGCAGGGAAAAGTAAGCTGGGGCCACTGAGGTGGCTCCCACAGGCTAACCCTTCTCCTACAAGAGCACCAGCATCCCACATGGCTCCAGTTATATCACACATCCTCCATTCTCATTCAGCTTCCTGTTTCTGGCCTTAGAAGCACACAGTATAGCTCAAGTGTTTGGAACGGTGCTCCCAACAGAAGCATGCACAAGAAGCACTTATTTCCTCTTTAGGATTGGTTCAATTACAGGCATTGGTCCTTTTCTTTTCTCTTTCTTTTTTTTTGTGGTGAACCAGTGGATGCAATATCTTTCTTGTCTCTGTAAATCTGCCTTTCAAGTGAAAATGAATAAATCTTGAAAAGAAGGCAGGATGGGAGGAAGTCAGGAAGGAGGGAATGAAGGAAGGAAGAAAGAGAAAGAAAGAAAGGAAGGAAGGAAGGAAGGAAGGAAGGAAGAAAGAAAGAAAGGAAGGAAGGAAGGAAGGAAGGAAGGAAGGAAGAAAGAAAGAAAGAAAGAAAGAAAGAAAGAAAGAAAGAAAGAAAGAAAGAAAGAAAGAAAGATAGTGAAAATAGAGCTTTGGATGATGTGCTGATTCTCAGGTGTCATGAGGCTGCCCTGAATCTTTTCAAGGCTCTGGCCATGTGGCCTTCCCCACCTTAATTCCATTTCTTCATCTGTAAAACAGAGGAGATACAGTCATTCATGCCAGTGTAATAACACATATGGCACTGTTAAATGCAAATAAGGAGAGGCAGGGGAGATCTTCCTTGTGCAGGTTCTTTCCCTAAATGGCTATAATAGCCAGGGCAGATCCAGGCTGAACCGGAGAGGAAGGAGCTTCATCCAGGTCTCACTCATGGCAGGTAGAGGTCCAAGCACTTGGAGCATCTTCTGGTGCATTTCTGGGCAGTCAACTGGATTCGAAATGAAGCACCAGAATGCAAACTGGGTGCGCTGTCCAATGCTAGTACTTCATGTGGCAGCCTAACATTGTGCATCACTCTACTGGCCCAAATAATGTATTTTTTTTCTAAAGATATACACATTTTTATTTGAACGCATATTTTCCCTGAGAGTAGGAGAAACTGTAGGCACTTTGATCTCTTAGCACACTTTCCAAATTTGTGTAAAGGTCAGAACTTATTTTATCTGCAGTTCACATGAGAGAGAGCAAGCAATAGACCTCAGCACCCTCTTTGACCCAGCCTAGGGATTCACACTAGCTCTGTTGTGTGTGTAGGAAGTCAGGCCTCAATCCCAATCAGGTCAAGGTTAGAAGGGCCCAGGCTCTACCACCCAAAAGAGGAATTCCCAAAAATCTATGCTTTATTAACTTAGTATAGGAAAAGTATGGGATGCAGAGACACACACACACACACACACACAGAGAGAGAGAGAGAGAGAGAGAGAGAGAGAGAGAGAGAAGAGAGAGATAGCTTCAAACCACTTATTCACTCCCTAAAGGAAGCTGTAGCAGGGCCTGGCCAGGCTGAAGCAAAGCACACAAAACCATCATGGTCTCCATATCATCGATAGGAAATGATGGAACCACTGATCAATGGCTTCTCAGGGGCATTAGCAGGAAACTGGGTGAGAAGCAGAACAGCTGGTTTTTAAACTGGTGGCTGATAAGGGATGTGTCCCAAGAGCATTTGACAGACAGCAGTTCCTGTGTGTCTTGCTTGCAGCAACTGGGAAGTCCTTCTGGGGTACTCCTGGTTCAGGTTCACCTGCGGCCAGGGCAGGGCCAGAGCAGAGAAAGGAGCCACCAAATGACTGCCTGAGGCCAGAGTGTGAAATGAGTGACTATTTATTTACTGTGGGGAGGAGGAACAGGAGGAGGAGTTAGTTGGAGGAGGGCCAAATGAGTGGGATAAAAGCTCACAAGTTCTGAAACTTTCTACTGCACCTGGGAGTCTCACTGAGCTGACCAGAGAGGAGAAAGGCTTGAGGACACCAGCTTACCCTCCTCATACACCGTAGACATAGTGTTCCTGTTCCAGTCTCTGTCTGCAAGAAAGCCTAGCCTGTTGGAGATTGTCTACTTGTTGGTACCACAGCTGGTCTGTCTCCCTCCTAGCTTTCTGTTGGGTCAACGAGCCTTCTCCATCACAGCCTCCCCATGCTGCCCACTGGGCTGCAGATGCTGCCGCTGCTCTGGATTCTGCTATGGATGCCCGAATTGGGACTCTCCAGTCCCCTAAGCCTGTGGGACATGCCGGCTGTCACGGCACCTAAAGACATGCCCAAGCAGTGCAACAGAAGCCTTGACCAAGTGCCCCCGGAGAAAACTGAGGAAGAGTCAGAGACCAAACATGAATTCCTTGGCTATAAGACCACCCAAGTGCGAATGGTGGATAGCAACAACTGTGAGTTGGAGGAGCTGGGGGCGATGAAGTTCAGGGCAGAAGAAAGTGGCTAGAGGATGGGGCTCCAATCCAGCACAGGAACATGGGGGACATAGATATCCTAAAGAGGAGAGCTCTGAGCTCTCCATCCTTTAGCAATGTGGTTCGTGGACAGTGAGCAAAGTGGACAGGAGCCACAGAGTAATGTGAGGTGGTTATAGAGGAGACACCATACTGGAAATGCAGTTGCCCCCCTTAGGGAACTTGAATGTGGGATGACCTGGATGGAACTGCAGGGAGGGGTGCCTTGTGGGGACAGGCAGAGCTCCAAAACTTTGGGTAAGGGAGCAAGTGGAGAAAGCAACCCAGAGTTTAGAGCGTGATGAAAGGGGAAGATTGAAGGAACGGAGTTTGGTGATGGTCCTTAGCAAAGTGCCTGGAATATCCGTCCAGGGCATAAGGGAACATCAGGAAAGTTAGGGTTATGAGAGAGAGATGGTGGGGGTTTGTGATAAATACTAGATCAGGGCATGCAGCCGTTGGGAAGGGAGAAGCTGATGAGAGATAGATGAGACCCAGGAGGGGTGTGGGGGATTCATGCTAAGGGTCATGGTGATTACACCAGAACAGGAAAGAACAGGGTAGAGAATCCCAGGAAATTGGGAATTTTGGGATGGAAAAGGGTTTCCAGTAAAGGAACAAACTTGGGAAAGAAGAATTTGAGGGTCCAGAAGGCATTTTGAAACCATTGGGACTGAATGAGTCCAAGTTAGAGCAGTTGGAGTAGCTCTGGACGTGCCAGGAAGTACGAGTCACACAGCACCTTCCTGGACATGTGGAGAGTAGCCTTGGGCATACACGGTATTAGATCCCATTCTGCAGGGCAGAGGACATCCAAAAACAGAAACCAAGGCCACAAGCTCTTTCAGCTAAGTTGAGAGTTCAACTCCAAACCTCTGCTCCAACTCTCGGCCAGGGGCACGCTTCTACCCCTGCCAATCTCCTGACACCTCTCTCTCTTGCCTTCTCCTCCTAGCAATCTATAAACAATTCAGGAATACCCCATACAGCATGTATATGGTCTTCAACAAAACGGAACTCCGGGAAGCCGTGCCGAAACATTTGGTGCTGTACTGGGCAGAGCTGCACCTGTACAAGCGCAAGCAGTTGAAGGAGCAGCTAGTGACGCTGTCTGCGGTGAGTTGGGAGCCTGAGCTGAGACCAGGTGGGGAGGAAGGTGCTGAGCTGCACAGGCTCAAGGAGTTAGAGCAGAGAGTCCTGGGGATTTCAGAACTGTCAGACTCTGCAGGAAACAGAGACAGTGAGATAGAGAGGTTGGGACACAGATATAAGAAACAATATAGAGAAGTCTTCCACCAGTTGATTCCCTCTTCAAATAGCTACAATGAGTAGGACTGGGCAAGTCATAGCCACGAATCCAGAAATTCACTTGCATTTCCCACATGGATGCCTGGAGCCATCTGTTGTTGATATCGCAGGGAATGTCAGGTAGTTGGACCACAGGGAAGTAGCTGTGTTTTCAACCTTGTCCATTGGGATACCTGAGTCACAAGCTAAAATATAACCCTCTGTGCCACCACTCCAGATTTTGGTTTTCTTTTCTCATCTATGTGAGGGAAGACAAGGTATAGATAGAGAGGGTACATATTCTGATTCATTCTCCAGATGCCTACAATGGTCAGGGTTTGGCCAGGCACAAACCAGGAGCCTGGAACTCCATTTGGGTATGCATGGTGTGGCAGGAGAACAAGTTAGACATATTCATTGCATTCCAAAGCTCATGAATAAATGGCTAGATCAGAAGTATAACAACCAGACACATACTGGGATTCTGGCATCACAGGCTGTGGCTTAGCCCTCTGCAATACCACGCCATCCCATTTTCCTGAAGTTGCACAAGACTGTTCTATAAATTGTCAGGCTCTTAAGTGTGTAATATTAAGCCTTGAAATCACTGGCCTCATTGAATGCCATCTAATATAGCCACCAACCCAGGCTATCAGATCTGCTGGCTGTGTACACCAAAGTCCCAGAATGCTGGCTCCAGATGCTTGGCCTAGGGGGTTGTGGCAGTAGGGACAGGAATAGCTTTGTGGTGGTGCCTGTGGCTTCAGGAGATTAGAACACCACACATCCCTCAGTGAGTGGGAGCAGGTGAAGCAGCAATAAGGAGTTGAGGTCTCTCCTTTTTGCAAGTGCTGTGGGAGGTTGAGGCTGTAGACTACAGTATATGTGCCAGGGGTGGGGGTGGATGATGGAGTGGGAGAGGGCTCGATGGGCAGGTGAAGTGGGGGTGCAATGTGCAGTGCACTGGAAAGTCTTTTCCATCAAAGTCAGTGCCCTGTTTTTGTCCTCCAGAAATATACAAACAATAGTTGGGGCTATGTCACCCGTCGATTCATGGCTCCCAGCGACAAATTAGATCGGCTGTGGTTCGATGTCACTGAAGTTGTGCAGCGGTGGCTGAACCAAGAAGGTGAAGATCATCTGCCCCTCCCCTTGCTTCTCCTAGTAAACCCTGCCTAGCACTGTGCCAACCCACCCATCCCACCAAAAAATGCTGCTATCAGATGCTCAGGGCTAGGTGATTATGATGGGTCTGTTAGTGCTAACTCCATCCTAGCACATCTGCTATGCCCTGCCCTGGGATGGGGGAATGGGAACAGATACAGTGTGACCAACACAGCACAGTCTTTGCTTTTTTCCCATAGCATAGCATGGATTGCCCTGGGTGTAGCTTTGTTTTTACTCTTGGCCCCTGTCAGACCACAGGCAGGTGATTTCCTTTCCATGTGTGTCAGTGACTAGCTCTGTTGGATGGTCAGGTGGGCTGAGGGTTAAAGGTGATGACAGCATACATGAAGTTCTAGGTCAAAACTACTGGTGCTGTGGATTCTGTTGTTCATAGGCAAGGGTGAGATGGAGATATGTTTCACCCACTGGGTCCCTCTCATAATGATTCCACAGATGGTTGTTTCTTGTCTAAAGATTTATTGGTTGGAATCAGCATCATTGCATAGTAGACCAAACCTGTTATCTGTGGTATAGGCAATCCATATGGGTGCCAGATCAAGCTCCAGCTGAACCACCGCCAATCCACCTTCTGGCTAATCAGCTTAAAAAGCATGGAAAGATGGGCCAAGGCCTTGGACCCATGCATGCACCTTGGAAACTCATGAGAATCTCTTCCCTCTCAGCATCAGACTGGCCAAGGAGTTGCACAGTTCTCTACCACTGTGCACATTGTATGGTGAAGCAGTTTAGGAAAGTTCTGTCTCCCCCTTTCTTTTTCTGTGACTCTGTGTATGTGAAAGTAATAGATACAGAGAGAGTAGTGGGAGACAGACAGAGGGATCTTCCATTTGCTTGTTCACTCCCCATATTGTTGCCATGGCTGAGGCTGGGTCATACTGAATACCAGAGCCTGGCATTCTATCAGTACCCAGCAAGTGACCAAGCTCTACTACTTTTCCAGACCTATTAGCAAGGACATGGATTGGCAGTGGAGCAGCCTGTGGCCCAGCACTAATATATAGCGGTTTATGTTGTGTTCTGTGATGCCTGATTCTTGCATGGGCTCCCATTCAATAACAGCTGCTACACTTCTGATACAGCTCCCTGCTGACATGTCTGGAAAAACAGCAGAATTGCATCCACCTGGGAAATGTCAGTGTTCCTCCAGGCTTTAGCCAGACCTAATCCTGCCATTGAGACAATCTTGGGATAAACAAGTATCAGGAAGCTGTATCTCCCTCTTTTATAATACCCTGTAATTCAAATAAAACACAACCATTTAAAATGAAAAATCAATGATCTTGGTATATGAGCTACAACTTTTATTGGTCGCCATCAGTATGGTACATTGCTTAATCCTTAGTACCACCAGAAAGTAACCTTTGCAAGAGTGTAAGAATGAGATGTTAAGAAAGTCTATCCTGGTGCATTCTGCGCTGTGCTGAGATCAGTACAGAAATAAACAGCCAAATACCAATGTCAGAGGTCACATTCTAGAGAAAACAGTGATGCCATGGCCAGGAAGGAATGCATACCCTGGAGGTCCCTGTAGGAAGTGACATCTGAGCTGAGACCTGCAGGAGAAGTTGCTGGCAGGCAAGAGACTGTATGTATGTTGTTGTGAGGGGTGTCCTAAGAGGGAAAATGTCCCCTGGAGTTTGCTCCTTCCTTGCTCTTCCTCCAGGGGCCTGCTGAGCCTCACACACACTCTGACATCCTTCTCCTTAATCCCACAGATGAGATTGAGGTCTTCCGATTAAGACGCCCAGGTTTTGCTTATTACAATGCTAATGTCTTCCCAATTGATATCATTGGTGAGTACACAACCCTAGTGCCATCCATGTCCTCAGTGATTTCTGTGTGAGCAGCCCTGTGCATGTATGCATGGCTGTGCACCTGTCCCTGCTCCATTGACCTGAGAGACCCAACCCCACACAGGGATCACCCCCAGCTGCCATGGTGACATTCCTGAAGATGACAGCCTGAACCGGCCCCTCCTGATTCTCTTCAACATCCCGCCAGAGACGCTCAGGGACATGGAAAACTCCTGGGACCACTGAGACCTGGACACCAACTGCTGTGTCAGGTGAACGCAGGGGCCCTTGACTGTGAACCTGCCTAGGGCTGCCCTCTGCTCAGTCTCTCTTCAGGATGCTGGCTGTGGGGTATGGGAAGCCAGCAGGATGGGGCTTCTCTGGTACAGAGTGCATGTTGGGTAGCATAGAATATGTTGTGGGGAAGTTGGAACTCCATGTGGAAAGGTGGACCTTGTCGGGAAAGGGCCGGTGTTTGGCATTTTGGGAATCCAGATTGATGGAGTCAGTTTCTGTTTGTGGCGGCAAAGCCATTGGAGAGGAAGAAGCTGCAGTGTGGCAATCTAAGAAATGAAATATGGTGCATTTCATGTTCCAATGCCAGTGTCAGTCACAGGCCCCAGGGCCAGCCACCTGGCCTCACGGACATTAGGCTCTGAATGGTATGACCCTTGGTTGATATGGCAGCATGTGTGGTTCTCACACACACTCATCCAGGGGTCAGAGAAAGCAAGAATGCTAACCCTGAGATGAGGCACTTGGTCCTGGAATGCGGGCATCTAGTTAGCTCCAGGCTGCTGCCATTGGCCAGGGCTGGTATGGAGGGTTGGAACATGGGAGCTCAGGACAGCCAGGTGCCTAGAGCCCTGGCAAGTGGGAAGCATAGCTAGAATGGCAGTGTCCTGGGATGTCAGAGTACTGTGGGCTCAGAGAGCTGAAAGTCAGCTGGGGTCCCAAAGTGTTGGAATTTACTGAGAATGCCAGGGGCTGATTAGGACCCTGAGACCCCACCTTTTGGCTGCTGAGAACCCTACAGTGGTGCCCTGACCTTTCTTTCAGTGTGTTCCCTGACTGAATTTGTTCTATTTCCCTTGGATCTCCTACCACCAGATCTTACTCCTTCTGCCTGCACTTTGAGGTAGGGAGGGACTGAGCGGCTGATGTCCCTCCCCTCTGTGGGGCAGTCCATTGGCTCATTGGGAAGGCCATGGTCAGGAGTCAGACCTGAATCTCATGTGGGTGGTGGGTATACTTTGCTCTTGTCCAAATCATGCAGCAAGGCCATAGGGATTCAGACTTCGAGTCAACACACTTGAGACCTCATCCAGGGACATCCTGCGTATACACA
Source organism: Ochotona curzoniae (assembly GCF_017591425.1). Taxonomy (NCBI): domain Eukaryota; kingdom Metazoa; phylum Chordata; class Mammalia; order Lagomorpha; family Ochotonidae; genus Ochotona; species Ochotona curzoniae. The sequence continues at coordinate 27,679,846 of NW_024465926.1, read as the reverse complement.
CACACAAAAGGATTCAGACAATTAACAGAGTAGTGCAACTAAAATCTAAACGTTTCTTTTCTGTATAAAAATTCAGAAATTCTATTCATATTTCTTTATCATATGTATATTCTGTGCAATTGAAGACAATTTGCATCAGAAATTACTTTGTCCTAAAAAATTGTCAGTAGATACTCTAGGGACCAGCTTTGTGGCATCACAGGTAAAGCCTTCCTTCCTGCAGCATCAGTACCCCACCTGGTCACCAGTTGAGTTCTGGCTGTTCCCTTCCTGATCCTTCTCCCTGCCACCAGGTCTGGAGCGCAGCAGAAGATGGTCCAGGGGCTTGTGCCGAGTACCCACGTGGGAGAGCAGCATTAACTCCTGGCCCGGTTCCTGCCTTTGTCTGTATTTGTGGAGCGACCCACTGGAGAGAAGCCCTTTGTCTCTGTCTCTCCCTATAACTCTGACTGCAAATAAATGAATATTCAGCAAAGTATCATTCTCTATATTTGTGTGATAGGTATAACTACATAGGTATAGAAATATATGAAAAACACATCAGGATATTTAACATATTTAAATAATATATTAATTTATATTATCAAGTGGATACTATGTATTTTAGATTAGGATAGTTATGTATTTGAATCTGATTACACGTTATAAGTATATAAAGCACATATTAGGTGGATATTTGTATATTATTACAGTACCTATAAAGTTGTTACCTGAAGAATATATAACATTTATATACTATAAGTTGATAAAATGCAGCACATTATTACACACAATATGATCAGCTATAAATAAACATATTACATTTGTAAACATATACTAGATACTAAAAAAGGATAATGGGGACACACATCTCTTGTATAGAAACAGATATTCTATATGAGGGTAATCATGGTATCACTGTGGCTCAGCAAGAATACCTGCTGCCTGCTCTGTGGGCCATGTGGGGTCTGGTTCAGGTCTGGCTTCTTCACATGACATCATCCAGGTCCCTGCTAAAGCACCTGGGAAAGCAGAGGAGGGGCCCGGGTACCTTGACTCTGTTTGCAATCCCACCCATGTGGGAGACCCGGATGAAGCTGAGGCTGCAGAGTTGGAGTGTCACAGTGAGACCCTGAGGGGACTTTGGGGTGTGAACCTGAAGATGAAAGATCCCTGTCTCTCTGTAACGCTGGCTTTTAAATAAATAAGGAAATCTTGGGAGAAAATAAAGGATTCTGAGGGATATTTCACAAAGCACAGATCTGATGTGGATCTTTCATGAAAGTTAGAAAGAAGCAGATGAGGCATCTGAGGAGGCCTGGACCCTGCTAGGTGATGGACAAAGGAGCCTCATGAATTCTCACCGTGCTCTGGCTGCTTCAAATCACCTATCCTTTCTCCTGCTCCCAGTCCCACTCCAACCTGCTTGCGGGGAAGCAGTGAAGCCCTGCTGAGCTCCAGGTGGGGCATGTGGGGAGGATGTGGTGGTCCAGGCAGGGCACTGTCTTCAGTTGAATGGCCCTGTCTCTGTCGTGAGTCTAGAGTCTGAGATTTCAGGTTTTGCAATGGCAGGTCCAGCCGGAACAGTCTGTGCACATATCTCCAACTCAGAACAATTTTGGTGGTTCTGTGAGAATCATGACTCAGAGAACTTGTTCACATCTGCCCTTTTCATCATGTGCTCAGCAGGAGAGTCCAGCTGACCCCTTTCTGAGCCCTTCAGGGCTCTGTGAGGACTCCTCATGTACCTGTGACTGACAGACAAGGGAGAAGACCTTCCTGTGCAGGGGAGGGCTGAGTGAGTCAGGGCTCAGAAAGCCACAGACCCAGGCCACGTGTGAGTCATGACCTGTGAGGACCTGTAGTGAGAGCATCCTGTTTCCTCGGAGGGTGTGTCCACAGGGAGCGCTGTCTTGCACATGCCCTGCGGAGGATGCTCAGGCCCTGTGGCTGCTGCTGGCCCAGGGAGCCTGTGGAGAACCACTGAGGTGTGTGATGGCATCCCTGAGGTCCATGTTGGGGCTCTCCCTGATCCCTGGACAGGAGAGCTGTGTCTCCTTATGGTGAGCACAGGTGTCACCCAGGCCCTTACTGGAGCGCCAAGACCACAACCTTCTCCCCAGCAGCCCATGCCCTCCTCTGTTCCAGCCTTGCTGAGGCCTTTTCCCTTCTCTGAGGCCTGGTTCACACTGTGTTTTCAGTGTCTGTTGGTGCTGATGAATCGGATCCACTGAGACAGGCTGTAGACAGTAAGAGGCAGTCAGCACCTGGCACCAGCCCCCTGGGCCCCAGCAGCTCTTTGAGCTGATCCTTTCCACCTCAGACAAAAAAGGCAGCAATTCACTTGGACCTGGGTCTTGTCTTTCATCCTGTGGTCCTCAGCTTGTGCACTTACATCTTTCCAGACTTGCTTATCATATCTATGAGGTGTCCAAGAAGGCGGTATGAAAGTTGAGAGAGTAAATGTATTTTTCAATTCAAATGTTTGACAATAATTTGTGCTACTACTTACTTATCAGAACAATGTGTAGTGTCATAGAGAGATCCTCCCTCTGCTGGTTCATTACCCTAGGTGCTGTCACAGCTAGGGTTGTGCCAGGCTCAAGCCAGGAATTGCGAGCACATAAAGTCCCCCTCATTGGGGTAGGGCTCCAAGGACTGGGCCATCTTCAGCTACATTCCCAGGTACATTATCAGGGAGGTGGATGGGACTGCAGCACCATGATGTCAACCATTGCCTCAATGGAATGACAGTGGCACAGGTTGGCACATTGTTAATTATACCCACTAAAGTGGGCTTCTCAGTGATTCGGATTAAAATACAACAGAGAGTCCAGCACTGCCACACAGTGGATTAAAAGGCCCCTTTGATGCTGGAATCCCATATGACGCTGTGCACATGTGGGTTCCCGGATGAAGCGATTTGCTGCTTGTCTAGCCTTGGCCATTGATAACTTACAGTAGTGAACCAGTGCATTGAAGTTCTTTATCAGTATCCCCATCAGCCTACCTTTCCAATAAACAGAAAATAAATGCAACAGAAAAAGCTGTCATATAGAACAACTTATCGGCAGCCATGGGGAATCATTCCCAAAGCTGTGGTGCTCAGCTCAGGGAGGCAGAGTAAACAAACATGCAGGAGGAGATTCTTGATATGCTGGGGGAAGGGTCCAAGTTCAAGCATGCAGAATCACATCTGGATGTGCATCTGCATATGGTGACAAGGCCTAAGTTGCTCCTGGGAAGTAGAGCATCCTGGTCAAAGAGACAATGAGGGCTACCTTCTTCCAGCCTTCATCATCTGCAAGAAGTCTAGACCAGCTCTGGGTGCCTGTGATGGCATCTCTCTAGTACATCACTGCAAATCAACTTTTCATTTTTTGATTTTGTTAAGTTTTATTTATTTTTGTTGGAAAAGCAGATTTAAAGGGAATGACATAAATGTAGAGGATCTTCCATCACTGACACACAGCATGATTGGCACAGTGCTTTGATCTTAGCCAGTCTGAAGCCAGGAGCCAGGAGCTCCTCCCGGGTTTTTCACATGAGTACAGAGTCCCATGGCTTTGGGCTGTCCTCTGCTGCTTTTCCAGGCCACAATAAGGGGGCTGGAGGGGAAGCAGAGCAGCCGGAACATGAACTAGCACTTTTATGGGATCCCATATAGTACATGGCAAGGATTTAGCCACTGAGCCATCACACAAGGCCTAAAAATCCTCTATTTAATAAGACTGTTTGCTGATTGCAAAAGCTGTGTGTCCTCTCCCAGAATAGTGAACAAACTAGTCATTCTGGACTCAGTGCTCACTGGGGGTTCCATGTGGTGCTCTGTGCTCTGCAGGAAGTCTCAGTCACTACTCACTGCACGGCAGGAGGGAGCACCGTCCACGTGTGTCTTTTGGAGGATGGAGAGACAAGGTTTAAAGCAGTTACCCGACTTTGGCAGAGCAAGTGCATGTCAGGAGCTTGGATTCAGTGCTATTTTCTTTTCCAATCCAACACTCTTCCCTTTTCCACTGAGTTTTATGGGAAGGATGTATGCTTTAATTTTTATTTATCTATTTATTTATTTGACTTAAATTTATTTTTACCCTGCATGATCTTGAAATGTTTCCAAAATGTACAGAGTTGTTGAATCGTAGTTAGCCACGTTTCACAACAGTGTGAACACGTTCCACACCACAGAATGCATCTGTGCGTGGGAGGACAGTGGATTCTGTTTTGTATTTCAATTGCATTTGTGAATCAGGACTTTAATGGAAATTTCCTTCCTTACGCACTGGCCTCTCCCCTCCCTCACTTCCCCAATGCACAAAGTCAGTGAGCTCATGGTCCCCCCTCTCCCCTGTCACACCCATGTAGGCTACTGGAGTCTGTGAAGAGGAGCCCCATGTGTGCTGAACATGCGGAGCCTCTCCTTTACTTTAAAAAAGACCTATTTATTTACTGGAAAGGCAGGGTTAATTAGAGGGAAAGAGAGAGGACAGATCTTCCATGGCTGGTTCACTCCAAAAATGGCTGCAATGACTGAGGCTAGGTCAGGCCAAAGCCAGGAGCCTGGAGCTTCTTCTGGGTCTCCTATGTGTATGCAGGTGCCCAGGTGCTTGGACCATTACCTGTTGCCTTGCTAGCTTGCATTTCCAGGGATCTGCTTTAGAAGTTCAGTGATAGTAACTTAAACTGGTGCTCATATGGTTAAAAATGTTGCAGGCAGCAGCTTAAACCGCTGTTCTCCAGCCAGCCTACACCCTATGTATTTGATAACACCCTGTAACTAACATATTGAGAGTGGACAGGCCTCACCATGGAGACGATCAGCTCTCTAAGTGAATGCCGTGCAGCTTGTGTTCCAATGTTGGGTGTGGGTCAGGGCTGTGACACCAGAAAAAGCAGCAGGCAGACAGGCCTGGCTGAGTGGTCTTCCAGGGGTCAGGGTGCACTGCAGGGTCTGTACTGTGACACGCTGGGTCTCTAGAGAGCACAGAGGAGGCACAGCCTCAGCACATTTCAGGTGCAGACACTCGGCAGTGATCAGACACCTCACTGCCATCTGGTGGCCACATCCCAGAATTACAGAAGAGAACCTGTCAAAAATTCCTCATACACTTATCAGAGTCTGTGGTTTCCAGGAATGACAGAGCCTCAGCTGTGGCTGGCGGTGTTCAGCAGTAGCTGAAGTTGAGCATGACATGGGCATAACTTGGATAAAGAGCCAATTTTTTTAGGATTTATTTTTTTCTATTGGAAAGTCAGATCTACAGAGTTTAAGAGAGGCAGCCTCAGCACTGTCACAGGAGGTGGAGCCCTGTGAGCCAGGAGCTGGAGCTATGGAGACCATGGTGGAAATCTAACGTAAGAACCCAGACCTGGAACTTGCTGGAGGGAGTGGTACAAGTGACTGCAAACAAAGAGTTGTGTACCAACTGCAATAAGTAAAATCAAACTGTAGACCTGTCAGTGACAGAGATTAGAAACCTGCGCCAGAAGAATGTGCTAACCAGAAGTACAATGACCAAGACCAAAAGAAGAGACAAAAGCACAGCGAATATTACTGAAGATTCCCCTGCAAAGGAGCAAAATCCTATGCCAACCTCTGAGTTAACTGAGGAAGACATCGAGAAAATGGGAGCTACAGAATTCAAAACATTTGTTATAAAGCTTCTTATCAACAACGAGAAGCACATAAAGCAGGCATTCAGGAATTTAAGGAATATGTCACACTGGAAATGAACCAAACGAAAGCTGATACATTAGAAATGAAGAATACAGTGCAGCAAATTAAAAGTACAATGGAGAGTCTCCGAAATAGAATGAACGAAGCAGAAGAAAGAATCTCAGAATTGGATGATATTTCCTGTCACCACGGGGAAACAAACAAAAGCTGGAAGAAGAGCTGGATTAACCCCAAAAAAGTATTCAAGAATTGAAAGACAACATTAAGAGGCCTAATATAAGATTTATCGGAGTCCCAGAAGGTGCTGAAAGAGAAACTGGGATTAAAGGTGCATTCAATGAAACAATAAGGGGAAATTTTCCTAATTTGGAGAAAGAACTGAGGAACAATACCCAGGAGGGGCACAGAACTCCCAACAGGTTAGACTCAAAGTGATCTTCATCACAACACATGATAATGAAGCTTTCTTCAACCAAACATAAGGAAAAGGAAATTGAACTGACATATAAAAGAATGCCAATTAAACTCACAGGAGATCTCTCACAGGAAATTCTACAGGCCAAAATAGAATGGAGCAACACATTTTAGATTCTAAAAGAAAAAAAAAATGTCAGCCCAAGATAACATGTCCAGCAAAGCTTTCTTTTGTCTTTGAAAATGAATTAAATTCTTCCCAAGTAAAGAAAAGTTAAAAGAATTTGCCCTTTCCAAACCTGCCCTACAAATGATACTTCAAGATGTTCTCTTGACAGAGAAGAGGTATAGTATCCAACAAAACCAAAGGCAAATGGGAAGAGCATCCCAGTAAAATGACAACAGAAGATTAAATCAAAGAAAAACCCATTGCTAAAGTGGCAGGACCAAATTACCTCCCATACATATTAACCCTGAATGTAAATGGCTTGAGCTCAGTCAAATGTCATAGATCAGTGGACTGGATTATAAAACAAACCCATCTATATGTTGCCTACAGGAGACACATTTCACCAACAAAAATCAGCGAAAATTGTATCTCATGGATTTTGATTTTTTTGTTGTTGTTAGCTTCATCTCTTCAAAACACTTCTGATTAAATTCCTCAGTGACTCATGGATCACACAGAGGCATCATTTTCTTCAAGAAGGTTCTTGATTTTCTTTTTCATTTCTTCAGTGATACATTAGTCATTCAGTAGCATGTTATTTAACTTCATGGTGTTGTTGATTTCTTTTTCATTTTTTTGGCTCCTGTTGATTTTGTTTTGTGACTTTTCATTTAAGGGGATGTACAATAGCTGTGTAATGAAAACTCTCATATCTAGTAATGTTACTTAACTTCATGGATTGTAAATTTCTATTTTACTTCCCATTGTTGATTTTGTATTGTGGCTTTTTCATTTAAGGGGATGTACATCCAGATGTGAGGATGCAATGCTGCATGCATTTCTACTTCCAGACTGAAGATGGACTCCCAGTGAAACTCTTTATTATATGACAATAGGATGCTGGACTCTGCCATTGTCCATGCCTGCAATGATGGACATATGACTGTGTATGGTACTTTAGTAATGATATAGGGGAACTCGGTGGGAGAGAGAGTGGGAGAGGGATAAGGGAAATTCCAGGGGACTATGGAGCTGTATCATAAATAATAATAATAATAATATTTTTAAAAATGAAAAAAAAGAGACCCCCTCCTGACTTGCAGTTGTTCTCGTTAGACTCTCTTTACACCTGTACCGTATTACTCCCTGGAGCCAGGCAGCAAGTCCTATGCTGAAATTATCTCCCAGGAAGCCCCATACTGTGTGTCAGAGAAAGCCACAAGCTGGACCTGCTTTCCTGGTGGCATCTCACAAAGCTCCCAGGGAAACTTGTTGGATAATTGTGTGCAGTCGGAGAGCAAGGTGGTGTGTGGTGCTCCCAGACTTGAGAGGGTCATGAGTGGTCTTTTCCCCTGGTATTGAAGACAGGGACATCCCCCAGATGGACACCAGGAAGCTGGATTACCAGTTCACCTGGATTCTCAGCAATTCAAGAGAACAAGGCCACACTGGCCTGCAACAATTTGTGCTTGTCACATGTGGGGTCTGGATCCTCCTGCTGGCTTAGGGGATCCTGGTTGACAGGTGCCATCTCAACACACATGCTGCCCTGTTAGCCTGGACTGTCACCTGTCATTCCCACTCAACTTACTTGGTGGAAGGAGGTTCCTTGGCCATGCACTGGTGGTACATAGGTGGCTGGAGAGGAGTGGCGCCTTTAGGAGTCCAGAGAGGGAGTTGACAAGTTAGGACTCCATGTTGTACCCTTTTCCTTCATCCTTCCTTCCATGTTTTCTACTTGCAGAGTGCTGCTAGAGCCTGTAACCCACAGAAAACCTGGGGAGTAAATCCCCATTTTTCATGGCACTGTGATGTCCATACAAGTCAAAAATTTTGACATAAATCAGCAAGCAAGGACAGGTGAGAACAGAGATGGTGCAGTTCATCCAACCTTGGAGAAAGTGAGGAAGGCTTTCTGCAGTGTGTGTGTTTCCAAGACACACACACTGCTTGATCAAGCCTGGTGAGAGAGGCAGGGGTGAGCAATTCCAGCAGAGCCCTTTGGCCAGTAGTGAGACGCTTTGGCTGTGGCAGGCTCTGGGTATAGTCACTATGATACAGCTTGGGTAAGTGCGTGTTTTCCACACCTGAGTACCTGGCTACTGTCTTGGCCACTCCACTTCTGGACCAGCTGTCTGCTGATGTGCACCCTGGGAGGTACCAGGTGATGGCTCAGTTCTCTGCTGGATTTCTACTAACTCTGAGGGAGAGGTAGACTGGGTCCCAGGTCCTGAACTTTAGTTGGCCAAGGTCTGCCTGGTGGAAGTATTTGAAGAATGAACCAGGAGCTAGAACCCTTCTCATGCTTGTCTCTGTCTTCCAAATAAAAATGGCCAATAAATAAATCATCATTGAAAAAGAAGGAAGCTACATAAATCTTGGGATGCTAAAATAGGGCAACAGAAGAGGCATGTTGTGTTCGAGGATAATACAGGCCTCATGGATTAGAGCCGGGAAGCTTACACTGAGTCCATTAGAGGTACAGGGAGATTTCAACTGGCAGTCTTAAAGCCAAGTGGGCATTCAGTTGGGCAGCTCAGATGCTCATTCACTGGGGAAGCTGAGGACCCTCTTCTGTTTCCCAGGGGAGCCAGGTCATGCTCTGCCATGTCAGCACTTGTAGCTCCTTGGCCATTATTGACTAAAATTGGAGAAGATCAGAACTTTGCCTGGACACTCAGGGTCCTCAAGGCAATACACTAAAATCTGTAAGGCAAACCCTTCTGTGTGTCCCAGACAAGGAATCTCATGAGGATTCTTCTCCCAGAGAGCACTCCTTGTACTTGGTGGCTGGACACCTTAAGGTTATTGTTAGCAGAGCAGGAGGACAGAGGGAGGGTTGGCCAGGGAAAACAGCTGTCTCATTTCCCCTCCCTCTGGAGGGATTCTCATCCCTCACATGGGTACGCAGTGTCCGCACGGAACAGCACAGCCCTGGGCTCTCCCTGCCCAACTCCTGCCCCTCACATCTTCAGGATGCTCAGAGCAGAGGTGCTGCCCCAGCTGAGGTAAGAGCTGAGCAGCACACATGGGCTTGATCCTGTGTCCCACATAGATTCACACAGAAAATCACATTCACACCCAGGTCACAGCACAGTTAGAGACATTAGGCAGTTACATATATGTTCTGAACACAGGGAAACCCCTGAGGGGTCGGTTTCATACACTATGACCACAGGTGTTTGATATCAGGGCCACTCACCTGGAACTGACAGTTTCCACATGACAGCAGCATATGCAGACAGCAAGTCCCACTCACCTCCATCCAGAATCATCAGGCTCTGTAATCTGTGCCCCTGCCTTCACTGCCCATAACCAGTCAGTGTGGCTGTCAGCAGAGGGCTGGCCACTGGTTGCCTCACGACGCAGAGGGCACACCTCCCAGTGACTGTGATGTCATAGAATGCTGCCAGCCACTGACAAGTGGGGTCTCATGTGGCTGGAGGGTGAGGGTCCCTAGCCCTGCCTTCATCCAAAGCCACCAGATGTGGGGCTCTGGTTTCTTGAGAACCCAGATGATGAGGGTCCTTCGGCTGTGGCTGGGGTACCGTGGTCCAGGATCAGACAATTTACTTTGCTTTTTATAAATGTGTTTATTTTGAATTTTCAATTATGTGGTACATTTTTGTATAGGCTGGAATTCCCCCGCAAACTCCCACCCACCCCCGTCAGATTTTCCCATTTTGTTACAATAGTGTAGTCCTTCATAAGGAATCATAATTCTATCGGTCTCTTATTTAATTGCACCCTGACATTGTTGATACAGACAATGTCAGTCCAACATCCCATTGTCTACACATGTCCAACAGTTTCATTGGGAATCCATCTTTCGTCTGGATGCAGAGATGATGGAGCACTGGGGTCTATCATATACAGACGTGGGGATACAATGGAGCAGCCAATATACTTTGAAACCAGATCTTTCAAAAACAGTATGGTTAGGGGCCCAGCGCAGTGGCCTAGTGACCAAAGTCCTCACCTTGAACACGCCGGGACCCCATATGGGCACAGATTCTCATCCTGGTGGCTCCACTTCCCATCCAGCTCCCTGCTTGTGACCTGGGAAAGCAGTCTAGGATGGCCAAAATCTTTGGGATCCTACACCCACGTGGGAGACCTGGAAGAGGCTCCTGACTTTGGATAGGCGCAACACTGGCCGTTGTGCTCACTTCGGGAGTCAATTATCAGACGGAAGATCTTCCTGTCTCTGTCTCTCCTCCACTCTCTATATCTCTGACTTTGCAATAAAAATAAATAAATCTTTAAAAAATAGTATAGTTAGATTATTTAATGGGCTGTGAGTTTTACTTTTTACACTGAAATGGGAAGATTGCCTTATTCCAGAGCTGGCTTTTTCTTTTCTTTTCTTTTCTTTTTTTTTTCAACTGTCAAAGATTGTTGAATTTTTTAGAAGAATTTCTTTTTTTAACAGGCAGAATGACAGAGGAAACATACACACACACACACACCTTCCAACTTTGGGTTCACTTCCCGGATGGTTGAGAAAGCAGGGTTGAGTAAGGCTGAAGACAGGGACTGATTCGGTCCTCCAGCAGCTGGTTCATGGAAAAAATGCAGCCAAAGTTTGTGTGTTGGGCCAACCTCAAGCCAAGAATCAGGAGCTGCATCCAACTCTCCCAAATGTGGGTAGGGTCCTAAGGATTCAGACCATCTTCTGTTACATTCCCAGGTGCATTGTCTGGAAGTTAGATGGGAGTTTCACATCCATGAGATGAACCATTGCCTAATGAGATGATGGTGGCATAGGTTGTCAAACTGTTAACTTTGCTAAAGAAGCACAGAAAAAATGGGCTTCTCAGTCATTTCAATTAAGAAACACAACAGAGGGCACACTCCTGTAGCACAGTGGGTTAAAAGCCCACCTTGGCAATATCACATATGGACTCTGTGTACATATTTGTTCCCTGATGAAATTCCTTGCTGCTTGTCTAGCCCTGCCGTTTTAAGAGTGGACCAGTGGATTGAATTTCTTTCTCTCCCTGCCCCATCGCCCTGCACCATAATTCTACCTTTCCAACAAAGAGAAAAAGCTGTTATATACAACAACTTCTTGGCAGCCACGGAGAATCATTCTCAGAGCTATGGTGGTCAACACAGGGAGGAAGCATAAATAAACAGGCAAGAGGAGATTCTTGTCACTTTGCGGGAGGAGCTCAAAGTCCAAGCATGCAAAAACACATTAGGATATGAATCTGCATATAGTGCAAAGGCCTAAGCTCCTGGGATGGAGGGCTTCCTGGTGGAGGAAAAAGCGAGGGCCACCTTTCTCTACTCCTGCGACATCTGCAAGAGGGTCCAGGGTGACTGAGGATGGCATCTCTCTGGAACATCATTGAAACTTATTTTTTAGTAAGCTTTTTCACTGTTAGCAAAATATGAGTGACAGAGAGATTAGAGAGAATACCATGGTTAGGTCAGGTGAAAGTCAGAAGCCAAGCGCCAGGAGCCAGAAGCCAGGGACTACAGGGAGGCTAACAGCTCAAGTATGCGAACCATCTTCTGTTATCTTCCCAGGAGGATTATCAGAAAGCCAAATCAGAACTAGTGGGGGTGGGATTTGAACCAGCTATCTATCCAATCCAGGATGCTGTGTCACAAAATGTGGATTAGTCTGCTGTGCCAGAGCTCCTGCTCCCAGGCGGGAGGACACCAGGTGGTTTTGGTACTGCAAAGGCCACTGCATGGGATGAAAAGGCATGAATAGCAGCAGGCATGTTTCCTGGTGGTGATCCATACTGAAAGTTCAGGCTGTGGCGCCTGAATCCATACATAGATTACACATTCCTTCTCATGCAGACCTTGCAGGTAAGCATGATGGCTCAGGGAGTTGGGTCTGTCACATTTGCAAAGGGAAACTTGTGCTGTATTCCTGCTCCTGGCTCTGGCCTGGCCCAGCCCCAGCAATGATGGCAATCATAGTCAGGAGAAGTATCATTTGGTCTATTTGCCTGTTAAACACACCAGCCAGAACAAAAAGGCCAAAGCACCTAGGCCTTCCATTGTCTGTCCTCTTTCAGGGCAGTGAGAAATACCTATCATTCTGAAGTCAGCATTCCCTGTGGCCTTCATATGGTACATTCTGCTTTAGAGCAAATCAGTCACTGCTCAATGCATGGCGGGAGGGGGTGATGTCCTTGCATGCCTTTTGCAAGAGGGGAAGATAAGGTTTAAGATGGTATCAACCAGTGGATTCTGGAGAGATTTCATCATGCTTGGAGTGACGAGATCAATAGTAATTCAGAACTGTTGAACTATCAATACATCTTGAACAGGACCCTCGGAGCATGCCTCACATCAGGACATCAGGGACCCTGGGGTGACTGTCCTCCATCCCAGGGTACAGAGGCATTTGGGAGGAGGCTGGGTATGGCTTCTCCCCTTCTCACTCCCCTTGTTCCACATACAGGAAGGAAAGAGAGAGAGAGTGTGGAAATGATGGTCTCACCCACCTTCCTGTTGCCCTTGACCCTTATCACTCTAATTAACTACATAAAAATAATCTAAATAAATAAATAACTCTTTTTTAAAAAGTTACTCGACTTTTGCAAGACAGGTGAATGTCAAGAATGGGAATGGGATTCGGTACCGTATGATTTCTTTCCCAACCTAACAATTTTCTCTCTTTCACCGAGTTGGGATTAAATAACATATGCTCTGGGCATAATGATTTTTAAGTTAATTTATTTTGAGTGATAAAGTTACACGGTTCAAAAAAATGCAGATGCATTAAAATGTAGCTGCTCATACTGCACAACAACAAAAAAGCATTTCATGCCACAAACTGCACCGGTGAGCGGGAAGACAGCAGGTTCTGCTTTGTTTCCTTCACAATCGTGCAGGAGGCCTTTAGTGGAAACTCCTTCCCTGCCCACTGGCCCCCCTCACTCACTTATAAAATGCACAAATTCAGTGCACATGGCCCCTCCATTCCTCTGCAACACTCAGGGCAGACAAAATGCTCCTTCCTATTCCACATGTGTTGTTTCATGGGACTGGATGTTCAGTACACAGGAGCCCCATATGTACTGAACATCAACAGCCTCTCCTTAATTATCTAAAAGGTCTGTTTATTTACAGGAAAGGCAGTGTAAGGAGAGACAGAGAGAGAGAGAGAGAGAGGGACTCCATTGCTGGCTCACTCCCTAAATGGGTACAATGAGTCAGACCAGGTCAAACCAGGAGTCTGGAGCTTTTTCTCCTGCATATATGTAGGTGACCAAGAAATTGGGTCATTATCTGCTGCCCTCCTAGGCACATTTGCAGGGAGCTGTATCAGAAGTAGAACAGCATGATAGTGAACTCTTGCTCCTATGGGTTGGGGATGATGCACGCCTCAACTTTATTCTATCTACAAAGCCAGCCACCAAACACCTGCATTATACAAAACCCTGTGAGAGCACAAGTAAATAGTGATACAGATTTTCCCATGGGAGCAGACAGGCCTCACCGTGGAGTCTGACCTCCATCTCTGAGTCAGTCCCATGCAGCTTGTCCTCCAACATTGGAAATGAATGCAGCACCAGAGAAAGCAGCAACAGGCCTTCCAAGGGTCTGGGTGCACTGTAGGGATCCACACTGTGATATAGTCAGTCATGACATGCCTGGCACACCCACATGCTCAACCTGTTTGGTAGGATGGTCACTCAAGATAAAGGGTTTTGTAAGATGGTGAGCAGATGCACACTGCTGAACTCATGCCAGTACATGCAGGTGCCTGCTGACACCATGTCTAATTGCTCACTTCATCCTCACTGGATGAATTGGGTGCTATTAATACTTAAACACAGTTTTCAGTGCAAGAGAAAAGTAGTACAGTGAGGTTGAGAATGTGTAGAAGTCACATGGTTCCTGACTGTCTGATGGTAAGTCTGGATGCTTAGGTTCTAGCATTTTCCCTCTGTGCAACACAGCAGTCAGCATGAAAGTTATTGTTGGGTACCACTTGCTTTAAAACCAGCCGTGCAAGTGTTGTGCATCACTCATGAAGGTTTGTGATTGTGACTCATCATTTAGGGACAGGTGTAACATTGAGAGATTTTAGTGAAATTTTATATATAGGGGACCCAGGTAAGATAAGCTGTCTCGCTTTTCCAGGAAACAGACCAAACCCATTATGGCTCTGTTTTAAATTGTTGTTTATGGGTTTTCACCTACTTGAAAGCCAGAGAGAGAGAGAGAGAGAGAGAGAGAGAGAGAGAGAGATCTTCCATTCATTGTTTCACTGGCCAAAGGAGTGCTAGGGTTGGGGCAGCCAGGGAACATCCCAGATCAAAGGAATTCACCCAAATCTGTCCCCATGCATTTCAGGAAGCCAAGCACTTGAGTCATTTACTAATGCTGCCCAAGTGCATTGGTAGAAAGCCGGATTGGAAGTGGAGAAAGAGGGACTTGAACCTGTGCTCTTGACAGGGGATGAGGTGTCCCCAGGAGTGAGTTACTTCCTGCACCACAACATCAGCCTTTACTCTGCCTCCATGAGGTGGATATGAATTTATTATTAGAGTACCTGTTGAGAATATAACACTTACATACACTACTGTACATTATACAGTAATATAATCAGCTATTAATACACATATTAACTTCATAAATATATATGAAGTATTAAAAAGGGATATTGTGGACACACAAACACTATGCATAAACAGATATTCTATGTGAGGGCAATCACGGTATCACTGTGGCTCAGCAAGAACACCTGCTGCCTGCTCTGTGGGCCATGTGGGGTCTGGATCAGGTCTGGCTTCTTCACATGACATCATCCAGGTCCCTGCTAATGCACCTGGGAAAGCAGAGGAGAGGCCCATGTACCTTGACTCTGTTTGCAATTCCACCCATGTGGGAGACCCGGATGAAGCTGAGGCTGCAGAGTTGGAGTGTCACAGTGAGACCCTGAAGTTTTAGGGGAGTGAACCAGTACATGGAAGATATCTGTCTGAAACGCAAATAAATAATTTGTTTTGGGGGAAAAAAAAGATTGAAAGAGATATTGATCAAAGTGCAAACCAGGGTCTGGCACAACAGCTAAATGGCTAAATGCTAAACTTGCAGGTGTCAAGATATACTCAGAGAAACTGGTTCGAGACCCAGCTGCTCCACTTCCATTCTAACTCACCTCTTAGGCCTAGGGAAGCAGTGGAGGATGGCACAAAGCCTTGGGATCCTATACTTGTGTGGGAGACCGTGAAGAAGTTCCTACTCGCTGACTTTGGATCTGATTAGCTGCTGCAGTTGCGGCCACATGGGGAGTGAGCCAGCACATTGAAGAACTTTCTTGCTCTTTTGGGTTCCATAAATCTGATTTGCCTTTCCAATACTAAAAAGAAAATACCTGATGTGGATCTTTATGAAACTTGGATGTTGGTGAGGTAGCTGAACCCTTCTAAATGACACAAAGAACCTCATGAATTCTCATCTTGTTCTGGCTGCTTCAAATCACTTTTCCTTTCTCCTGGTCCCATCCAACCCACTTCCAGGGAAGCGGTTCTCTGAGCTCCAAGCTCATCAAAGTGGAGATAGGGGATGAGTCTGGCGGGTGCCATGCACAGCTGAGTGTCCGTGTTGGTGTCGGGGGACCACAGTCTGCGATATCAGGTTCTGCAGTGCACAGGCTCAGCTGGAACAATCTGAGTGACTATTCCTAACTTGGAACAGCTCAGGTGGTTTTCTGAGAATCATGCATCAGAGCTGCTCTTCTCAGCAGGCACTCAGCAGGAGAGGACAGCTGACCCCTTTCTCAACCTCGGAGAGTCCTGTGAGGTCTCCTGGTGTCCCTGGGGCTGACAGAGTAAGGGAGAGAACCTCCCTGGAAAGGAAAGGGCTGAGTGAGTCAGGGCCCAGGAGGCCACATGCACAGGCCACGTGCCATGTTATGCACAGAGCAGTCTCCTCAGGGCAGGCACAGGGCCTTCACCACCAGCAGGGCCAAGACCAAAATCTTCTCCCCAGCAACCTGAGCCTTCCCATAGTCAGTCTTTGCTGAGGCCTCTTCCCTGGGGGCAGCCCAAGCACCCAGAATGGACAGAACACGGGCTGTGCTTCTTGGCTTCTCTGACACGTGCCCCCTCCCTCAGGTTGTGGCCATGGCAAGATCACATATGGTGGGTCCCGAGAGTGTCTTTGCTATGGACTCTTGCACCTGACTCACCCCAAGGGGCTGATGGCCCTCTAGGTGCCATCTGGTCATGCAGGGTGCAGTGGGTGGCAGTCAGCCAGCTGTACCTACCTCACTCATAAGGGAAAGACCAGCTGTGTGACCCAGGTCAGTGCTCACTCCATACTGGTCAGAGATTGTGGACATTTCGCTGAAAACTTGGGTGCAACTACAGATGGGTGGTAGGGCAGATCTGACAGGTGTCCTGGTATCCTCTACATGTAGCACTGAAATGTAGAGAGCTACATTACAATGAAATATGGAGAGTAATTACCTTGGCTCCAGACTTCAAAGGAAACTGAACTTGCAAGTGGGACTAAGATGAATGCAGGTCCTATGAGAAGTGATGGGGAGGTACCAAGCATTATCCTTTTGAAGATATATTTAAGTGAAAGTTAAAATTAAAGATGGAGAGAGAAAAAGAATGATAGATCCTGCTTCTACTGGTTCATGACCAGAATGGGCACACAGGCGAAGGGTGTCCTGGTCTGAAGCCAGTAGGCAAGAGATTACAGGTCTCCAATGTAGGTGCATGGGTCCAAGAGCACTTAGGCCATACTCTGCTGCTTTTGCAGAGGCATTACCAGGAGCTGGGTGGGAAGTGGGGTTGCTTGAACACAAACCAGCACCCATATGGGATGTACGGCCTTAGACAGAAACTTAATTTACTACATGATGATTCTGGGCCACGGTTTGTCTTAAACACTGCACCAAGCAACTGCTCCTGAGACCTCATTTGTGTGCTGTGTTTCCCATGGAAACTTCCCCCACCTCAGGGGATTTTACTCTGAGATCATTAACAGTTGGGATGCCCACGCTTCTACCTGGGACCCATTGAAACTGAATAAAAAGCTCTTGGATACAGGATGCCCAACTCGCTGAAACATATCCAAGAGACAGATCCAAAGCTTGGGAGGGGGTCTTGGGAGAGGCTGGATTTGTGGGCTGTGGGGAGTATAGCAGTGTTTGGAGGTGGTGGCCACAGATGCCTAGGCTGGCCCCTCTATTGCACTGGACACAATGCACAGCAACCATGACTCATACTGGATGGTGATGTCTACCTCTCCTTGCTCCACCTCCCAATCACCTGGGCCTGGCTGACTTCTCTTGTTCTGAGGCTTCTGGCCCATGGGCATTGCCACCTCTGCCTGTCCCAGAAGGTCAGTCTTTGTTTGGGACTGGGAGGGGAGTGGGCACAAAAAGAGAAAAATGCACAAAATCCCCCAAATAGGAATAGTCTTGGCTGATTTTGGACTGACAGAAGGAAAGAGAGAGGCGTCCATGCAGAAAACCTAGGGTGGAGTGAGGTGCATTTTAGACCCTGCCATGATCTTGAACTCTGCTCCTGGCTCTGCTTTCTAATCTCAGTAATGCCCACTGTTCTACCTGTGCCTCATTTTGCCTCAGGTGTTTAATGGGAATATCATTCAGGGTTGTTGTGAGAATCACATGAGATCAAGAGCAGTGGCACAAAATGTGTCCCTGTCAGCCAGTGTCCAGTCCCAGGCAGGCCTGCCCATAGTGAGCACCCAAAACACAAAACATGAGAACAATGACTAAATGAGTGAGGCTAGGTAGGGAAGGGACAAGGGCAGATCCTCTTCTGGGAAGCAAGATGGCGTTAGACATTGCCTTGGTTATCACTGGCCTCTGCCACTGCTGACCAACAAGGCCTACGGGGACATGCAGAGGTCAGAGGCTGCCTGCTGCCCTGCATTCTTGTTGGAAACATGGCAGTTTGGCTGGGCCTGTGCACATATGAGACAGTTCACTCAGAATCACCAGTGCCTAAGCACACTGCGACCTAGAGACAATGTTCTGTGTTCTCTGTGGTCCCCTTTGCTTTGAGCCTCTTGTGTAGACACATGGTGCTGAGCTGTAGCTTCAGAGGTACTGAGCAGACATAAGCCAAGATGAGGAATTTGGCAGAGTGAATTAGCCAGCACTGTGGCACCATGATTTAAAATGTGGCCTTGGGGCCCGGCGCGGTGGCGCAAGTGGTTAAGTCCTCGCCTTGCACACCCGGGATCCCATATGGGTGCTGGTTCTAATCCCGGCAGCCCCGCTTCCCTTCCAGCTCCCTGCCTGTGGCCCGGGAAAGCAGTCAAGGACGGCCCAAGGCTTTGGGACCCTGCACCCGCGTGGGAGACCCGGAAGAAGGCTCCTGGCTTCGGATTGGCATAGCATCGGCCGTTGCGCTCACTTGGGGAGTGAATCATCGGACGGAAGATCTTCCTCTCTGTATATCTGCCTTTCCAATAAAAAAAAAATAATAAAAATAAATCTTTAAAAAAAATGTGGCCTAAAATCGAAGCATCTCATATGTTCAAGTCCAACAGTGCCAGTTCTGATCCAAATCCCTGGCAAGAGGCAGTGGTGCAAGTGTAACAGAATGTCTAGGCAGCTGCCACCTGTTGTAAACCCCAGGAGATTGCCAGGCTTTCGGCTGGTTCTGGGGCAACTCAACTATTTCAGTTGATCTGTTAAAGGACTGGAAACAGAAAGATTTATTGTTTTTTCGTGTTTTTCCACTTCTCTTTGTCTATCTTCTTCTCTGTAAGCCTCCTGTTAAATAGATAAAATTTTATTGAATGAAGCTTTTTATTAAATCAATTCATAACAAAGATTTTCAAAACCTTTTGTGGAGGGATCATCTTAACCACCTGTCTTTAAACCACAGAATGTTCTGTCCTAAACCCATCTAGTGTCCTGATGCCATTAACCCTCAACCACCCTGCCCTTGCTACAGTGCTAGTTGCTGACACACATGCAGTTGCTGAGCATGGTGTCACACGCAATCAAAAGTCAGGGGTGAAGATACACCCGGTCCATTATGTAGAGCAGATGTGGGATAAACTTCTTTCCAATGAGTGACTGATCTTTTCTAAGCTCCTCCAATCTGTGATTTTAAGCTTAGGCCCATGGTGTCCCAGATAGCGGACATCCTTCCACGTACCAGCTCTGGCCCTTGACACCATCTCTGCCTCCTGATCCCACAAAACTTGACCTTACGAACTATCTTGAGTTGTTCAACATAATCACCCTCCTTCAGGCACCCCTCATGAGCCTGAATGTATCTGCTTGCCTTCTCTCGGCTCCCAAGACAATTAGGAATTCCACACCCGGACCCCAACCCTATGCCTTCCAATCACAGCTCACTTGTCACTCATCTGATGTCTCTGTGAATGCCAGCCTGTTTCAGGACGTCGTCATAAGTATTCTGGAAGTGTAGAGCACTGTTGGGAAGGACCAACAGTCATCCTGCTCACCAACCACTGTGTTCTGACAACACCCACCACAAGGGCTGGAAGGCCGGGTTCAGGGTGACAGCATGATAAGGTCAGCAGAAGATATAGCTGGCCAATCCAACACCCTGTGCTCTGAGAACTCACAGCTAGGTTAGATCTCATTCTGACCCAGTGTCTGATAATGCCTAAGAATGAAACTCCCATAAACATGAAGTGCTCTGGAATACAAAGTATATTCTGGAAGCCTGAAGCTAGCAAAGTGGCACAGTGAATCAAGCTCTAGCCTGGGACATGACATCCCATATGACAACTAGTTTGAGTGCCAGCTGCTAAATTCTCCCCAAACCCAGGCCCTAGCAGTGTGGATCAGAGAAACGAGGGTCTCCCATATCCTTTTCGCTTAGGCACTCAGCCAAAAATCAGTAACATCTATGGCAGCTGTGCAACCAGCCCTCCCTGCTCTGCGTGAACTCATGCCCTTTCCTATACATTCATAGACCCACCCTGGTCATCCTGTCATCTGCTGTACTGTGATGGGAAAAGGGGAAAAGGAGGTTGGTTAAATGTAACATGAGCAAATAACCAGCTGAGTGACCCAGCCCCCATGGAAAGTGTATTCTTCTGTTCATTCTTGATTTCATTCCTTCCTTCCTATTGCTCTGTTTTGATCCCCATTTGCAGATGAACACACATGGGTGTTTCCTTGTGACAGTGAAAATAGTGAACACCAGCCTAGGAGCAGTATTAGAACCCAGGTTTGTGGTCCTTGTGGACCCAAGAGTTGGGGGGGGGGGTAAGCAGCAGAGGCAGAAGGTGAGTTAGTAGCATCCAGTGAAAGGAGGCTGGTGTGGTGGCTCCACAGGCTAATCCTTCTGCAAGAGGTCAAACACCACACATGGCTCCAGTCATATCCAAATTAGTATAATTCTGATTCAGCTTCTGTCTTTTTCTTGCCTGGGAAAGCAGCAGAGGATGGCCCAAGTCCTTGGTACCCTGCTCCTAATGGAGAAATGAAAAACAAGCTCTTATTTCCACTGCTTTGAATTGATTCAGTTCTGGCCACTGGAACATTTCTGTGGTGAACCAGTGGATGAAATATCATTCTGTTCTGTCTAAATCTGCATTTAACTGAAAATAAATAAATCTAGAAAGAAAGAAGGAAAGAGAGAAAGAAAGAAAGAAAGAAAGAAAGAAAGAAAGAAAGAAAGAAAGAAAGAAAGAAAGAAAGAAAGAAAGAAAGAAAGAAGGAAGGAAAGAAGGAAGGGAATTGGCTAAAGATGGCTTTGGGTGATGTGCTGATTCTCAGGTGTCATGATGCTTCCTTGAAATTTTTCAAGGCTCTGGACATGTGGGCTAGGGACAATGGCTTCTCCACCTCAACCCCAATGTTTTCATCTGTAAAACAGAGGAGATGCAGCCGGCCATGCGTTGCACTTAACATATAGGACAATAATAAAGGCATACATGGAGAGGAAGAGGAGATCTTCCATGTGCTGGTCCATTGCTTAAAGAGCTGCAACAGCCAGGCAAGAGCCAGGCTGAAACCAGGAGCAATGGGCCTCATCCAGGCCTCCCCCATGGAGGGCAGAGTCCAAGCACCTGGGGCAGCTTCTGGTGCATTATTTTGTGCAGGGAGTTGGATTGGAAATGGAGCATACACACTCAAACAGGGTCCCCTGTCCAATCCTGGCATTTTAGGTGGCAGCTTATCCAAATCCATAAATCCATACTATAATGGCCCAAAGAGACAATGGTTTATGGGTTTTTATTCAAGAGCTACTTATTTTTATTTGAAAGCATATTTTTCATTGAGAGCAGGAGAAACAGAAAACAAGCACTTTGATCTGTTGGTTCCCTCTCCAACTTTCTGGAAAGGCTAAAACTGAGCTGATCTGAAGTTGGGAATGAGAAACATCTTCCAGGTCTCCTATTGTTTGCAGTGGCCCAAGGAATTGAGCCATTGTCTGCTCAAGGATCCAAATTGGAGCAGCTGAGACATGACCCAGTGTCTATATGGAACACTGGCTCTAGCAGGTCAGGATTCGGCTAATGTTTCAAAGGAGCAACCAACATTTTACTTTGATAGGCTTCCAGTATGTATAGAGTGGTCTAGAGTGTCTCCTGAATAAGCAGTCAGGTGTCAGGCCAGGCTGTAGGCACATTTAGACCAGATTAGTGCCTGAAGACCTGCCCCCTCCATTAGATACTCACCCGATGGTTGGCCACAGACTCAACCCTTCCCTGTATGTATGTCTCAGGTGGCTGCTTCTCTCTCTGCATTTCTCCCTGACAATATCACAGTGTGGCAGTCTGTGAGAGAGAGCCAGCTTTGTACATCAGTGCTTGTTCTGACCTAGCCTAGGAGCCCAAACACTCTAGCACTGTTCTGTGCTTGAGAAGCCAGTTCCCAACACCAGCTAGGCTCAATGGGAGAAGGGTCCAGCCTGAAAGAAGAGTTCCCAAGAATCTGTGCTTTATTAATGAAGGTTCATTTATTTATGTAAAAAAGCAGGGGTATAGGACACAGAGGCACAGGAAGAGAGAGAGAGAAAGAGAGAGAGCTCTCATTCACTTGTTCACTACACAAAGGATGCTGTAGCACTGCCTGGCCAGGCTGAAGGAAGGCACACAAAACCATTCTTGTTTTCCTATGAGTGATAGGAAATGATGGAACCACTGATCACTGCCTTCTCAAGAGCATTAGCAGGAAGCTAGGTGAGAAGCAGAGAAGCTGGTGTTGCAACTAGGATCTGATATGGGATGTGTCCCAAGGGCATTGGACAAACAGCAGTGCCTATGTGCCTCAGGTGCAGGAACTGGGAAGTGCCTCTGGGGTATCCCTGGTTGAGCTTCACCTGCAGCCAGGGCAGACCAAGAAGGCACAAAACCACTGCCTGGGGCCACAATCACATTTTTTTTCAGTGTGGGGAGGAGCAGGAGGAGGAGTTAGTTGAAGCAGGGCCAAATGAGTGGGATAAAAGCTCACAAGTTCTGAAACTTTCTACAGCAACTGGGCATCTCACATAGCTGGCCAGAGAGGAGGCAGGCTTGGGCATAGCAGCTCACCTTCCTCACACACTGCAACCAGAGATTCCTATTCCGGTCTCTGTTTGCCAGGAAACTTCCCCTGTTGGAGGTTGCCCACTTGTTGGTACCACAGCTCATCCGACTCCGTCTCAGTTTTTTCGTGGGTCACCAAGACTTCTCCATCACAACCTCTCCATGCTGCCCACTGGGTTGCAGATGCTGCCACTGCTATGGCTTCTACTGTGCATGCCCAAAATAGGGCTCTCCAGTCCCCTAAGTCCAGGGGATGTGCCGGCTGACTCGGTGGATGAGGACATGCCTACCCAGTGCAACAGAAGCCTTGAAGTGCCCGCAGAATTCACTGAGGATGATTCACAGACCGACGATGACTACTATAGCCATAAGATCACGCGTGTACCAATGGTGGAGAGCAAAAACGGTGAGTTGGAGGACCTGGGTTCAATGCATTTCTAGGCAAAAAAAGACTGGCAGGAAGCAGGATGACCCCTGTAGCACAGGAACATGGGGGACA
The DNA here is from genome assembly GCF_017591425.1 of Ochotona curzoniae. NCBI lineage: Eukaryota > Metazoa > Chordata > Mammalia > Lagomorpha > Ochotonidae > Ochotona > Ochotona curzoniae. Next base: position 27,656,629 of record NW_024465926.1, on the reverse strand, counting down.
TGATATCCTAAGAAGTTCTGCTCTGAGCTCTCCATCCCTTGGTAATGTGGTCTAGGGACAGGGAGCCAAGTGGAAAGAATCCGTAGGAACATGTGGGGCAGTTGCAGGACAGACGCCATGAGGGGATGGCAGATGCCTCCCGTAGGGCATTTGAATGTAGATGACCTAAAGGGAGTAGCATAAAGGGATGCTCTGTAGGACACACAGAGCCCAAAACAGAGCTGGGTGAGGGATTCCAGCAACATGCCAGAAAGAGTGGACCTCCATCCAGGGCATAAGGACAGCTAGGACAGCTATGATTGGAGAGAGAGAGAGAGAGTGTGGGATTGATGATGCTTGCAAGATCAGGTCATGGGATCAGTAAAAGAGAGAAGCTAGTGAGAGGAGGCTGAGACCCGGGAGGGATGTGGGGTATTCATGCTGAAGGTTGTAGTGTTTCCCATCAGTTAAGGAAGGCGCAGAGTAGGGAATCCCAGGAAACTGAGAATCCTGGGATGGGAAAGGGCTTCCAGGGAAGCTACAAACTTGAAAAAGGGGTCATGTAGAGGGAGGTCATGGAACTCTTGTGACTGAGTGACTCCAGGGTTGACCAGTTGGAGTAGGTCTTGACGCCCTAGGAGGTACAAGTTGCACAGCACCTGCCTGGACAGACAGAGAGGCGTTCTTGGACAGATATGCTGTTAGGACCCACTCTACAAGGCAGAGGCCACTCCAAAGGAGATATCGTGGCCCCTAATGTCCCACAGCAAGGTTGACAGTCCAACTCCAACACTCTGGGCCAACTCTTAGCCGGGGCACCCTTCTGCTTCTATCCCTGCCAACCTCCTGACACCTCTCTCTTGCCTTCTCCTCCTAGCAATCTATAAACAATTCAGGAACACCCCACACAGCATGTACGTGGTCTTCAACAAAACACAGCTTCGGGAAGCCGTGCCTAAACATTTGGAGCTGTTCTGGGCAGAGCTGCTGCTGTTCAGGCGCAAGCAGATGAAGGAGCAGCTGGTGATGATGTCTGAGGTGAGGCGGGAGCTCGCATTGAGGCCAGGTGGGGAGGAAGGTGCTGTCCTGAAGAAGGACCTTAACAGGGGCTCCTGGGGACTTCAGATCTGTCAGACTCTGCAGGATGTTTCAGTGCTCTGGGAGCATAAAGAAGTCTGAAACATGAAATCTCTGGGAAGACTGGAGGATCCAGAACTTATTTTCCCACTATGGGAGCCACTGGCCACATGGAACTTGCTTAAAACTTAAGCTATGAGCAGGAAATATTTTCAGGGCTCCCAAATCATCGAGGTGATTGCTATTATTTTGTCATTCACATACTTTGAGGTTTCTATTAAGGATTCATTTACTTAGTTTAGTTAAAATCTCAGTTACAGACCTAGAGATAGTGGGAGAGAGAATTAGAGACAGAGACTGAGGTACCAATATATAGAACACTTCCGCCTATAGATTCCCTATTCAAATGGCTAAATGACTGTTCCTGGCTGGGGTCCTAGACAGATGCCTGGAAATCTACCTGCATTTCCCACATGAGTGCCAGGGGCCCAGGTACATGGGTCGTCTATTGTTGATTTCCTAGGAGGATTGTCGGGTAGTTGCACCACAATAATCTACAATAAGTAGCTGTGTCTTTAACCTGTGTCCAGTGAGATGCTTGAGTGACAGACCATAGCTTCACCCTCTGCACCACAACTCTAGACCATTAGTTTTTTTTTTCTTTTTTCTCATTTACTTGAGAGACAGAAAGTTGTAGATGGAGACTGTGCATATGCTGGTTCACATGCCAAAAGCCTGCAATATTCAGGGTGGGGTCAGGCACAAACCAGAAGCTTGGAACTCCATCCTAGTATGTGTGGTGTGGAAGCAGTAACTGTTAGATATATTCCATTGCATTCCCAGGCTCATGAGCAAGCAGCTGGATCAGAAGTGCAAAGGCTGGATTCAGATTGGTGAGGGCAGGTGAAGTAGCACTAAGGAGTCTAGGTCTCTGATTTCTAAGTACTGTAGGAAGATGATTCTATAGACTACGGTGTATGTGCCTGGGGGCGGGTGGGACTGGATGGGCAGGTGAAGTGGGCGTACAATGCGCAGTGCCTTGGAAAGTCTTTTCCATCAAAGTCAGTGCCCTGTTTTTGTCTTGCAGAAATACACAAACAATACCTGGGGCTACGTCACACGTCGAGTCATGACTCCTAGCAAAATTTTAGATCGGCTGTATTTTGATGTCACTGAAGTTGTGCAGCGGTGGATGAACCAAGAAGGTGAAGATCATCTTTTCCTGAGAACCCCTACTTAGATCCCTGTCTTACCCTCCAACAACATTCTGCTATCAGATTCTCAGGGCTGGGTGATACTGGTGGGTCTGGCAGCATTTGTTAGTATAGCATGGAATGTCCTGGGTGTAGCTTTGTCTTCTACCCTTGTCCCCTGTCAGACCACAAACAGGTCTGTTCCTCTCCATGTGCATCTGTGACTACCTCTGTAGGAGGGTCATAGTGGCTGAGGGCTAAAGGTGATGACAGCACACATGAAGGTCTAGGACAGAGCTACTTGTCCTGTGGATTCTGTTGTTCACAAACCTGATTGGAGATGGGGAGATGTTCCACCCACTGGATGTCTCCCCTGATGCTTACAATGATGGTTGTTTCTTGTCTAAAGATTTATTTATTGGGATCAGCACCATTGCACAGTAGACTCAAATTGCTGCCTGTGGTATAGGCAATCCATATGGCTGTCAGATCAAGCCCTTGCTGCTGCATTTCTAATCCAGCTCATGGCTAATGTTTTGGAAAGGCAAGAAAAGATGGTCCAAGACCTTGGGCCCATGCATCCACCTGGGAGACTCTCAAGAAACTCTTCCCTCTCAGCATCAGACTGGTCCAGGAGTTGCACAGCTCCCAACCACTGTGCCCATGTAGGATGAGCCAGTGGAGGAAAGATCTGTCCCTCCATTTCTCTTTCTATCACGCTGTGCATTTGAAACTGATATTTACAAAGACAGCAGCAGGAGAGAGACAGAGGGATCTTCTATTTGCTTTATCACTCCCCAAATTTTTGCCATGAGTGGACTGGGTCAGGCTGAATCCCAGAGCCTGGCATTCTATCAGAACCCCAGCATGTGATCAATTTCTGCGGTTTTTCCAGGCTCATTAGCAGGTAGGTGGGTTGGAAATTGATCAGCCTGTAGGCCAGCACTATTATAAATGGTGGTTTAGGCTGCTTCCTGTAATGCCTGATTGTTGCAAGGGTTGTTCTTCAATAACAGATGCCACACATCTGGCCCAGCTTCCTGCTGACTTGTGAGGAAAAACTGCATCCACCTGGTGAACTGCATCCACCTGGGAAATGCCAATGATGCTTCTGGCTCCAGCCGGGCCTAGTCTCGGTCACTGAGGCCATGTGGGGACTAAGCCAGCATCAGGAAGCTGTGTCTCCCTCTTTTTTTTTTTTGTAGAAATCTGTTATGCAAATAAAACACAAATAGCTAATATATTTAAAAGATAATGAATCATGTGGAACATGATGCTTTAATGGGACACCATCATCAAAGGCAGTTGCTTAACTGTCATTACCACACAGTGACACAAAAAGTAAACTTCATAAGAATTCAGGAAAGAGATATTTAAGAATTTCTATCCTGGTGCATCCTGCTTTGTGCTGAAATCAGTAGAGAAATCAACAAATACCCATGTCAGAGGTCACATACTCTATAAGAGAGCGATGCCATGGCCAGGAAGGAATGTGTAGCTGTAGGAGGTGACAAATGAGTTGAGATCTGTAGGGGCAAGTTGTTAGCAGGTGAGAGATCAGACGTATGTGGTGGTGAGGTGTGTTCTAGGTAGGAAGGTTACCCCTGGTGTTTCCTCTCTCCTTCCTCCTCCTCCAGGGGCCTCGCACACACTCTGACATCCTTCTCCTCAATCCCACAGATGAGATTGAGGTCTTCCGCATACAATCCCAAAGCTTTGCTAAAAACAAGGATAATACCCTCCAAATGGAAATCAGTGGTGAGTACACGGCTCTAGCCCATCCTGTGGCCTCAGTGATCTGTGTGTGAGCAGGCATGTTCATGTATGTATGGCTGTGCACCTATCACTGCTCCACCTGCCTGACAGTCCCAACCCCACACAGGGATCACACCCAACAGTGATGGTGACATTCCTGAAGTTGACAACCGGAACCGGCCTGTCCTGATCCTCCTGAACATCCTTCCGCGGCAGTCCAAGGACATGGACAGCTCCCAGAACCCTTGAGACTTGGACACCTACTGCTGTGTCAGGTGAACACAGGTGCCCTTGACTGTGAACCTGCTTGGGTCTGCCCTCTGCTCAGCCTCTCTTCAGGATGCTGGCAGTCGGACCAGTGTGGCCAGCAGGGTGGGTCTCAGTGGGAGTTGGGCAGCATAGAATATGTTGTGGGAGAGTTGGAACTCCTTGTGACAAGATGGCCTTGTTGGTTGCAGGTGGGGTTTTGTTCGGGGATTCCACAACGCTGAAGTCAGTTTCTGTTTGTTTCAGCAAAGTCATTGGGCGGTGGGATGTGGTGGTAGGTTAGAAGAAGCTGCAGTGTAGGGATCATAGAAATGGATTATGGTACATTTCAGGTTCCTACACAAATGGCAGTCACAGACACATGGCCAATTGCTGCCCTCCTGGACATTAGACTCTAACATGTGGGATCCTTGGTTGATATGCTAGCACCTATGTTTCTTGCACACACTCATCCAGGGGTCAGAGAAAGCAAGAATGCTAACCCTAAGATGAGCCACATGCTACTGGAAGACAGGCGAGTTGTTAGCTCCAGGCTGCTGCCAGTGGCCATGGGTGGAATGGAGGGTTGGATCATGAAAGCTCAGGACAGCCAGGTGCCTGGAATGCTGGCAAGCAGGAAAGATGGCCAGGATGGCAGTGTCCTGGGATGCTGGAGCACTGTGTTATCTTAGAGTTGAAATCAGCTGTGGCCCAGAGTGCTGGAAGTCAGAAAGAATGTTCAAGGGCTGAGCAGGGCCCCGGGACCCCACTCCTTGGCTGCTGAGAATCCTGCAGTGGTACCCTGGCATTTCTTTCAGGGTGTTCCCTGGTTGAAGTTGGTCCCTTCCCAATGAATCTCCTAGCACCAGATCTTATCGCCTGTATCTGCACCCCAGGGCAGGGAGAAGCTGAAGGGCTGAGGGACCTCCAATTTGTGAGGCAGTCCCTAAGCTCAGCGGGAGGCCATTGCAAAGAGCAGACCTGATTCTCATCTGTGCAGTGGGTCTACCTTGCTCTTGTCCAAATCATGCAACAACGCTACAAGGATACAGCCTGCAGACTCCTGATCCTGTGGGTCTTCAACCCCGGACATCCTGCACACACAGGGACCAGAGATTCAGAAAGTTAACTGTGAATTGCAATTGAAATCTAAAACCTTTTCCAGGTACAAAATATCCCCAAATTGTATGCATGTTTCTTTGTCATATGTGTTTTCTGTGTAATTTGAAGACAATTTGCATCCAAAATATCTTTGTCTTAAATAATGGTCTATCTGTAGATGCTCTAGGAACCAGCTTTGTGACATCACATTTAAACCTTCCCTCCTGCAGTACCAGCACCAGCACCCCACCTGGGCACCAGTGGGAGTCCTGGCTGTTCCCCTTCTGATCCTTCTCCTTGCCACCAGGTCTGGAGCGCAGCAGAAGATGGTCCAGAGGCTTGTGCCGAGCACCCACGTGGGAGAGCAACATGAACTCCTGGCTCAGGGCTGGCCCAGCTCTGACCTCTGTCTCCATTTGTGGATTGAACCAATAGATGGAAGCTCTTTGTTTCTGTCTTTCCCTCTGACTCTAACTTTCAAATAAAACAAAATAAATCTTTCATGCAAATAAATCGATAAGTAAGCAAAGTCATATATTCTATGTTATATATGGGATACATATAGATATAGAAGTCTATGTAAGAGATACAGGATATTTATCATACATACATATTTTAAACATGTTATTAACTTGATATATACTTCAGATGAGAATAGTTATACTTGCTATCAATATGTGCATGTTTAGGTAGATAAGAATATATTATTAGAATACCTATTGAATACACAATAATTATATAATATAAACAGAAGTTATACTACATATTCTATAAAAATATAATTAGCTATTATTCCACGTATCACTTCATAAATATATACTAGAGATTAAAAAGGAATTTTTTGGACACACAGATGTAATATAGAGATATTCTATATGGGGGCAATCATGGTATCACTGTGTCTCAGCAAGAATACCTGCTGCCTGCTGCCTGCTCTGTGGGCCATGTGGGGTCAGGTTCAGGTCTGGCTTCTTCATGCGAGATCATCCAGCTCCCTGCTAATGCACCTGGGAAAGCAGAGGAGGGCATCCAGCAACCTGGTCCCTGCTTATCTGTTGGAGATCTGGATGAAGCTGAGGCTGCAGAGTTGAAGTGTCCCAGGTGGCCAAGAGCACCTTTCCGTGTGAACCAGAAGATGGAAGATCTCTGTCTGTCTGTAACTCGGGCTTTCAAATGATAAGAGAAATCTTGGGGAAAAATAAAGGATTCTGAAGAATATTTCACAAAGCACAGATCCTGATGTGGGTCTCTATGAAACTTAGAAAGACTCGGGTGAGGCATGTGGGGCAGCCTGGTCCTTCTAAGGTGATGGCACAAAGGAGCCTCATGAGTTCTCACCATGCTCTGTCTGCTTCAAATCACCTATCCTTTTTCCTGGTCCCACTCCAACCCACTTGCAGCGAAGCTGGGAGGTCCAGCTGAGCTCCCAGATGTCCATTTGGGGAGGATGAGGTGGGCCAGGCTGGGCACTGTCTTCAGCTGAGTGTCCCTGTCTTCAGCCTCTCTGTAACCTCTGCCATCTTGCTCAGTAGAACCAGGTGGTCAGCCCTGTGTTCTTGGGATGTCTTCCCAAGCAGTCCTCAGCTGCGAGAGTCAGAGATGGCCAGAAGCTGGGACCTGCTTGCCTGATGAGATCTCGCCAGTGTCCCAGGAAATCTTCACCCATTTATACTGGATGTGGACTCATATGCAGAGGGTTAGCAAAGTGGTAACACCATTAAGCTCTGAGGCCTGAATGGTTCATGAGAGATGTTTTCTCCTCATTCCTCAAGACAAGTGCATCCGCCAGATGGGAGCAAGGAGTCAGGCTTAGGACATACACCTGAGTTCTCAACAATTCCAGAAATGGGGTGGCATTGGTCTGCAATGCTGTTTGGCTGCTGTGCATGGGATCTTGCACTTACTAATGACATAGGTATCCCTAGGCGTCAGGGGTGTCATCTGAACACACACTCTACCACTGTGCAGGCATTGGAAAGAACCTGGCCAAACCAATGTCACCTCTTTCTCACTCACACTGTGTATTTATGAAGATCCATGGCCATGCTTGGGTGCAGGTTGCTGGGAGGGGTAGCAACCCTTGAGGTGCCCAGAGAGGGAGCCAAGCAGTTAAGACCCAGGATATTCCTTCCTTTCCCTCTGCCTGCCTTCATTTTTCTTATTTACAAAGTGCTTACTGGGACCTACACCCTTACAGAAAGACAGGGGGAAGAAAACTCCACTCCTTAAAGCAATAGGATTTCAAGACAAGTCAGAATAGCTGACAGAGCTAAGTGTAGGATACCAGGTGAACAAAGAGATGGAGCAGTTCATCCAGCAGTGTAATGTGTGAGGGAAGGCTTCCTGGAGCATTTGATATACATGTGTTCCAAACAGGCAGCACCAAGCCTAGTGAGAGAGGCATAGCTGACTATGTTCATTAGAAAGGGCAGGTGGAACAAACGCTGCAACAAAGAATTTGGCCACAGTGAGGCATTTTGAATGAGATGTGGCAGGGTACAGTCACTAGGATGCCATGTGGAGTGCGTGCATTCCACATCTGTATGCCTGGCTCCTGTCCTGGCTACTGTACCTCTGTACCAGGTGCCTGCTGATGTGCACTCTGGGAAGCACCAGTTGATGGCTCAATTAGGTTCCACCTGGGTGCCTGCCAACTCTGTTTGGAGATGCAGCCTGAGTTCCAAGTCCTGGGCTTTAGTCTCGCCAAGGTCAGCCTGATGAAAGCATTTGGAGAATGCACCAGGGACCTGAAGAAGACTCCACATGTCTGTCTCTCTTTCCCAATAAAGAAATAAGCCATGTAAAGAGAAAAAAAGGTACCTAGATCTGAGGATGGTAAAGGATGGCAGCAAAGGAGGCAGGTTAGGAGGTAGTGCCAGGGTCTGGGAGGCTTCTTGGGTTGGAGTTGGGACCTTCGTGTGAGTCCAGTGGGAGCGAAGGGAGGTTTGAGCAGGGAAGTGGCACAGGAGGCTGCTCTCTGTAGATAAGTTGAGGGGAGGGGACTTGGCACAGGGTGACCATGAGGACACTGTGCAGTGACTGGAAAGAGACGCTGCGGCAGAACCAAGAGGTGATATACAGCCCAGCCTGCAAAGGTTTGCATGTCTTTCTTCTCTGCATATTGTTTACTGCGTGGAGATTCAGAGCAACAGAAGAGAGCTTCTCTCCGTGCTTCAACTCCCAAGCTTCCCCAGCTCCCCCAAAGCATGATGACTTGGGTAAAATCCTGGTTGAAGACAGGAGCTTGGGAGTCAGTCCAGGTCTTTGGTCTGTGCAGCAGGGCCTTAAGTACATTGGTCATCATTGCTGCCTCTTGGGATGGGTGTGAGCAGGAAGATGTTCGTGGTAGTGATGAGGGTCAAGTGATTATAGTTCCTGACACCCACATGGGAGACTTGGATGGTGTTTCCTGTCTCCTGGGTTTGTCTCCAGCCCAGCCCGAGGTTTCATGGCATTTGGGGAGTGGATTACTACGTGAGAATGATTCTCCTCTCTCTGTTTCCCCACAAGTCCCTCACCAACCTCTCTCAAATAAGCACACACAGGTGCCAAGTGTCATTTGGCATTTTTGATGCACAGAGTCAAGGATGAATATGTGTACACTGAAATGTACACTGCTAACTCTTCAATAAATCAGTAAAATTTAAAATTTCAGATAGTTTTGTTGAGCTCAAGTCCCAGATTCTGCACTGCTGATAAAACATCCTTTAATATGATCTAACGTGGCAGCAGTGGTGGCTCAGATCATTGGGTCCCTGCCATCCCCGTGTAAGACCTGATCCCGCTCTGTTACTTGACTCCAGCCAGGCCCAGCCTTGGTGCTTGCAGGCATTTAGTGAGTAAACATTTTCAAGGAGATTGTCCTCTGTCCTACTGCTTCAGATATAACGATCAATGCAAACTTTAAATATTTATGAAATCTGTAAATATAAGTTTATAAAAAACTATAACAATGATGAAAATACAAATTTACTATTTATTAAAATGTTTTAGTTTATTTTTATCATGTAGAAAAAAACCCCACAAACATGGAGTGAGATCTTCTAAACCCGGTGGTCATTCCCCAAGTGTTTGCTACAGTCAGGTGTTGGGCAGTCTGAAACCGGAAGCTCAGAACTCAATGTCAAATCCCAAGTGGTGAGTCATCATCTGCTGCCCTTCAGATACACATTAACTGGAAGCCAGAATTGGAAGCAGATCCAGAATTGGAACCCAGGCACTCTGTCGGGATGTGAGTGTTCCAAATGACATCTTTGCCATGTGCCTTGCCCCTAGCAAAGTCTGAATTCCTGGTGCCCTGTGGCCTCACTGATGTTTTGTCAGCCTTGTTGCTGTAAGTCAGTCTAAGTGTTCCTACAGGTCATTTATAGAAATCTCATTTGGTATGTATCTGCTCCCATTTTTTGTTCATGCTTATTATTTATGCACTGATTTGAGAGACATAATCAGAGAGAGATGGAGAATAAGATAGCAGAGAGTGTCTTTTTGCTGATTGACTCGCAATGTTCCTGGAGTGGAGTCCAAGGTTCCCATGAGGGTGGCAGAAAGATCGGAGACTTAGGCCATCCTCACCATCTCTCAGCATCTTCATGATCAGAAAATGGAATAGGGAACCAGGGATGGGAATGGGCCCAGCTGCTGATATGGGCTATGGACAGGTGTAGTTGCTCATGGAAATTAAAGGACACAGAGAAAGAAAAGCTCACTCTGCAAATTTCTAGAGCAGCACGGATTAGGCCAGGCCTCACCCAGGAGCCTGAAAGTCTGTCTTGGTCTCCCAATGTGTGTGACATGGATTCAAGCACTGGACCCATTCCCTGCTGCTCCCTAGATGGAACACTGGCAAGGAATTGGAATTGGAGTGGGAGCTGAACCAGTCACTGTGTTAAGGAATGCAGGTGCCAAAAGCAACATAGTCACCATGTGCCAATGTGCATCCTCAACTTGTTCATTTGAAATTGCCTATTGTATTTTTTTTTGAAAAGTTTAATTATCTGTTCTAATCTGAAAGGTTAACTTTAAAAATGAAAGAGAGTGAGAGAGAGAGAGAAATAAGAGAGAGAGTTAGAGAGGGAGGGAGAGAAGCAGACCAATGGAGTAATATGTGAAAGCAGACCAATAGAGCAGTATCTGAGATACCTTACATTCATTGGTTTACTGGTTCCAAGCATCCTTAACAACTGGGTCAGGTGGAACCAGGAGGCAGGCATTCCACTGTGACTCCTGAATGGATGTCATAGCCCCTAGCTCCTGAGACATCATCTGCTGGGTTACGGGCTGCCTTTGCAGGAAGCTGAGCCAGAAGCAGAGAAGCTAGAATTCTGTTGGCACTCATAAGGGACACTGTTGTTGTAGACAGCAGCTTAACTGGCTGTGTCACAATGGCTGCACCAAGGGAACTGCCTTGTAAAAGCTCTAAGATTTCTGGTGTATTTAGTAGATATGGGTACAAGTCCTTTGTCGACTAGTGTAAATGAACATCTCCTCCCATGTGTGGCTTTCTCTTTTTCTTGGTATATATTTTTAGATTGTTTTATCTATATTTTTAGATTGTTTTTGCTCGCAGTTAATATTGTAAATGTCCTTTGCATGATCGTGGTCATCATTTGCCTTTTAAAGCTCAGTCACTCAGTCACAGCCAATGAAGCAGTTGCTGATGATCCATTTCCTTGTTGGGAACTAGGGATAAAGAGTTTTCCCATTCAGCCATCAAGGAAAGAGGCAAGGCTCTTTGGGTGCATGTGACCTTGCTACTCTCAGTAAGAGGAGGTCAGGCCCTGCTGTTTCTACTTGGAACTTCTCCCATTCCTGCAACCATCTGATGAGCAAACCGGATGACCCCGTGACCTGTGATTTGGAGAAAAATATCCAACACTGTCCCTGGCTGACCCTGAAGAAATCTCTGAATAGGTTATGTATTATGAGCCCTGGTTCATGGAGAGTGATATGATTTGCAGTGTAGTCATTGCAGGTGGGTACAGGAAAGGAGGTTGGTGGCAGCATGGGTATTTATACAACTGAGCTGCTTTCTTTAGAAGCTGCCAGCACTGCCGCACATTGGCCTATTATCTTAGCAGTTAGTGTCTCATCCCTTGGCAGAGGGTAGGTGGTCGAGATGCTGCCATTCTGCACCCTGGTAGCTTGGCTTTTTCTGGCACAATGCTGAGCCTGTACCACAGAGTGTTCTGTGTCTCACCCTTTCCCCATCAATCCAGGAGGACTTCCTGCCTCCAGCTCCAGGGAGGAGGGCTCACAATCCACTGGGTCTTCTAAGCCTTCTGGGTTGACGGAGACTGGAGAAATGCAATCAGTCTGGGTGCTTCTTGGCTTCCCTTGCTCTCTGCCTGCCCAAGGGATGTTGGGAAGTTGAGCTTGAACATCCTCGGGCTGGGAGCTCAGACTCCCTCATGGACTCCATTGGGGCTACTCAAAACTGCCCTCCCCACTTCCTCTGATCTGGGGCGGCTGCCTCCCTCTCTTAGGTGGCTGCTGCTGAGCATGGCACACAGAGATGCAAGCACAGCAAAGCCTGGGTTCTAGTTGGTCAGCCAATGCCAGGTTATCTTTAGTTCTCCTGGGTCACTGACATGGACACATACAAGTTCAGAAAAACAAATGGAGTGAATGCACACTTGTCTGAGAACAGACCCTGCCTCCTCCTCATGTACCATGTCCCAGCTGTATGCAGACACTAGGCTTCAAATTCCTTTTCTCAAGAGCAACGGAAGAAAGGCAGAGGCAAGAAGTCATAAGTCAATGTTCGGTAGAGGACCCAGCCCTCCCTGGTCAGAGTGTGTTGGTGGCAGGTGGATGCAGCTGCCACCCAAGCACTGGAAAGAAGAATCCCAGAAGTCACAGGGAGAATTGAGGGCCTTGTCTGTGTAGGCATCTGAGTCTGGCTGCAGCAAGATTTGTGGGATGATACAGGAAGCTGTGACAGGCAGCTCAGGACTGGAGCAGGCTGAGAAAGGGCCCAAGGCCAAGCAGCTGGGCTAGGACAGTTCATCTGGCTCAGGCTGTCTCTGGTCTCTCTCTGAGATTGGATCTGAATGCCAAGAGATTGGATCTTTGATGCAATGGAAAATCTAGAAGAAAGCAGCTTTATCGTCTGCCTTTGGGAGCACATTTCCCATTTGCTACCATGTCACTGTGTGATAAGTGGAAATAGACTCACATGTCAACTTCTCTCCCTTCCATCCACAGTGTGAATGATACACACAGCCTCATTGTCTGGCAGATGCACACAATGTCCACAGTGGTTTCCCATCTGCAAACACTTATTGCCCAGCCTGCTATCAACTCATTTCTGAATTCTCCCTCCAGTCCTGTGAGGGCTCTGTAGCCTCTCCTGTGGACACAGGCATTTGATACCAAGGCCATCTACCTGGAGTGACAGCACCCACACCACAGCACATCCAGATAACAAGTCCCACTCACCTCCATCCAGAATCCAGCAGGTTCTGTAATCTGCTCCTGCCTTCATTGCCCATAACCAGTCAGTGTGGCTGTCAGCAGAGGACTGGCCACTGGTTGCCTCACGACGCAGAGGGCACACCTCCCAGTGACTGTGATGTCATAGAATGCTGCTAGCCACTCACAGGTGGGGTCTCATGTGGCTGGAGGGTGAGGGTCCTTAGCCCTGCCTTCATCAAAAACCACCAGATGTGGGGCTCTTGTCCCTTCAGGGCTCAGGTGAAGAGGACAGGGCTGTGGCTGAGGTTTCATGAAAGCCTGTTCCCTCTGTTACTCAATCTTTGAACAAGAGCCAAGGTAGGCGATTTAATGTTCTATGAGTTCTATCCTTCATATTCAAAGAAGCTTGCCTTAGTACAAAGCTGGCTTTTTCTTTTGTTCAACTGTTAATGTTTGCTGAGGTTTTTTTTTTTTTTTAAGATTATTTATTTGGCAGGCAGAATAACAGAGGAGATGCATACACCAACACATACCTATACCTAGATGTCTTCCAGCTTTGGGTTTATTTCCCAGATGGCTGAATTTACCAGGGCTGAGCGACATTAAAGCCAGTGCGACTTTCTTCCAAGTTTCCTCTAGAGGTGAAGGGACAATGCTTCCCTCTCTCCTGAAATTGTGGCACAACACTCTACCCAATGTCAAACCCCCTTCATCATGATAACAAACACAATGATTTCAGAGTCATATTCGTAACTAAAAACTAGACCTTGGAAAATTCTGAATGAAGAGGAGAAGGAAAACCATGACCCACATCTGCCTGGGAATCAATGTCGGGGCACCAAGCCAGTGCCATTCCTACTCTGTTCTGAGGTGTTTGTTTGTTTGTTTGTTTTTGCTGCAGAGTACAACATCTCATTCATAATGACACATATTCAAAAATAGCATCACTATTCATGTCGTGCTTAATGTTGCTTCACAAAGAACTCAACAAACTGTCAATGACAATCACGGTGCTGCTTCTCACAGCAACATACAAAGCATGAAGATCTATAGACATGTATCTATGCCAGTTGACATTTCAGGCAGATTTGAACTGTACCAGGGAAATCGCAGGGTTTGAGGGGATTTTTTAGGTACATTGATTTCTTCTGTTTTTTAATGAAAATTTAAAATGCGAAGTATTAGTATCCCTGCTAATGCATCTGGGAAAGCAGCTGACGATGGCCCAAGTGCTTGGCACTCTGTACCCTCTGAGACATCTGGAAGAAAGTCCTCATGGCTTCCGGTTCCCGCCTGGTACAACCCTAGCTCTTGTGGACACTTGGGGATTTGAACCTGGAGATGGAAGATGTCACTTTGTCTCTCTGAATAACCCTTCCTTTCAAATGAGTAAGAAGTTAGCCTCGTTGAAAGGTAGCACCCGTTGAACAGTAATTTCCCCAAGCTGGATGTTCTGCTCGTCCCACAGAAGGAAGTTCGGGGCCTCCTGGGTGGGGAGCCTGTGGTCAGGATGATCTGTGATAGAGGAACTGATCATCTCAGTGCATTTTTCCTCAGTGAGGATGAACGCGTTCCCGTGCAGGTGCAGTGTTCTACTCTCACACTGACACTTTCCCTCCAGACAGGACCCCAAGTCTATCCTCGCTCGCACCCGCCTCTCAGATGGGCTATGTCCACTCACCGTGAGGAAGAGGCCTGGTCAGCGTGGGTCAAGCAGCGCCTCCTAAGCATGCTGCTCAGCTCACCCGTGTTCCCATGATCAGGGACACGGGATTTGGTTTTATCCAGGAAAGGAAGGTGCCTCTCACCCCGCCTCACTGCTCTTCACTGGGAGTTTGGAAACATGCTGCTTTTCGGTGAGTGGGACATCTGTCCTGCCGTGATGCGGCCTTTATCCGGGTCTTCCCCACAGTGTGTTGGCAGGCTGGGCAGTAGAAGGCTCTGGTCAGCTCTGGCGACAGCAACTCTTCTTCCATTATTTATTTATTTATTTTTAACAAACCTAAGAAGGAACCTGCAGTTTGTTTTCCCATGACTTCTTCTTGAGTTCTTATTTACTTATTTATTTATTTTGGAGAGATTTCTTTTTACTTATTTGAATGTCAGAGCCACAGAAAGAGATGGAGGGAGAGACTGAGAGAAAGGTCTTCCATGGAGGACAACACAAGAGGAAGGGTCTTGCTATGTTTAGGGGAGGGGTTCAAGTTGAAGCATGCAGAAACACGTATTTACATGTCTCATATGGTCACAAAGCCTAACCTCCCTCTGGGATGGAGAGCTTCCTGGTGGAGAAGGAAGTGAGGACCACCCATCACCACTCCTGCTTTATTTGCAAGAGAACCTTGTCCAGTTCAGGGTCTGTGGAGCTGGCATCTCTCCCTAAGACATCACTGAAATTCAACTTTTTAATATGCTTCCTTACTGATTGGAGGTGCTGAGTGACAGAGTTTGGAGAGATGGTCCTTCCACTGGTTCACTCCCCCAAAGACCTGCAACAGTCAGGGCTGGTTCTGGCCAAGCTGGGAGTCAGGATCCAGGAGTCGGGAGCCAGGAACCAGGAGCCAGGAGTCAGGAGCCAGGAGCCGGGAGCCAGGAGCCTGGAGCCAGGAGCCAGGAACCAGGAGCCGGGAGCCAGGAGCCAGGAGCCGGGAGCCAGGAGCCTGGAGCCTGAAGCCAGGAACCAGGAGCCGGGAGCCAGGAACCAGGAGCCAGGAGCCAGGAGCCGGGAGCCAAGAACTACATGATGATTTCCCAAATGGATGCTAAGGGCCCAAGTACCAGAGCTATCTTATGTTGTATCTCTAGGTAGATTATCAGAGAGCTGAGTCAGAATCAGAGTAGATGGGATTTGAACCAGCAATCAAATCCAGGATTCCAGTGACTCAATGCAAGTGGTTGCCTAGCGTGATGTGCCAAAGCGCCTGCTCCCAGGCATGGGGACCCCCGATTATTTTGGTACTGCAAAGGCCACTGTACGGGCCGAAAAGGAATGAATATTGCCTTGTGGTGAACCACACTGGATTGCCCAGCTGTGCTTGCTGGCTTTGGCCCTGGAGCACAGGAAATGCAGACCCTGCAGGCGGGGTGATGGCTCAGGGAGTTGGGTTCTGTCACACTTGTAAAGGGAGATATGCATTTTATTTCTGCTCCTAGCCTGGGCCAGCCCCAGCAATAGTGGTACTTCAGTAGTTAGAAAATATCTTTTGGCTCATTTGTCTCTCAAAACAACCAAGCAGATCATAGATGCCAAAACACCCAGGGCTTCTCCCGTCTGTTCTCTTCCAGGGCAGTCAACAAACACCAATCATGCTGGACTCAGTGCTCACCTGGGGTTCCATTAAGTGCTCTGGACCTTGCAGGAAATGTCAGTCACTGCTCACAGCATGGCAGCAGGGGGCGCTGTCCCATGTGTCTTTTGGGTGATGGGGAGACAAGGTTTAAAGAAATTACTCAGTCCTCTGTTGTGGTACCAGGAGTCCTCTGCAGGTTCCAATGGACTGCCATGTCCTCCATGTGCACCTGGGTATGCTGTCCACTGCTCCATCTGAGCCTCTGAGGCTCAGCTTTGACATTTGCACTCCATGGAACCTGCACTTTTCTTCATGGTTGGGATTCTGAGTCCAGCAGTTTGATTGGGGAGATCCCCAAAGAAACTTTGTCTGAGGTGATCCTAGACTAGATTCTTGTGTATGTTTGCCAGTAGAGGGCCCGGCACAGTCCGTCACCCCAATCAGCTGGTGGTTGCAATTGCTGGGTCAGTTCTGTTTCCAGCCGTGTCTTCCACTCGAACCAATGGATGTTGCAGTCCAGCCTAATTCTGCCCATCACACACTCGGCCTTCACATAAACCATTGGGAGCCACAGCCTAGTCGGAGCGACCTGCAACAACCCTCACCAGACCTGCCCCCTGCCCTGGTTCCCGTGTTTGCCAGTATGTGCAGCAGACTAGCCCAGTCAGTCCCACATCCCAGATTTTCCCTTAAGAGTGGGCAAGCTGCACCAAGGTGCCTGTCCACTATCTCTGAATCATTCCCTTTCGGTTTGTCCTTCAACACTGGGTGTTGGTCAGGGATGAGGTGCCACAGGAAGTAGCAGGTAGGCAGGGAGGCAGGGAGGCAGGAAGTTGCAGGTAGGCAGGCCTCCCTGTGTGGTCCTTCAAGGGACTGAACATGCTGCAGGGGTCTGCACTGTGATACACTCAGCCTGGAGGGGGTCCAGTGCATCCACTGCTCAGGCCACTGGGTGGGATGGTCACTTGAGACAAGAGACTTGTCAAGGGTGCCAGATAGAAGCAAACAGCTGAATCCATGCTAGTGCACACAGGCGCCTTCTGCTACCGTGTCTCTCACTTCTTCCTCTCAGAGACCTCTTCAAGTGTGCGCTATTGCTACTTGCAGTTTTCAGCTCCAGAAAATGTGTTCAAGGAGATTGAGCCATGTGTTGAAGTCACACAGCTCCTCAGTGGCCAGCAGTGAGACTGGGTGCTGGGGGCCTAAGATTTTCCATCTGTGTTACTCTGCAGTCTGCCTGAAGGTTAGTGCTGGGTGGCTTGCCTTAAAGCCATCTCCACAGCGACATTTGATGGTTTGGAAGTGATTGTTGGAAGGACATTGTGAATCTCACCATGCAGAGCCAGAGCTAGTTGCAATTCCTCCAGAAGGCCCCAGCAGCAGTTAATATGGGAACGAATACACAGAAAATTCCCTGATGAGCAGGTTTTGACATAAGAAACAATATAGGTCAACACATTGTGTGTTAGGGAGCTGTCTCTTGCTGTTGAAATATAAATGGTTCAAGTCTCCCTCCCCGGATGCCTGCATGATAACCTTCCTTTAAAAGTCTGATGCTGTTAATGAACTTTGGCTATTGACCATCAGTCGGGAGTCCACACGTGCTATCATAGGCTCCGCATACCAAGTCCATCGCCGCAGGACAGCGAACAAATGATGTCATTAGTCACTGAATGTGATCGCCACACATAAAACAGGGACAGGTGTGGCACGGTGAGGGCTCACTGAGTTCTTACATGTGGGACACCCAGGCAGAAGATGCCGCCTCTGTGTGCCAGGCAGTGGACCAAGCAATTTCAGGCTCTTTTGTTGTTGTCCTTGCTGTTGTTATTTTTATTATGTATTTCCATAGGTAGAGAAAAGAGGGAGGAAGGGAGGGAGAAGGGAGTGATTCACTGTTTCACTGGCCAAATGCCTTCATTTGTTTCACTGGTGAAGCTGCGCCAGCCCACGGCCAGGAGCCTAGGGGTCCATCCTTATCTCCCGTTGTGGGAGGCAAAGTCCCCAGCGTTTGAGTCAGCACCGCTGCTCCCCAGGTGCATTGGCAGGGAGCTATACTGGAAGCAGGACTTGAACCTGCACGCTACGGGGATGAGGGCATCCCCGGGGTGGCTTACCTGCTGCAGCACAGCACCTGCCCCCAGTATCCTCGATGGAACATGGGTGAGCAGCCTGGGCATCAGCTGAGAGCTTGTTAGGAATGCAGGATCCCAGATGCATCCCTCGGTGTCTGAGTCAGAATCTTCTTGATAACAGGGGCCAGGTGACTGATAAATAAGAAGGCTGGGGATCCTTGGCCCACAGAAGTGGCTTCCCTCATTCATCTCCCCCTAGGAGCAGCCTCAGGTCCACCAAGCCCTGGTGGAGGGGTGGGGAAAGACCACCAACCTGTAGGAGCTGGAGGACCTGGCAGTGATGGGTGCAGCCACTTCAACAGTTCCAATACCACAGGGAGGACTCCGATTGTTTTATTTTATTTATTATTTATTTATTCATTCATTCATTTTTCTGAATGTCTGTATTCTATCATTGTTTTCTGAGTCCTCCAGTTCTCTGTCAACCTGGCACTTTTCAGAAAGAAAAGCAGATTCAAGGATGATCTGGGACAACAGTGCCACGCTGTGGCCAATGTTTGGAATTACATAGGAGGACTTCCAAATTCCTTCTCAGGGACAGGGAGGGCTATCTCAGAACCTGCATTCTACCACTGGTACAGCCTCAGCCTGGGGTGGCTGGTCCTGGAAGCTGGTGCTGGTGCTGGAGCTGGACCTGGGAAATATCTTAGCTCCAAAGTCATGATTCTAACCCTCCTGACATGCAGCTACTTTCTATACTCAGTAGAGCCAACTGGGGAGGCCTGGATTCTGGGATTAGTTCCAGAAAGTCACAGGCTATGTCAAATTGGTCAGGGACTGGGACCTGCTTGCCTCGTGGCATTTTGTGAGGTTCAGAAGAACCCTTTGGCCATTTGAAACTGGGTTTGGACACATATAAAATGAGGCTAGCATGTGGCGTCTGGTGCTCCCAGATGTGAGGTCCAGATGGATGCCTGGAGGGTGGCTTAGCAATGCACCAGAACACTCAAGAGTTTAGGAATTCCAGAGAGCAAGGCAGTAACGGCTGTAATGCTGTGCACCTGCCGCCTGTGGGGTCTGGCTCCCCCTGCTGGCATAGGGTGGCAAGGGCGGCAGAGGAGCCATCTCGCCATGCCTGCTGCCACTTGCAGGCAGTGGGAAGAGCATATCCAGCCTGCTTGTAGCTTCTCATTCCCACTTACAGTTAGCAGAGATAGGCTAAGGCCATGCATGGGTGCAGGGGAGTCGTGACTGCTGTATTGTAAACTACAGCTACTTATCTTTCTTTTCTTTTTTTGAATTTCAATATTTTGATGAAAGTGCGTTATTTAGCCATGTTTAACCAAGAACTCTTCCATAATTTCCAAATATGTGTCATATCATAATAGCCGTTTCAAATCTCCATCATGATAAACAGTAATATTTCAGAGACGAGTTTGTAATTTAAAGCTAGATCTTAGAAAAATTCTGAATGAAGGAGAAGCAGAAAGCTCTGCCCCAGATTCTTTGATGCATCTGGGAATCATTGTTGAGACGCCAAGCCCCTGACATTACTGCCTGAGTGTCAGGCTTCTTTCCCTGCAGAGTGCAACTCCCATTCATAGGGCAGACCTTCCAAAATAACAGCTATAGTCACACTTTCCTTCCCCTGCCTTTCCCATCATCTTACTTACAGAATCCCTGCTGAAGCCAGTAACCTTTTAGAAAGGTGGGTGAGACAAGCTGCACTCCTCATGGCACTGTGGTCTCCAGAAGTTAGAAAAAAACTGGTGAGATCACTGTGGGATGATGGGTAAACACAGAGATGGGGCAGTATGCCAAGCCTACAACGCAATGCGGGAAGCTTTCCTGAAGGAGGTGCTGTGTATGTGTTCAAGGCAGGCAGGAACAAGCCTGGTGACAGAGACAGGATTGAGCATTTTCGGCAGCAAGGGGGCGGCTGGCACAAATGCCTGCACCAACTCCCTTTGCCCAGTAGTGAGCAGCTTTGACTGGGGCAGACCTGGGTGCAGTAACTATGACACCATTTGATGTGTCAGCATTCCACACCTGAGTGCCAGGCTCCTGTCTTGGCTCCTCCAGTTCTGGACCAGCTGCCTGCTCTTGGGCACCCTGGAAGGTGCCATGTGATGGTTCATTCCCCTCCTGGGTTCCTGCCAACTCTGTGGGAGGCACAGACTGGGCTCCAGGCCCTGGGCTTTAGACTGGCCACGTGGTGGTGATGGAAGCATTTGGAGAATGAACCAGGGATTGAAAGACCTCCCCATATCTGTCTCTCTGTCCTCCAAAGAAATGCGGACAAGTCTCACTCACCTCCATCTAGAATCCAGCAGGTTCTGTAATCTGTGCCCCTGCCTTCACTGCCCATAACCAGTCAGTGTGGCTGCCAGCAGAGGACTGGCCACTGGTTGCCTCACGACGCAGAGGGCACACCTCCCAGTGACTGTGATGTCATAGAATGCTGCCAGCCACTCACAGGTGGGGTCTCATGTGACTGGAGGGTGAGGGTCTTTAGCCCTGCCTTCATCCAAAGCCACCAGCTGTGGAGCTCTGGTTTCCCCACGGACAGGTGAAGAGGGCAGGGCTGTGGCTGAGGTAGCATCGTCCCTGGAAAGCAGCTCCCTCAGTTATGAAACCTTCCAAAGAGAATCAAGGTAGGTTATTTAATGGTTGTGAATTCTATCCTTAACGTGAAAGTAAGGCTTTTCTTTTTTCCAATTGCCAATATTTACCAATTTTTTAAAGGGTTGTTTTTCTAATTTATTGGATGGGTAGAATGACATAGGAAACTCATATACACAAACATACACACGGATGGCCACCTTTGAGTTCAGTTTCCAAATGGCTGAAGCAGCTGGGCTGGGCAAGGCTGAAGGCCGGGGCCTAAAACTCCATCTAGGTCTGCCGTCTGGGTGACAAGACCCAACGCGCTTGGACAATCTTCACGTGCCTTCCGGGTGTGTTAGTAGGGAGCTGGATCAGGATTTGATCTGGTTCTCTGCTATGCAATGCCCGGTACTTAGGTCACGGCTCAACCTGCTGTTCTACAACGCAGGCCCCAGCATTTGCTCCACTGCTTTCTGAGCTTTGCTACATCTTTTGGGTGAACTGATACCCTTTGGGATAAGAGGAGTCTTGAAATGTCTCATGGGAAATATGTATTATGAGAAAACACTGAATTTTAGATTTTTTTTTTTGTCTAACTAAATTTACTCTTTAAAGAAAAAAAAAAAAGTTCTGGTTGGATCCAGAACACACAGAGATATTCTCACAACTATGGAGCCCAGAGCCAACTCTAACACCAATCACCTATTCTTTTGATGAAAGTAGCATATTTATCCATGTTTAACCAAGAACTCTCTCCCTCACCCCTTAATGTGACACTGCACAGTAGCCATTTCAAATCTACTTCATGATAACAGAAATATTTCAGAGTCAAGTTTGCTACTGAAAAGTAAACGTTGGAAAACTTCTCCATGAAGCAGCAGAAAGCTCTCTCCTGGAATTCTTTCATCTGGGTGGAAATCACTGTCGGCACAACCGTGACAACTCCTCAATTCCCGGCTTTTTTTCCTGCATAGTCATCTCCTTTATAAACACATATTTTCTTTTTTGAAATACCCTCTGCCTTCTCATAATGCTGAAAGTTGCTTTCCAGCCTCACAGAGAACCCATCAAATGAAACTCTCAATGAGAACCACGATGCAGACTCTCACAGCAAGCTACGGAACCAGAAGATTCACGGGGCTGTATCTATGCCAGTTAGCATCACAGACAGATTTGAAACGTGCCAGGGGAACCTGAGAAATACGACAGGAGTTATAAGGTACACAGATTTGTTTTTAACTTGACAACTTAAAATGTAAACTGTTTTATTTTTACACTCCTAAACTCTGAACAGATGCTAGTCCAGGTTGAGACCGGGCACTGTGGTGTGGTAGGCTTGTCTTGAATTTACTCAAAGCAATCCGATGGATAAAATTTCAATTTGTTTTTCCATAACACTGTTAAATTATTTCTTATGTTACTTTTAAATGCATTTTTTGCTAATTCAAAAGTTAAGAGTCACAGAAAGAGATCTAGAGAATTTGCGAGAGATTGAGAGAATAATCTTCCATCTACTGCTCACCCATGCACCTAGCAGGAAGCTAGTTCAGAAGCGGAGCAACTGGGACTCACTCTGAATCGAGACCTGCATGGGACGCTGACAGAGCAGGCAGCGGCTGAATCTGCCTGGGACAGTGCCAATCCACAAAAGTCTTCCTAAAATTACAAAACAAAGATGCATCTCTGCCAGTGTGAAATCTCATCCAAGGCCCTGAAAAGTCTGTTGGTTCCTGTTTTTAATCTGGCAGGCATCATTTGGGCGATATACTAGATATTCCTATTCTCCAACTTGTTTTTATAAAATTAAATTTAGTAATTTTTATTTAAAAATCAGAATTACAGAGTTACAGAATTACAGATAGAGTGAGATTGAGAACAGACAAAAGCTCTTCCTTTTGCTTGTTCGCTCCTCAAATGGGGAGTTAGGCTGATTTGAAGCCAGAGCCAGGAGCGTCTTCTGTGTCTCTCACATAGATGGAGGTGGTCAAGGCATTGGATTATCTCTGTTTTCCAGCCATTAGCAGGGAGCTGGATCAGAAGTGGAGCAACAGGGACTAGAACTCTCACACCTATGCCATTCTGACATCACAGGAAGAGGAATGCTATGCTACAGTATAAGCCTCCTGCTCTTTCTTTTTATTCTTTTTGGTTCATTTATTTGAAAGGCAGAGCAACAGGAGTGGGAGTGATGCGTGTTCCTTCTGTTGGTGGCAGGGGCTGCACCTGACCAAAGACAGAGAACCTGGAGATTGATTCAAGGCTCCCATGTGGGTTTCAGCATAGTAAAGACCTGGGTTGAAGTCACAGAGCTCCTCACTGGCCGACAGTGAGACTGGGTGCTTGGGTCCTAGGCTGTGTCCTTTGTGCTACACTGCGGTCTGCCTGAAGCTTTGTGCTGGTGACACCTGCTTCAGAGCCACCTGAACAGTGACATTTGCTGTTGTGGAAGTGATGTGCATCAGTCACTGAAGGTTTGTGATTGTCACTCATGAAACAGGGACAGCTGTGGCCCTGTGAGGGTTCAGTGAGTTCTTACATGTAGGGCCCCGGGTAGGAGATGCTGCCTCTGAGTGCCAGACAGTAAAGAAGGCAATTTAAGGCTCCTTTTTTTGTTGTTGTTGCTTGTGTTTTTCCGCCTACTTGAAAGGCAGAGAGAGAGAATCTTTCATTCATTGTTTGGCCAAACGCCTGCTGGGACTGTGGCTGTGCCAGACCATGGCTGAGAGCCAAGGTTTCCCTCCAAATATCCCTGTCATTGAGTCAGTCGCTTCCCAAGTGCATTGGCAAGAAGCTGGATTGGAAGCAGGGACTTGAACCTACACTGTGACAGGGGAAAGGGTATCCCTAAAGGTGGATTACCTGCTACACAGTAACACCTGCCTCCACTCCACCTCCATAAGGATCCTCAGCCTCAACATCAGGCAAGGGTCAGCAGCGTGGGCGTCACTGAGAGCTTGTTAGGTCCGTTCCAGAGCGTCTGAGTAGAGTCTGTCTTCTAACAAAAGGCCAGGTGACTGATAAGGCATGGATGGTTGGGGAGTCCTGGCTCATAGAATCAGCTTCCCTCACCCATCTCTACCCACAAGCCACCCTTGGTATGCCAAGCCATGGTGGGGGCGGGGATTCTTTTAGTCCCTTCTGAGGCTCAAGAACCAGATAGCAACGAATGAATGCTGATGCTACGGTACTTCTAATGCCGCAAGTGAGCTGCCATTGCTAGATATCTATCTAGCTAGCTAGCTAGCTAGCTATCATGTATCATGTATCTATTTATTTACCTATCTAAGTTTCCAGATTCCAAGTCCTCCTCCAGTACTTGGCCAACTTGGCACTTTGAGAAAATCAGATGCAGCAATTTAGGCGAAGTGATCATGGACAACAGTGCCACCTTGTGGTCATTGCTCATAATTACAAAAGGGAACTTGAAATTCCTCCTCATGGACTCTGCCTTCCACCACTGGCAGAGCCTCAGAGATTTGCCTGGGGTAGTCGATGGTAGAAGCCATGCTGAAGCTGGACTCTGGGGCAGCTTGCCTCTAAAGTCATGATTCTAATCGTGTGGATAGATTTCCTTTGTTGCAAGAGAAAGAGCTCACAAAACACGCAGCAGTTCTCTTCAGCCTCTCTGTAACCTCTGCCATCTTGCACGGTAGAACCAGGTATAGTCAGCCCTGAGTTCTCGGGATGCCTTCCCAGGCACTCCTCAGCTGTGAGTGCCAAAGAGGGCCAGAAGCTGAGACCCGCTTGCTTGATGAGGTCTCATCAGTGTCCCAGGAAGACTTTGGCCATTTAAACCAGGTGTGGACTCAGGTGCAAAGGGTTAGCAAAGTGGTATATGGTTCCTGAGACCTGAATGGCTCACAAGAGGTGTTTTTCCCCTCGTTCCTCAAGACTGCCCATAACCAGTCAGTCCCATCCCCCCAGATGGGAACAAGGAGTCTGGCTTAGGACATGCGCCCGGATTCTCAACAATTCCAGAAATGAGGTTGCATTGGTCTGCAATGCTGTTTGCCTGCTGCACATGGGGTCTGGCTCCTCCTGATGGCATAGGGGGTCCTGGGTGCCACGGGCACCATCTGAACTCACACACTACCACTGTGCAGGCAATGGGAAGAGCCTACCCAGCCCAGTTATCGCCTGTCATTCCCACTCACACACAGTGGGTAAGGAATGTCACAGGGCCGTACTTGGGTGCAGGTTGCTGGGGGAGAAGCTGTCTGGATTTCCAACTAACGGGAGAGATAGCATCAAAGACCGCCAGCAGCAGCCACGATGACTGTAGATTTTTGGTCAGCCAGGGAAACTGTGCTTTCCCATAAGTGATGGGGCTTGCCATTCCAGCAGCCTGCAGGGGGTACACTCTCAAGGGGAGTAAGAGATGGTTCAAGCAGTTGAGAGGCTGCAAATGAGTTCCTGGCTCCTAGCTTCAGACTGTCCCACACCCAGTTGCTGGTGGGCATTTAGGGAGTAAACCAGCAGATGGAAAATTTCTCTTTCTCTATCTCTCCTGTCTTTCAAAAACTGATGTTAACGAGATGGGCTCAGATGTGTCTGTGGGGACAGCAAGGAAAGGATGGCTACAGGGATGGCAGATGACTTGGGGCCTCTAGGAGCATCAGCTGCAGAAAAGCCAAAGTGCATGAACGTCCCAGCCCCCTGCTGGCTGTGACCCCAGCTGTTCTCTAGCATTCTCTTGCTGTTTTTCTTTTGCCTTCCTCTATCTGCTTAAGCTTCCCGTTTCTTCTTCATCCCTCTAGTCTCTGATGGCCCAAAGACACAAACCTCAGACACCTTAGATCCGCAGCCATTATAGCTCCCAGCATGTTAACGGAGCTAGTCCTTACCCCAAAAACTCTCGCTCCTGTATTAAAAACAAACAAACAAAGCAGAACAATAGTCTAACTTGTGCTGGGCTTTGTACTATTCCCCAGCCCACCCTCTGAATTCCTTCCACATAACCCTGCCCCCAGAGGAGAAGGCCCCTGAATTTGAGAAGCCTGTGAAAAGCTAACTCCGCTCCACTTGTTTCTCTACCCCTTGGAACACCCCTATGCCTGTGTAAGAAGAACCTGTTTGCTGAAGGATCCTGCCGCTGCCACGTGTTTGACCACCTCTGTGATTGAATAAATCTGTTCTGGCTGCAAATTTGTACACTGTCTCCTCTCTGTTTTATTCCATTTTCCTAGCAGTCCCTGCCTCCTTCGATCCATCCTCATACCAGAGTAAAACACGACTTTCATCGTGTTGCTTTTCTGTTTTGCTGACTTGGAGAGTTTGTTTTGCCTCGTGGCTGCGTTGATTTTGTCACTCAGACTGATTGCTGTGGGGTCCTGGAATTCTGTCAGTTAGTCTAACTTAGTAGTTGGACTCTTGGGAGGTTTTGCTGGATTCAGCCAGAGCCAGATGTCTGCAGCTAAGCTGTACGGAGCTTGGTGCTCAGCACACAGAATTGGGATGGGCTAAGCTATGTAGAAAGAGAGGGAAAACAACATTGAGATCTTCAAGTGAGAGAATGAGTTTTTTGCTGATGAAAAGACGCCCACAGAGGCAGCAAAGCGCTCCACTCAGACACTCTGGGAACCAGGGTCTCCACTGGCTTATAGTTGCAAGACCTGAAACACGTGGTCCCCTTGCTGACAAAGACAAAGAAGGCAATAGGGTCTGTCATAGGAGTTCATTCATCCCGAGTGCAGCATCCTTGAGGGCAAGGGTTATGCCATGTGTATTTGTCTGCCTCTTCACAAATCTGGGTGAGTGGCCAGCATTTTAATTCAGTGGGTTTAAGCCGCTGTCTGCAGTACCAACAGGCACTGGTTTGTATCCCAATGGTTCTACTCTCCATTCAGCTCCCTGCTAACAGACCAGGAAAAGCAGTGAAAGATATCCAAATGCTTAGACTTTTGGACCCATGTGAGAGACTCAGAAGAAGCTCCTGTTGCTGACTCTTGGCTTTGGTTTTTCCCCATCCTGGGCACTGCAGACATTTAGGGAGTGAAGCAGCAGATGGAAGGTCTGTGTTTACCACTATGCCTTTCCAGTAAAAAAATGTAGCTTAAAAAAATTAAAGATTTATTTTATTTGCATTGGAAAGGCAGATGTACATAGAGAAAGAAAGAGTGGGGCCCAAGACTTTGGGCCATCTCATACTGCTTTCCCAGACCACAAGCAGGGAGCTGGATGGGAAGTACAGCAGCTAGAACATGAACTGGCACCAATATGGGATCCCAGTGCTTGCAAGGCAAGGATTTAGCTACTAGGCCATATAGCTGGGCCCAAAATATGTAACTTAAAAATAGAAATCTGATGAAAGATGATGTTAAAGTGAAGTTTGGCCAAGAACTCAGGGAAAGGTACATTCTGTTCGTTTTTTTTTTTTCCCACTGGGCCCACAGCAAGGAACGAGAACTGGTTAATGGAAACCCATCCAGCCATGAAGGACCTTGACCATTTGGCCCAGTCATCCAGCGTGCTTCCAAGACAGCATGCATGGCCCCTGGCTCAGCTCTCACCATGAAGAGGGAAGGCTTCCTCTTCCACTTCTTTCAGAGACAGGGAATGGAGTTATGAGTGTCTGCCAGGCTCCAAGGCCTGCCTCTAGACAGGCAGAGTCAGGTGAGGTGGGAGAAGAAACCATGAGTGAGAAGGGTGCCTAGGCTTTCTCCACTGGGGACCCAACTCAGGCCTGGTTCCTGCCTCACTGCATGTGCATGGACCTCCCAACATGGTGTCTCTATGCTTGTGGCTCATTGCTGTGGGTGCATCGAAGATCCCATGTGAAAGAGGATGCTAAGAAGCGAGGGAAGCAGTCTTGACTCTTTGTCCTGTAGGGAAGCTTATTCAATTTTACATGAATTTTTACTGTATCTTACTGACTTCTCTAGGCCAATTCTCACAGCCACCATATCAGGCCTGGGGGCAAATAGTGAATTCCCAAAGGCCATGCTCTTCACTGTACTAACACAATCTGTATATTTTCCACTATGGGGTGAGCCTTGCTGAGTAGTGGGTTAAACTATCACATAGAGTAACTTGCATCCCATAACCAAGGGCCTGGTTCCAGTCCTGGCTGTTTTACTTCTGATCTAGCCTCCTGTTAAGGCACCTGGGAAACAGCAGGTGATGGCTGAAGTATTTAGGCTCCTGTTACCCACGAGGGAGCTGAACGGGCTTTCTATAGCCTGGCCCAGCCATGGGTGTTACGACCATCTTGAGAGTGAGTCGGTGGGTAGAAGAGCTCTTTCCGTCTCTGTTACATTTTCTTTTGAATCAATAATTCTTTTTAAAAGTGTGATATCCACTTGGATGCTATTCACTAGAATTTGCAGGTACCAAGAACAATGATGGTGATGATACTGGTGGCCGCTGTTCACCCTGTGTCTACCGCATACCTGCCACAGGGCCGGATTCCATGCCTCTCCTGCTTCTAACAGCAACACATGGTATGCATGCTCTCCATTTTGTGGATGAGCTGCCTGAGGTTCAGTGAGGTGATGTGTCTTACCTAAAGACACTCAGCAAGTACCAGGTAGGGACAGTTCAGCCTGGGCTCGTGGATGGCTCCCCTGCCTCCTTAAAAGAAATGTTGTTTTTTAAAAAAAAACAAAGGTACACATGAGACCAAATAAGGGTTGCCTTTCAAGCTTCAATGACAATCATTCAATAACACAAAAGTCTGGCTCATGCTCATAGTGATAAAGCACATAGCTACCATATGCTAGATGCTTTCCAGGCACTTTATAAATTTATATTTGTTGGTTTCTCCTAACAGTGCTGTAAGGCAGGTGCTACATTACACCCATTCTTCAGATGAGGCAACTGAGGCACAGGGTTACGTAACTTAAGTTTTACACCTATTGAGTCTGGTTTAAATTGTCCAAGTGGCCTGAATTGTGATCATATGTGTGAGTAAAACAATACACAATAGTTAATGATTGGGCCCGGCGCGGTGGCACAAGTGGTTAAAGGTCCTCGCCTTGCACGCCTGGGATCCCATATGGTCGCCGGTTCTAATCCCGGCAGCCCCGCTTCCCTTCCAACTCCCTGCCTGTGGCCCCGGGAAAGCAGTCGAGGACGGCCCAAAGCTTTGGGACCCTGCACCCGCGTGGGAGACCCGGAAGAGGCTCCTGGCTTTGGACCGGCATAGCATTGCCATTGCGCTCACTTGGGGAGTGAATCATCGGACGGAAGATCTTCCTCTTTGTCTCTGCTCTCTGTATATCCGCCTTTCCAATAAAAAAAATAATAAAAATAAATCTTTAAAAAAATAGTTAATGATCATAGGCACAACCTGGGGATGTCTGGGGTTACAGGACAGCAGGGCGAGTTGCACGAAGGGCTTCTGGAAATTGTTTTATGTCACACACTTCACATGGTTAAATGTAGAAATGGAGAGGAATCTTTGTTCTACTTTCTGTCACTCCTGAACCTTGGCGCAGGGTTTAACACATGGAGACTACACAGTGGTAAGTGCTGCCTCCTTACTTTTCAAAAGGCTCATGGAAAAATGAAATGAAAAGAGAAATCCATTTTGATGCAAAAGTCGTTGAGATTGTAGACCACTGTTGTGGTGTAGCATATTAAGCTAGCATTTATGACATGAGACTCTCCTATTGAATGCTGGTTCAAGTCCTGGTTGTTCTGTTTCCTGTTTAGGTCCCTGACAATGTGCCTGAAAACTGGTAGTTGACGGTTTAAGTATTTGGGACCCTGCTATCCACGTGGGGAATTTGGATGCAGCTTCTGGCTCCTGGCTTTGGCCTGATCTAGACCTAGCTCTGAAGCCAGTTGGGGAATGAACTAACAAATAAACTCTCTCTCTCTCTCTCTCTCTCTCTCTCTCTCTCTCACACACACACACACACACACCCCTTTGTCACCCTACCTTTCAAATAAAAAAAGACAAGTAAAACCTCAAAAAATTTTGAGATTCATGCTTCCTCCCACCCACCTTTCTGTGATAGTAACTATAAGGTAACATGAGAAAAAAGAACTGGTCAAAGAGTTGGAACTGAACTTGTGTGACCTTGGCCAACCACTTCAAATTCCTGTGCATCTCCGCATTTTCTCAGGCATGGAGCAGTCTTCGGTGCCTGATTTCTAGGCTACTGTAACGGTTGGATGCCGTTGGGCTGGGAGACATCCGTGCAAACTCGAAAGCACATCATTTGATTGCAACCTTGGCTGCTTCAGTTGCCTTAGATCTAAGGAGCAGAAGTTTGCAAAGAAGGGAAGGGTTCCTATAAGGTTGCACTTAGCAGAAAGAGAAACAAGATGCAGACTTGTCCTGTGAGCTGTCAGAGTCTGAGTGAGACGCAGTTCAGAGTCAGGCATCATGGGAAGGCTTGAGGCCTTAGTGCTGACTAAGGTGGGCTTGTGGATATGCTATCCCAAGGTAAGACAATGCCTCCTCACCTTTGTCTGTACTGTCATTCCTACAATCATCCTCTCTGCCTCTGGACCCAATCCTTCTGATGGTCTCTGCATGTGCAGAACTTCAGCTCCTGACAGCCCTTAGAACTCAAGCACTGTCTGCCAACTGTCCCAGATCCAATTCCCAACACAATCTGCTAGGCTCCCTTTCTCAGCAGAGTTTTCTCCACCAGGGTGACACCTGGATCAATATATGCCTGGTCTAGTCTCATGTAGTGAGGAGATGGAGCCAGGCCATGTCAAACACTGTCTTCAATCGCTCAGTCTGGGGAAAGCCAGCCACCATGCTGCAAGGACACTGGACATCCCTTTGGAGAGGCCACAGGATGAGAAGCCAGGCCCCTGGCAGCCCCTGGCATCAACTTGCCAGTTAAAGGGTGAGCCACCCCCAAGGTCCACGTTCTAGGCTGTGGTTGATCCCTACTTGACCACTTAGCTGCTATGTCATGAAAGACCCTACCCTAAGGTCACCCCACTTAGCCACTCCTGAATTCTTCATTTTTAAATTTACAAGAAGAGAACAAATTTTATGCATTCCATATATACCGTTTTTAAAGCTTAATGATAGTTCCCATCCTTCCCTCCTTCCCTCTTACTTTGCTTTTAAGTTTTTCAAGAAATATTTCCAATTTTCTTTCTAATCATACACTTAACCCTCACTAAATGAAGGTTACAAACAATGATCACATCTCACAATGTTAATTACATTTGTACACATTACTCTTCTGTTGCCACAAATATCACACAGTATTTTTCTTTTGGAGACAGGCTTATTTCACTAAGCATGATGGTCTCCAGTTGCATTCATTTTGTTGTGAAAGACAGAATTTCTTAACTACAGCTAAGTAATATCTCATTGTGTATAGATACCACATTTTAAAAATTCAGTTGTCAGTTGATGAGCATCTAGGTTGATTCCATACTTCAACTACTGTCAGTTGAACTACTATAAACGAAGGAGTTCAGAAAGTTCTCTCATATGCTAGTTTCTTTTCTTTTGCATAAATTCCTAGGAGTGAGATAGCTGGGTCTTACAGTGGATCTGTTCTCAGATTTTGGGGAAAATCTCCGAACTATCTTTCTTAGTGGTCGTACTAGTTTACACTCCCACCAGCAAGAATTAGGGTTCCTTTTCTCCATATACTAACATTTATAATTTTTTTATTTTTGGATGATAGCCATTCTAATTGGGGTGAGGTGAAACCTCATTGTGGGTTTTTACTTGCATGCTTCTGATGGCTAATAATCCTGAACATCTTTTCATGTGTCCATTGGCCATTTGTATTTTATTTTTAGAAAAATGCCTATTTGTATCTTTAGCTCAGTTTTAACTGTATTGCTTGCTTTGTTGTTGAGATTTTTTGACATCCTTATATGCATTTTTATCAGATGTATAGTTTACAATTTCTTTTCCCATTCTGTCAGCTGTCTACTTTGTTGGGTGTTCCTCTGCAGTGTGGAAGCTTCTTAGCTTGAGGTAAACTCATTAGTCTATTTCTGTCTTTATTTTTTGTGCTGCTGAGTCTTGATCTGTGCCAATGTCTTGCAGTGTTTGCCCAATGTTTTCCTCTAGTAATTTGGTGGTTTGAGATCTTATATTTAGAGCCTGGGTCCACCATGAGTTGGCTTTTGCATAGGGTGTAATGTGGTTCATAATTGTGCATGCACAGATCCATTTTCTAATCTGAATGTTTTGAAGAGACTGTCTTTTCTCCAAGGCAAGATTTTAGCTCAGTTGTCAGAGGAAAGTTGGTTGCAAATGCTTAGATTCATTTTGGGTGTCTCTAGTTTATTCCATTGGATTCCATGTTTATTCTTTTGCAAGCGCCAAGCTATTTGGATTATAAATGCCCTACACTATACTTTTAAAGCAAGTATTGTTATGCCTCCGCACTTACTTTATTATTTAGGATTTTTAGCTGTCTTTCTTTTCTTGTAATTCCATATGAGAAGATTTTCTTTGGTATTTTGATTAGCATCACTTTGGGATCACATTTGGGCATTATGGATATTTTGATGAGATTAATTTTTCCAGTCTATGATCATGGAAGATTTTTCCCCACTTTTTTGGTGTCTTCTTCAATTTCTTTTCTTAATATCCTGCAATTCTCATCGTAGATATTTTTCACATGCTTGGCTAAATTATTCCAAAGATATTTAGATTTTTTTGTGGCTACAGTTCAGTTATGGAATTTGTAGTGTACAGAAAAGCTATTGATTTATACTTATAAATCAATAAATTTATATCCTGCAACTCCAAATTCTGTTTATGAATTTCAAGAATGTCTTTTTTGGAGGAGGGAGAATCTTAAGCGCCAATTTAAACTTTGCAGTATTCAGTGATTAAGCAGTTTTACAGAACTTTGCATTTTAACAATTGAAGAATAGAAAAGTTTTAGGCAGGTGAGTAGGGATATCTCCAACAACCCAGTGAGTGAGGAAGAATTTAACTCTACATCCTACCTAGTAAAGTTTAGGAGAAGCAAATAGGGAGCCTGATCAGTAAGCACAGGTTGAGTGATTATAGGATAGTTGGCCTTTTCCCTGGCTGTTCCAGACCTTTTATACCAACGTCTCTCTCTGTCCATTTGAAAAGCCAAATGGGAAACCTGGTAAGTAAGGTACAAGCTGAAAGAGTATCAACTATCTGACCTTCATTAGTTTCTCTATCTGAACTAATTTTGGGGCTCAGAAGTAACCCTGATGGTTGATGTAAGAGAGGGCTGGGAGCCAAGGCTGGAACTAGATAAAGACCCGAGAAAGCTCCTCTCCAGAGTCCAGAAGGAGATTTACAATTCTTTTATCTCTGAGTGCCACCGGGGCTCTTGGCTGTAGTTCCCATATCACCATACCCTATGTGAGGGTTTTGGGCTGCTACCATCCCGTGTGGGAAATCCAATAGGAAATGACTGACCTCAGAGTTCTCGGCCTCTGAGGGCATTCATATTCCCTGTGATCTCCTAGGCAGTCAGGATACGGTTCTCGGTGTCCATACTGATAATCCTCGACGAAGCATCCATTGCTTCTGTGGCGAAAGCACTTGCGAGATCTCCATGAATCTCCGGGACTAGGATACAGATCTCCTCTCATCCTCCTGTTCCACCCTGTTCCTCCTCTCATCCTTTTAAGAGGGTGTCAGCGTTGTGCTTGGATCCCACCACAAATTTCTATGGTTCTTCTAGTGTCTACAACCATTAAGAATTTGTTATCTTGATTGTGTTTATGTATGTTCCTTCTGTATCTAACTCTTATTATTTTTTATATCATGAAAGGATGTTGTATTTTACCAAATGCTTTTTTGCATCTATTAAGATGATCATATGGTTTTCATTCTTTAATTTTTCATGTTGTGATACCACATGTATTGATTTGTGTATGTTCCTCATGTAAGTCAGGTGAATGATTTTTTTTCTGATTTGTTGTTGGGTTCAATTAACTTGTGGATTCTTGCATCTATGTCCATGTGGGATGTTGGCCTATAGTTCTCTTTGTTGCAAATTTTCTGGCATAGTTGGAGTGACAGGGGATAGCACTTGAATCATTGGTTGCTACTTTCCTAGGCACACTAGTTGAGACTCAAACCAGTGCCCATATTGGGTGTGTTGATATCATAGGTAGGAGCTTAGCCCACTCTACAACAACACTAACTCCAGGCATCTCCCATATTCAGTCTAGGGCCCCACTCCTTCCCAAGCAATATCCTGAACTTCTATTTAATTTGTGATTCAACAAAGGTCAGAATTGAAGTTTGGGCTTTGTTGTTGTTGTTGTTGTTGTTGTTGGAATTGGACCTGCAGCTTTAAGAAATATGCTGGGTCCTTAGTTTGTCATTTTTTTTTATCTGTGCAGTGCAGTTAGGTGCAAGCACAAGATCTGGTCTTTGGGGTCATGGTCTTTCTTTTAATTACAAGTGTAACAGTCAGTTGTTCTTAGTGCAGTGGTCCAGCAGGCATTCCATCATGATCAATCATAGGTGATGATTTCATTAATTATACCATTGTACACTATAAGTTATTATTACTAACATCCCCTTTCTCAAGCAGTGCCATATTCAAGGTCAAGGACATGAACAAATTAATTCCTTGATCCCATGTTGAAGGATAAGTTTCTTAGAGTCACTTCTGGTATGAAATATTGGATGAGTTAGAGTTAAGCCAGGGGTAAGGGGAATCCCATAAGTTTTTCTCTATTCCTCATTACTAGTTTAAAAAATATTAAGAGTTTATTTAAATGATGAAATCATAGGTACAGGTGGGAAATAATCAGGGGTGGAATGGGTTGGGAAGGGGAGAGAGTGGAAGAAGGAAAGTTTTTGCCTTCCATTCTGTATCTACAGGAATAAAGTCACCCCCCACACCGTGTTGTTTGTCTTCATATGATCTTAGGATGGGGAGGGGTGGTTTCATGATATCATTCTAGGTCGCCAGTGAGGGGAATACGTCCTGGGGGTCAACAATGTAGGTAGCCTAACATACACCATGTGCACTGAGATCAGATCACATGCCCACAGGTTCTGGTCCCTGAGGTTGGAGATCTTGAATGTGTCTGAGGCCATGATGAGATGAAAGAACGTGCTGCTTATTGATACCAAAAACCATTTGTAGGTTTCTCCCCAGCAGCAGGTGTAATGGTTGGCCCAGGGAGGCTTCTAGGCACCCATGCCCAGCCTGTCCCCAGCCCTGGTTCTCAAACCCACCATCAGGTACAATGACCAATTATTTATTTTAAAAAGACTTTAGGAGGAAAGAAAGGGGTGCCAGTGTACCAAAAGATAGTAATTCAGAAGGCATAGTTGCTCTTAAGACATGAGAAGATGGAGCAGGGTTTCTGTGGGACTGGAACTCAGAACTCTGAGAATGTTGGGCTGCCTGAGAGTGCTGGTATAACCGGTGAGGAATTGTAGTGAGAAGGATGCAATGAGGATATTTCTGGGAGAGTTGGAAGAAGGTGGAAAATGGGATCAACTTTGGCTGTTGGGCTAATGGGCCAACACTGGTTGATGCCCACAGGAAATAGAACAGGAAAGGGCAGGTTTCCAGCTTTCTGGTCACTCTCCAGTGCCCTCTGTCAGTAGTACCTCACAGGAAGGAAGCCAGCTGGTAAAGGGGAAATTGGTTGGCCAAACCTCATCCCCATACCGCAGAGGAGAGGGTAGGAGGAAGGCTTACAGCTGACAAACAACTTACTAATAACCTGAACACTGGCTCTGGGAAAGCCTGGTATCTGTAGACCCTGATGGGGATGCTGACAAAATAGGAATTTTATTTAAGGCTGGGATTTCTGCTTCAAGGGGTGACTTGAGCCATATATTAGAATACCTGGGTTCAAATCTGAGCTCTTCTCCGAATTCAGCTTTCTGCCTCGGTGCACCCTGGGAGGCAGCAGGTGATGGCCACCGTCCCCTGCCATCCACGCAGGGGACCCAGAGAGTTACTGGCTCCTTGCTTCTGCCAGGCCGTTACAACTTTTGCAGGCATTTGGAGAGTGAAGAACCACTAAATGGGAGATCTTTCTCAAATGGAATCAAAAAGAAAAAAGTCTGGGACACTGAAGCATTAGGTAGGACCCATGGACATGATCGTAGGAGGAAGTCCTTGTTCCCCCCACTAAAGGCCTTCCTCGCTTTCCTCCCCCTACCAGTTCTGTCTTCCTAGACCATGTGACCTCAGCCGAGGGTGGGTGGATTCTTCACTCGCTGGCTATTTTGCACACACTGGAACAAGTGCCCAGCCCAATTAGAGCCCTGAAGTGCGCCCTGCATGAGACCATTTTTGTGCCTTGTTGCAGGACTAGCAGCTTCTTTTCTTTATTTAGCACTTACACTTCCTTTTCTCATTAGCACGGGCCTTCTGGAGGCAGAGGAGGTAAGGGGGCAGTGTAGCTAATTAGAGAACCTGGGTGCCTTTTCCTCAGACCTCCGACCATTCCCAAACAGCTGCCCCGCCTGCTGGAAGAAGCAGAGCCTGCTGCTAGCCCATTCTCTCTTTTGAGAAACTATCAAAAAGCATTTGCAGGTAACCGTGCTTGCTTTACAATGGAGGGAAGCAGCACATTTTCCAATCACAGCCTGGATGACTGCTCCAGCTTGTTTAATTAATGGAGTATGCATCTGTTTGCTGAGGCTTTTTTGAATGTGTTTTCTGGAGTTCCTTAATTAGTTACAAAAAGCTGCAGGTGTACTGGCAAGGGAGAACAGTGGAGCCGGGATGTCTTCCAGGAGAGAGAGACTGTCTTTTTTTAATGTAAATATTTAGTCATACAATGATGAGGTTCATTTTATAAATATTTAGTCATATGATGATGAGATTCATTTTAAAGCTCTCCTCCTTATTTGGTCTGTATGCAGTGGTGTTAAGCTATACTTTGGCTTCATTTAGGTTGTTGACAAAATAAATTGAAATGGAAGAGACCAATTTTCATTATGACAGACACTTATATGCAGTTAGGCCATTACCAGAATGACAAGTTATTCTCGTGCTGTCACCGAGAGACCACTGCCTGGAATCCCAGGCACAGATGTCTGCACGGGAGATGAGATTCTGCATATTAATTCTTCCGATCGTACCACAGGGTGACATGTGCTGTGGGGAGGGACCAGCGGAGTGAAGGGGGTTCTGTCCTGTTGGTAAATGAAGATTGTTCTAGAAATGTGGATGTGTTGAGAAGGTTTATCCTCTTGTATCACTTTATGTAAAACTGGAGCTGTTTGTCTGCCAACTGTGGTCAAGACCAATTCTGGGGCTGTGAGACGATGTCACCCTTTGAAAGGCATTCATTGCTGAGTTGAAAGAGTGTGCCATGTAGAATGGGGATACTGTACTCTGATCAACCCAGAGGGCTGGACAGACTCTGGTCTATCCACCAAACTTGTCCCCCTGTCTGTTTCTTAAATAAGTTTTATTGGCATTCACCCAGTTCTGTTGCCCTCGATTCCTGCCACAACAGCAGAGTTGAGTAGCTGTAACTGTATGCCTTGCACAGCCCAAAATACTATCTGGCTTTTTGCAGAAAAAGTTTGCTGGGGCCAGTATTATGTCATGATAGTTTAAGCTGCCACCTGCAGTGCAGCATCCTATATGGGCTCTGCATCCCATATGCTGCTCTGCTGCTCTGCCTCTGATCCAGCTTCCCGATGACATGCCTGGGAAAGCAGCAGAAGGAGGCCCGGGGACTTGGTTCCCTGAACCAACATAAGAGTCCTGGATGGAGTTGTCAGCTCCTAGTTGTAGGCTGATCTAGCCCTGGCCATTGTCGCCATCTGGGAAATGAGTCAGCAGATAGAAGATCTCTATCTCTCTCTCTTTTTCCTCTCCCTGCATCTCGCTCCCTATTACTCTGCCTTTCAAATACATAAAAGAAATCTTGAAGAGAAAGTTTGCTGACTTCTGACTTATAAAGATCCTGTGGCCTACTGCACAAAGCCTTGGGAGACAGGGAGGTGTTTTACAGCCTTCATCACAGAATTCCATTTCCCAGTATGTAAGCTGGAGGAAAAAATGTTCTCTCCTGTGTTCTAGAGGTCTGTGCGAAACACAGGAGTTGACAGCATTTCTTCTAATGAATCTGACTTCTTCCTCAGAGAAACACATATTGGAGAGAGTGGCAGTTGGGATTCCTCGAGAGCATCTTTGAGGCACAGCAGCAAAACATAGTGGGGCTGGGTTCTCTTCAGGCTTCCGCCACTGCCCCGCACCCACATCATCCACAGCACTGCCAGGACAGCAGCACCTTCTTATGCCACCAAAGTGGGGCATGCGCATGGTGCAGTGGCGGTCCCTGGATGCCTGCCACTCCCACACACTTCCCACTTCCACATTCGGAGTTCTAACTGTTTTTCTCCAGTGACCTCAAGGTAGGTGTCTCCACTCTGGAAATCTTTTGTTCCCTTAATTTATTTTCTATTTTTGATGATGTTTACACACTAGATCAGGGTGGGAAGGATCGAGGATTAGGGGAAAGTGGATGAGATCATTGCTGCCACATTTTCTTTTTCTTCCTACCATGTCTGGAGGAAGGGGAAGTTAAGTGGAAAAGCTGTGCCCACCTTTCTAACCACGTCAGTGCCCAGTGATTGGGAGTGGCCACCCAATGTCATCCCAGCGTCCTCAATGTAGAGCATGTTCCAAGGGTTCTGCTTAAGTGATTTAGATAGCTCTGAAATGCTGTCGAACTTACCAACCCAAGGATAAGGAAATTCTTCCAAGGTCCATTGGCAGACATAGTCCACCTTAGAGTCTCCATTCGCCCAGATACTTGCTGTCAATGCTTGGTTGGGGCTGTTGACCAATTTGTTCTGTCCTCCTTTCTCCGTTATGGTATCAGACATCCTCTGAAGGCCCCAAGGGGACTGCCGTGTGCTCCATGTGCATCTAGGTATGCTATCCACTGCTCTGTCTAGAGCCACTGAGGAGGTCCAGTTTTGACTCATGCGCTGCATGGTCAGTCCACAGATCCTGCAATTCTCTCCATGGTTGAAGTTCTGAATCCAGCAGATCAGTTGGGGAATCCCCAAATAGACCTCATGTGAGGTGACCCCAGATCTGACTCTTGTGTATTCTTGCCAGTACAGGATCTAGCTTAGTCCATCACCCACATCAGCCTATGCACACACGAGTAGTGGCAATTGCTGGGCCAGTTCTATCTCTAGCCCCATCTCTTACACAAACCAAAGGATGCTGCAGCCAAGGCCAATCCTGCCCACTACACACTTGGCTTTCACATACACCAGTAGAAACTGGTGTATGTTGGAACTGCCTAGTTGGAACAGCCCCCAGTAACTCCTACCAGGTCTACCCCCACTCCAGTTCCATTGCTTGCTAGTATGTGCAGCAGACTGGTCCAGTCTGTCCCACATCCCATTCAGTTTTTGTATACATCAATGGGCATTAGAGCCTAATTCAACCCAACTGACCCATAATATCAAGCTCACACTCATGCCAGAGGGTGACACCACCTGTCTAACCAGGCCCACCCCCAGTCTTGGTTATAACTCTCATCAGTGGGAATTGCAGACTATCAGAGATGTGCCCACAGTTTCCTTATTGGACCTAATCCCAGTCCCAGATCTTCTGCTCTCCAGGCAGCTCAGCAGTCTTGCTTGACAGGATTTTCTCCTAGTCCCAGCACTTGCTAGTCAATGCTAAAGCAAAGCCGAACCAGTCTACACTTACTCTGGCTTATGCATGCACCATCGAGTATAGTTGGTTAGCCCATCCTGGTTCTTCCCCTAACTCAGTTCACATGCAAGTCAAAAGTTGTTTAGCTCTGCCCAGTTTGATCTGGCCCCAGTCCCAGTCCCTAGTGGAAGCAGGGGCCCAGCAGGGGAGCCTGTGATGCCTTGCTACCAGGGTTCCACCTGAGCATAAAAGTTTGAAGGATTAAGCTTCAAACTGACAAAGTTTGAAGGGGATCTGGCTGACTTTGTGGTGCAGTGAGTTAAGCTTAGAATGCAAGCATCCTCTATCGGGGTGCTGATTGGATTCCTGCCTGCTCTGCTTCTGCTCCAGCTCCCTACTAGTGCACTTGGGAGCCATGAAGGAGCTGCAGGATCCTGCCCTGCCTGGCCCAGGCCTGACTTTTACAGCCATTTGGGAAGTGGATCAGTGGATAAAAGATTTCGCTTCCCTCTCTCTCTCTCTCTCTCTCTCTCTCTCTCTCTGCTACTCTGCTTCTCAAATAAATTGTCCATAGATCTGCCTATTAAGAAGCTTGAAGGTGAAGTTGACTTTAGTTAAAAGTTTTGTCAGCATGCAGGCACAGATTGGTGAGCTGAATTAATCACTTTCTTTGTTTTTTTTTTTCAAATTTATTTATTTTTATTCCAAAGTCAGATATACAGAGAGGAGAACAGACAGAGGAAGATCTTCTGTCATTTGATTCACTCCCCAAATGAGTGCAATGGCCGGTGCTGCGCTGATCTGAAGCCAGGAACCTGGAACTTCCTCCAGGTCTCCCACATGGGTGCAGGGTCCCCGAGGCTTTGGGCCATCCTTGACTGTTTTCCCAGGCCGCTAGCAGGGAACCGGATGGGAAGTGAGACTGCCGGAACTAGAACTGGTGTCAATATGGGATCCTGGTGTGTTCAAGGCGAGGACTTTGGCCAGTAGGCCATGGCGCTGGGCTCCCACCTCCTTTGTTTAACCTCAACTGTATGCTGGTACTCATCTAGATCTACATGTAGTGGGTCCTGTAAAAGCTGCCAATAATTGGCCAGGAGACCCCCTCCCCGCCCCAAACCACCTGTTTCCCCTGGCCCTTCCCTTCTCTTCTCTTCTTTCCTTCACGTCTCTCTCCCTCTTCCTCTCTCTCCTCTTTCTCTCTCTTCTCTCTATTCCTCTCTTCCTCCCTCCCTCTATTTTCTCTCCCTCATTCCCTCCTTCCCTCCCTTCCTTCCTTTCTTCTTTTGGCTCATTTATTTATTTAAAAGGCAGAACTAGTGAATGAGAGGGAGAGGGAGGGGGAAATGGAGGGAGAGAAAGATATCAAAAAAGAAATAAAGCTTTTCTCTCTGCTGTTTCAAATTCCCCAAGTGGCCTTCATGGCCAGGACTGGGCTAGGTTGAAGTCAGGTTCCAGAACTCAACCCCCGTCTCTCACGTGGGAAGTAGGAACCTGGGCACCTGCACCATCTACTGCTGCTCTCCCAAGCACAATATCAGAGAGCTAAATTTGAAGCACAGCCGGTCCAGGCACTTGCATGAGTTGTTAGTGTTACACACAGTGGTTTAGCCAGCTAAGCCTCGATGCCAGCCTCCTTTCTCTGGGTTTTATTCAAAATGAAGATTTGGGATGGAAGGTTTTGAACATTTGCATTTGTTCACAAAACTGAGCACGTGGAGGTTGAGTCCTATCATCTGGGCAGTCTCACTCACTTTAATGTGCCATTAAATCTGGCCATTGCTAGGGTCCTGCAGGTGACAGCGCAAGGTGGAATTAGGTGGCAGGCAGGCCTGTGCAGCCAGGGCTCTGTGGAGAACAAAGAGGTGAAAGCAACAGAGACAGATTCCTCTAGACCTAAACACAAAAACGAATCCTTGGAAAGACAATAGAGAGCTCACAAGGCCAGACAGGAGGTCAGGGCTGGGAGATGACAGCTGGGGACAGTGCCACTATTGTCTTCTAGGAACAAATTGCTTCCTGGATGCCTCAGTTGCCTCCACCTGAGCCCTATGTGGGACCACCACTAGTGACTTGTGTGAATTAGAGAGATGTGCATTGCCCGCACTCACTAGGGATGCCCCCACCCAACAGCATGAGGACCAAATTGCCCTGGAGTTTGACCAGTACAGCCCTTCCCTGCCTCACTGCTCACTGCTGCCCTCTGCTGCTCTCTATGCAACAGCACCATCGTGTTACCCTCTTCAGAGCAAGGGCACAGGGTTGGTGAGCTTCTGGCTGAGGAATGTGGAAAGGGCAAATGCCCATTCTCTTTCGTTATCATGATGGGATTCTGGCTGCTCCTGCCCTTTGTGCAGAATGGGCTAATACAAGACCCAAGATCCTCTAGAAGCTGTGCCCAGGGCAGAGTCTCGGCTAATTCGCTGTAGAACTCAAGGGATGCCATTTACATCA
Source organism: Ochotona curzoniae (assembly GCF_017591425.1). Taxonomy (NCBI): domain Eukaryota; kingdom Metazoa; phylum Chordata; class Mammalia; order Lagomorpha; family Ochotonidae; genus Ochotona; species Ochotona curzoniae. Next base: position 27,614,894 of record NW_024465926.1, on the reverse strand, counting down.
TGGACTAAACCAAGAAGTTTCTGGGGCTGCTGTGGTGAGGTGTGCCTGTTCTTTCCAATGTTGTCTGCGTGATGATGCAGCGCCTCCCAGCCCTCCTCGTTTTCAGAGAACATCCTGTGAAATTCCGAACTACAGCATCATCTGGATACACAGACTACGAGCAAGGATTGAACTGCTGTCATTTCATCGTCCAAGTACGCCAATGTTCATTCACAAACACTCTGACAAACTGAATGTTTGCTCGCTTTTCGAAGAGTTCGCTTCTCTTAGATTGTGCCCCTCCCTGCCTCCCTCCATCCCTTTCTCTTTTTCTTAAAATCTTTACAGGAATTGCATTTCCCCTATTCAGAGAAATGTTCTCTGGAAACTCCATGGGGATATTGTGAGAGAAGTTGATATTTAAACTTGTGGCAGACATATTTACATTTGATGTTCAATTTCCAATGCCAAAGGGGAGAAAGATATTTCTAATGATTTTTAATCCAATAACAACAACAAAAAAAACCCTCAACAGCCGTTAAGAGTTTGAAATGAGAGTTTGAAAAAAAGAACAGTTTTCCTTCAAACCATTCTACCAAAATATTACACTGCTCTCTCCTTGGTTGAGCTGTTTATGTTCAATTTCCTGAGTTGAAGAACAGAAAATTATTTTATCCAAAAGCCTACATTTTGACATAAAACCAGGGAGAATTCCACTTCTTATATTTTAGTTTCCTCACTCCCCAAAGCAAGAAGTACTTCAATTAAATCTCCTCCGAGGGCTCCTCAGAGTCAGAGACCTTTAGAAATTGTGCTAACCCTTTCACATTTAGAAAAGCATATTTATAGAAGCAGAATGTGTCTGCAGTATGTGCTTGCTCCTCAGCACGGGATAAACGCCCTGCGTTTGCTCTGAAGAATGAAGTAATTCCATCTCAAGGCTGCCCATCAGACATAATGGAGAGCCCGCCCAGATGCAGCCTCGAGTGTCACAGGTCCATCAGACCAGATTCATGTTTGGGTTTTCAATGAACTCCACAGAGAGGGAACACTTTTGTTTCTATTGGATGAGGGGATCATCAGGGTGCAGACTGCAGAAGTATCTCTAAAATCACACAAAGAAATTCCCTCCCTGCCAAGGAGCATGGCGCCACACCCGTGCACTTTTGCACCTAGATCTGTACGCACGCTTGCCTCCATCCAACCCTCTCAGCTCTTGCTCAACAGCATTTATTGAATGCTTCCTGCATACCAGATGTGCGGTTGGAAGATGGTGACGAATCATGGAATTCCATAGGGAACATTTAGGGAGAGAAAGGGGTCAAGGAGAAGGAGGGAAGGCAGCGTGAACCCTACGGAGGTGGGTGAGCAGCACACAATTTCTTTAAAAATGTTTTCAGAGTTTTGAGATTCACTGTCCCACTCGATGCAACCTTTCTACTATACAAAGTTTCCATGACTTTTTGCAATTACTCTTTCAATGAATACATTCATATTTTAATACCAGGGACTGTGCTGGGGCTTGAATATCAGAAGTTCATAAAGAAAAAGGACACGCTTTCTTGTCTTAGGGAGTTTCCAGTCTAGTGCACAACAAAGCCACACAAATATCCATCTGTAATTTTCACAAAGGACAGTTTGTGTATGTGTATTTGTAATTTGTCACAAAGGAAAAGCAAAGGGTACAATGAGGATTAATTGGATGCCACTGCAAGCTAGGCATCATTGTGGATACTTGTGTGTCTTAAGGTCACTTCCTCCTCAAATCAAGCCTACGTTCACTTTTTTTTTTTTTTTTTACAGGTGAGGAAACTTAACTATAAAGCAGAATGGAGGGATGTGATTTTTGATTAGAGACCTCAAAAGGTTTTCTAAGGAACATATGCATGCATAAGGTAAGCCTGGGGAAGAACGAGCAGCTTGTGTTAAAGTCCTGGGGTAGAAACATCATAAAGTCAGACTCGATCAGTGAGGCTAGCTGAAAGAGTGAGGAGGTCAAGGATAGAATGGACTGCAGAGGAAGAGCTAGGCTTTCATTACAAGCAGAATGCGGTAGCCTCGAGGAGGTCACACAGGGAGTGTTATGAGGGCACTGTCCTGGTGCAAGCTCTGGAACACAAATAGCACAGATTCTGGCAATCACTATTTTCTGGGCAGTGATCTCTGTCTGAGGTATCCATGCCAGCCAGAGGGCGACTGCTCCAATTCACTTGGGTTTTGCACGTCAGTTTCAGCATTACTTTGAAGTATTGGATATGAAAAAGTTGGGTGGAATTAAGACATCATTTGAATTATCGCCAAAGTTGTCAACATTCAGAAAAGAAATTAAGAAGCTGTCCTTGTACAGCAAGTTAAGCTGTTGCCACATCAGAGCTCTGGTTCAAGTCCAGTGTTGCTCTGCTTCTGCTCTAGCTCCCAACTGATATGCCTGAAAAAACAGCAGAAGGCACTTTGCATTTGGGCCTATGCTACCCACATGGGAGTCCAGCGTGGCGTTCCAGGCTCCTGGCTTCAGCCTGGCCTGGCTCTAATTGTTTTAATTATTTGGGGGTAAATCAGCAGACGGAAGAGCTCCTCTCTCTTCTTCTGTTATTCTGCTATCCAAATTAGTACCCTAAATCTTTTTTTAAAAAGAGTCATTCCTTTTTATAGGTATAATTGGGGATTATTGGGAAAATACTAAGAATATTTCACTATGACTTGTGCATATAACTTTTTATGTGTGGATGGTTTGAAGAGATCATCGCTAGCATGGCTTTCTTGGAAATCGTGTGGTGATTTTAAATGTCATATGTAATGCACAAAGTTACACTCTGGGGCTGGTGCTGTGGCTCATTGGGCCACTCTGTGGTGCTGGCATGCCCTACAGGAGCCAGTTTGTGTCCTGGCTGCTCCACTTCTGATCCAGCTTTCTGCTTACAGCCTGGGAAAGCAGAGAATGGCTCAAGTCTTTGGGACCTGCACCCACATGGGAGACAGGAGGATCTCTGCTTCAGATCAGTTCCGCTCTGGCCCTTGTGCTTATTTGGAGAGTGAACCAGCAGATAGAACACCTTCTACTTCCGTCTTTCCTTCTCTCTGTAAGTCTGCCTGTCAAATAGAAAAATAAGTGAATCTTCTAAAAAAAAGTTATGTCCCTGCCGCAGGCTCATGCTTCTCAAGTTAAAAAAAAAAGTTCTAAAGGGAAGCTTTGTCAAATTAAATAATTAAAATCTCACCCAAAACTTTCATTTTACAAGTTTCCTTTCTGTGTATTTGAAAGAGAGGCATAAAGCTTTGAGTTGCCCACAATGGCTGGGATCGGGTCTGGCTGTAGAACTGGGCCCTTAAATCAGGTTTGCCATGTCAGTAGTAGCAACTTCAGTCCTTGAGCCATTACTATTGCCTCTCACTGCTTCTGTTACTAGGAAATTAGAGTCAGGATTGGAGTTGGACTCAGACGCTCCAATCTCCTATGTGGTGTCTTAACCAGTATGTCCAACACCTTGGGCTTGTTTTTCACTCCTGTGTGGGATGGGGGCTGGAGGACTCTGAGCACTGTGAAAAGGAATTCTAGAAGACCTCACACCTCTGATGAAATGCTCTTACATCCAAGAAACAGAAGTGGAAAGTGAGCAGTGGTTGTGAGAGGTTGCTTTGTAAGGGTAGGAGAGACGGTGTTTGAGAGACTCTCCTCCTCAACCCTGCCAAGCTGCAATGGACACTACAGAGTTGGGATTTGCACCCAGGGCCAGAGGCTTCCCTCTTCTCATGCTCTGTGTTGCAAAGACAAAGACAGCTTGGGCTCTCTATGGGGTCCCTCTGCTTTCCACAAATGTCCCCCAGCCAGGAGGGCAGGCTGTGTTGGAAAGCCATATCCCTTCAGCTCTTACAGCATCAATCCCTCCCTCTACCCTGGCTCCCTCTAGCTGGAACGCAGACAGGTTGTCTGTTTCTCTTCCTACCGGTAGGGGTCATCATTTCTCTTTTGTAATTCTCGAGAACCTGATGCTCCCTTCATAAGCCTATTTTTCCATTTTTTTTGTCTATGACATTAATCCTGAGGTTAGGGTCTGCCTTTGGTGAGTAATGATACATTTAACCTTTGACCTTGTGGACTGAGATATAATTGATCATTTAGAGTCTTCTTCCCAGGAGCTGGGGGTCTCAGTTCAGTTTAAGACAAGTGGAGATGGGCGGGTCCTTGATGTTAGTGAGGTGTCGGAAAGGAGCAAAGCTCAGGTCCCACTGACGTGCTTTATGGACTCCACTGCCCCCTCATCTTTATTGAAAAGCAAACATTTTTCTTTCACTAAGTGATTTGTTGTTTTACATCTTACAACCACTTACAACTATAGTGAGATCCTGGTGAGGGATCTTTCCTTTCAAATACATGTTAAGTGTTTCGTTGGGTCATCTCAGCATTAGGCATAAATTAAAGATGAAAACGTGGGATCACGGAATTAGGGGTTTTACGTGGTGCATGCTGTGTTGTTCCTGCGATTGGAACCCAGTTGCTGTTTGCCTGGATTACAAAACGATGATCCAACGTGTTTTGAAGTAAGCCTGAGGAGCCATTTCTGGGGAATCGCAGTCGCTGCGACTCTTCATTGAAAATCAGCAGTGTGACAGATACTCCACAACCCACTGACATTCCCTACCCTGTGGTCTTCATATTGTGCCCAAGAAGGAGGTCTCACTACATCTCACAAAGAAACGAAGGCAAAGAAGATATTGAGTGAGGGAGAATCAGAAAGTGGAATGACTTCATTGAACCTGGCGTCAGGTGCTTCGAAGGGCACTGACCCAACCACAACACCACCTTGAGCCCCTGATAGGGGCCTGAATGTCTTGATTTCCCATCCTTTTTTGTTTGCTTGCTTACCTCATTTTCTCAGTTTGAGGCTCCAGACATATGCGCTTTTCAATTCTCTCATGTGCATCAATTCTTTCATTTGACCTGAGACGTAAAGAACGTTCCTAGAGAAGCCTCGTTAGCAGTCTGCACTTCACAAGAAGGAAACAATATGTCTTCTGTGTATTTTTAATCTTCCGAATGGAGGCATTCTGCAGGGATTTCTTTTCCTCTGTCCACAAGGCAGTCTCCCCTTATCCTTGAACGTTAACTCTAGTGATTGAAAGAGAACTTTGATCCAGCAGGGTCTGGGGAAAGTGAAGAGCCCCAGGTAAGGAAGCTGATCCTCTGAATGACTGGCCTGTATCAGCCTGCCTGTGGCTGCCCAGTTAGTGCCTTTGATTGCCTTCGGGGCTTGGAGTTGGGCTCTGTGGATTTAGTGATTGCATGGGTTTTTTTTTTCCTATGGAGTCATACAGGTGTCCCGGGATGATCCTGGTTTCGGAACAGGCAGGTGCTGTTCTCAATAACTTTAGTGTGGAGAGAGAGTTGGACGACTATTTATTTTTCCACAGTTTCTATTTCCTCTCTCCTTTACTAGTTGTCCATCCTCTCTCTTTGATTCTGCATTGGGGGTGGGGGAGTGGGACACAGGAGGCCATCTCTTTAACGAACTTTCAGAATATAAGATTTTGGAATTTTTATCACACCAGTTCATTCATTGTTTTCTTGTCTTGATAGTTATTTTATTTATATGAAGCTGCTTTTTGTTTATTTGAAAGGCGGAGTTACAGAGAGAGAATCTTTTAGTGCCAAATGACTGTACCAGCTACAACTGAGCTGATCCAAAGTCAGGAGCCAGGAACTTCCTATGGGTCTCCCACATGGGTGCAGGTACCCAAGGACTTAAACCATCATTTGCTACTTTCCGAGACCATAAGCAGGGATCTGCCTGATCTACAGATCTCTGTAGCTCTGCCCTTAAAATCAAAATCATTTTTTTTAAAAAGAAAGGAGCAAACTGAGGCTCAGTGCAATCAGTTTTTTGTTTCTGTTTTGTTTTTGCTCTTTTTGGTTCATACAGCTGCGTGCTCATCGCTAGAATGACCTGGGAAAGAGAACCTGAGAAAGTGTCAGGACAGAATTGATGCAATCACTAGGAAATGGGATGAGTTGAGCATGGACCTGTTAGTGACACTGGGAAGATCTGTTCTCATCTTATAGCAGAAACTTGGCTCCCAGGGCCAAAGTCTTCCTCTCCATGTCACTCCCTCCCTCCCTGGGATGCAGCTCACTTCTGCTCCTCCATGCTCTGAAGCAGCAAGTCTATAGGACCATTCTTAGCATCCATTCTGCATCAATGTTACCATGCCCTGTGACAGAGTAACCCAGGCAAATGGAGCCAACAGAATGCGTGCTGCCTAGAAAGATGTCTTAAGGAATTACCTCATGTGATCATGGAGGATGGTTAAGTTCAAAATCACTAATGGGGCGGCCTCAGGCTGAGGACAGCTGCAGATAAGTCCCAGTGCTGTCTGCTCTAGAATTCCTTCTTGCTCAGGGGAACTTCATTGTCTTTATCTGATTCAGGCCTTTGTTGATTGGATGAAGCCCGGTCACATGATGGACTAGAAGACCAACAATTTAAATATTAATCTCATGCAAGAGGGACTGATGTTGTGGCATAGAGTATAAAACCATCGATGTGGTGCTGACATCCTATTTGAGAGCCAGGTCAAGGTCTGGCTGCTCCATTTCTATGTAACCCCTTGTTGTGAGTCTAAGCATTGGAAGATGGCTTTCCAGAGCTTGGGCTCTTGCTCCCCATTACAAGACTTGGACGAAACTCCTGACTTTAGTCTGACCCAGCTCTGACCTTTATGGCCATCTGAGGTGTGAAACAGTGGTTAGAAGATCTCTCTCTCTTTCTGTCTCTCTCTGTCTCTGTCTGTCTCTCTCTCTCTCCTTGTCTCTCCCTGTCTTTTCTTCTCTCCCTGTAACTTTGCCTTTCAAACAAACAAATAAAAATCTTTGAATAATCATCCAAAAATTACACTTGCTTCAGAAAAATATTTGGCAAATTGGAATACCAAATTGCCCCTTGCATCTCCATTCCTGGTTTTGTCCTTATGATTGGGCAGTGGCATCCTCAGCGCAGGGTTGTCTTTTATTGTTCTTCTTATACACTTTTGAGATACTAAACAGATGTGCACTGATTTGCAACAATAAACAAAATAAACAAAACCCTTCAATGCTTTTCAGAATGTGCCCAGTTGTATTTCTATCCAACCTTTTTGTGTAGACTCCTAATTTTTGCAAGAGGATGCAGAGGGCTTAAAGAAATACAGCCACAATCACGAACATGCCAAGTGGCAGAACTTGGACTCCAATTCCTGTCCCCACACTCTATGAATTGTTATTGGAAAAAAATGTTGGAGGAGGTGGTCTGAGGTATGCTCAGTCAGTATTGCACAGAATTCGTTATTCAAAGTCTAAGCCAACTGCCATCAGCAACGATTATTTTATTGAGACCTCCATTTTGCCTGTGAGAATCAATCAGGTCTTTACTGAAGAGCTGCTAAGTGCCTAACCCTGACTGGAGGTGGGTCATTGATCCATTTACTTCTCCTTCCCCTTAGCTCCTGAAGCTAGCACTACCTGAACATGAGCTATGCATTGCAGTCCAGAACAGGTGCTAGGCCACAGTGATGATTAAGAACTGATTCCATTTCCAATTAGGCTCATGGCCAAGGGGAGAACCAGACACTGGGAGGCCTCCGCGTCCCACCACACCTGGGATTCCTTGGAGAACTGACTATCTGGAATGTCAGTGGGCAATGAGGCTGATTCCTGGGCTTTCCAAGTGTGTCTCCAGCAGAAGGAAGGTGGTGAAGGCAGTCCATTCCTTCATGGCTTTGACTGGACGTTGGGAGAGGCCACTTCTGTCGGGGTAGCATTGCCCTCTGCAGCTTGCTTTGTTTATGATTTCTATTAATTACCACATCAGAATTTACCATCAAATATTCAGAATCATCCAGTTGTATCAGGTCATCTGGAGCTTACATTGCAACTATTTTTCTTTCCTTCTTGGCTCTTAATACCAAAGTCACATGGGAAACAACTCAACCTAACAACTCTCCTGAGGGTCTTCTTTTCAGTGTGGCTTTCCCATAGACAGCTCTGCCTGCAAGACCTGCTGGCTGGAAGAGCTTTCATCCACACAGGCCTTTGGGCAGCCTCTGGGCCTGTGTTTGGAATACTCTCCTTTTTACATGGCTATTCCTTGTCCTTCAAGCCCCTACCTCCCATGTCCCCTCTTTAGAAAGATTATCTTTCCATTGTTTCACCAACCAGAAGCAGCTCTGTTCCCAGTTGTGTCTGATTGTTCCTAATTATCCAGCTTATTTAATTGTAGTCCTCCCACTCACACCACCCAAATGCATGCCCCACAAGAGCAATGACTCCGCCTGTCTTATTCGGTGGGTCCGCACATTGTACTGCACATGCCACCTTTTCCATAACTGTATTACATGAATGCAGTACCTCCAACGCACATCCCACTGACATTACTTTGTGGAGAGCTCACACCTTGCCTCCTGAGCCTCACTCAGTTGGTTCTGATTCAAGGCCAGTAGGATGCCCCATGTGAAAGCAGAGTCTTGAGTTCAGCTTGTCCAGGTCTGCTGGGCTGATTCTTCTGACCCCTTCCAGCATGTTTGACTGGGATGTCTCCTTACTGCTTCCTGCCCATGTTGCCAGCTCTACTCTGAGTCTCTCAAGGTCTCAGTAGTCTCTTGATTATCCCTGGCAGCACTGGGTATCAGGAAATATCTGTGGGTTTTCCAGTCATGACTGTTTTGATGTTTTGTTGTTACATTTTAATTTTTCATTTACATACTTATTTTGAGAAGTTCAAAAGAGCTCACATCTGCTAGTTTACTCCCCAAAGAACCACAATAGCCAGGCTAGGTCAGGTAAGGCAAGGATCCAGAAATTCATTCTAGGTTTGCCATACAGGTAGCAGGTACCCTGAGCCATCACCGGCTGCCTCCCAGGAAGCACATGAATAGGAAACTAGAATTATGAAGGAAGCTAGGATTTGAGCTTAGGCACCCTGCTTTGGGACATGGGCATCCCAGCTAGTGTTTTAACCAGCATGCCAAATGCTCATCCCTGTGATGGCTTCAAAACTTCTAAACATCTTGATTTTCACAGAGCAGAGCAGCTCCCTGGATCATGTCTCATCTACAAGTGATAAACTCTTGGTAGTACGGGAATAATGGAAATGAGAGCTTTGGAGCCAGTCAATCTGGTGTCTGTGACTTGAAACCACTTGCTTGCTTTGTCAGAGATTCAGTGTCCTTGTCTGTAAAATGTGCATTGTAACACCATCCCTTTCTTCTTCATTGTCTTTAAAAGATTTATTTAATTTTATTGTGAAGTCAGATATACAGAAAGAAGAGACAGAGAGGAAGATCTTCTGTCCGCTGCTTCACTCCCCAAGTGAGTGCAACAGCAGGAGCTAAGTTGATCCAAAGCCAGGAAATCAGTGCCTCTTCTGGGTCTTCAACACAGGTGTAAGATCCCAAGGCTTTGGGCCATCGACTGCTTTCCCAGGCCACAAGCAGGGAGCTAGATGGGAAGTGGGGCTGCCAGAATTAGAACTGGTATCCATATGAAATCCTGGCACGGGCAAGGTGGGTACTTTAGGCACTAGGCTACCATGCTGGGCCCACGTCATCCCTTCCAAAAGTTCATGAAGGGAGGAAGGAAGGTGTCCTGGGTGAATCTGGAGAAATAGAGGAGAGGAGAAGAACCACTTTCTAGCTGTTGCCTTTGCCTGTGCTTATCAAATGCAGCAGCCTGCTAGAATCTTGCTGCTGGCATTGGCAGAGGAAGAGACAATAATAAAATAAAAGTCACAGGAAGAACTCTGCTTCACAGGTCACATCTCATTCAGAGCTCTCAATTAGAGCTTTGGGGCTCCAGGCAAACTGGAGATGGCTAAGCCTGCTGCTCTAAGAGATCCTGACATGGGGCTGATTTTGTTTTGTAGTGAATGAAGCCACATCATGAGCTGCTGGAATCCCATATGGGCACTGGTTCAAATCCCAGCTACTTTACTTTTGATCTAGCTCCATGCTAATGTGTCTTGGAAAGCAATGGAGAATGATTCAGGTGTTTGGGTTCCTACAACTAGAAGAAATTCCTGGCTCCTGGTTTCACCTTGTTGGGACCATTTGGAGAGTGAGCCAGAGGTTGAGTTTCTCTCTGTGTGTATCTTTCCTTTATTCTCTTTATGACTTAACTCTTCAAATAACTAAACAAGTCTTAAAAAATGGTAGTGAAATGTATAATAATCTTGGAAGATTTCTACCAAAAGTGGTTAGGTAAAATGCAAATATAAATTCGTAGTTACATTAATTAGAATGTAAGTGATGCAACCTACTCAATGTACTAGATTGTGAAAATTTTGAGGCCAGGATTAATGATGATCCGTTCTAGAATCTCTGGTGCTTACAAGGTGCCAAGCACAGCACAGGAGATGAAGAGATCTTGCTGGGTTGAATGAAATCACAGGGAACTTGATATTTGAGCTGCAGGCCATTGCTGTCTTCTCCATGGTCATGGCCACTGTTGCCCACATACAGATTTCAACTTTGCAGAAGAATCCGCTGAGGTGGGGGCCAGTTAGGGAGCTGAGTGCCAGAGCAGGCTGGACAACCCAAGATGTGTTTCTGGCCTTGCAGAGGCTGCTGGAAAGCAGAGTGATTCAATAGAACTCTAGAGTCACAGAGGACTGACAGAGATCAAGCTGACTACCAGCCTTTTCAGCTGGCAGATGCAAATCTGACACCACCCAATTCTTGAAGGTTTTCCAGGATGGTGAACCATCATTTCATTCCTTTGCCTTTTGAAAGCTACATTTCCCTGGTGACCCTTTCTTCTCACGCATTGCAATCTCATTTCATTGCAAGCCTTCATTTGAAAGGCGGAATTGCAGGGAAAATACAGACACCCTTTTCACCTTCCCGTTCACAATGAGGGGCAGGGAGAGAGAGAGAGAGAGAGAGAGAGAGAGAGAGAGAGAGAGAGAGAGAAAGAGAGAGATCTTCTATTTGCTGGTTCACTCTCTAGATGGATTCAATGATCAATGCTGGGCCAATCTGTAGCTAGGAGCCATGAGTTTCATTCATGTCTCCCATGTGGGTACAAGGGTCTAAGTACTTAGTCCAATTTTCTACTGCATTCCCAGGAGTATATTAGCTAAGAACAGGATCCTAAGTGGAGCTGCCATGATGAATTGTAGCCCATGGATACCCTAGATGCTGGTGCCACAGGTAGTTGCTTAATCTGATATGCTACAATGCCAGCCCCAAGCGGGTGTCATTTTTAGATTTCCTAAGAAAATGTAAAGGGGAGCCTATCATTCTCAAATGTTTCACTGGTTTCATTTACTGCAATGTCTTTTATTTTAGATATGCATTTATTTACTTGTTTCCATTTGTGTGAAAGGCAGATAGCGAGAGGTGGAGGGAGATGGAGAGAGTGAGCGAGCAAGTGCGCGAGAGAGAGTGAAAGAGTGAGAGCTTTCATCCACTGGTTCACTCCCCAAATGCTTATAGCTTGTAACAGCCAGGGAAGAGCCAGGAACTCCATTCAGGTCTCCCACATGGATGGCAGGGGCCAGCATCTGATGACTTCCAGGATGGGCCTTCTCCTAGGATATTTTTTTTTTTCTTGCTTGTTTTCCTAAACACCAACAGTGTGGAAAAGGTATTGTACTAAGTCCTTTACATATGTCATTTCGTTTACTCTTTTCACCAAATTGTAACTTGGGCACCATTACCGTGTTTATTTACATGAAAGAGCTGCAACTACTTGCCAAGTGCTGTGGTTATCAACTGGCAGTCATTGTGCCTCCCAGAGGATGTTTGAAAATGTCTGGCGGCATTTTTGGTTTCACATGGAGGAGCAGGGCCTTTAGTTCTTTTGGTATCTGGTGGAGAGATGGTAACGGGAGCCAAGGATGCCACTGAATCTTCTGCAACACATCAGCCCTCTCCCCAGCGAAGAATTATCTAGCTCCAAAAGTCAACCATGTAAGGCTGGGAAACCCTGACCTACACAAGCTCTTCAATGTAATTCTTCAGTTCTCAATCCTGATGAGAAATTGACACTCAGACGAATGATGTCAATGTCTCAAGTCATGTCCACAGAAGTGGAGGGCTTGAGTTTGACATGCTTCCATATCACTGCTCTTACCCATTTTGCTGGTGCCCAAGGAGCTGCTTCCCAGTGTGCGGACTGGAGGAGAGACTTGAGCTTGGAAGCTGGAAGTGCATGGTTCTGAAGATGTGTACAGGGTTGGGGGAACTTAGGATTTGGAGCATAGTGTGGAAGCACTATGATGATCATGAATGGGACTGCATTCCTAATTGGTACCTAGGGAAGGCACACTAGCTCTAAGTACCTGCTGGTGGGAGGAAGACAGCCCACAGGAAGTTGACTGCACATCTATTCATTCATCAACTCAGTGTCTTCTGAGCACCAATTCTGTTCTTGGTGCTGGGTTAGCAGGGCAAAGAGCCAGGGCAATTTGCTTCCCCTGTGGAACACATTCTCAGATGGGGTACATAGACAACAGACAGACCAGCACATGCAATTGAGTAAGCAAAGCTGGGATTTGCACTTTGAAGAAATTAGGTAGGTGCTGAAACAACAGATGATATGTGGGTGGATATTTTAGCTAGCGAGCCAGAAAGGCGTCCTTGAGGTTGGACCAGGTAATCTCTGGAAAATCTGGAAGTTGTGGGGAAATGCAGACACATAATTCAGGCAGTGGGAACAATGAGGCCAGAGATCAGGTGAGGGGGAGAAGCCATGCATGCCTGCACAAGAGTGTATATCAGCATACTGCTTCCTTCATGGAACAAGTCTTGCTGTAAAAGAAGTGTCAGAGGCATGGAGTTGTGCTTTCAGCACCCTAGTTGATAGCTGTTCTTGTCTACTTTTCTCATTTTGCCATGCACTAGCTGTTTCATATGTGGTGGCTGACTTGAGCATCTCATGCTCAACACAGCTGAAGTAGCAGAGCTGTTGATTTCTGCCACCTCCCCTCAGGCTCTTTGGGTGGTCTTAGCGTCCTGGGATTTCCTTCTGAGAGTGTGTGTCCTCTAGCTCCCGGGTGGGTGGTCGACCAACATCTGGGCAATGACATTCTCAAGATGATGCTAAGCAGTGAGACGTGTGGTGTAACTCCAGCTTCCTCACTTGGTGTAGGGACAACTCCAAGGCAAGTGCACAGAGAGTCCCCAGGAGAACCAGGACTCAGTTTCCCACTGTGTTAACCCAGTCATTAAGGCATATGTTCCCTATTCTCTTCTGTGCTCTCTCCATCCCCTCAGAATGTTTCCAGGGGTCACCTCCTGCATCATCTAGTTGAAGTCAAATCCTTCACTCCAAGTCTGTTTCTGAAAGAGCCTCCTGAATGGAATGGAGAGAGAGAGAGAGAGAACCTGGCAGCCAGGGGAGTGAAAGAAAGCTGAACAGGGCCAGGTTGTAGGGGACTCTCTAGATCATGGCAAGCAGCATGGACACTTCTAAGTGTGTGTGGGGCTACTGAAGCACAGGAAGAACACCACATGATTCAATTTATAATTTAAAAGGCTCCTCTGCTGCAATTTGTTAAATTTATAGGAACAGAAGTAGATGCAGGGGACTGGTTAGGAAGCTGTTTGCAGCAGTCTGGGGGAGAGTTGAGATAGACCTGTGAGACTTGATGGTGGACATTGCAGCAAAAAGGTAGTCAAAGGTGATAGGTTGATTTCTCGATTCCTGGGGTGAGGTGAGGTTGCTGGAGAATATTTGGCCATGAAAGGCGTCCCAAAAGAGATTTGCTTTGCTTTGATTTTAACCAGGCTCCATTGGCAGATCTAAGACCCACTGCAAGCAGTGAATAAATATGAATTGTGAGTATCTGGGTAGAATCTCTAAGAGGAGATTAAAACCATCATCACAATCACAGAGACCATTCCTTCTTCTTCATCATCGATATAGAGGTATAAAACTTAACAAGCTAAAAAATGAAGTGTGAGGCCAGCCCAGTGACTGCAACAGCTGCTGACAAGCTCACACTCAGAGAATGCCCTCCAGGTGACACGAGGGATGCAAGAAGGGTTGCCTTCTTATCGGATGTCTTGGGGGAGAGCTTTGTATATCAAGCGCACTGAAAACTTGATTTCCTTTGTCACTCTACAACAATCCATTACACACATCTGCCACAGCTGGTTTAACCAGTCACTTGTTGATGGACATTTGAAGATTTTTTTCCCTTGTTATTTACTTAACCAGACTGGTGTAAGTGGACTTTCTGGTGGTTTCTTGTCTTCTTGTATGATAAACAATGCTGCTGTGTACAATTTATCCATAAATCCCATGTTCACTTTTTATAATTACATATTTATTTGAAAGAGAGAAAGATTCCAATGACTGGCTCACTCTTACAATGCTAGAGAAAGCCAAGACTGACCAGGGTCAAAGCTAGAGCCCTGGAACTCAGTCTGGGTCTGCCATGTGGGTAGCCAGGCCCCAACGATTGAGACCCTTGTCAGCTGTCTTTCATGGTTCCTACTGGAGGGAAACAGTAATTGGAAGACAAGTCAGGACTTGAACTCAGACATTCCAAAATACGATGTGGGTATTGTGTTCAAACAACTGCACTCAGCACTCATGCCCCTGGGTTTATTTATGACCCTCCTTCCATGGAAGTGCTATGAGCATCCATAAGACCTTGGGCACACATTAAACCTGTACCTTCAAAAAAAGCTGTGCCAGTCACCAATGGTTGGGTCTGAGAAGCTGAATAGCCCATGCAGGTGGCAGGGACCCAAAGACTTGCTCATCACATGCTGCCTGCCATGATACGCACCAACATTAAGCAAGATCAGAAGCAGAAGACATTACTGGCACCAGAAGCTTTGATATGGGATGGGAGAATTATAAGCAGCATCGTAACTGCTGTATCACAGTGCCCGCCTCTTAAGTGCTAGATTCAGAACTGGTTTTCCATTGTTACCTCTCACATGCCATTGGCCCAAGTCAGAGAATGGAGGGGCAAAGTCACAGGGCAAAGCATTACAGACACAGAGAAAGAACTGTGGCCAGTATTTCAGTGTATCACAGGAATAAACAGACATTTATCCAATAACTGCACAAATATATCATTGCAGACTATGAAGGGAAATTCCTGAGTATGCTAGAGGGAACTGGCCTGAACAGAGAAGTTGGGAAATTGCTGTTTAAAATGAAATCTGAGGGTGACAGGGCATGGAAAGACACCAGAAGGAGGAAACATCACACACCAATTCTCTAGGTCAATTGTAGAACAGAGAGAAGCGTGAGACCAAGTTGGAGAAATGGGACAGGGGCTAGATCGTTTAGGCCCCTGAAGACTTTGTCAAGGACTTGTAACATAGACGCAGGATCAACTCATGTCTTCAAAGTAAAAACTGCTGGTTTCTTGTCTCTGCTGTTCCTTTGGTAGGAATATAGTCACCACTTCCCCTGCAGCTCATCTCTCAGGCTGCAATACCACTGCCCCTGGTGTGATGGACTGAATGGAGTCCCCTAGATTATTCTGTTGAGATTTCAACCCCAAATATGATGAGATTAGAAGGTGCGGTCTTTGGGAGCGCTTAGATCAAGAGGATGGAGTCGTCATGACTGAGGTTAGTGCCCTAATCAGAGCGGTCCCAGAGAGCCCCCAAGCCCCTTGGCTGCCTCATCAATCTAAATGTGCTGGAACTTGCAATTTGGACTTTTGAGTTAACTTTCCCATGATTTGTAATCTACCCGGTCGCTGGTACTTTGTTCTAAACCAAGCTGACTTGGGCTGGTGCCATGGCTACCACCTATGGAGCACATGTTCCTTATGAATGTTCATATGTATGACGGCTACTAGACTTGAACTTCTGATCCAGCTCCCTGCTGGCAGCCTGAGAAAAGCAGCAGAAAACATTCTGAATGCTTGAGTCCCTGCCACTCATGGGAGAGACCTGGATGAGGCTCCTGGCCATTGTGGCAATTTGGGGAGCAAATCAGTAGAGATCTTTGTTTCTCTATTTCTCTCTGTAGCCTTTTCAAATACCTAAATTAATCTTGGAAATAAAACAGAACTAAGATACCTGGTCGGTCAGCTGGTTGCTGCATCCCCGGTCCTCCCTAGTCTGGGCATAAGTGCCTTTGATGGGTGGCATGTGCCTTCTGTGGCTTGTTTCCATCGTGGGGCCGGGGACTTCTGCAAAACTGAGCATATTTGTTATTTTCCTCTGCTCCCCCTGGGCTTGCTAACATACCTTCATCCAGATCAGTTACCCAGGAAATGTTTACTTTACAACTCATGGACCATCACCATTTCATTATCATCCACTTCATCTCTATGCTGTCTCTGTTATCTCCCCTGGTG
The DNA here is from genome assembly GCF_017591425.1 of Ochotona curzoniae. Lineage (NCBI taxonomy): Eukaryota > Metazoa > Chordata > Mammalia > Lagomorpha > Ochotonidae > Ochotona > Ochotona curzoniae. Next base: position 27,598,614 of record NW_024465926.1, on the reverse strand, counting down.
AGAGGAGCAATTGCTACAAGAAGGGACCCTGGTACAGTTAGTGGCGGACAAATAAACCCAAAGCTGGTAGTGAATAGTAAGGATTATCAGGTTTTTTTAAAAATTGTTTTCAAAAGAATCTAAAAGAAATCCATGTTTTATTTCATACCCTGGGCATTTTTTAGATGTAGAAAATTGAGATAAAAATTTAAAGACCGCAGGAACGTGAAATAAAACTTGGTTGGTGGCCTTTTAGGTTTATGCCCTATGAGCTAAGAATATGGCTTGAAGCCTGGAAGAACCAAGTCCACATCCTAGATCCTCTCCTTTTTGGCTTGTGATATCAGGGAGATTATCTGAGCTCTCTCAGACCCTCAGTTTCCCCTTTTACAAGACATAGGCACTAGCAGGCCATGTTAGGGAAGGTGATCATGCAGTGCACTGATTAAGTCACTGGCGTAGCTATCACTGTCCTTCCAGATCACTGCTACCCCCACCTGTCAGCTGGCGGTGCGGGGCTGTGACCAGGAATGATCACGAGGAGCGGGAAAAGAACAGATGGTGGTTGTAGGCAAGCTGGTGTAAGCTCTCCAAAGGCTTTGATGCTGACAACACATGTCATCTGTAACAGCTATCTCCAAGGCCAAGGGAGAAGACCCGAGAAGGGATTTCTGAACAGGTGAGTAAATAACCTGTCTGTCTTATCTGGAAGATTCTAGCAGCTGCTGAACAAGGGACCAGGCTATCCATCCATTCACAGATGGGTATTATCTTTAACAAAATTATTTCATTTATCTAAAAAAAAAAAGGATAAAGACACAGAGATAGAGAGATGTTGTGCATTCCAGGGCTCACTCCTCACATGAATGCAAAAATTAGGGTTGAGCCAGACTGAAGCTGGGAGCCTGGGTCTCCGTCTGACACTTCTGTGTTGGTGACAAGGACACAAGTGTTTAAGCCACCCTTTTCATTTCCTCTTAAGGTACACATTAGCAGGAAGTTGCAACCAGAAGCCGGGCCAAGCTTGAACCCAGGCCCTGGTATGGGACCTCTAATGGCAGTGACAATATCTGCTGCTGGTACTGCCTTCTAGGTCTAAAAAGTGTTAGGGTGTACACAGGAGTGACAAGCATCCCTGCCCTACAGAGTTCAGGCTAGGTGTGGGGCAAGAGAATGTCAGGAAGACAGATTGCCTCTCGCTATCTGTGTCACGGATTGGGATGTGGGGCAGGTTACTTGATCTGCCCCCGTACCATGCTTCCCCACCTGCAGGATGGTGATCATTGAAGTAATCATTTCATGATGATGAGGAATTTCTAGGTGAAGGCATTCAAGAGAGCGGAATCACAGGGAACTCTTTTAGTTCAACTTTTTTGAGCTGATTTCTTGACTGGGCTTCCCAGAAATAGACTCAGATAAAGGCTGGAATTCAGGTGATTAATCAAGGACATATTCCATGGTGAAACATGTAAGGGCAGAGAGAGGTAGATGTAGGAGGGAAAAGCCACCAAGACAGGCTACAGTTTTAGACACAGTCCCACAGAGGGGAAGGAAGCTTTTGGGAATTTACAGCTCTTGTCATACAAAATAATCCCAGCAGGTGAAAGGCATTTCTGCCCAGAGCAGGTGCAAGTAAGCAGCCCTAGGAGGCAGAAGTGCACCCAAGTTGGAGGGGAAGTGTGCAGAAATGGTGAAATGGAACCATGTGGATTTGAATGGGGCTCCAGCAGTGCCAGCCTCAGCTGGAAAACAGTGAGTGTGGTCTGAGCAGAGAGGGCCTTGCTGCAAATTGGTGTAGCAGTTCAGAAGCTGTGCGAAGACGCTTGCAGTATGAGGCTTCAGATAACAATTTTGTCCCAGAAATTTCCATGAGCCTGCTTGAACAATAGTCATCCTCATAGTAATTATTATGGCCACTGAAGTTTACTAGGGACAAACTGTTATGGACTGAATTGTGGATGTTCCCCAGATAAATATGTTGAAAACACAGCTGTAGGCAACTGCCTAGGTTGCCTTGCACCTAGGCAAGTCACCGCTTCTGAGAGAGAAGTAGCCAGTAGCTGGTGGACATTCTGGGTCTGGTTAATGGCAAATTTGTGTTAAATACAATTGTATGCCAGCAGAGTTGCCTAAAGTATAGATTTTTTTTAAAGATACATGTGAAAGGCAAGGAGCGATGAGCCAAGACATTTCACCCTGGCTTTCAGGCAGCAGATTTGCTGGGGAAAGGGATCTGGGGATGTATTGAAGTGGGGGAAGTTAAGGGCATGTTTGACAGGGGAAGGGTGGCTTTCATAGACTGGGCCACTGCACTTTGAGTCAGTGGGGTAGCTGAGACAGAGTGGTTTAGATGGGAGAAACCAGAAGACCTGTTTGGGTCATGCCAAGGTACCTGCCCTCACAGGAGACCTGGGCTGGGTTAAATAGCATCATCTGTAGCCTGCTGGTATGTGTAAAAGCTGGGGGCTGGGAGACATGCCTGGTTGGGCCTGCCCACAAGTATAAGGGCGGGGTGTGGGCCACATCATGTTGGGCCACAATGTCCACCTGAACATGAGAGTACTAGGTTTAGGGGCAGATTCTGTAGCGGACTTGTGGGTTCTTTTCTGTGGGACTGCCACACCTCCTGCTTTGTTCAAGAGCTGGGGGTAGTGATGGGCCAAGCCAAGCTGGACCACTGAACTCAGGAAATCAGCTGATACTTGTGGGAACCAGAGCTTGGAGGATAAAGGATTTGGGCAGACTGCAACACTCCTTGGCACATATAAAGGCTGGGACTGAGGGCACATAATGCCAAACTCACAGCACTTGCTGGCACATGTGAAATCCAGGGCTGAGAGAAGCCCCGTTCAGGGAATTCAGGGAATATCCCTGCTAAGCTGCAGCTCCCATTGGGGTACACAAAACCTGGTACTGGGTGTGGCCTAGTCACAATAGGGCTCAGTACCCATCAGTTGGCGTTTGAGTTGGGTCTGTGAGCTAATCAGACTGGGCAAGGCTGCTGCAACTTGTGGCACAAGAGAGAGCCAGAATGAGTGCAGGGAAGCCAGCCTAGGCTATAGCACCAACCGGCATGTGCCAATAATTGTCAGGCTGAACTGCAGTGCCTCCTGGTAGGAGCAAGATCCAGATCTTGGAGCAGGCCTGCTAGGGGAACTGTGGATACTCCCCTCCTGATGATAAACATGATAAACAAGGCCGGGAGCAGGCCAGTCTGGTCAATGTGACAGCACCCTTCACTATATGTGTAGGCCAGGTCTAGGGGTGGGTGCAGTCTTAGTTAAGATGCAGCACCCATGGGTATGTATGAGTGCCAGATGGGATGTTGGATAGTTTGGGCTAGGCTGCATCACATGCAGGCACATGCAAATATCAGAGCTGTGGTGGGCCCAGTGGGGGTTATTGAGGACCACTCTGATTAGGCCACAGTCCCCAATTTCATATGTGAAGACTTAGCCTGTGACAGGAAGGGCTAGGCTAGGCCACAGCACCCATCAATTTATGTGAGAGATGGGGCTGGGGGCAGAATTGACCAGTCAACTGCATCCACTGATAAATACATTGGCTGGTGCAAGTGACAGACTGAAGCTGACCCTGCGGTGGCTGGTGCACACCAGATTCAAGTATGAGGCCATCCCAGGTGAAATTTCTTGGGGGAATACCCAACTTAATTACTGAAATCAAATCGTGGCCACAACAAAAATTGCAAGCTATGTGGCCCAGTCTTGGTGTGGTGAGACTGAGTCTCCTCAATTGCTGATGCCTATGCAGTGGACAGCACATCCACATGCACACAGGATGACAGGCAGTTCATTTGGGCCAGCAGAAGATTCTGAGTACCTTATCAGAGGATGGAAAGCAGAACAGACTGGACTACTCTCCTGGCCCAGCTCTGCAACATGTTCCTTGGTCTATGGATACACACTGAGGTGGACTTGGTCAGATAACAGAATTGGGGAAAATCTTCTCCACCCTGGAGCAATCAAGCCAATGATGTCTTAGAACTATCAGAATCACTCAAGTTACACCCTGGAGCACTTTTTTGCCAATGGGGTCTCAAAGACATCAAGAAGTGACCTTCCCCCTAATTCCAGGTGCTGATGTAGTTTGACAGTAAGGAGCCACCTCTTCCCATTCCCCTTTGTGGATACCGGAGAGAAAAAAAAAAAAAAACAAACTGAAACATTCCTCCCATCCACCTTCGCCCATACCTTCAACCCTTCCTACCTTAGTTGAAGGTCTACACCCTAGTAGAGGTCCCTTTCAACTATACAAATAATATAGAATAGAAAATTTTTTAATTATAAAATTATGTTGAATTCTAATCCCCCAGTGTGTCTCTCTCTGGACCTGGGATCTTTAAGAGGTAATTAGAGTTATTGAGCTCCTAAGGGTGAGACCTGTATCCAGTAGCGTTAGTGCTGTTTAAGTTGGACCAGAGAGGTCACTCCCCCTCTTATCACCATGTGAGGATCCAGTGAGAAGGCAGCCGTCTACAAAGCAAGAAGGGACTGAACGCTACAAGAAACCTGATCTTGGGCTTCTGGGCTCTAAATATTTGGGAAAATATTTTTGTTATTCAAGAGGATGGATTTTTGTTATGGTAGCCAGAGTAGCCTGGACGTAGGGAGGCAGGCATTGTTTAAACTTTTTATATCATCTCCTCTAAATCTGAGGGTAAGCCCCGGGAAGTAGCGTCTGTTGATATTCCTATCTCACAGATTAGAAACACGATAGTAGTAGCTATTATTTTTGGATCACTTGCTATATGTCTGATACTGTGCATAACAATGTGTGTTTCTTTTATTTATTTTAAAAAGATTTATTTATGTAACAGCAGAACAATAGAGGGGAAAGAGAGAATCTTCTATCCACTGGTTCATACCCCAAATGACTATAACTTTCAGGCTGGGGTCAGGCTGGTGTCAGGAGCCTGGCATACAAACTGTATCTAGGTCTTCCACATGGCTGACAGGGTCCTAAGGAGTTGGGGGCATTTTATGATAAATTAGCAAGGCACCAGACTGGAAACAGAGTAGAAATCAAACTGGCATGCTGGTATATGGGATGCTGACATTGCAAGCTGCAGCTTTATCTGATGCACCACAACTCTACCCCCTACCCCCGCCTTTATTTTCTGATGTAATGATCTGACTAGAGTTAGAATATGCTGTTATTCCAGTTACAGAAGTGGTCACTGACATTTATAGAGTTGAGTAGTTACTCAGGACTACATGGTGGAAATAGACTCAAGCAGAACTTTCTAATACAGCTCTCCATTTATTGGCAAGACCAACTGTCCACCTCTCAGGAGCGTGCCCCCTGGCTCTCAGAACCATGCCTTGGCTCTGTTTTTCTCATCTGGGGGTAACACGCTTCCGTTTGTTCTTATCTCTTCTGGGCCCCTGAGATGGCTTCATATTAGGGCAGGATCATGAGGGTGGCTCAGAGCTTTGGGGATCTCTCCAAAATCCCTGGGGAACAGAATCGCTCCCTCTGTTCTTCGTGGTCATTCACCTCCAGGAGAAAACCTGTTTCTCACTGTCACTCCCTCTTTAAGAATGAAGGGACTTCTTCCCAATATTCAAAGGAAATGAGCGCGTGAAGCTGTGAAGAAGAGGCTATTACAGCAGTCCACAGTCCGTCTTCCAGCTTGCAATCTAATTAGCTCCATGAGGCCCCTTTGAGTGTGCAGCAGAGCAGTCCCCCGGAAGCTGTCTAGTGAGAAAAGACCCACTGTCAAGGAGTGCATGTCTGTGCATCCGAGGGAGGGTGAGAGCTAGGAGGGGAGGAGAGACTCCAGATGCAGTGTAGAACTCAATAATCACATCTCCCAAGACCCCCAGCCCGAAAACTGGAAATGTAATCACCTGATCTCAGCAAACAGGGTCTGTGTGGCTGTCATCCTGTAGACTGGAGTAGAGGACGCCTTCCAGGGTTTTCCGGAGAGAGGAAGATTGCTTTTCTTTAGAGCTACTGCAAGCCCCAGGTAGCCAGACTCTTACCACCGTAATAGACCAGGGAGGGAAATTCCGACTGAAAATATTGTATGATTGTGTTAGGGCCTCTTGCATTTAGACAGTTACAAGTAACTCCAGAGGGAAGCCAATACGTGCTGGGTTGGAGGGACGGGGCAGGGGGAGCAGTGTGTGGAACCGGTCAGGCAGTCACAGAGTCGCTGCTCGCTGTTCCACGAGCAGCAGGAAGCAGAGCCTAACCTAGAGGATTTCACAGCAGTGTCCCTCCTGATCACTCCCTCCCTCCTCATTCATCCAGCAAATACTGACCCAGCATCTGCCACGAGGCTTGTATCTTGTTCCATACTGGCCCATGGAAGTAGGCAAGCCAAGGAGTCCTTACTTCCTCTTCCTGCGTTCATGCTGGAGCCAGAGACAGTGCATGAGGAAAATTCACAAGATGGTGGTAGGACCTGAGAAATGTGCTATGCAGGAAAGTAGAAGATGGTATGTTTGGCTGAGAGAGTAATGGAATTTGGGCTGTGTTTGGGCTGAGGTATGAATTCAGCATTTCTGGCCTCTACACACTTAGAGGTTCTGTTCCCAGGAACTGGTGTTGTGGTACAGCAGGTGAAGCTTCCACCTGTGATGCCAGCATCCCATGAACACAGGTTTGAGTTTCACTTGCTCCACATTTGATACAGCTCCCTGCTAATGCTCCTGAAGAACAGTGGAAGAAGGCCCAAGTACTTGGGAGACCCTCAAAAAGCTCCTGCTTCCTGACTTTAGGCTGATCAGTCTCAGACTACTGAAGCCTTTTGGAGAGTGAACAAGATATGAACGATCTCTCTTTCTCCCTCTCTTCTTCTTCTTCTTCTTCTTCTTCTTCTTCTTCTTCTCTCTCTCTGTAAATCTGCCCTTCAAATAAACAAAACCATTTTTAAAAGGAGTTCTATTTATTCCCAGAGAGGGCTGCCATTCCTGTGCAACACTGTGGGATTTATATTAAATCTCAACTTTGGGGTGGACACTTGGTTCAGCAGGTAAGAGGCCACATCCCACATTAGTGTCCTTGTGTTCATTTCCTGGCTCCTAACTCCGGTTTCATGCTAATGAAGACTGAAGGAGACAGTGGGTGATGATCAAAGTGATTGGGTCACTGCTTCCTGTGTGGTAAACCCGGAATGAGTTCTTTGCTCTTGGCGTCAGCCCTGGCCTCAAGTTCTGACATTTTGGGGACCAAACCAGTAGATGGGAATGCTTTATCAAATAAACTGGAAAAAACCTATAATACAGCTGCTACCTGGTCACTCCAGGCTCTGCGTGATTGTTTCTAAAGCAGTAGGGCTGCTTGCCAGATGTTGGGGACAGGGAGAAGACACTTGCCACCCAGCTGACCCATGGCAGCATCTGAAGCCCCATTTTGTTGGCAAATGGGTCATTGCAGCAGACATGGTCTGAGAAGGGCATAATGTCCACGATTAGATCTCTCAGGTGAGCCATTATTCCTTACTAGGAGACCCATACAGACCACAGTGCTTGTGAAAAGACAAGGGAACTGGTGAACGGGGAGAAGAGCGAGTTGCTGGTGAGTTATCAGTCAGAGCCTGCAGGGCTTCTGTGGTGGCAAGGGCTGCAGTCATCCCATTCATCTTTCTCCTGTACATTCGCTCTGGAACAAAGCCAACTGGAATCCCAGATGAGCAATTCATGGGACCGATCACATGAAGCAAGCAGCCCTGAATAGCCCAAGAGGTGGGTGTAGTCAAAACTATGGGTGCCCTTAGAACATCCCCTTCAGGATGTCAGCACACATTCTCCCAGGTGCTGAGAGCAATGGTGGCTGAAAACTCCCAGCAGAATCACCCCTTGGCAGTGTCCTCAGCTATAGAGGGCTGCCTTTCTCAAGCACCTATCGCCCTCCCTACACATGTCCTGCATTCATGGCCCACCGCTGTGCCTCAAGATACAGAAACTTTTCAGGATCATGTCCACTCTTCTCAGAAGGACCCGTTGAGCTCTTTGCTGCCCACTCCTCATTTCTCAGTTCTGCTTCCCTCACTGCCTCTCAGGTGCTGGGCTGAGGGCATAACTTACAGCAAACAGGACCCCATCTCAGAATCTGGATTGAGAGGAATACAAATGCAGTTGTCAAACTGTGCCCCCAAAAAGGGTGTCATCCTTATTGCAACAGAGTTGAGCGGTGAAAACATTAGAGGATTGTGTTCTGATGCATGAATTAATGTCATTATAGTGAAGGTGAGTTTGTTATAAAGGTGAGCCCAGTTCTCTCTCTCTCATCCATGTGATGCCTTCTGCTATTTCCAGATATAACAAGAAGTTCCTCATCAGATGTACCCCCATGACCTTGGACTTTCCACTTTCCAGAACCAGGAAGCCGAATGTACTTCTGGTCACAGTGATTCAGTCTACGAGATCCATTACAGCAATGCAGGGCAAGCTAAAACAACTCACCAGGAGAGGAAGTGCCTGGTGGAAGAGCTGCTTTGTGTAGCTCAGTGTTGCACCGGGAGGACTCTCTGGAAAGGTAACATTGAGTGGAGTTCTGATTGCTGAATGGTGAGAAAGACTAAGATTTGAGAATATTCTCTGGGAATGAATTGAGGAGAGGGTAGTTACTCCAGATTGTGAGGTGGACATTAGCTCAGTGCACTCAAGGAGTGCAAAGGAGGTTTGTGGAGCTTGAAGGAGAGACAAGGCTAGGCTTGGCAAGGCCTTATAGGTCCCCATGGGACATCTGGATTTTATTCTAAGGGTGATAAGAAGTCACCGTAAGGGGGGTTCAAGCACAGGAATAATAGTATCCAATTTACATTTTAAAAAGAGCGCTCTGGCTACTGTGAATTCAATTTCATCAGGAAGACAAGACTAACTGACACGGAAAATTAGAGAATAACCTCAAAGCTATATGATTCAGTGTCTATAAAGGCTACTGCTAGCTTTTTGCAGTGGGTGCATCTCACACTCCTCAAATATTCATTTAATGAATTTAATAGTTGAGTGCCTAATGTATGCCAGACTCTGTACAAGGCTCTGAGATGCAAAAAATAAACAAGATAAATATCATTCTGAACCTTCATGAGGCTTAAACTCATAGTAGGCAAACTGTAAAGAGGTATAGATTTTAGGATCACTGGGAGCAATAAAGAAGGGAAAGTCTTCCCGGAGAAGAGCAGACTCAAAACAGATGGAGGAATAGGTGAGAGGCAGCCGTCACAGTGGAAGAAGCTGCAAGAACAATCATACGGTAACGTTGTCAGTATGGTGGGTGCCAAAAATTGTCCTCTGTTGGGTGCTTGCTATATGCAAGGTACTGTAATGACAATGTTGTACCTTTTATGCCATATATCCTTCAGAGATATTTCATATAGCAAGATTTTATTTCTACTTTTCAGGTGAGAAAACAGCCTAACAGAACTGTCTTGTTATTTAGTTAGCATTTCGTTAGTACAATCAAATGCCCAAGACAAGGTTTACAAAAAAGTTAAGGCTTATCTAGCTCACTGTGTTACAGGTTCAAGTCATAGATTGTGTGGTTCCATTAATTTGGCATCTGATGAGAGTAATGAACAATAAAGATGGAGTTTGCAAAGAGGATGGGTCACATGGTTGTGAGCTCTAAGCAAAGAGGGTGGCTGGGCCTAATTTCAGGATATATTAAAAACCTTATCTTGGGCATTGTCTTCCAAAGGTTGATGCCCCATGACCTAAACACTTCACATCGGGCACTGCCTTCAAAAGTGCCAGACTGGCAGAAAAGCTTTAACACACAAGCCTTGGGGGACATTCAACATCCAAATTAATAGCCAAGCCACAGCACTTGTTCAAGCTTACAGGTCTAGGAACGGATGACTCTGGATTTTATTCTGTGTCCATCAGGTATAGATCCTGTGTCCTTAATTCTGCTGCACCACTACTACATTCTAGTTGGTAGAGTATAGGGCATCTAGTTGGTAGAGTATAGAGGGCATCCTGGCTGAGGGGAAGCAGTCCCCCTCACCCCAGTGTCTGACTCATTGTCCCACTCTCTCCCAGTTTTAGTTTTATGCAAGACTTGCACATCTGTTGTTGTGTGGACAAAGAGCTGTGTCAATCTTTAGTTCTCTGCTCATAGCTCTTTTCTTCACCACCTCTCCTGACACTCATTTGACAGAGTCTACTTAAAAGTCTTCAATATTGGTTTTCTAGCATTCTTTCCAGTTCTATAATTCCATTATGGTTAAGGGAACATGAGTAGAGAATAATGTGTGATATTTCCAAGTTTGGCCTTTAGAAGTCTCTGATGCTTGGTTTCCCTTCTGCATGTCTTGGAGGCCACCCACTAAACATGTTAGAGCTACTGTTAGCATGAGTTTTGCCATATAATGTAAGGAATAGGCCACTCCTTAACCTGCACCCATCACAGGCAATAAATCAAGCAATAAATCAAGTCTGTGTGATCAGGACTATTTGTCACTGAAGGCTGGCCTATTCAGACTTTTTGCTAGGACTCCTGAGCACTCAAGGCTTCCTAAAAATACCATTCCAGACTTTGTTTAAGACTTCTGCTGAGAAAACGGTAATTTGGATCATTGTGATAAAAATTAGCTAAGACAAGGAGTCTCTAGATAAACATCAAAGAGTGAGTGAACATAAAATTCCTGCGAGTTCTGGTTATAATGGTAATGGGAAAGCTGGTGGCAGAGGCACTATGGAAGGGAGAAATAAGAAAGATGAGAAACAGAAAAAGAAGAGGAATTACAAGTATTTGAGAGCCAATGGGGAGAAAAGAAAGAATAAAGGAGAGAGAGGATACAGAAGCAATAGTATAAAGAGAAAAATGAGTATATGAGGAAGCTGGATGGGGAAAAATTAAAACCCAGTCATTTCTACAGACCTGAGAAGATAAGGCTCTCCCAGAATGGACTCCACAGACACGCATCAAACTTAACCTCTGATATTGTTCTGTGGTCCAGGACTAGTATATTTGTCACCCTCTCCCATTTGCAACTACTCTTGCTGTGCTATTATGTACATCAGCCTCAGGTTCTGTGTCAAGCCCCAGATTAGTTCACAATCTGACTCTTAAGAAAATAGCATTTGCTCCTGGCAGGTAAGAAAGAATAGGGATAAAGGTTACATCAACAGGGGATAACCTCAGCTTCAGTAACTATATATAGATAACTGTGGTTGGGAGTTAATTAGGCTTGGCCATTTTTCTACTTTCTACTCCCCGTCTTCTCATTCTTGACTAATTCGTTTGAAAATGGGTTCTAAAGAAAAGCAGAATGATCTGAAGACTGGTAATGGGGTGGTGGTAACGGGGTAGTTAGAAAAAATGTCCCCCTTGAAGCACTTTTGTTCTTACAGGCAGCCTTTCAGGAATCAACATGTTTCAGGACCACAGACAGCTCTAAGTTTGCCTGTGGGAGGGCCTTTGGGGAGACCTTGAAGGTAGCTTTAATAAGAAGAGGCTTGGAAGTTCCTGGATGGGTGAAGTCTACCGCCTGCCACCTTATTTAATTATGCAATGATCAGCAACCTTTACATTTTAATTAGGGATTCATGGTAATGAAGCCATTCTGCCTGGACTCGGGGCAGGGCTGCTCATTCTTTCGTCACTCCAGAAGGGTCTTCAACACTAATTGGCTGTTTGGTAGCCCTGTCTTGACAGTACAAGGTAGGTAGGTAGTGATCCCCTTGCCTTCCTGCTAATGCGTTCTCTGGTCTCTTTGCCCTCCTCCTCTTTGATTTGCCTAATTAGTGCTAATAATTTAAAAGCTGCATGGCCCTCTTTTGATCCTGCTGTCGAAGGCACACAGAGTGATTCCATTAGCAGATATTAAATAGCACTAATCTGTGGTGACACACGGTTGGAGTTGGCTTGCACACAATTCTGGCCTGGGACCCCAGGGCTGTCTTAGAGTGACTTTCTCTCTTGCTCTTTCTTTCCATTCACTTAATTCCTAGAGAAAAGTCATTCGCAGCAGCAGCAGCTTAAAGCACTGTGTCTTAATAACTGTTTGAGACTCCTTTTATCGTGGGTTGGCATTGAAAACCACATGATTTATTCCACATTTCAGGATTTTAATGATTAATTCATGAATGTATCTGCAAGAATGCCAAGGTCTCCAAAATAATGAAAGCCTTTATTCTGCACCCCCCCAAGTTGTTTGTTTTCATTTCAAATCAAAGCAATCTGTCTTGAACATTCATTTCTCTCTCCTTTCGCTCCCTTCACCCTGAAAAGGCGGGTGGGGGGGAATCTACTCAATTCACTGGGGTCTTGATAACATTTTGACAAGTAATAGAATTCATTTACATTTATCAAAATAAACAGATAAGTCTTCCATCTTCTCTCAAATTAGCTGACACGGACAGGTCTCTCACCTCCAACAGGCATCAATAAGCTCGAGGTCATGTGCAGTGATTCAGTCTGTGCTCCTAGATATTCTGAAACTTTGTGGGAATATAAAGGAATCCTGGATATGTGCCCAGCAAGACTATTCTAAAGTTCTGATAAAAAGAGCTCTAAGTCTCAGTCTGGCTGATGCTCATAGCCCATACACTACCCCTTACTTACTTAAAGGCAACAGGACACCTTGGTCAAAAACTCCAGGTTTGGGGCTAGTGCCATGGGTAGCTGGTTTGAGTCCCAGAGGTTCCACTTCCAATTGAACGTCATGTCAATGTCCTGGAAAAGCAGCGGAAGATAACTTAAGTGTTTGGGTCCCTTTACCCAGGTGGAAGACTTAGCAAAAACTCCTGGCTCCTGTTTTGGATGTGCCCAACTCAGGCAGTTGTAACCATTTGGGGAATGAACTCTTCGTGGCCTCTTTATTTTTTTCACTGGAATTCTACCTTCAAAATAAAAAGAAAATAAATCTTTTTTTTTTTTTTTTTTTTAAGAAAAACAACACCAGGTCTTGGCATAAATTAGTTCTGATCTTAGCTTCATCAGTTCTACGATCAAGAGTAGCTGCAGGCAAGTTACTAACAGAGGTATCGGCTACATCATAAAGTTGCTACAGGAATTACAAGAAATAATAAATGAAAAAATGCTTAGTACTGTGCTTGATCCATAATATGTCCTCAGAAAAGTTAGTAATGATGCTGATCACAATGACAGTGATGATGAAATAACGATGGATTAAACAGCATCAGACAATGCACCCTGGTTCAGAGCAGACAAAGTCCTTGGGCCTGGGTGTCCTTATACATACAAGCTGGGATGGAAGGGTGACAGCAGCATTTGTGACCTATAGGGTTATCAAACACTTCATCTTTGTCCCTCTATTAACTTTCTGTTTTTAGATATTTCATTTATTTGTTTGAAAAAGTAATGGTCATAGTGAAAAGAGCTAGTGTGGTTTCAAAATGGATACAGTGAAAAACACTTTTCTTTCCATTTTTAACTTTCCTTGTGATCCCTAGGGATGGCTCCTGTTGTCTTCATATTCTTGTATCTCTCCAGGGATACTAGATACGAACACAGTCACCAGGACTATGGTATTCATTTCTTCTCTTTTCTTTCCTTTGTCCTTCCCTTCCCTTCCCTTTCTTTTCACAAGTGGTAGCATGTTCTTTCCTTTGTTCCTTGAAGTAAATAATGAAGCCTGAGCTCATTCCACATCACTATATTTAGCTTCATTCGTTCCCTCAATGATGGACATTTAGGATATTTCCAGACTTTCCCCAGCAAAACATGGTCTTGAAATTGCCTAAATGATGGAGACTCTTTTTTTTTTTTTGGTAGAGGGAGATGTAACAAAAGGGGGTGTAGCAGACCCCAGCTCTTTTCCTGCCCTCCCCTCAAAACACATTGCTTTTACACTTTTTGTGGCAGAGCCATGTTTTTCTTCTGGAAAACTGCTTCTCACACTCTTTTTGTTTATGAGGTTTGATTGGGACTGACCCCATCTCTGGTTTTAAGCATGAGATACGACTGAAGCTCAACTAATCATAATCCCTGAGTCCTCTGGCCACTACTGTTCTTGAGAATCTTGAGGCTACATTCAAGCCAATGAGAGTCAGACTTGGGGCACTAGCTATTTCCTTTTCCCCTCTCCTGCCCCGCTCTGTTTTCAGTAGGAGGGCCTACTTAATCTGTAGTTCAGGGAAGTATTATTGGAGCGGGAGAGCAGAGGAGAGGATGAAAGACAGGTTTCCTCCCTATCCCATCCTCCCTTTCTAGTAGTGTGTATGATTCCAAGTGAAGTCAACAGACTCAGTTCCTCAGGCAGCTCCTGCAGGAGTGTAGGGCCTTCATCTTCCAAAATCTGGTCACACCAGCTCCTCCTGCTGTCCCTTCAGCCCTGGATTTGGTATTATCTTTCTGTTTTGGTTAATCTCTTGGAAGCTGCATGACTTCTTGAATATTCTATTACCTGTGTAACCAATTACTCATACTCTCTTTGTTTGAAATACGTACTATGATTTCTACCTTGCTGGACAAATCCTAATTGATAGAGTGGATACAAGGAGATAGGGATAAGAAATGTGAGAAACACTGGCCACGTACAAGAGGAGCAGACATAAAAGCACAGCTCTGAGGTTTCATTGATAGGCTGTGTTAAAGAAGAGGGTAGCACAGGATTTGGGTGTAAGTCCTTCCCAGATAACTGAGGAAGTTAGGCAGATAAGCATCAACTACGGGGTATTAGAGTAGCAGCTTCCAGAGATGCAGGAGAGCCAAAAAATTTTACAGTGTCATTTTAACCAGCCAAGAATTTTAGGAAGGTGGGAGATTATAAGTACCAATTTATTAACACATAAGGAATAAATAGAATGAGTACATTATACACAGGGTCGGATTACAGTCTAGGAGAACTTAACTGTAGTGCTCTAATACCCAGTGTGAGGAGTTAAGAAAGGAGAAGCATAGAAAAGTTGGAAATTGGAAGTTGAAGTCTATTATTCATTTTGATGGGATATTCACTTCTGTGGGAAAAGTTGTTACTGAGCTCATGCAGAGAACTGTGACTTTCCTCATGGGCATGTGCACACCTTGAATATTTCTTTTTGATGAAAATATTCAGAATCCTTTCAGGGGGAATATGAGGGGGGAAGCAGATATAGCTTGAGCTATAGGACCTGTATCATAAAAAATAACAATTAAAAAGATTAAAAAAATAAAATAAACCAATTATTTTAAAGACAGACGATTAGACAGAAATAGCCTATTTACTGATTCATGGCCTAAACTCTCACAACAATTGGAGCTGGATCATGCTGAAGCCAGAAAAAAAACCTGGGACTCGGTCCACATGGGGGGCAGGTACTCAACTACTTTTCTGCCTGCTGAGGAGCAGCACATTAACAGAAAGCTACAACTGAAAGTGAAGTTGGGACTTGATCTCTGAATCCAGATGCAGGTGTTCCCAGCAACATCCTAAGGGCTGTGCCAAATGCTTGCCCCCATTTTAAAAATAATCTTTTAAACTATAGTATGTGACCATTATCTATAGTCACTATTCAGTGCGACAAAACAAGAAACTTTTTATTCCTCTCTAATTGTAACTTAGTACACACTAATCAACATTCTCCAGTCTCTTGGCAGGAGTAACTTTATAGAAGATTAAGCTGAGGCCAAGAGATGTCCAGATGTTTGCTGCTTCATAGGTTACACTTAAGGAAAGAATGTCAAACACTTGACTCAAGGTGCTGCAATTCAGAGATCTTTCTGATATAAGCCTTTGATTTCTTGAGAGCTGGGATTGTTCCTGTCCAGGAGAGGCCTCCACAGATGCTAGCTGAGGAAGAGGCCGTGGGTTTGCAGCCTGTGAACTCCAGAGTCAGAGCTTCTCTTCTTTCTTCTGTTCTATTGTGCCACATGACCATCCCTGAGCCAGTCATTACCAGAAGTCTGTGATTACTTGCTAAGAAATCAGCCTGTTCTTGGAGCTGGGCATAGAGTTAGTTTCCCATGCACCACTTGGCTTAATGCATATCTAAAGAACCTCTGGATTTGTGCAGGAAGAAGAGGGAAAAGGGTACTGGATTAGGTCTTGATGGTGTCCACCATAGATGATGCCAGACCCTTGTTGAGGGTCTTGGTGTGGGCTCCTGCACCCACCCCACCTCACCCCTGGAGAAACTTCTACCTGCTTAGCAAGACAATGTTTGGCTGCTGATCAGCATGGAGATGTGGGAGAGAAATGTTACTTCAGAGGAGCAATAAGAAACACATTTGAAAAGCAGCAATAACATCTGTAAAATGAGAAAATCACATACAAATCTCTGATTGCAAACCTCAGAGGTGTGAATGGCAATCCCAGACAGCAATGACAGTCTAATTTTCCTGCTGGAGCAGAGATATCACCTGACACATAGAACCTCATCGGCCTGGGCTTCTGTGCAGTGGCAGCTGTGGGTGAGAGGGAACCGAGATTTCCATTTCCGTCTGGAGGCAGAATAAGGTACTTTGGCACAGACATGGGCCCAACTCAGGGAGCTCCATCTACCCTGGGACTTTTGTAACAGGCTAGGTGCCATCCCTAAACTAAGTCTGTGAGAACATTTCCCGTTTACCCTGCAAGACTCTTAGACAGAGGAACAGACAAGAAGGTCAGGCAAGTGCATGCCGGGATCTGATTACTCAGCACGTGCTAAGTGGCAGACATGGTTCCAGACATTTAGGGTGCATGCCTGGCTCCTTCCACAAACAGCTAGGGTGCACTGACCAAAGTAATAATCCAAATTCCCCCACACCAGCAGCTAGGAGAAGCCACCAGATTCTGTGGACACCTTTTGGCTCCTTTGTTCATGGGGAGCACAGTTCTCTGGGGTTGCTGTCAGGTGGCTTTGACTTGGCCCTTTAACGGCACTCAGTAGTTGTGGTGCTGACCGATTGCAGAGCTTAGTATGAGCATGGCTCCTAGTGCATCACCCTGGAGGTCCTCTCTTATCTCAGGCTTGTGACTGTCACAGGTATTTTGAGTGGATTGGGCTTGAGTCACTCTTCCCTTCAGCTTATGGGAGGGCCTTTTTTCATTCAGAATGAACTCAGTAGTGTGATGCTGTTAAGGAGGCCTCCCGACAGTAGACTAATGATGTCCCACACCAACAGGTGGCATTAGACATTTCTAATGGAGATGAAGCAGTCACTGGGACATTCAGAGAGAGGTTAATCTTTCACAACTGGTACAGCCCATAGCATATGTACAAAATAGTCCTGTACCACCCTCACCAGGTGCCCTGCTCCAGCCAACACACCAGCCAGATATTACCAAATCTTCACATTTTCTGCCACTCATTGACATCTTGAAGTTTTGCCTCCTTTCCTCTTTATTTGTTTATTTATCACTTATTTGAAAGATATATGTATGAAGAGAGGGTAATGAAGAGGAAGAGGGAGGGAGTAAGGGAAAGAGGAGAAAGAAAGGGGTAAGGTAAGAGAGAGAGAGAAATCTTCCATCAACAGATTTGTTCCCCAAATGACTGTAACAGCTAGGACTGGGCCAGGCTGAAGCCAGGAGCCAGGAGCTCCATCTGTCAGAAGTGGAACCAGAACTTAAACTCAGGGCTTTCCAAATGGTGACACAATTGCTGTACCACATGTCTTCCTTCTCCACCCCTTGCATAATTTTTACTTCTTATTTTCTACTTATCAAGGCAAGAGCTTATGTATTTTGTGCCTTATAGTATTGGCAGTACCTAGTTCTGAATCTGGCATAAAGTATGCTACACACAAACATTTGCGGAATGAAAGCTCACATTCTGCAGGAGTTTCAGGAATGTATGCATTGCCCACTGAATTGTCTTCCAACCAAAAAACCTAGAACTGTAAGTCCTTAGAGACCAGAAGTAACTAAACTGGGGACAGAATGATCAAGTCACTATGATTGCTGTAAAGGGAAGATTTGCATGGGCTCTAGGGGCAGCTTGCTGGCACCAAATAGTGTGCTCCCCTACCTCCACCCCCTGTCTCAGTGAATACTGTGACTTAAATCAGGGAGCCCTGGCATGTTGATTATTTAGGCCCTGGTCTGACCTGCTCCCAGTCCCAGCTTTCAAGTGTGCCAGTGACTACAGTGGCATGGCCCAGAGAGGCCTCTGCCAGCAATTCTGCTCTTATCAAAACCCTTTAAGTGTTCCTCACCCTAGCCTGCTTCCAGCTTTGTGTGTGGTGGTGGCATGTCAGCTCCTAAACTCTTTGAGCAATCTTATCTGGTTTAATTCTTCGTAACACCCTTGTGAAATACACAGATGAAACCGGTTTTATTTTCAAGACCAAGAAACTGGAATGCAGTGAGCTGGAAAGGCAACTCCAGACCGCCAAATGAGGAAGTGGCAGGGGCAAAACCAGGCAGGCAGCTTCCACTATGCTCCCACACAAGGTTTCCCACGGCAGGGCTCCAACGTTCTTCTTGTGTCTTTCCAGAGTGTGGCCTAGGGCTGTTGTGGAGTAGGCTCAAGTAGACACCCTGTCTTTCCAGACTAAGGGAAGAGTGAACAGAGCCAGGGGTCTTCCATGTGTCTCTCAAGATTGTGATTCTGCCAAGCTCTCTCTAAGTGACCTTGGGAAGATTTCATCTTCATCTATAAAATGAAGAGCCTGGTTAATGGTCTTAAGGATCTTTCCAGTTTTGATGTAGAACTCTGCGATGTCAACGATAAGAGAGATTGTATTATTGCACATTGAAGAATAATTATCTTTTATGCTCCACATGTAGCTTTCTATCTCTCAGACTACCTGTTATATAGTGTCAACATCGCCTCATATATCAGACACTGCTGTAATAAGTATGCAATTTGTAGTTGCAATTTCCATTTTATGGCAATATCTGATTTACACGAGGTGTTTTTAAAGCGTGTCGCTTAGAACGCACACACCTGCCAGGAGCCTGCTCTTTCATAATGACTTCTCAGTGAGGTCAGAGAAAGTGACTACATCCAGTTAAACAAGCAGTAGGCACATTTTCAACACAAACGCCTTCTTCCCTTCCTGGGGAGGAATGATGCATCTCCACAGGAGACGATGACACTGTATTCAGACCCAAGATCTTCTGATGCAATGGGTGAGGATTTTAAATCATTTATAACATGTACATTGAAACCCTGACCAGTGCAAAGGGCAGAAGCTCAGAGGGCTGTTCTTAAGCTCCAGGTCAGAGGGCTATCAAAGGTCAATTTCTGGAAAACCAGTTAGCCAAGACTTAAATCACTGAATGAGTAGTCATTTAAACTAATTATTTTTATAACAGTCTATGTTTAACATATTCCTTCCTTCCTTCCTTCTTTCCTTCCTCCCTCCCTCCCTCTTTCCCTCCTTCCCTCCCTTCCTTCTAAACTTTATAAGTCCAGGGCTCATGCACAAATAGTTATTTATGATGTTTACAAGGTTGATCAAGGTTTGAAATATCTAGGGTTAGGGAAAATTGGGTGTGATCACTGTTTTCAAATTTTCTATTTCTTCTTCCTATTTCTGAGGGGGAGTTGGGCGGTAAGGGCAGAAACCATACCCAACAGCCTAACTGCCCCAGTACCTGGATATGGGAAATAACCACCTGGTATCAATCCGTGGTCCTGATGTGGCACATGCTCTGAGGGTTCTGTTAAGTGATTGTGATAACTCTGAAATATTGTCTAATTCACTGATCCACAGATGGAGGAACCCTTCCAAAGTCAACCTTAGAGTCTCCATTCACCCAGATGCTTGCTATCATCCTTCAGCTGGGGTAGTTGTTCTCTTTTCCTTCCTCTGCTATGGTGCCAGATGTCCTCTGTAATCCCCAGTGGTCTGCTACATACTCCATGTGCTTCTTGGCATGCATCCACTGCTCTGTTGCTTCCACTGAGGAGGACCAGTTCTCATGGGCAGGTCCAAAGATGGGGGCCAGGCAACCTGGAACCTGCTGGACCCCCAACCTTTGGGGCTCATGGCCCCAGCACCTGCTGTTCAAACAGTGCCAAGGACCCGGGCCAGGTGACCTGAACTTTGCTGGACCCCCACGCCTGGACTCACAGACCCAGCACCCATCTCTAGCTGGGTTCTAGGACCTGGACCAGGTGACCTGGACCCCACTGGGCCCCTACCACTTGGACTCATAGATCTGACACCCCCCTCATCAGCAGGCCCAAGGACCCAGGCCAGGCAATCCAGGAGCCACTGGGCACCTCACTCCCAGCGCTCATGGACCTGACATCCCCACCAGTGTGTCCTTGGTCCAAGTTGACTTTGTTCACCCTTTATTATGGCATAAACAGTTGCTTCGCCCAACTGTCCCATACCCAATCAGGTTCTTACTCTTGGATCTTATAGCCCAATCATATTCGGTGCACATCCAGACACAGCTCTCACATGGTTCAGTGGAGCTCAAGACCTAGCCCACCCTATTCTACACCCACCCTTGCTCTCATGAATACCACTGGGGTGCTGGAGTCTAACTCAGTCATGTGATCTCCAAACCCAATCCATACCCATGTCAAGGGAACCTGTAGCAATATGCAGCCCAGACTGTTGCCCCCATTCTGGCTCTTGACTTCAGCAGTGGGAACTCCATCCCAGCTGGAACATCCCCTTAGCTCCCCAATCAGGCCTCTTCCCCGCCGTGTTCTTGCACATACCAGTGGAGACTTCTGTTCCACAGGGGTGAGCCCACATACCAACCCCACAGATTCTGCCCCCAGGCCTGATTCACCCCCATACTGGTTAGTGTGTTGTCCCAGATTCACATTACCTGTTCCTTGTTCTGACTCTCACTGGTGGGTTCCAAGATCTAGTCCTGCAAGTACAGTGGTCTTTTCCATGGAGGTCCATCAGAAGTCATTTCTCACTTGAACATGAACTCTCAGGACCCTGTTCTTCCCCTCCTGTGACATCTCACCTTAGCCCCTGGAAACCTACATGCCAAAGCTTCCAAAATGAGCCACCAGACAGCCCTAGAACTTTGATCTTGTGCCAACCCAACACCAGCTCGGATGCAGTCTGAGGCCCTCTGAATGCGTGCCAGCAGCTGCTGTGAGAGTGCTTCCAGGATAACATTCTTTTTAAAAGCATGTATTCATTTTTATTAGAAAGACAGATATACAGAGAGAAAGAGATATAGAGAGAAAGATCTTGTATCCACTGGTTTATTCCCCAAGCAGCTACAAGGGTTAGAGCTGAGCTGATCTGAAACCAGGAGCCAGGAGCTTCTTCTGGGTCTCCCATATGGGTGCAGGGTCCCAAGGCTTTGGGCCACCCTCAACTGCTTTTCCAGGCCACAAGCAGGGAGTTGGATGGGAAGCAGGGCTACCAGGATATGAACTGGTGCCCATCTGGGATGCCAGTGTATAAGGTGAGGACCTTAAGCACTAGGCTACAGTGCCAGGACCAATAATATTCTTAAGATGAATATTCAAAAGATAGTGACAGGGGCACCAAACCAAAAAAAAAATCTTTTGGTAGATTTTTCTGTTCATTGGATTTTTGGAAATTTGTCTATTTTCTAAGTTGGTTTTCTGATTTTTGGCAAATTGGTTTATCTCTGCAGGGTTAGGTAGGTCAATTGGAAATTTGAAAGCTGACCTTGTGAGCACTGCTGATGCAGATTTCAGGCCCTCCTCTGGGCTTTTCTGCAGCCAGGCAGAGCATCTCTGAACAGATACAACCCCAGGAAAAGAGGACAAAAGAGAGAGGAATGCTGGTAAGACAGATTGTGCAATGATGAACCTAAATCCTTGGCTTTCACACCCTAAATGAAAAAGATTGTCAGGAATCTCTCCTCTTAATTTTGGAAGAAATTTAGAAGCCTTTGGAGCAGCAGAACTGAGCAGACACTACCTTCAGAGGAAGTTGATCCTCCCATAAGCTACTGAAGCCCTTTAAACCATCCCTCAAAACTCCCTGCTCCTGTAGCTATGCCGCTGGCATTTTTAGACAACTCCCATACGAGTGCCCTCTCCATCAAAGTACCCCAAGGACAGGAAAGGTAAGGGGAGTAAGCATGCCTTGAATAAAGCATATGCTCACCCAACCTTTTTTTTTTTTTGAACTCTGCAGCCCAGTTAGGCAGCTCGTCGTGGTTGAGTGTTCACTGGGTCAAAGACTGGATCAGAAAAACCTGGATTTCTACCCTAGTGATTAAGCTGCTTGTTCAAAATCTTCCCAAAGTTCAGCCATCTGGATAGGATTGTTTCTTGAGCCTTGGCTGGTCTGTATAGCTTATGCATGAGGCAGACAGCCTGGTAAACTCGAAGCACAGATTTGCAATGCCAGTTACTTAGTGCTATAGCTCCAAGGCCAGCACGGTGCTAGCTTTGGTGGACAGGCTCAACACACATTTGAAGAATGGGTCAGAAGTTTGAAAGGAATGCAGCCAACAAGGTGCCTGGCTTCCTCCTCCGGAAATTTTGTCACAGCTGAGAGCTTTTTGGCCTATTTACAGGATGCTCAGAATGATAAACGGGATTTCTCATTCCTGCAATATGGCACTGAACTGCCCCACACTACACAGTTCTCCGCCAGGGGCCAGGAATTCCTACTCTCCTTGCCTGTTAGCCTGCTTGAATTTCTCCTTATTTAACACGCAGATCAAATGTCACTTCCTGTAACCCCTTCCCAGTCCGATAGCCTTGCATCACTTGGAATTGTAACTACTTCTATACAACAGCCTCTCCCATTTTGTTGCCAACCCTTCTGGGTAGAGCCTTCATTTTTATTCTCATTATTCATTCACTTGTTTAGATGCAGTCTAACATAATGGTTAAGGACATGTCCTATGGATTCTCAGATGACTGAAGTTTAAAAGATTGCCACGCATTTTTCTGATTGTGTAACTTACATTGAGTGACAATCTCTTTAAGCCCCATGTTTTTTCTGATCTGTAAGGATGAGTGTGATAATAGCATTCATCTTCTAGGATTGTTGAAAGAATTGAACATATCACAAGTATGTTATTTACCAGGCACTAATACTAAACATGCTGATCATAGTGATGAGTATTTATTCAACAAGTTTTTATGACACAAATATGCATGCCTGGTATTGGCATAGGTGCTACCCCTAAGATTTAGGAAGATGTTTGGTATAGAGTTAAGCATTGGTAAATGTTTGCTGAGTGACCCAAGAACCAAGTCAGAGTCTTTGTTTTAAAATGCAGGTATCAACAGATAAACTGGATTATGATTTGTATCAAGCAGTTCATCCTCACCAAATCTTGGGGGCAATTTTAACAAAAAGACATCTATTGTTCCTCCTGCCTGTTAGCGTGGATAATGGGAATGCTCTGTGCAGCTGGGGTCAGAGGACCCGACAGCAACAATGCTCTCTGTGTAGACGCCTCCACGGTCTCAGCAGCAGAGGATGGAATGGGCTGCAGTTCTTGTGGTAACACACAGTCTCCGCTCATGTCAAGTTGGTTTCAGCAAGCTTCATGGCCTCCTGTAGCCTTAAAAGGGAGAGTGAGTTCCAAGCGCTACCTTAACTTGTGCCCCGAAGGAGGAAGACCAGAGGGTTTGTGATTGTCCCTCCTGCATATCTCTGGCTGAAAACAGTGATACAATCTTGGATTTCAAAGAACCCTCAGGTCAAAGTCATTGTCAGCAGCTACTCTCAGTCCTCAGTTTGAAATTAAGTTTACAGATCAAGTTTTTTTGTTATTTCTCTCCTTCTCACTTCCCCACTCAATTATATTTTAAACAGATGGGTGATCCTGTCAACCTTACGAAAACAGGAGAATGAAACAAATGTATGTAGAACTCCCACATTCTAATTAAATTTCCCTGCCTTCCTATGAGTTGGGCTGGGATGTTGATTTGCCCTGAAAGAAAAAATCAAAATAGAAGCCCAAATTCAAGAAAGCTTGCAAAAATGCTTTCGCATTGTTCTCCATTGCTGACATGTAAATGAAAAGAATGATTTTATTTCTCCTCACAGAAAACACCTTTGCCTTTCTTGCTTGATGGCTTGGAACCAAGTTATGTTTTAAGACAATTTAAAGCAGCTTCTAAATGTGGAAACCCAGTGAAGCAGACCAAGGGGAAGGTGTCCAAGAAGGACCAAATTGGAGCAAGTTTCAATCAAGTAGGTACATCTCTTGGAAGAAACTTGACCAGGCCTTCAATAACCCTAGGTCCAGCCCAGGGGTCCAAAACAGTCAGCAAATCCCAGTTTCCCTCCCTCATTGGTCATTGTCTCTATCTGTGTGATGGACAACTCCAACCTTAGGTAGCTTAAACAGGAACCATTCATTGTTCCCCAACTTGACAAGGTCTGTTGGCCAGGAGCAGTGTGTTGGGGTTGCAATCCAAGATTTCTCCTGAAGTTTCTCTGGGCTCATGTCTGAAGGTGGACTGGATCTGGGATAGCCTTTCCAGGCTCTTTCCTGTGCTTGTAGGAGGGCCTAAGCTCCTTGTTAGGTGCCAAAGGCCTCCCTATAGTCATTCACAACTTGGCTGCTGGCATCCCTATGTGTTTGAACGTGGGATAGAGAGACAATAAGCCGAGGTGGATGTCACAGTCTTTCATAGCCTGGTATTAGAAATGATATGTATTCCTTCTGTTATGTCCTGTGGGGAAGGGAACAAGTAATAATGTGACTATCAGGAGGTAGAGATCATCAGGGACCATCTTGGAAGATGGCCACCTTGTGTGTATGTGTGTGTGTATGCATAATAGGGGAACTTCAAAAAATTCGTGGAAACTAACATAATTGTGAAAAATTTCAAAAGATTTTTGAGTAAAATGAACTTCTTGTACAAGTATCCAAACACACACACACACACACACACACACACACACACAGATACTCTTAATTTACTAAAAGGCAGAATGGTACACAGGGAGAGCGAGGCAGAGAGAGAAAGGGAGAGCGGAAAAAAAAAGAGAGAGAGAGAGAGATTTTCCATCTTCCATTTCCTCCTGAATTGCTCACAACACCCAGGGCTGTGCTAGGCTGAAAGCAGGAGGTAGGAAATCTACCAGGACCTCTTGTGTTGATGTCAGGGACTCGGTGCTTAAGCTGCCATCTGCTGTGTCCCAGACACATTAGTAGGAAGCTAGTTCAGTAGAAGAGTAGCTGGAATTTGAACTGGCATTCCCACATAGAGTGTGGGCATCCCAAATGGCTTCACCCTCTATGGTGCTATGTCGGCCTCAGGGGCAGCCTCTGCCTTATTTATTTTTGGTATTTTCCATTTAACATTTTTGTCTGAGGTTCACCATGAGTAACTGCAACTGAGGCAAGTGAAACCACAGGCAAAAGTGGAAACTGATGTATCTGAATCTTCACATGGTGCGAAGTCATATGAATCCAACGTACCTCTAATGATGCCATGTTGAAAGGACAGGGTAACCGAAACTGAAGAAAATTGGACTGTGACTTCTTACGTGGTGTTCTATGTTTGCAATGGCCATACCTAGGAGGTGTTCAGATTAGGAAAAGCCTGGTGGGTAAGAGACCCTTGAGTCAGAGTCCAACCTACACGCTAGTTTGCTGTGGAGGATGGAAGAAGATCATTCTTCCATCTACTGATTCACTCTGCCAGTGTCCCCTGTGAGTGGCAGAGATCCAAGGACTTGAGTCATCACTCTGCCTCCCAGCGCATTAGCAGGAGGTTAGGTTGCAAGTGGAAAAGCCCAGATTCAAACCAGGCACTTTGATAGAGGGTGCAGGCGTCCCATGTGATGTCTTCATTGCTGTGCCAACTTTCCCTCCTGCCATGATTTTGTGTGTGCTCACTGCTTTCAAGAAGGGGATTAAGACTCCTGTGTTGGTAATCCAGAGGAGTCAGATGTGCAGGGAACGCATCGTATAGACATAATGGTTCAGTAGAGGTGGAAACACTTGCTAGGGAGGCCCTGAGTCCTCAGGCCTTGGAGGGAGCTCCCATCCCCTTCTCTGCATAACAAATGCGCTCTGCTCTGAGGGCACCGGCTCAGAAGGGTTGCAATAGTTAATGTCTAGAGAAAAACAGTTACTCTGAAATACCAGGGGCTTTTTCATGCACCTTCTTCTGATGGGTTTATCAGAGGAGGAAGGCAGGGGTATCTGCCTTTCCCGTTTTCTTTGAAGAGAATTAGAAGGATTGCGCTCTCTGGGGGATTAGGAGGCAGTACACCTGTCTTCACCCTGGTGGCTGTGACACCACTGTTCTTGCAAGCCCTGGAGCCTGGGGGTGGATGGCAGGTGTTGTCCAGCTCTGTGTCAGCTCTCTGTGGCCTCCTGGGGACTAAGCCTCTTCACCAGGAAATTAAGGCATGATACATTCTCAGGATTTCTTCCATCTCTCCTACTTTATGACTTCACTTTTAGCTTATGACAGCTCCTTGGGACCAGCTTGCCCTGGGTTTTTATCAGCTGAATTTTACCTTGCTGTAAAACTGCAGGATTGAAGCGGAAGGGCCTGCTTAGGGCTGCTGCGTCTGCTCTCTTCTCAGTGTCCATGCTGCAGTTTCCTTAAGGGACACTTGAGGCTTAGATAAGGAAGATACTCTCCTGGTCTCTATGGTGTGGTCTGAGATTGACTTGTTGGGTCTAATTAGAACTCTTCCCTGCATTTGGAGGGATTGATTCTGGTTGAGGTGGGGGCCTGGCCTGAGCTAAGCAGGGAGAGCCCATTAAGGATCTTCAGCAATAGAGAGGAAGAGGGCCTGGCGCCATAGCCTGGTGGTTAAAGTCCTTGCCTTGCATGCACCAGAATCCCATATGGACAATGGCTCATACCTGGCAGCCACACCTCCCATCCAGCTCCCTGCTTTCTGAATTCTTCCTCGAATACCCCGAGGAAAGCCAATGTTCAGATGTCCCTGGAGAAGAGAAGATCTCCATCCAAGGAAAGGACCCTGCCTGTCTTTCCCTTCTCGCCCACAAGAGGAGCTAGCGTCCTGTAGAGGGAAGTGGGGATAAAGGGAAGCCAGCTGTTAAAGCAGCATTTGGGCCACCCTCACTGCTGGATTCTGAGCAGAGGGATACAGCAGCACTTCAAGTGGAATCCTCCAGGGACCAGCCCAGGATGCTGGCTCCAGGAAGCAGTGGGAAGGAGATGGGGACAGAAAGAGTCATGGAAGGATGCCAGTCAGAGTGGCTGTGTGTGGCAAAATGCTTTTTTGCCTTATTGGCTCAATCTCACCCAGAGTTTCCTTCCCAAAAGTGATGAAGGACAAGGTGCTTCTCCTGCAGCTCCTGCCTGTTGCCATCCAAGGGCTGTGGCTGTGGGTGCCTGTCTACAATCGCTTGTGAATTGAGAATGTGGAGGGGAAGTGTTTAGGGCATAGGTGCTTGCAAGAGGTCCCTTCAAGGGTTCTAGAGTGATGGGAAGGAGGGTGAAGTGATGACAGCAATGGGGCAGGAAAGAAGCATTCAGTTAAACTTCACAGTTTAAGTTCCTTTTATCTTATTTACTTATTATTTTAAATTTTTATTTATTTATTTATTTATTTGTTTGTTTATTTCAAAAGCAGTTATGGAGAGGGGTAGAGACAGAGAAGTCGATTGTCCATTCTCTGGTTGATCCCCCAAATGTCCAAGACATCCACAATGGACCAAGCTGAAGCCAGGAGGCTGGAGCTCCATCTGAGTCTTCCATGTGGGTAAGAAATTCCCCAAAACTTGGATGGATCATATTCGGCTTGGATCATATCAGGAATAGTAACAGGGAGCTGGAGAAAAACAATTGAGCAGCTTGGACTCAAACTATTGCTCATATGAGATGCTAGTATCTCAGGCATAATTCGCAGTCCCCAAGGTTATGGTTTTGAACTAATCTGAAAGTGACCAGACCACTGAGGGATTAGCTATTGAATTTGGTTCAGGGCAGAAGAGGGAGACTGAGCAAGTGCAGAGTGAAGGCAATAGCAGGAGGCACCTCTGAGTCCACACAGAAGTGACTGCTGACTTTGCCTAATTAAATGCCTCTTGGATGCTGTGTGGACTACCCTGGATGCTCATCTCATTTCACTCTCACTTTGACTGCCTGGGAAGACTCTGCTGTCCTTCACTTCCTAACAGATGGGTCAGTTGGGCTGTAGGAGTTCAGTGACTGTGGTGGTAAGAACAGTGCCCATGTCTGACCAACTCACACCTATCCTGGTTCTTACTGTGGGTGCTGCAGCCCAGACACACCTGGTCCACACTCACTATAGCTCTTACATGGCATCATTAGATGCCAAGACCTAGCCCAGCCCATCCTACACCACCCTGGCTCTCATGAGCACCAATGAATGCTGGAGTCTAGCTCAGTCTGGTACACCTCAGATGTAGTCCACACCATGCTGTGGAACACTGCAGCCATGTCCAGCCCAGATAACCACCCCTCATTCTGACTGTTGCATTCTCCAGAAGGAACCACAACCCAGCCAAGGTTTTCCCTTAGCTTCCCAAACAGGACTACTTCCAGCCACAGATCTTACATGCACCAGTGGTTGCTTTGATGCAGCTTGGCATAGCCCATCCCTTCTTGGTCTTTGCAATCTGATGTTGAAGCCTGCCCTGGCTCGGTATACCCACAGTACCAACTCTCTCTGGCAGATGCTTCATCCTAGCCTTACCCAGTCTGCTCCCATCCCTGGTTCATGCAAATCAATAGGTGTGATGGCCTAGCCTGGCATTACCCACAGTCTAGCCTGGCTCCTATACATGCAAGTGGGATAAAGTTGGCCTAGACCTGCCCTGTTTGCACCCTTCCAGAACCAACCCACACATTTGCCAACAGGTGGAGCTACCTTACCAAACCTGATCAACACCCACATCTGAACCACATACTCACCAGCAAGAGCTACGGCCCACCAGGGGAGTTTCCCAGCCTCCTCTACTAGGCCCACTCCCAGACCCAAATCTTATACATGCCCGCTTGTGCTAGGCCTTTACCCAGCATAGCCTGCCCCCTCTGTCCTGGCCTTTGTATGAGCTGGTGGATGTTGTGGTTCAGCCTGCCCCACATCCTGTTCTTCGGTTTTCCTGTGAGTGTTGCAGCCTGGACCAGCCCAGCCTGTTCCCAACCTCGGGACCCATGAGTTTTGTAGGGTTCTGTGGTCTTGCCTAGCTCAGCCCAGTCTTCCAGTGAGTTATTGTGCTGGCTTTGAGCTCTGCAAGCCCACTAGGGTCCTAAGCAACTTACATGTGTGCTGGCCTGGGACATTACCCCTCCAACTGACTCAAGTTCCAAGCTCAAAATTCCCCAAGCCTGATCCACCAGGACACCACACCAGCATGTTAACCTAGGGTTTCCCCCTGCCCCCACATCATGCCTCCCAGGACTAAGAATGTGGGGAAATACCCAAGTTTGCTCCAACTGCCATGGCATGAGCCCCTGACCTCCTTATGCCTCCACTGGCACTATTCCCTAGGCTTCCTGCAAGCCCGTACCGCCAAACCCTCATGAGTCCCTGTGCCTGGAGCTGGTGCAATGATGGTGCCTGGCACCCACAGCACAGGTAGATTACATCACTTCCTACTTTCTTTACAGCTACTATTTCTCACGCCTGTAAGCAAATGTGGCACTGTGACCTCACATATGGCTTCTACAGATCTTGGGAAGGTGATTTGGCACATGTTGGACTTTTCTCATTGCTGCTGTCTGTAAAGAAGATGGTTACTGGAGACGCTTGATTGCCATCTTGGTTCCTATCTCCCAGCAAGATTTATTTTTCAGTGCCATTCATTTAGTGCCCCCTCCCCATTCCTCTCTTGGTCTGTACTAGGTTCTAAACTTTTAAAAATGGCTTAATTACTATTTGCAACTGTATGGTCTCAACTAGAGACCATCATGCTCATTGAAATACATCAATCCTAAAAGGACAAACATCATATGTCCCCATTGATTTAAGGCAGCCATCATGCAAATGGCAGGATCAGTAGCCCTTTCCATACTCTTTTTGCTGCATCCCATGCATTTTGATGTTTTTGTTGTCGTTTTCATTTCTTCCAAATTGTTTCTTTTCTCTTGTTGAGTTTATTGCTGGCTCGTAGATTGCATGATGGCATCATTTTACCTCAGAGACTTTTGTGTTTTCTTTTCTTTTGTGTTTCTTTTGGTTATTCAGTGCTACATTTTTTGATTCCATGTTGCTGTAATTTTTTGTTTTAATTTTATACCTGTTGTTGACTTTATTTTGTGGCTTCTTGTTTAAGGGAATGCATAGTGATAGTGTAATATAGACTACTGTATTCAGATGTGAAGATACAATGCAATATGCATCCCTACTTCCAAATCAAAGATGGACTCAAAATGAAACTGTTGGACATATCTAGACAATGGTATGCTGGATTGTCTAACATTGTCTGTACCCAGCAATTTCGGGGCACACTTAAATAACAGACTGATGGATTTATAACTGCTTATGAGTGACTATACTATTGTAATAATATGAGGAAAATCAGTTGGGGAGTGGGAATTTCAGTGTGTGGGGGAGAAATCCCAGACCCTACGGAATTGTACCATAAAATTCAAAATTTAAAAAAAAAGTTTAATTTATTTGAAAATGAGAGTGATGAGAGCAGAGATGGGACAGGGTTGGGTGGAGACAGACAGAGGGAGATCTTTCATTTGTAGCAGTTCATTCCACAAATGACCTCAACATGTGGGAACTGGATTGTTATTCAGGTCTCCCCGTGGATGGCAGGAACCCAAGTACTTGAGCCATCTTCCACTGCAAAGGTGCATTAGCACAAAGCTGCAATGGAAGCTGAGCAGAGCACCCAGGCCTTGAACTCTTGCTCTGATATGGAATGCTGGCATTATAGCTTATTTCAACTCTACGATGTCAGCACCCTGTGAATATTGAGTTAAACACTGCTGGTAAGATAGAACTCTGGGCTGTGGGAGTTCAGTATTCTCATATCTGATGTGTCCACTTCATTGACAAACTCTTGCCTGGACAATGTAGCTGCTGTTTTTGTAGGCGATGAGCGTGGTTCCCTGTTGACTACAGGCAAGCCATCTTAGAAATTCAGGCGTTTTGGGCAGCTTGTCTTTTTCTGTTTTATGCTACTGCCTTTCATAGAAGAATTACATAATACCTTGACTCTTGATTCCAAGATTCTAAAATAATGTGAACCAAACTCAAGCCTGGATTCCATTCTTCCTCAAAAGGATGTAGAAAGTCCTCCCTATTCATGTTCATCAGATATAGGGCACCAATGACATACTCAGTTACCATCAGCACCTGGAAGGCTGGGGGCCTCGAGGAAGATGCTTTTGAATATTCTGATATAACTTCTCTTCAGTCACATTAGCATTGGCCTGTCTATATGAAGTCATGTCCAGCTAAATATACTACTCTTAAGGATAGTGTGGGTGTGTTTATCCGCACTATTTTTGGTGGTCATGATGCTTGGTGTCACTGAGTTGACATCTGTAATTCAGACAAAACAAGCAATTTAAAAGGTAAATCAACCCACAGATCATCAACAACACAAGCATTCTAACAGGAATATTTACAAATTACATTTAGTCTGATGGCATAGTAGGTAAAGATACTGCCTGCAAACCTTGTATCCCCTGTGGGTACCATTTTATGCCTTGGAGCTCCACTTTCCACACAGTTCCCTGCTAATAGCTTGGGAAAAGAAGTAAAAGAAGGCCCAGGTGTGTTGGATCCTGCCACCCACATGAGACACCTAGATGCAACACCTGGACCCTGTCTTTGGCCCGGTCCTGACCATTGCAGCCATCTGGGGAGTGAAACAAAAGATGGGAGCTCCCCCTCATCCCCTGTCTCTCCTGTTCTCTCTGTGTAACTTCAACCACAATTCAAATAAGACAGAGAGAGAGAGAGAGAGAGGTCTTCTATCTATTAGTTCATTCCCAGGATATCTGCATGGTCGGAATTAGGAAATGTCAAAGCCAGGATCTTGGAGCTTCTTTCAGGTCTCCCAGTTGGGTGTAGGGGTCCAAGTATTTGAGCAATCTCTGCTGGTTGTATTAGGCCATTATCAGGAAGTGGAACAGCTGGAATTCCAACCAGGGCCCAAATCATATTCTGGCCTTGCAGTGGCTTAACTTGCTGTGCCACAATACTACTCCCTCAATAAATCTGTTTGTTTGTTTGTTTGTTTTTCTTCAAAGAAATCATACTTACAGAATAGATTCAGAGTCTTTCATCTATTTCAGATGAACAGGTGAGGTCTAGCTATGTAACTAAATAATTTCAATGTCTATGAAAGAGGGGCAATGGAATTTTGGGACTCGTGTTGCATTTTTAGATTTATCACTGAATACAGTTGCAGCTTGTGTGTTACTACACAGTTTTTATGGTGGAATAAAATAACAAACCTTACAGTGTGGAACCTGAATGCTCCAGAAATTAGAACCCTAGTGAAAGACACACCTCTGAAGGTTGTTTGGGAATGTCATCCTTGTGAGCAGGAGTACAGGGTGAGAGGATGGACAGAAAGGGAGGAAAAGGCAATGCAAGGTGAACTATTGTCTTGGTTCCACTATGGACAACTGTTGCCCTATTCTAATCAGCCTTTCTAAGTTACCATGCCATGTGCGAGAGGACTGTCTTCTCCAAGGACCAAAGAGAGCAGCATTTACCCCTTGACTTGGGTCCACATTGGTTAAAGATGGTCCTCTGGGGACTAATCCTGTGCTCTGCTGAGTACAGAGCGGATGTGATGGGCTCTTCCATACAGCAAAATCAGAGACGCCCCTGGGAGAGAAGCAAGAGGGACTCAGTGCAGACCTAGGATGAGAAACATTAAGCTGATGGTCGCTGCTCATGGATTCTTCAGATCTAGATGAAGGCAGTATCTGCAGCACTGACTGGAGATAGAGGCGGGATGAAGGAATTGTAAAGGAGCACAGAGACATTCAGAACACCAGCCAAACAAAATGTGTATATCAACTGTGTTTGGATAGGTAACATAGTGTCACGGTAACATGACAGCCTTCTCAACCTTCCCCAAGTATCTAGCTTATCTCATGTGTATACAAATATTTTACTTATCATAAAATACCAACTATAATAGCCTCTGAGAGAGCTATATATTGAACTGTAAATTCACGTTGAGATAAAATGGATATATAGATGCATCTTTCCCCAGAATTCAGGTTTTGTTAAGGGAAGGAGGACATTGAAGAAATTATGGGAACCTGATGTAGCTGTGAATTCTATTTTCCCTTCCTTATAGTTTTGCTCCATTATGAAGCTTGCTTTGCCAAATACTGTCATTGTAGAAAGCATTTTGTAATCCCCACAGAAGACTACTTTCCCCCTAATCATCCTCTCTTGACTTCTACCATGAGAAGCCTGATGTGGGGAGAGAACTTGGCAAACATTTGAGTAAATATTTATAGGATGATATGGTGAATATCAAATTTAAAATAGATTTTTAAAATTCTGTTCCTAAAATAGATGTACAACCAAACAAACCAGAATGGAGTTTGCACAGACTAAATATCACCTTTCTGACCTCCCTAAGAAAGTTCCAGTAGAGCTTCTCTGTTTTTTTCCATCCCACCAAATGCACTTGGCTGCTACAGCTCTTCCGTGTTTTAGTCAGTGAAACCTCTCAAGGGCAGGGACTATTTCTTACTATTTTCCCTGTTGTCTGCACTGTGTAAAGTCTCTGATGCCTGGACAATCCAATAAGTTAAAAGATGACTCTAAACTGTAAAAGTCTTGTCATATCACTAATGCAACTTGAAAGAAAAAAAAAATTCTGTAGAACAAAAAAGCCTGCCTTACATATACACTTCCCAGATTGATGGTGAACCAATCACTGAATTTCCTTGTGCCTCAGTTTCTCCATAAAAAATGAGAGGCCAGCGAGGGTTAGATGACACATGATGCACCTACTGCCAACTGTGCTTCCCATGCCTTAGTTGACCATTCAACAAATCATGATGCTTTTCACACTGAGCTCAGACATGTGCCTGATGTTCTTAATTTACTCTGCATGTCTAAGCTAATTCATAAGAAAGATTTTAAAAATGATTTGTTTTTATTTGAAACGCAGAGTTTCAGAGAGAGAGAGAAGCTGAGGCAGAAGGATTGAAAGAGCGAGATAGAGAGAGATCTTTCGGTTTCTGGTTCATTCTCCAAAAGACTGCAATGGCAAAGCTGAAGCCAGGAGCTTCTTCTGGGTTTTCCATATGGGTGCATGGTCTCAACCACTTAGACCATCTTTTGCTGCCTTCCAGGCCTTTAAGACAGAAGCTGGATTGGAAGTGGAGCACTGGGATTCCAGAATCACAGGTGGAAGCTTAACCTACTAAGTCAAGGTGCAAGCTCCTCAAAGAGATTCTATTATTATTATTACTATTACTAATTTAAAGGATTTATTTATTTTTATTGGAAAGTCAGATATACAGAGAGGAGGAAAGATAGAGAGGAAGAGCTTCCGTCCAATGATTCACTCCCCAAGTGGCTGCAATGGCTGGAGCTGAACCAATCCTAAGCCAGGAGCTTCTTCCGGGTCTCCCATGTGGGCGCAGGGTCCCAAGGCTTTGGGCAGTCCTCAACTGCTTTCCCAGGCCACAAGCAGGGAGCTGAATGGGAAGCGGGGCTGCCGGGATTAGAACCGGCGCCCACATGGGATCTTGGCAAGTGCAAGTTGAGGACCTTAACCACTGTGCTATCTCGC
Source organism: Ochotona curzoniae (assembly GCF_017591425.1). NCBI lineage: Eukaryota > Metazoa > Chordata > Mammalia > Lagomorpha > Ochotonidae > Ochotona > Ochotona curzoniae. The sequence continues at coordinate 27,564,167 of NW_024465926.1, read as the reverse complement.
CAGGCCCTACTATTACTATTATTGATGATGTTTACACAGTTGATCAGGGTGGGAAGGATATAGGGTTGGGAAGAAGTAAAGTGTAATCATTGTTTCCAAACTTTCTGTTTCTTCTTCCCACTTACTGGGTGGGAGAGGGAGGAGATAAGGGGATAGGCCATACCCAGCCTCCCAACCATTCCAGTACCCGAGGATGGGGAAAGACCATAAAATATCAACCCAGGGTCACAATGTGGCACATGCTCCAAGGGTTCTGGCAGGTGGATGTGATAGTTCCAAAATGAGGGTGAGGAATCTCTTCCAATGTCCATTGGTTGATACGGTCGACATTAGAGTCTCCATTTACCCAGATATCTGCTGTCATCTTTTGGCTTGGGTAGTTGTATATATGTTCTAGGCTCTATTCTCTGCTACAGTACCAGATGTCTTATGTTGACTCCAATGGGCTATCATGTCCTTTAAGTGCACCATGGTCTGAACCCTAGCATTCCATCCTTTACACTGAAGAGGACCAGTTCCCACAGGTAGGCTCCAGGACCTGAACCAGGGCACATGGGCCAAGCCATATCCCCATGTCCTGTGGCTCACGGATCCAGCACCCACCATGCAAGTGAGCAAAGTGACCTGGGCCAGGAGACCCAGGCCCCACCCTTGGGTCTCATGAATCCAGCACACACTGCACAGGTGGGCCCGAGGTCCTGGGTCATGAGACTTGGAACTTATCAGATCCCCCAACCCTAAGGCTCATGAATTCAGCATCTACTTTGCAGGTGGACCCTGGGACTCTGTCCCTGGGGCTAATGGACATAGCACCCACCACCCCCAGACTGGTTTGGCTTATCTCGCCTTGGCATCCACCAGCAGGTGCTTCAGTCTAGTTTGACCCAACCTGCCTCCAGTTCCATCTCATGCTTATTGGTGCTACAGCCAAGCCCTGCCTAGTCAATACTCTGTCCTAGCTCCAGTGTGAACTAGCTGGTGTTGCAGTCCAATTCAGCCCTTCCTACACCCCTTTCTGGTTCTCAGATCTGCCAGTTGATGTTGTGAACTGGCCCAGCCTGGCCCACCCCCAGATTTGACCCATGTGTATGTCATCAGGTACTGTAATCTTATCTGGTTTGGGCTGTACCTTACCTTGGTTGTTGCTCTTACTTACAGGTATTGCAACCTGACAAAGGAGTTCACCAAGCTCCTCTATCCAGTCTCTTCTCACTGGCAGATTTTGCACACACTAGCGGGTCCCTAGCCCAGGTTGACTTTGTCCACCGTTTTGGCAGAAATGGTGTCCTTGCCCAATCTGCCCATACCCTCTCTGGTTCTTACTTTTGAGTTTTGTAGCCCATCCACACCTGGTCCATACCCAGACACAGTTCTCACTAGGTCGAGAGGGATCCGAGATCTAGCTTAGCCCATTCTATAGCCACCCTGACTCTCATGAGTACCAGTGGATGCTAGAGTCTAGCCCAGTCTGGCCCTCCCCAGACCAAAGTCCACACCCATGTAAAAGGAAATTGTAGCCATGTTCAGCCCAGCACAATGCTCTGATTCTGTATCTCACATTTACCAGCGGGAATTCCAGCCCACCTGGGTTGTCTCCCCAATCAGGTCTATTCCAAGCCACAGCTATTGCACGTACCAATGAAGATTGCTGTTGCACATGGGTGAGCCCACATGCTCCCCTACAGATTCTACTTCCAGACCTGATACATTCCCGTATTTGTTGATGTCATGGCCCAGCCTCTCAGTACCCATTCTCTTTTCTGACTAGTGCTTGTCTGTTTCATGTTGTAGCCTTGAGCTCCACCCACAGCATAGTAGTAGTGGACAGGAAAAAAAATCTCAAGCCTGAATCCCAGACTAGTTCAAGATCTGCCCATCACATGGGAGTTGTGGGTGAGCTAGGATCTCAAGCATCAAGCTTGCCTTGGTCAAGATTTTCCCAGCTGGAGCCATACAGCTAGGAGAGTTAAGCACCCAGACCTTAATCCAGACTTACTTGAGTTTTTGGCATTCCCCAAAAAGATCTTTTTGAAAGATTTGCTTATTTTTATTTGAAAGGCAGAGTCACAGAAAGGAGAGGCAGAGAGAGATCTTCCAACTGCTGTTTCACCCCCTCCCCGACCTTCTGCTTTTCCCAAATGTCCATTATGACCAGAGCTGAATTGATCTGAAGTCAGGAGCCAGGGATTTCTTTAGGAGCCAGGGACTTCTTCTGGGTTCCCCACACAGGTACCGGGTCCCAAAGTTTTGGGCCAGCCTGTACTGCTTCCTCAGGCCATAAGGAAGGAGCTGAATTAGAAGTGGAGCATCTATATATGATGCCAGATGGAGGCTTAGCCTCAATGCGATGGTGTCAGATCCCCTAAGAAAGATTTTTAGAAACATAAATCAAATCTCTCACCTGCTTGAAACCCTTCAAAGGGCTTCTAATTTCAGCCTATTGATGAACTACAATAATGTGAAAGCCAAGGCACATATCCTTAGACGTTCCAGCCAAGTTATGCCAACAAAATAAAAATTCAACATTGATCTTGTAGAAGAAAGGAAAATCACCAGGTGCTGGAAGTATAAACACACAGGGGAAACTGAAAAGTGCAGGGGAAAGTATATGGGCTCATGCTGTGGCTGCCCTGGGAGGAGAAAGGTGAGTGAGTGGTTGAGTGTATTATTAAGCATGGTAATTAAGTTTTTAGTCAAATTAAAGCGTAGGAGCTGCAGTCTTGGGTCTAAATGAGGCAGAGGGTTAGAAACAAAACTCTTGTGTAAGTAAGGATGCTTGAAGTGCTGAGCCATAGACATAGATGCCAAAGGTGATGCCTGTTACCATGAAAACACAGAGGATGGTTATCTTTGCTCTAGATGACAAAAATTAATTCCTCTTGAGAACATATAATCTCTATTATATACTTTATAAAGGCATGTGGTCCAAATAGACACATTTCCATGTTCTCCATGAAACTCAAATCATGAACACAACGTATGGGTTATTCCCCCAATATTCCTTCTTGAATTCCTGTCCAAAGCCAACAGAAACTATTGTTGAGAGAACATTTCTGTTACTCTTCTGTGTTAGGAAACCTCTAAATGTATAGCAACTATGTAATAGAGATTATAGAAGATTGAATGCAGTATGCATCTCTACTTCCAAATCAAAGATGGACTCCCAATTAAACTGTTCAATAGGATGCTGGACTCTGCCATTGTTCATACCAACAATGTCAGAATACACTTAAATAGCAGACTGGTGGACTTATGACTGTTTATGAAGGACTACACTACTTAATACAGGGGAAATCAGTGGAGGGGAAGGAACTTGGGGAGGTGATAATGGAAATCTCAGAGCCATGGAATTGTATCATAAAATGAAAAAAAAATTAAAAAGGAAACCTTCCAAAGGGGGAGCAAATGAAGATGAACCCACAAACCCGAACTGCAAAACACATGGATATGATAATTGGTTGTGCAAAATATGGTCACTTTGTTACGTCCAATTAGAGTGAAGTCAAGAGGTCACCAACACAAACACGCTTAGACTGTATGTTTGTTCCCACACTGTCTCCAAATCTAATCCCAAACTACAGGCGCCTCCACAGTGATAACTTTTAATTAATCACCAGTCGACACCCACCAATTCCAGTATGACACAACCAGTATCAATGAACTCTCTTTCAAAACAACCTGAGTAGACTTCTCTTTCGCTAATGAAACCCTAATCTTTCATTTCATTCTCTGGCATATTTGAGGCCATTCAGAACTTTGTGTATATCCCAGAAGACAGTTTTACTTCTTATTTATTATACAGAAAGAACTCTGGTTTAGAAGTTTTGTCTATATACATTACATTTTGAACTTGACATAAGGAAATCAAATAACCTTAGGTTATTTGATGTTATTAGATGTTTCATGCGTAGAAAGAAAGTTGGCCTTACAGGGGTCGACTGCCGATGTGGAAATTTGTTTTGTGCATTCTTACAAGTACAACTGCCCTTACAATTACAAAGCAGAAGCTGCAGCGAAAGTCAGGAAAGAGAATCCAGTTGTTGTGGCTGAGAATATGCAGAGACTATAGAGTACTATTTGTGAAGAGACTGAAAGTTTGTTTTTATTTTAATATATCATAGGAAAATATTAAAGAGCAGATGCATGACCACTTAAAAAAAAAATGAAACCAAGAAGAAGAACCTGACTCCAGGCGTTGGATGAGTCCAGCTCTAGGTATTGTGGCTATTTGTGAGTGAATCACCAGATCAAATATCTGCCTCTCCTTTCTCTGTAACTCTGACATTGAAATAAAAATAAATAAATATTTAAAAGGAAGGGGAAATGTCTACTGTGTGGATCACTGCACTGAAATGCTACCATCCAGATAACTAATACGTAAAATTGTTCATAAGTTTTTTGTAGAACAAAGGACAGAGAACATTGAAACTAAACGTTTCAAGTACTGAGACAAAAAGTGAACCTAGAATTATTTTGAAAAGAAAAATTATAAAATATACATAACATAACATCTATCATTCTGATGACATTTAAGTCTAAAATTCCATAGTGTTGAGTTTATTCATGCTGTGGTACTACAAATCTCCAGAGCTTTTTCTGCATGAAAAACTGGAACTGTGTGATTTTATACTGTCCCACCTCTCATCCACTGGAAACCTCCATGACACAGTCTGTTCCTCGGATTTGACTATTTTAATCCGTGGAATATTTGTCTTTTTGTCACCAGACGATTGCGTTTAGTATAATACTCTCATGGCTTTTCATGTTGAGCATGGGTTAGAATGCTATTCCTTTTAAAGGCTGCCTAATTTTTCATTGTATGTACGTAATACATTTCATGTGTTCCTTTACTAACTGAGGTTGAGTTGCTTCTACCTCTCGCTTGCAGTTGTACCACTGCTGCTCACAGGGAAACAGCTCTTCAAGAATCTGCTCTCTATTTTTTGGAATGTATATTCACATGTAGAGTTGCTGATTCAGATGATAATTATACTTTTAGCTATTTGAGGAACTTCATCCTGTTTTCTACTCTGTCACCACATTTATTATTATTATTATTCATTATTATTGCTTTTATAACAATCTTAACAATATATTTTAGAGGTTATATTTGGTTGTTTTAACTTTTAAAAATATTTATATTTGTTGTTGTTCTAATTTATTACGGTTCTTGACCTTATTTCGTGGCTTCTCATTTAAGGGAATGCATAGTAATGGAGTAATAGAAATTACCATATCCAGATGTGGGGATACAATGCAATATGCATCCCTGCTTCCAAAGCAAAGATAGACTCCCAGTGGAACTGTTGGATGCAAGTAGACAATGGGATGCCGGACTGTCTGACATCGTCTGTACCAGCAGTGTTAGGACACATTTAAATAATAGACTGATGGAATCTTGACTCCATATGAAGAACTATACTATTGTAACAATGTGGGTAAAGTCAGTTGGAGGGTGGGATTTGGGAGATGGAAATCCTAGACTCTATAAAATTGTACCACAGAATTCAAAAATTCAAAATAAAAATTTTTTATAAAGAAACAAAGAGAGAGGTCTTTCATCTGCTGATTTGTTCCCCAAATGGCTGCAAAGGCAGGCTGAATCTAGAAACTCAAAACTCTATCCAGGCCTCCCACATGGGTGGCAGAGGTACAGACACCTGAATCATTACCCAATGCTTCCATGGATGCATTATCAGGTAAGAGAAGCATAGGCTGAGCAGCTGGAACCCAGTTTGGTGTTCTAACATCTGACACTAGCATCACAGGCAGGGACTTCACCTATGTTTGCATTATACCACCAGATTTTGCCATATCATTTCAATTCCTACCAGCAATGGTAAAATTCTAATTTCTAGACATTCCTATTGACACTTGGTATTTATTGTTTTATTCATAGTAACCACAGTGAGGCCATGCCTCATTGTGACTTCATTTTGCATTTTGTTAGTGGCTAGTGGTGGTGGGTACTTTTTCACGATTGCTGACTATTTGCATACTTTCTTCAGAAGATAACTATTCAAGTTTTTTTTTTAAAAGAACTATATGGTTTTCTCAAAAGATACATTTAGTTATTTTAAATTCAATCAACAAGATGGCAGGAAAAGTCAGAGTGGAGAAGGGGAAAGTGGGGGAGAGAGGTAGAGAATCTTGTATGTGTTGTTTCCTTCCCCAGATGCAATGGCTTAGATTGGGCTAAGGCAAAGCAAGGAGTCAGGAACTCTCTCTGGGTCTTTCCTCATGGATGGCAAGATTCTCATTCCTTGAAACATATTCTACTGCTTCCCCATGCACATTAGCAGGGTGCTGCATCCGAAGGGAGGCAACAGGTCTCAAAGTTGATGCTCCAATGGGATGTTCATGTTACATGCAGTAGTATAACTTTCAGCACATAATGCTGGCCTCTCTTTGCCCATTTTTAAGTGAGGCTATTTTTGTTGTTGCTGTTTGAGTTGTAGGAGCTCTTATATAGCCTGGGTGTTCATCATTTATTACACAAATAGTTTGAAAATGTTTTCTTGCATTCTATAAGTTGTCTTTATACTCTGCTGAATGCGTTCTCTGATGCATAGAAGAGTTTTATTTTGGTATAATCCTATTTATATATTTTTTCCTTTTGCTACCTGTGCTATTGGTGACATATCCAAGAAATTATTGCCAAATTGAATGCCTTGATGCTCTCCTATTCTAAGAGCTTAATAAGCTTAAGTTCTATGATAAGGCCTTGATTCATTTTCTTTTTACACAAGAGGCACCGACCTCTGCTTCATTCAGGCAGAGATTGGAAATAGTGTGGGCATAGATACAAAAAAGGAAGAAGGAATCATAAAGAGCAAGGGATTCTTCATGGCAATGGTGGAAGTTCAGCCAGCATGCAGGCCTTATAGGACTGCCTGTGGGATTGAGAACAAACTCCCTTTACCACTTCCTGGCCAAGGCATCTGACAACACTTCACTTGTACTGTAATGAAATTAGGAGTCACAGTGAGTAAGAATAACATGGACAGGACATTAACTGCTACTGGGCAGTGTGTCAGTGTGAAGTCTGACAGCAAGAAAGTGTGGAGCACCATGTGGGCTCCTCAGCCAGTAACAGCCAATGTAACAGCTTACGGCTATATGTCAAGTTGACGAAAGTGGCTGTCTCAATTCCTACTCAGACAACCTGTGGCAGTTTCACTACAAACTCCTTTTTCTCTGCAGCATCCATATGTGGACCCTTTTCCCACATGTTGCTCATCTCTCAATTCAGTGTAGTCTCTTTCTGAGCAAGCAGAGTCTGTCTTGATTCCACCATTTTTTCTTCCTGTCTTCCTCTTTCGCTAGTATTCTATTCTCCTTTGGGATCTTGGCATTCTTCTTCTTCTTTTAATGTCAAGCATAATATCAAGGTCATTCTCTGATTCAGCGGGCTCTTGAACATTACTTTGAAATTCAAGTTCTTTTATACCTTCGTCAGCTTTGCCGACAGCAGCTATCTTTTTCTGGTTCTTTTTATTTGGATTAGGGAAATTCACATCTTCTTGGTCATTAGGAGCATCCTATTCCTGCTGTCCTCTTCGTCAGCTTCCTTGTCTCTATCCTTAGTTGTCTCTGATTCTAACTCTGGTTATAAGGGCTGGGCCTTTTCTGTCTAGATGTCTGCTTCCTCAGCTATCATGAAAAGCTTCTTTTTCTTTTTGTTCTGTTAGAATCAAAAATCATCTCCTCCGTAGATGTAATTTTGGTTTGAGTGGGCTTGGCAAAGACAGGAAGTTGGATTGATGCCATTTGTAACTTAGAATTGTTTATTCAACCAAGAGTAAGGTGAAGATAAAAAGAGTGAAGGTGAAATTGAGATGCTTTCAAACATTTTATCAAATAATTGCTGAAAGTTTCTATTAAACCTTAACCTAGGAAATCCAGAACTAACACTATCAAGGAAGGCACATCTTATAGGAAACATAAAAATATCATCAACCTAAGGATAAATCTTCAAAAAATTAGGTAAACACACTGGCAACAACCGTTTATGGGAGTATAAAAACAAAGCATACATAAAATACCAGCTGACTGTAACATGTAAGAAGGGGAAGGCTGGTGGTTGGGATGCTAAGATTGTAGCATAATTTGGAGAAAGGTAAAGTTGGTGAATGACCTTACTTAAAAAAAAAACTAGTTGACAGTGACAGACAAACAAGTGTATACCCAGAGAGAGAGAGAGAGAGAGAGAGAGAGAATCTTCCATTTGTTGCTTCACTCTCCAAATGACAGCAGCATCTAGGGCTGGACCAGGTCAAAGCCAGGAACTTGGAACTTCCTCTGGGTCTCCCATATGGGTAGACAGGTCCAAGCACCAGGACTATCTTCTGCTTCTTTCCCAGGTCCTTTAGCAGGAAACTGGAACATAAGTGGAGCATCTAGAGCTCAAACTGGTACTCATATGGGATGCTGGCCTTGTGACAGGCAATTAACTCACTATGCTACATCACTGGACCTTAAAATTTTTCAACAGCACATTTAAAAGTAACTTATGGCTTCAAAATATACTATCATAGACACTGGAAAATATTTAGCCTTAAACAGCATTAAAAACTGCACATGAAAATTGGTGGGAAAATTGTACAGTACTTAGAAATTTGCAGCACGAGGCACAAGTACTTGAAGAAAGAGGAAGGAAGATCAATGAAAGTTTCTTGCCACCAGATTAATAAAAGTATGAAACTCTTAAAATTTCAAAAGCAGTCTAATTTGAATTGATAAAACTTTTTTATTTGGGGGAGGTGAGAGTACAGGTTGACACAAATACTGAAGAAAACAATATAGCAATATCTAGCATAGTGCTTTGGAATCCAATAATTACAATTAAGTATATATGCATATACATAGATTCACATATTTATAACTCCTAGGGTACCCCGTGCTGATTATAAATCTTGTATAGTAAAATGAATGAATTAATCAACACTGTAGCAGTCCAATTAGCAAACTTTAATTTATTTAATTTAATCTCAATTATTGTTGAACAAAAGAAACGAAAAAAACCTACAGACCATAGTTTTTATATTTCTTTTGTATTGAATTTATTTTTTATTTGTACTTTAGAGACTCTTGCCATTAAGAGCAGTTTCAGGTTCATAGCAGTATTACATCAGTATTGCTATATTTTAGTTACATTAATGACCCAAAATATCAAAATAAGAGAAACAGGGATATTGGAGATCACTTATGTCAGCAGGGCTAATATTAAAATCAATAATATCTTACTAAAGAATTTGAATTACTAAGAGGTGTCAGGGCCCAGTGTGATGGCTTGATGGCTAAATCACTGCCTTGCACACACCAGGATCCTATAAAGGCGCCAGTTCGTGTTCCAGTTGCTATACTTCCCATCCAATTCCCTGCTTGTGATCTGGGAAAGCAGTAGATGTTCAAAGCCTTGGGACCCTGAACCCACAAAGGAGACCCAGAAGATCTTGGCATCTTGCTTTGGATTGGAGCTCAGCTCCAACCATTGCAGTCACTTGGAGAATGACCCAGTGGATGGAACATCTTCCTCTCTGTCTCTCCTCTCTGTAAGTCTGATCTGCCTAAGCAAATGTTTAAAACAAAAGAGAGAGGGATTGGTGGGGGGGGAGAGAGAGAGACACTATTTTTGAAACAACATTCCAAAAGCAAATTGTGTACCATATTATTGGTGCTTTCCTTATCATTAAGGTAGATGTTGAGCTCTCATCAATTTCCACTGTGGGAAGGCTACAGCTGGATCTTCCCTTTCAGCAAATTTTCAATTCTCACATTGTTGGACCTGGCGCGATGGTGTAGTGGTTAAGGTCCTCACCTTGCACGCCTGGGATCCCAAATGGATACTGGTTCTAATCCCGGCAGCCCCGCTTCCCATCCAGCTCCCTGCTTGTGGCCTGGAAAAAGCAGTCAAGGACAGCCCAAAGCTTTGGGACCCTGCACCCTCGTGGGAGGCCTGGAATAGGCTCCTGGCTTTGGATGGGCTCAGCTCCAGCCGTTGCTGCCACTTGGGGAGTGAATCATCGGACAGAAGATCTTCCTCTCTGTCTCTCCTCTCTGTATATCCGCCTTTCCAATAAAAATAAAATAAATCTTTAAAAAAAAATTCTCACATTGTTATACAGTGTTCTTTTACTTCGACTTGAGAATCCGCTGTAACATTTCTTGCAAGTTGGGACTAATGGTGATGGATACCTACAGTCTTTATTTGGGAAATAAGATAAGAAGATAAGATAGGATAAGATAAATTCTCAGCTGCTGATGCCTGACTTTGGCAGGTATATTATTATCGTTTGGCAGTTTGTTTTCTTGTGATATATGTCACACACATATATATATAATCATACATATATGATTCACTTTATCTTAGTCAGCAAGTTTAATAGTCTTATGAGTATTCTCTCATATGTTGCATTGCAAATTCTCTTTGTCTTTGGCTTTCAAAAATTTGACTATGATGTGTCAATAAAAGATCTCTATGATCTCTATGTCTAATATGTTTTCAATTTTTTATGGCTCTGGATGTCCATTTCTTATTTGAGAAGTTTCCTTTATTATTTTAATCAATTTTTATGCCCCTTTCTGCTTTTATGCTAATTTTGAGATTCTCGTTGTCTGAATATTGGTTTTCTTCATGGGGTCCTGTAAGTCTCACATGTTTACTTTACTCCTCAAAAATTCTTTTTCCTTTATTTTCTCTTGTTAATTCCAATGTCCCAGTCTGAGTTCACTGATTCTTCTGCTTGATCAAGTTCACTGTTGAAACTCCTCATAGAAATTTTCATTCTAGTCATTGCTTTCTTCAGGTCCAGAATTTTTTCCTAGTATATCCCTTTGTTGAAATTCTCCTTTTGTTCATGTATTGTCTTCCTGATGTCATTCTCTTATAGCCCATTGATCTTTAAACATATGAGTATTTTTAATTACTTACCAGGAAATCCATAATTTTCTCCATTTTTTATGATGAGTTATTGGTAGTTTTGTTCTTTGGTGGTGTTTTTATTTTTCCTTATATTCCTTGCTTTTGTAAACTTGCAATGTCTGCAAGTCTGAAAACAAGATGTACATTATTCCAGTATTTAAACTAATCAGTCCATTCAGACATTGTGAGAAGATCATATGGATGGACCCATGGACAGATTTGCTCCTGAAATCCTGAGGAGCGGATTGCCTGGTGCCGGGGTCTCTGGGGGACCATATCACCTTGTGTTGGTAGAATCTGGACCTGAAGCATAGAACATTGGAACTTCCAGGACACATCAAGGCAGATCTGGATTAGTATCTGTGGCAAAGCTGGATACTCATTTTGCCACCTTTTCATTGTGCAGCGCATCTCTGCCAATGCTTTCCTGCTCAGGTCATGGGGGAGATGATGTGGGTAAACATTTTCATCTTTTATCCCTTTTTGGTGTGTGTTATTCTTGCCATTCACCCAAGTGCTATCATCTTTCATCTGGATTCCTTAGCTATGGAGAAGGTATTCTTGTGCATGAATAGTTGCTCAAAGAAATTAAAGTGGATTGATAATGGAGAAAGCTCTGTTTCATTTTGCTGGCATCATCCCATTTTCAGAAAGCTCAATTCCAGGCACAATGATACCACGTAAGGGTTATAGGTGGATACACATAAGTAAAAGTTTAATAGGGTATGTTTACTGATAAACTCTAAAGTCAAGATAAAGGTTACTTTTGGAGTAGAACAGTAGAGGAAGAAAATGGAATTATCTCCATGGCATCTTATTTTTTAAGCTAGCTTGGAGATACATAGTATCTATTAAGCTATTCTCTATTCATTTTCCAAGTATAAAGTGATTACTCAACATTATAGGCACAAAAGAAAAACACTGTTATATTTATTTATACAAAATAAATTGGAATAGCATAGATCCAAGTTCAGTAAGTATAAAGAAATATCAGACAAGAACAAGAATTACAAGAGAATGAAAGATAAAGGCTAGTTTTCTTTTTAAACTTTAGCAAAATAAATAAATTTGATTGAGATAAAAATAGAGAAGATATAAATAAAACATATTAGGTGTAGACAATGGAAGAAGCAGTGATCCAGTAGAGATGAATAAATCATGAAAACATTATGAGGGAGTTTATTCCAATGCATCTGAAATCATATACAAAAATAGACAGCTTTTTAGAAACTGACTCAAGATAACAGAAAAACTTGAATACACAGATAACTGTTAGAGAAATCAAAAAGTAGTATAAAATCCATTCATTAGAGGATTTCAAGGTCAGCTGGATTTATAGCTGAGATTCATCAAGTTTTTAGAAACACACTGATTATAATTTTACATTCATTGTCACACATAATAGTAAGGATGAAAATCTAAGTTCTACAATTTTGATACTTACCCAAACTGGGTTAAAAACTAAGAATATTACGCGCTGATTTCAGCTGTAAGCATATTTATTTTTAAATAAAAATTACAAATAAATCATTAGCAAAGCAATTTGAATTAGTCATAAAAAGTAAAACAATATATACATAGACTTTATTTCAGAACTATAAAGATCATTCGTGTATGGGCCCGGCACGATGGCATAGTGGTTAAGGTCCTCCCCTTGCACGCCCGGGATCCCATATGGGCGCCGGTTCTAATCCCGGCAGCCCCACTTCCCATCCAGCTCCCTGCCTGTGGCCTGGGAAAGCAGTCGAGGACAGCCCAAGACTTTGGGACCCTGCATCCTCGTGGGAGACCTGGAAGAGGCTCCTGGCTTCAGATGGACTCAGCTCCAGCCGTTGCGGCCACTTGGGGAGTGAATCATCGGACGGAAGATCTTCCTCTCTGTCTCTCCTCTCTGTACATCCGCCTTTCCAATAAAAATAAAATAAATCTTTAAAAAAAATCATTCGTGTATAAGAAACAATCTAAGTTGTAGTTTTGAACATAAACAGGTTTTTTGGCTTTTTTTTTTTAACAAGATTTATTTATTTATTTTTATTAGAAAGACAGATATACAGAGAGGAGTAGACACAGAGAAGAAGATCTTCCTGCTACAGATTCACTCCCCAAATGGCCTCAACGGCCCAAACTGAGCCAATGTGAAGCCAGGAGCCAGACGATTCTTCCAGGTCTGCCACATAAGTGCAGTATTCTAAGGCTTTGGGCCATCCTTGACTGCTTTCCCAGGCCAGCAGCAGGGAACTGGATGGGAAGCAGGGCTTCTGGGATTAGAACTGGCACCCATATGAGATCCTGGCAAGTGCAAGGCAAGGATTTTAGCTGCTAGACTACTGTGCTGTGCCTTGAACATGTACGTTTTTATAGCATGTTTGAACAGGATTGAATTTGAGGCATTTGCAGAATGAGCTATCAGTTTAAAAAGGACCCCCATCAGAGTACCAAGAATCCTCATGAAGAGCTGGCATTTGTGGTACAACAACGACATCCCAAATGAACACTTGTTTGAATCTTGCTGTTCTGCTGTGTTCCAGCTTCCTCCTAATGTGTCTTGGGGAGCAGCAGAAGGTTCTTGGGTGCTTGGGCCTCTGCCATCCTAGTGGGAGACCTGCTTGGAGATTCTGGCTCCTGCCTTTGGCCTGGTTCAGCTCTGGCAGATGTCACCTTTTGGGGAGTATATAACTTGGAAGACATCTCTTTTTCTGTCATTCTCTCTCTGTGTCTCTCTGTAACTCTATATTTTAAATAAATAAATAAATCTTTAAAAGAAGAAGAAGGCTGTAACATTGAGGGCTTTAAGTTGTAACACAGTGGGTTAAGCCCTGTAGCACAGTAGGGTCAGATGCCATGTGGAATGCTTACATCCCATGTTGAAGTGGTGGTTTTAGTGGCAGCTGCTCTGCTTCCCATCAGCTTCCTGCTGGTGGATCCTGGGAAGGCAGAAGGTGATGGTCTAAGTGCTTGGGTGCCTACCATCCAAACTGGAAATCTGGGTGGAGTTCTGCACTCCTGGCTTTGGCCTAATCCATTCCTGACTATTGCAGGCATTTGAGAAAGAATCAATGATTGTAAGATCAAGCTTTCTCTCTCTCTCTCTCTCTCTCTCTCTCTTTCTCTCTCTCTGGTACTGTACCTTTCAAGTAGATGAAGGTAAGCATTAAAGAATTCTGGTACAAATATAGCAAGAGCAGATATCAAGTTGATGGTGAAGCTTGGGTGGAAGAATAGTGAATTAAATGTTGCTTTACAAAGGTTCACGGGGTTGGTTTTCTCCACAGATCAGCGATTTGTGAGTGCACAGTTTTTAAAGAAAGGGCAAGATGATGTTAGGGATGGAACTCACAGCAGCAGACCAGCCACTTCAATTTTTTTTTTTCCCTCAAGAGTTGAACTTGTTGATGTCTCATTGAGGAGAACCAATTCCTAACTGAAAACAGCAACAACAGAGACATCGCAACTGGTTGCACTGACTCGTCAAAGCACTGACTACCAAGCAGGGGGAGTGATCCAGCCGGAGCAAAAGCAAACTGGCTAGCTGCAAAGATCTTAGCAGCAGTTTTTGGAGAGGCTGAAGGCATTCCACTTGAATTCTAATCAATGACTTCTGCTTATCAGAAGGGTGTTTGGGAGAAAGTGGAACAAAACCTTAGAAGAAAAACAATATGAGAAAACTTCACCAGAGTTTCTTTTGCATGACAAGGCTCTGCTCATTTTCCTCATCAAACAAGGACAATTATGTGACAGTGTCTATGGGAAATTGCTAGACGTTCACTTTAGAGTCTTGATTTGACTTCTTCTGGCTTCTTCTTTCTTCCAGCTTCAATCTTCATATGACATTCATTTGCTTTCAGGAATAATGTAAAACTACTGCACAAACACTGCTAAATTCCCAGGATCCAAAGTTCTTTAAAAATATATATTTAATGATGTATTTGAAAGGCACAACATCAGGGAAAGGGAGAGACTGAACAAAAAAGAGAGAGATGGAGACTCTCCATCTACTGGTTCACTCCCCAAAGAACTGCAATGGCCAGGCCAGAGCAGGGTCAGGCTGAAGCCAGGAACCAGGAACTCCACTGGTGTTTCTCACACCAGTGTCAGGGGCTGGAGTGCTGCCTTTCTAGACACATAAGCAAACTCTGGCTTGGAAACTAAGAATCTGAGATATGAACTGGCAGTCAGTTCAATGTTGGATGCACATATTGTAAATTGCAGTTTAAATTGTTGTGTCATAAAGCTGGCCCAAGAGACTTCATTATTTCGAGTTGGACCGATAAAAGTATCTTCAGCCTGATGGAGCTTATGTTGAGAAACAAATTATTTGCATTTTTACTTTCATTTCACTTTTATAAACATTTTAAAGACTTATTTTTTCTTTGAACTGTGGTTACACAGAGAAAGAGGCAGAGAGAAAGGTCTCTCGTTTGCTGGTTCGTTCTTTAGGTTGCCTCAATGACCTGAAACCAAGTGTCAGCAGCTTCACCTGCGTCTTTTATCTGACTGGCAGGGGCTCAAATACTTTGACCACCTTCTGCTGTTTTTCCCAGGCCATTAGCAAGGAGCTGGATTGAAAATAAAGTAGCGGAAATGCAAGCCAGTGCCCATATGAGATGCTGGCAATGCAGGAGTCACGCTTCCTAGCTATGCCGTGACACCAGACCCTACCATCATTCTTTCAATCCAACTACCGGTTGATGGACATCTGGGCTATTATAAATGAATGTACTGTAAAGAGTTGTGTACAGGTGCTCATATGAAGATATGATTTTCTTTCCCTCTAGAGTAGGATTTCCAGGGTCATATAACACTAGAATGTTTATCTTTAGAGAAAACTAATAGAATATTTTCCAAAGTGACTGTACTAATGGTGTATTAACTAGCAATGCACATGAGTTCCAGTTCTCAACTCATCATTACTAGTACTTAGTGCTGTCAGATTTTTGAAATATTGTGTTTTGGAGAAGTCATCTGTTCACAGCAAAATGGAGAGGAAGTCACAGAGCTATTTCACATACATGCTCCCCAGAGCCATATTCTCTTCCATTATCAAAACCCCCATGAGAGTAACACATGTATTACAAATGTTGAAACTTCACTAACATATCCTCATCATCCAAAATGAGTGTTTTACTCTTCTGATTGATGTTGCTCATTGTAAGTGTCTGAGCAAATTTAAAGTGCGTACCCACCTTCATAGTATCATCAACTATTCTCCACCCATCAGCCCTGTCCTCCCTAACCCTGGATACAATCACAATTTTACTGTTGCCATCATGTTGCCTTTTACAGAATGTCAGGAACTTACACTTATACACTACTTTAGCCTTTTCAGCTTGGTGTCCTTGGCTTATTGGTATACAGCTGAACTCTTTTTTTTTTAAGATCTTTAAGATTTGGTAGCTCATTTTTTATACTACTGAATAATACTCCATGTCTGCAGGTAGCAGTTTATTCACCTAGTTAATTCTAGATGTATATTGGTTGCTTCTACATGTTAATAATGATGAATAAAACTCTTCTCTACATTCTTGTGCAGGTTTTAGCAGCGATAAAGTTTTCTACTCCTTTGGCTGAATAATACTGGAATGTAATTGCTTAATGATATAATAAGAATGCACTTAGTTTTGCAGGTGTCTCAGTTTCAGACTTCTGCAACATTTGTTAGCCTAGATTGCTTAAGAACAAGAGAAACTCACTTCTTATGGTGTGAGAGAGTTCAAGGTTAAGGTTCAGGCTGATTACTGTGTGATGAGGACCCAGGGTGTGATTAGTAGAGTTTGTTGTCTTGTATGGTGGAAGGGGTGAGGGATATCTCTTGGGACTCTTCACAGGGTGCTGATCCTGATTTGAGAGCTCCATGCTCATGACCTAATTGCCTTCCCAAACCACTATCTTACTGAGGGATTAGGATTTTAACACACAAATTTTGAGAAGATAAAAACTTTCTGATTACAGCAATAGGAAACTGCCATTCCATTTTCCAAAGAGTCCGCATCATTTTGCATTCCCATTAGCACTGAATGAGAGTTTATGTGGTTCCACATCTTCACTAGTATTTAGTGTTGCCAAGGTTCAGGACTTTAGCTTTTCTAATAGATGCATAGCGATATCTCACTGTCACTTTGATTTCCATTCGCATGTTGGTTGATGTGGAGAGTGCATCCACTTTTTGGTATAGATTCTTTGTTGAGGTTTCTTTTAAAGTCTCTGGTCCATTTTTAAAATCAGATTGTACACTGTCTTATTTTTGCATTTATGAGCTTTTTGTGTATTTTGGATCATAGTTCTTTATCATGTGCATCTTCTGTCAATATTTCCTTCAAGTCTGTGGCTTGTGTCTCATTCTCCTGACTGTGCCTTTTTGTGAAGCTGATTATTGCTTTAATGGAGATCATCTTACAAACTCTTTCCTTCATGAAAGTCTTTCTTCAGTATCATATCTAAAACATCACTCTGAAATCCAAGGACAATTGGATTTTTCCATAGACTGTCTTTTGGAGTTCTATGGTTTTGAATTTTATATTTAAGTCTGTAATCCATTTGATTTAATTTATGTAAAGATGTAAGATCTATGTCTTGATACATTTTTAAAAGATTTGTTTTGTTTATTTGAATGGTAGAGTGACACAGAGAGAGGGAGAGACTGAGAGAGAAAGAGAGACTGAGAGAAATTCAAATGACTGCCATAATCAGGCCTGGACCAGGCCTAAGCAGGAGCTCAGAACTCCACGTGCTTGGTGGGGCCGCCTTTCAGGTACACTGCCAAGGAGCTAAAACAGACACGGGGCAATTGAGGACTCAAACCAGGTCTCCCGTATGACATGTCAGTGCAGCAAAAGGCAGCTTAACTCACTGTGCCACAGCACTGTTACGCTTGATTCAGCTCTTAATGTCAAGTTGTCTGGCACTGTTACTGAAAAGACTCCTTTCTCCATTGCATTGCCCATGATTTTTTTTTTTTTTACCAATATCAGTTGCCTTTCTAGATGAGTGTTGGTCATCTCCAGGCTCTCCATTCTGTTCCTTTGACGTACTTGTCACTCTTGTTCAATACCACACTGCCTGTCTCCTACAGTTTTATAACAAGCTTCAAAATTGGGTAGTGTTGATTTCCAACTTTGTGCTCTCTTTAAAACATTGATCTGAATATTCTAAATCTTTTGCCTTGCCACACAAATTTTAAAGTAGTTTGCTTGTATCTGCAAAATAGCTTGCTGTGATTTGATTGGGATTGTCTCGAATGCTTAAATCAACATGGGAAGAACTGACATCTTGACGATATCAAGTCTGCCTATTTATATTGTATGAACACAGTGCAATCATCATTTAATTTATTTCTTATTTCTTTCTTTAGAGTTTTGTAGCTTTTCTCATATGGACATTATACACATTTAGTCAGATTGATAGCAATAAATATATAAAGAAAATGTTCTTTTATTCAAGATTCACTTATTGCTGTGTATAGAAAAGAGCTAATATACCTTATATCCTGTAACCTTGCTATAATCAAGTACTAGTTCTAGTTGTTTTTACCTGTTCTTTTGCATTTCGTACATAGATGAACATGGCATCTACCAAAAACACAATTTCAATTTTTCTTCCCAGTTTTCGACTTCCTTGTTTTTTTTTTTTTCAATATCTAGAATCTCCAGTAAAACAGTGAAAGTGAGTGGTGAAAGGGAATTATCTTTACCTTGTTTCTGATTTCCAAAGAAAGCTATGGGTTCCTCATCATTAAGTCTGATATTAACTGTAGACAAACTGAGACATTTCTTTCTCTTTCTAGTTTGGAAATTTTAGTGTTTTTGTTTTGTTCGAAAGGCAGATCGGTATTTTCTATCTGCTCATTTTCTGACAGTTTTTATTATTGTGAACTTGTGTCGGATGTTGTCAGCTGCTTTTCTGCATATATTGTGATGGTCACATGACTTTCCTTCATTAAGCTGTTGATGTAATGGATTGTCTTGCTAGTTTTCATGTGTTGTATCAGATTTGGCACCTGGAAAAAATCCTGCTTGGTCATGGTATATAATTTGATTTGCTAACATTTTGTTAAGAATTTTTGCATCTAATTAATGAGCAATGTTGTCTGCAGCCCTTTCTTTTTCTCATAATATCTGTGTCTGGTTTGATATTAGGTCGATCCTAACTCAATCAATGAATTAGGAAGTAATCTTCTGCTTCTCTCTTCTCCAAAGTGTTGGGAATTGATATGATGTTTCTGCTAAACGTTTGGTAGCCTTCTTTCATGAGCTCATCTAGATCAAGGGCTTTCTATTTAGGTTATTAATGATTGATACAGTTTCTGTAATAGCTTTAGATACTTCAGATCATTCTTTCTGTTGTGAGTTTTGGCGGATGGTATCCTTAAAGGAATTCACCCATTTCTTCTAGATTATCACAATTGAGGACATAAAATTATTCACACTATCCTACTTTAATATTCACAGGGTGCATGGTGATATCCTCTCTTTCCTTTGTGATACTAATAATTTCTACTCTCTATATGTTAGTCTGGATAGAGGCCTCCCAATTTATTATCTTTTTAATGAATGAGCATTTGCTTTTGTTGAGTCTTTATATTGATGTCCAGTTTTTAATGTCATTGATTTCTGCTCCAAGTTCTATATTTCTCATTTCTGGTTACTTTGAACTTTAATATTTTCTCCTTTGTTTTTGGTTCCCTACGGTTGAAACTTAGATGACTGCTTTAATTCTTTCTTGTTTGCTTATATACACACTCAATGCTGTAAATTTCCCTCTGCGTATCACTTTCCATGGCATTTTGTAAGTTTTGGTAAATTGTATTTTCATTTCCATTTAGTTAAAATTTCCCCTGTGCTTCTTTTTGATCTATCTGTTATTTAGAAGCATGTTGTTTAATCTGCAAGTATTCTGGATTTTTCCAAGTCTGTTATTGATTTCTAGCTCAGTTCATTTGTAGTCTGAAATGTGATAGTGTGTGCTTTCTGTTAGTTTACACTTGTTAAGTTGTATATTATGATCCAAAGTGTGGTCTATTTGGTAAACATGCCATTTGAGTCTGAGAAGAATATGTAGTCTCCCAGTGTTGGGTAAATAGGTTATACATGCTTCAGCATTTCTTTCGCCCATTCTTGTAATGTCTTGTTACTACTTTATTTTTTTATTTTTAAATTATTTACTAGTATTTTAATGTGTGTATCTCAATAAGAAATGATTTCATGTTTTCTTGTGCTTATTTGTTGTTTATATCCTCCCCCTTGAAGTATTTAGTCACCCCTTTTCTTGTCCCACTTTTACAAGCTTTGATTATTGAGTTACAGATTTTTGTATATTATGAATAGAAGTCCTTTATCTGATATGAATTTTGAAAATATTTTCTCCTTGTCTGTGGCTTTTCATGTTCTTATCAGTGTATTTTGAGGTACAGAGATTTTAATTTTGCTGAAGCTCTGTTTATCAAGTTTTATACAGACAGTTGTGTTAAATCTCCATGAGATCTTTGTCTAAACCAAGATCACAAAGATTTTTAATAGTTTATTCTAAGAAGAAATTTTAGTTTCAAATTTTGTATTTGTATATAAGATGTGTTTTGAGTTTTCAAAGGTAGTACAGGGTATGAATTATAGTGCATATGATTATGCTTGGTTATTCAACATCATTTGTTTAAAAGATTCTCCCTTTCCCATGAACTTATTTCAGTATATTTTATCAATTATCCATATAATAATAATTTATTTATGAACTATTTTGTTCCACAATTATCTAAGTCTTTTCTTATAGCAACGCTCTCCTGCCTTCATTATTACAGCTGTATAGTATCTCAAAGTCAGATGGCACAAATGTTCTAACATTGTTCTTTTCCAGGATTGCTTCGATCCTAGTAGGTTATTGGCTTTTTCCATGCACATTTTAGAATAAGTCTGTCTGTTTCTATAAAAAGTCATCATGGAGGGCTGGTGCTGTGGAGTAGTAGATAAACCGAGCACCAAGGTGTAGTGGGCTAAGTCTCCAAGTGTGGCTCTAGCTCCCTTTAAGGACACTGGTTTGAATTTTGGCTGCTTCACTTCTAATCCAGCTCTCTGCTAATGTGTCTGGGAAATCAGTGAAAGGGCTTAAAGCTTTGGAACTTACACCATTGGAAGAGATCTGGAAGAAGCTCCTGGCTTCTGGCTTTGGACTGGCTTAGTTATGGCCATTGTGGTCATTTGGGGGGTGAACCAGTGGATGGAAGATCTCTCTCTCTCTCTCTCTCTCTCTCTCTCTCTCTCTCTCTCTCCTTCAACCAAATAAACACATCTTTAAAGTCAGAGATCCTGGAATTTACTAGCAGTGCATTGGATCTATAAGTCAATTTGCAGAGAGCTGACCTCCCTAAAACTTTGGCACCTTCCAACACATTAGCATTCATTTCTATTTATTTAAGTCTTGCTTGTTTTTCTTTATCAAACTGAAAAGTTTTGGGGTGCTTGTTATAGAAAAGTAGATATTCATGAGCACCTGCCTTGACTGCTGTTTTATGGCCAGAGATTTAAGGAAAAAGGTGCCTAGAAAATTTTCTGGTATATGGTGAATTCTTTGAACAAGAAGTTGCTAAGTGGAATTGGTGATATGGTGTAGTGGTTAGAGCTTCTGCCTGAAATACTGGCATCAGATATGATGTTAATTTGAGTCCTAGGTACTCCACTTCTGATCCAGCTCCCTTTAAATGCACTTAGGAAAGTATCTTAAAATGGACCAAATATGTAGTCCCTACACCCATGTGGGATACACGAAAGTACCTGGCTTCGATCTGGCACAGCCCTGGATGTTGTGGCCATTTGGAGGGTGACACAGAATGAAAAATCTCCTCACTCTCTTTTCCTGTCTCTTTCCCCTTCTCTCTGAATCTTGGCATTTGAAATAAATAAAATAAATCTGAAAAGAAGAAAATTGTTACACAAGAAAAAAGTTGCTTGCTATTCTCTAAATATTTTAATATTTACTACATGAGATTAGAATGAAAGTAGTGAACGGAAACGTGAAAAATAATTTTTGATTATTTGGAAGAATTAACACTCTGTACGAGAATTAAATAAAAGGAAGAGGAGAGTTAGAAAAGTGATCTCCTATTGGCTAAATTCTCCTGTGCTTCCAAAATGAAGAATAAAAGATGAGCAAGCATTTAGTGACAAAACAAAGAAGATGGGGTTTTTTTTTTATTAGAAAAAGATACCTTGATACTAATTAGTTGGATACTATAGATATTTGTATAAATCTCTTGGGGTATGCAAAATGAGTGCCATTATTTAGGTTTCCACACTTCAGAGCAAAGCAGTTCTCTCTCGTGGGGCCATGGTAAGCAGCTCTGTGATCTTCAGGCTCAACTCCATGGGAGTTTCTTTCTGTAGGGGCTGTCCTACGATGCCCTACCAAAACCTTCTGGGATCTCAGTTGGAATAGTGCAGTTGGGAAAGCAGGATGACAAACGGAAGAACACAATTTCTGGAATGACATGGTCTTGCATCTGCATCCTGGCTCTATGACTTAACTGTGATATGACTTTGGACATGTTACTTAGCACCTCTCAATCTCAGCAAGAATTTTCCTGCAATTTGAATGAAGCATTATGTACACTTACACAAGGAATTAAATTGACGCCTGTCACACCAACATCCTATATTGGAGTGTCAGTTTGAGTCCTATATCTTCTTCTGATCCAGCTTCTTACTAATGGGCCTGAGAAAGAAGTGGACAATGCGTTCAAGTACTTGAGACCCTGCTACCCATGTAGGAAACACAGATGGAGTTCCTAACTCCTGGCTTCAGCCTGGTTCCACCCTGCCTCCTGGGTTCATTTGAGGGAGTGAATCAATGGATGAAAGATCCCTATTTCTCCATCTGTCACATTTTCAAAATAAATCTAAAAAATACTTGGAACACAATAGCCAATTCATAAGCAATCATTATTATTCTATAAAATTGATTAGGGATCTTTAGGAAATGCTTACTTAACTTTAAAGACATGCATTGATATAAGTCATCAGGATTTCTTAGACTGGTGATGGAAAATGTGGTTCAATTATCATGTTTCCTCCAAACAGACCTGAGTAAAAATGAAACTTCTGACAATACAGCAGCAGTGAAGCACTCACTACTCAGCCTAGCAAACAGCACCTGCTGTCTCCCAGCCTCCCACAAAAGTCTCAAACAGCAGCAGCATTGTGGGTCCCTGGACTCAATACTCAGCAACTTTTCTTTAGTGAGATCCATAAAAGAAATTTACTCCTGTCTTAAATTTTACTGTCTTTGTTTTTCCACAGTGCCGTATGACACTTTTGACTTCATTAGTGGAGTGTAACCATGAAGTGCCAGAGCTGGAGAGACGCAGGGAGCTTGTGTCGCCTGTGT
Organism: Ochotona curzoniae; assembly: GCF_017591425.1. Taxonomy (NCBI): domain Eukaryota; kingdom Metazoa; phylum Chordata; class Mammalia; order Lagomorpha; family Ochotonidae; genus Ochotona; species Ochotona curzoniae. The sequence continues at coordinate 27,540,877 of NW_024465926.1, read as the reverse complement.
ACCATGTCTTTCCACTCTGCCTGTGAATGCTGAGCTGTGGTCGTTCCCTCCAAGGGCTCAGAGGCTGGAGAGGGGCCATGTGGTAAAGCATTCGTGTGCGCTTCTGGAGTGAACATTTCTGCTGGAGAGGAAAGACGGGGGCTGGCTAACTTTGTAGTGTTTCTAAATCCCTCTTAGCAATCTTGGGAGCAGATTACAAAAAGACATATGTTCTCAGCATTTAACTAAACACAGACAGACATTAAAATATGGTGTGCTCACAAGCTTTTTACAGGTATTGAATTTTAAATAAGTGGCTCTCTTGGGGTTCTATTCAAGAGGGACTCTAAGCTCTCCTACCACCATCTTCTTCTTTAACAGAATCATGAAGGGGACTATCAAGCAGTGGGAAGGAATAGGGTGAGCCAAATGGAGGAAGAAAACAAAGGGGGCAAAAATGGGTAGAGGAACAGAAGGGAAAAAGAAAGAAATGCAGCAGAGGAAACAAATGATTTAACACTGTCTATTTTCTTTACTTTCATTTTGTATTTTTAAAGTTTTTTTAAAAAAATTTAATATTGCTTACTTAGTTTAGAGGGATGCACATCCATGTGGGCCTTTTATTAGGATGGGGAGAGTCAAGGTATGGAGGAAGGTGAATAGCACAAATATTTCAGCTCTTTTCATTCTCCTTGTTAGCTGGAGTGGGTAGCAGGGGATGACTCCTTGATGCCAAACTACATCAGCACCCATGGATGGGGGACAGTCATTTAATGATACCTTAAAGACTCCAATGTGGGGAAGAATGTTTGGAGGGTGTTACTTCAGTGTTTTTGATAGTTCTGGGATGTCATCAGCTTCATTGCCCCAGGGTTGAGAAAATCTTTCTAAGATCTCTATTGGATGGCCAACTACACTCAGTGTGCATCCGTAGACTCAAACACATGCTGCAATGCTTGGCCAGGAGAGCTGTCCAATCTATTCTGCTTTCCATCCTCTGATGAGGCAGTTGAGATGAACTGTCTGTCATGTCTCCTGTGTCTGTCTGGACATGCTGTCTACTGCACAGGCATCAGCAACTGAGGAGGCTCAGTTCTCATACATGCTCTCCAATGTTGGACAACATTCTCTATGACCAGTATTTGAGTCTAGCAATCTAGTTGGGGAGTCCCCCGAGAAATCTCGTCTGAATTGAGTCAGGCCTGACTCTTGTGTGTACCAGCAACTGAAGGGTCAGCTTCAGCTCCTCACTTGCACCAGCCAATGCTGGTAAGTACCAGTGGATACAGTTGCCTCATCAGTTCCACCTCCAGTCCCATCTCTCGTATGAAATGATGGGAGTTGTGGTCTAGCCCAGGTGGCCACCAGCCCGCTCTTCACATACACCAGTGAGTGCTTCAGCCTAGTTGGGACCACCCCCAATAATTTCCACCAGGCCTGCACTCAGTCATAGTTTTTTCATGTGCCAGCATATGCTGCAGCCTAGCCCAAACCATCCAGTATCCCACCTGGCTCCCATGCACACCCACAGGTGCTGCAGTTTAGCTAAGCCCGATCCATAGCTAGAGCAGTCCCTTATGTATGCCAACGTGTGCTGTCCCCTTGACCAGCCTGACCTATCCCCAGAACTGGCTGTCCTGCTCACCAGTAGCAGCTGCCCAAAGGGAGACAGCCCACTGTTCCCCTACTAACAGCTAGCTTCCAGCTCTGGATTTTGCACCTACCAAGGGTACTGCAGTCCAATCTAACATGACTCGCACCCAGCTTTGGTACTTGCTAGCTTGTGCTGCAGCCTAGCTCAGCTGGCCTTGTCCAGTCTGGCTCTCTGTTACACCATCAAGTGTGGCAGCATTATTCAGCCTGGCCCACCCCCAGACCCTGCCCAAATGGCAGCTGATGAATGTTGCAACCTTGTTCAGATTAGCCCACTCCCAATCCAAGATCTCATGCTCACCAATGAAAACAGCAACCCAGCAGAGGAGTTCCAGAGGTTCCTCCGTTAGGTTTGCTCCAATCCCCAAGTCTTGTGTGTGCCAGTGAGAGCTACAGCCCACTGTGAAATTGTCCACCCTCAGTCTTGACATTCACCAGCAGGTGCTGCATCCTGGCTCAGCCTGACCTGGCCCCAGTCCCAGCTTTCACTGGTGGGTGTAGCAGCTTTGCCAAGCCTTTCACACTCTCAACTCTCATGTGAACTGGTGGGTGTTGTGTTCCATTCCAGCTGTCCGGTGTGTGACTGTGGAGTCACCCAGCCTGGCTTGCCCCCAGACCTGGCCCATATATATGTCAACAGGTGCTGCAGACCAGCCTGGCTTGGCCTATACCAGCAGGAACTCTGGCCAAACAAGGAAGTTCTTCAAGTTTTCTGGTAGGCCTATCTTCAGATCTCACAAGTACTGGCAAGTGCAACAGCCCAGTCTGATTTGGACACTTACCAGTGGGTACTACAGCCTAGCCCTGCCTGGCCCACCCTAAGACTCAGCTCTCACGTGACTTGACAGGTGCCTCAGTCTAGCCTGGCCTGGCTAAACTCATTCTGGCTCTAGCAGGTGCAAGTGGGTGCTAGAGCCTAGCCCAGTCTGGGCTGTCCCCAGACAGCCCACATGCATAATGATGAGTGCTGCAGGCTTGACCATCCAGATTCACCCATATGTCTAGCTCTGCACTTACCAATGGGAGCTACAGCACAGCAAGTGAGTCCCCACAGACCTGCTCTTAGCTCCAGAACTTACATGTGCTTCTGGGTGCTTCAACTCAACATGGTACAGTCCACGATCTCAGCTCTTGCTGAATGTCGGAATGCAGCCAGTAGGAAAGCTGGGACAGTGGAGGCCTGTGGGACCCTGTTGAGAAGAGGCTCTAGGAAAAAGAAGGTGGGAGGCCTCTCACCCACAATGTGCTCTTGCCCCCAGTGAGTCCTTGGATGTGGTTTGGTGCTCTCCCTGAAAATAGGCAGATATCTGTGCTCTGTCTAGTCAATGAAGGATGGACAGTATTATCTATTCCCTGTTTCAATAACTCTAAGTCACCTTGTTAGCTTCTTTGTTGTCTCTGTGTTCTTAGACATGATCTAATTCTGAGTTATGTCTGAATCATTGTTTCATGAAATGTATAAAAACTGAGACCCTGGAAATAAACTTTGTCAGTTGCCGAAAGAGAGCACTGTGCCCCATTTCTTCAGCTCACATCTCCTCCCCAGGAACCTACAAGGTAAACTTGCAGTGAAACTCTTGCAGCCTAGCCCAGCCTGGCATGGCCCACACCTTGTCCTGGCTCACATGCATGCCAGTGGGTGCTGTGGCCTGGCTCACTTTAGCCTATCCCCAGACCTGGCTCATACAAATTCTGACAAGTGCTGCAGCTTTGTCTGGCCTGGCCTATCCAGGCCCCATTTTTTTGTGTGTGTGTTCCACAGTTGTGACTATGTAGGGTAGTTCCCCAAGTTCCCCTACCATGCTTGTCCCCAGCCCCACATCTCATGTGTGCCAGCCCTTGCCACAGCCCTGCTTGGCATGGTCTGCCTTCATTCCCAGCCTTTGCATGTTCTTGTGGCTACTGTATCCTGATCCAGCCTCCTCCCAGCTCCCAGCTCCCAGCTCCCCTAAGTGTCAGATGAGTTTCTATCAGGTGAACTCTGCATTCCAGCCTGGCTTGGTTTGTTGCTACCCAGCTCTCCTGAAAACTGCTGGGTGCTACAATTCCAGAGAGGTGAGCCCACAAAACCTCTATAAAAGTGCCTCCCAGATCTGGTTTTCTCATGTTCTAGTGGATGCTGTGCCCCAGCCTTTTGTGGTTCACTCCCTGCCCCAACCAGGCATGACCCCAGCCTCAGCTTTTGTGTGCATAGAGCAGCAGAAGATGATGCCACTTAACCCTGCCAAAGTTTCACACATGTGTAGGTGCCTTCACCTGACCCAGACATGTCTTCTGATTTCCCCCTGTAAACCTCAGCTTCCTCACCTATCTGCAAGTATGGTGGCCCAATCTGTGGAAGCCCTCATAAGTCATTTCTTCCCTGTCAAATATGTTCTCCTCTGATCCCACTCTAATAAATTTCCAGGCCCCATTCTCTGGCATTTGAAGAACCTAGAACCTATGCCTGGGAGACACAGTGGCATGTTCCAGCCTGATCTCCTTCCTATGTATCTTATTATATATTAATATATATACATACACATACATACATATATATGTTATTATGTGTGTATATATACATAATTATATGCATATACATATAATAGCATATAATAGCAACTCTGCTGGCACAATAGTATAGTTAACACAGATTTGGCATTAAGCCCAGAATGTCCACCTTATCTAGGTACAAGAGAACCGAGTGCCTGGTTCCTTTAATTACAATGACAACACAAGTTCATGTCTGCCTGGGGACCAACCAAAAGCCAGTACTCACATCCTATAAAACCTTGCCAGGACTGACTCAGACCTTCCTCTCCCTGGAACCCTGATTCCTTGTCTTATTGTTTTTGTGGGTGAATACTGTGTTTGGTTCTGCTTTTGTCCTTCATTGCTGCTGACCCTCTCAGCTCTCACTATGCTCAGAGGCCTCCCAGGGCTGGTGGCAAGTCGTGCCTGTGTTCCATGCATGCCTGCCAGAGTGATCCAGGTCTTACTCCAAGTTTACTTCCTCCACAGGAATGTGCCTTGTATGGATTTACCTCAAACCTCCTGGGCATTACAACACGAAACACAAGCTAGACTTCACAGTCTCAATGAGTAGAACACTTAGTAAAATAGATATGCGATATTTGTACTTACTTTTAGGGCATAGCATCAAAACGCAATGCATGTACACAACGCGCTGTGATCACATCAGGCTAGGAGTAAGGTCTGCATTGTGGCACATCAGGATAAGTTGTCAGTATGGCATACTGGAGTGTCAGTTCAAGTACCTTATGTTCCACTTTTTTTTGTTTTTTTACATTTTTAATCATGTTTATATAGTTGATTAGTTTGTGATGAGTTGAAAGTTAGGAGAAAGTAGGTGAGACCATTTTTTTCATTTTTTTTTCCTTTCTGTATCTGGGAAAAGCAGGGAGATGCGGGGGGAAACCACACCCAGCGTCACAACCACCTCAGTACCCAGGGATGGGGAATAGCCACCCAATGTCATTCCAGGGTCCTGATGGGGAGCATGCCCTGAGGGTTCTGCTTAAGAGGTTTTGATATTCTAAATGCTGTCAATCTTGCCAATCCAAGGATGAGCAGGTTCTTCCAAGGTCCACTGGCTGACATAGTCCATCTTAGAGTCTCCATTCAACACTTGGCTGGGGTGGTTAATCCATTTGTTCTTCCCTACTTCTGTTATGGTACTGGCCATCCTCTGAAAACCCCAATGGACTGCCATATCTTCCATGTTCATCTGGGTATGCTGTCCACTGCTCTAAGCCACCGAGGAGGCCAAGTTCTAACACATGCATTACTCCAAAGTTAGACCACACATCCTGCAATTCTTCTCATGGTTTGAGTTCTGAGTCCAGCGGGTCAAGTGGAGGAATTTACAAACAAACTTTTTCTGAGGTGATCCTACATTTGACTCATGTGTGTGCCTGCCATTGCAGGGTCTGGCTCTGGTCACTCACATCAGCCTACATACACACTGGTAGTAACAATTGCTGAGTCAGTTCTGTCTCCTGCCCCACCTCCTAAGTAAAATATTGGTGCTACAACCCAACCAAAACCTGCCCACTACACACTCATGTATACCAGTGGGAGCTGCAATCTAGATGGAGCAGCCCCCAATTACTCTCACTAGGCCTGAATCAGCCCTGGTTCTGTGCTTGCCAGTTTGTGTAGCAGACTGGTTCAGCCTGTCTCATATCCCCATTCAACTCTTGTACACAACAATGGGCACTGAAGCCTAGCTCAACCCAACCAATCCCACTATACAGCCTACACTTGTGCTAGTGGATGCTGCGGCACGTCTTATCAGGTCCATCCCCCAAACTTGGTTCTCTGCTCACCAGTGAGAGCTACAACCTATCAGAGAGATGCCCACAGTTTCCTTACTGGGCCCACTCTCATTCCCGGATATTATAGTCTCCAAATGGTTTTGCCTTCTGGCTTGACAAGATTTGCCCCTAGTTTCAGCACTTGCAGCTGATGCTATGGCAAAGCTCAACCAGTCTGCACCCATTCTGGCTTATGCATTCACTAGTGGGTATAGAAGATCAGTCCAGCCTGGTTCTTCCGTAACCCCGCTCATATGCAGACCAACAGTCGTTGTAGCTCTGCCCAGCCTGGTCTGCCCTTAGTCCAAGCTCACACTTGCCAGTGGGAGCTGTGGCTCAGCAGTGAAAACCCCTACTGCTTCTATACTGAGCTCACATTCCCCACACCTGGGTTTACCTATGCTGGTGGGTGCTTTGGCCCAGTTTGGCATGGACTGCCTCACCCCAGCATTTGCCAGTAGGTGGTATAACCTGGCCTCGCCTATCCCTAGTTCCAGCTCATAGTCATGGGTGCTACAGCCTAGCCCAGCCCAACCAGCCCCCAGTCCCAGCCCTAATGTGAACTGGCTGATGTTGTGGCCCAATCTGGCCTATCCTGCACCTAGTCCTGGCTCTCATGTCTGCCAGTAGGTACTATGAACTGACCCAGCCTAGCCCTCCTGCAGACTTGACCTACACACATGCTGGTGGATACTGTAACCTGGCCTGGTCTGGGCTGCTCCCTGCCTTGGTTCTTGTGCTCACACACAGGGAATGTGTTCTCACAGAAAAATTCCTCAAGTTCCTGCATTAGTTCTCTCCCCAGTGTCAGGTCTCATGCAAACTAGTGGGTACTCGGTTCAGCCCGACTTAGTTTACCTCCTGTGCTACAGGAGCAGTGGCATTGCCCAACTGGCCCACACCTATTCTGATTCTTACTGTTGGAGTCCACAAGCCAGCCACACCTGGTCCATGCCCAGACACAGTTCTCATGTGGTTCAGTGTGGGCAGGGACCTAACACAGTCTGTTGTAAATATACTCTGGCTGTCATGAGCACCAGTGGGTGCTGGATTCTAGCCCAGTCTGGTACATCTGAGACCCAGTCCATACCTATGCTGAGGGACTTTGAGGCCATGTCCCATCCTAGATTTCCATCCCCATTCTGGCTCTCATACTACTAGTGGGAATCACAACCTAACTGATGGTTCCCTTAGCTCCCCAACAAGGACTGTACCCAGCCACAGATTTCATACATTCCATTGGTTGATTTGACCCAGCCCAACATAGACCATCCCCTAGCTTGGCCTTTGCCATTGGATGCTGCAGCTTGATCTGTCCCAGCTCTCACTCAACCAGTCCCAACTCTCGTTGGTGGGTGCCGCAACCTAACCCTGCTCAGTCTGCTCCCATCTCTGGTTCATGCAAACCAGTATGCATGATTGCCTAACCTGTCATGACCCATATCCAGCCTGGCTCCTACACATGCCAGTGTAAGGTTGGCCCAGACCTGCCCTATATGCCCCCCTCCAGAGCCAACCCACACACTTGGTCTGATCAACACCCATGCCTGAACCACATGCTCACCAGTAGGAACTATAGCAACCCACCATGGGAGTTTCTCAAGTTCCCCCACCAGGCCCGCTCCCAGACCTAGATTTCACATTTACCAGCAATTGCTAGACCCTTATCCAGCATAGCCTGTCTTCTCTGCTCTGATCTCTGTATGAGCTGGTGGACATTGTGCCTGCAGATACTATAGCCTGGAGCTGCCCAGCCTGTTTCCAATCTCACTATCCATGAGTTTTGGAGGGTTCTGTGGTCATGTGTAGTTCAGCTCATCACTACTCCCAGCTTTTAAGCTAATCAGCAGAAATTGCAGTTCCACAGGGGTAGGCCCACATATCCCCCAAAGGAATCTGTCCCCTGGCCTGATTTTCTAGTTTACTGGTTAGTGTCATGACCTAGCCTAAAATTAACTGTCCCCTGTTCCAACACTCACTAGCAGGTACTGTGATCTAGCCCTGCCAGGCAGGATCCCAGCAATAGCTTTTGTGTACACCAGTGGATAGTGGTCCATTGTGAATCATGCTAATTAGCCCAACTGAGATCTCCCATGTGAGCTGGTGCATCTGCCTAATCCATTAAAGTATTCAGCTTCTACCCTCTGAACCTATTGATGAGCCTCCTCACATACCTGCAAGTGTAGTGGCTTTGACAATGGGGGTCCGTCAGATGTCATTCCTCACCTGCACCATATTCCCTCAACAGTCTTCCCTCCTATACATCACCTTATCCTACTCCCTGATTGATCCACAGGCCATGTACATGGAGAGATCCCCAGGCTTGCTCTACCTACCTGGATCCAAAGTCCCAGTTCCTCCTAGGCCTCCATGAATACTATCTGCCAGCTCACCATAAGCCTACATCCCCAGGTTCTCAGGAGCAGGTAGCTCCAAGGTAGCATACATCCAGGACTGGGTCCCCATGCTCCACTTTCAATCCACCATCCTGCCAATGTGCCTAGAAAAACAGGGGAATATGGTCCAAATACCTGGCCCTTGCCCTCCATGTGTGTTACTTAGATGGAGTCCCTGTCTATTGAAGCCATTGGGATGGATGAATCAGCGGATGGAAGACCTTTCTCTCTCCCTCTCTATCTTTCCTCCCCTCTGTCACTCTGACTTTCCAATATATGAAGCATGATGGTCAGGAGTCAGGGTAATGTGTTATGTTCTCTGAAACATATCATTTTGCTGTGTTGAGAAACTTTAAGCTCTTCTAATTATATAAAACTCCACAGAAAATTATTGCAAACTGTGGTTACCTTTCTGTACCATAGAATAGTAGAACAGATTCCCTCCCTGACTATTTTGGTGTCTATTCTCAGCCTGTCTATTTTCCCTCTCCTGCTTCTCTCCACATGCAAACATCAACCAAAAAAAGAAGAAAAAAGACCTAAATGTAAGACCTAAAACTAGCTGAAATATAGAGAAATCACTTCAAGAAATGAATACAGAAAAATGCATTTTTTAAAGGTGAAACCCTTTCCCTTCCTGAGCAGAGGTAGCACAAGTAGAAAACCAGACCAATGGCATGGGACCAAGAAAGTCAGGCATGGCAAAGGAGACAATCAACAGAGAAGAGGCAGTCTGAATTGCTCATATTACAAGGGTGTTGTTGCCAGAACATTTAACAAGTGCTGAGGTTGAAGTGCCTCCACAGGGTGTTCTGGGTGGAAGCATGATTGACTTATAGTGCCCGCTGCACTAATCCCATTGTTACTGCTACGGTTGCCTGCTCTGAACTGGCTAGATTTTTGTCTTTCATGTGCCGGCACTATGAAGGTTTTACATTTATATTCCACTTCAATGACTGGGTCATTCTTTTCTCTTTTTTCTTAGGACCCAGAACCTTCAACACGATCACTGACCCATCCCTGTGGCCTGCCAGGCCTGAATTTCCCTGTGACCTTTGCCTCGGATCAGTCCCACTTGTGATCTGAGCTCTTTGGCTTCTACTCTCCAAGCAGCAACTGACTGCCCCCACTTGTTCAAAACAGAGCAATTTTGAAGCAAACTTGTGTCACAGAACTCCAGGGTTGAGTTGTTCTCTAGCATTTGGTGTTAACATGGCATCATAGGCCCTCTGTCCCTTATGGGTTTATCTTGCTCCAGTGGCTTTCAAAATCGCCTATTTCCTCACTCTGACGCGCAAAGTTTGTTCCTGAGAAGAGCTCTTCATGACTGTTTGTCATGCTTTCCCCAATCTTTTCTATTTGTTCTTGGTTATCTGCCTTTCCAACTGTCCTGTGTGTGTATCCTTGTTATAGTTTTTTTCTTCCTAAGTCGGTAAAATTTATTGTGCACACTAACATGAGGAAGGAAGCGTGAATCCCGGCAGGCTTCTACTCTTATGTGCTGTCTGGCCCCGCCTCCGCCGATGATAGGTCGGCGTCATGATTACGCAGGGTTCTGGGCGACTGGATTCGTCAGTCCCAGTGTTTACGTGCCTGCCGCGCCGCAGCTCACTGCGCATGCGTTAGGCGCATGCGTGGTACTGCCAAAGCTACGTGACTATCCACCAGGCACCAAGATCTAGCCTCTCTGGCCGGCGCCATTTTGGGTACGGCATGTAACCAGTATATACAGATATGGCTGGCAACATCTCCCTCCTTCTTATACAATAGAAAAATAAACTGGTATGGGCCTGTCTTAGGTTGTAGACTCAAGGCGCACGATCCGTCATAGGGAGGCTGCGTGGCTTGACGTAGTCCCTGTCTTAGACCGATAATTGTCTGGGTCTATCTTACCCGTCATGGGCTACAACCGCGGTGGTTGTAAAGAGCAATGTCTCGACAAGTTAGTTATAAGATTGACTACCCTCTCGCGTGCAATGGATAAGACCTGCGAGGTGCAAGGGCTAGTCAGGTGCATTATGCATCATGCTCGAACTCAGTGCAATGCCATAATGACCTGAGGTGCAGGAGCCATGATGTCCATGCTCTTAACTAAGCCTGTTGAAGCATGCTCAACCATACCATGGGGGAGTCACCATACTGCATGGCTAGTAGGGCTTGATGTATTGTCACACAATCTCGCTGAGCGCGGTGTCTCAAACGACACAGGCAAAAAAAGGCATAAGGCACAGCCTGCACATAAGAGCAGAATTAGCACAACCATTCCCACCCATTCCTTAATATGGGAAGTGATGTTCCAAATCCAAGTGGCCAGGGTTTCAGCAACAACAGGATCCACCCGTGTAGAATTAATCTGGACAATGGCAATTCTCAACTCCGACTGTAAAATATCAAATTCTCTCGTCCAATTTCCTAAAAGATAGGAAGAAAGCTGGCAAGAAAGATTAGCAGCCATTGAAACATTTTGAAAAGGAATATAAGTAACACATAAACCTTGACACTAAAATTCTCAGGAGACGCTTGAAAACAAAGCGTGTCCTGTAGGGAGAATAAAAAATTACTCATATTCTCCTTAATATCATCATAAGGGAGAAAAGGCAAATCCAAAGAAGAAAAATCGAGGAAACGCTCGGGCTGAGTGGGCGACCGGTAAGGGTCATGGAAAAACACTCAAAACTCCTCATCGTGGCTCAGCAATCACGATCCTCACAAGCGCCATACAGACCATTAGTTGCACCATCAGCCGTGTTTGCACTGGGCGGGGCACCATTGTCCTGTGGGATTGTAGGAGGAGTTTCTGATTGCGGGTCTGCATGAATCTTCCCCAAGTCAGATCCTCGTGCAAGCGCTCCAGCAGTTGCAGAAACGTCAGAAGGCGGTGATGGACAGGAACGAGTCAATCGAGCTGGAACCCAAACCGGAACTGGGGCGTCCTGTGGAAACACACAAATGGCTCCTCGAGCCTGCCTAATAACTGGGTCTGGGCCCTTCCATTTGGACTCCAGAACATCCTTCCACTTGACCCAAGATTGCTCTTGCGCCGTCTTGAGGGAATGACGATCTGCAGCACTGAGGCCTTTCTCATCCAGCTGTAAAAAATTGATGGTGAAGAGAGCCAGGGCTAGAGTGGCCCGAGGGCTCTGACTGGCGAGGCCAAGTGATTCCCAGGTGGTTTTTTGCTTTTGCAACAATTCCTTAATAGAGCGATGAGCACGTTCGATTATCCCCTGACCTTGTGGATTATAAGGGATGCCAGTCACTAATTTAACGCCCATCTTCATGCAAAAATCACGAAATTTGGCTGAAGTATAGGCGGGGCCATTATCAGTCTTAATACACTCAGGTTTACCCCATGCGGCCCATGCTTCTAAGCAATGTTGGATTACATGGATGGCCTTCTCCCCAGTTAGAACTGATGCAAAGAGCACACCAGAAAAAGAGTCCACGGATACATGAACAAATTGGTTCCTCCCAAAGGATGGGACGTGCGTCACATCCATCTGCCACAATTGATTGGGTCTCAATCCCCTGGGATTGACCCCCTCATGTGAAGCAGGTCTAAATTCGCAGCAGGCAGGGCAATCAAGAACTATCTGGCGCGCTTCCTTTCTAGTGATCCCAAATCGGAGTCTGAGGGTCTGGGCTGAAACATGAAATTGTGAATGAAACTGGCGGGCTTTCTCCCCTGAGGATGGTGGAGACACCATCATAATCATGATTTGGGTTCTGGTGGCGGCATCGGCAAGAGCATTCCCTCGAGCTAATGGCCCTGGTAAACCTGAATGAGCTCGGATATGGGTTATATAAAAGGGGTGGCTTCTATGCCAGATGGCCTGTTGAATTTGTTTAAAGAGATCCGCCACCGGGCCGGACCCTGAAATAGAGCCAGCGGCCTCCAAAACATTCACTGCATTAACTACATATTGAGAATCAGAAACAATATTCAAAGGTTCTAGAAAGGTTTGTAAGGCAAAAAGCACCATATGGCATTCTACCCTCTGAGGAGAAACCGTCGCAAAGGTCTTTTTTATCACAGTATCTCCGGCAACTAAGGCTCCGGCTCCTGTCGAGGAACCGTCAGTAAAAATTGTAAGAGCACCAGGGAGAGGACAGGCACTGGTTCTTATCGGAAAAACCACAGGATGTCGCTGTAAAAATTGTAGTAATGGATGCCTTGGAAAATGATTATCAAAAATTCCCTGATAGATAAACATTAGGATGGACCACTCATTGCTACACCCACTCAGCACTTGTAATTGCTGAACAGTATAGGGGACTATTATGCGGTCCGGATGACGCCCAAAATGAATTAAGGCTAATTTTAATCCTTTAAACACTATTGACGCGATCGCAGATGGATACCATTGAATAGACTTAATCTGAGAAACCTGAGAATGAATCCAAAGTAACGGGCCCTGTTGCCATAATACAGCAGTGGGGAAAACTTCTGTAGGCAATACACATAGCTCAAAAGGCTGATTTTGATCTAGGCGTACTAATTGAGCCTTTTCAATAGCTTCCTGGACTTTTATTATGACCTGTTGTGCCTCATGGGTGAGGGTTCGCCTGGAAGCGAGATCAGAATCGCCTTCAAGCAGAGCAAACAAAGGCCGTAACTCTTGAGAAGAGATCTTAAGGAAGGGTCGCAACCAATTAATATCCCCCACTAATTTCTGAAAATCATTCAAAGTTCGCAAATGAGAAATCTTGAGGCTTATCTTTTGAGGCTTAATATATGTTTCTGTAATTAAAGACCCTAAGAAGGCTTTCACCTGCTGCATTTGAACCTTCTCGGATGAAATTATAAGGCCATAATCCTGTAGAGCCCGCTTCAGATCAACGTAAATCTGTAACAACTGATCTTGCTTTTGAGCACAAATTAAAATATCGTCCATATAATGGACGACGCGGGCCGCTGGAAAACGATCTCGCAATGGTTGTAACACTTGGGCAACATAGAGTTGACACATAGTAGGACTGTTAGCCATCCCCTGGGGCAAACTTTTCCATTGATATCGCTTATCTGGCTCTTCATGATTAATGGAGGGAATAGTAAAAGCAAACCTCTCCCTATCCTTCGATGCTAACGGTATAGAAAAAAAGCAATCCTTCAAATCAACCACTAATAACGGCCATTGCTTAGGGAGGGATGACAAAACTGGAAGGCCACGTTGAACGGGACCAAAGCACTGCATCTGTGCATTTACAGCTCTTAAATCATGTAGGAGACGCCACTTTCCTGATTTCTTTCTGATAACAAAGATAGGAGTATTCCAGGGAGAAACAGAGGGCTCCAGATGTCCCAAATGTAGCTGTTCCTGAACTAATTGTTGAGCAGCTTGGCATTTTTCAAGAGAAAGCGGCCATTGGGGAACCCAAACCGGCTCTGCTGTTTTCCAAGGTATGGGCAGCTGCGTGCCAATGGCCGCTACTAAAAACCCAGACCTTTACGGCCTGGATTTCCCCGGGGCTCAATTGGCTGGACAATACCTTGACTCTGTTTACCTAAACCCTTTCCTTGAATATAGCCCATTTTATCCATCAACTTTTGAGAGACTTCAGAATAACCGGAGGCATTAGAGACTAGTCGTATCCCCATCTGTTTAAGAATATCTCTTCCCCAAAGGCAAACCGGTAGGTTCAGGACATAGGGTGTGACTGTCCCGCAATTGCCTTCCTTATCCTTCCACTGTAGGGCTCTGGCACTTTGGGATGGAGCTTGTTCAAACCCCAGACCGCGTAGGCTGTGAGAAGTTTGAATCAAAGGCCAATCACGCGGCCAATACTTGGAGGTTATGATGCTCTTATCAGCTCCTGTGTCTAAAAGCCCCATAAACGGTCTATTCTCTATTTGCAACTCAAGCATGGGTCTATCGACCATATCCATCATTAAATTTATATAAGGAACCTCTACTTGGGTCTGGACAGTCTTGTCTGCACTAATTAAAGCTGGTAAAAATATGAGTTGGGCTATAGGATCACCTGGCGCAACAGCAAAAACACCTCGTGCAACTGAGCACAGCACTGAAAAAGAGCTAGCTTCCGGATGTAAAATTCCAGGTGTTACAATAAAACCTTGAGAGCTCAAGGCTGCTCGGCCTATCACAAGCCCGACCGCACCGGGTGGTACCGTGTCTGTTAAGATGACCGGTACCGGCGTAATGCCGTCCTCTGGTTTTAAGAGGACTCCGGTGGCGGCACAGAGGTCCAGGCTTGCAGGGTGTCGCTCCTGGCAGGGTTCCCTCGTGCCTGACGGAAGAGTGCCCGATCGGTCGAGGGGACCTGGGCCTTCGGTCCCCATCTCCCGTTTTTTGACTCCTGGCTCGAGAGAGGGCGTCCTCCTATGTCCTTCACTGACTTGCACTCATTGGCCCAATGTCTACCTTTGCGGCACCGTGGGCACATCCCAGGAGGCTTATTGCTAGGCCCTGCACGGCATTCCCTTTTCATATGTCCTGGTTTACCACACTGAAAGCACACAGGTGATGCTCTCTCCCTATGATTAGACCTCAAAATGGCGGCTGCTAGTCCATGAGCTGTTAAGGGGCCTCCTGTATCCCTACAAACCTTTAGCCAATCTGAAATTCCCTTGGACTTACGATCCTTGAGTAGGGCTCTACATTCTGCATTACACTGCTCCCAAATTATCTGCTCTTCCATTTTAGTGTTCTGATCTCCCTCTCCAAAGGTCCTTTCCACGGCCTGCATTACGCGTGCCACAAAATCAGCAAAGGGCTCATCTGGCTCCTGCTTAACCTGTGTAATGCCCAGTTTCTCTTGCCCTTTAAGTGAAAGGGCCTTCCAAGCCTTTATAGCTGCAGTAGAGATCTGGGTATACACTGGCCATGGATATCTATTTTGATCATCAGAGTATTGGCCTTGTCCGGAAAGCATATTATAAGTCCAGGTCAAAGCATCACCGCCACGCTGCTGATTTGCGCGGGCGGTCTCAGCCAAAAGCTCTTGCCATAGGCTCTTCCAATTTAGATATGATCCGATGTTAGGGAGAACAGCCTTCACCACAAATTGCCAATCAGAGGGAGTCATATTCATTCCCCCCATACGTTCTAACAGGGACAAAGTGTAATTGGCATGAAGACCGTATTGCTTTACAGACATGGCCAATTCTCGCACTAATGCTGCATCTACCTGTCTGTGAACTCTTTCCCTTTCTTCTTCTAAGACGGGGAACATATCTTGAAGTTCCCGGCGCGCGGCTGCATCGATGAAGGAAGAGCCGGCACCATAACTCATGGGCGGGGCAGATGGCGTCACAGGAGGAGGAGCCATTGATGAAATGGCTCCAGAGTCCTGAGGCCATGGGCCGCGCGTGGCCGGCGCAGTAGCACCGTCATTATCTTTCTTCTCCTTTTCTAATCCTTGTCTATTTCCTGCAGGTTTACGTTCTAAGCGCCTATCCCACTTATACCCTTCCTCAGCGTCGGAAGTCTCCGAACTTGATGAGGAAGATACTGCTTTAAGTTTCACCTTTATTTTTTGCTTCAAACCGGTTCTCCTCTCCCGCTCTGTTTCTGAGAGACTATCCTGGGCAGACTGAAGGGCTTCGTCACTCTCTCTGACCGCTCCCTTATGCGGGGCATAAACCATCTGCAAAAATTTCACCAGAGAGACCTGTGCGCCCATGTCTATAACCAGAAGCGGCGGCTCATATACCTCCGATTTATGCTCCTAGTCACCCGAAAGTTCTCCCTCTCAGAGCTCCTTACCTGTTTTATGGCCGCAGTTCTGACTCCGTCCCGTTTTGAACGGGAGGCTCCCTCCAGGTCCCGGGTATTCGGCACCAGTTGTCGCGCCCACGTGTCTTACCGCCCAGCAATAAGACGCAGACGCGTGTGAAGTCTCCTGCGGTAAAATTTATTGTGCACACTAACATGAGGAAGGAAGCGTGAATCCCGGCAGGCTTCTACTCTTATGTGCTGTCTGGCCCCGCCTCCGCCGATGATAGGTCGGCGTCATGATTACGCAGGGTTCTGGGCGACTGGATTCGTCAGTCCCAGTGTTTACGTGCCTGCCGCGCCGCAGCTCACTGCGCATGCGTTAGGCGCATGCGTGGTACTGCCAAAGCTACGTGACTATCCACCAGGCACCAAGATCTAGCCTCTCTGGCCGGCGCCATTTTGGGTACGGCATGTAACCAGTATATACAGATATGGCTGGCAACACTAAGTGGTGGAACAAATAGAGATGCAAGGAGAAACAGCTTCTTTCAGCCCATCCCTGTAGATTCATAGACACTCAACATAGCATTAACAAGAAATCTGAGATCTACTTATGATGTACAGAGGGTGTTTAATACAGCCATAGCTGGCAGTTTGTGAGTGCTTATGCCGGATACCATGCAAAAATGCTTTATGTTTATGATCTCCTTGAAACTTGTAGCACCATTAAGTGATATTAACTGTATACCGCAAACAATGAGACTCAGTTCAGAGAAGTTAAAGAATTGGTCTGACACCACACAGTTCTCAAATGATGCAGCTGGAAATAAAATCCATGTTTTTTTGTTTTGTTTTGGTTTTGTTTTTTGTATTAGACTTCTGTGTTTTCCATCTGCTAAGCCTCACTCCCCTTCTGAAAGGCATTGGGCATTAGGCCCCACATGGGTAATTGTTCTTAGTGGAACACTCTGAATGCAGATGCGCTATGTGGGGTAGGTGAGTTTGAGTCATTGACAACATGCTATGCCCTGCTTGGCTCTCAGCTTGGCTGGAGCTGGAGCCCTCCTAGGAGTGCTGCCCTTTGGGAATGTCCAGAATCCAGTGGAGTCCCACAGCAGCCTTTGATCATAGTGGGTGGGGCCGGCATCCAGGGATGCACAGCTAGTGCTTAGGGCCAGCCCTTCCTCAGTGCCTTTTTCAGCCAGTGGGCTCGGCCTCTTCTGCAGCTGTAAGGGGTAGAAGCTTTCCCATATGGCTTCTTTATTTTAAAGGCCCACTTATTCAATGGGAGGCATACCATTACTGGCTTCACATTTAAAAAAAAAAGATTTATTTATCTTGCAAGTCAGATTTATAGGACAGACAGTGACAGAGGGAGGTTTTCCACCCCCTAGTGTACTCCCCAGATGGCTACATCAGCCAGGAATAAGCCAGGCCAATGCCAGGAGATAGGAACTTCTTCCAAGTCTCTTAGAGATATGCAGGGGCCCAAGCCCTTTGCTTATCTTCTATTGCTTTCCTGGACATATTTAGCTGGTTTGAAAGTGGAGCAGCAGGGACATGAACTGGCACCTTAAGTGGTACCTTAACCCCTTAAGCCACAACACTGACTTTAACAAGACATTTTAAAATAGTTAAACTTTTGGGCACAGCACAATAGCCTAGCAGTTAAAGCCCTCACCTTGAACGCACCAGGATCTGATGTGGCTTCCAGTTTATATCTTGGTGGCCCTGCTTCCCATTCAACTCCCTGCTTGTGGCCTAGGAAATCAGATTAAGATGGCCAAAAGCCTTGGGACCCTGCACCTGCATGTGAGAGCCGGAATAGGCTCCAGGCTACTGGCTTCAGATCGGCACAGCTCTGGCTGTTGTGGCCACTTGGGGAGTGAATCATCAGACAGAAGGTCTTCCTCTCTGTCTCTCCTCCTCTCTGTATGTCTGACTTTCCAATAAAAAGAAATCTTTAAAAAAAATATATTTAAACTTTTTCAGTGGTGAACAATTGTCTTTATAGGGTACAGCATGATGTTTTTGATTCATCTGCATGTTGTGTAGGAAGGGCCTTCACAAAGTCGGGGAAAAGATAATGAAAGGAGATGGGGGATTTTACCTGAGTTTGTCAAAGGCCTAGCAAGTATAGATCTACTTGGCTCCCACCATCTCAAACTTTATCCCTCCTTTGTGATGAAGCATTAAAATCTTCACTTGAGCTGCTTTTGAATTACACAACACTTAATTGCGGACTGTGACCCTCCTTCTCTACATGAGAACACACAGCACATTCCCTCCTTCTGGCTGTGACTTTGCACCTGTAACCAATCTCTCCCTGTCCTGCCCCAGCCCTCCCACCTCTCCCCAGCCTCTCGTACCTACTCTTCTGCTCTCTTCCTTTATGAGCTCATCTCATGATGCCATATTCGTCCTGTTCTGGCTTATTTCACTATATATGTATTCACTATATATGTGGTTTCTAGTTCCACCAATATTGCAACAAAT
Organism: Ochotona curzoniae; assembly: GCF_017591425.1. NCBI lineage: Eukaryota > Metazoa > Chordata > Mammalia > Lagomorpha > Ochotonidae > Ochotona > Ochotona curzoniae. The sequence goes on along the minus strand of NW_024465926.1, from coordinate 27,522,358 downwards.
GACAGAACTGCATGCTTTGTGTGGCTGAATACCACTCCATTGTAAGAATACACCACATTTTCTTTGCTCATTCAGCAATGGACAGCTCAGGTGAATCCATATCTTGGTTATCGTGAATAATTCTGCAATATATGTGGGCAACAAGTATTTCCTGGTTGTGCTGATTTCATTTCCTTTGCATATATACACAGTAGAGGAATTGCTGGCTCATATGACAATTCTATTTTCTGAAGCTGTTATTTTAATCGAAAGCCAGAGACAAAGAGACACAGAAACAGAAAAATGTGATTTACTTCCCAAATGCCTACACAATCCATGACGGATCCAGGCACTCTATCCAGGTATCTTATGTGGATGGCAGGGGCCCACATACTTGAACCATTCCCTACTGCAGTAGCAAGAATCTGGAACCAATATTAGGGTCCAGATGGGAGCCCAGACACTAGGATACAGGAATATGGGACTCAGGCTGCCCTGTGAAATGGCTCTGCCCTCCCACTCCCCTGCCACTTTCTGAGGTACAGACGTCTGCCTTGAATGTGACTTTGGAACTCTCCCTGTTGCTAAGACGGTCATGCCAATTATCTCAAGATTCCATTCTTCCCCAACATGTCTGTGTTCATTCAGAAGGAGCACCTGGAAAACAGCTCCTCTCCTTGTGTGCTTTGTCCTTTCTGTAGGAAACAACCAGCAAGATGAGTCAAGACTCAGTCTAAGGCATTTACATCAGAAACCACACCAGTTCTCCCAGCCTGAGATCAGGGAACTCTACATGAAGGATTCACACTGAGAGGAGGATGAAGGATGAAGGCTGTGCACAGAGGATCAGCATTGGCAGTGTGGACATCAGCACAGGGATGAATACACACGGGGGGGGGTGGGGCTCGGCGAGCCTCAGGGACCACATTGAAGATGTTATTTGCCACACAGACACAAGGTTCGGTCTTTACTTCCAGACAAAGAATGTTGCCTCCAAGAGTCACATCATGACAGTTTCTTGTCCTACGGTGTTCACTGCCTGTCTGCCTGCTCACTGGGGGAACTCACTGTAGCCCCTCAGAGTCATCAAGTAAACATTTAGCTATGGCAGACCCTGAACACCAACCCTGGTTTGTCATTCTCTCTTCTGGGGATGCCAGGACTGTCTGGTTCCATGAGTGACTACAATACCCACAGATATTCCCCACAGGTAGCAGAGAAAAGGGGAGATTTTAATTAGTGCCAGCTTACATGGGTCTCAGGACCTAGAATAAACAAGCTCCCCAGTTGCTGACCTCAACTACATGGTCTGCCATGGTCAAAAGTATCTGCACTGTGGGTAGCCAGTGGGCCCATCTAGCCTGCCACCTGTGTGTGGAGTGTACACACCTTGAGCTGTTGTATGTGACAAACTGAGGGGCCTGTCTATTCCCACCTCTGCCATTTGTCTCTATTAGGCCCAGAAAAGAAGTTTTCTGGAGTCAGCAGCTGGAGGGGTTCATACTTAAGGAGGTAGAGTCAGTGGCCACACCTACCTGTGCTTGTTTAATACCTAAGTGAACTTGGGCAAGGAAACACCTGTGAGAACCTGAGTTCACAACAAAGCAATTCATGAAAAGTGCTTCTTACACACACTCTGTGGCCTACAATAAACACAGTGTGTGGGCATCAGTGGGACAAAGCATAGCACTCCGGACTGGGAAGTGAGAACTGGACACATATTTTGCAGGGAAAGGAGCAGATGCCCAGAAAGCTAATCAGCTTGTCCAGAGCTCTACGATCAGGAACATTCCCAAGCTTTTCCCCTAAGTGATCACAGTGCTTGCTTTTGATTTTCTGGGATACTGACATGTTTTCAGGTCTGAAATATGAATAGTTTTGTAGCTATGCCACTCATTTTTGCTTTTAAGAAACAATTTCAAAAACAATTGAACTTGAGACAAACCTGGAGATACATAAACTATGCTTATATTTGAAGCCAATCCTGTTGGTTGTTGCAGTCCATCCACACCTGACCCATAACTAGACACAGCTCTAACATGTCTTGGCAGGACTGAGACCCAGCCTAGCCTATTCTGTACCCACCGTGACTCTCACAAGTACCAGTGGATGCTGGAGTCTAGCCCAACCTGGCCCTCACCAGTGCCAAGGGAGATTGCAGCCATGTTCAGTGAAGGATATTACACTTGACAATTGGGCAATGACACTGTTCCTGCCAGAACAAAAGTGGACAGACTCAACCTGGGCCAGGGACCCACCGGTATGCACAAGATCTACCACTGGGAGGAGACTGGGTAGAGGATTTTGGTGTACCTCATTGTCAGGCTGCAGTCCCTGCAAGTAAGTGCAAGATCCAAGACACGGTGCAACCCCAACCAGACCAGGTTATTGTACCTACCAGCATACATGTGGGTCAGGTCAGGGGTGGGCCAGGCCAGGCCAGTTCATAACATCCACTTGCAGGTCTGAGAACCAGGATGGGGTATGGAGGGGATGAGTTGGGCCATCACCAGACAGTTCATTCCTGAGTGGGACTGGGGGTTAACCGGGAAAGGCTAGGCAGTAGCACCAAGCAGCACAAGCTGGAACTGGGGGCAGGTTGGATTGACCTAGGCTGTAGTACCCACTGGTGGATGCCAAGCAGAATGAGCCATGTCAGTTTGGAGGTGGTTGATGTGGCTTCATGAACTCTGGGGCTGGGGAGGGAGCCCAGTAGTCCAGTAGGTGTTGGATCTATGATCCCTGAGGGTGGGGGTCTGATGGGTCCTGTGTCTCTTGTCTCAGGTCGTAGGGCCCACCAACGTAGTAGGTGCTAGATCTGTGAGCCCAAGGGGTAGAGGGACCAGCAGGACCTGAATATTCTTTCCCGAGACCTTGGGCCAATCTGCACAGTGGGTGCTGAACCCATGAACCTCAGGGGTGGGGATTCCAGCCTGGCCCTGGGTCTTCTGGCCCAGGTCCTAGGGCCAAGCTACATAGTGGGTGTCAGATCTATAAGCCCCAGGGGTGGAGGGTCAAGTGTGACCTGGGTCTCCTGTGTGGTAGGTGCTAGATCTCTGAGCCCAGAGTTGGGGGGGTCCCAGAGGGATCTAGGTCTCCTGGTCCAGGTCACCACACCCACATGTGTTGTGGGTGCTGGATCCATGAGTCCCAGGGGTGGGGGGGCCCAGAGGGGTCCTGGTCCAGGTCACCAAGCCTACCTGTGTGATGCGAGCCAATGCCGTCAACCCCGAGGTTGAGGGTCCAACATGGCCCTGGTACCTGACTCAGGTCTATGAGCCTACCTATGAGAGCTGGTCCTCCTTAGGAGTGCTGGATGGCAGATCATTGTGCTCACAGAAGACATGGTAGCTCATTGGGCCCTGCAGAGGACATCTAGTAACATAGCAGAGAATGGAGAACAAAGCATATAGACAGCAACCTCAGCCAAACAATGAAACAAACATCTGGGCGATTGGAGACTATAAGGTTGATGGTGTCAGCCAATGGATATTGGAAGGGATTCCTCATCTATAAATCAGTGAGATCAACAGCATTTCAAAACTATCACATCCACCTGAGCAGAACCTTCAGAACATGTGCCATTGTGATCCTGGGTTGATATCAGGTGGCTCGTCCCCATCCTCGGGTACTGAGATGGATGGGAGGCTGGGTATGGCCTATCCTCTCTATCTCTCCCTTCCCCCTAGAAGTAGGAAGAAGAAATACAAAGCTTGGAAACAATGATCACACCCACTTCTCCCTAACCTTAGATCCTTTCCACTCTGATCAACTATATAAACATCATCTAAAATAAAAATTTTTAAAAAAGACAAAGTTAGGCACTTGATGGTGCCCACATCTATTACAGAACCTCGTTCAGGATCAGGCTCAGATTCTAGCTTTCCACCAGTGCAGACTCTGGGAGGCAGTGGAAGTGGCTTGAGTGGTTAAGTCTCTGCCACCTGCATAAAAGGCCTGGGTAGAGTTCCTGTCCTTTGGCTTAGATCCAATGCCTGACCTCAGTTACCATAGGAAGTTAAAGTAAATCAGCACATGAGAACTCTCTCAAATGAATAAAGCAAATCCTCTTAGGGCTTTGTAAATCCTGAACCTCCCTGAAAGGCCTCTAGCTTTCTGTGGTCTCTTTTGCCTCCTTTGCTGGGCTGCGCTGATTTTGCTAGCAAAGGAGGCACACAAAGCCGCTTCTCTCTCAGGGCCCCAGTGGTCAAGTAGCCATTTAGGAAACTGGAGTGCCTGGTTTGAGACTCAGTTCCTCTAACTCTGATCCCTCTTCCTGGAACACATTTCCCCAACAGATCTGCACAGCAGCCTTTCTCATTGTTTTCAAGTCTTTACTAAGAAAGTAGTTTGTGAGTGAGGTCCACACTGGTCATCCTTTGGAAATTTGCATCCTGTTCCTCCAAATTCGATTGAATGTGGTCAGAAAAATTCCCTAGTTTGGTCTCTGGCATGACCTTGTGGTTAGTCCAGTACCTGGACCAAGGGACTAATATATTATTTAGTAGAGGTGAGTTTTTAACAATCTCCTCTTAAATTCTGGAACTGAAGGAGATAGGTATTAGACCTAGTGTTTAAGATGTCTCTGTGACACATGCATTTCATATTAGAGTACCTGGGCTTGGGTCCTAGTTTTGCTCCCAATTCCAGCTTCCTGATAATGGGCACTCTGGGGTGCAGGGGGTGATGCCTCAAGTAGTTGGATTTTTGTCACCCGTGTGGGAGGCTTGAATTGGGTTTGTGGATCCTAGCTTTAGTCTGGCCAAAGCCTGGCTGGGTTTTTTTTAAGCACTTGAAAGGGAGTGAACCAATAGACAGAAATCTCTCTCAATTTCTAAAATTACAATGATTGAAATAAAAATATACTTTGGAAAGCTTCAATAGCAGATTCAGTTAATCTGCAAGCTACAGAAACAATAAGCAAATTTAAAGAAATATTATTGGAATTATCCAGAGAAGCAAAGGCAATAAAAAAACGAAGAAGTGAAGGAAGACTATATTTATGGATGCTATCAAGTGAAATAATGGCCGCCATACAGAAATTTGATGAGAGAGAGAAAGACAGACAGACAGCAGTAATGGCTGAAAAGTCCCCAAGTCTTAAAGAGAAATTCAACAAAATCAGCATCTAGATTCAGAATACTCAGAAGTCCCTGATAGGATCAACCCAGAGAAGACTACATTGAGATCAATTGTAATCAAATTGTCAAAAGTTGAGGACAAGTAGAGTTTTGAAAACAGAAATTTCACACTGTCTATGAACACAGATTTCCCAATAGAAATCTTTGAGGGCAGGACAAAGGGAGGTGGTACATTTAAAGCATTGAAAGAAAGAGTATTCAAAACACGAATTGTGCATCTGTAAAAACTCTCCTTTAATAACAAAGGAGGGATGAAGACTCCATATCAGTAATTCTATAATCTGTAAAAACCATCCTTTAATGATGGGGGAGAGATGAAGACTTAAGTGGACAAGGAGTTGGGCCACTGTCTACAATCCCGTCATCTTGTGTGGGTACTGGTTCGAGTTGGGCTGCTTCACTTCTGACCCAGATCCCTGAGAATGCATCTGGGATCTCTCTTTCTCTCCATAGCTCTATTTTTCAAATAAAAAACATTAAAACATCTTTTTAAAAAAATTTAACTAGGTCAAAACTTAGGTTTGCCACTACTAGACTTAACCTTACAAGAAACAATTTAGGGAAGCTCCTCAAATTCAAATGAAGACATTCTAAACATAAACATGAAGTTACACCAAAAACTCATATATCTATTGAGCATAGGCAAATATATATGGTCAAGACCAGAATAACATGATACTGTAGCAGTGGTGATACACCAATGAGAAAGACTATCATGAAAAGATAAAAGATTCTGCCTTGTGGATATGCAGGAGAGAAAACTCTTGAACACCGTCGTTGAGAATGTAAATTTCTGCAGCTCTTACAGAAAACAGCACAGAAATTCTAAGAAAATAAAGATTTCATATAGTCTCAACAATCCCACTTATGTCTATAGATCTGAAGGAAATGATAGAAATACCTCCGAGTCGGATGCATTCTCATGTTCATTTCAACATTATTTACAATATCAAAGCCACACAAATAACCTCAATTTCCACTGGTGGATGAATGTATGAAGAAATGTATACATACATATGTATAATCTATACTACATATATGTAACATATATGTAAAACTCAATATTCCTCATCTTATTTTTGAAAAGATTTATTTATTATTTGAAAGAATTACAGAGAAAGGAGAGAGAAAGAGAGAGAGAGAGAGAGAGATTTTTCATTCACAGGTTCATTTCCCATGTGACCTCTATGGCCGCATCTGGGCCAGGCTGAAGCCAGGAGCCAGGAGCTTCTTTTGGGTCTCCCACACAGGCTCAGGGGCCCAAGTAGTGGAATCATTTCACAGGGCTTCACCAGGTACATTAGCAAGGAGCTGGACTGGAAGCAGAGAAGCTAGGATTGGGATTCCAGAACTGCAGGCAGAAGCTTAACCTGATATGGCTCAATGCCAACCTTTATTCTTCAGTCTTTAAAAGGAAAAAAAATAATCCTATATTTAACAAAAGGAATGAACCTGAAGGACTTTACTCTGAATGAAACAAGCTAGACACAGATTACATCAAATGCCACACAATTCCACCTGTATATGGGATCAAAAAAATAGGATTTATAGGATCCAAGAGTAGAGTGATGGTTACCAGCAGCAGAGACTAAATGAGATGGGAAATGTAGGTAAACTCTTAGGTTATGCAGAATGAGTGAGTTCTGGAGCTATAATGCAAACCATGGTGACTTTAGAGAATTACGCATAATGTATGTAGTTTACCTGAAACCTCCAACCAGTAGGTCTTCTGTGCTTGACCATCCACACCAAACACAAGGAGTTAACCAGGTTAGGTAAGGGACGTGTTCACACGGTCAATAGCAGTGATCATTGCCCAGTTCCTATGGTTTAGAGATTGAATGTCACCACCACCACTGTAGTACCACCACATTGTTTGCGTTTACCTTTACTCTGGAGATGTATGTCTTCATTTAATTTTCTCCTGATGTTTATTTGACATGTTATTTCAATTTAAAGAAATTTCTTAAAATGTTTCTTGTGCTAAACTCTTGATCCCCAGGGTGGGACCACTGGGAAGAAGGTAGTTTATTGTAGCAACAAAAGCCTAACTATTACAGCTGTATATCATATGTGTACATTATATAGATATACATCAAGGCATCATATTGCATGCCTTAAATATATACAATTCTTGTTGACAATGAAAGGAACAAAAAGAGATAGGCTTTAAAAAGACAGAAGGACAATACTCTGCCTATATAGGAGCAGAGGCAATATTGTTTCCTACAGCTCAGAAACCATGTATGCCACAGAGCAGGTAACATTATTGAAAACGTTGACTGAAAAAAAAAATTCCACCAACCTACAACTCTGTATCTTACAGATTTATCTTTTAAAAGTAAAGGAAGAGGCCTGGCGCAGTGGCCTAGCGACTAAAGTCTTTGCCTTGAACGCACCAGCATCCCATATGGGCGCTGGTTCTAATCCCGGCAGCTCCACTTCCCATCCAGCTCCCTGCCTGTGGCCTGGGAAAGCAGTCAAGGACGGCCCAAAGCTTTGGGTCCCTGCAGCCCTGTGGGATACCCGGAAGAAGTTCCTGGACCCTGGCTTTGGATCGGCATAGCATCGGCCGTTGCACTCACCTGTGGAATGAATCATCGGACGGAAGATCTTCTCTGTCTCTCCTCCTCTCTGTATGTCTGACTTTCCAATAAATAAATAAATCTTAAAAAAAAAAAAAAAAGTAAAGGAACAAAGGAAGATTCTCCCAGCCTACCCCCACCCCCGAAAAAATTTACACATGGAATTTGTGGCCAGTAGATCTGCCTTGCAAGAGATGTTAAAAGAAATTCCATAAAGACAAAAAGAAATAGGTTAGAAATGTAAACTCATAAAGAAATGAAAAGTATCAGAAAAGGGTTTGTGAAGGTAAAATAAAATATTTCAGGAATCAACGTTGTGGTACAGTGGGTAAAGATGTGATCCATGTCACAAGAATTCCATATTGCCAAACCAGGTCATGTCCCGGCTGCTCAGCTTCTGATCCAGTATCCCGATCATGTGCATATAAAAACAGAAGATGGTTCAAGTACTTGAGCCCATGACATCCATGGGAGATCTGGATGGAGTGTCTAGATTTGGTCTGGCTCACCCAGTTGTTGTGATCATTTAGGGAGTGAACCAGCAGATACAAGATCTGTCTGTCTCTGTCTTCCTCCTGTCTATCACTGTGTCTTCAAAATGGCTAAATCTGGGATCAGAACTGTGCCTCAACAGGCTAATCTTCCACCTACAGATGCCAGTATCCCACATGGGCACCAGTTCATGTCCCAGCTGTGGCTCTTTTTTTTTTCCTTTCCATTTTTAAGATTTGTTTATTTTATTGTAAAGGCAAAGTTATAGAGAAAAAAAGAAGTGGAAAGATCTACCATCCACTAGTTCACTCCCCAAATGCCTGCAACAAGCAGAACCTACTTGATCCAGGAGCCAGGAGCTTCCTCCAGGTCTCCCACATGGGTGTATGGTCCCAAGACTTTGGGCCATCTGCTGCTACTTTCCTAGGGCATAAATAGGGAGTTGGAAGGGACGCGGAGCAACCAGGACATGAAACAATACCCATACAGATGCTCATACTTGTAAATGGAGAATTAGCCAATCAAGCCACTGTGCTTGGCCATGGTCCACTTCTGATCCAGCTTCCTGTTAATGGACTAGAAAGCACTGGAGGATGGCTCAAGTCCTTAAGGGTTCTGAACTCACATGAGAAGCCTGGAAGAAATTCCTAGCTGCCGGTTTGAGATCAGCACAACCCTGGCCATTGTGGCCATTTGGGGCATGAACCAATGAATGGAAGAACTCTCTATCTCTTTCTGTCTTTTCTTCTCTTTGTAAATCTCCGTTTCAAATAAAAATATATAAATCTTAAAAATAGCTAAATAGGACCCAGAGGCATGGCCTAGTAGCTAAAGTCCTTGCCTTGAAAGTGCCAGGATTCTGTATGGGCGCCAGTTCTAATCCCGGCAGCTCCACTTCCCATCCAGCTCCCTGCTTGTGGCCTGAGAAAGCAGTTGAGAATGGCCCAATGCTTTGGGATCCTGCACCCATTTGAGACCTGGAAGAAGTTTCTGGCTCCTGGCTTTGGATCAGTGCAGCACCGGCCATTGCACTCACTTGGGGAGTGAATCATCAGATGGGAGATCTTCCTCTCTATCTCTCCTCCTCTCTGTATATCTGACTTTGTAATAAAAAATAAAATAGATCTTCAAAAAATAGCTAAATAGTTACATTTTAACTTTCCTAATTTCTCCAATGACAATCTATTTCAATTAATAGAAATATTCTTACTAATAGGTAATGGTTTGCTCAAAACAATAGTAGCAACTACATCATCAATTACATATGTGTTGTGCATATACATATACACATGTGTGTATAAATGTAAATCAAAAAGCTCCTAGAAAGTAAAATTAAGAGATAAGCTTGTTTTGGTGGAAAAAATTGTGAAATCTATGCATAATGTTTTCATGATATACATGTCCACAAACTATTTTTTTCAGATATATGCTGATATTTAAGTAAATTAATGGCAACAGAAATTTCAGTAATGAGAAGGAAAAATAGGATTATTTTCTTATTAGAAGGTATACATGCTATACACGAGTTATTATGGTGTTATTGTAAAGTGAAGTTGGGTTAGTTGTAAGTGTATGCTGCAAAGCCAGGGCAGCCACTATACAGCAAAACACATACATGTAAATATGACTTATACTAATGGAAGCATATAAAATGCTCAACTGGAATCACAAAGGGCAAAAAAAAGGTGGAAGTCAAAAACAGAAAAAAGTAAAATGAACAACAAACAGAAACAACAACAAACACTATAGACATTAGTCCACTTTTGCCAATGAACACTTAGAGTGTCAATCTTCTCAATATATCTCCTAAAAGACTGAGATTGGGGGACCCAAAACAAGACTCAGCTATGTGCTGTGTGCTATGAGCCACGAAGGAGTGTCTGTGTTTAAATATAGGACTCAGATGAATAATACAGGGACTGAGAAAATTGCAACAATAATCAACAGAAAGTAAGAGTATTTACATCAGTTTCAAACACAGCAGCAGACTTTAGGCCCAAAAACGCTATCAGGGACAAAGAGGGTCCTTGCATAACAACAAAGAATAAACTCCCCAGGAAGACATACATTTCCTTCCTGTGTGTAGGCATCAAAGCAACAGCATTGAAGTACATGAGGCAAACACTAACGGAAGAAGTTCAGGAGAAAAGCATGAAGCCACTGTTACAATTGGAGACTTTGCTATTCTCCAGATGAGAAATAGAGACCTAGCAGGCAAAATAGCATTAGTTAAACAAATTAACTTAAGGACATCAGAAAACATGTTCTTTCCAAACTCACATGGAACATACCAGGAGAGAGCAAGTTCTGACCACAAAACACATTTTAATATAAGTGACAAAACAGAAATCAAAGACTGCTCTCAGGCTGCAGTTGAGCTAAATAAGAAATTAGAAACAAAATGTAGCTGGAAAACGATAAATTAAAGGAGCATAAACAGCATTCTCCTAAACAATGTACTCATTAAAGAAGAAATGGCAAGAGAAATTTAAAAATGTTTGCATTAAATGAAGTAAAAGCCAACTCACCAAAAAATGTAGAATGCTTCAAAGTAGTGCTTAGGGGAAAGTTTGCAAACACTTAATGTTGAAAAGAAGAAAAATCCAGAATCAATAATCTCAGCTTCCATCTTAAGAAATGAGAAGAACAAATCAAGTACAAAGTAAGCATAAGAAACAAAAATAAGCAGAAGTTAATGAAATTGAAGACAGGAAATAAGTATTAAAAAAAATCAACAGAGACAAAAGCTCAGTCTTGGAAAGGCTAAAACCAATAAACCTGTAGTCAAGCTAACTGAGAAAAAAGGGGAGGAAATAAATTCTTAATATTAGAAACAGAAGAGAGGCACCACTAAGGATTCCATGGATATTAAAGTAAATGAAAACTCTGAATAATCCCATGGTCACCAATTTGATAACCAACATGAAATGGTAAAATTCCTTGAAAAACACTATCTGCCAAGACTTACACAAAAACAAATAGATCAACTGAACAGGCCTATGCCTATTACAGAAACTGACTCAGTAGTTAATTGCATTAAATTTAAAATACTACTCCCAGATGGGCTCACTATGAATCCTACCGAATTTCATAAAAATAATTAAATGGATTTTCTATAATGATTTCAGAAGATAGACACAGGAAAAACACTTGTGAACCCATCCTATGAGGCTAGTATTGCCCTAGTAACAAAACCAGACAAACACAACGAGAAAGAAAGCTGATGATCTATACCTCTTTCCAACAGAAAACCCCAGCAAAATATTAACACATTAACGATGTTGAGAAAGAAAGATCTGTACATACAGACCAAGGAGGTTTTATCCCAGGTATGCAAGGGTAGTCTGCTATTGTAGTTCATCCTAATAACGAGCTAAGTAGAAATATCACAGAATTACCTCAAAAAATACAGAAAGGTTCGCGATTACCCAATGTTTTTCAACAGCAGAAACCTTCAGTAAACTGGGAATAGAGAGTGCTTCCTTAACTTCATAAAAAAAACTACAAAAAGCTTATAGTTAACACAAGAAATGTTAAGAAATACTTTCTTACCAAGATCAGGAGCAAAGCAAGAGTGCCTTATTCATCACTCTTTTCCAACATCAAAAGCTGAGGAAAGAAGATAAAGGATATCCTGACTAGAAGAAAGAAATAAGACTGCCTTTCTTTGCAGATGATTTAAAAAGGGGGGCCAAAAATAACCCCTTAACTAATAAGCAATTACAGGAAGATTTCAGGATAGCAGATCAATACGCAAATTTAAATGCCTCCTATATACTAACTACAAACAGTACATTTTGAAATGAGAAGCCATCATATTAGCACCACAAAAATAAAGTGTTTAGGTGTAAAGCTACCATATCCCTATGAGGAAAACCCCCAAACTCAGATAAAAGAAACTGAAGAGCTAAATAAAGAGGTGGATATAGCATGTTCATGGATGGGAAAATTCAGTGCTGTCAAGATGTCAGTTCTTGCCACATCGATCTATAAGGTCAAAGGAATCCACTAAAATGCCAGCAAGCCATTCCGTGAATACTAATATGCTGGTTTCATAAAAAAAAACAAAATAACCAAAATGAATAACCTAATATTCCAGTATTTAGATGAAAAAAAAAGTCCAGGCTATCAATCTTCGAATAGATATATACACAGGACAGAAGAAAAAAATGAGAGATAGACCCAACTACATACTGTCAACTGACCTATGGCAAAGGAATAAAGGCAATACAATACAAGGGAGAATGGATAGTTTTCAATAAACATTGTTACAGCATCTACACCTATACATACAAGATAAATAAAGCCAGACACAGATGCCTTACCCTTCACATAAATTAATTCAAAATACATCACAGACATAAAGCACAGAACTATAAAACTTCAAGATGACAACAGGAGATACACAGATAACCTTTTTGGTGATGATGGGTTTGGGTTTTTGTGGTGGTTTTCAAAATCAAAATAATAGTGAATGCACAATCCATGAAAGAAGGACTTGGCAAGCTGGCCTTCGCTGAAATTAATAATCTCTGCTTTGTGAAGAATATTGTCTAGAGAATGAAAAGATAAACCACAGACTGAGAAAAGAGTTTCCACAATACATTTCTGAGAGAAGATTATTCCCTACAATATACTTGACTCTTAAACTCATCAAGAAGAACACAACTCTGGAAAATGGGTCTAAGGCTTCAAATGACAACTCACGAAAGAATAGATGCAGATGGCATGCAAATTTATGATGTGTATCATCAGAGAAATGTAAATTAAAATCATGAGATAAGAGCACACATCCATTAAAATGATCATAATCCAGGACATAGAGACAACAAAATGCATGCAAGGATGTAGAGCATCAAGAGCTTCCAGGCACTGGGGGTGGGAATGTGGTGCGGTACAGCCACTTTGGATACCAGTTAAGAATTTTCTTATACAACTACGAATGCCCTTACCACGTGATCTGGTAGCCATGCTCCTCAAGATGCAGTCAAGTGTTTAAAAAATGATTATGCAAATAACTGTGCAAGGATGTTTATAATAACTTTACTCCTAATTGCTTGAACTTGGAAGCAACCAAGATGCCCAGCAGTAGGCCAAAAAGGTAAACCAGCAGTGGTAACTGCAGGCAATGGATTACTGAGCTGCTGAGAACCGCAAAGGAATAGAGGGAACTGAAGTGCATGTCGTTAAGTGAAAGAAACCATTCTGAAAATGTTACAACATGGTCTAACAACATGGCTTTCTTGGAGAAAGCACAGCTGAGATGACAGTGAAAAGATCAGTGATTTCCAAGAACTGGGGTGGAGAGGGGGATAAGAAGATGGAAGAGCTGAGGGATGATAAAACTGCTGCTTGTGACACGATGCAAGACCCACCATCACCCGCAAACAAGGGGATGTGCACTCAGAGCAAACCCTACTGTTCACAGTGCCGGACTTAGCTCATGCAGGCTCAATAGCCTCACCTGGGAAACTGATGAACTGTGGCAATGTGTTGCTCACAGACCCAGAGTCTGGACACTCTGAGATGAAGGAGCCTAAAGCTTATTCGCCGTGGACAACACCTTCACGTGTCCTCACACAATAGTTGGCAAACAGGCTCTCCCAAGCCTCACTTATTCATTATAATGATGATTTAATTTTTAGTTTTAAAAAAATTATTAATTGGAAAAACAGTGACAGGGAAGACTGAAACATACAAAAGAGAAGATAGAGAACCTTTTGTCCACTCTCACCTCAAATGTCCACAATGGCAAAAAAGCCGGGCTGGACCTACCAGACAGAAGCCTGGAGACAGGCCCATTAATTCTCCTTTCTCCAGAAACCCTCAATGCAGTTATCCAGTCTTTTCCTTGGTCCTTGGCCCTGGCTCCCTTCAGTGACTCCAGTACAAAAGGCTGCTGGCCAACATCGTGTCCCTGTGCTGCCATCACTTCCTTTCCCCGAGTTCTCCTTTAATCGCATTTTTTTGCTAGGATTTATTGGAAGTCCACTTTGACACCGTGATTGACCTGAGTGACCTAGCTTCTGCCTCCATGGACAACACAGCTTCGTAAGGACTCCTTCAGTCCTTGAGTAATCTTTCACAGCTCTCGGAATCACAGGGGCAAAAGGGGTTCAGAAAGGGCACTGACCGTGCAGGAGGCATTCCATGCCCTCTCTGTCCTCCACCCTAGTATGTCCGCGACTCTCACCGATGGCCTGTGCGCCTCAAGCCAGTCCAAGCCTCCCTGTGGCTCCGGGGGCACAGCGTCCCTGCGGGGAAGCTACTAGGGGGCTGGCCAAGCACGTCTTGCTGGTGAACAAGGCCCAGGACATGCTCTACGCTGAACTTGGCCTATTTAGATACTCAGCCCTAATTGCAGACAGCCGGGGCCCCGGCACCTGCGCAGGGCATGTGTGCCTTGGCGCCTCCTGGCCCAATTGCTCCCACTTATGTAGTCCTCGTCAGCCCAGTGGGAAGCACACAGCCGCATCAGACAGCCGGGAATCGCCTCTGTCATTAATCCGAGGCGTCAGTGGGGATCGATGGAGGCTGCAGCGTGCCAAGGTCAGTGTCTCCGGATCAATGGTGGCCACCCTCCGATCGCCCGCAGGTCCCTCGTGGCCCGCCGGCGCCATGCGCGGGATGTGAAAGTGGATACGTTTTGGGGTGCCGGGCTCCCCCGAGAAGCAGGGTACCCTGTCATGGCAAAGGCTGGGCTGTGGGGGATCACTCTGATATGGGCTCAGGAAGGGTTGAGGCTGCAGAAACTTTCAGTTCTCTAGTCTCTTTCCCCATTTCCATCTGACTGCCAGAGTCCTGTACTTGGCTTTGTTCTCTCTGGAATTTCTCCTCCTTCACCACATCTCTTTTTCCTACCAGCTCCTATCCCCTCTTCTGTCTACTTGCTGCTCTTTCCACAAATTTTGGAGGCCTCTGCCTCTGCTCTCTCCCTCTCTGGCCCAAATTCCTTCTCTCCTCCCACACCCTTCTTCCCCCAAGGATCCCCCATGCCCAGGCTGCTATCTGCCTTCCAGATCAAGGGGCCTGCTGGTCGTGGGTACTGGGTAATTGCTTACTGGAGGGTGGGAAGACTCTCTCAACCCCTCACACAGAATCAGGAGAATGTCAGCAGAATTAAACTCCAGTGCGCTAATTAGCCCTGGCTTCACTACTAATGTTTCATTTGCGGTCACTTGGAATGAGCGTTGGTCAGAGCAAATCAGCAGCACAGGTCCGCAGGCAGCCAGCAAAAGAGACTGAAACGGGGGGGGGGGGGGGGGGGGGGGGGGGCAAAGGTCTTCTTGTTTATATTATCCCAAACCTGGACAAACCACTCGGTGGAACATCACCTCCCGCCTCTCATTCTCTTTCTGCCAAACCTCATAAAAAAAAAAAAAAAAAGGATTCTTCAAAGTGCAGATTAGGGCCCAGCACAGCGACTCACACGCCCTTAGTCCTTACATTGGGGGTCACTTACTGAGCCTTAATTCAGGCGTTCAAGCACCCGACTCTAGACTAGTCTCTGTGGGAAAATCCCGAGACACCTGACCAAAGCCACCAGCCTCTTCTTTTTTGGAGTTACTTCAGACTAGTCCCCTCCTACATCACTCATTCCGTTATCTGCCAACTTTGTAGCTCTCAACAGCTGCAAAGTGTGCTGGAAGGCAGCTACAGGGTCCTCTACCTCACTCAGCCACAGTGCACCTGCCTGCTCCTTATCTTGCCCTGGGTTATGTCTTTATTGGGGGAAAAAAAATGAATTAAAGCAAGAACTTCAACTTTTGTGGTTAAAGCAACAGTGGGGAAAAAAAAAATAAGAATCGCAATTGTACCACCTTTTCCCTGCCTGCTTTGCCTCCTGTCTGTAGTGCTTGTGGCACTTTAGGGCTTTTGCTATTTGCGTGTGATGGGCTATTGTTAGAGTTCTACTAATAGGATTATACACACAATAACCCTGATAGAAATAAACAGAGTGACTTACACGAGACAAAGGCCTCTCTTCTGCCAATTTGGTGCTGATTGCCAGAAAATGATCAGAACCAGACAAAATTACAACAGCCTTGAGGAGAACTGCGCCCCTAGGAGATTTCAGTCCTACAGAGATCCACCCCCAGAACTGAGACACAGCAGTGCCCCCTCCAGTGTGACGGTGTCTGCCACTAATGCAGCACACAGTCGGAGTGTTCTATGGATTACTGTTCCGAATCAGCTCTGTTTATTTAGTGATTACCGCCAATACATTGGATTAGCTCCATCAGGTGAAAGCATTAGTTTGTTCTAAGTATACATTAAGAAAATCTCCAAATCAATTAATTTAAATAGCCCAGAGCTCTTGCAACATGAACTTAACCTGGCCTCTTGGGACTTCTCTGGGAACCAGCCCTTGTTTATGGGGGGCGGGGAGGCAGTTCAGCACCCATCAACTTCCAGCCTTTGGGGGACCCTTTCCTCCCAATTCCTAGCCCATGAGGTTATGGGAGGGGTGGGCCTGGCCCAGCTGGTGAATGCAGACATGGGATTCCCCTAGGGAGAGGCATGTGTCCCAGTTCCCCCAGCAAGGCTGAATCTCTGAACCCTTATGTTGCTGTGGATGACAAGAGGCTTTATGCTGGGTTGCTCAGGAGTTGGGCTCAGGGCAGCATTTCACCACCATAAGATGAAAACTGAGCTGAGAAAAGAGATGGAGAGGTGTCAGTCACTTACACCTCCCTGTGGTTAAGCCAGTGCATTGAGGTAGAGGGAACTGTCCTTCCAGCCAGATTGACTGTGGTTTAAGAGTTTGAAGTGCAACCGTCTCTTGCAGAAAAAGCCAGGGCAGCGCGGGGTCCAAGGACTTCCCATTTTCTTGTCTACAGAAGTCCAAGCTGATAGCCATGGTGGAGGTCCAAACAGGTGATAAAAGCAAGCCACAATAAAACAATGGAAACTCGGACGTTCAATGAAACTCTGGAAGCACTTGTTTTAGTAGTTCCTGTGTTACTCATATTCACGGGCAGATGAATGTGTGTCAAACGATTGTATATGCTGGGCTGGGTGCTGTACAGGCATTCAGTTGCAGAATTTGGAATGAGAGGTCAGAAGTTTCCTGAAATGGCCTCTGTGGGTTGTCCACTGCCCAGCTCCAAGAAAGTGTATAGTCATGGGTTAGAAGGCACACAACAGCAACAGAGCAGCCCTAGGGCTCAATCAGTGGCTATTCCTGAACCTGGAACCTGGCCCTGTGCATGGAGATGCAGAAGAAGAAAGCAAGGCACTGCTTGTGCTCTGTAGAAGTGTGCTGTATCACATGGGCAAACAGGCCACCTGCAGCCTGCCGTGAGCTCTCTTTCCCCAACTTTAAAAACAATGCAGAGAGTGCCAGGGGCACAGGAGGAGGACCATGTCATGCCCTGCTTAATGCCAAGCTTTCTTAATAATTTTCAGTGATTGGGAAGAGGGGGATGGTGTGGAGGGAAGCCAGAGGAAACTGATGGAAGAGAAACTCTGTGGCCAATTAGCTGAAATGTTACAGTCAGTGCATCCCCGGCTTGATGGGCTCATTAAGCCCTGGAGTGCCCTGACAGTTTTTGGTTGTGGTTAAAGTGGATGCAGGCCCTATGTTCTGCTTAGGCAGCCACTCCCCTGCCACTGTGATTGAGATCTGCCTACTGCTTACAACCCCCTCGGTCTCATCCTCAATTGTCCCCCTTAAGCATCAACTTGGGCCCCCAAGTCTTTCCCAAATTCCAAGCGATTTCTCTGCATGCTCAGATTACGTTTTTCCCTTTGAATGTTTAATCTGAATGCTCAGTGCTCAGTTGCTGAGGGCTGTGAACTAATTTCTCTTGTCATTGCCACTTGGTGAAAATGTCATCATTAGCAAGGAGGGAGATGTTCAAGAAGGGGAAGAAGAGGAGAGTAGAGGGTGTGTGTCTTGAGGGGAGGGTCTCAGATCCTCAGGGAGATTCCTAAATGCCACAGCAATTAGTATACCCCATTCCTGGTAAGAACAGTCCTGTGGGGGTCTCAGTATGTGTAACACAGATGGGTATGGCTCAGGAGTCCTGTCGGCCTGACTGTGCTCCCCAGGGGCAGTGGTGCTTTTTCTCATTTGGTCAGTGTGCCCTGGGGACAGGCAGCCAGAGTCTCCTGTGACCTCTGTAATGAGAAAAATTCCTGAACGATGATTCTGCCTTTTGCAAAATCCCAGGCTCCCTCGGTGACCTGGTGTGGCTTACGTAAGGGTCCTTGCAGGAGCGACTCCTTGCAAGGGAGCCAGGAAAGCTCTGCAGACACAGTACCCGCTGTCGGCACCTGATCAGCTGGGGCTCCATCCACTGTCAGAGCATGCCCAAAGCCAAGGTCCACTCCACAAAATACTCCTTACCCTGGCATGTCTGCTCAGGTTCAGTTTTTGTGCTCCCTTTAACTTGTTTTTACACGTTTTCCTTATATTTTATATGCTTCCTTTTGTTTGAAAATGTATGAATCTCTTTGACTCAGTGTTTCACCTAGCAGTCACGATGACATCACCCCACATCAGAATGCCTGGGTTCGATTCCTGCCTTCTGCTAATGCAAATTCCGGGAAGAAGTAGTGAGGCTCAAGCACCTGGGTCCTTGCCACTCACAGGTGGGAACCAGGACTGGGAGCCTGGTTGGCAGCTCCAGCCCCAGCTCAGCCCAGGCTGCCACGGCCCTCTCGGGGATGAGTCACCACACAGGTACTCTGTCTCTTTGCCACACCAACCAAGCAAAAACCAATTTTTTAAAATATGAAATAGTTTAGTTAATGTTCATTGACACAAGTAATTCTACCTTCTTTTCTCAGAACATAGACAAATGAAGATTGTGTTAAGTGTTCCCTTTGAGAAGAAGTTAAAACCAAATAGGAACCAATATTGACAGAATACCTATAGTACACTTTCTTCCAGTTCAATCTCACAAGCAGTCCTAGGAGCCACACATGGTGGTCCAGGCTTCAGATGAAGGTCATCAATGCCAATATGTGCGGTTTAGTTCACGGACATCTGAGATCTGAATCCGACTAACTGGTGTCTGGTGTTCTTTCAGTCTTTCATATCAAATTTTTTATTAGCAAATTGTAATCAAAGAAGGATTATTCATAATGATCACTTCTCAAACAGTCGTGACAGCCAGGGCTGAGACAAGCCACATCCAGTAGCCAATATAGAATGTTGGTGCTCCTTGCTATGGCTTAACTCCTCATGCCACAGTACTGGCCCCTACTTCAGAAGATAATTGCCAAGCCCACTTTTCTAAGCAGGCAGATTACACCCCACCTAAGACCCATCATGCAAGAGGGGCGTGAGACCCTTGCTGCCTGCTCAGTGAGCCCTGCACAGATGTTGCCCCACACCTGGGTCTTGTCACGGTCAGGTGGACAAGTAGGCTTCTCAGGGGATGACCCAAACTCAGTGAATGCTTCCTGGTTAGTGATAAATTCAAGTGAGGCTCACCTGGCAAGGTGCCAGAAACATATCTTTGAAAATGATTTTGGCCTCTGTGGCCTGCTGTTCTGAGCATTTCTGGAGCTGTCCATGCAAGGTCCCACAACAAATCAGGGATTTTCATGTGGTAGTAAGATCTCTTGCACTGCAACCTCCACGTCAAGTCCTGGGGACTCATCTGCAGACCATCATGCCCAGAGTTACCAGGCTGGCTTTTAGATCCAGGGGATCCACCCCCTCAACACACACACACCTTCCTCCTGTTGCCTCTACTAAGCTGTACTAAGCATCTTTACTTCCAGAACATCGCCTGCAAATGCTTACTCTCCAAAAAAAGAGCAAAATAGACCAAACAGCCTGAAAATCTCTAAGAAGGCAACATCCTTTCTTCTGATACATACCAACTTGTGAGTTTCTTGTAGTTCTTAGGGTCAGATCTGAGTAACAGCCCAAGATCCTTGGGGTCACTTGCACAATTCTTCTGAGCCTCGTCTTTGGAGTGAGAAGCTGAGTGACAAAAGCTTTTGTGTGCAGTGAGCTCCTAGCTTCATGAACTCCAAGGAGCCCACAGTGAGGGTGCTGACTCAAGGAGCTGGTTCTGCAGTAGAGAAGGGGGAAAAGCAGGAGGTCAAGTGTTCTCTCTCCTTTTCTTTCGTGACAACTCTACAGAGGCCTTTTTTCTCCCATGACCCCATTCCACTGTCTCCATAGCCCCAAGTTTGCAAGAGAGGGAGGGATTTATCCCATTAGGAACCTGCAGCTCAGAGAGACCAAGCGGTCTTTCCAAGGTGACACACGCACTGTAAGAACTGGGGCCAAGCACATTGCTCCAGGGCCTTCTTCCAAGAATCACTGCTCCGCCTGCCTATTTCAAAGGTGTCTGGAGGGCAAGGAGAGAGCAGGAAGGGTAGGTTAGTCCAAGAAGGCTTCTTGATGGAGGAGGGTCTGGGCCAGGCCCTGAGCACAGGAGAGAAGCTGGCCTAGTGGAGGATAGGTGACCTTTCAAGGTCGCTCCTTGCCCAAAGTCTCTCTGATTTTGCAGGATCCAGATGCCACCCCTGCCCCCCTTTCTCCACCTCTCTCACCAGGGACCAAAGGCTGGAAATTAAAAAGTTGTCGCTTGCTGGAACAAGGCAGCTTGGGCCCTGGGGCTAGGCCTATGAGGAGCACACTTGACGGTGCCTGTTCACAACCTGCCTGGACAGGGGGGCGGAATGGAAGTCATTACCATCTGGTTAATGAGCCAGCCTGGCAGGGGAAAGGAGGCAGTGCTTGGCTAGGGTCCCTGCCCTGCCACCCCCACCCAGCTCAGGCAGGAAACTCTACCCAGGATTGGCTTCTTTGCTGGCCCCCTCCTTGCCTTTTCTCTCCAACTGCTCTCTGACCCACATCTCAGCCAGGCCCACACCCAGGCAGAGTCCATCAGTTTGCAGAAGGGAAAGGGGAGGAGACATGGGTGAAATGAAAATGGAAGCTGATTGTTTTTGATGATCTATTAGAAATGCCCATTGTTTTTGTTTTGTCCTTCAGGTGACCATGGTCTACTCTTAGTCAGACACAGTGTGTAGGCCAGGGTGGGGAGAAAGTCAGACACAGTGTTTTTCTGTGCAGGAAGCTGTGCCCGATGTCTGATTATGTGGGGACTAGGTTAAATTTGTCCTGTGCTTGCACTCACCAGCAGGTGCTGCAGCCTAACCCAGCCCAGCTTGCTCCCAACCCTGGCTCTTATGAGTGCCAGTGAGTCCCATGGTCTTACCTGGCTTGGCCTGCCACCAACCCCAACTTGTACACATACCAGAAGGTGTTACAGGTTAGAAGGGGCAAGCTTACAAATCCCGTAAAAAATTCTCCCCAGCCCTGCATCTCCTACATGCTGCTGAGTACTATAGCCCAGTCTGATATGGTCCATCCCCTGCCCTGATGATCACTAGCAGGTGCTTTGGCCTAGCCCTGCCAGGCCTTCCTCCAAGCCCCAGCTTTCATGTATGCGTGTGGAATGCTACTTAGTCCAGCCCACATGGATGGGTATCTTGGGGCTTATCCAGACATGTCCTCTGAGTGGTTTTTCTGGACCACCCTATCTCAAATTCCTCAGTTACCTGCGAATGCAGTGGCTTGGTCTGTGGAAGCCCCAGGAGTAATTCCATATCTATAAAACATGCCTTTGGTGGTCTCTATCCCAATATGTCCCCAGGTGCCCTTTCTCAGGCAATCTGTAGCCATGCCCCCTAACCCCTTTCCCCTGCTACCATGGCAGTACGTTCTCGCCTGTGGTGGGATGTTCCCGCCTGGCACCCTTCCTTTCTGGGCCAGGAATTTGGACTTTTAAGCATACAAAACTCTTCAACAGATGACAAGTATAACAAGTAATTCAAATATGTATTTTAACAGTATGGTTCATGAACACACAGACACAAGACACGCAAGTACAAAGGACACACAAGTACACATCAGACATGGGCTATGAGCGAGGACCTGACTATCTCAGCAGCAGCTGTCTAGACAGGAAAAGAGAGAGGTTGGAAATGTAATTGGAGGTGCTTAGTTCATCTATATAATAAGGGCTGGAGCTGAGAAAATTGACAAGTTTGTCATCAGAGTTAGTTAGCAATTGGAAGTAAGGGTTATAGGAGAGAGATTTGTAATGGGGAAGGAGGTTTTTGATACAAATTTCTTGGGGCTATGAAGTGTATCACTAATATATTCCAGTGTGAAAAATGTAATTGATATTCCATTACGGAATTTCTGCTTAACTATTGGCTGACGTTTTTGTTTATTAAATATAAGTTCATGTAGCCACAGGTTCTGTTTTGGTTACCAACAGCATGCAGAAGTTGGGATATGTTGACTAACAGAGTCATTTCCATGAACTCATTATGCTGTGTGAGGTGACACGGGGCAGAGTAGCTGGCGGCAGTGAGTGAGGGTTATTCTGCTGGCCTCCCACTGCCACTCACGGTGTGGACCGCTGTGCTTCCAGGTGGACTTGATTCTCATCTGCTCTCCCACCGAACTTTCTGTCCTGAATGTGATTCAAGTCGAGCTGTGTGTGCATTTTTCCTTCAACATGATCATAAACACAAGCCAACCATTTCATCCACGGTCTGCATAAAAACACAGTTATCTCCTGCAAAACAGGAGGCAGAAAGGACCGTTGAACTGATGGAGAAATCGTCTACGGCCACACACCCTCCTGAGGGATTTTCCAGGGTGATTTTGACCCTACGTGATTTTGCCTTGTGTGCTGACTTTACAACCTGTTCCACATAACGTATAACGTTGTGCTTACAGAATCATAAAGAAACTACCGTAGTTGTCCACAAAAAGTGGTGACTATTTTTATAGGATTCTGGAAAGCTTTATAGAGCATGTAAAATTCCCAGACCTTGAGGCACGGAAATAATGATACAGGGGCTAAATCAATTTAGGTTTGGCCTAAGGATGCTTAGGTATCTGACATCCTTGTATAGTAAACTGAAATCCCACCTAGTATGTGAACTATAACCAAACTAAGAATATATCTTGTAAGAAACATGGCCAGTCATCACAGCCAAGCTGCAGCCAATCTGATCAGAGCATGTCCACATAAGACAAATGTTGCATCATGCCACTGCCCAGTAAGACAAAAATTCAGCTGTAACTACCTCTGCTGTCAGTTCCTTTTTCCATCTGTGGATATTATCTGTCCACAATAGTGGGTAGAGCTCTTTGAGCCTCTCATAGATCAGAATGCTGCCCAACTCATAACCTGTTTTTTGCTTAAATAAATTCTGCTACGTGTAATTAGTTTGAAGTCATCCTTATAATTAAGAAGGAGATCCATCCAGCAGAATGAACAATGAATAAAGGACTGTTGACTTATTTGGGAAACGGCATGCCATTTGTTGTGGTTCCTGTTAGCTACAGGCCTTTGACAGGCTGTTTGTTCCTTTACGCCATGCCAGGAAGTTTGGAGTCTTATTCCCACAGCGTTGATTTTGAAGCAATGAGAATAACACCAAGTGACCAAACTGATCTTCAGAATCTCGTTCAAGAAAGTAGGGATACGGACAAGACAGCTTCAATGGTTTCGGCTATTGTCAACATTCTAAGCTCATTTTCTTTGTCTTCTCACTTTTAGGAAGCCTGAAATTGAATGGAATTGCCATTCCAATTATCAGCTTTTTTAACTGTCAATTTTAAGGGAAAGTTTTGTTGTCTACAAGTGTGTGAGTCATTCGGACAACGTTCCATTTATTCACTTAATTGATTCACAGAATGGTAGGCTTTCTGGATCGTAAAAAAAAAGATGAACAAGATGAACACAAAGTTACTTTCCTGTGCATTCAAAGTGAGGACTTTAGCTGCTGGCTACCATGCTGGGCCCTGTAGTAGATTTTTATTTATTTTTTTTTAAGATTTATTTTATTTACATTACAAAGTCAGATATACAGAGAGGAAGAGGAACAGAGAGGAAGATCTTCCATCTATTGGTTCACTCCCCAAGTGAGCGCAATGGCCAGTGCTGTGCCCATCCTGGAGCTCTTTCATGTCTCCCAAGCGGGTGGAGGGTCCCAAGGTTCTGGGCCATCCTCCACTGCTTTCCCAGGCCACAATCAGGGAGTTGGATGGAAAATGGAGTAGTTGGGACACTAACCAGAGCCCATGTGGGATCCCAGCGCTACCAAGGAGAGGATTTAACCACTGAACTGTAGCACCATGTGCTGTAATTCTCTTTGAGTCACACTGACGTCCTTATGATATAAAGTCTTCTCATCCATGAAAATAAGATGTTTTCCCATTGGTTTAGTCTTCAATTTCTTTCAACAATGCTTTGCCATTTTTCACATATAAATCTTAAATTTCTTTTATTAAATTTATTCCAAAGTATTTTGACTTTTAATGCCACCATAAGTGAAATAATTCTCTTAACTTCATTTCCAAATTATTTGCTGCATGTGTGGAGAAACGCAATTGATTTTTGTGTATTGATCTGCTGTCCCATAGCCCTGATGAACTCATTATTAATTCCAATGGTTTTTTTTTTAAGTGTATTCCTTAGGGTTTTCTGTATGCAGGATCTTGTCATCTGAAATGGAAGTAGTTTTACTTCCACTTTTCCAATATGCACTTCTTTTATTCCATTATCTTGCCCTGGCTATAACCTTCAGCTTCATGTTGAATGGAAGTGGTAAAACTGAACATCTCAGCCTTCCTCCTGGCAATAACTGCTTTTTGAAGAGAATCTGCTTAGCACATGGCTAAAGTCCTCACCTTGCACGTGCCAGGGTCCCATATGGGTGCCAGTTCATATCCTGGTGGCCCTGCTTCCCATCCAGCCCCCTGCTCAGGGCTTGGAAAAGCAGTTGAGGATGGCCCAAAACCTTGCCACCCTGCACCTGTGTGGGAGACCCAGAAGAGCCTCTTGGCTCCTAGCTTCAGATTGGCTCAGCTCCGGCCATCACGGCCGCTTGGGAAGTGAACAATTGGATGAAGGATCTTCCTCTCTGTGTCTCCTTCTCTCTGTATATCTGAATTTCCAATAAAAAAAATAAAAATAAAATAAATCTTAAAAAAGAAAGAAGAAAGACAATCTTCTTTAAAAACACTTTAAATGGAAAAAAATGCAAGTGAATAAAACTCTAGAAAAAAGCCTACAAGGAAACATAACAGGGGCAGTTACCCCAAAAAGATACATCCATCCTCAGCTGCCTGTGTTCCAATGTTTCAGTGTGTTGCAGTGGCAGAGAATGTATGTGCCAGATGTGCATGATGTGTATGCTGGAGATGGGAACAGAGAGGCATGGCCGTCCAGCTCTAGGAATTCAGACAGAAGATGGCCTTTAGCAGTCAGCCCCTAAAGAGAGCTGCCTTGTCGGAGGTGGCACAACTCCCTCAGTGGCCCACATCCAAGGAATAAGTTGTCTTGGGCACATAAAGGCATTTTCCTCCTGGACCAATTCTGAATAACTCTGTCCCTTCTCCTTCAGAGCACCCTGCAGGCCAGACCAAAGCTGCACTGTGCATCCCTCACAGCTGGTCTTTTCCCTCTATCTGCTTGGCTTTCTTCTCCTCCTTCCCACTGGGGTGAATCTTGAAAATCCTCCATTAAGTTTCTGGGGAATCCCACCTACAGCACCCAAGTCTGCCTGTTCCTATGTTGGCAGGATCCAAAATTCATCAAGTACCTACTGGGTGTTGATTCAAAAAATAAGTATCCAACAGGGCTGGCATTGTGACATCATAGACAAAGCCTTTGCCTACAGGGCTGGCATCCCATATTGGTGCTGCTTTGAGTCCTGGCTACTCCACCTATCCTCTCACTGCTAATGCATTTAGGAAGGCAACAGTACTTGGGCTCCAGGACTCATGTGGGAGATCCAGCTGAAGCTTCTGATTTCTGACTTTGAACCAGAACAGGTCTAACTGTTGCAGCTATTTGGAGAGTGAGTGACTTTTAAAAAAGTACACTTTGGGATATCTAAATGGTTTATTTTTTGGATGTATGGATCCTGGGGCTTTTCTCCTCTGGGAGCTGGTAATAACGTTTTCTATATTCCCAGACTTATTTTATGCATCTTACATATTTCTGGGGTTATTTTGCAATCAGCTTTCCAAAGCTTTTCCAATATGCTGACAAAGGGGTGATCATGCCAGGAGGGTGGGTCCCAGCCCAGATGGGTTTCTGACACTAATTTTGTCCTAGTTAGTACATGTTTTAAAATTGTCTCTGGCTATGGTAGGCTGACATGTGATTTAGGGAATGGTCTTGGTCTATGGACATTGTCTGGATTATCTAGCCGGATTATCTAGCTAAAATCCAATTATAATTGTCCTCATCAGAGAGGAGCAGAGGGTCATTTGACACACAGAGAAAATAAGGTAATGTGGCTGTGGAGGCAGGCAGAACTTGGCTGCTGGCATTCTTGACCGTGTGGCTACAAAGTCAAGAATACCAGCAGTCCTCTGAAACTGCAAGAGGGAAGGAACAGTCTTCCCTAGAGATTCTAGAGGAAATTTTGCCTGCCAACATCGTGACTTTCCTTTTTGAAAAAGATTCTTCATTTGAAATGCAGAGTTAGAGAAAGAGAGATCTTCCATCCTCTGGTTCACTTCCCAAATGCCTGCAACTGTTGCGACTGGGCCAGGATGAAGCCAGAAGCCAGGAATTCCATCCAGATCTCCTGTGTGTGTGTGTGTGTGTGTGTGTGTGTGTGTGTGTGTGTGTGTGTGTGAGACAGGAGTTCAAGTACTTTAAACATCACCCATTGTTTCCCAGGTATATCAGTAAGGAACTGGATGGAGATAGAGTAGCCAAGACTTGAACCTGCATGGTGATGTAGATGGGCACAGTCCCAAGTGATGGCTTTGCATAATGCTCCGTGACACCTATTCCCCAAATTTTGATTTCTGCTCCATGAAACTGAGTTTGGACTATTGGACTCCAGAACTGTGGCAAAATAAAAAGCTGCTGGTTTTGGCTTCCAGCTCTGTGTTAACTTGTCATTCCTTAGGAAATTGACACTTTGGGTTTTACCTAGGCTTTCCTCTCTGTGGGATCTCTGTGTTTCTGACCATATGGAGGACAAGAAAAACAATATGGTGTCAGTCACATCTCCACATATCTGATATAAAAGGGCAAGCACCATATCCTGATCCAAAGCCTGTCTAAGCAGCTGTGCTGAAGGACAGTAGATACAGATGTGCAACTTGTTGATTTATTGGCAAACATTATGTTCAACCCACAGGGAAAACCACCAGCTTGAAGACTCTGCAGGATACAAGTTTGTTTAACTCCTTAACACATAACTTGAATGTTTCTTCTTACAACTAAGAGTTGAGCTCACCAAGACAAAATGAACTAGACTGTATATTGCACCATCTTAATTCCTTCCTCTGCTTGCAGGTAGTTTGTCTCATTGTTGCATTATTATCATCAACCAGGGAACTTGTTTCTAGGGAAACTGTAAGTCATGTAACTAGGGCTTAGATTTACACGATCTTAATACTATTGGTGAAAGCCACTGTGACCTTGGGGTCTTTTTTTTTTTAAGATTTACTCATTTTTTTATTGGAAAGGCAGATATACAGAGAGGAAGAGAGACAGAAAGGAAGATCTTCTATCCAATGGTTCACTCCCTAAGCAGGCGCAACAGCCGGTGCTGTGCCGATCTGAAGCCAGGAGCCTTCTTCTGGGTCTCCCACACAGGGGCAGAGTCCCAAAACCTTGGGCCATCCTCAACTGCTTTCCCAGGCCACAGGCAGGAAACTGGATGGGAAGAGGGGTTGCCGCGATTAGAACTGGCGCCCATGTGGGATCCCGGGGTGTTCAAGGTGAGGATTTAACCACACTATGCTATTGTGCCAGGCCCAGCCTTGTGATCTTGAGTCCCCTTGTTGTGGGTACACAAATGCAATTATTCTACATTTTCTCTGTTGTATGTCTATTGTTACCCAAAAGGTTTTTGTGATTTGTACATTTTCCCCTTGGTTTGCACATTTAACCAATTTTAGTTTCTTTCAGTTTTTCTATCTTCCTTTATTCTGATATAACAAATTCCAAATGGATCAATACTTTCTATTGTGACAATGAGAGCTTGGTTAACAAAACCATAGGTGTTACAAAGCTTTTAAGTAGAGGCTTCCTATTCAAGCATGAGATGACATAATCAGGATTTATAAAAAAATCTATCACGGTTTGGAAAGATAGATCCAAACCAATATATTAAGGCAAAACAGAAATATCAGTTTTGAATAAACAATTGTACACCTAGAGGAATTGTAAAATGTTCATTTTCCCAATGAAAGCTACTTATGTGAAAAAGACATGGCAGATTTTGTCAACACAGGCACACAATGAGTCCATGATTTGAGGATCTTGTGAAAAAGCTTGTGCAGTCCTGGGCTGTACACTTGGTAGTATTATGACTAGACAGGGGGAGCCTGCTGTGTTCTAGACTTCAAGGTTACACTTAGTGGTGTGTTCTTTTCTGGTGTAGGATGAATGGGCTATCCAAGGGCACAGTCCAGAGGAGGGAAATACTAAATGATTTGAAATCTGAAGAATGGCTGCAGAACTTGGGGCACTTGTCCTGGAGAAGAATACATCAGGAGAGGCAAATCACTGACTTGACGTTTTTGCCAGGCTCCTGCATGGACCAGGTGGAGCTCAGGGCTGCACACATCTCAGCTCACATGAAGCAAGACAGAGGAAAGCAAGATGAGCTTCTCTGAGCTCTCTAGAAGACTTTGTGTGCAAAGAGGATGTGCATCTGTCAGGAAGGCTGTGGAAAGGCATTTTAAAAGAAATAGAACCTGATCATTCCTTTTGGACTCTGGCAGTCTTTGAGGCTGTGAAGTCCAGTCTGGTCTCATGAATTATGTGAAGAGAGCAGAGAAAGGACAAGTTTTCTGTTCCAAGGACAAGAGTTGCAAGTGGCGGCTGAACTGAGGCCTCCCAGCACAGCACTCTTTCCATAAGATCAAGGTTTGCTCTGGAAAAATGAGGTAGAGAGCTGGAAAGAGAAAAAGTGTTGTTTCATTCATGTCTTCTGGAAAAATCTTGATCAAGATCCAGAATCATCCACTACAGGTCTGAGGGTCATTTGGGCAGGGAGCTTCCACTCTATACCCTTTGACTTTCTGAAATTCAGACATGCTCATCTGCTGACTATATACTTGACCGTGCACCACCAGATGCACAGCAATACCTATAATCTAATGCATTGCATCCTTCTGAGAGATGGAGTTCCCCAGGGACCAGACCAAATGAATCAGACATTTACTTTTTACCAAATCTGAAGGTATTTCTCACCCTTGTTTATGTTTTCCTGGCCCAGGGAAGCAACAGATAAAATAGAAATGCATTTTTAAAAATCTGATTGGCTTCTGGCAGGAATTATCTCCTGCTGCCTGGCTGTAGACTTCTCAGCATTCTTTGGAAGACAAAGGAGGCAGAGAGACACTGGGTGGTGGCTGCTTAGGGCAGAGTGGGTCAGTGGGGGTGAGAAAGCAGAGGAGCGTTTAGGAAACATTAGACTTTTATTGCCTGGATGGTTCTCAATGATTCAATAGTTTAAAGATGGAAGTGTTTCCAAGGGAGTAATGATGGTCTCTGTTGGGTCATCCAATAGCAGTCATGTCTTGGCAACCCTTGGAGTCTGTGACTCTGTGCCTTTCCAGTTTTCCTTGCAGACACAGGTCATTTGTGGTGTTCTGCTGCCTGTGATTCAGCTGGCTGAGAGTTCATCTTCGTGCTAAGCACAAGAGCATCAGCTCCCGGTCCCTACAACATGCAGGTGCTGTGGTGGGTCATCCAACATCTTCTTCGCTTCCCTTTCCACGAGTTTTTTTTTTCCCAAAAAAATTATTTTCCATTTGACTTCTGGCCCAAGCAGGAGCCATCTACTTTCTCCCTAAGACAACCAAGGATTGTCACTAGGCTGCAAATGAGCAGCTTGGATTGCTCAGGAAAAGATATTACAATTTTATCTCCTTGTACTGTTCAATAAAACATTAGTATCTCAGCATTTTTATTTAACAATAGGCAACCTTAGGCCAGTAATTATGCAACAATTATAATCATAAAAACTGTCCCCTGCTGCTCACCTAGAAACACGAATATATTAAACCAAGACTAACCATCTAAAAGGCGAGCAGCAAAAGCCCCCTCATTTTTAATGTCCCTGCAGTGCACCATGGGAAGCTAATAATTCACCCTCTAATTAGTATCCCTTCTGCTGCTGTTGGCGCAAGGACAGACAAAGAGGGAGCGGCTTCGTTACAAACTCGCCTTGGTAATCTTTAAACGTCGGGATGCTCTGCGGGTTGGCTGAGTCGAGTGGGGCAAAACGAGTGTGCAATTAGAGGTGAGCAGAAGCTCACCTTGTCCTGACTGGGCATTCTTGTCCTAACGAGCTCCAGGCAAGCACCCCACCAGCCTTTCTAAAACCCCTTTCCCTTTCAAGCCTTGCCACCTTTCCTCTTGATCATCTCTTGTTAAACCTAGCCATAGGAAGAGGCTGGAGAGGCAGCTATGATGGAGATGGATGCCATGTAGCCCTATCCCTATGTTGGAGCTGCTGGTGGCAGCAGCTGTCCAGCTGGCAGCAGCTGGCTGCTCAGGAGTCCAGTGATAGGTGGAAGCCAAGGAAGGCTGTCTGTTCCAGGTTAGGCATGGACATCTCCAAATACCTGCAGAGTGAAGAGCACAGATACTTCACTGGACTGATCATTTGACCTAAGTCAATGGGTCCTGCACTTTACCCTCAAGAAGACTTGTGTGACTGCATTGGGCTCCATGCAGGGTCCATCCAGGAGACTTTTGTCCTCATTCAGAAAGAGCCAAAGCCCTTCTCAGGACAGCCATCAGGCATGACACACAGACAAGTTTCAATGGACCCATGTGTCAGGGGGAAATAGACAGTGGTGGAGACTGGGATGCATCTGGGGCTGCTGTGCTCTATTTAGCAAAGGCTGCTGCTTCTGAATTCTACCAGATTCGTGATGCTCCTAGAATATGTGTCTACTTTGGAGAGGACTTCTGGTTTTCTAAGAGAAACTAGGTTTTTGTTTTGGTTTGGTTTTGGTTTTGGTCTTCTCCTGAGGTGTAATCTTTTGAAGTAAGCACTTTTAACTTCTTACAAGTACACAACTGCGTGAGAACCACATTTTTTTTTTAAATACACTGAGGGGAATTTCTGAGCCAGGCATAGCCTGAGTGTATCCCCTGTGGAACTTCTGGGTAGAAGGCCAGCATCTGTGGACGCGGAGAGACAGAAGATGTGGACTTCTCTGTGTCAAATTTTGGATCCGGTCTGACCAGTAATTGGCCTTCCCTGGGCCTCTTCTGTGTGGCCAGCCAGCCAGCCTTCTCATTGGACAGTTGAAACCAGGTTGAGAAGGAGTCAAGGAACAGCTGGGTACAATTAGGCGGCCAGAACAAAACCTAGGTTGAGAAAGATGGGGCATTTTTCTCTCCGTCACTAGCTCATTAAGCTTCCCACTCTGACAGCTGAAGCATTTCCAGGGCTGGCCAAAACCAGATTTTTTTTTCCCCCTAGAGCTGATGGAGAGTTCCTAAGATTTGGTAATGAGTTTCTCTGTGACCTGAGAGGAGAGGGCAGCAAAAGGCTGAGTCATGAGCTTCTGGGTATTCGGACTGCCTCTCAGAGCGTCTCCCCCATTCTGAGCATTCCTGAAGACTTGAGCTGCAGCTTTAGGACCACTTGGCCTAAAAAGCCTCCAGGATGATGATGGAGCAGCCCTTGTTGCCAGGGTGTGCTTGCTGGGAGCCTTCACCTCAGCACTGCTTCTGGCTGCCAACCCTGCTGCTACTGACAAGAGCCTCTGAGTCATCGTCCTGGGAGGGAAAATCCCAGAACAGGGCCAGCAGGAAGCTCAGGAAGCAAGTCTAAGGTTGAGGAGAATTGGGAAGGTCCTTACTAGAGTCGCAGGGGGCCAGCGATTTGGAATATCTTTAATGCATTTATCTCAGCTGCAAGGGAAACACTGATTTTTCTCTTCTGGGGACTCCCTAGCAGGAAGAGAATGCCTTTGACTTTGACCCTTTTGCTTTTCTGAAGCAGCAAAAAGGAAACTAGTGCCAGAGCTCCCTGTGGCTGGAGGAGGAGCCTGTGTTCTCCAGTGCTGTAGGAGCAGCAGGGGCTTAGCTACAGTAATGGGGTGTTGAGAGAGCTGCTTGGGCTCTGGTCCAGAAAAACACTGCACTCTATTCTTGGGGAGCAGTTTTTTTTTGGTTGTTGTTGTTGTACATGTATCATCATCACCATTATTTGCTTTCTAAGCATTGCATTTAGAAAACTTACAACAGGTTTTGATTTAGGAAAGAGATCACTGTTAGAAGCAAAAGAAATACTGTTTGCATCCTTGAATTCTTGTTTCAGTTATTTGCTCTCCAAAGGCCTGGAAGGGAACTGTCACTGACTCTCTTATTATGGATCAATTGCAGTTCCTAGTATAACCCATGATGTAGATATTGCCTCTCCAAGTGTGCAGATAAAGAAACTGAGGCCAAGAGAGTTTACATACCTTGGAGCACACAGCTGGTAAGAGGATGAAGTCAAATTCCAAATATCTGTAGAGAAGATTCCAACTATCTGGGTCCCCTATATCCGTGGCTTCATCCTAACCTGGACTGCCTCCCTTTTCTCAATCTGTAAAAGTTGTTTTCAACTTGGAGTATGTTTCTGAATCCGATTCCCATTGCTCATCCTAGAAGTACTGGATCATAATAAAACCATGCTGCAGCTCAGATAGTTATTGATTCATCTGTTTATGTGTGAAGCCTCACCTGCACTCCCAGGGAGGATTTCTGAATGAGCTCTGCTAGTTTGCAAAGAAGACACAAGACCTGGGAACTTGGGTTTGAGTTCTGCCCAGTGCCCCTCTGCATCTGTCAGTCTCAGATTGTCATCTTAAGTGAAATAAAAAAAAGAGAGAGAGAATCATTACTGTAGAAGTTTATGCTGAGAACCAAATGAGATTCTGTCACAGTAGGTTCTCTGCAGCCTCTAGTGTTGCTCTGAAAATGTTGGTCATCATTCTTGGACATGCACTGAGGCTTAGGCCAGCTACCCTGCCCTAGTCCACTCCAGAGCTGCAGAAGCTCATGGTCACCTGGAACAGTCTACAGTCCCGTCCCTCCACCCCCACTTTATTTTTAAATCTAACAATGCAACTTTTGCTTCCTGCACAGTTGTTTGTTGATGATTATATTATTGCAAATTAATTCTATTTGTAATACAATAAATGCCATTAATGTGACTAATCACACACCTGTTCACACAACCCACTCCTCCTCTCTTAGTTTTTGTTTTCTGCCTGCTTCCTATACCTGATAAATCTAATGTTGAAATGAAACTCTTTCAGGGTTGATGAATGGGCCATGGGGATAATTCCTGGGTGTATGTTCTGATTTCTCTTACAATTGGACAGTAGCCATGCACCCCAGAAGGTAGCCCTCGGGGCCAGGTTTACTTCTGCTAGGGTTGCTGTTGTTGTTTTACCTGCTCCTGCCATATTTAATACCATCTGTTAAGTCATCATGTATCAAACACCATCAAGTCCCTTTATAGTCGTTGTTTTATTTATCAGATGCATTACTTTATTACTCAAGGAAACCTTATGTTTCATTACTTATAATTATTCCCATTTTCCAGAAAAAAAAAACCCACAAAGGGTCAGAGGTGTTAAAGAACTCAGCCACATCATCCTCACTTAGTTCCTTACATGAAGGGTTTCTACCTAATCATTTCTGGTTCCAAAACTTGTGCTTACATCAATACATCACAGTGCCTCCTTGTGTGGAAAAGCCTTTGAGTAGGACCACTCTCCTGTAGACTTGAGCAACTGAGCGGTGTGGTGAGTGGTGTTGATGGTGACACAGAGGTTTGAAGAGCTAATGGATACTGTTTTCCTGATTTCCTGACCCTACTTGTTAATGGGGTGGAACAGTTGTGATATGATACTGATGTTGGCAATGGTCACGTGGCCATGAGAGGGGATGGAAAAGGACGTTTTATGTTTTAGAAACAGGAGAGGGTTGTTTTTAAGATTAATTTTATTTCTTTTAGAGGCAGAGACAGAGAGAAGAGAGAAAAAGAGAGAGAATAAGCTCCTAACGATGAATTGACTTTTCCAACGGGTGCAACATCGCAGGTGCAGCATCCAGAAGAGAAAGCCAGGAATTGGGATCTCAATCCAGGCCTCCAATGATTTGAGCCATTATCACTGCTTCCACAGATCTGCATTAGCAGGAAGCTGGAGTCAGGATCTTGGAATATAACCTGAATATTCCAAGAAGAGATACACATCTCTTAACTGGCATGTTATCTGTAAGGCTCCACGCCTGCCCCAGAGGACAGAATCTTAATGAGAACACCTGTGCTGTGGTACCAGCTAGCCTTCCTTTGAGTGCCTGCTTGCATGTAGACTTTTCACATTCTCTGCCTGTACCTCAGTTTTTGTTTTTTTCATTCCAGGGTTGTTTTGAAGACCAAATGAAATCAAAAGTGATTTGTAAGCTGTGAAATAATTTCCATATGCACAGACTTATTTTTAACCCTCTTTGGTGATTAATGATACCCAGAACTTGTGGCCTAAAGGCTTGACTCTTACAAGTCTTACAAGTAGCAACTTGCAGGCAGACAAGCAGGTGGAAGAGGAATAGCCAGAACACAGCCAGGGCAATGTTGTGCTTCCCTGTGCCTGCTAACATGAATGTTCTCTGCTTCTCAGAACCTAGACATTCTTGAAAATAAAATATTGAAAACATAATAAATGGGTCCCCTCCCAAAAGTGCGTGCCTGGCAATCCAAGTGGATTTTGGTTGAGCCCCATGCATGTCAACAACCCCACCAAGGAAACTGTGTGGAACCAGTCACCCAGAGTGAGGAGCTCACTGGACCTGAGGATATGGACACTCTTCCTGGCCTTGAATCCTTGCTTTTACTACTTGAACTTGGTGGGTTTGGGTTGAAGAGCAGAGAGTAAGAAATACACAGGTGTGCAGAGAGTAACATACCTTCAGAGCTTGCTGCATTTATCAAGATTTACCCCCTCTAAGTAGAGGCATGTGAGAGATGCATTCTTAGAGTAGATCTCCCTTGGTTACAGCTGAAAGCCATATGTGCTATCCCACCACCATTCTCCCTCCTTTCCTTCCTTCCTTCCTGACCCTGACCATGGCAGACATTTCTAATGGATAACAGCAGTTTTTCCCGTTGAGTTTCAAAATCCCTCGGCTCTAAAGTCACTGCCAATAAACCAGAAATGACATTCCTTCAGAAAAATGTTTTGTTTCTCAGAAAATTTTTTTCAACTTCAGTTGAAGAAAGGGAAAAATCTTTTCAGTCATCAGTTTACTTCTCAAAGCCTCAACATCTGGACAAAGCCAAGAGTCTGGAACTCAATCCAGGTCTTCCAGGTGGTTGGAAGTACTTAAGTCATAACCAACTGCCTCATAGGATGAACCTTAGAAACAACTGGAATCAGGAACTGTCTCTGCGGCCTAACAGGAAATGCAGCCACCTGCAACTCCAACATCCTGTATGTGCACCTTGTGAGATCCTAAGGTTCTAACCAGCTCCCTGATAACGCACCTGAGAAAGCAGTGCAAGATGCTTGGGACCCTGTATCCTTATGGAACACCTGGATGAAGTTCCTGACTCTTAGCTTCATTCTGGTCCTGAGCTTGCCATTGTCTACATTTGGAGAGTGAACTGGATAGAAGACATGTATTCCTCTCCTTCCAAAACCATCACCCTGTCTTCCAAATACATAAATAAAAAGAAAAACAGAAGTAGAGCTGGCACTCAAATCCAGGTACTCTGACACAGGTCAAAGATATCCCAAGTGGTGTCTTAGCTGCTTAGTCCAACATCTGCCCTGTACCTGCAGTTTGACTGTGACCTGTCACATGAGATAAGCTGCAAATTTTTCACTTGCGGTATTCATATTGGTGCTTGCACAATTTTGGATTTTGTTGAATTTCAGAGTTTGAATTTTTGGGTTAGAGACACTTGACCTCTACTGATTATATATTGTTTCATAGCAAACCACCCTGAAGACATGTTAAAACAAAGACCATGAATACTTCTCATGGGTTTGGATGGGTTAGCAGTTCTGCTGATCTAAGCTTGGTTGGGCTGAGCTCAGCAGAGTTTGCCAAGACATCTGTGGTCAGCTGGCAGGTGGGCTGTGAGTTGGCTGGTCCAGGATGTTTTTAGTTGGGAAAATGCCTCTCTCCTTCACATTGGCCTCTCAACCCCCAGCAGGCTGTTCTAGGCTTCTTCTCAAGGCAACTGCAGGTTCCAAGGGGACAAATAGAAGTATTTGTTTCCTGTGGTGCCCAAGGCTCAGAAATAGCACAATACACTTCTGCCGTATTCTACTGCCAAAGCAAGTCACAAGGAGTTCAGGGCCCAGCATAGGTAAACAAGGCATATGACTTAAGTGATTTTAGAAATCACTGAGTTTCAGGGTAGACTCTGCACTTATCTGACCCTGAGAGTAAAAACCTCCAATTTGGAGCACTAAGTGGCTTGATTGCCACAGCCTAGACTAACTGGTTCTATGGCTAACCCTTTTAGGAGTGAGGAAACAAACCTCACTCTTTGATAGGAAGAACTATCACGTCACATTGCTAAAGTTACATGCCCAAGGACAGTAGGAAGCAAGGTTTTCTATGCAATGAGTCAGCAGCAGGACTGTGCAAAACCTCAGCAGTCAGAGCAGAGCCCAAGCTTTCCAGAGGGATGTCTCCCATTGGTTTATATTCCTTAACCTTGTGATTTCCTCCCATCACTCTTATGGGTGTTACCTCCAAGTGTTGTCTGAACAATCTCCACTTTTTCTAATCTGTTCTGCCCTTGAACTAATGCCAAGGACTGTAAAATTTGCTCTTGAATTTTACGTTTCTAAAAACAATGGGCACAGCCAACAATTACATTTAAAATTGCTCAACAATGATCCCCATGTAGAATGTCAAAGATTGTTTTTACAGAACTGTGGTCTCATTGTACTTGCTATGTCTAGGCTATTGCTTTCTCCAATAGAATTCTAGGAATTGAGAGTCACAGGTTTTCTATTCAAATTTCCAAAGAATGAAGATGGGCTTGTATGTGGACTCGAAGGATGTGCATCCTTCGGGATCAGTGGTATTGAAAACTGGCCATGGGTATCTTGTCATGATTGTTGGACCAACAGTCATACTTCAATGGAGAAATTCAAACTGGGTCAATAGGAGTGAAATGGAGTAGACCACTTACTCAAGGAGTGACATTAATCTGTGGCGTCATATCCAAGATCTGGGTCTTACATCTACCTTTGATTCATCTTCCCCTGCTACTTCACCCTGAACTCCTAACCTCTGAGGCAGCTGTAATGGAAATCCTGTCCAAAAAAGGAATTCTGATACTTCACTGCCAGAAATGTTTAACAGAAAGTGCTTCTGCCCCTGGAAATTTTCCCATGGTCCTCCTCTAACATGCCCTTTGCCTGCTCTGTCACCTCTCCCTGGAAGATCCTTTCCCTTTCCATCTCCTGTAAGTCAGTGTGTGCCTCTTTCTTGAAGTCTTATTTGATCTCTTTGTAGAAATCCTCTGCTATTTCACCACATTTTGCAAATGTTGACACTACAATCTGGACAAGTGTTTAGCCCAATGGAGAATAAACTTTTTTCTAAAGATTTACTTTATTCTGGGGCCCAGCACAATGAATCATTTGGCTAATCCTCACCCTTTAAACACTGAAATCCCATATGGGCACCAGTTCGTGTTCTGGCTGCTCCACTTTCCATTCATGTGGACTGGAAAAGCAGTAAAGGATGGTCCAAAGTCCTGGAACCTTGCACCCATGTGGGAGACCTGGAAGAAGCTCCTGGCTCCTGGCTCCTGTCTTCAGATTAGTTCAGCTCTGGCCATTGTGGGAGTGAACCAAAGGATGGAAGATCTTTCTCTCTGTCTCTGTCTCTGTTTGATTCTGACTTTGCAATAACAATAAGTACA
Source organism: Ochotona curzoniae (assembly GCF_017591425.1). Lineage (NCBI taxonomy): Eukaryota > Metazoa > Chordata > Mammalia > Lagomorpha > Ochotonidae > Ochotona > Ochotona curzoniae. The sequence continues at coordinate 27,484,221 of NW_024465926.1, read as the reverse complement.
TCTCTTTTTTTGAGAGACAGAGAGACAGAGAGAGAGAGAGAGAGAGAGAGAGAGATCTTCCATCCATCTGCCAGTCTGCTTCCCAAATAGCTGCAACAGGAGGAAATGAGACAATCTGAAGCCAAGAGCCATGATAAACCTTTGACTCTCCCACATGGTAGCAGCAGCCAAATAATTTGGGTCAACCTCTACTTCATTTCCAAGGTATAAGTAGGAAGCTGGACTGGGAGCAGAACAGCTGGGACTTGAACCTGTGCTCATATGGGATGCTTGCACCACAGGTGAAGGTTTAGCCTGCTATAACACCACACTGGCCCTGGAAACATAAGTTTTTAAGACCTAGCACCTCACAGACAGTTATCTGGGTTTGATGCACGAGTCTGGCTCTTGAGTCCAGCTTTTGGCTAATGCCACTGTGGCTCCAGTAATTGGGTTCCTACAGTCCATGTATGAGACTTATATTATATTGTGTCTCCCAGAATCAACATTGAGCCACTGTGGGCCTTTGGATAATAACTGAGCAGATGGGGATGCTCTCTTTTTCACTCTCTCTCCTTTTTGTCTCTAAATAAATTAATGTTTTTAAAAATGGTCAAACATGAAACCTTTCTAAATGATTTGAAATCAAATATCAATTTCATCACGTAATAGCTGTGTGATCTTGAATGTATCCTTAACACCTCAGTGCCTTAGTTGAAGAATGGATTATAACAACAGAATCACTTTGTAGGTAGTGGAAAAGATGGAATATTTTACTATATACGTCTTTTCAATAGGACATGATACATGGAAAGGGCTAGTTTTTATTATGCTTACTTTAAAGAAACCCAAAATAGTTACTGTACATCTACTATGTGTTTAATATCACATAGAGCATTGGAGATGCAGTAGTCAGTCACAGATGCCATTTTTACCTTCCAGAATAATAAATGCCAATTGAACCCTGGATTGTGATATTGGTCTATTGGTTTTACTTCTATTCCAGAATGTGGGGAATGTCCAGTCAGTGTCCTGAACTTCCCCATGGGTGTAGGTGTTTGGCATACTGTTTCATGAATAGTAAGTGGTGTGTCTGTGGATAAGAAAATGGGTTACAGGAAAAATTAGTCACCTGTTCACAGTGGGGCTTTCCCACCTAGAAACTGTCTGGCTAAGACTCTGTCACACAGAAAAGATATTGAATGGAGCACTTTGGCTGCACTCCTTGGCCAGGAGCAAGACATAATGCTTCTGTTAAGTAGCCCGTAGGCACAGGGGTTCTTCCTGGGGGCTATCTAGTGGCTGTTCCAAATCTGCCACCAAGCAATGTATCCCTTGTCTTCAAAATAAATAGGCTTAAGACTATTGCAAGGGGAAACACATCGGATAGGAAAGCAGTGCATCTGATTGTTATTCCCAGCTCTCCTATGGAGCATCTATTTGACACTGAACCAAATATTTCCGTTTTCTGAGTCTCAGTTTTCCCAGTTTGAAAAATGGACTAGGCTGTACTGGATCAGTGGTTTTGTTTTTTTTTTTTTTTGGTTTTGTTTTTGTTTCAACATTGACTTATTTTTATTAGAAGGTCAGATTTATAGAGAGAGACAGAGAAAGATCCTGCATCTGCTGGTTCTTTTCCCAAGTGGCTGCAACTAAGCTGAGCTGATCCAAAGCCAAGAGCCAGGAACTTACTTCAGGTCTCCCACGTAGGTACAGGGTCCCTAGGCTTTGGGCTATACTCTGCTGCTTTCCCAGGCCACAAGCAGGGAGTTAGAAGGGAAGTGGAGCAGCCAGGGTAGGAACCAGTGCCTATATGGGTTCTCAGCATATACAAGGCGGGGACTTCAGCCACTAAGCTGCTGTGCTAAGCCTTGGAACAGTGGTTTTAAAACTCATCCTCTTTTTTCTCTGTTCTTTCCTTATTTCTTCCTTATGTGATTATTACAGCTCAAGTCATGTTTCAAATAAAATCCTCATTCAGATGCTCTCTTGGAAATTCTGGGACTTCTCACATTCCATCTCCTCTCTCTACTACTTGCTGTAGTAGCCCAAGAAGCACATGCAAGCAAGAAGCTTCCAATGCTCACAAACTCCACCAGGAAGCCTCTTGTCTTTCTTCTCTGAGCACTCTGCACTTCAGAATTCTGACTCAGGAAAGCAGGGCCTGAATGTCTTTAATTAAAATCATTTCAACTTATCCCCATTAACGATGATTGATGTACCAACCAGAGACTAAGTGCATTAATGCTATAATTATCTGTTGAGGATGTTTTATTGATTCTGCAATGATATTCTAGTCAGTTTGTATTATTTAGCTTCTGACTTAAATCAGAAAGAAATGGCTATTGGTGAAGAAATTAATCATCTAAATCAAATTGTCATTGATGCTTTTAGAAATAAAACTGTAGAACAGGCTTAGTCAAAGCTCTTACTTGGCCAGTGTGGGTTGCTGTGATAATTGATGTTTAAGGCTGGGGACAAAGCTTCAATTTACTGCTCCAAGGCTACAGGTGAAATTTCAGGTCAGCAGGGTTTCAGTCTTCTCTGTTCTGTCCTTCCAATTGTGGATTGGGGAAGAGTCCGAGGCAGGTGAAGCTGGACACACAGGTCCTCAAAATCACTTCTGAGCAGTGACAACACTATCCTTAAGACCTTGGGCTTCTTTATCTCCCTAAGGTGATGGAGAAGGGCTGAGGCAATGACAGTCTTTGATTTGGACTCTATTTTAAGAACTCTTTCCACTGTAAGTGACAGAAAACCCAATACAAGCAGATGAGCAAAATGGGAATCAGTGAACATTGTAGAGAAAGAGGTACTTTCTACATGATTTGACTGAAGCTCAAGACATACTGTAAGACCTGGCTTCCTTGTGCCTCAGGCTGACTCTATAACACTCCTGGGCTCTGTTTTTAAGATGAGTAGCAGCTCTGTAGTCCTCCACTCCAGCTTCACATCTTCAAGGGATGCTTGATGTTTGCTTCTTCTCTCTCAGAGACCAGATGGTGGGTTGCAACTTGATGGCACCATGGTGCTCTTAGGAATTGGTAGTGGCTTGGGCTTGACTACAAGTGCCAGAGTCATGTTGGCCTCTTCTGGGTAGGCACCTATGAGAGAGGCTCATGTGTCTTTCACTTAGGCTGCCTGAATGCCCCCAAGGTGCATGAGAAGAGTAGAAAGTGGTGCTGACTACATCATCACTTCAAAGTTTCTGCTCCGATGGGGTATCTCTCAGAACTTCTAATATTTTGCTGAACAAAGTCAGCCACATGACCCAAACAATGCTGCTTAGGGGTTGGGAAGCATATGTTCCCTTCCCCCATTTCCCATAAGGACTGAATTAATGAGAATTTGCAAACACAGGTAGGATTTCCTGGCACTCCCCACTGATGGCAGCTGAAGGAGGGAAAGGGAAGGCATGGTTCTTTAAGGTAAAGGTAAGGATGCCATGATGCCACTCAAGACACCACATCGCATATCAGACTGGGTTCTAGTTCCAACTCTATTTCCTATTCAGCTTCTGCCTAATGCATACCTTAGGAAGCATCAGATGATGGCTCAAGTATTTGGGGATCTGTCACCCACATGGAAGACCTGGAGGGAGTTGTGGAATCCTGGTTTGAGCCTGGCCGAATCTCAGATGTTGCAAGCATTTGGAAAGTGCACTGCTGGGTTGAAGATGTCTGTCCCTGATTCAATTTTGGTCTGCTTCTATCCATTGCTCTGCCTTTCAGCTAAAAATATAGAAATGAATAAAAATAGAGAAGAAAGAAAAGCAGGCTATAATTTTCTAGAAGAATGGTAAAAAAAAAATCAGCCAGACTCTTTTGGGATATTGCAATCTTCTCTTCCATTGTTTGTAATTTTTCTACTTCCCAAGGTACTGTTTGCCTCACCTGTCTTCTAGTAAAGGGAAATTCATGATCTACAGAAGCAACCGGTCTTCTGTTTTGACCACTCAACTATCAATGTAGAAGAAAAAGCATAAAAAAAGATTTCTTTAGCTCAGGCTACTACTGTTGGTGTTATTAGTAAGAGAGGAAAGGAGAGAGAGTAAAAATATAAAGATTTTTATGGTTCATTCTAATGGCTGTACTGAAAGGGAAAGGGGGAAAAAAGAAGGGTGTAGAATGGAAAAAGCAAGATAGAAACTAACCCTCAAGAGCTCTTCGTTGTAATATACACACAGCAATTAAGATGCCCTGCTACCCCGTGCATTTTTTCACCAACGTGATGGATTTGTGGTTCTGAGCGAAGGCAAGCTCTCTGCTTCGGGCAGAGAGCAGAGTCCTTGATCAATGGGAACACGACTTCCTTCCTTTCATGTGTCTCAAGATGAACTATTTACTTCCACTTGCTTTTAATTTACTAGCCAACAATTAGAGCTGGCTAACAGGCCAACAAGCTGGCATGATGCACCCAATTATCTTCAGAAAATGTATTTCTATGATTGGAGCTTTTTAATTGCAACTTAAATCAAATGCTCATGAATCCAGTGGCTGCCAAGGGAATGAGACCAGCTAATGAAATAATGAGGGCTCTGACTCCAATCCAAAGGTAAAGGGACACGAGGAGAGGAGATTGTGCCTTTTTTAAAAATAATAATATTATTCTTAATAATTGTCTTTCTTCTTTTAAAAAAAACTTTAAATTGCCTATGAAGACAGCAGTAACATAAATGCCAGCAAAAGACAGCGATGTTACAAAATGGGCGGCCTGTTTCCCACGGATTGTAAGCCTGTTTTGTTTCCTGGGGTCAATTGCCACCTGTGTCTGCCTGGATTTGTTCTTGCTTGCTCCCAGAACCAGCAGCTAAGGCATTGAAATTCAAATCTGCCAAATAAGCTCCTTCTTCTAAATGCTCCCCGACCCCTAGTGACAAGTGACATGGAGCAGGGTCACACAGGTAAGGCCTGGGACTGATTCATTTATGTAGCTGTGGCGTGAGCCATGGGCATACTTCTGTGCCAGCTCATGGTGAGTAATTGAGATGACTTCCCTCTTATGAAGAGCCAATTTATCAATTATCCCCGGAATGTTTCACTAGGTACCCTTTACCTAAAACATGGTGGCATGGACTATGGGTATCTTTCTGGAAGATGAGAGGAGGCTGCCTGAGAATCATAACTGCCACATCGTTGTCATATACAAGTGAGTCTTTTCACCTGGAGTTTCCACAAACCTTGTGGTTTGCATAAGGACAGTGTGAATTAAAACCAGCCATAACCATAATTGCCACCACTCTCCTAAAAAATCATCTTAGATTCAGATCCCTGCAGAGTCTTCAAAAATCCACTTGCCAGGCTTCCATCTCCAATAATTTCCACTTCATGAGTCTAAGTTGGGGTATAGGCATCATTCTTTTACAACACTCCCCAGATGAATTTAATGCACACCCAGAGTTGAGAATCACCATTTCTGCTTATTTACTTTTATTTGAAATTTATGATACAACTAATAAGTTTGGGATATACATACAAGTTTGGGATACCATATAATATCTTGACACATCTCTACAGTATGTCATGTGCAAGTCAGGCTAAAGTTATCTACCCAAACATTTATTATTTCTTAGTGACAAAAGCAACCAGTAGCCTTTCTTCTAATATTCTGGCAGTGAAAACCACCAATTCTAATACTTTCAATGTGCTCGGACCTGCTCAAAGAGATTTTTACATATTTGCAGAAACTGGATTAGGTCACTATTGCTGTGATCCTCTTGTCACCAGGGAAATGGTAACCAAAAGGATTTGGCAGCTCATCTGAAATCACCCAGCTAAAGGGTAGTCATGGCAGAGTATTAAAGTTAGGTATTCCAAATCACAAGAGATCCTCGTACATAGGCAATCGTATGTGAGTTCGAAATTCCTCCTGGGACTCCTGCACTGGTGTGATGGAGTCCTGCTCCCAGTAGGACTCTGAACCATCAGGAAGCATCCCAAACTTGACTTTCCACCATTTTCACATCCACTTAGAAGTGAGAGGATTAGTGTTGTGGATCAGTGTGATTTGTTATCTTTGCAGATAACTAGAAAGCAATGCCTCCCTCAAAGAGTTTTGGAAAGGTTGCAAGAAGGAATGAGAATCTGTATACAGATTGCCAGGCACTGATGTTTAATAAATGGTGGTTAAATAAGTATCAAAAAGGAAAAGATTTGGTTGGATTGGTTGGAATCTGTGTGCAAGGATCATCTATAACCTTTTGGCAAACTATGTGTCTTTGTGGCCATTGATTTTCTTTCAAAATATATTTTTAAAAATTTTTATTTATTGAAAAACAGGAACATAGAGAGATGAACAGAGAGATCAACATCATGACTCATTCTTTGGCTAAGATCAAGTGCAAAGAGAGATCTTCCATCTGCTGGTTCATTCCTCGAAAGCCTGAAACAGCCAAAGATAGGACAGGTCACAACCTTGAACCAAAACACAACCCAGTTCTTCCACGTAAGTGTCAGGGACCCAGATGATTGTTTTATTGCCTGTTGCCTGCCAGGGTGAGCATGAACAGGAAACTAGAGTCTGAAGAAAAGCTAGGACTCAAACTTAGGCACTGTAATATGGCATCATTTTCCTTTATAAAAGATTTATTTAGTTATTTGAAAGAGTTTCAGAAAGAAAGGGTGGCATGTGCACACAAAGAAAGAGAAAGAAAATCTTCCATCTGTTGGTTCACTGTTGGCTGCAACAGTCATGGAGGGCCCAGGCTGAAACGAGGAGCCAGGAGCTTCCTGCAGGCTTCTCAGGGGGATTCAGGAGCCCAAGCACTTGTACCGTCCTCTGTTGCCTTCCAAGATGCATAAACAAATAGCTGAAGTCAGCACTCACATGGGTGCTGGAATTACAGATGAGGCTTTGCCTACTGTTACACAACACCATTTCCAAGAATGTGGACATCTTAAGTGGTAGCTTAACTGCTGTATCAACTGTCCAGCTCCAAATTTTTCTCAATTCCCTACCATAGTAGCTACTTTGTGCCATGCTTTGAGCTGGATTCTGGTGATGGAATGAGATGCAAAACAGAGACCTCCCTGATGCTCAGGCCCAGACACTTCCCGCGGAGGATAGAGCTTACTTCCTAGGACACTCCTTGTCAACCCTCCAGTCCTTACTGCTCATGGGAAAAGTTTGCCTTCCTGTGATGTCATTCGATCTGCCTGATTTGTGGCCCACATGGGTGAGATGGAGATGACTCTTCTGTGGGCTGGAATACTTTTCCCTTGCATCCTTGTTTGAACCAGTCTTCTTCCTTCTCTCTGGCCTCTGTTCAGTTGACTTTCCTTTAGAGAGACTGTCTATTGAACCTCTGTTTTATTTTCTTTGTAGAATTTGTTTCATATTTGGAGGTAGTGTTGTGGCATAACAGACTAATCCTGTACGGCCAGTGCCAGCCGCCCATATGGGTGTTGGTTTACTTCCTGGTTGCTCCATTTCTGATCCAGATCTCTGCTTATGGCCTGGGAAAGCAATAAAGGATGACTCAGGTCCTTGGGCTTCTATACCCTCATGGGAGACCTGGAAAGAGTTCCTGCTTCCTGGCTTCGGATCATCTCAGCTCCATCTCTTGTGGCTATTTGGAGAGTGAACCACCAAATGGAATACTTTCTCTCTCTCTTTCTCTATGAAAAATCTGTCTTTCATAATAAAAATAAATAAATATAAATTAAAAATAAAATATTTTTTTAAAAAATGAATTTTTCAGTGTTCAGTGATTTAATTCTTTATGTGTTTATAGTTCATCCACTCTTCTAGAATATGGAAGGAGCACAGTCCTTCCTGAGATCAGGGACCATAGGTTAATCTATCTATCTATCTATCTATCTGTCTATCTATCTATATCAATCTATTTATTTATCTATCATCCATCAATCTTTATATATTTACCTATATCCATACCAATCATTTGTTTATATTAATGTATCATTTATTTATAGCTATCCCTTATCTCTTTATCTCCATCCAGCATCTAGATACAGATGCCATTTTCATCGCTGCCATCCTTCATGCTCAAAACACCACTGGCAATATTGTGGTCAGTCCATATTTGCTTATGGTTGAAAGTCTTTGTGGTCTGCTTCTGGACTTACAGATACTTCCTCAGGCATCACTCAGAATTTCCAGGAGGCGGGCTTTTCTGTTACAGGTTGATAAGGTATTCATCTGATGACAGTCAAAGAAATCAGCCATAACCAAGGAACTGACAGTGTCCTTTTAAGAGCTGGCATGAAACATTTGATAAAAATACAGTGAGAGATTAGAGCACAATGAATCATATTTGGGAGAAAATCTCTTTTCAAAAGCCCAGGGTAGGTCATGTTTTTTTCATGCTTGTCAACTTGCCTGAATAATTTGCTTAAAATAAATGGACGAGAATGGTAAGTTGCTATGTAAGGGAAGCGAAACAGACTTCTGGCTTCGGGTGCAACATGTCTCAGCCACTTCAGGGTCTGGCTTGGGCGCTGGTGAGTTTTGTGGGTGTGGGAATGGTTGATGCATTTCAATTGGTTCAGTGTCTTCCTGGCTTCCACACAAGATTTCTGAGGCATCAGCACATTAGCCAATTTCCAATGCAAACAGATTTGATCCATCACTAACACTGACAAAAGCCCCTGAATCTAAGATGTGTCAGGTTCTCAAACACGAGCCAAATGAGTTAATATCTCCTCATTGCCATCTTTATTAAGCCTTTGTTAAGCCAATCTTGGATAATGATGTGTCTCTGTCAGAGGTCTTTTAATAAAGTGAGAGTTCCTTTACACAACCTCTCTGGGGAGAACTCGATCGCTGTGGAAGTGCAGGGAATAACAATGTCCAAAATCTGAATGATGAGGTTGATCCCCACAGGACCAGACCCACGGACTGCTTGATACCTGTGGGGTAGGCTTCACACAGGCAGCCCTAGTTGGATGTCCTTGAGGCAACAGAGGGAGAGGATGTTTTGGTGACTGGGACAAGGCAGGTTAGTGTCAAATCATGACACTAATCCCCCCACCATGGGGGAATTCAGTTCTCTGCCTAGTGCCAACGCCATGGCACAACAGCAAATGGGGAAAAAACATTTGGACCAGCCACATTCCCTCAGCTTCCACCTGTTCACAAATAGGGATAGGAGACTCAGGGAAAACCACGTTTGGTTTATTGGCAATTCGGGCCTACTTCCACCCCAAAGCAGACCCTGATTCCATAATTCTACCTCCTTCTGGCTGTTGCTAAAAATCCCGCGTTACTGTCCTGTTCCAGAAAAACTAACTTGCCCTAATGTAGTAATAACTTCGATCGACGGTAGTTCTTAAGGTGGCCTGCACTGATGCCTGCCTCTTGGTTTTCATAGCTATATGTAGTTTTATGCTCTGGAGTAACTTGATTTTAAAAACAATAAAATACCTCTATGTCTATCTATGAAAGGTTACAAAACATGACTTCTTTAAATGCTGTCTCACTGGCTGTGCATGCTTTGAATGAAATAAGAGTTTATGACAGAGAGGCCAACTTTACAAGGAGCTGAATTTGGCCTCCACGTAACATGGCTACAAGCAGAAAGTTCCTAGCCAGCAACCCACAAGGAACTAAAGCAGACTAGCAACCATGAATTTGGAAATTCACCCTTCCCAGATGAGTTTCAGATGAGATCCCAGCTCTGACTGATACCCAATTACTGCCTTGTGACTTGAGCAGTTAAGCTGTACCAGACTCCAATGCACAAGAACCATGAGACACTGAGTGGTCATTGTCTTAAACCATCAAAGAAATGATAATCTGTTGCACAGTGATAGATAATTTTTCTACATGGCAGAGGTTATTGGTTCACTTATTTCAGGCATAGACAGTTCATGCCAACAAGTGTCAGCATCTTGACCAAAGCACCACCACCAAAGGCTCTGGTGGTGAGCCATAGTGGAAAGTAGGTTGGGAAACAGATATGTGGGATATCATTGGGAGGGATTGTTATTTTTAAAAGTTTATTGATGAGATTTGTCCAAAGGATACTATTAGCCTCATCTGTGTAGATCTTTGTTTCTTGGTTGTTCCCTTCTGAAGGTTTCCCAGAATGAAACTGACTTGTCAGCTCAGGTCTGCCATCGTGTCCTGACTTTTGGGGTTTTACGCTGGCTGCATGAATAGCATCGCTTGTGTTGGTTTGGCAGTTGCTAAACTGTGAGATCTTTCTATCTTCCTTGTAAAACAACATTCCTCCTTTAAAATGGGAAGGCACAGCCTAACCAAACCACCTGCCATGGACATGTAGAACTTTGGCCCTTGATGCCGTATCTCTGTCAGTCGTGCCTTTCTCTTCAGTGTGAGAAACTCTCTGTGTCTCAGTTTCCTACTGCAATGTAAGGTTGAAATAGTAATTTCCCATGTGATTATTATAAAGATAAAATGTAAATCTTTCAGAATCCAGTTTTGAGTACTCAGTAAACACTGAGTAATGAGTAAGGATTCAGTAATTAGGGGTTAAAGTGGCACTAATTCTCTCCTGAAATGCTGGCAGTCCTAGAGAGTCTGATAATGCAATTCAGTTCCCCCCTGCACATTGTCTAAAGGACGCCTCTTTTCCACAAGGATGAGTCTTTCCTTGAGTTCCAAGGCTGATGTCAGAACCTTTTAGAGCTTTACAGAGCACCCCATTTTCCTTCTTCTCAGAAGGGATTGGGACCTTGTTAGAGCTCCAGCTCTCACCTGTGCAAATGAAGTGCATCTTTTCTCCTTTGCAGACTTCAGTTTTCCCATCTGTGAGATGGGATCAAAGGAAACCCAGTATTTTTTTTATGGGACTGTGGTGAGAGCTAAAGCATGGAGAACTCGAACTTGGGAAAGGAAGCCAGAGGTCAGAGAAGCCTCGTGGAGGAAATGGAAGGAAGCATAAAAGAAAGTCCCCAGGCCTTGGTCCTCTTTTACTGGACCCAAAAGATTAGTGATGACCTGCCATGAGTGCTTGACACAGAGCTGGGTACTGTTCATTTCCAGGTCCAGGGCACAGAAGTTTTTGGTAGATCCTCACAGAATGAGTGTCTGAATCAGAGAGTACATAAACGAGGACAAATGTATGATAGGGTCCCTGTCAACATAACCCTGCCAGTGAGCTTCTGTTCTAGCCTGGGCTCAATCCAGCTTCCTGTTGTACTGAGGTCATGCTGTAATTTTCATTCCAGGTCCAGCTTGTGACTGTCAGACACCTGAGCTGCTAAAGCAGACAGTGAGTTGGGAAGATTTCCCAGGCTTGATCCTCAAGTCCCTAGGCCAATCAGCATGATTTGGTGTAGGTTCACAAGTGAATATCTTGATGATGACCTCTGTTTGAACTGATCATTCAGCATCCAGGGTATAAAATCTCAGCATTTCCAGGAGTGAGCCAAGCTCAGAAGGAAGTGCGCCTTGGAAAGCCATGGATTAGGTCCTGAAAGGGTGTATCCTCAGTGCCTGTGGGGACTCCAGGCAGACATAGCTTTTGTCACTATGAATGGCATTGTGTGACCTCTCAGACACTGATCAGGAGTCCTGAGAAGGTAGAGACCTTGACTACTTCAGTTGTATCCTTGGTGCTTAGGCTGAATGGGCTAACTGGTGAATGAACAAATGCATAAGAGGATGTATAGAAAGGCATCACAATTTTTCTGGAAAGATCCTAGCCTCATAACTAGAGGTTCTATCTCCTATGTAAACCTGAACCAAACAGCCCCCTCCTTGAATCCTTGATTTCATTCCCTGAAAGGAAGCCAATTTGCCTACATATTTTGCAACATAATATTAGAATATACTTTGGCGAAGTGTGCATACTATAGATTTGTCCACAGTAGCACTTCTAGCTAGGACTGAATACCCTGTTCACTTCTCATGTTTACATGACCATCTTGGCCTCCTGGGGCATCAGAGTTTTCTGGCATCAGAAGCCTTTATGTATTTATTTGACTTTGAAATGCTAGAATTGTATAAACAGAAGGGTATATCATGCAACAGAACAAGAAATAATGCAGAGTAATAGAAGGACAAGGAGAAAGTGGAGATGAAGGAACGAAGTGTGGGACAATGTCAGGATGAAGCAAAGTTTTGTACCAAAAGCTTACCTAATTTTCTCTTGGCTGAAAAGAAAACGCATGGGCCTCTGAGGAGGAAGCAACATAAAAGAGACAGAGAGAGATAAGTAAGCAGGGGCAGGAGTATAGTACAGAGTTCAAGACGTCGCTTGAGAAACATCCACATCCATATTCTAACTCTCCGGTTTAAGTCCATACTCTGTTCTGGATAGCCAGCTTCCTGCTATTATACACTGTGGTAGTTAGCAAGTGATAACTCAGTCCTGGCTTCCTAGCACCCACACTGGAGACCCAGATGGGGTTCTGGACTCCTAGCTTCAGTGTGACTCAGCCCCAACTATTGTGAACATTAGAAGAATGAACCAGAAGATGGAAGGAAGGTTTATGTCATTCTCTCCCTCTCTCTCTCTCCCTCTCTCCCTCTCTCCTCTTTCTCTCTGCTTTTCAGGTGAAGTAAACCGTGATCTGGGAGGGACCCTCATTCCCATAATTTCAGGACATTGCCCAGCAAGCTTGACCATGGCTGGGTCAAATAATGGACCTATCACTGCTTTACCAGGACTTGACCGTCTTTGGGAGCAAACCTTTCAGATGCCTAACACTTTGGGAAATGGCATAAATCTTGCCTCTTAGGAAGACTCTTCATGGTCCCAGGGGACCAGGCTGTTTCCACCTCCATATCAAGGAGGAGCCCAAGGTTAAGATGGGCAGGACCCAGAGGTTCTGCAGTGCTGGCCATGGTGGTGAATTATTAATGTGCATTTCGGTTATCCTTTGGTTCAGCAGAAATATGACAAAGCAATCTCAGATAATGAAATCACCCACACTTTCTGCTGTTCACAGCAGCTTTTCAGGGGCAGATTTTGCCCCCACCTCTACAGCGCTGATTAAGTTACATGTTTATGGGCAGAGGTGTGACTTGCAGTGTTATTGATCTCTGTGTAGTACATAGATTAGAGTGACCTGAAGACCTGTCTTCTAGGGGGTCACTGACTGCTCATGGCAACCTCAAGGGAGAGGAGCCTTTGCAGAACAAACAACTGTCATTTCTAAGAGGGTCCCTGGGGTGTCAGGAGGCCACTTGGCCCTGGTCTTGTTTGAAAAATCTTCCTTTCTCTCCTTGCTTCCCTATCTGAGTCTACCCATCACTGAACCTTCCTACTTTGGGTAACATTTAAGAACTCATCTCAAGTCATGGAGTGAAAAAGATTGTCATGGCTAGGTTGTTTACTTTTCAAACCTCCCATTTCCCCTTTGCTATCTCTCTGTAATCAGCTAACTTTAAAACAGTCATAATCTAAGCAACCAGGAGACGAAAACTACTGTCAGTTAGCAAACCACTCCTCTGAAGCTAAAGCAGGTAGAGTAAACTCACCAATGGGCTAAATCCAGCACCATCATGCTGTCTTCACTCATGGTAATCAAGTGATCTCCATGGTGACTGACTTTGGTTGCCTACATTTAAAATTGAAGACATCACATTTAAATACAGAGATATGGCTTTCCTGAAACAGCAAATGCTGTGGTTAACCTGAGCTCACAAACTAACAATTGTCCAATGGTGAAATATGGGTGTCAACATATTTGTTTTTTTTTTTCTTTTTTCCTAACCCTCCGAATATTGGTAGTGAAGGCAACTTTATGAAAAATGAAAATTTGGTTAACTAGTGCATACCATTTCTGGTTCCAAAAAGAAAACAGAAGAGGAACTGTGATGGATTTTGCCATAAATACAAGTAGAACTCACATGACATGCTTCTTAAGTTATTTGGCTTCAAGGTGTTATCTCATTTTGAAATATTGATATCTGGTTAACCATTGTTCTTTGATATTCAATTACTTTGGTCTAAAATGCCCTTCATAGGAGATAAAGACATTCCTACTCAAGGAATAAAATTCCTTTTGCAGGTCACAGTAGAGAGACCAGATCAATGGTTGCCCTAGGGTGAGGGTGAACACATTATATGTGACAGTTGTGACATGAAGCAGGCAAGTGTCCTCTACAGAGCTTTGGCAGGCCAGTGTGTGCCTTGGCTCTCGTGGTGACACTGGGTAACATTGGAAATTGTCAGTATTGGGTAAAGCTGTGGATGTTACCTGGAGATTGTGTGTCATGCCATTTGTATGGAGTTTCTCAATGCTCCCTCTTAGCCAATCCTGATGACTTAGTCGTGCGACTCTCATCCTCAGGCTTTGTGGGGCTCCCCGTGCTGCTGCTGTTTCTGTGTACCGTATTTGAGCTCCATTACGTCTTGAGTTGGAGTTGGAGCTGTTCAATTGCTTATATTGAGACTACCTTAGGGTTTACCATGTCTTCCCCTACCTCACGGAATGTGAAGATCAAATGCCAATGAATGCATGAAAAACACATAAAATCCAGACTGCATCCTGGGTTCTCCAACATTTAATAACCTAGAAATTACTCTAGCAAGTAATTGGACACACAAAAGGAAGGAGACAACCATACCAAAAAAATTAATAGGCAAATCAGCACTTTCCTAGGATGACCCCATTAGAGGTCATCTCGTCTAACCCTCTACCTCCAGGCAAACTGATGCTGGCTCCAACTTGGAATGGTGGAAACCTGTTCTCTTTGCCAGGCCTTGTCCCCTGTCTCCTTCATCGGTGCCCCCACAGGCATGGCAGGGGCTAACAGGTAGTCCTGACAGCGCAGCCCTTTGGTTTGTCTTTGGCTTGTATGCGTCCAGCTGGTCCCTCAGAAGCCCCTTATCTCACACTCCCCTCCCTGACAAATGTCTCTTTAGCACATGTCCATGACCGGCTTCCTAGAGTACCCAGGGCTTTTATTTTCTCCACATGCACATTACCTATTTGTCCAATGCATCCTGAAATAGCCAGGCCCAACCATCCCATAATACCCAGGTCCTGTGTCACTCAACACCGGCCCGGCAGGAGCTCTGAGCTTTTCTTCCTGTCCCTTTCTCTTCTTTAATAAGCGCACCCAGGCTTCCGTCAATGCCTTTCCTCCGGATTCATGAGTTTGCCGCTTCTGCAGCAGCGGCAGATCCTGGCTGATAAATCTCCCCTGGCGCTGTCAGCACAGACAGAAGGAAGCGACTAAACCATCCTGGGAGAGGTGACTGTGGAGAAGCCAGATTTATCACCACTCGGTCCCACAGGGTGTACACTCCTTGACCTTCAGAGTGGCCCAGAGGCCAGGGAATGGTTTGGCCGGGAGGGATCCAGATGCCAAAGGTGCCGCTTGGCAAGCTCCCTTCCCCCACCCCTCCTCCTTGTTGACAAATGAAGTGCCCCAGCGCAGAAGCATGAGTGAGATGAGGGGCACTTTGGCTTTCCAAGGAAGAGGTGACTGTGCTGCTGGCCCTGCAGGTGCCACACCACCAAGGAGGGAAGCACACTGATTTCTAGCTGCCCTCCAGGGTCACTCTGGGTTAATTTTAGCTGCTTCCATGGCCCTTCATGGGACACACATTTTTCCTTCTTAGCCACATCCAAGGCTCTTCTCCCGAGCAGCCTCAGCACCTCTCCTAGCGCAATTGAGACATGTGCTTATGACAGTGTTTCCATGAAGACAGATCGCTCTCCCTCCAAGGTCAAAGCTCCCGCTGGCCTGCCTCTTTGGCAAACAATTCGTCAACCAGGGCAGCAGGCAGCAGGCAGGCAGCTCTCAGGCCCTTGGCCGGTGGCTGAGTCAAAACCTTTCAGAGGATTTTTGTGCCCCGTAGAACTCCTCCCCCTTGCACTGCCTGTTGGTGCATCTTCCGCCACCCACCTCTATCCTTTCAGCACAGGGGTTTGAGTTGGCACCATCTCAGAAATGAGGACATGGTCCCAGAAGGCAAAACAAATCTTCCTACAGAAATTGGGAAATTTCTCAGTCAGTGTACAGGGCAAGAATCACGATCCCTCGTGAGGTTTAAAATATGGAGGAGTGCACAGCACCTGCTATGCCTGTCCTTTTGCCTGTTTATCTCATCACGTACCAGCAAGAAGGGCCTGGACCCTGGCACAGTGGCTGGCACACAATGGCATACCTTTAATGCCTCTACCAATTTGTTAGTTGACTACTTACTAAGGTTTTATTATTACTCTGGCATTCGGGCCCTACTCTGCTTAAGCCTATGGTTTGGAGGAATGTGACAGGCTACAGGAAGTAAAAAAAGTAAAGGGGAGATAATGGACTCCAGGAACTGTTACTGAAGTTACTCCAGTGAGTCTGCTTTCTTGTAGCTAGTCATGCCTTTCTGAAATGTTCTGCCTATAGTGTGGAATGGGGTCAGTGATCATTTATTTCTAAGGTACAGGACAGGTAAAACAAGCCAGACACAGCAGAACAAATATCATGTTTTCTTTCATGTACAGAAATCATAGATATGGCTGCAAGACAATGACTACTGGAGTACTGGAGCCTGGGAAGGATTGGGGGAGGTGGGGCTGGGGAGATCTGACAATGAACTCCAAATGCAGTTGAGTGAAGGCATTGGGTTTGGGGTTCCACAGAGCAATAGGACAGCTGTAGTCTATGATGAAGATAATTCAAGGGCTAGTAGACTGCTGCTATTGGCTTAAGTCTGTTGAAATTTGACACTTCACCCCTTACAGTGTCCAAGTATTTCATGTTGCTCTAAGCATTGATGTAAAAACCAGTAACACAATGAAAATGAAGAACAGGATGTGCCTAAAGTGGTGGGATACCATTTCCAAATGAGAGGATGAAAAGGGTGACTTCTCTGTGACTTGTCACCAGTGTTTCCTGTCTGTCTCTCTCTCTCCGCCTCACTCTGTGGAAGCTAAGATGTGTGCACGAGCCCTACCAGAAACCTATGCGGTGAAGAACCAGCTGATGCCTATGAGGACCTGGGGTCTGTCAGCAACCTTGTGGTTGAGCTTGAAGGTGAGTCCTCCCCCAACTCGAACTTAAAAATGACCCCAGCCTTAGTAGATACTCTGGGAGCCTCTGAGCAGAGGACTCAGCTGAGACAATGCAGATCCCTGATCCCAGGGAGACTGCAAAATAATGAATGCTGGTTTTCAAGCAACTCAATCTGGAGATGAAGTCATACCTGGGCCCCATGCTCGCCCTTTCGTTTTTACTATCTTTAGTCTTCAGGGCTTCATGGCAAAGCATAATCATCTCCTCTCATCACCGGAGGTATTGAAGAAGACTCTGCATGGGAGTTAGAAAAGAGGCCCCCGACTCCTGGCTTCAAATAGGCTCAGCTCTGGTCAGGGTGGAAATTTGGGGAGTGAACCAGCAGATGGAAGATTTTCTGTCTCTTCTTCTCTTTGTAAATCTGTACTTAAAAAGATATATTTGTTTATGTGAATGGGAGAGTTACAGAAAAAAAGAGGAAGAGACACACAGAGGAAGATCTATCTGCTGCTTCATTCCTCAGACGGTCTGAAGCTAGATACCAGGAGTTCTTCTAGGTTACCCATGTAGGGAAGGTGACCAAGTACTGGGGATACCTCTCACTGCTTTCCCAGGTGCATTAGCAGGGAGAGAGGTCACAAGCAGAGCCGCCAGGACATGGAACAGCTGCTACTCCTATTACATGTTAACATTGCCCTCCTTTGTCTGTGAAGGGGATAGGTTTCAGGACTCCTGTACATACCAGTAGCTATGCATGTAGAGTAGCATTTCTTGCAACCTATATACAAACCACCCATATACTTAAATCACTTCTACGTGACTTGTAATGGTCAGTATACTGTGAATGCCACAGTAATAGTTGCACTGTTTTTTTTAGAGCACATGTTCAGTACAGGCACAATTTATAGAAACATCTTAAAATCACAGTTGTCAGGTTCGGCACAGTGGCCTAGTGACTAAAGTTCTAACCTGGAAAGCACTGGGATCCCATTTGGGCACCGGTTCTAATCCAGGCAGCCCTGTTTCACATCCAGCTTCCTGCTTGTGGCCTGGTAATGCAGTCGGGGACAGCCCAAAGCCTTGGGATCCTGCACTCGTGTGGGAGATCCAGAGGAGGCACTGGGCTCCTGGCTTCAGATAGGTGAAGCACGAGTCGTTGCGATCACTCGGGGAGTGAATCGTCAGACAGAAGATGTTTCTCTCTGTCTCACCTCCTCTCTATATATCTGACTTTGCAATAAAAATAAATGAATCTTTTTTAAAAATCACAGTTATCGGATTCTGAATGTGAGACCCACAGATGGAGAAGGGCAAGTGTGTCAGCTTAGCAACCATCTTCCGTACTAAACCGCAACTGCACTGTACTTTCCTCTGTAGGAAAGCAAATTTACTTGGAGTTGACTGTTAAATCTCTGTCTATTACAGTTCTTAGGATCCACAGGGACCCCGCAGATTTTGTTAAATGAAAATGAAGCAATCTGACCAATCACAAAGGTCTGTGGGGAACACCTGCTGGACTAGGGACCTGGGGTGACTAGGAGGGGTGGGGGTCTCATGCATCGGAACAACGTACATACGGCAACCGCAATCACAAGGGTACTTAATGTTTATGGGACACTTACTCTGTTCTCGAGTTTTAAGGCTGTCACCTGTTACTTAGTGTCAACCAATGGTTTAGAGGCATTTATTTTCACAAATTTTTTTTCACATGTGGTTGATGAGGTGACTTGTCCTAGTTTGCTTAAAATTTCCTTTTTTTTTTTTTTTGGCATGGGGAGACAGAGGAAACCAGAGAGTGAGAGAAAGAGAGAGAGAGATCTCTTGCTAGTTCATTCCCCCAATGCCTACAATAGTCAGGTCTGAGCCAGGCTGAACCCTGGAACATGTAACTCGATCTGCATCTCTTACACTGAGGAACAGGGACTCAAGTACTTGAGCCATCAGTTACTGCCTCCCAGAGAGTACTTTGGCAGGAAAGTGCAATTGGAATTGGATTTGGGACTTGAATCAGATATTCTGTCGGGATGTGGGTGTCCCAATAGCATCCTAACCATTTCTCTGAATGAAATGGGAATGTCTATTTTTTGTTTAGTTTTTAATGATTTGTTTTATTTTTATTTGAAAGGAAGAGTTACAGTGAGAAAGAAAGATGGGAAGAAAGAGATCTTTCATCCTCTTGTTCTTTCCCCAAATGGAGGCAACAGCCAGAGCTGAGTCAATCCAAAGCTAGAAGCCAGCAGCTTCTTTCAGGTCTCCCCTGTGGGTGCAGGGGCCCAAGGACTTGAGTCATCTGCCTATGCTTTCCCAGACTGTGCAGAGAACTGGTTCAGAGGTAGAGCAGCCAAGACATGAACAGGCAGCCATATGAGATGTTGGCACCTTAGACAGAGGCTTACCGTGCTATACCACAGACCTGGTCCTGGGAATGTCTAGTTTTAAAACAGAAAATTTGGGCCAGGGGTGGTGACCTAGTGGCTAGAGTCCTCACCTTGAACACGCCAGGATACCATGTGGTCGTCGGTTCTGGTCCCAGCACCCCAGCTTCCAATCCAGCTCCCTGCTTGTGGCCTGGGAAAGCAGTCAAGGATGGCCCAAGACCCTGGGATCCTGTACCCGTGTGGGAGCTCCTGGCTCCCAGCTTTGGATCAGCACAGTGCCAGCCGTTGCAGTCACTTGGGGAGTGAGTCATTGGATGGAAGAGCTTTCTCTGTCTCTCCTTCTCTCTGTATGTCTGATTTTGCAGTGGAAATGAATGAATCTTTTTTAAAAAATGGAAAATTGAATCTTCTATTTTAACTCAGGGCTCCAGTCAACAGCATTGTAGGTCTTAATAGTGAGACAAAATAGTCTGGGCACTGTAGCAAAAAGATGGCATTTATAGGAGCAAGACAGTGATAGCAATCAGCAGCAATCTGGAAACAGTCAATCTGCCAGCATCTGGCAAAAGTTGGTGGGTTGAGGGCAGTGGGGGCCGCTAAACCAATAAGTTAATAGCCAGCAGAGACCAGGACATGCATCCAATTCTCAAGCAGGACAGCAGGGAATAATTAAGGAAGGCATTTTAATCTGTTATGGCATCTCGAGAAAACCTGACTCTGGGCGTGCCCGGGATGTGTCATGTGGGTTGGAATCTTGAGCCAACCTCTCCATCAGGTCTTCACCCTGTACTTTATCAGGATTTCTTAGTGGACTGTGCTCATCGCTGCATAACTTGGGAACAGTGGTAGGGGGGCCTCAGTTTCAAGAGAGGGAGAGAGGACTTGTCAGCTGGGGAAGGGAGTTGATTTTCCCTGAGTACCTGGAAAAAGGTCTTAGTCCACATCTGCCCCCAGGTGAATGTCCCTTTGGGTCATGAAGTGCCAGTGAAGACGCTTAATGATTGTTTCTGGAACTTGTCATCGCTTGAGGACATTTTGTTCAACCTGATGTAAGAGTCCTGCATGATTCTGAAAGATTCTAGACACAGGAACCCTTGCTAAAAAAAAAAAAACACTGTGTTCTCAGAATTGCAAAAACTGATGTCTCAATGGCTGGGCCTTAAAGCACAGTCATCACATCCTGGTCGTCACAGCACAGTCTCCTTTGCTGCTTCCCAAAGTTCTGGCTTTTCTAAGAATGTTCTTTTAAGAGCAAGGAGGAATCAGGAAGGCCAGGTTCTTCATTCTCAACTTGAGTCATCCGAATCCATACCTTGTTTGATGACAATAAACTATTGTAACAAAAGGGGAAAATTCTGATGGGTTGGGAGTTTGGGGGGGGGGGAATCCTAGCCTATACAAAATTGTACCATATAATTAAAAATTCAGAATAAAAATTTATTTAAAAAATAAAGTTGTACCTCTTTATGGGTACAAGTGGTATTATAATTGTTGGAATGCAAAGCAAAATGATTAAACCAGGCTAAGCAGCCTGTTTATCTCCCCCAATACTTAACTTTGTTAAGTATTGTTAAGTGGTCATGATCGGAGCACTTGAAATATATCCTCTTAGAAAAGCTTAAATATACAACATTCAATTGCTCACTGTATTCACCATGCCTGCCACTGACTTCAGAAAGAACAAAAGGAAGAGAGAGAAAATAAAGCAAAACTACACCAACTCCTCCTGCTTGAGACTTTGCCCCATTTAATTATCAACATCTCAATCTCTGCTCCATCCTCTAGGAATCACCTTTTTCTATCTGCTTCTATGAGATCAATTGTTTTAGATTTCGCATAAGAGCAAGCTGTGTTTATCTTTCCGTGTTTGGCATATTGCACTTAGTATAAAGATTTATCCATGTTGTTGCAAAAGACAGAGTTTCTTCATTGTCAAGATTGAATGGTATTTCACTGTGTAGATGTTTGTATTGTGCTTTCTTTGTCCACCTGTTTTGATGGACACTCAGGCTGGTGATGCAGCTTGGCTGTGGAGACAGGACTACAGTGGACCTGGAAGGTCAGGCATGCTTCCAGACGCTGATTTCAGACCTTAGCTCCCTCACCCACTTTTTCTTCACTGTTTGCCCCAAAGTGTGTATCAATTCCTCTATTCTCGCATACTCAAAGGTTCAAGGATTCTTTTGCTCATGTGCATTTCCCCTGTCCCCCATTTTTGTCAGTTGCTCTGAGTTGCACTGAATGCCCTGGACCAGAAGGGTCTCTGTCTTTGGGAAACTTCCTCCCTCCTGAGGTGATGGATTCCCTCATCCATAACCTGAATCCACAGCAGCAGCAGCAGCAGCAGAGTTCTAGTAGTTAGTCTTGGGTGATGTCCAGTTTGGAATACTGACCACATGTTCCACAAGGATGTGCTGAATGCACCTTAGAATCATCGGGAGGTCCAGTGGAGTGTTCCAGTTAGGCTGTGCCTCTGGGAACTGGAACCCTATGCAAGGCCCATAGGATGGTCTGGCCTCACAGTGGCACTTCTCCTGAATGAGTCATGTGGGCAAAGGCAAATCTTCATTTCTCATTTTTGTTGACTATGTTTGAAAGGTAATGCAGAAGCAGCTAGGATCATTATACATATACATTTACATATACATATATACACATACATATATTATACACACACACATATACATTTATATATATATAAAGTGGAGCACCTGGAACTTGAGCCAGCACCCATATGGAGTGCCAACATTGCAGCCAAAGGCTTAACTCACTATGCACTATAACACTGCTTTCAGAAGCAGGTGGAATCTCTGTGGGAAGCTGTTCACCTACTCCCCAAACTCCAGAGACTCCATGGGCTTTTTCACATCTCTCATGTTTTTCCAAATTAGCTACAGGAAATCAAATCAAAAGGGGGTTCAGAGACACATAGCAAAATTTCAAGGAGATGTATCCCATTTCCTATGATCTGCTGAGTACTTGTCTGGGCTTCAGACCAGTCCTGAGCTGGGTTGTCATGGGAAACCAGAGGAAAGAAGTGACAATTCAGTCCCTGCTCTGGAAAGGTGTGGGAAAAAATCACACGACACAAAAGCAACCAGTCCTCTGATACCAGCCACAGGAGCCCTTGTGGTTCACCAGTGCTGTTACAACACTATTTCCCCTCTTATATAGGCTGAAGGAGAAGAAAGCTGAATCAGGATACAATCAGAGGATTGTATAGTGTCAGGGTCAAGAACCTGCACTCCCTGCAGGCTGGGCTCCTGCCCCTTTGAGTAGGGGTATTTAGGAAACAAAAGGAAGTCAGCATAGCATAGAGTTGGGGCTCCTGGGATCTCCCAGGGTGGTGGAGCCAGGACTTGTAACCCACGCCCAGGGAGAAAGAGAAACAGCTTTTATTCCTGTGTAATATGGAGACCCAGGCAGGAGACTTAAGTGGCTCCAAGAATTTAATCATTCAACAGGCAGCTTTGCCTAAGAGCAGAAATAAGAACTGACACAGAGTCCTCTCCATGGGTAAATATAATTAGCCTGGCTATTATGTGCCAAATCCTCCCTAAGCCCCTACGCTCGGGCAGCTAAAGGAACCTGCTGGCTTTGGTTGACTGGTGAAACCGAGAACCATTGCTGGAGCTATTGTAATTTGATTTATCTCAGATACAAACCAACATTACAAGGCTGGGTTTGCAATTTCAATATGCAGAGATTAATTTACATGCGGAGCTAATTAGGCAACTGAAACACCCACTAATTGATTATTACATGAAAAAGAACACATCAATTTGGAGAAATACACTCTATAAGGTTGTACAATATTTGCAAACTTAATTGCCAAGTGGAAATTCCTCTTCTAGTGGCTAACAAATTTAACCAATTAACCTTTCACTGGGAAGGTTTTCAGCTCCCAGAGTCCAATAGCTCTGAGAAGGGAAACCCTGGACCTTGCCTTTTTAAACTAAGTCAGGAAAGACAACAGCTTGGCGCTTGTTCCAACACAAGGTTTAGTTCAGGCTGGAGTGCTCAACAAACACTTGCAAGCAAAATTTCCAAGAATCTACCCAGCTATTTTGCAGTTTTCCATTTATTTTGTGTGGCAAGGATTTTGATGGATAACGCATTGCTATCCTGCTGTGTGCCAAGTGTGAGCTGTTGAGAAAATTGAGCACTCAGTTTCCTTATCTGTAGAATGTGGAGCAAAGATACTGGCACTTCTGACGACACACGGGGCTTACATGAACCAGCATGAAAAATTTTCTCTCAGTGTGCTGCCAGGCTTTCCAGGGCCAGCCTGCACTCTTCCGGGTAGCTTTGCCCCCAGTATTACATAGAGTCAGGAGGTCCACATCTCAGCATAAAGTTGGCCAAAAACTCACTGAGACCTTCATCAGCTGCCTCCTTTCTGGCCTTCAGTCTTCTGTACAAGAAGAAGGAGTAGGTCTAGGTGATTTCTAGGGGACTCTTTCTTCCTTTGGATAAGGTTCCCCACTCCAGGGAGTGAAAACTATGGCCAAACATCATGGGTTGCCCTGTCTCCAGGGAGAACTATTTTTATTTTTTTAGTCACAATCCTAGATTCTCTGAACAGATTCTGATTGGCTCACCTTGGGTCAATTGTCTACTCTAGACCAATCAGTTGAACACACTGTTTTGCATTCCGTGAGGTTGCTGTATCCATGAGGAACAACGCAGGAGGACAAGCTCCAGGAAGTCAAGATGGAGCACCCGAGCCAAGCATTAGCAACTGTGCAGGTGAACAAGATGGGAAGACATCTGATTAACTCTGGGGTTTGAAGTGACTTACCAAAGAAAAGACAGTGATGGGGCAAGCTGGAAGGTTATTCTGCAAATGGAATCTCAAGGTTTGAGTTTTGGGTTCATTCTACCACTAGCTTTAGATGGGTCAACTACCCTTTTAAAATCTGTTTCTTCTTTGAAAAGTGGGGTAATAACATTACAGCTATTCTAAGCTTCAAATAAAGCAAGAATGAGAAGGGATTTCAAAGATACAATATTTTATGCTCTCAGAGAAGGGTAATGGGCAGAAAGGGATCTCATTAGAGAGAATTTGGCAGAATTTCTTTTCTGCATAGCTTCCTTGGCTTGGGGCATGGCATGGAGCGATTAGGAGACAGTGGACTCCCCTTTCCAGTAGGAAGCCTTGGAGTATCTTCTCCAGAATTCTCTTACCCTGTTAGCCAGAACCCCAAGACCTGGTTCTTACACACCTGTATTAAATGCAATCTTAAAATAACCTATCAGAGCTAAAGCTTCCAATTGACATTCCTATTTTATTTCATCTGGGGCTTCAAAACTGATCACATCACCAAGGTTTGAAGAACAGCTAAAACCAACAGAAAGCAACCCCTTGACAAGAGCAGTTCAGTCACCTCCAGGAGCAAAGCAATACTCACCTAGATTTTGGGTGCGGGAAGGGGATGCTGTCCCCTTGCCCAGTGAGTTGCTCCACATGAGGTACTACCTAAATCCAGTGAGACTGGCCTACATTCAGAACCTAACTAATAACACCTGCTGGCGGGGATGTGGAAAGAAAGGTACCCTCCTTCACTGCTGGTGGCAGTGTAGGCTAGAGCAACCACTGTGGAAATCAGTATGGAGAGTGCTTGGAGAATTGCAAATAAATCTGCCATATGACCCAGCTATCCTGCTCCTAGGAATATACCCAATAGAAATTAAATCTGCATATGAGAAGGGGATCTGTAACCCTGTGTTTGCAGCAGCACAATCTACAATAGCAAAGACATGGAAACAATCCAGATGCCCATCCAAAAAAGAGTGGTTAAAGAAACTGTGGTGCACCTACTCCATGGGATATTATTCAGCTATTAAGAAGAGTGAAATTATATCATTTGCAACTAGATGGTCCCAATTAGAGACTATTATGCTCAGTGAAATGAGCCAATCATAAAAGAACAAATACCGTATGTTCTCTCTAGTATAAGAAAACCATCATGGAACGTGTAACTTCAATAACCCTGTCCAAACTGGTTTTTGTTTTATTTTGTTTTGGTTGCATCCCATGTGTTTTGATGTTTTCTATTTCAGTTTCATTATTCCAAATACTTTCTTTTCTCTTATCGAATTCATCGTTTTTCCCAAAAGACTTTTGTGTTTCCTTTTTGTCACCCATGTGTTGGTTACTCAGTGGCGCGTTTTTTCTTGGTGCTGCAATTTGTTGTTGTTGTTGTGGCTTACCAGTTGTTGACCTTGTTTCATGGCTTCTCATTTACAGAAATGTATGGTGATGGAGTACTGGGGTCTACCATATCCAGATGTCGGGGTACAATGCAACATGCATCCCTGCTTCCAAACAAAAGATGAACTCCCAATGAAACTGTTGGAAATGTGTAGACAATGGGATGCTGGACTGTCTGACATTGTCTGTAGCAGCAATGTTGGAGTGCACTTAAATAAGAGACTGATAGAATTATAACTCCTTATGAAGGACTATACTATTGCAGCAACATGGGGAAAATCTGTCTGGGGGTGGGAGTTTGGGGGGGTGGGGAATTCCAGTCTATACGAAATTGTACCACAAAATTCAAAAATGAAAAATAAAAATATGACAAAAACAAACAAACAAATAAACAAATAACAGTAATGATTAAAAAATAACACAGGTCATGCCTCTGACTTCCTAAGAGACACACATATTTACCATCATTGTGGGTCTCTCCCAGAATGTGGACTGTTAGCAGGTTCTAATTTGTGCAAATGCAGATAAGGCAGCCCAACTCATTGCCCCCCACAGATCAGAACACATGTTTTTCTTTATAAATGGAATTAACTAGCTGGTGAAGTCATCAAGGTGGGGCCTCCTGTCCAGCAGGGGAAGGGAGGCTGCTTTGCCCACACACATCTACTCACTCTTGCTGTTCACAATGGAATTTTGACCCTCCCTCTATGTAGGCTTTTGGAGTCTGGATGAACCAGAAGCCTGAAAGTCCTCTTGCACACTTCTTCTTCCATCCCAAGCCCTTTGATTTTCTTCTGATTGTTTCTCCCCTCCGCTTCACTCCCACTGCTGTCCCACATCTAGAGCCTGTCTTGTCCACATTACAGAATCTAACTGGTACTCCTCCTTCAATTTTCCTCTCCAGCTTGACCATATCACCTCCTTATTTAAAACCCGGGTATAAGTCACTATGTGTATGTTAGAATGGCTGACATAAATGATGCAATCATGTGCTGATGGGTGGATGGGGCAGCTGGAACTCTTACATCGTTGGTGAGACTGTGAAACTATATTGCTGTCCTGGGATAACATTCAGCTATTCATTGAGAAGTTACATGTATACTCACCAAGTGATCATGCAATTCAATTCCTGAGTATGTTCCTTAGAAAAACAAAAATTGCAAATTTTTGTAGAACTTCTATACATAACTACCACAAATTAGAAAGAAATGGCTTCTATAGGAAAATAAACATCCATGTGTTGTGGAGTACTCCACAGCTGCAATAAAGAGGGCTGGCTCCTCATTTAAGCAACTACTTGAATGAATCTTCAAGGTTTTATACTGACCACAAGAAGTAGATTCACTTGCTTCCCCATTTCTTCTTATCTTGGGATTGGCTTTGGAAGCAATGCTACCTAACACAGTTTCTTTGCTAGGAGGGTCTAAGTAGGGGTAGATATAGGTAGGGTGACCTGCAAGAGAAATTGCTCTCTGTTCTCAAACTTAGGGGATCACAGCTCAGTCCCTGACTATTCTGGAGACTTTGAAAAATCCTGCCCCTGAGTCTTATTTACCCCACTCAGGTTTGCCTGGACTGGTCACTTTGTAAGTGGGCTGGCTCTCAGCTCACAGAATCAATCTTTGTCCCAGTTCCTTGTTGCAGATTGGGTTGCTACTAGGATGGATTGGAGTCTGAGATATTCATCAGGGGTCAATTCCTGTGAATACAAGGGGTAAAATGCTGGGCTGAGCAGGTGAGGAAGTTGAATGACATTAAAAGGCTGAGAAGATATTTATCAACCCAATGTAAGAGGCATATATTGTTTCTTAATCAGAAATGGCTGGGCATTTATGTCCCTGCCTCATTTAGCCCACATGAGCAGATAAAGCTTGTCCTCATGAGGACGTGGTTCCAGGTGAGGCCACACTCAGTGAGCAGATTCCAAAGAAGCAGCAGGTAAAGGCTGTCTGCTCTCACCTGCTCTGTGCCAGTTGAGCAGCGAGATCTCTCTGCAGGGCTACCTCACTGGTACACCTCAGATCAACCACAAGACCTGACCAAAACATCTTTCATCTCCAGGAAGATAATGCCAACAAGCAAGGAGCGTTAAGTGCAAAATGAAGTGGAGAAAAGGGAGCTGTGTTGGCTTGGAGTACAATACTCAACTCCAATGATGAAAGCTAACAGGCATATCGTTGCCCAAACTTGAATGCTGGGAATGTTACATTTCATTTGGCATGTCTGGAATGTTGAGTTTCAGTTAAACCACTGGGATGTGACCTTGATCTAGAAGGCAAGGCTCCACTGTGAGTGGTGAGGACAGAATGGAGGCTTCCCTAGAAGAGTGCAGAGCTGGCGAGCTTTTGGGGGAATAGGCTGAGTGGGGTAGGGCTTCTGGGTGGGGTCTAAGTTTCCCCTGACCCAGATATCCATCACCTCTTGACATTTCCCACGCAATGCACTAAAGGAAAGTCTGGGCTTTGGGATCTTAGTTTAAAAGGGAATGCAGTCTTGGAAGGGAGCAGTCATTTCTATCAGAACCCCACCTCCAACCCTAATGCTTGGCTTCAAAGACTTGGGGGCCATTGGCCTGTGCAAAATGAGGCCACATCTGATCCTGTGTGCCTTAATTACACCTTCCCCAAGGCTGAGAAACCTAGGATTGCAGGTGTCTGAGGCAGCCTCACAGGTCCTGTCCAGTCACCCTTGCTAACGTAGCAGGCCAGGTTTTTAATTCCATGGGGTCAGGATGCTAGAAGATGATTTCCCCGGTGAGTGTTGCCACACAGATTTCTGCATGGTGGGAGGGAGTCCCAGATGCCTGGGGGATGGAAGGAGAAAGTTACATGAAAGATCTCAAAAACTCCTAGCAAAGACTAGGGGTGAAAGTTTCTGAAGCCACAGGGGACATTTAGGGTTGGGGAGTCAGAGTGCTCCAGCCACTTACTCATGCCATAAAGTAGTCCTCCTTGCTTCTTTCACTCCCTCTTACTAAAGACTTAAAGACTTTCAAATTCCCTGGCCAAGAGTTCCCAAGACAGTCCTAGAGAATTCTCGTTTCTCATTTCTGTGCATAGGCAGGAGTGAGCACTGAAGCAGCCCTGGAAGATCAGCTTGGGTAATGCGTGTGGTTTTTGGAAACTAATTTGCATCAGCCACCACAGAGACTGCTGCAATTGTGGAACGTAAAGAAGCATGAGAATTTGGTGAATCCTTTAGACTCCTAAGTTTGAACTACTGAGAAGAGGGATGATGGTTGAGAATCCATTATACAGGGTGTGTTGTGCCTGCAGAATGGAGAGAGACATGTCAGGTGCCATACCAGTTATCTGTTACCATATAACCAGCTACCTTGCAGCTCAGTGATTTGCAATAGTTGTCCATTTATTGGATATTTCTAGGGGCCATCAGTTTGCTTTGAGATCTGTGGCTTCAGTCATCTGGGGACTTGGCTGCAGCTGGAGGTCTAAAATGGCTTAGTCATTGTCTGGTCGTTGGTGCAGGCTATCAACTGGGTCACTGTCCTTTTGAGCTCTGCCCTGCGCTTTTTAACATGGTGACTGCCATCTCAAAAGAATAAAAAAAAAATGACATACCTCAATGTACAACCTTTTGAGGAGGCCATTCTTGCTAATTTATCTGGGTCACTTGATTAACCCCAGATTCCATGTAGTAGTAGCCTATGAAAAGTTGAGAACACAGGGAGTATTATTCAGTGGAGCCATTATTAAATTGATTAATCACAATGTGTTCAAAAAAAAGTTGACTGCAAATCCTGCTTCATTTGTTGATTCATTTATTCATTCATATTCAACAAGTACTTACTGAGTTTAGGTAGATGCTAGGCATCCATTTGCAGAGATTTCACAGTGAACCAGACAGGCAAACACCAAATAGCACACAATCATATGGGGCCTAGGACTATGGAGAAAAACAAAGCAGGAAGGGGAACATGGGATTCCCTGGATCTGGGAATTGTAGAGCACAATGCCAGCAAAATAGGAAGATACAGAAGGGCAAGAATTCTGGGCCAAGTGATACAATCAATGCCTGATCCAGAGAAGGGGTTGAGAATGGTCTCACCAGTTGGGTCAAAAGCAACTGCTTTTGAGAGAGCTCCTCAGTCATCCAGAAGCCAGGGTGAAGTTGGAGTCGGCTTTTTACACAAGATAGAATTATCCTGACCCAGAACCCTCCCCACCATCACCAGATCTGTAAGTAAAAATATCTATCGGGCCTGGCATGATAGCCTAGCAGCTAAAGTCCTCGCCTTGAACATGCCAGAATCCCATATAGGCACCAGTTCTAGTCCCAGCAGCCCCGCTTCCCATCCAGCTCCCTGCTTGTGGCCTGGAAAAGCAGTTGAGGACAGCCCAAAGCCTTGAGACCCTGCACCTGTGTGGGAGACCCGGAAGAGCTCCAAGCTCCTGGCTACGGATTGGCTCAGCACCGGCCATTACCAGGAGTGAATCATCAGAAGGAAGATCTTCCTCTCTGTCTCTCCTCCTTTCTGTATAGTTGACTTTGCAATAAGAACAAATGAATCTTTTAAAAAAATCTATCTACCTTAACCCTTCTTCCTTGTCTTCAAACTAGGATTATCATCCAGAGGAGGTTATGTCTCAGATAGTACCTGGTTCTCCTTACTCTTCTCTGTGGAACTTAAGGCTGGTCATGGGAGTGAGCAAGAGGAACTTGGAACCAAGTTTGAGGTTGGAAGAATAAGTGATTGATGGAAGTGAGCCTGCACTGTTAATTGAGTGGCTACAAGTGGGTAAAAATGAAAAAAGAGAGATATCCTTGGTGACTGAACTTAGAAAGAAAAAAATTAATGCCTGTGTGCTCTGCCATTCTATCAATTACCAGAAGAAATTGTGAGGGTTCTGGATGAAATCAATTTCTTCTATTGTGAACCAAGTCCTTGCTGCTGCTTCAAGGATGTCTCTCCACCTATTCTGCTCTTTCTCCTGCTGCATCAAATTATTTTGACTTCTTCATCTTACCCTCAAGCATGCCATGACACTGTTATTCTCCCACAGAAGCTGATATGTTGACTCTACTCCCTATATCAGCTACAGCATCCTTTCTCTGTTCATTTCTGTGGCGTAAGCCTTTGTGTGGAGTTGTTTGCATCTGCAGCCTCCAGTTCCTTTCTTCCCCTTTTCTCAAGCCCAGCCTTGCTTCTGTCCCCACCTAGTCCACCATATGGTTGTTGACAGGTAGTCAGTGACTTCTATATTGTGCAATCCATTTTAGTCCTTGTCTAATAGAACAGGTCACACTTATCCATCCCTTGTCTTTGGAACAAATGAAGGCCTTTGGTTCCCAGCAGGCCACACTCTTTTGTCTTGCATTCATCACCTGTGCCACTCCTCCTCAACTCCTTTGCTCACTCTTTCTCTTCTTACTATTTCAGAATGTTGGAAACTTGAGGGATCAGCCCTATTTTCTTCTCTCTCTCCTCTTGTTAGTTTTACCCAATGACTTTTTTAATACCACCTGCATGCCGATGACTTCCTAATTTGTATCTGCACCTTCAACCCCTCTCAGACTCAAGATAGGCATGCTCAGCTGCCTACTTGGCAATCCCTCTAGGACACTGTACCAGACAGGAGAGCCTGGGTTCTGCTTGGCTAACGATAACTTCAAATCCCAGCAGCACATCACAGAAAGGTTCACTTCTTATTCATGCTACTGGTCTCTTGTGCTATGCATGGTATCATCATCTCTCCAGGACTCAGCTGGTGGAACAACTTTTAGAAGATTGCTGATCCCCATGCAAAGGAACAATAGAAACCAGGACAAACCATAGGTATTCTTAGAATTTCTGCTTACTTTTCATTAGTCAAATAAGTTCCTTGGTCATTCTTGACATCCATTAGGTGGAAAGCAGTTGCAATTATTCCTGAATGGTACAGTCTGTCAGAGACACCCAAGAGATGCTTTAAACACCCATCTTTTCAAAACCCACACTCCTTTCCAAGCTCCACAGTCTTCTCTATTTCAGCTGATGTCAAGTCAACATTAATTATTCAATCCGAAAATTTTAGATTCATCTTTTTAAGTTGATTTACTTGAAATGCAGAGCAATAAAGAGATGGGGGGGGGAGGGAAAGAGGGAGGAGAGAGACAAAGAGATCTCTTCCATCTTTTAGTTCACTTCCCAATGGCTACAACAATCAGGCCAAGGCCAGGTTGAAGTCAGGAAGTTGGAATTCTACCCAGGTCTTCCACATGGGTTGCAGGAGCCTTCCTAGGTACATTATAAAAGACCCAATTGGGAGTGGAGCAGTCTGGATTAGAATCAATACTCAATATGTGTTGTTGTTATTCCCAAATCTCATCTTAACTCACTATGACTTGCCATCCACATTCTTGGCTTCTGCTTCACTTCTCATGTCCAGCTGTGGTTTCACACTATCTTGTACCACTTTGCACTGTCTCCTTGACAACTGCTTTATGCACTGACCAACATCTCATGGCTAAACTGTTTCAAGACTCTTAGTCATAGACCTCCTTGCTTCACTTCTGAACTACCGGCCCCCAAGTCCAGTAGTCGGCTATTAACATAGCAGCCACAATGATTCCCTTAGATTGTAAGTTAAATCATGTCTTGCATCTGATGGAAACTCCAATGGCTCTCCATTTTGTGCAAAGTGAAACATGAGTTCTCCCACTGACCTACGAAGTCCTCACAACCTGATCACGACCACCCCTCTTGCCTCTTTCCCACAGTCACTCAGGTCTCCCAATTAGCCTCCTTGCTGTTTTTTCCCTTGAAGCCTCTGCAAGTCCAACTCCCCTTGCCTGGGCTCCTCCTACCCCAGAGAGCCACAAGGATCTTCCCCCTGCTTTCTTCCCAATCTGCCTTCTCAGTGACACCTGCTCTCACCCTCGATTTAGGTTACAATCCCTTGTTCCAGAATGTCCTAACCTGACCATATTTATTATTATCTCATTCCTATAACATTTCTTTATTTGCTACATTTATTGTCTATTTCCCCCTCAGAAATTAAGTTCAAAGAAGGTACAAGAGTTCAAATCATTTTACTCACTGTTGTATACATCAAATCTCTAAAGCAATGCCTAGAACATGGTAGGTGCTCAATATTTTTCCTGCACAATGAATGTGTAGTTAATACTAGAGCATGACTAGATGTTCAAAGGGAAGTCCTTAATCCCAAAAGGATGTCAGATCTTGAAAATTATACTGTGGCGAATCCAGGATTGATTTTCAACACCAACTCTCTGACTATGTTTGGGGATCACGGTCAATGTACGAGATTTCAGATGGCACACAGAAGGAAGAGTTTTACAGTGAAAGTCATAGACTTATGGGTGTTCATTATGACCCATGGCCAATTTTTTCTTGGAGGGTAAGTAGCAAAGTTTCCTAATATATGTAAGTAAACAAAACAAGTCAAATGGGGGGGATTTATAAATCGTAAGTACAGACAGTGGGCAGACATGGCAAAATCGAAATGACAGTGTGGAAATGAGTGGGAAACTGGGACCACCCAGAATGAAGAGATAAGGTGTGGGGAAGAAAGTGATGTTGGTGATGTTGGAAACTGGGGTGTCAGCAGGACTTGGGCCCATGGGAGGAATCTGGATCCCCTTCCTGTGGAGTTACCTGCTTGCTGCCTGATTCTAGTCATCAGTGGACTGATGATTCATGGAGAAAGATCAGCCCTGGGTGCAGCACTGTTAAGGATACATCAATGGCAGAGGTGCCTCCCGTCAGTCACTGTCAAGTCATGATTGTTATCCTCCTGGAAGTGTGACTTGATGTACATCTTTGTTTCAACTTTTGTGCTTAAGCTATATCTTCTGACTGCTTCTCTGCCTGTTCCCCAAAGATGTTTTGCTATTTATTATTATTATTTTTAGTTATAATAATTTCTATGATACAGCATTGTAGGTATAGGGATTCCCCCCTCCACCTCTCTTTCCTCTCTTCATTCCCCCCACCAACTTTTTCACTCATATTATTACAATAGTGTAGTCCTTCAGCAATAATCAGAAGTCCAAAATTCTGCTATTTAAATGTATTATTACACCTGAATTGTAGATATAGACAATGGCAGGAAGTCTAGTCTCCTATTGTCAAGTCATATTGAAGTTTCATCAGGAATCCTCCTTCTGTTTGGGAGTAGAGATGATACTTGCTGTTTGTATGGAGACTCAATTCAAAAGGCCATGCTAGAACAATGTTTGACTTAAACTCACAATATGGGGTGAGGGATGGCCACTGGAGAGGGAGAGAGGAGGAGGAGAGTGAATCTTGATACTGCAGTCTCCACACCTCACCAACGACTTTGGAAACCTTCAATATGCAGCAACCTTCTTCCAGGAACCACGTTTTTGCTTTATTTTCACAACGGTGTGCTCATCCATCAAAGGCTATACCCCATCAGTCCAGTGTCCCTTTCATGTGGGAAAGGTTACATGAAGAAATGGTTCTCCAATCCAAGCTGTAGGCAACTGCCTAGATTGCCTTGTACCTAGGCCAAGTGTTACACTACTGGAAAAAAAGCAGCCAGCAGCTGGCAGGCAATCTAGGTCTGGTTAATGCCAAATTTGTGTTAACCACACCAGTGTGCCAGCAAAACTGCCTATTCTATTTTTTTTTTCTTAAGTTATGCGGTAAGGCAGAGAGCACTGAGTTGGAACACTCCACCCCAGCCCCCAAGAAGGGGTGCTGCAGATTCCCCAGAGAAAAGGGCCAGGGGATATATTAGAGTGGGAGCTGCTAAGGGCGTGTTTGACAGGGAAGGAATGACTTTTGGGGTCTTCTATAAATGGGGCCACTGCACTTACACCTAGGCAAGGGAGCTGTGACAAAGTAGTTTAAAAAGGGAGAAACTGGAATGTGTGTCTACATCAGGTCAAGGGACCTGTAGGCAAGGAAAGGGTAAGAGCAAAGAGTTGGACTTCCCTTCCAGAAGATCCTTTGATTTCCTTACCTTCACGTTGCTCTTCCTCGGACCATACTGCAGTAACAATCCAATTCAGTGAGCTTTCACCGTGACTGATTACATGGCCATATCACCATGCATTTTTCATGTCTCTATAGTTCATTTTCTTCTAATGCCTACTGAAAATGTACAATTATAATTTTATCAGCTAATTACTCTTTGTCAAAATTTCTTGCACAAGCGTTACGAAATGTAAATAATAAAACACTTGAGTATTTTATCAATGCATTCTTTACTTTTACTTGGAAAAACTGATCTACAGAGAAAGAAGGCAAAACAGAAAGATTTTCCATCTACTGGTTCACTCCCCAGTTACAACGGCTGGAACTGAGCTGGTCCAAAGCAAGGAGCCTGGAGCTAGGAGTTTCTTCCTGGTTGACTACATGGGTATACGGGCCCTCTTCTACTGTGGGCCATCATCTGCTGCTTTCCCAGGCCATTAGCAGGGAGTTGGGTCAGAAATGGAAAGCCAGGATTTGAACCAGCACCCAAATGGGATACTGGCATTGAAGATGGAGGCTTACATGCTACACCACATCACAACCCCCTTGATGATGCATTTTAAGCCTCTTCCATTCTTTTGTTAAAAGAGGGAGGTGGCTTTAATGTAGAACTTTGGAGTTACTCATGTATGATCTGAGAGCCATCTTTCTGGGTTTGATCCTATATAGGTGTGTCAGCCACTCTTGGAATTCACACCACGCATGATGGACACAAGGTCTGACTGTGAGCTCTGGCCAGGCCCCGCAGATACCTCATTTTCTCTTGCTGCTCCTTGTTATGATGAAGCTGAAGTCTCATCGACTTGCATGATTAATGTGAATAATCAGCAAAAGCAAGGAGGCTCTGAAAAGCTGTGTGCCTGTGTATGAGGTTCATACACCTTATCAGAAGAGGCCCTTCGCTGCCTCCCAGTCCCTGCCACAGCACTCATTTGCATTGTCTTTGTAGCCTTACTTCTGCTGTGACATCCTTAGGTTGTGTTTTCTGACTTGTTAACACCTATCTCCTCACTAGAATGACAAGCCAGAATTTTTTCTCCCTTAGCTGGGTCTTCTACACTCTCTCTGACCTGGAGGTGTTCTATGTGTAGTCATGGAGACCCACCAGGAAGTGAGTTCATAAAAGGGTTGCTCAGGTCATCATCTGGGAGTTTGATTGTGGCTGACTCTATCAGGAATCAAAGGAACACAGAGAGCAGCAGCCGCAGCAGATGCCACCTAAGTGTCAAGTCAGCTTTGCACCCTGATTCCTCATCTGTAAGATGGTTTGAGAATATTTATTGAGCAGCATTGTCTATCTGTTTTTGGAGAGTCATGGGTGACTGAGACTAGCCGCCAGCCCTTGCAGACCTGAGGCAGGTGTCCCTGCTCTGAGGCTCACCAATGAGTCTTCAAGACCACAGTTTGGGGCTGCTCCCTGGCAAGTGAGACCTGACAGGACATGGGAAGTGCAGGAAGCTGCTGGGAAGGTGTGCCGAGGAGCTAAGAGAAGCAAATGCTACATGGGGAGGCCAGGTGCATCTATGCTGGAGAGTCAGTGACAGGGTGGGATGTGTGGAACATGCCACGGCGCCAGAGCCAAGGGTTGGATATCTAAGGCTCATTCATGACTTTCACTGTTTCAATAACTATTTGTCAATGGCTTCTGATAGATAAAGAATGACTCTCAGTACTGGAGACGCAGTGACAAAAAAACCAGACGAATTCCCTGCCCTGGAGAAAATCTATCTAGATAGAAACATCAATGAGCAGAAAGGGTAGATTATTGTGTTACAAATTGATGAAAAAAACTGTGGAGGAAAATGAAAATAGGTACCCTACAGAATAGGATAGGGAGGTGTCTCACAGTATATGTATTTTGGGGCAACCAGGACGCTCTAAGACTTGAAAGAAAGGGAAGAGATTTGAGCATACTGCTCATATACACTGAAGCCGTAATAGACCAATTAAACAACTAGTGGTGATGGTGGTGGTGGTGATAGTGATGTGCTACTGCTGTTGATGCTGGTGGTGGTAGGGTGGTCATGGTAAGTTCGTAGTTGTGGTGATGGTGGTGATGCTGAGGATGCTGATGGTGATGCTATTGGTGATGAAGGTGGTGATGGAGGGCAGCTTTCTTCCCCTTTTCCCTCCCATGCCTCCTCCAACCATTGGCCAGGCTGGATGAAACACAGCCATTTCTGGCCCCCCAAAAAAGGTGCACAAGTGGTGGCCAACTCTTTTGGAAATTCATCTTCCAAAAATTGCTTTCCATCCATTTTCCTCCAATTCTGTTTTATTTATTACCTCGCAGGGAGCAGATGGAGCCATTTTTCCTCAGAGCTGCTTGAAAGAGACGCATTGCAATTGTGCAGCCGGCTCAGGGGCTGATTTACGGGCTGTGTGCCACAGGAGCCAGGCCCAACGCCCTCACTCGTGGCTGCAGCTGGCAGAGTGTGAAACTGTCAGGGTTGCGTCTCTGTGGACTGCCTTTCTGGGATGGATGGCACGGGTGCTGACTCTTCACCTGGTCAAAAATGCCTCTTCCTCTCCCATTTGATGTTGGTGTTAGTCTCTACCCCCAGGCCTTTTACTATGGGCTCACTCCAAGGAACTGGAGGAGGAAAGATGTTTCTTAAGACAGAAGCAATTTCCTACTGCCAAAGGAAGCACTCAGCCACATCTTTAATCATCTGAGTATTGCAAGAGCTGCTCAGTTGGGTCATTTAGGAGTTATTACAGAAGCTAATTTGTTCTTTGACATTTTCTATTGAATTTTCCATTCTCTCATTCAAACTTGAAAAGATTATGACCCCATAATGTGGCCTACAAATTCACATTATAAGTACAAATTGGACCAAAATTCTTTATCTTTTCTGTTTGCATACAGAGTGACTAGGGGCTGGTTGTTGAGATTCTTTTTGCTGTACTATCCACATCTGTAAAATGGGGTGGTTCATAGTGTCTCAGGACCACAGTGAGGATAAATGAGGCAAGGCCTGTGTCATGCTTAGCTCTGTATGGTCTTATTAGCGATATTTGTGGGGTAGTCATTTAGCCTAGTGGTTAACAAACCAGTTCAGATGCCTGCTTCCCATAGTGGAATAGTTGGGTTGGATTTCAGTTCTGGCTTTAAACTCCAGCAGCAGTGATGACCCAAACAGTTGGGATTCTGCCACTCACAGCTGAATTCCTAGTTTCTAGCTTTGGTCAACGGGAACTTTGCAAGTATTCAGAAGAGTGAGTCAGCAGATGAGTGAATACTCATCTATCTCTCTGTCTCTCCAACAAATACATTTTTAAAATACTATGTGTGTCTTTCCTTTTCAGAGTGTTTGTCCTTTGTTAATTTTGCTGTGATTTGAAATCTGAAGTCTAACTGAGTTTCTACCCAGGATACTTAGAGAAGTTATTTTGCACAGTTTGGAGCTCATGTTTGCTAACTGCGGCATGTGGATAACCACTACCTCCAAGAGCTCTTGAAAGAAATAAAACATTATCTATAGATATTTCTCATGGAAGTCAAAGCTCTACATAAAGGTTGACCCTTGCATCCTGTGTATAAACAAGACCTGTATTTTCTTGCTACTTGGAGCTGTTGCTGAACAGAGACACATACTACCAACTTACAATCCTTTGTCCCAAGTCTTAGAGGCCCAGGAGCTTTGGGTGGCAGGAGCAGAGCTGAGCCTCCTGTCATGCCTAGATACCTCCCCAAAATAGGTTCTATGGGAGTTCAGTCTGGGGCTCACCTGGGTTTAAATCATTTCCTTGTATTTGGGGCACCTACAGGGATTCAGCACTTAGAGTCCAAAATCTAGAGTCTTGGCTTCTCCAAGATTGAACATCGTTGCCTTCCTGGTTTATTTCCCTGATAGATTCTTCTGGATTCTCCTAGATTTTGCCCCACTTTACTCTCTAGATGTCTTTTTTTTTTTTTCCTTTTGGTATGTGTGAGCTGATTGATGCCAGGCCCAAGAGAAACCTACAAAGGCAGAGGACTTAATTCTGCATCTTCAGTGATCTGGGCAAGGTGGAGAACAGTATTATGCCAAGAGAACAATACACTTGTTTGGGCATCCCCAATGCCGCTTCCATATTCTGTCTCTTCTGCCATCTTCTCATAATACTCCCATGGGCTCGGGGATGCGGGAGTTAGAATTTAGAGGTTTAGGAGGTTCATTTCATGACATCTTTGTGAAAAAACTTCACTGTGATCTTAGGCAACTACCAAGACACAGAAGATATTCTAGATGAATACACTGTTGTGCAGTGATGGCCAAACTTAATTGCCTTCCCATGATACTTTGGGCAAATGGTGATCTAGCTACAATCTATGGTAGACCTGCCTTCTTCCTGACTTAACCATAAGTACTGAGAAGATACTGAGGACTGGTGGTTAGCTGGTCTCTGTGCTGGATGGCAGTCTTTGGTCCCTCTGTCCAAGTAGTTTCCTGAAATGACATACAGCCCTGACTCTCACCAGTAGCTATGTCTGTACTCTATCTCCATCACTTTTGAGTTGGCATCCTCCCTAAGCACACTTGGCTTACTCCCATGGGTCTCAGAGTGAAATGTAGGAGGGTATAGGGATATTTGAGGATTGTTCTCTAACTGGTACTGGAAGCAAATGGTTCTAATGCATATTTAATAAACACACATATGGGGCATTCTACACTGAAAGCACTATTCTTACACTTCTCAAAGAGAACCACACTCAGGGCACTATTTGATGGCTCTGTTGCTCACCCCATTTTGAAGACTGAGGAAACCACGGTACAAGGGGAACTGCAGGGACTTGTTCCTCTGCCTCTGCCTCCTACTCCCATGCCTGAGACCTCTGACATGTTCAGTGGAGCAACTTTTTCATCCTGGACCCCAAGAGCCGGCCTGTGAGAGACCCTTGCTTTTGACACCTGACAGGCAGTCCTGAAACCACCCTGGGTTCTAGGGTGGGTGCCCACCAAGTCATTGGAGAGGTCAGGCTTCAGCTGGACAAAGGCAGCCATCCTACTACCCTTGACCTCAATGGTATGAGGCACATCTGGCTTCTCCATCAGGATCCACTTGATTATTCCTGGCTAGTTCCTCCGTAAGATTTCTGTTGACGTTTCTTTTAAACAATTTCTCGAATTTCACTCAAGGTCAAGGAGGTGGATGCTGATATAAATACATCACTCGGGGAGGGGGAGTAGCCCCACCCTAATCAGATTTGAGCAGAGACAGGATCAAAATTAACCTTCATTTGAATATGTAAACAAACAGGGCACCGGGTAATTTCCAGCTGCCCTTGGCTTGAGTCGTCAAAGAGCAGCAGAAAGTGAATTCATCTGCCAGGTCTTTTTACAGCCAGGAAAACTTTATTCTTAAAGGCTTTTTACACTTGAATAAGTGCTAAATAATCATAATGGGCCCTGACTGAAAGCAACTATTGCAATGGCAAGGGTGTCAGCCCAGGCTGGATGAAGAACTGGGAAGTTCTTCAGGGAGTGAGGGGAAGACAAAATCTGGGTTGATGAATGCTGGCATTCTGAATAAAATCACTCCATGCCTTCACCTAGGTCAAGAAACGACATTGTTTTCCTGAGCTGAGGTGACAGCGAGGTGACAGAGATTAATAGCTTGGTATTGACTGAGCAACTTGGAGTTCCTTATCTCTGTCAAGTCAAGGCTGTGTCCAAGGGCTGAAAGTGTTATTAGACTTATAATTGCAAAGACATTTAAAGGGTTTCCCCTTAAGGGACTATGAAATCCAATAAACCTTTCACAGAACCTCAAGCGCTCGCCTGCCAAGCCCCGTCTGGGAGAGCCGCGTGCTCCCAGCCCAGCGCCGGAAAACCTTGGAGCCGCCAACGTTGAATAATGTTTGATTTATGAAGTTGGTTTTGAATTTGTATCAGTTGTTTTATTAAAAATATATGAAAGGAAGTTTTAAATATGAGCAAGCCCTGTAGGCGCTTGTCTGCACCGCACCACGGGCCCGCCTGCCCGTCCATCTGGCTGAGTCCAGCCATCTTCCTGTTGGGGCTGGGACCTTGGTGGGGGTGGGCGGCGGAGGGAGGGAGGTGGAGAGAGGCAATGGAGTGGCAAGTGGGTGGAGTTAATCTGCTTTGTCAGGCATGAAGCCTCAACTTCTCACTTGGGATTTGCCCAAGAAGAAGGAGGGCCATAGCAGGCTGGGGCGAATGTGTGAGGAGTCAGTGGGTTAGCTTTGTCTTCTGCACAGTGGCCTGATAACCCATCAGCACGCAGGATTTACTTGTCGGTTAGCCACCTAACCAGTATGTCCCCCTCCAGAAAAACACTCCTGCTTCCTTCCAGGAAGGTCCCAGCACTGGAGTGGGAGGCAGAGTTGGGGCTAGTTAGTAAGAAGCCACTTTTGGGTCCTGGATGGAGGGCTAGAGGAGCACAGAACAGCGAAGGGGGTCTCCATTTCTACTCTTGTTGGATGAAGGGTTGGGCTAGCTCCCCCTACAGTCATCTTTCATTTCTTTTTTTTTTTTTCTTTTGTTGTTGTTGTTAACATTGTATTATGTGATGCAGTTTTATAGGCACTGGGATTTCCCCCGCCCCTCCCACAACCTTCCCCCCATGGTGGATTCCTCCACCTTGCTTCATAATCACGGTTCAAGTTCAGTTGAGATTCCTTCATTGCAAGCATATACCCAGCATAGAGTCCAGCATCTTATTGTCCTGATAACATTTAACGGCTTCTTGGGGAGACCTTCTCTGGTCTGAAGGTGGAGCTAACAGAGTAAATTCCCAGCCAGTTAAAATCCCCAGCAAAACATCAGCAACAATATACAGTGTTATGAAATTAATTGACTTAGTATTGAGTAAACAATATGTTAAAAATAATGCAAGTTCAATTTTTCAAAACACATGTGTTAAGACAGTGTCAATGACAGGTTCAAAAACAAACAAACAAACAAAAATTACAGGTTAAATTAAGGCAAACGTGGTATCTAACCTTTTGGGATTCGTTCATTTCCCTTAGCATTATAGTTTCCAGTTGGGCCCATTTAGCCACAAAGAACTGCATTTTTTTTTTTAATAGCTGAGTAGTATTCCATGGAGTAGATGAACCAAAGCTTTCTTATCCATTCTTCTGCTGATGGGCATTTTGGTTACTTCCATGTTTTTGCAATTACTGATCGATGAGGTACCACCTAACACCAGTAAGATTGGCCCACATAAAAAAGAACACCAATGACACTTGTTGGCGAGGATGTGGGGAAAAGGGAACCCTACTCCACTGCTGGTGGGGCTGCAGGTTGGTACAGCCTCTGTGGAAATCAGTATGGAGAACACTTAAACAACTCAAAATCTGCATACCGTATGATCCAGCAATAGCACTCCTAGGAATATATCCAAAACACCTGTTTCATGACAAACCAACATGCACCCCTATGTTCATAGCAGCACAATCAGTAATTGCAAAAACATGGAAGCATCTTTCATTTCTGAGACCTCTGAGAAGAACCTACCCACAGGGCAAGACCACCAGGCCTGGAGATGGCTGCTGCCTGTGGGCAGAGAGAAGCTCCCTCATGAGAAGGAAGGGGCCCAGAGAGTAGGAAGGCTGCTGGGAGATGGACTGAGGCCATGGCTTGCTGGTATGCTTGACAGTGAACAGAGACTTTGGACCTGGGGTACAACCTGTGGGACAGTGCCAAGCTAGATATCCCAACATGTCAATCCTCCTCAAGGTACAGAGGCACCTACCCTCTGCTGCTCCACGCCCATGCTGCCATGAGGAGCCTGGGAGTTAACATTGCAGATGTGCTCACTGCTTCTCCCTGAGACCTCCATGCAGTGAGGATGGGCAGTGTCTCAGGGGCACCCCTGTCCCTTTGTGCCTTGACTACTTGTGTCCTTCTCCCCACTGTCCTGACCAGCCACACAGTTAGTGCTTAGTAAATGTCCATTCAGTGAGTGCCTGACTGAATGCCACCCAGCCACCTTCACTTGCCTCCAGGGTGATCAGACATTCTGGGACTCTGTCAGAGGGCTGTGGTTGCTTGCCCACATTGATGGGGGCTTATTTCAAATGTGGTCTGGAGCTTTCCTATGTGTAGAAGCTTTTGGAGGTCCCAGAGTGATCTCCCGTGTGCTGGAGAGCTTGGTGAGGAGGCTGGCAGGTGGGGTGACAGGCTGTGCTGGGGTAGTCTTTCCCTTGATCTCTCTGTCCTTGCAGTGAGAATCTTTAAGACACCTTAGGGCTCTCATCACACTGTAGCCCCTGCTCCTGCACACTTTTGATACTCTCATGAAGAATGTTTTCACAGTGAATGGAAGACATTCATCAACTCTACTCCCTCCCATCTGCAGGGTTGAGGCTTGGGGTTCAATCCAGACAGTGCCATAGAAGGAAACACAGCTGCTCCTACCTTTGCGGGACTGACCTGGTGGACGAGTGTCTCAGACAGTGGAGGGCTGTCCTGGGGGGCTGGTATGGGATTTCACAGAGTGGAGAACTGCTCTAGGTAGCAGAGTAGCACCCTGGAGGTGGAGGCCTTTCTGAGCAGTAGACCAGAGCTGAGTGTCATGTCAGAGGGTACAGAATGCTAAGTCAGTTAACACCCAGGTTTGGAACTCAAAGTTTAAAGTGTTTCTTCGCAGAATTCCCCTGTGGAATCTACCTCTGGGTCTCTATTCCTTTCCCAACATAGGGAGAAGAATGTGTCTTCTTAGAAGCAAAATCAGGCCAAAGCTATAGACACAATGCATCCGAGCAGGGCCCATGAGAATCAGGCAGCTGTGTGCAGGGAAGGGGCTGCACGTACACTTGGATTCTGAGGTGAAGGCAGAATCCTTGAGCTGAACAGACCTCCAGGAAGCAGGAGGATGAGCAAGAGTTGCTCCCTAGCCCCTCCTCTCAGTGTGCACTCTGTATCTTCCACTTTGGCTGGCAAAGGTGGGCAGCCATGTTCATCATAAAATGGAAGCCATGACAAGTATATGACAAGGACCTCCCTTCTCTGAATGAGTCTCTGTCCTCACTCTGCAAAACCTGTCTGTTTCTAAAACAGATAGTTCTCAAGGTGTCCTCCAATTCACCCTTCCCAATCCTTCAGCCCTTCCTGTGCACATCCCTGCTCTGGGCACCCAGCTTCCTGGCCTCCTCATTAACTCCTCTGCATGTATGAGATCAAAGTGTTCCTTCCTGTACCACACAAGCCCTGGTGCACATCAGGTGCACATGCTCTTGGTAGGAGTTAACTGGGTATGGCATTTCATCTCAGCACCAGGATCTTGCCAATCTTCATTCCACCTGCCTAAATACACATTAATTTAAGGCAGGCCCTGCGTGTCCATGGGTTTCTGGTTACTGTAAGTTGCTATCTTGCTCTTCCTTGCCTGCTAGCTGTTTCACACTGACTCAATCTTTTATAGAGTTGAGCAAGGGTGGCACAAAATTCATGGGACATAGGCTGTTGGTAAGTTTGTTTTGAAGGCAGATTTTCAACTGGCTCTAACTACATCTACTAAAATGTCTCTACACTTGAGTGGAAGTTTTCATTCTGGTGCCAGCACAGTGGCAACCCATATGGATTCCAATTCAAGTCCCAACTGGTTCACATCTAACTCCTTGCTTATGGTCTGGGAAAGTAGTGAAGGATGGCTCAAGTCCTTGGGACCCTGCACCCATGTGGGATATCCAGAAGAACCTCCTGACTCCTGGTTTTGGATCAGCTCAGCCCTAGGCAATCTAGCCATTTGCAGAGTGAACCCTAACACGGAAGATCTTTCTGTGTCTCCTTCTCTCTGTAAATTTGTCTTTCCAATTAAAAAAAAATCTGTCCTTTTAAGGAAAAAAAAAAAGACATTTCAATTCAACTAGAGAGCTGTACCTGGAGAGGGTAAAGGGGCTTGGGAAGGACAGAGAGATAGATCACCCAGCTCCACCAAGTGACTCACAGGTTGGTGGCATGTTCAGACCACCTAGCATCCTTTGTCTCGAGTGAACTCAAAGCAGGTGTCAGCAAAATACACAGTGCTCACACTCCACCAGGCCCAGTAGAGAATGAAGTCTGCCTTGTGGC
Organism: Ochotona curzoniae; assembly: GCF_017591425.1. NCBI lineage: Eukaryota > Metazoa > Chordata > Mammalia > Lagomorpha > Ochotonidae > Ochotona > Ochotona curzoniae. The sequence goes on along the minus strand of NW_024465926.1, from coordinate 27,439,776 downwards.
GGTTTCACTGTCCTCTGTGTGTGTTCCCTGGTGATTTTCTAGGCATCAATAATCTCTGCTCAACTAGCCCAAGATGCTATACCAGTGGTAAAGTTAGCTGTAACTGGAGTGGAATGATTGGGAGTTGCTGAAGCAATTGATGGGAACCCAAGCCAAACAGATCTGAGCCAACAGGCAGATTGAGTGACCCATGAAACACCTAACCTAGGTGGTGTGTTAGACGCCACAAAACGTGAAGCTTCAAACAACTTCAGAGCCTCATGTCCCCTCACCTCTCCAATTCCCCTACCTCTGGGTTCACTCTTTCCAAGCAAGCTGACTCCAAGGAGTACCACTGGCAACTCCTGTTTTGCTTAGTTGTTCTGATAAAATTCCGAAGGTTGACTTTCACTGGACTCATTCAGGCCACATGACTAGCCCTGGACCAATTAACAAGCATGGCAGAACATGCATACTGATTGGTCAAAATTTGTTCATGTGGCCAACCCTGCAGCTGAGTGAATGCCCAGTAACTTAGCATTAGACCCAGGCAGGTAGCAAAGTTAACATCCTAAACAAGTGTATACTTGTAATCTCATGAACAAAAGACGTAATGGAGACCAGAGTACCAGGGATCAGGGAAAATACTGCAGTGTGCATCTCTACACCCAAATGAAAATAGACCCCAATGAAACTGTTGAATATACCTTGACAACAACACTCTACAATTGCTTATAGCTATAATATCATGACACACATAGAAAGAAGAATGCTAGGGTTGAAACTGCACTTAAGGATTATATTACTGTAAAATACAGAGCATAATAGGAAGGGGAAGAAGGCGATAGGGAAAAGGGAGGGAAAGGAGGGAAGCCTTATACCTACAAAGCTATAAAATGGAAAATATAGATGCATATATTTACATGTATAACACATTTACATAAATGCATAATGCATAGATTATATATAATACATATTATATGTGTGTTCATGTGTATATATTTGTGTATACATTTATGTATACATACATACATACATATGTATGTGGGTATATGCATATATATGTAAGAGCAGACATAGGAACTTTTTATATCGGCCCTTGGTTTTATCTTTTTTTTTTTTTTTTTTTTTTTTGCTACTTGGAGACCTTGTGTCACTTCTCTGCTTTCCTTCCCTTCACTCCTTACCTCCTCAGGCCTGCTTTTAAAGTTGTTGTCTGTGGATCTTAAAGTTTCTATTATGTTAGCAGCTCTCCTCTTCTCTTTTTTTTTAATTTTTTTTTTTTCTGTTTCAAAGACAGACTTACAGAGAGAGGGAGGCAGGGATCTTCTATCTGCTGGCTCATTTCCCAAATGACCACAACTACAGAGTTAAGTTGAACTAAAGCCAGGAGCCAGGAGCTTCTTCCAGGTCTCCCATGTGGTTGCAGCATTCCAAGAACTTGAACCATCCTCTGCTGCTTTCCCAAGCCATAAACAGAAAGCTGAATTGGAAGTGGAGCAGCCAGGACATAAACTGACACCCATATTCTACTTGCAGGTGGAAGATTAGCTTGTTGAGTCACTGTACCATGCAACCCCTTCCTCTTTTTATGCCTGGGTGTACACCACAGAAGGTGTTAGAAGTGATGGGCCTCATGGTTCCTTTCAGATCCTGATTGCTACATCTAGTTTTCCCCTTGGTGAAGACTCAGTCGAAGCACTATCTCCCTAGAATCTGCCCAACTTCTGAGTCTGGCTGTTCATACCTGTGTTGGTCTCTCTCTCTCTCTCTCTCTCTTACCCCAGGGGATCTTCATGTGCAGGATTCATCCTGGTTCTCTGGGAACATTTTACCAACAATAGACACATAACAGGCTCTCATGTGAATTAAAAGAGACCTAAATTAACCTTCCTGTGTCAAAGGATAAAGAAATGCCCAAACACAATAATCAAATTGTGGGCTATTTTAATTTTTTTTTTCTCTGAACATACGGATGCCTTAACCATAGGCTACCTGACAACGGAGTGTCAGCACAGCAATGGCAAAACCATGAGCCATCACAAATTTGACTAAATCCGTGTTGCACCAATTACGATTTTTAACACTAGCTACTTGTATCTCCTGGCTTCATTCTGCTGTCAGCATTCTACCACAGGTGGCAAAGTGCTATGAGGCCATTTGCTCCTCACAGAGTGATTACAGAATTTATGTTTCAACCTTTAACTCAACACACGTGGCCTGTCATGGGTAAGATGAGGGTCTCCTTTCGGGTCTCTGGCACATTGCTGTGACTTCATGTACGGCCTCAGAAAATAGCGGGGCTAATTTGGATGGTTGAAACCTTCTGTGCTTGCACTTCTAGCCAAGGCACTCCTCTGGCCCACCCCCTTCTCCCACCCACACCAACCCTGATGCGGCCTTGTGTGGGCCTGCGGAATCTGTGTAGGTGCCCGTGCACTCAGTCAGAGTCCTGACAGTGGTGATCTAGGGACTGACAGGGAGGGAGGGTGCTACTGAGGCTGGCTGACATGGGCACATTTGGCGACAGGCTGTGATCACACTGCAGGTGGCCGGACAGCCTTCTTGGCTCATGCATATGCATTATGCCAGCTCTGGGGAGACGGGGGAGCTGGCTGGCTTCCAGGAAGGGCACCATATGGAAGGTGTGTGGGGGTTTTAATTTTTGTCCTAGACTTTACCAAAACAAAAGAAATAAAAAAGTAAAAAAAAAAAAAATAAGGAGAAAGGAAATGAAGAAAACTTAGAGACAGGATTAGATAAGGTTAACAATAAAAGGAGCCAGGAAGCTCAGTGTATGGCCCTAGCCTTTACATCAATACAGAAACCAAGACACAAGACACCAAGGAGGACAGCCCAAGTCTCAAAGGGGAAGGGGGAGTCAAGGATCCTACCCCCACCCCACCCTTAAAGAACCTCAGTCTCTCATATGGGTGGCAAAGACCCACATACTTGAGCCATCATTGCTACTTTTCAGGGTGGGCATCAACAATAAGTTGAAGTAGGACATGGAGCCAGAACTTGAACCCAAGCACTCTGATACAGGTTGTGGTCATCCATGTGCCCTCCTATCCACTGTGCCAAGTGCCCACAGCTGTGTTTAGCTTCATGAGGAGCCGTCTTCCTGCTTTGCAATGTGGTCAGACCATTTCACATAATCCCCAATAGTGTGCCACGGTTCCAATTTCCCCACATCCTTTGGCCATGTTTAAGTGGACAGTTCAATGGTGGCAGGTACCACCAAAGTCTTCAGCCACTGGTTTAGATTTCTAATGTGACACCCCCAGTAATATGCAGCCCAGGTTCCTGGAGACAGAAAAAGTATGATGACTTAGGGCTCTCTCAGTGATGCAGCAATGCCGAAGAATTTTCATAGTTGGCATCAGCCAGATGAAACTGGGACGGGGAGGAAAAGTCATGACCTCAGGTTTCTGGTAACAGTTGCTAATGTTCTGGAGTAGTCAGAGAAAGTATCCAAAAGTTATGGGTGGGGAGAGGACGATAATCCAGGGTGCTCATGAAGGTGAAAGAGACACACACAGTCTTACTGACATGTTGAACTGCTGCTTGAGTCTTAAAAAGATAAATGCCCATTCTCTCAGCCAAATCTAGCACCTTGTGGAACACTTACTAAATACAAAGATGCCCTGTGGATAGCTTTGCCATTAGACATGCCTCAGGTCCCTAAATACTGGTGCTGAGGCAACTGCTTTGCTCTTAGGAGCCTCAGCACCTGTCACAGGCTTCCTGAGCCAGAGGAGGCCTGCGCTAGAGAACACTGATGTACTCTTTCTATTGCATTTTCTTGCTTTATTTTTTTTTCTGTTAGCATAGCTGATGAAGGTCATGTCATAAAGTGGATGTGTGTCATAATTGATAGAATCCTTCCCAGATGGAGGAGGCAGTTGGGGAAACAAGTGCTTGGTTTAGTAATTTCAGAAGTCCTGATTTGTCAAAGCCAAGAACAGCCTTGTAATAATAAAGGAGAAAAATTGCTTGAAATTCCAATGGGAGCCATGATTTAGTGATCGTCCCAAAGGAAAATTAGGGTCTGTGTACGATGGCTTCTCTCCTTCCTGCTGCCTCCTGAGAGACGATTATTCATTTGTAATTTATTAGCTAATTATGCATCGGTAAAGGATCATGAATCACTTCATTTAGATGATAACAATTAGCAAGGGCTTTTCTTGCCGTGGGTTTCTGGGTGTGTTTAGATAACACAGGTACTACCAGGGCCAGCATTCCTCCAGGAGGAGTCAGACCTTTTCGCCCTGCCCCTGCCCAACTAGCGTTTTCTGATCTTGGTTCTCTCCTTCCAGGCTCTGAAAAATCTTACAGTCCTGGACCCCATCTGTTTGCATGCAGGTACAGAAATTTCAGAACAAGAACTTGGACCCACCGCTGCTTCATTTGCTCTTGACTCCCCAGAGGACTGGGGAAATGCCAACCAGCCTTTAGAGCCTGGCGACTTGACTTCTCCCCGTTTAAGCACTGAGTGCATGCACATATATACAGGCTCCAGGATGCTCTATGCACCATAGTATTTCCTAACAAAGAACAGAAGACAGCCTTAATGTCCAAGAAGAGGGGAACAGCTAAATAAAATGTGATTTATTCCCCAATTGGAAGAGATGCAGACATTATAAGAAATGACCTAGATCTCTATATGTCAACATGGATAGTAGCAGGTGATAGAGTAATATATACAGTAAGATTCCATTTATACCATCACGTCGATATAAAATAGTGGAATGTATTGCATGTGAAACTCTGATTCTGGTACAACATGAAAGAGGTCCAGGGTCACACAAGAAATTTTTGGTTCACAAACATCAGAGCAGCATAAAAATCCTTTGGTTTCTTTCTTTGCTATCCTGACTTCTTAACAGAGAGTGGGAGCTGGAGTTAGGACTGCATCTGTGTCTAGATGTTCTAATGTTAAGAAATGCTTTTGAGTGTCTGGCATGGTACCTAGTGGCTAAAGTCATCACCTTGCATGTGCCAGGATCCCATATGGGCACCAGCTTGTATCCTGGCTGCCTCACTTCCCTTCCAGCTCCCTTTTTGTGGCCTAGGAAAGCAGTCAAAGAGAGCCCAAGGCCTTGGGACCCTACATCCACATGGGAGACCTAGAAGAAGCTTTTGGCTCCTGGTTTCAGATCACCATTGTGACCACTGTGTCTCTCTGTCTCTCCTTCTCTCTGTAAATCTGACCTTTGGACCTGGCACAACAGCTCAATTTGCTAATCCTCCCCATCAAGTATGGGGATCCCATAGACACTGGTTCATGTCCCAGCTACTCTACTTTAGATCCAGCATCCCACTTACAGCCTGAGAAAGCAGTGAGAGATGACTCAAAGCCTTGGGAATGTGCACCCACAAGGAAGACCTGGAAGATTGGCTCAACTCAGCTATTGTAGACATTTGGGGAGTGAACCAGCAGATGGAAGACCTTTCTCTGTCTCTCCTCTCTGAAAAAAAAAAATCAATATTTCCAATAAAAATAAGTGATTTGGAAAAAAAAAAGAGTTGATATAAAAAATAAGTGCTTTTTGGGGCAATTGTTAACACTGATGCCCGTACCTGTTCCATACCCTGGAACCTCCTCCAGTCCACTGTTACCTCTGCCTTTCCCCTTTGCCCCCTCACCTCTGCTCCTTCCTGTATTTGGAGACAGATTTTAATAAAGTTGCTGCTTGTGGAAGAGGATTACAGATTCATCTGATTTCTGCTGTTTGAAGTCCTGGGGGAAGAAAAGCCTTGTTTAACTCAATTCATAACACTATTAATCCAACCATAAACCTTCCGATGACTTGAAAGGACGAAGGAGAATTCATTACAACCCTTCTCTAAGCGGAAAGTCCTGCCTCTCACATGCCAGCAGGTGAGACTCTCCAGGGTCCAGCTGTCTCTTCGAAGGTCGTTCTCAGATGCCAAGAGTTGCAGTGCTGAGCAGCCTTAAAGAGCTCATGGTGGATCTCTCGTTATTTTCCTCTTCCAGTCCACTCTTGCCAGGTGAGGCAACTGGGACCCAAGTAGTTTGTGTGAGTTGTCTGAGATCACAAAGCAAAGCAACAGGAACCTGAACTGACCCAGCTCTCCTGGCTCCATGTCAAGGGATCTATCTTCTGTCACAACCATTTTAAGTGTTCTAGATTTATATTTAGTCATTCTACATCTGGAGGTCTAGTCCAAGGAAATAATTATACATATGCAAAGAGCTATATGTTTATCACAGCATAATTTACACTTTACTGTCTTGAAACAATCCAGATACGTACTATTGGGAAGAATGCACTAATAATCACACAATGCATTATTATGCAACTATTGAAAATATTTCAAAAGACTCAAAATCTATAACAACTGTAAAATGCTGGGTGAACAGCAATGGGATAGAAATGGTAAATACATGTATACAGCTATTCAACTCTAACTTTATGAAAAAAGAAAAACATACACAGGAAAAAGACCAACGGGGTGAAGTAAGTTCTGTTGTAAGGCTTCGTATTTTACAACAGTTGGTCAAATATGCTGTGCGTGATGATGATGGAATTGAGATACATGGCTTTTTTCTGTTTCTGTCTTTCTAAATTTTATAATGTGCTGATATTTTTAATGAATAGTTTTTTTTTTTCCAAGAGTGGTTTCAGCTGTCAGTATGTATTTCTTCTGAAACAGACTCCCAGAGAAACTCATCTGGGAAGTTTGCTGGGAGGCGCCTTCTGGCTCCACAGCTATAAGGAAGGGGACCCAGGCTCGGGCAGAGGGAGATTCTCGGCTGCAGAGGACCCTTCAAGGCGTCCAGGTGGGGGCTGAGGTTTGGCAGAGCATTTTCTGAAGGCTGTACATCATCCAGTTGCTGGACTGCACAGTCAAGCTTGAGGGTCACAGAGCCTGGGGTTACATCCTGTTTCCCTGACTTCAACAAGCCGTGAGGACTGGGTTGTAGCTCTCCCCTACCCTGTCACATTTGCCTTATCTGTGACAATGTGATGATTCCTTTTCAATCTGCCAGATGAACAGGTCAGGACTGGATTCCCTGTGCAGATGTTTATGTTGATGAATCCCAACATGAGGTCACGCTAACTGGAGCACTTGCCAACCACCACCTCACTGAACCCAGCCAGTGTTTCCTTAATCTTTGCCTGGGGAAGAGCCACTCAGCCTCACCACTCTACTGAAGTCCAGGGCTTTGGGAAAAGACAGGCTCCTGAGTTCCTACCCATGGGCAGTATGTGCCTCATCCCTGGGCCTAGCTTCCCCAGGGTGAAGCCAGCCGTGGGTCGCCCGGTTCCCTGACTGCAACAGAAGTTCCTAAACTCTACAGAGAGGTTCAATACCACTCCAGCAGGCTGCAGTAGTCAACATTTCTTAAATTTTAGAACTTCTAGCAGCCAGTATACCTATGTATATGTATATATTCTTTACAGGTAGTCAAATGAGTTCTAGCATACATACAACTGTGCCCTGTGCATCTACTAGATACCCACCTGTTAATAGTTCATATAGAGATATCTGGTTGGAGGCACTGTAAATTTAAATTCTTTTAGATGCTACCATTATTTCTTCCATCTCCTAAAGTCTTCTGTTCTGCTCTAATTCTTCACGTATTCATCATGCCTTACATAGCCTCATAGCTCTTGATTAGCCTTCCCAGCTTCTTGCTGATGTATCAGCACCGTGAGGAACATCAGAACATGCATCCTAGAGAAGATATCATCAGGATCAACCCCTAGAAAGAATCTTACTTGAAAGCTCCAAATGCAATTTAGGATCAAGTCTTCAGAGATGACACTGTGGCACAGTGTGTTAAGTCCCCAGTTATGACACCAATATCCCATATGATAGTGGCAATTTCATCCTGGCTGCTCCACTTCCAATCCAGCTCCCTGCTCTTGTGCCTGGAAAAAATAATAGCTGATGGCACAAGCATGTGGAAGACAGAGATGGAGTTCCAGACTCTGGCTGTGGTGGCCATTTGGGGGATGAAAGTTCTCTCTCTCACTACTGCTTTTGCTCTCATTCTTTGTGTGCATGATTGTGCATAATAAATGCATCTTTTTAAAAATAAAAAATAAAATTTTCATTTCTCATGTGTCCACTCTTTTTTTTTTCTTTAAACACACTATTTATTTGAAAGTCAGGGTGACAGAGAGAGAAGGACTAAAAGACATAGATCTTCCATCCACTGGTTCACCCCGCCAAATGTCCCATTCTTGGAGATAGACCAGGTCAAAGTCAGGAACCAGGGACTCCATCCAGATCTTCCACATGATAGCAGGAATCCAAGTACTTGGGCCATCATCTGCTGTCTCTCCAGTGCATCAGCAGGACATTGAACTGAAAGCACAGAGTAACTGGGATTCAAATCGCCACTTAGGCATGAGATACGGGTATCCCAAGCAGCCACTCAGTTCACTGTGGCACAGTGCTTGCCCATGTTTCTATTCTTGAAGAAGCAGCACTTCATTAGGAAGAATCAAATGTCTCTCACTGAGCAGCAGCATAAGAAACTTTGATGCTGCGAGGGGTGATCTGTGGAGTTCTGACCCCATCCCACAGTTTTCTGCCCTACCCTGTGGTGGTTTCAGAAGCAGAGATGACTTGGCCAGCCTAAAGCAGTGACTGTTTATAGGGAGAAAATTGACCTCTGTCCTTTTACTTCATATTTGGAAGGGTTAAATTTTTTTTAATTGTACTTGTTTTTATTATTATCATTTAATGATACAGTTTTATAGGCCCAGGGATTTTCCTTGTCCCCTCCCCCCTCACTGAGTTCCTCTAGGTCATTACTGTAGTATAGTTCTTCATACGCAGCCATATGTCCATTATTGCGGGCATGGGCAATGGCAGAGTTTCACTGGGAAGCCATCTTTGTCTGGAAGTAGAGATGCATACTGTATTATATCCTCACATCTGGATATGATAGTCTCCATTACACAGTTACTATACATCAGCTCAAATGAAAAGCCAGAATGCAAAATCAACAACAGGAAGAAAAATAGAAATCTACAATGCTGTGAAGTTAAGTTACACGCTGCTAGATATGATAGTCTCCATTACCCAGTTATCATACATCCACTTAAATGAAAAGCTACAAAACAAAATAAACAATAAAAAGAAAAAAAAGAAATTAGCAACACCATGAAATTAAATAATATGCTACCAAATGACTAATGTGTTACTGAAGAAATGAAAAAGAAAATCAAGAACCTTCTTGAAGAAAATGATGCTTCTGTATGATCTATGAGTCATTGAGGAATTTAATCAGAAGAAAGTGTTTTTAAGAGATGAAACTAACAAAAAAACATAAAAATTCATGATACAGTTTCTGCTGATCTTTGTTGGTAAAATGTGTCTCCTGTAGACAACAAATAGATGGGTTTTGTTTTTAATCCAGTCTACTAATCTATGACATTTGATTGATGGGTTTAAGCTGTTTACATTCAGGGTTAATACAAATAGATGGTAACTTGGTTCTGTCATTTCAGATTAGTCTTCAGTTATATTTTACTGGGATGTTCTTTGCATTTACCTTTGGTTTTGGTGGGCACTGTCTTTATCATTTGTAGGGCAGGTTTGAAAGATGCATATTCTTCGAACTTTTCTTTACTGTGGAAGAATTTTATTTCATTTTCAAAGACAAAGGAAAGTTTTGCTGGATATGTTATCCCAGGCCGACAATTTTTTGCTTTTAGAATCTGGAATATGTTGCTCCATTCTCTCCTTACCTGTAAAGTTTCCTGTGAGAGGTCTCCTTTGAGTTTAATTGGCATTCCTTTGTATGTCAGTTGATTTTTTTCATGTGCACATTTAAGGATCTTTTCCTTATGTTGGATTGAAGAGAGCTTGATTATCATGTGTCATGGTGAAGATTGCTTTTGGCTGGTGGGCAGATTCCTGTTGGGAATTCCGTGCCCCTCTGGAAGTTGCTTCCCAATTCTTTCTCTAGACTATGGAAATTTCCCCTTATTATTTCATTAAAAATATTTGTAAACCAAGCTTCTCTTTCTGCACCTTTTTGGACTACAATAACTCTGTATTTGGCCTTTTAATAGTGTCTTTCAATTCTTGAATACTTTTTTTGGCCTGACCCAGCTCTGCTTCCAGCTTTTTGTTTGTTTTGCCCTGGTGACAGGAAATATCTTCCAATTCTGAGATTCTTTCTTCTGCTTCTTTCATTCTATTTTGGAGACTCTCCACTGTACTTTTAATTTGCTCCATTGTATTTTTTATTTCTAATGTATCAGCTTTCATTTGATTCATTTCCAGTGTGACATATTCCTTAAATTCCTTGAGCACCTGCTTTACGTGCTTTTCGTTGTTGATAACAAGCTTTGTAACAAATGTTTTGAATTCTGTATCTCCCATTTTCTCAATGTCTTCCTCAGTTAACTCAGAGGTAGGCATAGGGTTTTGCTCCTTTGCAGGGGAATCTTCAGTAATATTCATTGTGCTTTTGTCTCTTCTTTTGGTCTTGGTCATTGTACTTTTGGTTAACAGACTCTACTCCTTAGGGCAGGTTTCTAAGCTGTGTCACCCATGGGTCTACAGTTTAATTTTTACTTATTGCAGTTGGTACATGGCTCTTTGTTTGCAGTCACTTATGCCACTCCCTCCAGCGAGTTCCAGGTCTGGGTTCTTATATTAGATTTCCACCATGGTCTCCACAGCCCCCGCTCTTGGCTCAACAGTCTCCACCTCCTGTGATACCACACTAAGGCTGCACCATTGTCTGTACAACCTTTCTCCCACTTCCAGGTGGAACAGGTCCCAGGATTAGGAGACACCAGGTGTACTATATAGCTAGATAGTTGGTGGTGCTGATCTTGCTGGAACCCGTTGGCTGTTAGCTCTGAAGGCCACACAGACCTATTTTGACCTGTACAATGCTGTAGTCAGTATTATTTTCCTATGGGACCGGTGCAATGCCATGAGTCCAGTCAGTTCCCATCAAGCTCAGCGCATGTACAGCTCACTGTGGCACTTGGGAAAGTGATGGATTTCACAACCCAGTTTGCCTTCTAGAACCAAATTAGGCGCCATTTTGTTTAAACTGGAAAGGGCTATGGGGCAGGACTGCACATGCACTGAGCTGGAAGTGAACTCATTTCTGGCTCAGTGAAGTGCAACAATGTGGCATCCTATAGGTTCCACCCAAGACAGGTCCTGGTAGCCCTCAGACCTGAAGGCCAGCAGATTAAGAACTCCAGTAATGGCTCATTAGCAGAGAGCTGGATCAGAAGTGGAACAATGAAGACACAAACCAGCAGCTATATGAGAGGACAGGACTGTAGGCAGCTGCTTAATGACTCTAGCCTCCCATCACCCAGACATCTTCCTCCTATCTCACTTAATGCAGTAACCATTTATCAATCTTTCCCCCATGGAGTTAAGTGCAATGGTACTGATGCACACCTATCCCATGGTTATAATCAAGGCATGAGTGGTCTTGTGTCTGGGGGTCAGGTGTGACATAATCTATCCACTTCCCAGTGTGGCTGGTGGGCAGATTCCTGGGCAGCAGCAGGGCCAGCCTCCTGTCACACACAATGTGAATGAAAAATGTGAGACCTTGGGTAGGAATCAGGACATATGGTGGCAACTAGAGTTCACATGTTCTCATGTTCTGGGTACTTTCTGTGTACCAGACTTTGATTCCAGGGTTTGGGGTGAATTAATTCTTATCATTCTTATAGTAACCCTAGATTATAGGTACAACCATTAGACACATGTACCACAGAACGATGTACTGAGAAACTGTTTATACAGTGGAGATTCCATGAGATTCTCTTGCCTATTAACAGCGTAGCCATCTCGGTTTGTGTATGCACCTTCCAAGATATTCACAGTGTTGCCTGCCCCTGTTACAAAGTGATCATGAGTACATGACAAGTGGGAACTGGGGTATGGGGTGGTTCTATTCAGCAGCCTGCCTCTTCTGATCTTGCTTTCAAACTTACAGTGGGCTTACAGTCCTTTGCCCACTTTGAACTTAGATATGACCGTGTGACTTGCTTCAGCCAATGCCATGTGAGCACAGAGATTGGCAAAGCTCTGTGGGTCAGAGATTCCTTCAATCAGGATCCAAAAGTGAGAGTGATGAATCAAAGAATCCCCAGATTACCCACAATGGAAGTGGAGTGTGTGTGAGCAATGTATTTTATTATTTTGTATCATTAGTTCCACATAGCCATGACACTGGAAGTGAAATCAGAAAGATGAGAAGTTAATCTTCAGATCACACTGTTAATGTGCAGAAAAAAACAGGATTTTAACACAGATATGCTGACCTACAATGCATTTAGTTAATGGTTGCCAAATTGGACTTAAAGAGAAGACTCAAAAGCTCTTCCAAAAATTCTGTCTTTGGGAGTATGATCTGATAAAACTGGATTGTCAGGGATTTCATTATCTGGACTTTGTTGAAAATGGCATAAACTTGAATGATGCATATATTCAAGCACATACATGCTTGGATTTTGTATGTCTGAGGAATCTGCAGGTAGAGGAGCCAGGGACACTCTCCCCAGGGCACTGTCTTCCCATCACTTTACTCTGCTTTCATTTGTGTTGGCTTCAATCTCGGGCAGCTCTCCACTGTGGGGAACCAAAATTCCATCCTTCAGCTTTAGCATCCCAGTGGGGATACATTTTTGTCCTGCCTGGTTTGCAGGGGGGTTTAAGGGCTGGCTGAAATGATGAGTGTGGATGTGACTGTGAGGGAAATGGAAGCATAAACACCCAGTGTTTAGCTGATCAGAGCCGGTGATGAAAGTCTCAATGATTCACATCCTCTTTCAGAGAGGGCGGGGATCAAAGCTACTGAGCAGAGAACCAGATGCTCACTGGCTTTGAGGTCACAGTTAAGATTCCAGGACACAGGGCCCAAAGAAACTATTGCATTCCAGCCTGAGAGGCAAGGACCAACACCTGTGCAACAAGGCAGGTGCCAAGAAAGGACAGTACGTGTGACTCTGGCCACACTTCCATGTATTCTGAACATCAGTTTAGAGGCTGTTGTAGTAGACTCTTCTTTCTTTTCTTCTCTCTCTCTTTTTTAAGGTTTATATATTTATTTGAACGACAATGTGTGTATCAGAGAGACTTTTCTTCTGCTTGTTTACTCTCCAAATGACCACAACAGCTAGAGCTGCACCAGGCAGAGACCACGAGCTTCACCAGAGTCTCCCGTGTAGGTTCAGGTGCCCAAGCACTTGAGGCATTTACTGCTGCTTTCTCAAGAGTGTTAGCAGAGAACTTGATGAGAAGAGGAGATTCTGGGTCTTGAGTTGGTGCGCACATGTTAGTGTTATGAAGGGGTGGCTCAACTCACTGCACCACAGTGCCTGCCCCTAAGCTCTTCTTTCTTAGCAATTGGTACTCAGTCGCCCTTGAGACCTTCTAGAAATGTCTATGACTATCCTAAGTCTCCCAGCAAAGTAGATGTGTGATGATCTGAACCAATCAGATTACCCTTGGAAGAGAGACTCAGAAGGTAGGTCTAGATCATTCTCTTATTCATAACATTTTCTTAAGCATTTACTATATGTTTGATTTACTTTTCTAGATACTAGGGAGCCACAACAACCTACACCAACTCCTATGTTACAATGAACAAACACATACAAAAATACAAAGGTAACCTCATATGATAGCTGCTGTAAAGAAAACACAAGAAAACAGGAAAATGGACCAAGAATAGCTAGGTGATTGGAGAAGACTTCTTGAGGAAGGGCCATTGAAACAGAGTCAGCCACAGAGACTTAGCCCTGGGAGAAGTGAGTGAATGAATTCCTGGGCAAAAGGGCAGAAAGTCTCTTGAGGTGGGAAAACTTGGCATTGGGTAGAGTTAGAAAGAAAGTGGATTTGAATGGGCAAAAATGGGCAAGACGAGAGTAACATAAAATAAATCTGAGGAGATAGGCAGGAGCTGGATGCTGCAGACCCTTATCAGCCATAAGAGAATATTTGGCTTTAATTCTACATGGTAGTTGGACTGAGTCCTTTGGAGCCCAGAATCTTACGAAGAGTTCAGTGCTGCTGAGAGCCCTAGAACTGATCAGGGATGTCCCCATCCAGAGGTTTGGCTCCTCAATAGTGCCAGATCCCCTTTCAACACCCTCTATGATCAGATTGGCTACTTCGGGGTCCGCTTATTCTTTCTGCAGCTCAAGATATGTTGACAGATGCACAGAATATCTTTGACCAGAACCTGAGATGGATGTTCTCATGCATGCAATGAAGGAAATGTGCCCCAAATAGACTTAAAAGGCAGACAAGAGAGGACAGGGAAGAAGTAAAGATACTGTTCTAACCAATGTCTAACTTCATCTTTATCTTTCAGAAGGGGCCAGCTCATGTGTGGTCTGAGAGAGTTTTCTTCAGGCAAGGTTACCAAGCTTTGAACACCTTTTTGGCGGTCACTGCCTGTAAACCACCTGCACATGAGTACAGATGAATCTTACCCTTCAGTGTTCTCCAAGCAAGCCAGCTCCCATCAGTCAGGGGCTGTCTTCAAAATAAGAATACCACTGTGATTCATCCCATAGTGGTCCAGACACACAGTGTGTATGCTGTACAGCCCAGTGAAAGAGCAGTGGTCTGGCACCAATAACATCTTATATATGGGTCTTGCTCTATTTCCTGGGAGGGAAGCTTAAGGCTGGGCTAAGTACCCAGGTAAATACAGAGGAGATGCCCAGATCTGACTCCCTGCAGAGGCCATCTGAACCCTGGGTCCTACCTGCTGAAGAACTGCGGGTAACGTTGGGTTTTCTGGACCAGTGAGGTTTGAGGGAAGGCAGTAGAAGTTGTGGAGAATCCAATGGCAGCCATAACCCAGATTATGGGCCTTCCAAATGACTAATCAATGCTGCTGCTCAGCCTACTGTAACCAGGGATCCCTCTACCCATATTACAGAGGCTCTGAGGGGACTAAATGGCTGGCATAAAGTCACACTGTTCACTAGTTGGTGGAAGAACTGGAGTATGAGTGTAACTGACTCTGGAAGGGACTGTGTCTTTAGGAGCAATGCTGCAGGAAGGTGGGAAAGAAGAACAGCCTCATTCCACCGAGTTCTCCAGGGCCATCCTTGCATTGGAACATCTTTCCCACTCCAATCTTCTTCCTCACTTTGGGCTGAAGTTCCCAAATTGGAATAGTTCTACCTAATCTATAGTATCAATCACTTGATGTCAACTGGAGTTCAAAAATGTTAAGGAGATAGTTTGAGAAATAAATAATTTCTGCAGTTTCAAATGCATGCCACTCTGAGTAACCTTCTGCTTAGCAGGCAAGCCATTCTTTCCTTTGCCCAGTGCAACCTCTGCCTACACTCCATACCATGGTCATGTAGTGGTAGTTTCAAATGTTTAGATCAACTTCCATGATACTGCAGTGTTTGTGTTGAAGAATCCCTACCTTACCCCAAACTCAGGAATAGTAATGCTGAAAATCAAATGTGCCAAAGAGAAGCTTGATGTGTTCCCTGCTAATGATAGATCAAAGTTTCTTGACTTCATAGGGAAAAACACAGTATATGTGTAATTTCGTATTACCATGGGTCACAGGTGCCAACTAGACTAAGTGGGACTTGGGTAACTTTCTTCTCGGCTCGTGTAGATGCCACATTTCCCTTTCTCATCTGTTGCTTCTCCTCCTCCCTCTAGCAAGCATGGAGCCAGCCAATAGCAGGTAAAGGTAAAGTGCATGTAATGGGTATAGGGACTTGTTACTCATTTCTTCTGGGAATTTTGAGACCTTGACTGTGACTTTATAGCTTGGGCTGGTGGATGGAGGGGGTAAGTCAAGGTTGCTATTAGTATGTCACAATTTCCCTTAATTGTGGAATTTAGGAATTCCTTGCACAATTGCCACATTTCCCAAAGCTTGGTGATGTCTTTTATTTGTTTCTGAAAAAACAAAATGGCTCATAGGTAGACTCTGAAGACACTTAAGAAAAAACTTGATGACCGCTATTATAAATAGAAAATGGCCTTGCCTGAGAGTGTATTTTCAAAGCCACTATAATGCCTAACAATTAAAATGATTTTGTGAATTCACTGTGGCATGTGTACAGCATCTTTGGAAACACTGACATAGTCAAGGAGATCTGGTTAGATGTCTGGCAGCTTTGTTCTGCTTCAAGCTCTTCTAGCAACACAATAATAATTCTTCTTGGGTGTCTGTTAATGAATCAAGCACAGGCTTAAGTACTTTCTGTGAGCCCTTTCTTTTTTTAAATTTATTTTATTTTTATTGGAATGTCAGATATACAGAGAGGAGGAGAGAGAGAGAGGGAAAGATCTTTGGTCCTTTGATTCACTCCCTAAGTGGCTGCAACAGCTGGAGCTGAGCTAATCTGAAGCCAGGAGCTTGGAGCCTCTTCTGGGTCTCCCATGCGAGTGCAGGGTCCCAAGGCCTTGGGCAATCCTTGACTGCTTTTCCAGGCCACAAGCAGGGAGCTGGATGGGAAGCATGGCCACCAGGATTAGAACTGGAGCCCATGTGGGATCCCGGTGCATTCAAGGCCAGGACTTTAGCCTCTAGGCTACAGCACTGGACCCAGTCCTTTCTTTCAGCTTCCTTTTTTTTCATTTGGAAATGTAAGAAGCAGGTCAACCCTGAGACTAGGATTGGGGCACAAGGGTAGTTCTCAAGGAAAACGGTAGGGTGTGGTTTGGTTTGGGGGATCTAGTAGAGAAAGTATTCATGCTGTTCAAGTTACAGTAAGAAGGCATCTTTCTAAGCCAGTCATCTTTGGATTGTGACAGAGACCCAAGGCAGCTTGTCTTCTTCTAATGGAAGGTTTCGTTTCAGTTGAAAGATTCTTAAGAGTAGCTTCAGGCATGACTGCATCCCGGCATCAGTCATCGCTGCTGTTGTTCCACTGGGTTTTCCACAGTGCACCGCTGCCCCGCTCCACCCACGTGGTGACTTCAGGCTCACGTCACACACAAGCACTTACTGTGGGAGTGAAGTTCTTTCCTCTACCCTCTTCAGGAGCCCTGGGAATGCTTTCCTTGGCCTGGTTTAAGTCACATGCCTGTCACTGCTGCTATTGCTGTAGTGCTGATTGGCTTCATGTGGCCCCTTGTGCACATCTCTGGGTGCTGATCAACCGGGAGGAGCCAGCTTCATTTGGACCTGGTGGACCGGGTTTGGGAGATGGAGAGATGGAGACGCATCTAGGAGAGATGCTGGACAGTAGACCACATAGGCCCAGTGCTACCTGTGTGTGAACCAGGCTTGCTCTGCAGGTCAGGGGAGAAATGCCAAAGACAGCAAGGACTGCACACTTCCAAATGTGCTGACGCTGTTCAGGAGGAGCTTCCCGCGGGTAGCCCAGAATGCAATCAACTGGCTGCTTTTGCCAACTCCAGCACCTGTCATATTTCATCCTCCTCTAAATAACTTCAAGGATATGAAAGTCATAAAACGAAGCCCAGGTAAGGTCGGAAGTCACCAGTTGTCACTTTTAGGCACCTTACCCTACTGGCCTTTGTGGAGCTGAGCCCCAGGAGATAGTATGCAAATAAGGCCCAAATATCTGACTGGAGATAAATCACTACTGCTTACTTGCCCTTAAGACATGATCAAAAAATATATATATGTACGGGGGTAAGACTGCCTCCCTCATCATTGGTAAGCATGTCTTTGACCCCATGGCAGTTGAATGTGGCATTCAGAGTAAACAGATGCTGTTGCTGTGCAGTGAGGGATGTTTTCATCACTGTCGAAGTACTCCCTGAGTGCAGAAGAGGATCCACAGGGACCACTGCGCACCTTTACAAAGTGGCCAGATGTTGGATGGGTGGAAGGTGACAGAGCTGCACGCTGGTCTGCAGACCAGAAAACTGATGCATCTCAGAGCATCGCATGACGCCCCTTTGTTCATGCCTCCCTGAGGGGAGAGTGCCAGCAAAACCAAGATGGACACACACAACAGCAGGAGTCAGAAAAAGGAATTTCCATAGTAACATCTCCATGTATCTACCTGCCACTGGTGTAGGAAGGTTGCTGGGTGGGGAAGGTTCTATTCTTACCAGGATATGTATTCTATGGGATGTGTGTGTGTGTGTGTGTGTGTGTGTGTGTGTGTGAAAGAGAGAGAGAGAAAAAAAAACAGTGCTCCACACACGAACTGGCCTACAGTTCAAATCAGGGTTAAGGAATGATTTTACCATCGGATATCACTGGCCCCACACTCCTGCCATCAATTGGAAGCCTTCGAATGTAAACAACAACTTAATGGAGGCAGTTTGTTTGCTTCTGGAATTGGAAATGCTCTCCAGGTTGGCATATGAAAATTAAGAACAGGGGAAAGAGTAATCTATTAACCACATATAATAGATGACACAAACTATGCTTCAGTTTTATTTTAGTACTGAAAGGGTGACGAAGACAGATAGAAAAAGATGTACATGGATGTGCACTTAAAATAAGTGAAGAATTGCAAGGACAGGTGTGCAGGCAGGAACGTTACCAGGCACTGAGTGCTGTGAAGGACAAAGAGCTTTGCATTAATCAGTTAAGTGAGACATCTCTGACCTGGGAAAGGCACTGCGCATGTCTCCTGACGTAGGTGAGGACCCTGAATCCTGGAGAGATAAGACACTCAAGACCACACTGTTGACTGTGAGCTGATCCCAGGTAGTTCAACCCAAAGACCTCTATTCTTTACCTGTTCGGGGCCATTTTTCTAAAAGAATGTGTCTGTGAGTGTAAGAATACATCACTGTATGAGACAGAGAGTGACAGAGCGACCCCCAGTCTCCTGGTTCATTCCCCCACAAGCTATTAGCAGGGTCCAGGCCAGGCTGAACAAAAGGAGTCAGGAACTTAACTCAGGTTTGCCACGTGCACAGCAGGGATCCAGCTGCTTGAGCCATGACCAGTTATCTCCCACATTGCTCAGTAGCAGGACGCTGGAATCAAGGGCAGAGCCAAGCTTCGAAACTCAGGCATTTGATAGGAGCTGTGGGAGAACTGACAGCTTGCCTGCTGGGTCACATGTGCATCCCCATCATTCATTTTGGATGCACACTAAATTGCCATGCAAGGGAACTTTTAAAAGTTCGTGGAAAATAGCTGTTGCAAAAAACTGGAGGGAGGTCATTAGGCTTAGTGAAATAAGCCAGTCCCCAAAAGACAAATATTGTATTTCCCTGATTTGTGGTAACTAATATAGACTACAAACAAAATGTAATATATATGAGTGAAATTGATATTTTCAGATCTGATTATTGTTGGCAGCCCTTGACTATACTCCTGAGAGACTATGTTTTTACTTACTGAATTCTCTATTTAGTAAAGGGCTAAACTTGTGGTTATAAAGCAAATTGAAAGTATCTCATTGCAAAACATCAAGTGAAAATTGAAAAAGGAAGGAGGCTGAGTGGGAGTGAGGGAGGGAGAGTAGGGTGGAAAGCATCTTTACACTCTCATAATTGTGTATGCCAAATACATGAAATGTGTTCCCTTTTCATAAATAATTTTAAAAGAGGAAAAACTATGAATTTTAAAATATTTTGCATCACTATAGACTCATCCTGTAATTCTGTTTTTCATACAGTCTTTGAAGTCTCCTTACAGCACAGAAACAAAAACTGCAAGATTACAATGAGAAATCTTTACGCTCAGTGTGATGTCTCAATTGGCTGGCATCCCATATAGGGGCCAGTTGGGGTTCGACTGTTCCACTTCCCATTCAGCTCCCTACTTGTGGCCTGGGAAAGCAGTAGAGGATGGCCAAAAGCCCTGGGATCCTGCACCCGCGTGGGAAACCCAGAAGAAGCTCTTGGCTCCTGGCTTCAGACACATCAGCTCCAGCTGTTGTGGCCATGTGAGAAGTGAAATGTTGAATGGAAGACCTTTCTCTGTCTCTTCTCTGCAAAATCTATCCAATAAAAAAATAAATATTTTTAAAGAAAAATTAGAAATGATAAATCACTGTCTACCTGACCCGTCTACATATCATGTGTATCTGTTCCTAGACACAACTTTACCAGTGGTGCCACTTGCTTCTCTTTTGAAAATGATTTTATTCATTGACTTGATAGGTGAAGTGAGATAGAAAGAGTGAGAGAGATTTTCATCTGCTACTTCACTCACCAAATGACTGCAACAGCTGGGGCTAGGCCAGGCTGGAGCCAGGAACCAGGAGCTTCATCTAGGTCTCACACATAGGTGCAGGGGCCCAGGTCCTTGGACTATCTCCCACTGCTATCCCAGGTACTAGGGAGCTGAATTGGAAGTGGAACAAGCAGAACTCAAGTTGATGCTCACGTGGGATAATGGCATTGCAAGTATTGGCTTAGCCAGCTAACCAGGGCATCAGCCCTTGCTACCTGTTTCTCTAGCTTTACAGTCCCCATTCCCTACAATGTCAGGGCCTGTGACCCTCCTGTGTTCATCACCCTCTCCCCCCAGAACTGGAAGTCCTGGAAGCTATACCTACTTTCGTCTGCCCCTGAGGTACTGCACAGCACCATGCTGTCCTACTGGAGTCCTCGGCAGGGAAGACTGCCAGCAGAGTTCTGGAGGTGGGTGACAGGTTGGTGAGTCTTTCAGACCTTTAAACATGTATAGATCCTTGTATAACAAAGAGGAACCAGCTTCTGATTGCAGAGTTTCCCACAACTAACATCTAACTGGAACTGAATGATGTTGGAATACAGAAGCCTCTATTTGCTTCTTTTGTTTGTGCAAGCAGTATTCAGTATTCCCTATATCAATGCAACAAATTTATCTTTGAAACATATTTTTTGGAAAAAGAATTTAAAAAGAAGAATCTTAAGTAAATGGCCACAGAGATGGTCCAAAGAGATGTCAGAACAGAAGAGTGGGGAGACCAACAGTGCAGGTGGAGAAGCAATGTCTTCAGCTTCAAGGTCTAGAGCCGGGCTCAATGGCTCCTGATTGGTGAGACCATCCTGGGTCCCTTTGCTTGCAGCATTTGCCTCCACTTCTTCGAGCCTTGGGAGAACTCAGCCCATGCTGGGACTCTAATCACCTACTCCACATATCCATGGCTGAGTCTGGACTTTCGTCCCTATTGGGAGGACTTTCAGTTCTTTAAATCCCGAATCAGATATGGTTTTTGGATCTTTCCTTTTAAAAGTCACTCTCTTATGAGTTAAAATATTTTGTCGCCGTTCTGAAATCTGGATTGTGGTTCCAGTGGTCTGGTTTTTCACTGTTATCAATGAACCCCAAGACTCTGTGTGTGCGTGTGTGTGTGTGTGTGTGTGTGTGTGTGTGTGAGGGAGAGAAAGAGAGAGAGATAAAGAGGTGGGAAGAGAGAGACATTCATTTCTCAATGAAAATGAGCTTTGCCATGCCTTGGGTTTCACTTTAGATATTGAGCGTTCCTCAGAGGCCCTCATATTAAAGGTTTGGTCCCCAAGAGAGTAGAACTTAATCTTAGAGGTGGGGCCTTTGAGAAGTGTTTGGATTGTGTTGGGCTGTTGGGATGGGATGCTATGATTAAATTCTGGAATTGTTATAAAGATTATGTGGATGTAGAAACATGGTCCCTCTTACCTTGTGACGCCCAGCACCACCTCTTGACTTGATCAACAAGAATTCCACTGTCAGACACCCAGCAAGTAGGGCCTGATATTCCACTTTGAACCTCTAAAACTGGAAGCCAAAAATTCACTTCTCTTCCCATAGGAAAAGTGTTTCAAATGTAGCATTGTAGTGGCTTCCTCATCTACTCTTCCTCCAATTAACCAGTTATAAATTTTTTAAAGGCAGATTTTACAGAAAGAAGGAGAAACAGAGAAAGATCTTTCATCTACTGATTCACTCCCTAAACAGCTGTAATGGCTGGAACTGAGCTAATCTGAAACCAATAGCCAGGAGCTTCTTCTGGGTTTCCCACATAGGTGCAGAGACCCAAGGCTTTGGGCCATCCTCTACTGCTTTCCCATGAGCAGGGAGCTGATTGAAGTGGAGCAGCCAGGACACGAACCAGCACCCATATGGGATGCCAGCACTTGAAGACAGAGCATTAGCTCATTGAGCCACAGCACCAACTGCCATAAACAACTTTTGAAAGAAATAAACATATGTTTATCATACTTTTGCTAGCAGCTGCTGAATAAGTCTGTTGGAGGGTCTCACAGTAGCCTAGTAGTTACATCCTCACTTTGCAACCACTAGGGGCCTATGAGTGCTGCTGTTTGTTTGTTTGTTTGTTTGGAGTGGTTTTTTTGTTTTTTGTTTTGCAGGAGTAGGTAAAATCTGGTTTAGGACTGAAGCTTCTGGTCAACTCAGATCACCCAATAGATGCAGGTCCTCGGTCACAACTTCGCCTAGAAGATCATGCCACCTCCCTGTTCCCTGAACCTTGTGACTCTGACCTAGCAGTGGTCAGGGGCCTCAGGGGAAAGCTGAAGTCTGGGAAGTGTGGAGGAAATTACTGAGCCTTTGTCACAGCAAAGCAGGGCAGATGGAAGCAGCCTTCTTCGGCTCCTCCCAACTCCAAGCCTGATGACCCCATGAAGCCTCCCCCCCCCACATCCATGGGACCAGCTTGGGCTGTCTAGGATGACTGACAGGCCATTGATTACTCCTGGCTGCCCCCGCGTGGCCCTTCACAGGCTTTTGTTAGCCTCTTATGTGGAAAGGGGTCTTGGAAAATACCTCTCTTCCTGGCAGCCTCACTTCCACACCTGAAATCAATGGCACATTTTAACTGCGAAAGAAAGAAAAAGCTCATAATCGACGTAAAAGCAGAACATGCCTATGGCTTGGCCAGAGTACATTTTCTCTGCCAGGTGGGAAATAATTCCACTGCCTTGAGGAATGTGTGTCCAACTTAGAGCCCGGATGTGCATCAATGACTCATTGCTGGAGGACTCTCTCTCCACACCAGCAACTGTTTGTTATGTACCCACCTAGTGCTCATAGAAAATGTACCTACAAATTGAAACCTCATTGGACTGAAAGATCTTGAAATCCTGAAACATCCTTGCAAGTTCATGCTGCTCCTAATGCAATAATACTCACCTAGAAAAAGCAGCAGCCACGAGCCCCAGCCTCATCGAGGAGAGAGTCGGATGGAGGTGGTTTTCAGCAAATTGACAAAGTGAACTAAACTTTATTTAATTTCATTTCAAAAAGGATGGATCTGGAAATAGCATTGCTGGTTTCACGTGCTGGAAAATCGATGCTGTGATTTTTTTTTTTCTATCTTCTTCATTTCAACTCCCTTGCCAGAGGCCGGTAAATAAGTCATTTGGACTGGTCAAGCCAACAACCAGCCCCAGCTGCCACAGGGCTAGTCGGAGAGGCAGGCCTGAGGACTCCAACTTGTCCCTGAGCCAGTAGCTCCCATGCACTCCGAGTAAGGTGTTTTCCTCCAAGAAAATTTGAAGGGGGGCCAGAGTTATGGCACAGTGAGTTAATGTGCTGCCTAAGATACTGGTATCCCATACTGGAGCTCCTGTTTGAGTTGTGGCTTCCCCACTTCCACTTGAGCTCCTTGCTAATACAGTTGGGGCAGCAGCAGCAGGTGGCCCAGGTGCAAGGCCCCATATGAGAAACCTGGGTAGATTTCCAGGATCCAGGTTTTGACTTGGCTCGACCTAGCTTGGATTGTGGCAGTCTGGACCACATGACTTAGTGAGTGGAAGATGTCTCTGTCTCTTCCCCTTTCTCTGTCACTCTGTCTTTCAAGTAAAAAAAATCTTCCAAAAAAAAAAAAAGGTATTATTAAGAGCTTTGTGTTTACTGCTTGTCTGGGCTAGCTGTTGTTCCAATTGTTGTCTATGCACGATTTCAATGAGCTCTCACCATTCTGAGAATTAGGTACTTTACAGAAACTGCTATTACACAGGTGAGGGAATGGAAGCTTGGGGGAAGTGACACATGGAGCCCTTGAAGAGTCTGAGTTTGTGTCCAAGTGGTTCCATTCCAGAAGGAGAGTCCTGCACTACTCTCGCTGCTTGCTTCTCTTGGTGGTGGAGTGCGAGTGGGGCACATGCGGAGAGGCAGAAGGAAGGGGTGGCACAGATGTCCTTACGTATCAAGCTTCCCGAGCTGGATTTCTTCTGCAATCCTCCTCTTCACATGAGGAAGCAAGCTTTTGTTCAGAGATGGGGGTCTACAGTTGACAGACCTCTCTCCCTTTGTCCTTGGGGAGCCTGGAAGTCCTAGAGCTCTTAGTCTCCAAGACAACCACCAGGCTGAGAGGAGAAGAGCCTCAGTCCCCCTAGGGACCAAGTTCAGGGAGGCAAATCCCCCAGGGAGGCTCCTGTGTAGACCAACTGGACACGCCCAGGGAGTGCAGCGTCACAGCGAGGAGTGGGGGAAGGGTCTGACCTTACTCGCCAGTTGCCATGTCACACAGAAGATCCTGAGAGAGGAGTAGGGGTCCAAAATCCAAGCTTAGATGTGAGATACCTGCACGAGTCCATTCATCGTAAATCAATCTGTCAAGCAGAACACCACACCCATTCTTCCATTGATGAAATAACAGGCAGCGTTCAATTTCTCTCCATCCTGTGTCCCCATGGCCACCTTGTCACAACTTTACCAGGGTCTGTGGCTGTTTTTCCACCTAAAGTCCCAAGGTGTGCACCATCTGCAGCCATAAAGAAACAGGATGCTTGGGAAATCCCATCTCTATGAGAAATAGAAGCAGGATTAGATGCTACACATAATTCCCCTCAACAGAACCACAGTGAATCCAATGACTTGGATACTTCATGAGTCAAGTAAAAAACACCTTGTTCTATAGAGCCGGAGGGGGCAGGCGGGTTAAGTCCTAGTGCTGGCCACTGTCTTTCTATCCGAACCCATGTTGTCGGGATGTGGGGAAGCATTTCACTATGCAGAGCATGATCCCTGAGGCAGCAGCCTTGAGGGAAGTGGTGCAGCGGTGCTTTCTCAAGGCTCCAGTTTTCTCCCCTTTAAAATAAGGGGTTTTGTGAGTGAAGATCTCTGGATACCCTATCACTGTAAATCCTTTTTTCCAATTCTGTGCTTCCAAATTCCCTCTGCAGCGTGAAAATGGGGAAACAAAGCTGCTTCAAAAAGTTTGTGCAAACTCAGAATGAAAGATACGCTTATTGTGCTGCAAAAGTTTTCAAGCAATACATAATTCTTTAGACTATATATGCTCCACAAATTTCAGAAGATGGTTCATTTGGGAGTCAAAAGTGCTAGATAAAGCTGCGATCTTTGCTTGTGTCGTGGCATATAGTAGACATTCACTCACTTCCTCTAGGAAGGGCCAGAGAAGTGAATACACTCTGGGCTCTGTGGGCCTCAGGGACTCTTTTGCAACTGCTCAACCTTGCTACTCCTGCAAAGGCATGCAACTCTCCCTCTGTTCTAATCAAGCTTTATTTAAATTTCATACCATATCAATACATCCTGGTGTTTGATTCTCCCTTTGATATTATTTTGGCCATGTAAGAATTTAAAACTTTTTTTCATTTACATGCTGCATGGCAACAGGCAGTGGGCGAGTGTCAGCCCCGAGTCAGGGTTGGGGTGGTGGGGAACATGTTGCTGGTCCCTGTGGGGAAGCCTCAGACAGAGCAGCAGATCACCTGAGTTCCAAGACTGGGAAGACTGAGATCATTGGCCATGAGCATGCCCCAATGCACACTAATTGCTGAAGCGGAGATGAGCAGTCAGCAGAGATTGAAGTAGCCGTGCTTGCTTGGTCCAGCTGGCAGGTCTGCATTCCTGTGGTCACTCACTGGCTGCTCACCTGCAGCTTCAGTCCACAGGAAAGGCCTCCCTTGACATTCCTCCTTCCAATCCTGAATCTGTTCCTAGCTCTAAGAGGCTTTCATTGCAATTCTTGACCTTTTCTGGACCAAAGATGCTTGAAAGAGAAAACAAAGGTGGAGCTGGCATTGTGACACAACAGGTTAAACTGCCACCTGTGGCACCAGTTCTAGCCCAGTCTGCTTCTGATTCAGCTCCCTGATAATGCACCTGGAAAAGCAGCAAGGGATGTTAGCCCACCACCCATATGGGAGATCCAAGTGGAGTTCCAGGCTCCTGGTTTCAGCCTGACCCAATCCTAGCTGTTACAGCCATTTGGAAAGTGCACCAAGAAATGAAAGATTCTCTCTCTCTCTTTCTCTTTTTCATTCTCTCTCCAATAAATCAATAAATATTATTTAAAGGCAAATACCTTAAACCATGGTGTCTACAGCCCCCAGAACTGCCTCTCCCTAAGTTTCATAAGGACAATTTTTCCAACGACAGTGAACTCTCTATCTAAATGGTTGGAGGTGCTGAGGTTTAGGAAGTATGTTTTTCCAAATCACCTAATATTCATCTTCCTAGAATACCAACACTTTACTCAGTTTTGCCTTCAGGTCCATTGAGCCTTTTATGTGTGAGAAGTCACCCAAGGGACCAGTACAAAGCAGCATGAAAATAATTAATTTTCATCCAAGTAACACATGCATGGGGCTAAAAATAATAAGCCATTCTGCAGGCTGATTGTGAAAACGACAATGTCCCATCCATCCCTTTGTCTCTCCTGAGCCTGCTCCCCAAGAGGCAGGCACTTTAATTTAAGGGAACTTTTAATTGAAACACAATCTACAAACAGAGGAATGTACACAAAACATAAATATGTGCTTGGTGGTTTTCTTGTTTTATCATCAGCACCGGGGAGACCTCAAACGCTGTTACACACCCCAAAGTTAGTTGTCATCTCAACCCCAATGCCAGGGAAGAAGTTGAAGCCACCTGCTCCAGTGTTCCCACCTCCAATTCTGGCAATCAGCTCCAGAGGCCTGACTCAGCTGCTGGCCCTGTTGTTGGAGATGGATCCATGTCTTTTGACTTACTCCTGTGATAAGTAATGTGGCTTCCTACAGCAGCCCCAAATACAATCAAGTCACTATTTTCAGCTCCTCCCTTCAACTGTCAGCCACACAGCTGACACGGCATTCAGAAACATCCACTTCTTTTACTCATCATAGACAATAGCAGCACAGTGCCTCCTTACTCCCACACATTCAGGTCTATGTATCTTGAACTTTATGTTGCTAAGTTGGATACAACTTAAACGCTATTCTTTGACCATCATTAAGCTTATGTGATCTGTCCAAGGGTTGGACTAAAATTTAAAAATCAGGCCCAGCATTGTGGTATAGTGAGTTAAGCTGCTGCCTGTGACACTGGCAACCCAAATGCATG
The DNA here is from genome assembly GCF_017591425.1 of Ochotona curzoniae. Classification (NCBI taxonomy): domain Eukaryota; kingdom Metazoa; phylum Chordata; class Mammalia; order Lagomorpha; family Ochotonidae; genus Ochotona; species Ochotona curzoniae. The sequence continues at coordinate 27,412,610 of NW_024465926.1, read as the reverse complement.
CTGATTCATTTTCCATTTGCATCACTTCTGCTCCAGACCCATGCTAACGGCCTGAAAAAGGAGAAGATGGTCAAGCTCTTTGGGGACCTGCACCCACACAGGAGAACCAGAAAAAGATCTTGGCACCTGGCTTTGGTTTGGTCCAGGCCTCACCATTGTGAACCAGTGGATAAAAGATTCTCTCTCTTTCTTCACCATCCCCCTTTAACTGCCCTCTCTCTCTCTCCTTCTGGAAATTTGCCTTATAAATAAATAAGTTTTAACAATATAAATCCCCCAAAACAGCATGCAGAACATTTTTCATAATATTGTTCATTACTGAACTAAGCAGTTTCCAGATTATAGGTCCTTTTCCATGAGTTAAGCATCATCCCCCCCCACCCCGTATCTCTCAGGAAAAATACCCCAAAACTTAGCAACATCATTTCCATTTATGGCATAGAGAATGGAAGAGAGAGGCATCCTTGAGTGCCAAGGAGACAGCCTGTTGCCTTTGATCTCAGAGGTTTTGATCTTTAGGATTCCAAGACAAAATCCTTCTGTGTTGTCCAGATGGGTGCAGGCTTGCGTTTGGCTGTGATTAGAACCCAGCCTATCCCGAGGGTAACTCAGAGAATCCTACAGCAGGGTACACCCAACAAGGAGCAGCATCTACCTTGAAGATGATTTAAATACTAGGGAGGGAGCTGCCAGTGTATTGTTAAATGATGGTGATCATAAAATGAGTGGTTAATTGATTTATGTAGGCAATGCTCAGCTTCAGGAGGAGGGTGGGTCTGAGTGACAAATACGCTGTGTGAAACGGTTTCATTTTTTTTGGATTACCCTTTACCAGGTAGCGTGTAATTGCATTAGTAATCGGACTCCTTGGAGCAGAATCTCAAACAAAGGATTAGCGGGAAGGAAGATGGAAGAATGCTGACTTCACAATAACTCACCGCCTTCCTAACATGATTATATAAATAAATTCAAGCAATATTTTTCAAGACGCTGAAGCCTGATCGTAAAGGCGTGAGGGGGCCCGGGGCCTCGGCACAGCCCCCTGGTTGGCGGGCAGTAACAGATCGCCGTGGGAGGGAAGGGCAGTCCCCAGGTGGGGAAATATCCAATATCTCTGAATTATCTGTCAGCACTCAGAAATTATTGAAGCCGGGCTTCTGTCTCCAGCGGGAAGCAAGAACATCTTGGCTTCATTTGGCTAAACAATGGGGTTACAAAGAAAACAGCCCCGCTGTGACCTCCCCCAGCCCACTGGGGTCACTCACTGGCCATCAGCTAGCAGAGGCTGGTGAGCTGGCTCTAATACCGCCACCTTCTGCCCCTTCCCCTGGAGCCCAGGAGCCTGAGGAGCTGAATTTCAGGCTCCTATCTCAATGTCAACGGGGGACTTGCTAATCCCTCCTGCTTTGTTCTTCCTGCCCACATCATTCTCCTGGACAAAGGCAGGGAGTGTCCCCCTTCTGGGATGTTGCCTGGCTGTCCACATCATTTGCTTCGCTGTAGCCAAAGCAGTGCCTAGCAGGCCTCAGTTATTCCAGTTCTGCTTTCCCGGGGTAAGCGAGAAGCCGGAGGGGCAGAATAAGCCACTTCCCTCCTGGTGCCCCCAGCCCTCTGTTCATTGGTTCCAGAAAATAATCAAACCCGAAAGCTTGACAGTCACTTTTTAAAAAGACTGGGAACCTGGAACCTCTGGTCCCTGAGACACAGCATGCGCTGAGGACAAAAGGCATAGGAACATGGGCAATCCTGCTGCCACCAAGCAAGCTGCTTCACTTTGTTTTTTAAGATTTATTTAAAAGGCAAAGACAAAGAGAAAGAGGAAGAGAGAGAGGGAAAAACCAACATCTTAAATCTGCCAGGTCACTTGATTCCTAAATCTGTTTCCTCATCAATAAAATAACAACAATGAAATCCTTTATTGTGAGGGAGCCAATGAAGCAAAGTCTGGCACTTGCAGACTTTTGGAAAAGCTGAGAGGCTAGGAACATCTGACTTGTAGGCTGAGCTCCTATCAAATGAGTTTCCTGGGTCCTGCCTTTGTCCATTCTGGCTTTGTTCATTCCATTCTCTGCATCCACTGCTCCCAAATCTCCCTGCCTGCTTTCATTCCAGTTCCATGGATGATCCTTGGGCTTCCTGGCACAGAGTCCTCGGACCTCCTGGTATCTTTTCCTCCTGACTTGGCGTGGCATCTCTGAGTCCATCACAGCCACTACCTTTGTGAATCTACGTTTTGCATTTGCAATTGAGGAATAAACCACAAAAGAACCTATAGGAAGCTGGCCCTTGTGGCTCTGTCAGTCCTGGGCTGAGATGCACAACTACAAACCAACAATGGGGCCATCCACTAATATGTTTAACTAGATAGAAACAGATAGACATAGAGAGATCTTTCATCCACTGTCTCGCTTCACAAATGCCTATTAACAGCCATGGCTGGATCAAATGGATGCCAAGAGACTGGAACTCAGTCTGGTCTCCCACACAGGTGGCAGGGATCCAACTTCTTGAGCCATCCCCAACTGCCTCCCAGGGTGTGCGTTGGCAGGGAGCTGGAATCAGGAATGAAACTGGAGCTTGAACCCAAGCACTCTGAAATGTGAGGCAAGTATCCCAAACAATGCTTTCACTATGGCACCAAATTCTTCTTCCAACACATTAATTCCCATTGTATCTCATGAGTAAAGGAACTTCCGTGTGCTGCTCATTCTTGCACAAATAGAGTATCATGACTCCTCATGTTCTGGACTTTCACACTTCACTTCCCTCCACTGAATCCCAGCTCTGTGCCTTTAAACAATTTCTATTTATCTATTTCCATTGTAATTTGTAAAGCAACAGGACAAAGAAACAGTGACAAATAAATGGAGAGAGATCTTGAATCTGCGGGGCATTCTCCAACAGCTGATATAGGGCCAAGCTAAACTCTAGCTGGATCTCTCATGTAAGTGACAAGGGCCCAGGCACCTGCTGCCTCCCAGGAGGCACATAAGCAGGAAGCCGGATCACCATTAACAGTGTGGCCAGGACTTGAACCAAGCACTCTGACACATGATGCTGGTGTCCCACGCAGCAATTTAATTCACTTTTCTGAACACCTGTCTCCTACCTCTGCTTCTGTGCACCAGGTGTGGTGGAAAATTCAGAAGCAAACAAAAGATGTGCTTGTTGCCTTCAGAAGATTTGCCATCTGTTGTGAGAGACTAGGTAAGAACATAAATATAAATAAAAGGAAGTTTTCACTTAGTTATTTGTAAAGTAAATATTTTACTGATCTTCATTCTGTGCACCATGTTAGAATCTGCATCTGGATGGAATAGGTCCCTTGACATTGCTGGTTAAATCCATGGCAATTACATCATTGATTGTGGTAAGGACAGCGAGGTACAGGGTTACGGACGGGGCAAAATTGAGAAGTCTGGAAGGCTTCTCAGAGGAAGCACCATCCAATTGAGATCTCATCAATGAGAGGAGCTGGTGAACCAAGAGCAGAGAGTCTACCAGCCAGAGGGAGCAGAAATATACAGCCTTACGTGAACACGGGAAATGATACCAGAGATGGATGTGTGACTGATGACCAACTTATCACATCGGGATTGCTGTCCTTTTGTGCACATGACAGCCTGGGAAATGAGGATCCTAGAGCTGTTCAAGTCCCTTACTATGCCTTCTGTACAATGGCATAGTATTTGCATGTAGCCCAAGCATGCCCTCTTGTATACTTTAGATTGACTCAAGATGACTTACAGTACTAAACACAATGTAAATGCTATGTCAGTAGATATACTGTTTCGTTTAGGCAAAAGGGGCAGAAAAGCTATTCCCATGTTCCACACAGACACATTTTCTGCCACCTGAATCATTTTTCCATCTTATGTGGGTTGGATCCACAGGTGGAATATGAAATGACAGGGGCTAGGCAGCGGGGGAGCAACTTACATCCTGCATTCAATCTACTCTGTAAACCAGAGCACAGGAACCTGCACTGTGATTACCAGGCTGAGTTACTTAGGCAAGAAACCGAAGAAAATTTTCCACTTGGTTCAGTCAGCTGCAGTTGTGGGGTTCTGAGGTGTTGGCAGTGGGATGAGGGGGGTGTTAAGCAGGCAGCTGAAACCCCACATGTTCTGCAGATATTAGTCTGCAGACTGAAGCTTAGCCACCCTGGTTCTTGTTTTCTTTGTCCCTTTAAGCTGCCCCCAGAGGAGACGGACACGTGCTGCCTTGAGCAGGGTTGGTAGCTCCTGAGAACAATATAGATTTCTTCTGCAAGCTTCAGGAAACTGCGTCCCAGAGCGCAGCTATATTGACTTGACCTGCAGGGACGTGTGGTTGCCAGGGGCAATGCAATCAGCTACGTGCAGTCCTTCTCCCTGTGGCTCCCAGGACTCTACAAGAAGTTGGGTTTAGTGCCTGTCACTTTCAAGACTTTCCGTTTGCTTGTCCTGGAGCCAGGCCTTAGGGTCTGATTAAAGGGAATGTAGCTGTAGGCACTAGCCGGGAACTTTCAAGCTGGGTGACAAGGGGACAGATTCCAGGGCCTTGGAGCTTCCAAGAGCTAAACAGCTCCAGCTTCATTGGGATTGGAGGGGTACTTTGAAGGGACATCACTCCGAGGCATCCTCATCCCCTCCTCTGTGAGACCCCAAACCTGACTGGCCATTCCTTTGGGCTACTTGCCTGACTTCCATTGGTTCACATCCTATAGACTTTGGCACTGGAAAATGAGAGGTAAGAGAAGGGTTGTCATGTCTGGGAAAGTCTAGGGAGGCTTTGAGGAAGAAGAGTCATCTGTACGGAAGGATTTGTGGGTGAAGAGAGGACCATGGACTATTGGGGGAACTCTACTGGGATACTTGCAGCCAAATTCATCCCCAAATATTTACAAATGAGTGAATTAGGCCCAGGATGGGGAAGACAGTAAGTGTGCAGCTGAATTGTCATATTTCCTTTTAGGATCAGTCCAGTTAGGGAGAGTCTGTTGTTGCTCTGTCCTGTCATCTTGACCTTCACAGCCACTCCTGGAACCAGAGAGAATGACCAGTGCTGCCCAAACCACCAGACTTAAGAGTGAGATAGAAACTAGTCCCTCAAAAGAAAATTAGAGTACTAATCCCAGGGTCAGATGAATGAATTAATGATGGAATAAATAAGTGATACACACAGACACACACACACACACACACACACACACACACACACTCACGAGCATCTGCACACACGGACGTTTGGGCAGAGTTCACTGCTCCCTGTGACTCTTTTAAAACTCTTCCAAAAGCCAGGCTGCTCACAACATGAACCATGATCAATGCCCCGTCCCAAAGCCAAAACAAAACCACAACCCAACTTCTGGGCTCAGTAGCAGGTCTGCTTCAGACCACCTAGGTAATTTTCAGGATCAACCAAATCCCCAGAGAGAAGAAAGGGCAGATGGGCTGATTTCTCGTTCCTTGCTTCCCAGGCATACGGTTGGGGTCAGCCTCTGGGGTGGGCTGTGGAAACTGTGTGAGTCAGAGTAGGCTACTTCATGCTGGCATAAATAAGCAGCCCCCAGTTGCGACTTCAACCACCAAGCATCCACTCCTTACTTGCACTGGGACTTCCCAGAACATAGGTCTCAGGCACTCCACTCATTCTTGCTGTGAGGTCAAGATGATAGAGAACTTCAAAAAGTAAATGAAAACACAGAATCAAAAGGTAAGTTTGGGTGCAAATTTTGGACATCCATGCACACACACTCAAAACCTCCAAATACTTATCTAAAACATATATCATGAAACAATTTGATTATTTTTCTCACCAAAATAAATTTATCCTTAAATTCTTTTGTCCAGGGCCTGGCACTATGGCTCAGTGGCTAAATCCTTGCCTTGTAAGCTCTGGGATCCCATATGAGCACCAGTTCATGTCCCGACTATTCTGCTTTCCATCCAGCTCTCTGCTCATGACCTGGGAAACCAGTAGAAGATGGCCCAAAGCCTTGGGACTCTGCACCTGCATGGGAGACTAAAAGAAGCTCTTGGCTCCTGGCTTCAGATCAGCTCAGTTCCAGCTCAGCTCCAGCCACTGCAGACACTTGGGGAGTGAACCAGTGGATGGAAGCTCTTTCTGTCTCTCTTTCTCTCTGTACATCAACATTTCCAATAAAAATGAATCAATCTTTTTTTAAAAAAAATTCAGTGTACACTGTGTGGGGTAACCTCAGCTTGCACTCCTTGTGGCAGTGGTGAGGCTCACACAGGGCTTTAGAGCTGGAGGTGAGGGATGAGGGTAGGAGGCAGGAAGAACTTGATGGCAGAAGGACTCGGGAAACTTTTGGTCTTGACTCTGAACCTAAATTTTTCTCCCTGGACTCCAGAGGCACCATAGGGGCTTGGTTGGCATAGGTCCATAGTCTTGCAAACTTCTGGGCAGGAATTGTACACAGTCAGCTCCTTGCTAGGTGGGATGTGACCCATAGAATATGTGTCACAGAGAACGGAAGCTGGAAGAGTGCTGGGTTGAGACGTAAACTCTCCCCATTGTGCTATGACGAAGTGCCGAGCAGTTATTAAACAATACGTTTACAGAATTCTGACAACTGTGCAAGAACCGCTTCTCTCCTACAGTGAAGATTTCCCAGTAAATACACTTGTAATACTCCACTGGCTTTTAATTAACCCGGCTCGTGTATAAGCCCATTTATCTTTTCAAAAGACAGTTGTTCCGTGAGCAATACATGTCAATAGATAATTAAAATGTTTTTCTTAGAGAATGAACAGGGAGATGTGATCTATGCATTTCAGAAGCTTATTATTTAAAAAGGCTATTTATCGAGGTTTAACACTTGTTACTCAGTAACTCCAGAGCGACAGTGCCTCTTTTAATACCAGAATTAAACGTCGCTACAGAGAGAATGTTCAGTTTTAGCAAATCTCTTGGGTCATAATTAAATAGTTACAAGTGACAAACGTTCAATTCTTGTTGAGGAAACAAGTGCCAGGCTGTGGCTTCCTCACCATCAGGCATTGTGAGGGCGCCTACTTGTTTTCACAAGCGCAGCCTGGCCCTGACTGAGTAGTGGTTGCAAACAGAAGCTTCATGTTTGCCGAGCAGTCCCTGCTTCTACACAGAACAGCTTCCAAGCATTTGGGGATCACGGAGCAAGACAAACGGAAATTGATTTGCTGAATGGAGACATTCTAGCACTCATGGCTGGTGGGTCTGCTGGTCTGGTGGTCTGGTGGTCTTTCTCTCTGGAGAGGATTTCTCATCTGTTGGCACCAAGCAGCTCTAGCAAAAGGGCCCTTCCCTGCTTTTCTGGGATACCCCCTTCTTGCCAATCCCCTAACACTTGGCTTCCATACCACAGTCCAAAGACCCTGCCAGGAGTTGAATTTTTTCCTCCTAAGTGTTTAAGGTCCCTGTGAGTAAGCTTCTTTGAAAATCGGATGATCAAGTTGAGAACCTTTGGAAGATTAGGAAATAAGAGATTGGTTTACTTTAATGCAATATATTTTTTTTAAAATCCATGCCTGATTTTCTCATACTGTGCATTTCTATTTTTGAAGACTTCTTATCATAGAAATATAACTGTAATTCTATTGAGAAGGGGAGGATTTGGGCAAAGAGGCAGCTGTACACACAGGAGAGGAAGGCAGAGCTGGACTGATGTGGCTGTAAGCCAAGGAGTGTTCAGGGCTGTAAGCTGAATAGAGTTGGACAGAGTTTCTCCCCCAGCCTCTGAGAGAACCAGCCTTCCCCATGTCAGATGGCCAGGCTCTAGAATGGAGAGCCAATACGTATTTTGAAAATTTAATGGTTTCATTTGTTAGTTGGGGACAGGCCAAGATTGGGAGTCAGAAACTTAATGATGGTCTCCCACATAGGTGGCAGTGACCCAACTCTTAAAGGCATTACCTGCACTTCAGGGTGCACGTTAGCATGGAGCTGGAGTCAGAAGCAGAAATGGGATTTTCATGCATCAGAAGGATCTTGGCCCTTAGTGTTAGTTGTCTGCCCCCAAGATAATGCATTTCTGTTGCTTAAGCCACCCTTCTGTGGTCCTTTACTACATCATAGATGTGTCTACTGACAAAGAATCTTCTCTTACAACCGGATCCTCCTGCCAGTCCTCCTAGTTCTCAAAGACCTACAGACCTGAGAAACAAAGGAGGATCCTTGGCCACTTCAAGAGATGCAGTAAATGAGAAGCAGTGTGCATGACAGTCCATTAGGATGGAGGAAGGAGACAGAACATTGTTATCCCTTCCCTTTCAGTGCCCGTTTTGCTGTCTATTTTATCATACTCAAGCTACTAGCACTGAAGTACAAGAGTACTTCAAGAAGTTCTCGGAAAATGAGAAACTAAATGTAATCCATGCATATACAGGGTCTTCAAAGAGTTCTTAGAAAATACATTTGATATATTTGATGAAACAACCACATGCTTTCAAGATATTTTCCACACCAAAATAAACATATTTTTGCCCATTTTTCATGAACTTTTGAAGTCCCTCTTATACAGGTGTGGAGTTTGTAAATCAATGTATTCACCTCCTTGGAGGGGCGGTCCATGCTCCACGTGTTCTGACAGGTAGGAAAGATTGATCACTGTTCCAGAGAAGGAAATAGCTTTGGACAATTTGAATGGGTCTTTCCTGTTGAAGCAGTTGTAACGAAGCCAAAAAAAAAAAAAAGATTTTAAAACTTCAATGTGAAATCTCAAGAATATGAGATTCAAAAAGAAATTGAAGACAAAAGGAAAAGTCTCTCCTTTCCACTCCCACTCAGGCATTGGATTATGAATGATGTCATTCCATGCACCACAGTTGATTGTGTTCTGACCTCTAGGTTATGTATGATGTCATCACACACATCACAGCTGGCCTCTCTCAAGCTCGTCCACAGCCAACAGCACTGTGTCTGCCCACACTGACAGCGCAGGAAGCAAAAGAAAGGCCATGGTCATGAGGAGTGGCATTGTATGTGGCTTTGCCTGGCATGAGCTCTTGCACCTGAACATGCAGAAGCTTTCTCTTTCAGTCACTCTGTCCTGAGAGTGGTAGGGAACTGTGTGGTCCAGAGAAGATAAGGAGGGAAGGTGAGCAACAGAAGCAGGAAGCAGACTTTGGAGTAAGAAGTGGGTAGACAGAGAAAGGCGTAGGAAGAAAGGACTGGGGGAGCAGAGAGAGGAGATATGCAAGAGGTAAATGGTAGAAGACAGAGAAGTTGAAAGAAACTAAGCTATACATTCAATGCTGTCAAGACCATGTAGACATTTTTGTTATATGCTGTCATCTCAGCCATGTTTAAGGCTTTGCTTTCACATAATCTTAATCTGAATCTTACTGGCTCATTTAATACACATGTATGTGTCCTTTACATCTTGGCATTTGGGGCCTCAGGTACAGACCTTAGAGTGTGAGCACAGCTTTGGGGAATCCAGGGGCAGCAGCCCTCTCTCGAGTTGTGGGATAAAAAGTTCTGGATGTCTGCTGTTGGGGTCGCCATGTGAGGTTCGTGATGTTCTGTCGGGGAAGCTGAGAGGTGAGAGCAGAGTCCTCATCCCAGCAGATGTCCCCTGTGCCCTGTGCCTGCCTTGATCGCAGCAGAAAGGAGAGAGACAGCAAGGCAGGGCTCCGGGATGCCTCCCTTCCTCTCCTCCCTATGTTACCATAGTATCTGGTTTCCTTGGTTACCGGTGGCCAAGGAAAGGACAGCAGGCCAGCGCTGGATTTTGATGGAGCGCTCTGAAGACAGATGTCAGCGAGGACCTGGGTGTTCTGAGAGGTTGCCCAAGAATGGGGGTGGGGGGGGAGTGGGCACTTCTCCAAGAAGTTTGCATTTAGACATTTCATCTTACCCGACAGAAATTAAGCACTTAAACAATGACTCTAAGGAATAAGAGCCAGAGAGAGGCCTTCATCAGTGCCGCACATCACCGGAGATGGAGATGGGGAGTGGGCAGAAGGCAGGGATGCTAATTAAGCAATGATCTCTGCAGGCAGCTGCCTTTGCCCTGTAATGCTGCCTGCTGTTCCCCTGAGTCCTAAGCAGCCCAGAGGGGGATCCAGGCACACTCTGTTCTGCTAGGAGCTCCCCGCCTCAGCCTTCACCATTCCCCAGAGACCACCAGAGACCCATGAGCTCTTTCTGGAGAGCCTCCACTTATTGACTTACTTATTTCTGACAGCCAAATGATGTGAAGGACAGCAACCTTCAATTCTGCTGAATGCTCTGGGCTTAATCAAGACGTCATTTTCCTCTGGAAGTTTGTCCTGACTTCTCCACCAAGTTAAGCGCCCCTCCTGCGGGGCCCAAGGGAACCCATGATCAGTTACTAAGGCTGCCAGCATCAGTTTATCTCCACCTGACCTCCGGGGCTTCCACTGTTCTTGTTTTTTAGCACATTTGTTTTGAAGGAAGAGGTAGGTAACACATGAAGAGTTTTTAAGGCTAATTCTAAAGAGTTTAATCCAAAAGACCAATCCTAAAGATTGTATGGGAGAAAACAGCCTCAACTTGGAGACCGTCATTCTCTGCACTCACTCCCCCAACCCCAGCCCTACCCACAGATAACCATTGTCACAGCTTCCTGTGCTTCCCAAGAACAGAATGCCTGCAAAGCCTAGCCTGGTGAAGCCCTCCCTTCTGCCCCTTCAGCCTCTTTCCCTTCCTCCTCCTCCCTCTCTTTAACGCAAATGATACAATATGAAGCACCATTCGGTTGTTACTTTAAAAAATAAATTAGCAATCTGCTCTGATCTTTTCACATCAGTGTATGTAAAACTGCCTCATTTAAAAAACTTGCAACATGATATATGAGTTACTCTGGTAACTCATAATAATTTTTTAAAAAAGATTTATTTATTTACTTGAAAGGCAGAGCTAAATAGAGAGGGAGAGACAGACACAGGGAGAGAGAGAGAGAGAAAGAGACACAGAGAGAGAGTCCTCTAGATTATTCCAACAGATGGCTACAACACAAAGGACTGGGCCAGACCAAAGACAGGAGCTAGGAACTCCATTCAAGTCTCCCACATGAGGAGCTGGGACCCAGGGACCTGGCCCATCATGCACTACATTCCAAGGTGCATTAGCAGTATGGGAAGTGGGAACAGCTAGGACTCAAACTGGAGCTCTGATACAGGATGCTGGCATCACAAGTGGAGGCTTAGTTCCCTGTATCACAATGCCAGCACCTAGATGAATGAGTATATATAAATAAAAAATCATCTCCGGCTTCTGAAGGCAACAGTGCAGAGCCCAGCACATAGTCTGTGGTTGATGAAGATTTGTCATGTCAATGAATCCATGAAAATCATTGTAGCCAGATGGTTTATTCAGAGCTTCTAGAATATGGAAAAGTTCAGTGCATGACCAGAGCTTTTCCTCACAAAGTGAGATGACAATATATTTGACCTGGCATCATGGAGATTGGGAAATGGCTAATACCAATGAAACCTGCTTGAATAAGGAAAGAATGGCTAAAGGGCCAGTGATGGAACTGAAATAGCTCAACTTGCTGGGATGTTTCATTGGCGTATTTGGGGTCTCGGCTGAATGTTGTGGCCACTGTGCTTCCTTGGGCTGGTTGCTCTGAGGTTTGAGTCTGGATTTGTTTCTCCTCTCTGGATTTGGGGGACTGGTAGTCAAGCATTGTAGATGCCCTTTCTACCCTTCTTCTCAGTCTGCTCTGCCCCCATAGCCTGTGTTTTAGATTGGAGCTGTGGTATTCAGGACCAGGCTAAGCTCCTCTAGCAATGGCCTGGGCCATGCCAGGGGCATGCAAACATCAGGAAATGAGTTCTCTTAAACATGTTTCCTGTCTACAGGTAATATTTAGGACAATCCATATGCCTCTGAGCCTTACTCCTTTGAGCCTCATTCACACTTACCACTGGCATGTGCCCATTGTGCCTTGAGGGAGGCTGGGTTTGCTGGAGGGCATGGTGAGAGGGTATGTGGTGAGAACTAAGATATAGACTCAGAATCAGTCCAGCTTCCAGTAGTGGAACTGCATGTTCCCCTCTTGGTTCCACTACCCACACCTTGTTCAACCCTCCTCCTTGTCCAGGGATGTGGAAGAGCCACTGCTTAACCCTGAAAAATATATTTGCGCCAGCGTGCAGAATTCAGTTGCACCACCCACACTTTCCTGTAGGAAGCAGAGACTACCTCACCCTCCTACAGTTACAAAGCATGCCTCTCATACCTGTCGGGGTATTTGTTTCCCCTGAGGACAGCTCCTGTTTGGCCCTTGAGATGGGTGGTGTTGAGTTCTATGACTCATTCATCTATCTAGCACATAGTCAACTATTCCCTCAACCAAAGGGATGGGAATCGCCCACCAAGGAGGTGTGGCTTGCCACAAAGGCTGCCTGATCTGGGACTCTTAGTCACATCAGTATTATCTGAGACATTTGTTAGAAAATGAAAATTTTTGCAGTGTTACATCCAAGAGATTCCATGGGTTTAGGGTGGGGCCTAGGAATCTTCACCTTAACATGCCCAGGTTATGCTCATCGGCACCATCCGCCTCTTTTCACTTGTACATCTTTACAAGTCTTTTTGTCCGTTTACAAGGAGGCCTGAGTCTTTTTAACTGCATGGAAATACTGCAGTCCTTTGCTCCAGACTGTAGTCAGTCTATGTGTTTCTGCTCAGCTCTTTCTCTGTAAACAAGGTCACTACACCCCAGCTCCAAAGGCCTGTGCCAGAGGCAGTGGAGCAGCTTGTTCTACACTTCAGAAGATTCTGGAAAGTCAAAGTCTTAGAGCCCCACTGAGCGTGGAGTCTGGAGAAAATTCATGATGGGAGAGGAGTGACAATGTAGGCATGATTCAGTTTCGGGTATGGACCCTTTCTTGAAACTCAGAAACTGCCTTTCCTAGCAGTGCCAAGGAGGACCAGGGGACCTCTTTATGTGTCTGTTGAGTTGACATCTACAAGAACTCAAAGAATTCTACCCCACTGGGTCGCCATGCTCAGCAACAGCCCCTTGCCTTGGAATCAGCATCCGTGCAGGTGCGCAAATCCAGACACTGTATCTACATATTCTCCATGCATAACTTTCTGAACACTTAATCAGGGTGGGCAACATCCACCCCTATAAGGACTGGTTTGGGTGTTGCCTTGTCAAGGTACTGAAAATTCAGTGAATCAATAGGTTGATTTTGAACTTGATCATTTTGTTTGGCCCATGAAGAATGTAGTAAGCATTTAAATGACCCCTGGCAGAAAAAGGTTTCCCCACCTTGCAGGAGTTTAAATCATTTCCGGATTGATTATGATGCTTAACACAATGTCAGCACTGCATAAATAGTTATACTGTGCTGAAGGGGGAGAAATGACCACACATGTTCAGCACAAAAGCATTTGGTTTGCACATGTCTTGGACCTACATTGGGCTGACAGCAGATATAGAGGGACAACTGCACAACTGTATGCATTTGTCCTCTGACCTTACATGAACTTCCTGACCTCTTACTATTTTGTAGGGGAGCATGGTAAATAAACCAGACATGGACTTTATGCTGTGTTGCTTGAAGTGGCACATAATACTGACTGATGATATATATACCCTGATGAAGGGGCAGAGTGGTGTCAGGACCTCATTAGCCAGGATTCTTTCAATTACCAGCAGTGAAGACTCAACTCTAACCAGCACAATAAGCAAAGCAGAATCGGCTCAAGAAACCGGGGTGATAAGGACTGGGTCCCCTGCATTTTGCAGCCTTTTCTTGGCCTCCATCCTTCTCCCAGGCTTTTCCCTCACACTAAGGTTCCCAGCAGATCTGCAGATATGAGAGTCCATAGGAGGAGCCAGAGAACTTAGCTCCCTGACCTCAGAAAGCATGCAAGTGAGGACATTAGCCTTGCCTGATCCTGATCCTGAGCCTGTCAGTCAAAGACCCACGTCAGCCCCCAAAAGTAAGGCAGGAGGTTAAGGCGTATTCTTTCTACTTCTGTAGCATCTATAGTGGTGTCTCTTCTGAAATTCTTGAATAATATTCCCACCATACCTCCCTCTCTTCCTATTAGTCTGGCTACAGATTTGCCGGTTTTATTTGTCTTTTCAGAGAATCAATTATTGGCTTTGTTGACTTTTAAATTTCTTCTTTATTCTAACAGGCACATTTAAAGGTATATATTTCCCTCTAGGCCCCACATTTGCTTCATTCTTTTGTTTTGTTCATTCTTGCTTCATTTATTTGGAAGTCGTGTTGCCAAGTCCATCTGCTTTGGAGCAGTTGTGTACCTGGTGGGGGTCTGAGCACAGCTGTCATGAAGGGGATGGGTATGTGAGGGGATGAGTGTGTTATATGAGGAGGCAGATGTGTTGTGTGTAGGGATGGATGTGTAGTGTGAGGTACAGGTCCATGTATGAGTCTTTCAAGTCAAAGGGTCTTGCCTCCATGATGTGATGGTGGAGCAGGAAAAAGCCTCCAATGTCGGAATTCAGTGAGAGGTGCAGCAAGTTGGCATAGAAGGCAGAGATGGTGGGCCACGATGAGACACTGTCACATGGCAACTGTAGCAGATGCCAGAGCAATGACAAATCAGCTGTTTAAGCTTCTACTTCTACAGCTACTATCTTTCTGTCCTGTTCTAAGCAAACTCTGGCCAGCCCACATGTTAGAACTCAGTGCCACCCTGGTGGAGAATGTTCTTGGGTAGCGGCTTCTGTTCACACTGCATGCTGTAGTCTAGAGCTGGGGCTACCACAAGATTGCACCTCCTGAGCTGCCATGAGGAAATAGGCATCAGATTTTCTTCTCAGTCTTCAGTCAGTCACAGGGGCTCAATCTTGTGCCCAGCCCTTGGCTGGAGGCCATGGGCACTCACGAATGAATGCTGAGGTCTCTGTCACCGCTTCCTAAAGGAGCTTGATTTGAGTGTGAAGTTAGGACTTGGCTGGGATTGTGAGCAAGTGGCGCAAGACAAGATCAAAATGCACAATGACATTAGATGGCTCAAAAGCAGCCAAGAATTCTGAGAGTTCAGAGACCTGGATGGTAGGTTTACATAGCAGGCCACTGCCATGCCATTGAAGCTGCTGGGAGAAAACAGACATCGGGTGCCAGGGGCTGCCTCATCAAGAGCTGGGCTTCTCTGCTGCCTCCCCCTGCACACACATCTGTATGTTTAATACCTGTGAGCCCGGAAGAAGTGATAAGCTCAGGCCTGAGCATTACTACCATGACCTTTAAATGTCTGTGGGTAAATAGCAGTCAGTCATGTGTAGAAGAGGGAACCCAGTGCAGGAATTGTGTAGTCTCCACAGATTGGCTAGTGGCCTGATTTCAGTCTGTCCAAAGCCCTAGCTGGCCTTGACTGAGAAGCTACTGTCTGAGGGGTGACACAGGCATGCTGTGTGCCTTTGAAGAGTTTACTGTCAACCAAGAAAGACTGCATGTGTGTAGATTAGTGACCACGTGACAGAGCATGGATAAAAATGCATATAAAACAGTGATCACATGACAGGCCATGTGCAGGCCTTTGAGTCCTACATTGGCCAACCACAGGTCATAGGACAGGGCAGAATCCTGGGTGATAGTTCTAGATAGTGGAAGACAATTCCTGGTCTGACAGTGGAAAGCATGCATTAGAACTGGACCTCCTCAGTGGCTTAGCATCAAGCTGTCAGCAGCTGTGATTCCCAGCATCTATGTGTATGTGTTTGCATGTACATATGTGTGTTTATACCAACAAGGGGATCTGGGTGCACTCCAGTGTGCCTCACCAGAGACTGCTGACTTGAACTTTTGTCCTTGTCTCATAGAGGACTTGTTCTATCTTCCCCGAGACAAAAACCAGTCATGCTCTGCAGTACCTTACAAGTCCAGAACCATGTGGGCTGGGGCAGTCAGAGAAGGCTTCCTGGAAGAGGAGTGGTTGGAGTTGGCCTTGAATGATGTTAATGGCAAAAGTGGATGAAGACCAAAGATCCCAGCTGGCATGCTGTGAAGGACTTTCAGCCTCAGGCCTCTTAAGACTCCCTTCGAATGCCAACCTTCCCTAATGGGAGGGAGGGGTTCCTCGAGGTTAGGGATCAAAGGTTCAAGGTTTGAGTTCATCCATCACAGGACTCCTGTTCCCTGCAGTGCCTCAGCTCTTCTGTTCTGGAAGCTGTGGCGTTGGAAGCCATCATGGGCCTCCTTTTTGCGCATGTGCAGTTGTGTCTGGTGAGGACCCCGCGGAGGCTGGGGCGGGCAGGGGCGGGGCGGCATTGGTGTTGTGTGTACTGGGAAGAGCAGGTTTGAAACAATGAATGCAGGGTGACAGTATTAGTTTGATCCTCCATCCTGCCAGTTACCGCTCACTGCCAGGAGCTTTTTTCCCAGAAGCCACATCCGTGGCCTGGCTGAGAACTGCAGGGCTTCATAAAGGTGGAGGGCTGCTAATCATAGCTCTGTCAGCTGTACTTGGTGCTCCAGATGGGGTGGGGGATGCTTTGGCCCAAGCTGGTTGCTGTGGTGTTGCTTTCAGAGGGTCTGACAAGTTTCTTCCATGTGGGTGTGCTTACATACTCTTGCTACTGTCTGTCTGAATTAATTGTGCGGTAGCTGTGAGCTGGACAGGTCTATTTTTACTGCACATGCTGGCCAGATTCATACCAAATGATCATTCCAGCAGCCGCCACCACCACAAAAGATTACAGGGATGTGTTTGTGTGCTTGAGTCCTCCTTGGACACTGTCCTCTCACTCCCACTCCCCCGGGGACCAAGGTTGTCTCACAGTATCACCATTTTTGATTTTGATGCTCAAAGAGATGGTAAGGCACCCTTCTCCTGTAGCCCATTCTTCTCTTTGGGCTTCCCAACAGATGGAGCTGTGTACGTGAGCAGCACTCACACAATCAAAGGTGTGTTCCCATTTCTTTACTAGCTAAGAAATGTCAGAAGCAGAACTTCCTTTTAAAAAATTAAGAATGAGATAGAGAGATCTCCTATCCACTGGTCACTTCAGTAACAACCTGAGCTGGACCAAACTGAAGCTTGAAATCAGGAATTCAATTCCGGTCTCTCACATGTGTGCCAGTAATCCAATTGCATGAGCCATCACTGGTGTCTCCAAAAGTCTGTATCAGTAAGAAGCTGAAGTCAGGAGCTGAAGCTGGGAATCAAACCCGAGCACTCTGGTGCATGATGTGAGCATCTTAACTCACATGCAAATTGATAAAAAAAAAACTGTCCCTCTTTTGGCAATTTCGATATACAATAACACAAGCTATGCTACCATGCTGTGTAAAAGAACTCAAACCCATATCTTCCTGTCCTCCTGGACAGGTAACTGGCAGGGTGGAGGAGCTGCAAGTTCTTGACCAACACCTCCCTTCTCCCTACACCTGCTGTCCCACTTCTTGTCTCAGGTGACCATCATTCTACCCTAGGTTTCTATACTTATACATGTAAGTGAGACTATGCATTATAGGTGTTTCTGTGTCTGGCTTATTTCACTTAATGCAATGTACTCCAGGTTCATCCACAGCGCTGAACATGATGGGGTCTCCTTTTTCAAGGCTGAGTCATATCCCAATATGTGTAATTTTCTAGATTCATTCATTCATTTAGTGGTCACATAGTTGTAAAGAAAAGCTTTCTGAGACCCTTCTCAGATCAGGACTGTGTAACTGGGGGTGGGGAGCGGGTGGGAGAGGAAAGCAAGTAGTAGCAGAGGCCAGAAATAACAATTTTGAAAAAGATCCAAATGGCCTTAACAACAAGATTCTGGCAAGGCTAAAAGCTAGGAACTAGGAAATCCATCTTAATCTCCCACAGGGGTGGCAGTACCCCATGTCTGTCTTTTCCCACCTTCCAAGTTGCCTTGGCAGGAAGCTGAATCAGAAGCAGAGCAGCCAGGACTTGAACCAGCACTCTGATATAAGATGCCAGCATCGTAAGTGGCAGTTTACCCCACTACATCATAACAATGATCCTAAAAGTAATAGTTTTGAAACCAACCAGGAGCTCCTTCACCTCTCATAAGAAGGAAGCACAGACTCAGCACCCCAGGGACCATTGGAGGCTTTGCCACTTCCCATTTCCCTGTCCTCTGATGAATGGTTTGCAGAAGCAAGGCCAACTTCTTGTCCTAAAGGGCCACTGTCATTGCTGAGGATAGGGGTGGAAGGAAAGAGGAGTGGAGGTAGCAGGGTCTCAACAGATGCTTCAGTGTCCAAGACAAATGAGCTGCAGCTTGGGCCCCTGGATGGTGCTCTTTAGGGTGAGGCTGGTGCTGGGCAGATACCGTCCAGTCTCAGTTCACACAAGTCCTGGCCTGGAGTGGCCACTGGAGTGTTATCACAGCCATGCTGTGGTGGCTCAAGCAGATGTGTCAACTAGCATCATTTCAAGGCCAGAGCGTCCATGTCCTACCTGACACCTGTGCTCACAGCCCTCTGGTGCCTGTGAGCTGCATGTGAGGAAGCCTGGGACTGGAGGCCTCTTAGTTGAGCATATGGAATGAAGAATAAAGTGGGAGTCTGTCACTTAGGGAAGAGCAGATATTGACCTGATGGTGGCTGCCTATGTCACAGCCCAGCATACAGCAACAAGATAAAGGGGCATGGCTGGTCTTATGCCAGAGGATAGGATAGAGAGTACATTATGTTCAAGGGGGAAGCTTTACCATGGTGATGATGTGCAAGTAAGCCTGAGTTCATTGTAGCTGATGCTTGCTGCAGTCTGTCCATAACTATGATCAACTCCAAAGAAAGATCAGAACTGTAGTACCCCTCAACTGTAAGCTGCATGTACCTGTTGGCAGTGCTGAGCCCTGCCGTGGAATGACATGGAACAGCAATGGAAATGGGAGGGTGCTTCAAAAAGCTCATGGGAGATGCATGTTATGAAAAGACAGAGTTTTAGAAAATTATAGCAAAATAAATTTATCTTTTAAGCCCATTTTTTTCATAAAATTTGTGAAGTCCTCTCATAGATTCCTGAGTGACCCTGCAGGCTTCCCTACTTCTCTCAGGTTCCCTTCAAAGTCCTGAGTCTTCTCCAAGGTAGTTTAGAGGCTCTTCAGGATGGGAGGGATCTGCCTGAGAAAAGGGGACATGAGAAGGAGAGGAAATATAGAGCATAGCTTATATCTTACCCCACAATCACACTAGGGACAGGAGGAGACAGCTGGAGCACAGCTAGGCCTCATTTTTGTGTCTGAGAAATGTTTCAGTGAGCCTGGATAGAGAACCCTGGGTGAATGGCAATCCAGATACACTCTTCCCATTGTGCTATGACTCCCCAGTTCCACAGGTAACCATGGGACCTGTAACTGCTCTCCCCTAAGGAGGGTCTCTCTGGAGCCCCGATTTCTGGGACCCTCACTTGAAGTTATTTGGCACAAATTCAGAGGGCATTGTATCAGTTAACTCCAATTGCAACTGATTTTTTTTAAGTATTTTTTTTTTTAATTTCAAATGATAACAGCAAATGATAGTCAAGGGAACCTCACTGGGCTGGGAGCTCATGGTGGCTTTTCTTTCTGATTTTTGTTATGTTAAAGGAATTAATTGTGTGTTTCTTTAACACGGATTAATTGTCTGAAAATTAATCCTGGATCTTCCATGTTTTAGGTGTAGGGGTCCAAGGACTTGAGTCATCCTCTGCTGTTTTCTCAGATGCATTAGCAGGGAGCTGGATGGGAAGTGGATCAGCCAAGACTTGAACCGATATCCATGTGGAATGCTGACCACCACACACTGCAGCTTTACCTGTTACACCATGGCTTGCTCAACCACATAATATCCTATGGCTTCCCCCCTAGTATTTCCTATTTAAAGGTGCCATAATCATGCTATCTAATTTCCCATCACCAGGCAATGCCTCTTCCTTACAAGCTTTACTCACTTGACCTTGCCCTTCCTCAAATAGAAATCCTGGTTGAGTGTGGATTATTGCTTCAGGATATGTTTCTGGACAAGGAATCCTGGAGACCATGGTGCTTTGCTTTCTAAGGCTGTTCACACATGTTGTCAAACCATCAAATATGTGCATGGCTGGGCTGCTCTGATTCCCAGCACTTGGGTGCAAGAGTCCCCTTGGAGTTGGATGAGCTATGAAAACAGAGCACACATGCGGTTGAATTGAACAGGGGTGGCTCAGCTCAGCCAAGGGCCAAGTGGGGAGGCATCGGTTACAGATCTGTTGTAGGGACAACTGGTGTGGGATCCATCACCTACAGCAGTAGTTTGCCACCTGTGGGTTCCTGAAAACACATATGACGTCATGCTGGCCTTCTGAGAGCTCAGGGAAGCATGAGAGAAGAGGCAGACAGTGTGTCAGTTGAGTCAGGGACCCACCAAGGCTCCAGGAAAAGAAGGTTTAAAGTGACTCTGGCAGGGCCATTAGAATACAGCTGGGACCAGGGGACTCACACAGGTATATGTGCTGGTGAGTACATCCAGGCAGAGGGAAGAACAAGTGCAAGGAAGGCTTGAGACATGAGGCCTACAGTAGCCCAGGGCTGCCACGCACAGGGTGGGGTCATCTGAGGATGGAGGCAGGATTCATGATCACACTTCAGTTCCTACACATCTTTGTCAATCTGCAAAACGAGGACACTTAACGATAGCACATCTCCATCCCTGTCCTTGTAAGCTGGAGGAACATGAGGTATGTGTTGAGACACACTGATGTTCCAGTTCCCACTCACCAGTCCAGTGCCGTATCCACGTACTCATCAATTTCCTCTCTGATCCTGTTTCCTCTGAATGGAGACATCAGCCACACAAGCTGTGATGCTTTCCTGTGCTTGAGCTGATGCATCTGGGCTGGAAACTGGATCCCAGATACTTTCAACCTAAGCATCCTTTTGAGCCTGCAACACTGTCCCGGGTCATAGCACAGCGTCTGCTGCTAACTCTGGTCCAGCCAAAGGGACACAAGTACACAGCCAAAACACAATGCCATAGGAGCCATATTCGTGGGACAGAGGGGACAGGGAAGCACCAAACATGGCAACAGCGCTTCAATGACCTTGAAAGGACTTTGAATGAAGAGGTAAATCTAGCATCTTTCTGTCTGGACTTGAACCTATTGCACAAGTTTATTTAATTATGTTTGTAAGTACATGGCTATGGGTGCCTTCCCGGATCCTTCAAAGTGGCAGTGAAGGCAGCCAGTCACAGAGGGCTAAATACTGCAGGGTGACACGTATGCAAGGGGCCTGCATAGCGAACGTTACAGAAACAGAAGCTCTATAGTGGTTGACAGGGACTGAGAGATGGGGGGAGGGAGCTTGTTCAAACAGCGTAAAGTTGAGGAGCATGATGCTGGATGAACATGCTCCTCCGAGAATCTGCTGAGCAGCACAGGGTCTGCAGGCGATAGCAATACACCTGGTGCTTTAAGATCTGTAGGCACATCAACCACGTGAAGTGCTCTTAGCACGTGAGTGCATGCATGTGCACGCATGTGCACACAGGGGATGGAAGGAAAATGGGAGATGTGGTGGATAGCTCTCTTTTAATGTTATCATTCATTCTTTAGTTCTATCTTTTAAGATTTATTTTATTTTTACTTGAAAGGCAGTAAAAATAAAGAGAGAAAGAAGAAAGGAGAGAGACAGAGAGGTCTTCCATCTGCTGGTCCATTCCCCAAATGGCCCAAATTGTCGGAGCTGGGCTGATCTGTAGCTAAGAGTCTTGAGGTTCTTCTGGTTCTCCTTGTGAGTGTAGGGACCCAAGGACATGGGTCATTCTCCACTG
The DNA here is from genome assembly GCF_017591425.1 of Ochotona curzoniae. Lineage (NCBI taxonomy): Eukaryota > Metazoa > Chordata > Mammalia > Lagomorpha > Ochotonidae > Ochotona > Ochotona curzoniae. Next base: position 27,390,912 of record NW_024465926.1, on the reverse strand, counting down.
CCTTTCTAAGCTATTGGCAAGAAGCTGGTATAGGTATAGGTTGCTGACTCAGCAAGCTGAAGCTGCTATGCCATGCCACCAATTCCTAGTTTGCTTTTTAAATATATATATATATATATATATATTTAAATATTTTGAAAGAGTCATAGAGGGAGGGAGAAAGGCAGAAAGGGAGAAGACAGATAGGGGAAGTAGGAGAAAGGAGACAGACAGAAGAGAAGGGAAAGAAAGACAATCTTGCACCCACTGGTTCACTGTCCAAATGGCTGCAACAGCCAGTTCCAGATTAAGCCTGGAACCCCATCTGGATTTCCAATGTGGGAGGCAGAAATCCAAAGACCTGGGCCATCTTCCACTGTTTTTCTCAGGTACATTAATGGGGAGCCGGATCAGAAAAGGAGCAGCCAGGACTTGAACCAGTGCCCGTATGGAATGCCTGTACTGTAGCTTTACCTGCTATACTGTGTATCAGCGCTTATCTCTCTTGGCTGTGGTGGCAGTGTTGTGAATGTTTGCCTATGTCCAATCCCATTAACATATATGTATAAATGCATGTGGTTCTTTGCAGATACCTTTGGGCTTCAGCCAAGCTGCTTTTTTTTTTTTTAAGATTTATTTACTTATTATGGGAAAGTCAAATTTTTAGAGAGAAGGAAAGACAGAGAAAGATCTTCCATCCACTCGTTCACTCCCTAAGTAGTCACTATGGCCGGATGCTGAGCTGATCTGAAGCAAGGAGCCAGGAGCTTACTCCAGGTCTCCCACATGGCTGCAGGATCCCAAGACTTTGAGCCATCCTCTAATGATTCCCCAGGCCACAGCAGGAAGCTGGAAGGGAAGTGAAGCAGTCAGGACCCAAACCAGTGCTCGTATGGGATCCCAACGTGTGCAAGGACTCTAGCTACTAGGCTACCACACCAGACCCCCAGACTGCTTTTTTTTTTAAAGTTTTATTTATTTTTATTGGAAAGTCAGATATACAGAGAGGAGGAAAGACAGAGAAGAAAATTTTCCATCTGATGATTTACTTCCCAAGTAGTCGCAACAGCCAGAACTGAGCAGATCCGAAGCCAGGAGCCAGGGGCTTCTTCCAGGTCTCCTATGCAGGTGTAGGGTCCCAAGGCTTTGAGCCATCCTCAAGCAAGGAGCTGGATAGGAAGCAAGGCCACCGGGATTAGAACAGGTGCCCATATGGGATCCCAGTGTGTACGAGGTGAGGACTTTAGCCTCTAGGCTACCATGCCGGGGCCCCAAGCTGCTTTTAAAATTGGTCTCAATCAGAGACATTATTCCTTTTTCATGTCAGGGTGAACTCCAAGTCAGGAGGATTCCAGGTCATTTTTCCTCTGTACAAACTAATCTAAAAAGCAAACATCCCTTTTTTTTTTCAAGTGGAAAATAAAAGAGTCCTCTATTTCTTTGGGTGGCAATTCTTTGCAATCCTGAACTTCTGGAAGAGTCTTGAGTAGCTAACCCAATGCTAGTGTGAATAAAGATTAAAGGGAGAGAGTTCCCACCATTGCCAAGACAGTAAGAAGCCCAGGGAAAAAGGGCATTCGCAGCTTGAACAGCTCCTGGCTGATGGGATGGCTTCAGGGATTTGCTCAGGAGGTGGATTTCCTTGAGCCACGGCCCTGTCTTCCAGCTCTCATCTGTCTAGCGGAAGAAAGGAGGGATGGAGAAGGTCACACACGTTGTTTTCAAGATCTGCTGCTTCTTCTGTGATGCTGCCCACATATTGAGTGAACATTCTCTGCTGGCTTCAGTTACCTAAAGAGATTCCTGGAAGAAGTTGGATGTGGTTAAGATGAACTAATGTTAATCAGAGAGAAAATAGCAAGTGTTTCTGGACTGAGCTGAATGACTACAATAAAGCCCAGAGGTCATACACAGCTAAGCAGCTGGAACCACGTATCTGTGTTGCCAGGAAGCTTGTTGTACACCTTCTGTGAGCTGCCTGTGTCCCAGTCTATGCTGGGGGGAGGTTTTGCTTATGACTTGGCTTCACTGATGAAGAGCAGAGCTATGAGTACCTACTGTGTGCTAAACATCTGCTGTGCGTTAAATTCTGGGCTAAGTGCTCATACCACTAAATTGCAGATGTGGAAGCCAAACAGACAGGACAAGCTGCCATTGGACTCAGGATGTTGAGGAGGCAAGACTGGAACCCAGCACTGTGTTATCTTCAAAGCTGGTGTTCTTAAATGCATCCCCACAGGAGAGCTTGGTCTTGACTGAGAGTCTATGGATCAGAAGGGAGGTTGTTTTCACAGGATGCCTTTGCCAGGCAGTGAGGCATAAAATGTGTAGTCTAAGATCGGACAGCACAGAGTCCAGATGGGGTTGGCTCAGGGGCAGCTCCCTGGCAATGAGTCATTTCCCTAGTGGTAGAGTCAACGACAGGAGCTTGGAATCGAGTCAAGCTGCCCACCTTGTGCTTTCCACTTCTCAGACTACTTCGAAGTTCTTCTTTAGAACTTCAATGGGAATCTCCAGCTTGAGTCTGTAAGATCCTTCTTGTGCGAGGAGGGCAGGAAATGTGGATAGAGGGAAGACTATCTATAAACTGAAGCCAGAGTATCACTCAGTTGATTGGATAGGAGATTGGACATCCAGAGTGTGTGTGCCCTCGAGGCCAGAAGGAGAACGGGGTGGAGTTTTAACTCCCAGGCAGTGGACGGCACCCATGCCATTTCTCAGGATCCTTTGCCTTGCAGCGTCCTCAACCCCAAACCTGAGAATCAGATGGTCTTTCTATTGTCTCTATTTCTGGTGACTTGGCCTTCAGAAACTCAGTGTGAGCAAGGCATCTGGTCTGGAACTCTGCTCCAAGCTTCATGATTCTCACCAGGAATCTGTTCTATTGCCGATCATAATAGTGGTTTTAAAGCTAATAAAATTCAATGTTGATAGCTACTATCCTATATTTAAAAATATGCTACATGTCAGAACCTGTCCCAGGTAGTGTACATATTAGATCTCATTCATTCATCAAGGAAACACTATTAACATTAATGCCGGCCCTGTTTTCCAGATGAAACAACAGGTGCATGGGGAGAGAACTTGCTCAAGCTCACAAATGGATTCAAACCCGAGTGTCTGACCTAGTAGTCCTGTATCTGTTCAGGATTACAAATAGCTCAAGAATGTGGGGAAGTACCAAACTGGGGAGCAAAGCACGAGGGTGGGTGGTCAGGATCAAAACCACATTGCTTGCTCTTGAATGAAGCACGCTCTCACAGACACCAGAGACAACGGGCCTAGGGCAGCTTAGTGGATCTAGCAGCACTCGCTCAAGATGCCTGCTCAATCAATGCCAGGATCCAGCTAAGGTCCAGCACACCCTAGCAAGTGACCCAGGCCTCTGTGGTTGTGGTGCCTGGCCCTAGAAAGAACATAAAGATGGTGATCTATGGTAGGAGGCCAAAGTGCACCATCCTCCCTGGAAAAGGACACTGGAGGTCAGATGGGCTGGGTACTTCCTGCCTGGGCAACTGCCCTCCTACCATTGCACAAGAAGAAATCTTGTAAGATGGCATCTTCATTTCTTGAGTTTGCAACCTCTGACCCAAGGAAACGGAGGCACTTAGTATCAGTCACCCTGCAAGAGCTGCAGGCACTGCTCACCGAATGTTTCCTGTACAAGAGACTGAAGTATTCCTCCACCTGCATCGTACCATTGGACCCCTGCTACAGCTCCAGGAAATTATACAGCATGGGAGTTCTGACTTCTAAATTAGGATAATCCATTCTGCATCCACATTGTCTCCCTGTACTGTGATTCAGCGGCCTTTGAACCATTTTCTTCTCAGAGGAACTTGAGCCAATTTTCAGTTTGGTCACATCCATGCCAGCCACATTGGCTGACTTTCAGATCCTGGAACAGACCGAATTCTTTTCCTTCTTGGAGCCTTGTGTATGTGGTTCTCTCCCCAGGAATGCTGGGGAGGAAACCTCCCTTCCTTCTCTCTTCTTCCTCTCCAGCTCCTACTCATCCTAAGATTTCAGCTTAAATAAATTTTTTCTCAGAGAAATCTCTCTAACCCACACTCTGTCTTTGAATGAAGTTGAGATTTCTTTTCATGACACCTAATTTTGTTTCCTTCATAAAACATATCTCAAACTGTTCATCTGGTTTCACCCCTGACTCCCTCACTTTGCTGGACCATGAGGTCACTGGGTGGGGGGGGTCTATTGTGTCTACCCTAGGCATGCCCTTGGTCCAGCACAATGCCAGGCACAGAGCTGAGTTCACTAGGAGTCTGTTGAATAATGGATGGATGGTCAGCAGAGAGCAAATAAGAGTCATCTGGAAGTCTCCCCCTCTCTATATATCATCACTAGTTTTTGGAGTTCAGGCTTAAATATAAAGATGATGGAAGAAATCCTTTGAACCTTTTGAAAAAAAAAATGGTCAAATAAGGTGGTAATCAAAATCAGATTTGCAGTCTAACCAGCATACAAACTCATAACTGTCTGAGGCTTTCAGGGACATGGGCATGATGCAGGGAGTGTAAATGACCGCTCAGTGAGAAGCAGGCCAGCTGGGGCTGTCTGGGAGTTTGTCTTGGAGAAAGAGGCTTGTGCTACTGTGCTGGCTTAACTGGTGGAATAACTCAATCCACAAAAATCAAGACTTGAAGAGCAGAGCACACTGTATTTTGGTTGGATGAAGGACATTTCTGGAAGTTTCCACATGGATATAGCTACACAAACCCAGCTGGGAGTTGTTTGAGAACTTCTGTACAATAGAAATCTGTCTAAATGCAGCCATTAGCTCGGTTATGAGCCTCATTTATGATCTTATTTACTTAATAATTCAGTCTTTCATGTCATGAATTTTTTGTTAGAGATGTTCAATTAGGATTTATGACCAGAGTCTAGAGAAACACATCGCCTCGCATCTGAGGTGGGTGCCAACTTTCTTTTATGGGTGCTCCTTGGGTGGCTGCCAGAACATTTGGAAGAAGCAAATTTTAGTATTTCTTCTTCCTTTGTCCTCGAAGCCTGGGAGTGCTGCCAGTTAGAAAACCTCCCCAAGTCTACTCAGTCCTTGGTGTTGGCTGCAAATAGAAATGGCTGCTGTGCTCTTTTGCCACTTCCTGACCAGTTCATCTGAACAAAGCTTTCCTACCCCTCACCATCTCCAAGGACCTCCTCTCAGCTCACCCAGGCATGAAGAGTTCTCCCATTAATGGGGGTCTTTCTCTCAATTACTCTCATTCTTCATTCCTGTTGCCACCCCTTTTACAAGATCCAAAGAATTTATCCTAAGCCCATCCAAAAAGATACTCAAAAACTCTTTGATCAACCCCAATATTCCATCTGGGCCACACTCCATTTATGTTTCTTGTTGACAGGTAGCAGAACTACATGGTGTCCAAGTAACACAAAGAATATTTAAGTGGCTTTAATTTTTGCTGGAGAATTGAAAAAAAGAAAAAGTGAGGAAGCAAGAAATTCAGGTGGCAAAAAGTTGGCCCAATCTCCCGGTCAAGGTAAATGACTTCCAGCCGTTTTGGGTATCTGTCTCTCTCAGCTAGAGATGGAAGCATAATAGAAGAGTTTCAGATGGGCTTACTTGAGTGGACAGAGATCACTTTAATTGATAGTTCCACCAGACTATGTTTCAATGAGAATAGGGGTTCCCCTAAAACACAAGTTGTCATTGACCAAAGAGAGGGGGATTCATTGCGGTTATGCAGGTAATGGCAACACAAGGAATGTTTGGCTCAGCAGGTAAGCTGCCACTTAGGACACCTATGTCTCATATAGAAGTAGCTTGGTTTGTTTCCTGGCTCTCTGCTTCACTCTGGCTTACTGCTAATACACACTCCAGATGCAGCAGGTGAAGGCTCAAGTACTTGGGTGCAAGTCGGGAGGCCTGGATTGGGTTCCTGGTTCCTGGCTCCCACTAGGTCATGGTTCAGACATTAGAGAAGTAAATCAGCGAATTGTAAACCCCATGCTGTCTTTTCTTGCCTGTCTCTGTGCGTTCCAAATAAACAAAATGAATAAATAAACTGAAAGCATTTTTAAAACTCAACACTTAGCTTGGCAAGGAGAAGTTCTGTTATTGGAATCTAGCTCTGGATTCTTGAAGAGCTATTATTTGCATATATTACTCATTCCATCCAATGGTGTCAGATAGCTAGAGTTATTATCCTCGTGTTATTGTGAGGTCACTGGGAACAAAAAAAATATAGAGTAGTGTTCACAAAGTCCCACTACAAGAGGCAAAGTTTCTGTCTGCACTCAGTGTTATTTCGCTTCTTAGTCCTTATCCACCCTTATTTTAGTTTAAAAAAAAAAAAGAGGCTGGGAAATTTTTGAGTTGTGAATGATCTAGGGAACATGCTTCTCCAGTACTAACTGGCAAATGAAACTGACTTAGATGGAGCAGAAAATTTGTTTGAAAAGCTTTGTCCCATGCGTCAAGAGGCAGGAAGGGATAACTTTGGGACTGTTTCCTAAGCTGAGATTCAAGGAGGCTGTGAAAGTTAATGAGCAACAGCAGTTCTTCTTTCTGATGCTCAGTGAGGTTGTGTGTATGTGTGTGTGTGGGTGTGTATGTGTGTGCATGTGCGCACAGGCTCGAAGCCACCCTAGCTCTTTGATGAGAATACAACAATTTGGTTGCCTCTCTTCTTCAGAGTCTATTCTTGGCCACAGGTCCTTTCCTAATTTGTCAGAATCAGCCACAACTGGTTAGATGGACCCATAGTTTTCACTGAGTCAATAACAACTTCCCTTTCTCTTGAACAGAACCAGTATTTAGAGTTTCAAACTAGCAGGCTATAAGTGTATATACCTGGTCAATGGCTGAATAAATTGTCTGTGGCATGTGTGTTACAGTGTGATATGACCCCCCACCTGCCTTTATAGTATCATGCAATGCCTGGTTCAGAGGTTTGTAAGATTCATATGGTCCCTCGAGGCATTTGGGCTTACATGCCTAGTGGAGTTTATACTAGCTAATGTTTTTAAGCTCTTATTTGTCAGACTGTTTTTCAACAGTTAGCTCTTCGGCCATTCACAGTAGCTTAATGAGACAGAAATGATTGTCATTCCAGTTTCGGATAGGAGGATACTGAGGATTCCAGATTAGGATCTCACAGGTAATCCTGTATCTAAACCCAGGCTTGTCTCCAAATCTGTATTATGATGGTGCAGGACCAAAAGGCAAGCCAAACTGTCTTGCATCTGACATTTTGGATGAGCAGGGAGGTCACATATCAATAGAAAATGGAAACCCGTGTTTTCCCCAACCAGGGGACAGAGCAGATGTTCTGAGTGAAACAGACAGAAACTAAGCAGTGTTGTACAAGACAGACACATAGCCTTGGACCCTGGCTGTTTAATCCTGACTCCCTGTGGTCCAGGTGTCCTTGGCCAGTCACATCTTAAACAAGCCTGTTTCTCACTCTATTATCCCTAGCATCATTGACTATTTTTATGTTGTATATGTGTTCTCAGGGACAGTCAGTAGCACCTTTTTTCCATCCAAGTCACCCCACGAATTCTGGAAGGTCCTCAATGGAAGATGATTGAATCTTGCCAGTACTTATGACTTTGAAGCAGCTCTCACAATATCCTGTCTGGGAATGACACTTTTTGTTTCTAGAAAAGCATTTGTGGAAGCTTACTGTGATTTTGAAACTCGAGGCATTGCTTCAATCCATATCCTTGGTAGCAGAGGCATGGTCGACTCTTTGGCCCCAGGAAAAGCAAACTCACAGACCACCTACTGAGGACTGCCTTCCCCAGCTGTGAGTTCTCATTTATGATTCTGTGAGCTTGTTCACGCCAAGCAGTTACAGTGTGCGGCTGTGACTTCTTCCACACTCAGTTTAAGAGTAGTGAATGCTTGAGTCTCCATTACCACGTGATGCTCTGACCCATGATGTAGGCTTCTTCAGGGATTGGAAGGAAGGTTGGCCTCCATGACTGAGAGAGGCAAAACGAGGGAGTGCTCCATGGTCAACATTTTGCTTCATGGGATGTGAGGAGCATGGCAGGAGTCAGAGAGATTTCCTTGGGATATGGCTAGCACCAATTGGAAATGCCTAGTAGAGCTGCAAACCAATAAAGAAAACAGGAACCACCTTTGTGCATCAGTAACCCTATCAACTGTTAAAATAATCAGAAATGAGTTCTGTCTTCCACAGCAAACTCGAACAATTTTGTGTATCAACTTTTATCTGAGGTGAATTTCCCAAGGAAGAATGTATGTGCAGGTACAAAAGACCCACTTACACCAGAGACTCAAGAAGACTCCCAAAACAGGGGCTTGGAACTGCAACGTTGGGCACAAGAAAGACAAGCCTCATGCCAAACCCTTACCCACATCATCTCTTTAAAGCCTTACCATGACCCAAAGAACTAGGACTATTGCTATCCCATACAATAGACAGACAACTGTCACTCAGAGAGGTAATTACCCTACTTGGGACTTGCGGTCCTGAATCTGACCTGAAGGGGATGAGCATAACCAAGAGGCTTTTACCCCACAGTCTTTATTTTTCATGCTAAATTTCTCACTTTATTTGTTTTTATTCAAAAGGCAGAGAAACAAACAGATCTTCCATCCACTGTTTTACTCTTCAAGTGCCTATAACAACCAGGGCTGGACCAACCTGAAGCTTTCCTGTGGGAGGCAGTGATGCAAATACTTGAACTGCCACTAATGTGCATTCACAAGAGGCTGGAGCCAGAAGCAGAGCTGCAGCTCAAATCCAGGCACTGCCACGAGGCATGCCAGCATCTCAACTGGCATTTTAACTATTATGCCCAAAAACTTTGCAAATCCCAGTCTTTACACATAAGAACTTCGTATGCCCTATTTTTTCTTTTTAGTTCGCAACATCTGTCCCATGTGCCTCCTCTTTCCCGCTTCTGCTTGGGTTCCTAGCAGCCCCTTCTCCATCTGTCACCTGCCTCCTGTCTCCTGAACTACTCCCCCACTCACCCTCTCCACATAGCCATGGTCACTGATCGCTCCAGCCATGATCCCAAAGCATGTGGCAACAGCACAGGCCCTCAGACTCTGCTTATCAAGTTCCTACCTGAACCCCTACTGACAGCTCTTGCCGCTCCTCAATTCTGCAACACCTCTGGGCAGTGTCCAGGGAACTGGGTCAGAACTGGAGCAGCTAGGACATGGATCAGTGCTCATAAGGGATGCTGGCACCACAGGCAGGTAATTATCCCACTATACACCATACCAGCCCTGTGTCCTCAATTTTTTATTCATTATTCATTTCCCTTATTCATTCATTTTTTGAGTGTCTTGATGTTTATTTGTTTTTGTAATGGGTTAGGTCCTGTTCTATTGTGGGTACAACAAAACATGAGCCCAAGGTGGTTAAGTTCAAGTTTAGGAGATAAGCCACAGAGAAAGAAGATGAGTAAGTAAGACTGTGACAAATGTAAGCAACACGGTCAGCAGGATGTGCCACAGAGGCTCTGGAGAGACAGGTGCTGTTTGAGTCTGGAGTCCAGGCAGCAGGTCCCTGGGAGCCAGTGTCTCGGTGATGGGGATTGGGGGAAGGCTGCCTAGAAGGGTGAGAGATCATCTTCATCCTTCAGTGCTCTGAGCACATTGGCTGGTTTCCCGGTGCTCTTCCTTCTTCTTCCTGACATTTCCTCCCCCAGGTCAGACAGGAGTCTTTAGGAAGCAAGAGACTTAGCAGCCAGACTTCATAAAACCTAGTGAGAGAGGCAAGGCTGTTTATTTAACTTGCAGCGTTTCTGCCCAGGAGGGAGTGCTGGCTCATCTTTCCCTTCCCAGGGGACCATCCTCCCAGGCTCAGAAGTAGTAAGTCACCTACCTGCAAGAATATTTGTCAATGGAGCCGAAGGTCAGCTTCTAACTCTCTTTTGTCACCTGTCCATGTCTGCCCCAGGCCTTCTATTCCACCAGTTTTCACCTTTGCGATTCTGGGTACCGTTTTGTAACTGTCTCCGTTGACCTTTGCCAAGACATGTTTGTAAGCACGCTTCATTTGTCCTCTGGGCTCTTGGGATCCAGAGAAGAGTTAGCAGGCAGCTCAGACACAAGGCGAAGCTCCTTGGCGATGGGAGTTGCTTTTCCTATTCCTGGGAACCTCACTCACATTCTACAGAACACAAGAAGGGCAAGTTAACAGCTGCCATAACCTCCCACCCAGCAGGGGCCATTGGACTGACATTATCCACAAATGCTGTCTGCAGGGACTTGAACCTGAGAAACCAAGAACTGAAAATATCCATTCCTGAAAAGGTCCAAATTGCATTCAAACCAAATCTCTTTATAGATTTATGGACCGAGCCAAGGTAATTTTCTTTTTTCTAACATCAGCAGAAGACCCTAATACCCATGGAGCCAGGATGAACTTATAATGAACTTGAAAATTGCCTGAAGCTTTTGAATCGCAGACTGAAAATTGTCCTTGAAATAAACTCCAATAAACCTCGCTGGGCTGTGCTGGTGCCCCTTCTGGTCCGCTGCCTGGGGCTTGACCCCATGGAATTTGTACAAGCTTCTTTGTAAAGCCTTTCCCCAAGGTGTAGTAACACCTACCCATGACACCCACTCAACTCATCCCCATCAAGGAACACCGCAAGCCAAGGAGCCATGGATACCCACTTACCCCTCTCCCCAAATCAGAGCCCAGAGACGGAAGGCCAATTGCTGTGCTTCAGACCAGGCGTTTTACTGCATCTTCCACCAAGACAATGGTGTTCAGTCTTGGTTATATATCAGAATAACCCAGGAGCAAGGGATTTTTCTTACTACTGGAGTTCACTCCAGAGTCCCACCCGATAAAGGGTTCTGTCCCCACTGGCCCTGGCTAAGGCCAGAGCCTGGCCTGAAATAAGCTGAGCTCACTCCATTAGGCTCAGAGCTAGGCGTGGTGAACCTTTTGCTGCCCCAGCACTTTGCAACCCCCAATCACAACCCCATCTCCCTAGCAATAAAGTGGGGGAGCTTGAGTCTGTTATCCTACTTGCATAATTCCTCAATTTTGGAAAAAGAGCAATAAAGTTCTGTGAGCTCAGAGACTTTAACTATTTATCTGTCAGCTCCTGTGTCTGCACAGCCTGGCATGCGACAGTGCATGATAAAGACTTGCTGCAAAAAGAAATGAATGAAAAAATAAATGAATGAGCATATGTCGCATGCCTAAGAATTGAAATTCCTTAGACATGGAAAATTTGGGACTGATTTCTCTCTCCTTTTTTGCAGGGTTCTACTATAAAAATATAATAGTCTATTTAGGGAGACACTGGAATACTCTTAGAGTCAACTCTTGATTTTGCTATGTTCTAGCTGTTTGATCTCTAGCAACATGCTTGTCATGTATGAGCCTCAGTTACTGCATGTGTTAAAGTGGGATAGTAGTGCTTATATAACAATACATGAAAAAAAAAAAACCTCAGCATAGCGGCTGGCCTATAGTAGACCAATGTCAATAATGATCAATATTATCACAAAGGGTGTGTGTGTACTTGGGTCTGCAGTCATCTAAGAATCATAACATTTTGAGTGAAGCAGCTGTTTTGTTTATCCTGCAAGTATCTGTGACCGTCTCTGCTCCCCTTGACAACTCTCTGCCTGGCTCCTCATCAGTTCCTAAAGAGTTACAGTCTGTGTGTTAAGTGTCATATTAACACTTTCTTCTTGGTTACCAGAGTTACCGCTTATCAACAGCTCTCTGAAATTCTCCACACAGGTGTTCTGTTGCCTTTCTCCCAGAACCATCTACTTAGCAAACCTCTTGTCTTGTTTGCTCTCTATTGTTTTTTTATTCCTTCCAGTCACTGATGTTATGTCTGTCTCCTCTGTTGTTTTTTGGTTTCCCACATTCCTTTAATTCTTTGGCAGGAATTGCAAATGGTTTTCATCTCATTTGCCAGCTCAGGTGGCCCAGGAGAGCTGTCCTGAGGCTTCAAAGGACACGACTGGAGGATGGGAAACAGCATCATTATTGATTAGTCATGTCTGTCACTGACACAGGAGGGCAGGTACAGCTGTGTGTGGTCGCCTTTTCCCAACCTTATTTGAGCAAAGAAACGCTATGACTCATCGTTTTACAGCTTCACTCTAAATCTTAGTGCAAAATCAAACGTAGGCTAAAATGTGAAGTTAAATTGTCTAATATAGTATACCACAGTTGGACAGGTGCTAAAAAATGATTTCTTCTCACCTTCTCTCCTAGCCAGAGAGAATATCTATATTCTTCTGTCTTTAGGGAGTTGGGAGGCCTTGGTGAAGAATGTTTTTCCTCTCTCTAGAAAGCACACGCTGTAACAGAAAGATTGTTCCACCTCTAACACTGAATCTGCTGAGAAGTCTCAAGGATCTGTTTGGTTAGGATAAAGTCCAGACAATGCAGGCAAGGGAGGCCTCTGCAGTAGGTCCACCCTGAAAGATCAAACAGGGTCACCTTGCCCTGTCACCCCACATCTCCTGGCTTCAAGGGGAGGTGACATCCAGGTAGGTGGACAGAGGGCTTGGAAATGTCCATGCCAAGTGCTAATGCTGGTGTCACGTTTTCTGATGGCCCTGCCTCTGCAGCCCCGAGCCTGGAACTTCACCCTTCTGCTGCTGCTGTGGCTCATAGCCCAGACATTAAGCACATCCAGCCCTGATCTCTGGGGTGTCTTACTCAGAGTCCTCTCCTCTGTAAAGGGAAGCAGCCTGCCAGGCCACCCCCTCTTCGGTCTGACTCTTTTCTTGCAGGCATCACCATGGCCAGCTCTTCTCTGACTGTAGCTCCAGAGTCCTCTGTTATCTCTTGGCCTTGGAGAAGCTTCTCCAGGTCTCCATGTCTCAGTGTCAAAGTGGACATCACCCTGTAGGAACTACTTCACAGGATTATGACTCTAAGACTGAAGCAGTCAGCACAGAGGCAGATCTGAAAACAGGGCCCGGTCAGTGGAAAATGCTGAAGCTGTCGACCTCTTCTGCCACGGGAAGTGATTTGCACCTTTTTCTGTTCACTCCCCACAATGTCCTGACATCAACTGTGTCAACAGAGTCTTTGCCCAAGGTGCGAAGCTGGACACCAGCTGTTTTGGCTCCACATCCAGGACTCTGTGTGATGTCACCCGTGACTTTTGGTGTTTGTTCCCAGCCCACTCTCTTGACTGATTCTGTTATGCAGGTGACTTTCTTTCCCAAGGAGGAGCTCCTCAGCAGCCTGAAATCTTGACATTCTCCAAGGCAGACTGGAGTATGCAATTCCATTTACATCTGTAAACATGTGAAATGGACACCTTGCTGTTGCTTGATGACGTGGCAACCTTGGAGAAGAGAATGGATGAAGATACTTTCTCTTTTATCCTTGGATCAGATGCATTAGTCATTTCCCACTGCTATCCTAATATTGAAACTGGGTAATATATAAAGAAATGAGGCTGACTCGGTTCACAGATTGGGAAGCTGAAAGACCATAAGGCAGCTGCTTCTTTTTGCTCTGGTGAGGGTCTCGTGGTGGATGCGCATTGACAACCCTGAGGGATTGTTAGGTCCGAAAGATCCCCTAACCACGGACAGACAAGTTCCACATGCAACATTGCTAAATCAAAGAAACTACTTCTAGCTTGAGCTAGGGTCCATGTCTCATCCATCGCAGTGGAATCTTAACAAGGACCCCGCCTGTCTCTTGCAGACTGTTCTTATTCCCTCTTAGTCACGTATAACACATCTCCAGCAAGCAGTTCTTATCTTGGTACTGGTATAGGCCACATTCCATTTGCGGACATGCGATGCCCCTGTTTGGCCCATCTCCAAGGTTGATTCCCCCTGCCCACTCCATCACTCTGAAGAAAATGAAATTTTGAAATGAAGTGAAATTTAGGCCTACTCCCTAACCTCAGGCCTATCATGGCGTCAGTCCTGTTCTGTACGCAGCAAAGCCAAGCAATGATTACAGAAGCCAAATATAGCGGTTATGATAACAGTTAAGAAACTCCTTTATCACTACTGTTGTTAAGAGTAAATACTGCCACCCAGCCTTGCACCCCCAACTCCACAGGATCACACAGGAGCATGTGCAAGTAGGAGAGAGCTCATGGTGACAGAGAAGGCCACAGCATGGGAGATCGTCTGGCTGTTTTTAAAACATCTCTACTCCTGTGGGATCTGACTAGGTCTATAGTCATCACTCTGACGGCATTGCCCAGGGACCTAATCACTTCCTATCAAACTCTGCCACTTTTTTTTTTTTTAAGATTTATTTGTTTGGGGAGGAGAGACAGAGATAAAGATCTTGCAATCACTGGTTCACTCCCCAAATGGCAGCAATGGACAATCTGAGCCAATCTGAAGCCAGCAGCCAGGAGCTTCTTCCAGCTCTCCCTCATGGGTCAGGGTCGATCCCAAGACTTTGGGCCATGCTCAACTGCCTTCCCAAACCATAAGCAGGAATATGGATGGGAAGTGAAACAGCTAGGACATGAACCAGCACCCTATGGGATTCTGGCATTTGCAAGTTGAGGATTTAACCATTGAACTGTTATACCAGGCCCAACTCTGCCACTTTTCAAAATATTTTTTTTAAGATTTATTTATTTTTATTGGAAATTCAGATATACAGAGAGGAGGAGAGACAGAGAGAAACTTCTTCCATCCATCTGTTCACTTTCCAAGTAGCTGCAACAGCCAGAGCTGAGCTGATCCAAAGCTAGGAGCCAAGAATGTCTTCCAAGTCTCCCACATGGGTACAGGGTCCCAAACCTTTGGCCTGTCCTCTGCTGCTCTCCTAGGCCACAAACAGAGAGCCAGATGGGAAGCAGGACCACCGGGACATGAACTGGTGAGAATTCAAAAAAAAAAGTTTTAAAAAAGATTTATTTATTTATTTTAAAGGCCAAGTAACAGAGGGAAAGAAAGAGACACAAATATGCACACAAACACGCACAGAGGTAATCCATTTGCTGATTCACTTCTCAAATGGCCACAATAACTGGGTCTGGGCCAAGTCAAAGCCAAGAAACAGGAAACCCACTGAAGTCTCCATGTGGAATACAGGGAACTAAGTATTTGGAACATTTACCACTGGTTTCCCAGATGCATTAGCAATAATCTTGTTAGGAAGCAGAGCAGCTGGGACTCAAGCTGCCACCCCAATAATGGTATATCAGCAAGTGATGGCTTCCTCTGCTGTGACATAACACTTGCCCCACACCTCCAACGTCACCAAACTCAGGACCAAGCTTCTAGAGCATAAACCCTTGGAAGACACTTTCAGTACATTTGCAAAACCATAGCAGTGGCTTTTTCAACCTTTTCCAGCTTGAGGCCATTTCATTTCCTTTGTGACATCACCCTGGTTCCTGATGAAGAGTCCATCTGTCACCCACAGGAGTGGATCCTGAAGCACCCACTCTTCTTGTTTCCAAAGGCAGAGGTCTCTCCCAGAGCATCCTTTCAGGCCTTGCCCTTGCCCTTCGTCCCTCTCCAAGCAGAGCTTGTCTGTTTCTTGCCATTGCAGAAATCATCTGCTCAGCCCTCCTTGCGTTTATCCCTCAGGGAATACACATCTTCTTGCCTGCTAAGCTGCAATTTTACAAGATCAGCGTCCCATGGGGAGGCCTGCACTTGTCCAGTTCTGCTTGTGACAGGCTGTCTGCTGAAATATTTGCATCTAGAAACTTCTTGCTGTTGAATAACGAAGTTGTATTCTCTAAATCCAGTTTACTGGTAGTAAGCATGATATTTTACACCCCATCTGCCTAACCCTGTGTCTATCTCTCCATTAATCTGAACTCAGGCAGAGATGAGAGGTAATGGTATTTATTCACATCTTCACATCCCAATGACTTCCATGACTCTTAGCCTGTGTGAATACCATGTAGTTGGCTCTGTCCCTCTGTCAATTGCTGGTTGCTCCAGGGCTGATCCAGCAATGCATTTCCATCCTTTGGCCCACAATTGGGCACCAACGTCAAACAGGCTGTCCCTGGATAGCGACCAGGTGCTTTTGAAAAATGAAGTTAAATAACATACTATTGAATGATTAATGTGTCACTGAAGAAATATAAAAGAAAATCAAGACTCTTCTTGAAGAAAATGATGATACGGTATGATCTGTGAGTCATCAAAGAATGTAATCAGAATAAAGTGACAACTTTGTTTTAGACACTTATTTATTTGATAGGCAGAGAAAGTAAGAGAGAGAGAGTCTCTTGCATTTACTGGCTCACTCTCCAAATAGCTGCAACAGCCAGGGCTGGGCCAAACCAAAGCAAAGACCCAGGAGCCTCATACAGGTTTCCCATGTAGGTTCAGGGACCAAAGAATTTTTTTTACTGCTTTTCCAGGTGTGTTAGTAGAGAGCTGGATCAGAAGCAAGACAGCTGAGACACAAACTGGTCCCCATTATGGCACTGCAGGCAGTAGCTTAACTTACTGTGCCACAACATGGGACCCAACGATACTTGTTCTAGAACTCAATCTTCCTCTATTTTTTCATTTACTTTTCCATTACTTGCCTATGTATATTAGAATATAATAAAAAAAATGGCAACTGGAAATAAAGTATGCTGGTTTGGAGACAAAATATTTTGAAGTCTATGTGTAATTTTTTTCATAATGTACATTTTCCATGAAAATTTGAAGATCCTTTATATATTTGCACAGTTTTTATACTCATGGAAAATGTGCAACCCTATATAACCATCAATGTGCATATACCATGTGAGCATTTAAGATACATAAGAACATATGTAGCCATTAATGTGCATATGCATCAATCTGCGTGAGCATGTGTGTGTGCACATGTGAATGTATTTTGAATAAGGAAGAGGAAAAGAGAATTCCTATTTACATCAGACTGATTCGTAGGGAAATGGGATCTAAACTAATTAACTGGAAATTCTGATTCCATAAGTTACATAGCAAAGCAGACATCCCTTATAAATGATCCACTTTCCAGGAATCAGAGTCCAATAAAATTCTTTTAAATGCATATTACACAGTATTTGTCACAGCCACTGTTGCAAGCATCCATGAACAAGAGGAACCGTTCTGGTTATTTGCATGTCTGGCTATTTGACTCAGGATGGAAGGGAGCTGGTGTCTCTACCTTTCTCTTCCAGCTATCTTGTGACTGTAGCTCTGTCTACTGCGTGTGTAATTAATCGTGGGCTTCACTAATGCCTCCTAAATTAATGCAATTATCAGTGTCTCTGAATTACCACCTCCGTGCACACACGGCTATCAAAACACACTGTTGACAGATCTGCAGCCAAAGCAGCGATGACAAGTTGGGAGTGATTTTAATTAACTTGTTTCTCCTAATACAACAGTGAGAAAATACGGATTCTCAGCAGCTCCAGAGTAAACGAATCAGGGTCAGGGTTGGGGGTGGGGGTGGATGAATCAACAGCCACAAAGTCTTTTAGAGAGCAGAGGCCTCTGAAGCCACTGGCTTTGTTTAATTGCCACAGTTGGCTGGGGCTCAGCCCTGGGCTGGCTAGCTTGACCTTTGCTCTTCCTGACAGAGGGGCTGTCTGTGGAGCCTCTGGTTCAGGTGGCTAGGAGCTGAAATGCAGCTGAGTCACCCTCGGGATCAGGGCAAGCATCTTCCTTTTCACCCCTGTCTATTCTGAAATAGTTCTTTCAGTGTTAAGCCTGAGAGCTAAAAATAAGAAAAACAGGATTTTTTTTCTTAGTTTTGATTTGTTTTACATTGTGGCTTCACTTCTACTACTTTTCAGATATCTTAAAGGCTGACAGCATGATCTACAACAGCCAGGACTGGGCCAGGCAGAAGCTGAAATCTGGGTCTCCCACATAGATGTCAGAGACCCAAGTGGTTGAGTCATCCTCTGCTATCTCCCAGGGTACTCATGAACAGGAAGCTGGAATCAGGAAAGGAATGAAGACTTGAACCAGCCTCCCCCTATGGGGTGGGGGCCTCCCAAGCAGTAGTTTGATCCCTGTACCAAAGACCTCTGTCCATAGGCCTTCTGGAGAGATGCTCTTACAACAGGGGGCTTCTAGTTTTGCTTCTGCTGTTTATCTGTTAGCTCTCCATCTGTTACCAGCTACCTCCCAGCACACCCAGCAGCAATCCAATGAGAAGAACATACTTGCAGCCCTGCAGGAGGACCCAGGCTCCCAAAGAATGTCTTGTCTGTGGCGAGGAGCTGTCCTTCTGTCAGGCTGTTCCATCACCTCTGCAGCAGGACATCCTGTCACAAAGAATGGCTAGCCTGGCATCTGGTAACTTGGAAGAAAGGGCGGTCTACCTGGGCCACCACTTTGCGAGAGTTCCAAGTGGAAGGTGAGTAACTCCCACACGATCTTTGTTCTAACCTCTCTCATGCGTCTCTAATCTGGTAGGGGAGAGTGTGTTGTCGGTACACAGTAAGAGAGTTGGACTGTCAACATTAGCTTCCCTACTGAGCAGAGTATCTCTCCAGATTACCACTGGTCCCATGTAGATGAATTCCTCTGGGAAAAGGGACCCACTCATTGTAAAAATCATCATTGTCACTAACATCTGAAATCCTACATAAAAGTCAACTTCACCGTGCTGAGCCTCAACTGGAAAGTCTAGCCAGGGTTGTGTGGTGGACCAAACCCTAAACAGGATTTCACACAGGAACCCCAGGGGTCATTGCTATTGTTACACTGTTGCAGAGGTAAGGAAGCGGAGACCAGAGTGAGAGCAGGATGCAGAGCCAAGGCCCGTGGCAGCCTCCTCTCTGGCAGGGCCTATAAGCCTGGCATGCTCTTGCAGGGTCTATAGACCTCACCTTCTGCCTCTGGGAGCCCTCAGTCTCCCCAGCTCTCTTGGGATGTTAAATGACTGCTTAAAGTGTTGCTTCTCATGCACAGCAGCCTCTCTGGTCCCTACTGTCACCAAGGGGTATACCTAAGTCCCTTTGACAAAAGGAGGAACATGGCTATGTAGTGCCTGTTGTCGTCCCTAACCTTGCTCTGAGAGTTGCCTTCTAGGGAGCTGACCACCTAGCACATCCTGGCCATAGCTGGTTAGACCAGGCACCAGGAACCCACATAGCCAATCATCAGGCAGGCCAGAAAGCCATAGAGAAGTTTAATGTGAAATCGTTGCACTGAACCTGTAGCATATGGTGCTGGTTCAAGTTCTAGCATATCCCATGTGTGCTAGTTCAAATTCCAGCTGCTCCACTTCCAACCCTGAACCCTGACTTTCAATCCAGGTCCCTGCTAATGCATCTGGGAAAACAGCAGAAAATGGCCCAAGTCCTTTGGGACCTGCACCCATGTGGGAGACCCATATAAACCCCTGTCTCCCGACTTTGACCTGACTCAGCCCCAGCTTTTAGCATTTTGGGGAGTGAACCAGCAAGTGGAAGATCTCTCTCTTTCTTTTTCTCCCTCTCTCTTTAATTTTGACTTTCAAATAAAAATGAATACTTCAAAGCCCTTGACTGTGGTAACTGAGCCATCACATGTCCCCTTTCAATGTCTTTGAACTTGGGCTACAGAGACTGAGAAGTTGGCAGAAAAAGGTAGAGTCTGAGATTTTAAAAAAGGCCACATAAAGATAGGAAGGGTATTGGGGTAAGACCCAGGGAAGATAGGCCTGCTGTGGTGGCAGTAGAGGGAAGCAAGGGGAAGCAGGGAACAAGATCCACAGGAGAAAGGCCTCTGGACTGGGCGGGGATGACTGGGAATACTGGCTCCCAACTGCTCCTTACCTGTCCCTGTCTGACTAGGGTCCAGCTGTAGGGCTGGCCAGCTGTGATTGTTCTGCCCTGCATCCTAACGTTAACTCTATGGAATCTCTATAAGGCACTGAGAAGTGTGTATTGCCTCGGGAGCCAAAAATGCCTAATGAAAGCATCTGGCAAGTCCACACTCTGAGGATGGGTTCAGCTCATGATATGGGGCACCAGGTGCTCCTCCTGTCAGTGGCATCACCTCCCCAGGGCCCTTCCTGCTGAGCCATCAGCCAAGGAAACTTGATGTGACTTCTGGAATCTCACCATCTTACCTGTCACTTCCTGTACCCTGCCTGATCTCAATCTGCCTCCATCCTTCTCTCTCTCTCTAGAGTGAGACTTCAGAGCTGCTCACGTCAGATGGCAGAAGCAGCGATGCTTGCGAGTGTCAAAAGCATGGAGGGTTTTTCCTTGCTATGGGGAGAGCCAAAGAGGAAGACTCTGGCCTGGAGACATCCATCCAGCAGCTCCCACCACCAACACACAAGATTTGCTGGCTGGTCCCATCAGTCCTTATCTGAGACAGAGGCTTTCCGAATATATGCCTCATCAAGCTGCCTTTGGGGAGTGCAAGGTCCCTGGGAGTCTGAGACTTGCAACCACAAAGTCCAGGAGAGACCTGCAATGACTGTGCCCGCCATGTTGGCTTAGCGCTTGTGAGCAACACCTGGGAGAGACTCTCTCTGCTCAATGGTCTTTCCGAGACAGTCACCCCATATCAGGCTGCCAACAGCCACACAGACACAACTACCCAAGTTCCCTGTGCTCTCCAGGGTTCTTGTACTTTGATCTTGGAATCCAACCTGGTCTATCCTGATCTGGAAAAAGACATTGTGACAAACATGCGGAAGAGTCTGCCCACAACCCGGAAGAGGCAGACTCAGGCCAGGTATAACCGGAAGAAGCAGTTAGGGTTGTCAGTTCCAGGCACCACTGGTTTCCACTGGTGAGTGGAGGTGGCAGCTAGCTGTTCAGTCCCTCTTCTTGGGGTACAAGTTTTCAAGAGAAAGCTTTTCCTGAATCTGGTGGTGGGGCACCTGAACATTTTCAGAATTCACTTGGCAGGCATTTCCACCCAGATGGTGGACAGTAGGCAGGAGCATGGTTTCTATGAAGGGAGGCCAAGGTCAGATACCAGAATAAGGGACTTGAATGCAGGATAGCCACAGCACCACCTCCCTACCACCACGCCCATTCTCCATGTTTCATCCTTCTCCACTGCCCCTTGCTCCCATCATTCCCTGGACATCCTTCCCAGCATTCTTCACGATGCCCTGAGCTCTGGTTCCCATCTATCCACAGGAATATAAGGCACAACTGCTTGGGGTCATGGGCTTAACAACAGCCTGGCTTTGTCCTTCACATCCTCTGTCATTCTTTCTAGTGTCTGCCTGGGTGGAAACTCTCCCCATCTCTTCTTACCTCAAGCCATCTTTTTACCTGGGGGCCCAGTCTGGCCAGCTGTAGGTCCTCGCTACATGGGAAGGTTCTTCAAGACTTTAGATTTTGGTTCTCTGTGTAAATACAAGCTGGTCGAACACTGGGAGTGTTCCCTTGGAGGGGGCTGTTTGATGGAATGAGGGCTAGAGAGACAACAGCTTTGTCATTCTGGGCCCTGGAATGGATGGCTCACCTGGGTGTTAGGCAGGTGCTGGTGAGAGGGGATTTGCAGCACTGAAGGGAGGCGTGGTACTGGCAGATAGATATGGACAACAAGGTAGCAGAGGGGAGAGACGTCACAGGTGACATGGAGTCCAAGGGCCCAGTTCTCAGCTAAGAAACCCAGGATCCCCCCTTGCAGGCTTTGCCTCCTGGTCCTGGCCAGTCTTTGGATCTGATGGGTGCCTGCCAGTAAGATGAGATTGCCTCTGCATTTCCTCTTTATGCCAATGCCAAAGGAAACAATCCCGAAAACCTGTCACCGAAAACAGAGGAGATTTATTACTTCTAGCCAGGGAGAAGCTCGTGACAAAAGCAACACCACACGTGCCAGTGAGGATGGGAGCCCTGCTCACAGTGTCCTTGGCAGCCTGTCAGGGCCCATCAATCACCGCTCCTGTGGCCCAGGCATCAAGGCCACACAGGGAGTTCTCCCAGGGCACAGAGCCTGGAAGGAGAACGCAGGGTCTCATCCTCAGATGGAGAGAGGTTTTAGGTCTCTGGACTCTAATCCCCCCCTCCCCTACAGCTGGTTAGGATTATTTCTGCAGACCTGAGAAATTGCCACTCTGCTGTGGTCACTTCAAAGTGCAAATGGGCTAACGTGAGGGTCCCTGCAACCAGGAAGGACTGGCCGAGGCAGGTGCTTTGGAAGTCTATAGAAATCGGGGAGACTGGGCTTACTCATTGTCTTTCACAGTCCTGGCTGTGAAGCTAGTACATTTGGGAGTACAGAGGCAGTTAAGAGGCAAGTGACAAGCAGAGGATGAGGTGGTCTCTGTTATGTCTTTGAGATCCTGCTCTAACACCTCTTTAGGATGGGCACAAAGATCAAGGGTCAAGACCAACATGTGATGGGACAACACCCCTAGCATTCCAAAGGGAAAGTACCAAGTTTATCTATTATTTATTTATTTATTAACTTTTTCCATTTTTAATTATATTTTTGACAATCTTTACATAGTTTTTTAGGGTAAAAAGGTTCAAGGGCTACAGGAAAGTGGGTAAGACTATTATTTCCATATTGTTTCCTTCATGTATCTGAAGTAAAGGGGGATATTATTTATTTATTTTTAAGATTTATTTATTTGAAAGGCAGAGAGAAAGAGAGGAAAAAAAGAGAAGAGAGAAAGAGGTCTTTCATCTGCTGGCTCATTTTCCAAAGGGCCACACTAACCAGCTTTGAGCTAAGTCTAAGCCAGGAGCCAGGAACTCCATCCAGGTCTCCCACATCGGTGACCAAGTTCTAAGTCTTTGAGACACCTTCCTTTGTCTTCCTAGGCACGTCAGCAAGGAACTGAACCTCAGACAGAGCAGCCAGGACTCAAACCAGCATTCCCATATGGGGTACTGGCATTGCAAACACAGAATTAACCTGTTGTACCACAACACCAGCCCCAGGTGCCAAATTTTTAGATTATGTGTGATCGTGTTTTTACGGAGTGTTAAAAAACACATCATGATTTAAGCAACACATTTTTATATATGTGTGTCAAATTACAATGTGCCCCATAGATGGGCACAATAGTCTACAGCATTACGATTTTTTCCAAAATAAATTTTTAAAAAGCATAACCCATAAAGCAAGCCACTTAGAGTCTGTGACCATCTAAATGGATCTACCTCTCCCGCTTGTGGACTCAAAGGTGGCACAGAGAAGATGGATGATGTCCGAGAAACTCTGGGATCACCAAAGAGCTGGTCATAAGGTGATTCTGCAAGGACAGGGAAGAGGGTGGTTTGAGCTGGTTAAGTCTCTCCAAGCAGATTAAAAGTCCTTCTTCGATGTCACAGATTCTCATCTAGCCAGTCCCTCTACTCCTGGAGCCAAATCCTAGTTCTCCAAGGCTGGGGAGCATCTTATACTCCCCTAAGCTTATCCAAGGATGAAGGACAAAGGAAAGGCTCAGCAAATACCCAGAGTGGCATGAACCATTCACATTCAGAAAGAATGAAATATACAGTTAAGACTAATACATTACACAGCAAAACATTGTCATCACAAATGCCCCTGCCTCCATTAGGCAGGACACATAGGGAGTGGTGGGGGAGACGGTAAACAGGGAAGCCTGTGTTCACCTTCCTGGGGCAGCTGCTCTTCTTTGCAAGCTTCTTGTGTCTATGAGGGAACATGCACCCAATGGTGCTACATCTTCTCACTTGGCTTCAGAAAGCCTTAGATCTACATTTTAAAAAATTTACAACTCTCATAAAAAAACTTAGGCAATACATCCAAATATAAACACACATACACAAAGCAAAGCATCATGGAAAGCAGTCCACACACACCTGCTGGCCAGGCTGAGTATGGAAACCACCATCATAAAATCTCTAGATGTGCCTTTTGGGTGGGAAAGCATGGGTTCAGGAAGGGAGGGGTTATGCAAGGACTCAGTGCTGGGGACAGCAGATTGTTCAGATGCAGGTGGGCCAAGTGCAGTGACTGGCAGCAGCCATGCATCTTCCAGAAAGCTGAGACACACTTTCCACTCTCCATGGTGCTGGAGTCCCCACACTTTATTATCCAACCCAATGAAAGAGGCTTGGGAAGGCAAAGCCAGGCATCATGCCTGATGGGCACAAAGCAAGTGACTTCATGTTCTCTCCTCCTTGTTAAACTGTGGAGCAGCAGAAGGAAGAGCCTCCCTAGGGCTCAGTTGACCTGACCTTGGCAGCCTGGTAACAGACAGGAAAGGGGAGGGTGACAAAGGGCAGGAGTGGTCCTGAGATGGAACCCTTCAAATCCCCCTGCTCTCCATAGAGCTCTCGCATGAGGCCAGCTGATGTTTGTTTGTCCACACATCCAAATGGGAAAATCAGCAAATCATTTGGTGGGTGGAAAGTAACTTGATCATTGGGGGGGGGGGGGGGGGCGGGGAAATCATGGCCTGAGTACCCAGAGCTGTTTGCTATTTGAGTGGGTGGCTCTTACTATCTTGATAATAGAGAGCAGCTGATACACACAGGCATCATAGGAAATCAGCCCTCATCCCAGAATGAAGGCTGGAGGCAGTAGGGGGTGAACAAAGGAACTGAAACTGATTCTGTCAGGGCAAACGAGGACTTACATTCTTTTGTCCAGAACTCACTTCTCAGGCCTGGATATCACATGAATCATCTTTGCACATCAGCTGCCCCTGTAGCCCCCTCATTGTGTGCAAGTTGCAGCTGACAACTCAATGTGGGTGTGGGTGTGCCTTCCAGCTTGTACAACTGGGGGATCCTCCAAAAGGAGAAAGAACATGAAATTAAGTATGAAAGTAAGTGTGGAGTTGTAATCTTTCAAAGAAAAAAAAATTGTCATGGATAAGAAAGTTTTAAACTTCAATGAGCACTAAAAATGTCACAAACCCTAGAAAAATACACGCATGTTGATAATAATTAACTGTAGCACACTTTGAAAGAACTTCCTTATTTTCTCACACTTTTCTTCTACACGTATTGTCTACATGTATTGTCCCATTTTTCTGTAGAGAAACTGCAAACACTCTCTCATATAAGCAAACTTCCATGCTGATGAGGTGCTCCTTCGTTTCCCATCATCCTCATTTGAGGATCCAAGAGGCGCGGACCTCAGACTTCTTTCTGATGGTGGTGGGAGAAGGAGGAGTTCATGGGAACATTCCTCTTATGACATGACCATGACCTTATATCTTCAGATCACAGCCCAAAGTGAGCCAGGAGGGATGTTCCTGGAAGTCTGAGCCAGATTGCTGAACACTTGCAGCTTTTCAATGTCACCAACGTTGGAGGAACACACTGCAGTGTGGAAAGAAACCGCAGTCTTGATGAATGTGGTTCAAACACCTTACTTGTGCGTGTTTTGCAAAATTATTCAAGAATATTAACACATTGCTAGGGCTTCCCAGGGCTCAGGAGAAGGACAGGACATGCAAGAAGCCTGGGGTTTCATCAATCTCATGGCGATTCCACTTCAATCCTCCACTGGACTCTGCCAGTTATTTTGTCCAGTCCTTCATGCAACTCTAAGCTTATCAAGCCTGGCCAAGCAGAATTTCAGTCATGCCAGAGGCAGCCTGCAAAAGCTTTCAGGGAATCACTACCCTATCAAAGCTATGATCCGAATCTTGAGATGGCAATGGCTAGAGCTGGATTGGGTTGAACTAGGAAAAACACCCTCTCAGGAGTGGCAACAGAGCCTTGAGACATCCAGGTTCAGTGTTTCTCAGTCTATCTTGCAGGACACTAGTCAGCTCTTCAGACAACAAAGTTCATTGAACACCTGCCAAACACCAGACACGGGGCTAGGCAACAGAGCCACAGACAGGGATAGTAAGGCCAAACCTCCTGTGTTACTTAGCATAAAATTCAGTGGTGAAAGCAGGGAATGAGAACAAAGATGCTTGAAAAGTAGCATTGCTTCTAGTTAGTGTGAATGGCTTGAAGAAGAGATTAAGCAAAGGCTACTAGTAGAGGAGGTTGAGGTTGTTGAGGCAGGCCAGTGTTGACATTTGATTTGAGACCTGAGTAAGGAGCAGGGACAGCCCTGTGAAGCTCTGTAGGAGTGGTCTGGGCAGAGGGCCCCAACTCAGTCTCAGGGTACTGAATGGCAGGTAGCAGGCCGTTGGGGCAGAGCCAGCAAATAACTGAGGAAAAAAGAAGATGACCTTGGTAGCAGGTCCATGGCCAGTGTTGGAAGGGGTGAGGATTTTATTCCAATTGAGTCTACGAAGCCACTGGGAGGTTTCAACTAGGGATATGATGTTATCTGTGAATGTTGATCAGATGATTCTGGTTGCCGGAGAAGCATTTCTATGGGTTTAGGAAACCCACTTGCAAGCCAGTGCATCAGTCCAGCTGGGAGATTATGGTCACTGGCCTGGGTTAGAGAGGTGGAAATGGGTTGTGGAGAAGAGAAATACTTGAATTCTGCATGCATTTTCAAAGAAAAGCCATTATGACAAACACTTGGACTGCATGTAGATTGTGTGGAAAGCAGGGGAGTCAAGGGTGATATGTATCATTTTTGTGTTTTTTTTGGCCTGGTTTGCTGGACGGGTTCTGGAAATTGGAAAGTTGGGGCATCCAAGCTGACAGCAGGTTGTGGAGGAGAGTTTTCAGTTGCTATAGAATAAGTGACCTTGAACTCGGTGACCACCAAACTATGAGAATTATGTAGGTTGGGGATTTTGGAGTGGCTTGATAGATGCACTGGCTTGAGGTCTCTTGTGAGGCTGCAGTCTGTGGAAGGCTAGATAGAAACTAAAGTTCTGTTTCCAAGGGATCTCTCCCGCAAGACTCAGTTTAGTGGAAAGTCTCAACTCCTCTGCATACAACTCCTGGACTGTCTTTATGGCATGAGAGTGGTAGTTGGGGTAAAATGGAGCTACCAAGTTGTTGTTTTTTTTAAAGATTTATTTTTATTATTTTTTCATTGGAAAGGCGGATATACAGAGAGGAGAGACAGAGAGGAAGATCTTCCATCCGATGATTCACTCCCCAAGTGAGTGCAACGGCCGATGCTATGCCGATCCGAAGCCAGGAGCCTCTTCCGGGTCTCCCACGCGGGTGCAGGGTTCCAAAGCTTTGGGCCGTCCTCAACTACTTTCCCGGGTCACAGGCAGGGAGCTGGAAGGGAAGCGGGGCTGCCGGGATAGAACCGACGCCCACATGGGATCCTGGGCGTGCAAGGCGAGGACCTTAACCACTTGCACCACTGCGCCAGGCCCGCTACCAAGTTGTTTTATGGCCCAGGCTTGAAAGTGACACAGCCAACTGCTATAATACTTTATCGCTTGCATAGGTCAATTTTATTTAATGTAGGATGGACTGTGCACCATGAGGCATACATGACTTCGTTTTGCATGTGCCCAAGACTTCATCAGCAGTCATCACCAAAAACATAGTTCAAACCAGGTTATAGCTAAAAGCAATGCATTGGCTCACTCTAAGGAACAGCACAGCACATATGGCTGAATGTGGAAGCTCAAATGATGTGACAGGCACAGGCACTCAGTGTCAATTCTCCCCTTCTCTTGGCTTCCAGTCTCATACGAGTCAATTCCCAAAGGTGACAAAAAGGCTACAGCCTCTCCAACATCATCTCCTTATGAAGTCAAAGCCAACCAAAAAGGAATCCTTTCTGCTCCCTATAGTTTGGACGAAACTCCTGGGCTCAATGTTATTCTAACTGACTGACTTAAGGATGATGGGATGATGTGCAGGGGGCCAGAGCCTTCGAAAGTATGTGATTAAGACAGGATGGTGGTCTCTATTCTCTGTAGGCTCAGCGATGGCTGATACCTGCTCCCTGCCCTCTGGAGCTCCTAGCGTCAAGAGATCAGACACTTCCTGTAGATGGACAACTAACGTACAAGCCAGAATCAGAGTTCTGGAGGGGCTGAAATGAGGTTGAAGAGGCCTTTGTAAGGCATTGAATCCTGCTTTGGAGATGTCCCCTGGGTTAGTGGACACCTGAGCTGGCCCAAGAAGATAATAAAGGGTTCATCTGAAGAGGTGGGAAGGGAAGGGTGTTTCAAGCAGCAGGCATAGCCTGAGCCCAAGTCAGGAGTCAGGAACAGCGAAGGGGTGGTAAGTGGAAGAAAATGGAAGGAAGCTCCTACTTTTGGAATTACAATAGAAGCAACAGTAACAATCTGGCCCGGAAACCAGACTCAGTCATCAAAAGTCTACCCTGTCATAGAGGAGAGCGTTTATTTTCTATGTGGTCCTGGGGAACCAGTACGGGATGAGGAGTAGGGGGTGATAATCCCATCAGATTTGCGCTCTCAGCAGATTTCTCCAGCAAAGCGGAGAAGTGGGTTAGCTACAGCCATGCCTGGGTTTGCGGACTGGGACAGTGAGGACCCATGATGGTGACGGATCAATGGGATGAAAGGGTCTGTAGGAGGATCAGTCCAATGAGATTGACAGCATGAGGGGCTTAACAAGGCAAGAAGAATCCACCTGCTGGTGCTGCTGATTGGCAGGTAGGGGGAAGGCAGATACACAAACTCCTTGGGCTGGATGTTGGGTGCTGAGAGTCCAGGTGGCCCCATTTCCTGGAAAGAGTGAGTCCAGTTTTCAGAGTTGTCCAAGAGCCCTTGCACATGTCCCAGAGGGCCTTTATAAGGAAGCAGTACAGTGCAGTTGATAATTGGAACAGTGGGTTCCAACTCATGCCAACAGTAGGGAATGGCTACACTGACTATAGTAATCCAGCCTGTGGAATATTATACAGCAATTTAAAAGGGAGGCAAAGAGTCTGGTGTGGAATGGTAGCTAAGACATCTTCAATAGGAAATAAGTGAGTTGTCAAAAGATGCACATACTATGATTTCACTACAGTTAAGTCAAAAAAGTCACACATATCTATTTGCATATTTCTAGATGGATGTATGCTTATGCAAATGCATTTTGAAAAAGCTTAGCAAAGAGCAAACCAGTTGATAATGGTGCTGGCCTCTAAGGAAAGGCTGACAATAGGGAATGGCTCTAGAGGACATCAGCTCCCACCCTAACGCTGGAAAGTTGGCAATAAAATATTGGGGTTGGGCCCGGCGCGGTGGCGCAAGTGGTTAAGGTCCTCGCCTTGAACGCCCGGGATCCCATATGGGCACCAGTTCTATCCCGGCAGCCCCGCTTCCCTTCCAGCTCCCTGCCTGTGGCCTGGGAAAGCGGTCGAGGACAGTCCAAAGCATTGGGACCCTGCACCCGCGTGGGAGACCCGGAAGAGGCTCCTGGCTTCGGATCGGCATAGCATCGGCCGTTGCACTCACTTGGGGAGTGAATCATCGGATGGAAGATCTTCCTCTCTGTTTCTCCTCTCTGTATATCCGCCTTTCCAATAAAAAAATAATAAAAATAAATCTTTAAAAAAATAAAAAAAAATATTGGGGTTGAGCTGAGAGCCCAAAAGGACCCCATGTGCAATCACACAGCTGTGAGCTCAGAGGAAATTCAGATGGCAAGTTGGACAGGGCTTCTTAGCAAACCTCTCCTGCCCAAAAGCAAAGTACTGGCTTTCATGGGGTTTTCTCATTTCTTCCAGCTCCGGAATTCTCAAAATTCTAAACTGTGTCTCTAAACCTGCCAGCCTTCCTGCGCATGGGGCAGAAGACCCTCGGCATCAGAACCCTGCTGCTTGCCTCCCGCTGCCCCACTCCCAGCAGCCTTTGTGACTAAGCACGGGGGTCACACACGGTCTCCTGCTTCTCGCATCCAGGTTGCTAATTTAGCTTTGCTGGCAACTTCTCAGACTAAAGGGAGGCATCAAGCAAGAAGGGGAAAAGCTGCTGGAGACTTTCCTGGGACTCACGGCTAATAAAGTTGATGAGACTGACAAGTCGCTCCTGCTTCATTACTGACAGCTGTGGCCTCATTGTGATTTATCACCACTACACCTACCTGAGTCAGGCATGGTGATTAGCCCAAATTAAAGCTCGGGTGACTCAGAAGAGCGAAGACGTGACAGCGGGATAGGGGGTGGTAGTTGCTGAGGCAGCCGCTCAGCCCTGGTGGGTAGGAAGACCAGCCCGGGCACATCTACCTGGCAGTGAAACAGGGCCCCAGCAAGTGTGGGATCCTCCATTAAGGAAGCTCTGAGAGGCCTACAGTTTACTTTCTGACCATGGAAGCACATCCTTCTGTAAAGCTTGTGGGTGTCACATGAGGCTCTGCCAGTCTCAGGCGTAATAAATCTTAACCAAACACCAGCTCTGTGAACTCCTGGGAATATGAGTAAAATTCTCTCCCATCTGAGGCTGTTCAGCTTTTGGTACCCTCTTCCAGATACACTGCAGCTGGATGATGACATAACAGGTACAGAGTAGGCAGAGGGAAATGAGCCCCTCGGGGAAGGCTGGATCACATCTATGGACCCTCAACAGCACTCAAAGGCTCCTGAGCACACACTGCCCCAGGAGTGACCACTTAGCTGCAAATTTTGTCAATTCAGCCCTGTTCCTTTTGTTTTCTCCTGAGTTTGTGGTTCCAGAGACCTGGAGAGACTCACTAAGAAGCACAGAGAAAGTCACATAGTGGCAGGTATGCAAGCCTGGTCAGGATAGGCCCTTGGAGGAAGTTCAAGTAATGGCTTCTTATGATCCGTGCCCAGTAGATCTTCAGGAATGCCCAACTCCAAACTGAGAAATTCCTGGAGAAAATGAGTGGCACCCTGATGTTCACTTGAGTGGCCCAACTCCAGGAAGAACATGTCATGCACAGCCCCAACACGTACCGAGGGCCCAGGGCTTGGTGGCCTATCCTTGAGGACAAGTCATGCCTTGAGCCTTCAATGCTTCATGGGAACTTAGCCATCCCCAGACATGGTTCCTGAGCACAGCTGGCACTCAGTGAATGCTTCTGAATACGTAAACAATGAGCTGAGCACGAGAGTGAAATTCAGAACTAGATGGCTAGATGCTGGAACAGTGAAAAGAGAGCTCTTCTGTAACTTAGTGCCTCCCTGATTCTCTGCTTGGTCATCAAAGCACTCAAACATCAGACATCTAAGAAAGGACTCTTAATTTCTCTCCCATCTTCCTTGTCTCAGGAGTGGGCAACACAGCCATCAAGTGAAACTGAAGAGCTGTATTTGGCGTTTTATGATTCTCCTCTAGCTAGTTCATTGTGTGCTTCCATTGCCCCTGCGTACCAAATGTATTCCCGTTTTTTCCACTTCTAACTCTCGACTGTCACCCTGTTTCAAACGTCCATATTTCCTGGGCTTTCTGCAGCAATCACTTCCTGTGTTTTCATTCTTCTATGTTCCCTTCCCCCTCAAAGAGCCCATCATTAAGGCATCAACTTAAAAGATCTTAGCAAAATAGCAGTCCGAGACATTGTTTCCCATTATAATTTCTCATTATGAAAGTCTGGAAGTTTCTACAAGATGCTCATCCTGACTGACCCTTGTCAGACCACTTTCCCCTTATTCATTATACTCGGGCCTCCCATACCTTCTTCTTGACTCTGAGCCGGACTTGCTTCCCCTGCAGACCTGTGTACTTGCAGTCTCCTTCACCTGGTGGGATTGCTCCCCAGATCATCACATGCCGTGTTCTCTTCATTTATATCTCAGCTCGAAAAAATTATTTTCTTCCCCATTTTTCTTTTTCCAGGTTTTTTCCCGATTTCTAGTAACACTGTACGATTTTCCTTATAGCACTTTCATTCTCGGATATGATC
Organism: Ochotona curzoniae; assembly: GCF_017591425.1. NCBI lineage: Eukaryota > Metazoa > Chordata > Mammalia > Lagomorpha > Ochotonidae > Ochotona > Ochotona curzoniae. The sequence goes on along the minus strand of NW_024465926.1, from coordinate 27,359,400 downwards.
TCATTTACTTGTTTGATGTCTTTCTGCTCCCTCTTACCAAAACATAAACTCTCTGGGAGCCAGTGTTGTGGTGCAACAAGTTGAGCTATTGTTTGTGATATCAGTATGCCATACCAGAGTGCCAATTAGAATTGGCTGCTCCACTTCTAATCTAGCTTCCCTGTCTCTTTGCATCTTTTACCTTTCAAATAAATATGTATTTTAAAATCAATGGAAACTCTTCACTTGGGCTGCCAATATGCATATGCAGGGTCTAGGGTAATGCCTAGTACAGTATAAGTGAATGTTTACCACTGAATGTGTATTGCTTAGAAGGCAATTGCTTCTATCAATGCATGGATATGAAGGCTCCACAGCCACACTTCTGCTCCTTGATGAGTGGAGCTTAACCTTGATGTCAAGGGAGTCAGTAACATAGCAGCTGGCTCAGCAGGAACAAGCCCCTCCCTGCTGTCCACCTCTCTGGACATTCCCAGCCCTGCCAGCATTTTCTGTTGGGTGAATACAGCTTCATCATTGAGCCCAGTCCCCTTCTAGAACAGGCTTTCATTGGAGTTTCCAACACTCAGATCTCTAATTCAGAAGTTTCACAGGCTTCCTAAGTAAAGCCATGCCAGCCTTGAAGGAGTCTAAATTGCAAGAGTCAGAAAGTTAAATTTTCATCAGAGAAGATAAAACTTGTTGTATTGATTGTGTGGGAGAGGGAGGGGAAGTAGAACACTGCCTGAAGCTCCTACTTCTGTGTGATTATAATCAACTCATATTGGAGGTTTAGCTTCTGTTTCATTACACTAGGGAAAAAAAACAGATCTACCTTAACCCCTCCTCCACCATCTAACACATCTGCAGGTGATATCTATAACTTCCCCATAAAAACACTATTTTCCTTATTAAACTCGCACTGGATGAATCTCCGTTGGCCTATTGATTTGAGTATTGGAATGTGCATCAAAGATATGAAAATACAAATTGTTGTTTCATAGAGAAATGTCAATCCTTCTTTTTTTCAGATTTATTTTTACTTGTAAAGCAGAGTTACTCAAAGAGAAGACAGAGATATTGTCCATCCACTTCTTCACTCCCCAAATGATTATAGCATCCAGAGCTGAGGTAGTCCGAAGCTAGGATCCAGGAGCTTCCTTCTGGTCTCACACATGAGACCAGGCGACCAAGCACTTGGACCATTCTCCTCTGCTTTCCCAGGCTACCAGCAGGGAGCTGGATCTGAAGTGGAGCTGCTAGGGCTTGAACCAGCGCCCATATGAGATACCAGCCTGGCAGACAGATGCATCAGGTCCATGAGTCTTTCTATTGCTTTGTCTCTGGGATTCTGAATTGTCCCAAACTTTCCTAGGATGAGGCCCTAGTTCACTGGACTTGTTTAGATTGGACTGTTGTCAATAGTCTAACAGATCATGGTATCATGGACCCGTGAGACTGAAACAGAGTTGAGGTCCTGCTGTCATTTTCTATATCATGCCCGAAGAGTTCATGTTCACTGCACCTTTGCAAAGTGTCCTAAGCTGGGGTGTTTCCTCATCTTGTTTGTGCTAATTTTAGCTCTTCGCGGTGTGTGTTTTCATCTCAAGCATTGTGTGTTTCATCTTTATAAGTTTGTTTCAGTCTCTTACTAATCCTTGTTTTCTTAATGGATTCATGTTTTTTTCTAATTGTGAACATAAATCCATACTAACTGTTCCTATATCCTTATGTAATATTGATATCACCAGTGTTATTTCTGCATCTCATTCTCTGGGTTGGCTTTCTTTTTGTTAAGCTCGTATTTTCCTGATTCTTTGTGTGTCTGATAATTTTCAACCAATGTTGGACATGGTGAGTTTCATCTAACTATTAGCTAGAGTGTTTTTTTAATTCCTTCGAGTGCTTTTATGTTGAGACTTATTCAAGTGAACTGAAAAGAATTTGATCCTGTTAAGACTTTCTTTAAACTTCATTAGACAGAGAAAATTCAGTTATTAGCATAGAGCTAATCTGGCCTGGCTGTGGGGACTACAGCATGCTGAGTATTCTACCCAATGGCTAAGAATTAGAAAACTTCTCCTGGCTTCATGGGAATGGGAACTATGTCCAAACTCGAAGAATGGCTGCATCTGCTCATTTCCAGTGGTTCTCTCCATAATGTTGGGCAGTGTCTCACTGCTAGTGTCTCACACACTAGTCCAGTACTCTGTGAAATATAAAAGATACAAAAGAGGACTCCCCAGAGTTCAATCTCTGTGCATGAAGGTCTCTCTCTCCCCATTTCTTTCTCAATATTTTTTTTCATACAAAAGTCAAAGTTACAGAAAGAAACAGAGAGGGAAAGAGAAGTCTTCTATCTGTCAGTTCAGTCCTCAAATGTCTACAACAGGATTGGGCTAGGCGAAGCTCAGTGTCTCCCACATGCCTAGCAGAGGACCTAGCACTTGGGCAATCTTCTGCTGTTTTGTCAGGCCACTAGCAGGGAACTGAATCTAAAGTGAAACACTCAGGACACAAATTAACATTGATAGAGAATCCTGGTATTTCAGGCAATGGCTTTACCCAGTACACCACAATGCCAGCCCCCATCTTAACCATTTTTAAGGCTACAGGTCAATGGTGTTAAATACATTCATAATCTTGTGCTCCCACCAACAATATTCATTTCCGTGGTGCTTTTCATTTTATATATTGTGAACTTACAGTTTACAACTTCCCCACGGCAAGTTCTGTCTGTGAATTTGACTACATGGAAGTATACAGTGATTTTCTCTTTGTGACCAGCATATTTCATGGCCTAATGTTCCCAGGATTCTTTGTTGCACATGACAGAATTTCTTTCCTTCTTAGGACTGAATGGTATCCCATTATAAGGATGTTCTATATTTTGTTTATCTGTTCTTCCACTGATGGACTCTTAGTTGCTTCTGAGTTTCAACTATCATAAATAAAGCTCTTATGAATGTGAGTATAGATTGCTTTTAATAATTCACAGCATTTGTTTTTTCATTTATTTATTTATTTATTTATTTATCATGAATTATAATACAGAGTTACAGAGGAAGGAGAGAGAGAGAGAGAGAAAGTCTTCTGTTTTCTGATCCACTTCCCATAAGGCCACAACAGTTGGAACTAAGCTAATCTGAAGCCAGGAGGTTCTACTGGATTTCCCAAATGGGTGCAGGGCCCCAAGAACTTGAGCCATCCTCTGCTGCTTTCCCAGGCCATAAGCAAGGAGCTGAAAGGGAAACAACAGCTGGGACACAAACTGGTGCACATTATGAGATACTGGCATCACAGGCAGAGCATTAGCCTGGTATACCATCACACTGACCCAACAGAACTTTTTTTTTTTATTTTAATGCAATGATATTAACATTCCTATTTTAAAGATAGGAGATCTGAATACCACACAATTCAAGGTGCCTGCTCAAGAACATCATACAGAAGCCAGAACCCAGTCTAGAGAAGTACCCTGGTCCTGTTGGACTACTGTGAATGCCTCCACTTGTTCAGGTCTCACCACTTACCTTGCCAGAAACCCATCCCTTAATTTCTCTGGTAACCAGCCCATCAATCACACTTGCCATCTTAGTTTTTTTTTTGTTTCTTGAAAAGGCAGAAGAAGACATAGGAAGAAAGCTCCTTTGTCCACTGGTTCATTCTCCAAGTGGCCACAATGGCTGGAGCTGAGCTGATCCAAAGTCAGGAGCCTCTTCCACATGGGTGCAGGGTCTCAAGACCTTGGGTCATCCTCAGCTGCTTTCCCAGAGCACAAGCATGGAGTGGATGGGAAGTGGAAAAGCTGGGACATGAACCAGTGCCCACATGGGACTCCAGCACGCGCAAGGAAGAATTCAGCCTCTGAGCCATTGCACCAGGCCCCACACTTGCCATTTAGAAGGACTTTTTATCAGGCTCCAGAAATGCTGGTGGAGTCAGCAGAAGAGGTGATACATTCCCATGGACAGGGATAAAATCTCTTGAATCACACAGGGTTTATGACAAGATTTTCATAGACACAGGGGCAGGTCCTCCCGCTGCCCATTTTACAAATTAAATTAATTCCAGCAAAAGAGAACCTTTTGGCTTTTCAGGGAAGGCTGACTTCAGGAATGGCTCACTTCAGCTACTAAGATGCTTGTTGAGCCTTGGCTTCAAGCACAAGCTCTGCTCATGAGGCCCTGGTGGACTTTGGTAGCCATGGCCTGTACCTGTGGAGAGTTTCTAGATCCACTCATTCTATTGAAGTTCCAGGTAATTATCTCTCCTTACCAACTGATCCCCGCTCTTCATCTGTGAAGACACAGGTAGGATGTGAAGATTGGCTAACCCTTGGTTCAACACCCACCTGTGCAATAAGTGAGCATGGATTTCAGTCATACCATGACTACATCATTGAGGCCCAAGAATCAGGAGCAATTGGATGACCATTGCCAGGACACAGGGATGAGTTTAGCCAAGCAAAATCCCTAAGTACACTATAAGCAATCAATTTTTTTTTTAAGATTTATTTACTTTCATTAGAAAGATCTACAGAGAGGAAAGACAGAGTAAAAGATCTTCCATAGTTGTCTCATCCCCCAAGTGATTGCAGTGGCTAGAGCTGAGCTGATCTGGGGCTTCTTCTAAGACTCCTACATGAGTATAAGGTCTCAATAACTTGAGCCATTCTTTGCTGCTTTCCCAAGCCATAAACAGGAAGCTGGATTGAAAGTGGAGCACCCAGGACACAAAGCAGCACACATATGTGATGCTGGTGCTTGAAGCTGGAAGATTAGCCTGTTAAGCCACCATTGCAGTCCCAGAGCTATAAACTTTATTATATGTGCTTGGATGATGATGTGGATACCCATTTCTAAGATTTCCTTTTGTAAGAATTGCCTTCGATGTGTTTCTAGAACCAGATGAACAAGTGGGACCTCTTTGTGGCCAAAAGAAGGGACATCACTTTCCTTGGATACTCTGTTCACTTGTGAAGTAATCCCTGTCTATAGATAGCCCATACACCAACCTTCACAGATTGTGACTCCAGCTCTTACTCAGGGCTAAGTGAATCAAGAGCATGCTTAGGAAATGTATGTATTGCTCATAAATGAGCTGAGAGCCTGCTACAGACCAGAAGCCATACTTAAGGCTGCACAGGATGATGAGGTCTTCTAGAGAACAGGCCTGGGGAACACAGTCATGTGCTATCCTTCTTGTAATTATTTTCTCATATTCCATAACCCTCTGTCCTTGTCTGTGTCTGTTATCTTTTAACCCTTTCTCATCCACTGCAATAGGACAGAAAAACAAAATCCTCACTCCCAAGGATGCTTATTTATTCTTCTTGTACTTCAACTTGTTCAAATTTCCTGAACATCTCTTGACAGATATATGCAATCAAAGTATTTGAAAATCACAGAGCCAATTTCTTATGCATTATCACAGAACAAAACTAACAGGCTGTCCACTTTAGGAGGCTTTGAGTATACAAATTCTCCCAGGCTGTAATACCGAGTAGCAGATCTAGAAGCAAGGTCAAGGTCATGTGCAATAATGTGGCTCATTGTTAAGGTCCTTAGATGCCGGAGCACCTCTGTTGCTTATGGGAGAAAGTCTACAATAAAGCCTAGATAGACAGAACAGCAGAAATGAGTCGGCTTCAAGTTCTCAATGCCTGTTGACCTTGTAGCTCTGAGACCAGTGTTCCTGATATCCCCATCTCTCCTTCAAGATCCAGCCAAAGTGTCAATTCCTCCAGAAAGCCTTTTGGGAGAGCACCTTATTATGTTCTTGCCTCCTCATTCCCAAAGAACTCCAACTTCCTTCACGATTTATTTCATCACCCTCACTGGAGTATTGATAATAAGGACAGTAATGATGGACAGTAATGACAATGATGATGAGGATGACGAGGGTGGTGACGAAAGAAATGCCAATACCACTGACCAAGCGTGTATCACATGTCAGGGTTTTCACCTTTGCTATCTGATTCAACCCTCACTACAGCCCTGAGGTAGGTAGGCACTGTTGTTATCTTCATTCACTGGGAAAGGAAACCAACGTACTGCTGACAGTTGTTTGCTGAACAAATACAGCTAAGGTTGACATGGGGCACCTGGGTTTGGTCAAGCTGTGGTTTGGAACCTAAGCATTCTGACTCCAGAGCTCTATTTTGCCTTCACCATGATATGCCTGTTATTGGTCCTCATTTTTCCCAACAGCCCAATTCCTAGAGCCAAGATCCCACCCTTGCCCATCTCTTGCTCATACCAATGGTGCTTAACATGCTCCTCAACATCTACTAGGTATTGAGCCAGCTCTCTATGCAATGAGCATGTGAAGCATAACTTACACCCTGAGATAGAGATGGAGTTGTTTATATCACATCTTCTCTGCCAGCCTCGTCTCTTCTCACAAGGAGACTAATAGCTCATGGAAGCAGCATCAATCTTCTGAAAGAGCCCAGCTGGCTCAGCAGAGGGACCACAAGGATCTCAGCTCAGGATGAACATGCACATGGAAAGCAGTGATTGCATGACCCTGCATGGCCTTTCTGCCACCTCCTTTCATTTGTCTTCCATTAGACAGATGACCCACTCTTGTTAGAAGCTCACATCTGTCCTCAGTATCAGGTTCTTGAGGAAGGACTTGGAAGATTTTCCTTGAGGCCAGCTGGCAGGGCTGTGAACAGAGGACAACTGCCTTAAGCCCACAGGCCACTTTGTGTAAAGTTAAACTGTGCTTTGGTGACAGCCAGTCACCAGACATTGGTTCAGACATGATGTGTTGTCTCACGCACAGTGTTTTGTCTCCAGAAGCTTGGGTGAAGCTGCTGTGTCTCTCTTTGGCTCTTTCATTGTCTGCATTCTCTCCTTAGTGGCCTCAGCGTCTATCCCCTCCTTCAGATGCACACTCCATTTGCCATGCAGAAATAGTATCACCTCCTATAACTCTAGGCTTCACATCTCTGATTCAACAGTGTCCAAAGAATGAGTACTTCTCCAGCATATTTGGGAAAGTCAAGAAATCCACTCTGGTCATGAGGCCAGTCCTCAGGCAGTGGTTATTATTCATGGGGATCAAGACTGTGATGAGCCAGAACTGTGTGTATGTCTACTCTAGGGTCCACCGAGTACAGAATGGTGACAGGTAGTAAACGCAGCTGAATGTGGAGTGGGGAAGGAAGTCATTCCCAGAGAAACCACTTGTTCTTGCAGGATGGAAGGCTGTTGAGATGGCAAAAGCAAGTGGTCTCCTTGGAGAGCCAAAGGGCCGGGGAAGACTCAAGGCAGCACAGAGCTTTTGGTCCCAGCAGAGAAGACCTCAGACCTGGGATTTTAGTCTGTCTCTGAACCCTTCAGCTCAGGATGCTCTGTAGATGCTAGATGCCTCCTTTGGTCTTCCTTACTCTTCTTGATTTTTCTACTGTTTATCTTACACAGGACCCTGCCAGTCTGACCAGACCTTCTGTCGGAGCCAAGGCTACTGAATTTGAATTTTTTTAAGGGTAAACTTACAATCAAGATAATTGTAGATTCACACACATTTGTAAGAAGTAATTCTGAGGGATCACTTGTATATTTTGCCTGGTTTCCTCCTATGGCAACATTTTTTGCAAAGCTGCAGCATAATCCCATAAGCAGGATGTTTACATTGATATGGAAATGAAAACTGAAGCCCTCAAAGTTTGGCCTTTTCCCAATGTCTTATATTTAACCTCCTCTCCATCTGGAAAGCAAGAACCCAAAGGTGAGATCACTTCACCAAGACATAAACATGACCAAGAAACTTGACTCAAAGAGAAAGCAAGCTGAATTCTAATGTGAGGCATCTAGCCTGTGAGCAGCTGAAACAAGAGTTCAAGGCCACACTGAGATACTTGTCCATGGAGGCCAACACTGGGGCTTGGATTCTTCCCTCTGGTGGTAGCCTGGGTTCCTTGGACTGTCTTTTAACCTTGATAATGTCCGGACTATACTTCTTTACAGAAACTTCTTTGATGGTGGAGATTTTCTATGACCCCTCCATGTGGTTTTGGCAGCAAACAGGAATAATTTCACCCTTGCTGGTCCTACCCTCATTTCCCAGAGGTAATGTTCAAAATATTTAGCCAACTGTACTCTCTGAGATCAGAAGAGATGCTGGCAGGTGCAGCACTAGGACACTGCTCTGCCATGTGTCAACTTTTCAGTTGTTAGGCTGTGGAGAGATTGAGGCCTCTCGGAAGATAGCCTGAAGTGGCTAAGACTGCGTAGGGTCTCTTAGGGGAACAGTAGGACTCAATGTAACAGCTACATGAAAATGAGTGTGGAGGTAACTGAACTACTGGGTAGGACATCCATATCCCATACCTGAGTGCTTGCATTTGAGTCCCAGCTCCATTCCTGATTCCAGCTTCCTATTAATGCACACCCTGGGAGATTAGCTGGATCCTGGCCATCTACATTGGAGACCTAGATTGTGTTGCCTGCTTCTGTTAAGCCCAGTCCCAACTGTTACAAGTATTTGAGTAGTAGACTGGATGATGGGAGCGCTCTCTGCCACTCAAATAAATAAAACTGAGTATGGGCTTATCTCTTTCTCTTGTTTTATTAATACATATTTTGAATTTTGTGGTACAATTTCATATAGATTGTGATTTTCCCCCAAACTCTCACCCCCAACAGATTTTCCCCATTTTACTACAAGTGGTATAGTCCTTCATAAGGAATCATAATTCCATCAGTCTCTTGTTTAAGTGCACCCCAACATTGCTGGTACAGACAATGTCAGACAGTCCAGCATTCCATTGTCTACACATGTCCAACAGTTTCATTGGGAATCCATTTTTCATCTGGAAGCAGGGATGCATGTTGCATTGTACCCCTACATCTGGATATGGTAGACCCCAGTACTCCATCATTATACATTTCCATAATTGAGAATCCATGAAACAAGGCCAACAATTGGTATGAGTTAGAACAGCAGCCTCAACAACAACAAGAAATTACAGTACCATGAAAAAAACACGTCACTGAGTAACTAACACATGGGTGACAAAAAGGAAATACAAAAGTCTTTGGGGAAAAATGATGCCACCTTGTAATCCAAGAACCAACAATGAATTCAACAAGAGAAAAGAAAGTGTTTGGAATAAATAAAACTGAAGTAAAAAACATCAAAACACATGGGATGCAGCCAAAAAAAAAAAAGAAAAAAAACCACCACCACTAACATCAACAACAAAACAAAACAGTATGGATCGGACTATTGAAGTTACACTTTCCATGCTAGTTTCTTTACATAAGACAGAACATATGGTATTTGTTCTTTTGTGATTGACTCATTTCACTGAGCATAATGGTCTCTAGTTGGGATAACTCCATCAGTGCACACTGGCCTCGGGTCTATTCTGCTTCTCCCTTTATCCCAAGCACACTTGATCACTGGATTACAATTTTGCTCATGGGGGCCAGCACTGTAATGAAGTGGAAAAGCTTCTGCCTGTGGTGCCAGCATCCCATACCAGCACTGATTCAAGATACAGCTGCTCCACTTCTGACCCATCTCCCTGCTAATGCACCTGGGAAAACAGTGCAAAACGGCCAAGCGCTTGGGTCCTGGCAGCCATATGGAAGACCAAGGAGAAGCTCTAGGCCATTGTGTGAGACAGCACATGTCTTTCTCCTTCTCTTTCTGTTTGTGTCCCTCTTCGGATCTGTAACTCTGCCTTCCAAATAAATAAATCTTTAAAAGCAAAATAAAAAACGTCGTTCATGGCAGGGAGCAGGTACATGTCAGTTATCACTCAACGTAGTACCCAGCACTGCACAAAGATGCTCAGCAACTGCTCTTTGAATCGGTTCATGCATGGGACTCCTCCTATGTCCAGACATCACCTCTCACCACGTCATGACACTCATTTCCTCCCTGTTTGGTTAATTTCACATACAGCACACAAATGCATAAATAGTAAAGAAACACAGAGTAAGACATAGCAAATTCTTAGTTCCTTCCTTCTTTCTTATATTCGTTTTTTTTTTTTTTTCTCACAACTCTACAACAAAATATGCATTGTGGTAAGTAGTGGGGATGAAACTGAAAGACAGAAAACATAACTGTCCACAATGAGCTTACTTTCCAGGAAAACAAAAAAAAATGTTGGAGCTTGAATAAAGGCTGCCCAAAAGAAGGCGTATTATGGCATGAAAGGAATTTGGGGGTCAGAGACAATACTAGGAGCAAAGAATGGAGTTGGGACTGAAGGCCCCTGTGAGGGAGATCCTGGGTGCAGCTGGAAGGGTCTGGCTAGGAAGCAGCAGGTTGCTGAAGGAAGTGTGATGTCCACGTGGAACAGCCATGGTTCTGCCTGTCTGGGAACACAGCTCAGGATGGGCGTGGGCCTACAGACAACCATGAGGACATTCCACCTGCACTGTCACAGGACTGAAGGAAACGGGTGCAGAGAAGGACACTGAAGCTGAGAGAGGCTGGCCCGGACTGATAAGGAAGTGTAGAGGCCACCGAAGGTTGGAGGCAGAGGAGTGACACAGACATAGTGATGTGACACACAGAGTATTCTGGGGTCATGTGAGGACTGAGAGTAGGGTAGCATTGGGATTGAGGATGGGCATCGCATGAGGACTGGGTGTGGTCATAGCATAAGCACTGAGTGTGAGCGTAGCATGAAGACGGAGCCAGGGTTCTGTGGGGACTGAGTATGGATATAGTATGAGAATTGAGTGTCAGGATATTGTGAGAACTGTGTAGTGCGCATGTGTGTGGGTGAGGCAATCATAGCCACAGAACAAAGCTGGCCACTGTTGGGCATTCAAGTCTTAGATGTGATAGCTTGGTCAAGTGCTGATTGTGGAGTGAGATTGCAGGCAGATTGCAGGGTCATCTCAATGCTACAAGGAATGAACCCCTTCTGTAGGGGATGGGAAAGTTGGAAGAGTCTGGGGTGATAACACTTTCCAACTAAGTGAATAGGGTTCTTTGTGAGGACCTGTGTCATGGTTGGGAGCATTCCAATAAGGGGCGGGCAGTAGGGGTGGGTGAGGAAAAGGGGGAGGCAGAGCAGGGTTGCGTATCAGCCGATGACTTAGGACTACCCCTCATATCTTCAGGTGAAATTGTTGTATGGACATGTGCCCAGAGGTGCAGCACAGTCAGGGCAGGGTGCTCACACACCACAGCTTCAGCCACTCCCCAACCCCTGAAACCCACGTGCAGAAGTGGGAGGGGACATGACACCATTCAAGCTACTCCAAATCGGCCACAGGTGCCACCTTGTTAAGGTTCCCACTGTGCCACGTGACCTCTGCCAGGAGGCTTCGAGCCTTTTCTCCCCAAGACCATCTTCAGAAAATGCAGCTTTAATACATGCCCCTTCCCAATGCCTCCAACCTCCCCACACAAATTAAAGCATCATGGGCCTGGGATCTTTTCACCCAGTTGTTCCTGCTGCTGGGAGCATGTGGCGACATCTTTAATTTTATCTGGTTCCTTCTTTTCTTTCATTTTTTTTTCCTGAGGAATATCCTGAAGGGAGCAGATGGCAGTAAGAAAGGGCAGATCAATGCTAAGGAAAGTGGCCTGGTTTGCCCTTGCATTCTCAGACGCGTGTTCTCTGCTCTGGAGAGCTGTGATGAGAAGCCGGCTCCTCGGCTGATTATTTGTGTGTCCCAAGCATCTCCAGGGAGTCAGAGCTTATTTGCTTGACTTCTTTGTAGCTGTATTTCCAGACTCAAGTGCAGCATCAGGCCATTGCAGATGCTCCAAAAATGTATGTGTTGAGCTAACAGCTATTTATTGGAGTGTCAACAATGTGCTAGGTGCTTTGCTTGGGGCCTTGAAGCTTCAGAGGTGAACAAAGCACCTCTGAACAAAGCAAACAAAAATGTGTGCCCTCCCAACAGCTGTACCCTGGTCCTTTAACTGAGTGGCGAGTTGACAGGTTAAGGGTCTTATGGCAACTCTGTTCCAGGAGGTGATCTGGGACCTGAGGCTAGAAAATAGTGGTGAGTGTTCTGGATTCTGACAGCCTCCCAGTACTTGCATGTCATGGTAGTACTACTGCTCTTCAGGCCTGTCAGTCAGCCAGGAGTCGCAGGCTACACGTCACAAAAGTGGGCTCAGTTTACCCCAGGAAAAGAGACAGCTATTGGAAGGCTACTGGGGTAGGGTGGAAGGAGAGAGAGGATGCAGCAGACCCTGTTGGGTGCATGATAGTTCCACCATCTCTTTTCCATCTTTGAGCTCTCATTAGGCTCAGATGTGCCCAACACTTCTCAGCTTGCTGCTAACACGTTTTGACCTTCTCATCATGGGAGATGACTGCAAGACTGCAATTTGCAATCACTGGAGACCAACTGGTAAGAAGCAATGGGAGGAGGCTGTGGAAGAGGCAGCATCCACAAGCATTTGAAAGAACCATGGTGCAGGATACAGAAAGTGCAGCATTCTGGGACTCATAGTAACTAACCTTCTACTTCAGACTCAGAAAACAGGAAAACAATTTTTCATGATTAAAAACAAACTTGTCAGGCCTGGCACAATAGCGTAGTTGTTAAAATCCTCGCCTTGCATGCACCAGGATCCCATATGGGCACCGGTTCTAATCCCACCAGCCCCATTTCCCATCCAGCTCCCTGCTTGTGGCCTAGGAAAGCAGCCAAGGAGGCCCAAAACCTTGGGCCCCTGCACCTGTGTGGGAGACCAGGAAGAGTCTCCAGGCTCCCAACTTCAGATTGGCTCAGCTCCAGCCGTTGCGGCTGCTTGGGGAGTGAACCATCGGAAGGAAAATCTTCCTCTCTGTGTCTCCTCCTCTCTGTGTATCTGCCTTTCCAATAAAAATAAATAAATCTCAAAAAAAAAAAAAAAACACTTGTCCTTTAAGAAGAAAATTGGTTCTCAAAGACAAATTGAACAGCTGCACGTTACACTCTAAAAAGCACAGCTGCGATGGGTCTGCAGATGCTGTGGGCGACACCTGGCCCCTCTGTGGACAATGTCACATGACAGCAAGATGGCTGGATCATGAGGCTCAATTCCTAGAAAACGTATGCGTACTAAAGCAGGCATCAGTATGGGGGTGTGGTTCTCTGGGTTTCAACACAATTGAGGCACAGGCAAGTACCAGTACCCCCAAAACTTCCCGTTTGTAGGGGACTTCATTCCTGGAAGCCTCCCAGCTTTCCCTGCATCCTTGTAGCTCTGTTATTTTCATGTGGATGGAATAACCCAGCACAGAGTCTTTGCAATCTACTGGTGTTACCCAGCACAAAGTGTTCCTTTTTCGTTGATGTGTGGAGCTCGTGGGCCAATGTTTCTTTATCCATTCATCCACTAAAGAGCAGGAGGTTGTTGCCTGTAGAGGATGATTATAGAGAGAGAAGCTATAAATGTTCATCCACAGGACATTGGTTATTCCAGCAATGTGCAATAGCACGGTGTGGTTTCCATTTGCATTTCCCCAATCCCTAATGATATTGATCATCTTGGCACATGTTCATTTGCCAGCAACATCTTGCATGTGTGTGTATGAGGGGTGTTCAAATATTTTGCCCACTTTCTTATCTAGATTTTGTTTTCTTGTTATTGTTATCAATTCTGGACACATGTACTTATGTAATTTTAAGCATTTTCTCCCATCCTATACTTTGTCTTATTCTATTCACAGTATCTTTTGCATACAAAAGCTTTTAACTTTAATGAGGCCCAATTTGTCAATTTTTTTTTTCCTCTTAGGAATTGTTCTTTGGTATAAAGTATGATATCTTTTTTTCCTAACTCAAGGTCACAGAAGTTTTCTCCTGTATGTTTATTTGGCAAGTTTTATGGTTTGTATTTATATTGTGGTCCATTTTGAGTTAGTTTTTTTTTTCATTGTTCTTTTTTTTTTCCTTCCTCCCTTCCTTTTTCCCCTCCATTCTGCAATTTCTTATTGTTTGCAATTCATTCATCACCTTCCTTTCTTTCTTCAGCCTTGAACCACCTTTGTACTTTCATTTAAAAACTGGGAGACAGAGCTGCCAGTGGCTTCACTCTCTTCCATGAGCTCTTGGGTCTGGGAGCTCATGCTGGGGCTATCAGAATGAACCTGGGGACCCATACATGTATTTCAGTACCAAGGGCAGGATGGGAGCAGGCAAGGAAAGGCCCCATGCTGATGTGATATGCTGATGGGATGTGTCTGGAATCTCACGCGCGACCTTCCATCCAAGGTAAGAGAGGGATAAGGTCCTTGGCCAGCATACATGCCAGAGGACCAGGTCTGGGGACCCATTTATGAACTTGGGCCCCTGGTGAGCAGGCAGAGCATGCCAACTCACCAGAAGACTGGGCTTGGGAAGACAGGGCTGGGATTAGATCACAGTACCCACCAGTGAGTGTCAGAATAGAGAATGAGTCATTTAGGCTTGGCCATGACATTAAACAGCACTCAGGAAAATTAGATCTGGGGCAGGTTTTGTAGGAGATATGTGGGTCATCCCTAAAGGCTTGCCATACATGCTGGTTTGCCCAAGAACTGGGAGTAATGTTAGGCCAAACTAGGCACAAAAATGGAACTCATCAACTCTCATGGGAATTGGGGTTGGGAACAAGCTTGACTGGTCTGGGCTACAAGCACCTATAAGTGTACCCAAGAATAGGAGTGGAACATGACAAGCAGCCACATCCACAAGCACACACAAAGGCCAAGATAGAGGTGACAGACTATGTTGGTTAAGGTCCTAGCACCTGCTTCAGGCCTGTTGGGGTAACCTGTGGAACTCCACTTGTGGGCTGTAGCTCCCGATGTTGAGCATATGATTCAGGCTTGCATGTTAGATAGGTCAGGCAAAGCAGCACCATTTGTTGACAAGTGTGTGGGTTGGTTCTGATAGAGAAGGGGAGAGGGCAGTGAACTAGGCAGGGCCAGACCAAACCTTAGCACTGGCATGTGTAGGGGCCAGGGTGGAATGCTGACTATGCTAGGCCAGGTTATTACACTTATTAGTTTGCATGAAAGCCAGGGATAGGGGCAGGCTGGGAAGGGCTAGGCTACAGTACCCACTAGCCAGAGTTGGGACTCGGGGGCATATCAGGCCAGGCCAGGCTACAGTATCCAATGGCAAAGGCAAAAACAGAGAATGGGCTAAGCTGGGCTGGGTCAGAGCAACCACTGGCATGGGGAAAATCTGTGACTGGGAGAAGGCCTGGTTGGAGAACTAAGAGAACACCTGGTTAGGTTGCAGTTCCCATTGGTGAGTGTGAGAGCTGGAATGGAAGTGGCAAACTAGCTGTACATGACTGCAGCATCCCTCAGCAAGAGTGTGCACTGGGTCTGGCATATGTCAGATGGGTCTAGACTCCTATACCTGCTGCTGCTTGTGAGAGCCAGGGCAGGTATAGGACAGGTTGGGCTAGGTCTCGACATCCATTGAATCATACAAGAGGTGGGTCTGGGGTAGACCAGGTGTGGCTGGGCTGTACCACCCAACAGTAAAAGCTGAAATGGATGTGGGTTGATTGGGCAATGCTACTTGCCCACCTACTGGGACAGGAGTTGGGCAAGTCATGCTGGGCAAAAAAGCCACCATTGTGCACAAGATCTGCCACTGGGAGGTGACCTAATGGAGGAGCTTGAGGAACTCTTCTGTCAGGACTCAATCCCTGCAAATGAGTGCAAGAACCAAGATTGGGAACACCCCAGACCCGGCCAAGCTACAGTACCCACTAGCACACGTGTGGGTCAGGTTTGGGGGTGAGCCAGGCCAGACTAGTTTGTAACACTCACTGGCAGATGTGAAAACAAGGACGGGCCAGGGTTAGGTTGGAACACCAACAAGTTCACATTAGGGCCAGGACTGGGGTTAGCCAGGTTAGGCTAGGCTGCATCACCTGGCAGAATGAACTGGAACTGGAGGCAGGCTAGGCCAGGTCACACTAGGCTGCAGCATAAGCTGGCAGACACTGAGACAGGACTTGCTCGATTGAGCCACAGCTCTCACCAGCACACATAAGCAGGGAGGCAGGCCCAGTAGGAGGGCAGTGGGGGCTCCTTTACTGGATCTAGTGGTAAGCATGAGAAGTAAAACAGCCAGGACTCTGCCGACATTCCAACATGGAATTGTGACATTGCATGGGTGGCTTATTCTGCTTTGCCACAATGTCAGCTCTTGGCTACGTTCCACCTTGTCTTTCCTTGCTTCTCCAGTATGCTGCACCTGTCTTAGCCAAAGGTTCTGCTGACAAGCCATCTCAGTGCTGCCCCAGCCTCATATCTGGGATAGGAGAGGCAGGCAGAACTGTTCACCTGGCCCAGGTGTGACTGAGGACACACAGCCAGCAACACAACCCACTGCTCACTGCCAGTCTTCAAACAGCATGTTCTTACTCTACACCTGCCTCATCTTCATGGAAAGCAATGAGGTGGAGCATTTCTTTCTGTGCAGAATTCACTCCTTTGAGCCATCCTGAACTGTAATCCGCACCAGCCTCTTTTACCGCCTCCACTGTGAGTGTATGGCTAAGGAAGGATTACATGGGCAGAAAGGCACTTAGCACCTCCCATTTGATTAACCTGATTTGCTGTGGCCAGAATGCTCTGGGAAAGAGTGGGACCTGTTCCTGAGGATCTGGGGACCAGATCTTCTTCTTTGAAATTTAAAGCTTCTGAATGAGGAAAGAAGAAAACCACACACATCATCATGGTGCTTACAGCCTAGAAAGAGTGGGTGGGGTTAGGGAAGGTAGCCTTCATTCCAAGGTGGGCTCATGGCTGGGAGGTCCCATAATGCCTCCCAAGGGACAATACTGCACCTGTCTGAGAAATCAGGAAAGAGAACCCCAGAAAGAGGTGGGCAAAGACAAGAAGCATGAGTTAGAGCTGATTTGGAATAGAAGAGCAGGGAAAGGCTGGACTTATGAAGCTGTGAGGCAGTGAGGCAGACATTAGCTGGGGCAGATGAAGGGAGGGTGGCAAAAAGTGGGATGGGTTTTCAGAAGAATCCATTGGTGTAACTTGGCCTCCTTCCCACCCTGTGGCTCAGCTGCAGCCTGGCAGGGTGGCCAAAGGGTACCCCAGGAGCCAAAAATTGACCTCCAACCTGGAACATCCCCCTCCTCTCAGTTCCACATGGGTCTTCGCCAGCAACCAGGATGGACGACAATGACCGAAAGGTCCAGACTAGATATGTGACCTTGGCCATTATCTTCTCATGATCCTCGTTTGCCTCTGCAAAAATGAGCCGTCATTGTCCTCCCCTTTCCTTAGAGTGGCTTGGGACAAAAGGCACCATTCTGGAGACTTGAGCAAGGTTCCCAACATTCAGGACAAGCCCCAGGGCTCACAAAATGTCACCGCTAGCAGGAACCCGAGAGAAGAAGCAGCCAGGCTGGCACTGGCACTGGCTGGGCGCAAGAAAGTGTCAGCAGTTGCATAAAGAGGAACAGATTGTGTCCAGTGCCCAGGCTTAAGCCCAGTAGGGAACAAGGGGCTCTGAAATCACCCTGTGGAGGCCAGCAGGCCACCTGCTGTGGCTCAGGTCCCCAGGCAGGGGGAGTGAGGGAGGCTGCAGCTGTCATCAAAGGACCATCAGAGACCCATCCCTCCCCCAGTAGCTTTCAAATGCAGCTGCCTGGGAGGGAAGTCTGACCTAGAGCCTGAGCCTCCTCCAAGCTGCAGGTGACGGCAAGTGCCAAGTCCAGGGGAGGCGGCAGAGAATGAGGGAGACTGGAAGTTTAGAGAACAACACTACTAGCTATAGCAAATCCCCTTGCATTGAGGATTATGCTCCCATGACCCTGGGCCTGGTCCTTCCTCCACTCTCATCCTCTTAGGAATAAGTCCACACTCCTTGCCATGACTGAGAAATGTGCAGTTCTGCCTCTGTCTGGCATCTTATTCCAGCCACAGAGGAGCAGCCCCATCCCAGCTAAACCGTACCAGGCCTTTACCCGCTCTAGCTCCTTCTCTCCTTTGCTAAGCTATCACGCCTGGATACCCACTTCCCTTGAGTGTGCTTCAGACAGGTACCTCTCCCTTTCTTAAGATTTTTTTCTTTTCTTTTCTTTCTTTCTTTCTTTTTTTTTTCAGAAAGGCAGGTTTTACAGAGATAAGATATTCCATCTGCTGGTTCACTTCCCAAGTGGTCGCAACAGCCAGACCTGAATCGATCCAAAGCCAAGAGCCAGGAGCTCCTTTCAGGTCTCCCATATGTGGGTGTAGAGTCCCAAAGCTTTGAGCCATCCTCTACTGCTTTCCCGGGCCACAAACTGGGAGTTGGATGGGAAGTGGGTCAACTGGGACATGAACCAGCACCCATATGTGGAATACTCCATTGGATGTGGAGTATTAGCCAATCAAGCCATCACACTGACCTGATCCCCTTTCTTTGACAATCTCCCCTCACCTGCCCTTCTTCTCTCTCCCCTCAACCCTACTGGCTGCCTTTCTTCCAGTCGTAACTACACTCACGTCCCTTGGACCTTCGTATCCTAGGCTCCTAACATCCTTCTTTCTCCCTCATCCAGTTCATCACCTTAGAGCAGCTCTTCAATTCTCATAGCCACTCCTGTTTATTCCCTGCCTCCTTCCCCAGCACCTGGACTTCTTCCACAGGGGCCATGCTAACCTTCTCTGTATCATTCAAATATGAGTACATGTACTGCCAAAATGAGCACAAGTCTGGACTCCTTAAAGTCTTTCTCTTTCTTGTCTGTCAGTGAGCCCCAAATGCCTGGAATAGGGTCTGGCACACACCGGGGGCTCCAGAAATATTTGCCACACATACGAAGGAACTTCTCAGGGGACATCACTGTTCTCCCAGGTACCAGTGGCCAAAGGATGGGAACTTCCCTTCTGGGTCACCATAGTCTCTTGATTAGACTCCTGCCACACCGTGATGAAAATGATGAACTGAGGCCACGAGAGAAAAAGGGCTTCTTTTAGGGATTTACTTATTTGATGGAAAGAGAGAGAAAGAGAAAGCTTCCATCTACTGTTTCACTCCCAAATGGCCGCAACAGCTAGTGGCTGGGCTAGTCTGAAGCCAGGAGCCTTGAACTCCATCTGGGTTTCATGCTTGAGTGACAAGAACCCCAAGTACTTGAGATATCATCTGCTATATCCCAGAAACATCAGAAGCAGAGTAATGGTTTAGATATCCCAAATAGTAGCTTTAAGCAACTATACCACAATGCCTGCCCCAAGCAGACTGCTTAAGGCACTGGCAAGAATTAAAGATAAATATAGAAGAGGCACCAGTAGAGCTGAAAGGGGCTGCCTTGACTGGCGGGAAACCCAGAAGGCCCCACATCCATCCCCTGAATGCTCATGCAAGAAAGGGCTGGCCAACTTCCCAGAAGGGCAATGGCAGAGGCCATCCTAAGCAAGCACACAGGACTTTCCCTACTGCCCTTGGACAAGAGAATGCTCCAGCAGGAGCATGAGCATTTGGCCTATCAATGAAGATTTCAGAGCACCTTGCTCTGATACCCAATTCTGGCTCCATGTCCAGAGCCCCACCACTGTGCACCCTGGTCGGCAGCAGGTGATGGCTCAAAGGTTGAGTTCTCGCCACCCACGAGGTAGACCCATATCAAACTCCAAGCTTGGGACTCTAACTCAGTCTTGGCTGCTGTGGATCAAGGGAGGGTAAACCTTTGGCAGGAGTTCTTTCTGTGTTTCTCCCTGCTTTGCAAATGAAATATATATATGTAGACCCTGTGGCTCCAGATGAAGGAGTCTAGGCTTGCAGCTTGCAGAGCTTTCCTTGCTGTTTCTCAATGTGGATGAATCAGCTTTTCCCATCCTTAGACCCTGTGATGCGCAACTTCAAGCACTCACATCTCTCTCCTCTTGCAGGTGGAGATGCTTCCATAATTAGTCTATGCTGTCAGAGAGATGACACCTGCAAGAGCGGCTGGAACGTGCCACCTGGGCATGGGGCCAGGCACTCGTGACTGACAAGTCCTGTGTCTGTGAGAAGGCGGATCTACCAGGGCTTTAATAAACCCTTCATTGCAACCACTCATACCTGGTTCCTCTGCCTGGTGCAGGATCTCTGGGTGTCAAAAGTGCATGCTTTTTTTTTCTTGAACTTGAGAAGCCCTGGCAGGAAGGCACAGGATGCTACCTCCTGAAGTGAGATGGCAGAGCACACAGTCCAGCCGCCTCCTACCCCTCCAACCAGAGGATGCACTTTGCTCATGGCTGCTGGCTTCCTGTCCTGCTTTCCCAACCCTCTGCAGGACATCTCCTCATGTCTTTGTTGGCTTGGATTTATCATCTGGGTTGGAGTCTCGGGGATCCTGAAGGCACGGGAACCGGGGATCTGGAGGTGGTTGGAGGCTGACGTTCCCATGATGACCTCTGCACGTTGTGCCCTCACAGCTTCCCCAGCAGGGGAGCAGGACAGAACAGACTGCCTTGCCATTTGCAGATGCAGCTGGGCAGGCTCGTGGAGGAGCAAGGCTGGCCTCTGCGTCCATGTTGAGCTCAGGACAGATTCAGTGTGAGCCGATTTCCCTGGATGATGCTTATTCCTGTGTCGAACAACCAGGTCGTGAGTGGCTACCATGTGCTGGGATGTTTCTAGGAGTTCCTGATGGAGAAGCAGCCTGTGCTGTCCCGGAACTCAGCCTCTCAGACTGCCACCTGCACCAAATGGTTATCTTTTGCTGATTTGACTTTGCAACAAGGTTTCTTCCTCTTTCTTTCCTAGTACGATGCAGGGTGGGTGGGGCAGGGTGGGGGATTCTAAAAGCATTGCCATAGCTCTCTCCCTTTTTTTTTCTTTCCCTTCTAATGACTTCAATAACTTTGATACAATGCACGAAAGGCTTTTCTGGCACAGGAACAAAAGGTGAAGTGTTAATATGATTTTATTTGGGCTCAGATTGGATAAGGAAGACCTTTTGTTTCCTACCTTTCATCTCCAAGTCAGCTCTCGTTAATTAAATCGAGCCTGTGGAAAGTGACCTATGGGAGGAGGGGGACTCCTGAGAATATAATTCGTTTTAATCAGATATGGGCGATAAATAAATAAGCGAAAAAGGAGCTATTAAAAGAAGCATCCTGTAAACTTCCAAACACAAGCTCTCGAAGGAAAGAGAAGTTGCACACTGAACTAACAAGTCACGGTGTCCATGCCACTTGCACACAGCGTTCACCACCCCAAGCCGCACAATCTAGGATGGGAGGAGTTTCCCGCTGATTCTGTACTGCCCAAACATGCCCTTGCCCACCAGGACCACCAAGGTGGTTCCTGTGGTGGATTGCGATTCGGGGCCACCCTTGTTCTCTGAGCCCATGCCATACCTGGCCACAAGGGGGCGGAAAAGAGTCATTTTCCTCCTTCAGGAAAGGTTGATGGGCCAGGAGGCTCACCTCTGTGCCAGGTGTGGCTGATGGTCGCCTTGGACTGAGAAGGTTGGAGGACTCAAAGGTACCTGAAGATTTGCATGCTCAAGCAGGGGGCATGGTTCAGTTCATCCCAAATTTGAACCTCCTGCAAAGTACAGGAAAGGTGTATAAGGTGGGCATTGTGACAGGTGACAGTGAGTCCACCCTCTGAAGTTTACACACTGTACAAATGCTGGCAGGCACACAGACTCCTAAGAATCTCAGTTTCCTAATCTACAAAATGGGGATAATGACCTCACCCTAGGGAGCTGGTGACAGGAGACCATTAGATTATACATGTAAATATGTATTCATTTCAAACACGTATTGAAGAATAGTCAGCTTCTATTGGTACAAAACAATTTTGAAAGTCATTGTTGCTTTTCCCTTTTTCTTTCAGATTTTTTTTTCTGGAAAGGCAAATTTCCAGAGAGAAGGAGATACAGAAAGAAAGATCTTCTGTCTGCTGGTTCATTCCCCCAAGTGGTTGCAACAGCCAGAGCTGAACTGATCTAAAGCCAGGAGCCAGGAGCTTCTTCCAGTTCTCCCACTTATGGGTACAGGTTCCCAAGGCTTTGGTTTATCCTCTACTGCTTTCCCAGGCTACAAGCAGGAAGCTAAAAAGGAAGTGGATCTGCCAGGACACAAACCGGCACCCATATGAGATTTACAAGGTAAGGATTTTTAGCTCCTGAGTAATTGTACTGAACCTTGCTTTTTCTTAATACACATTTCCAATGAGCTTTCTGAAGACTTCTTGTCTGCATGGATGGCAAAAATTTTGGCACCGAAATAAGCATGTTTCTAATTCCATTTTCCTATTAGCTCCTTGAAGTCCCCTAATATTGTCAGAGTAAAAGGGACTGGTGTTCAGTGCAAAGTGGGTATAAGGATGGTCTTCTCCAGCCCTCACTATGCAGCCTGCCCCCCAAATGTGCTGCTGACGGGTGTCCATCTGTACCCCTCTGCCTTTTTGCCTTCGTAAGTTTACAGAAACTTCTCAGTGAATGCACAGTCATTCATTGTTTCCCTAATACATCTATGGGAGAGTATTTCAGAAAGATCACGGGAAAATGAAATGATGGGGTAAATTAACTTTTGTGCCCATAATGTTGAAATAATGAATATAGGGAAGCTTATGGAACATTTTTAAAGTCTGCGTGTACTTTAACTTTTTGAACATGGTAAACGTAACTGTCAATGCCATTTTCCATGGACTTTTAGAAGTGCGTGTGTGTGTAAATACACGTGTGTGCACAGGTGTATTTTCATTCTTCTCTTCGTGGAACTCTTGGGTGTCCACTGTGCATTAGATGTTCTAGAGGTGCTGAAGAGAAGAAAGCAAACCCAATGGCTTCCGTCATGGGGTTTCCACTCTACACCGGTGCTGTCCATGAGAGCATTCTACAACAGAAACGGTCCCCACCTCTACTGCCCAGTATGATAGCCTGTGTGGCTTTCCAGCGAGTACTAGGAAGCCTCTTTTAAATTGAATTCAATCATAATGTGTTCCAACTAGGGGATCGATGTGAAGATGGCTAGCATAGGCCCTGTTACACAGTCAGCATTCAATGGATGCATATTTTCATTTCCCATCATCCCACTTTGTGGTTCCTCGGGTGTAATGCCTTTACTGTTGCTCCACCTCCTTGAGGACGGGTGAGACCATCCCAAAGTGACTCTGGAAGGGTAGGCACCTCTTGGGATGACTTGACCATACCTTACAGAATGTGGTGCACCGCCAGCATGATTAAACACCTATTGAAAGAAAGGCAGCTGAGGGAGACATTGATTTCAGTCCTGGTTCTTCCACTCCCACGCTCCAGGACCTGAGCCAGTGACTCAGCCTGTGGGTGTCGGCTTCCTCTTCTGTTCTTCGGCTGGTGATGTCACTTCCTGGGGGTTGTGAAGACAGATGAGAAGGTGCGGGAAAGGAACCCTGCAGGGCTGTAGACCCCAGGAGGTCCTGACACATGAGGTCCTGAGAGATGACTCCGGAGCCAAGGAATGGCCTCTGTGCGGACATGCCCAGCCTCCCCGACATGGCCCCTGTCGGGGGTTGAGCATCTGATTCCAGGTAAGTTGATCATGTTCCCTAACTGAATTTTTTCTTTTCCATGAACAGCTAGGTTTGAGGAGCACAGCTCAGACCTACCCTGTTGGTAGGAGCTAAGAGCTGGGAAACTCTTAGTATCAAATCCCCTGACTCTGTCCCAGCTGGAGGAAGTTGCAATAACAAAACACGCAAGAGAAATTGGGATAAACAGAGGGAAAGGGGGAGGAGGAGAGAAGAGCGGAAAGCGTTTGAATCAGCCTACTGGAGAGCCTCCTGGGCCCCTTCCCCACCCTTCTCCAACATTCTCCTTTCTACCTGAGCAGTTTGAGCTGGGTTTGTCTCACTGGCCATGAAGTGAGTTCTCATCAAAAGAGCAATCCATCAGATCCCTCCTCTTTTCCCATTCAACCTGCACCACATCACTTCCCTGTGGCTGCTGCCCCACCTCCTATCTGCGCGTCTGCCACAGGATACTGCTAACCTGGAGCAGCTTCAGGGAGGGAGGACGCTGAGTCCCTGGGAGTTAATTAGTGCACTTGTTTACATGGCATTGCCTCGGGACAGCTGAGCTGCCACAGAGCTGGCGCAGGTGTCCGTGCGGCAGCCCTCTGAGAAGCACCCAGTGTGTGGTACAGAGAGCTGTGCGATCCAAAGATGGGGGGGGCACAGGCTGACTCCCACGAATGTGAACCTGAGGGAGCCACAGCTGGCGCCTCGGCCTCTGGAGTGGAAAGGCAGGGGTGCCGGCATCCTGGGCTTCTTGCAGTGGGGCTGAGAGACTCTGTGAATTCCACACAGCTTCGTCAGGCTCCCCTCAGCCTGGCACCGTGCATTCCAGTCAGGTATGCCACTGTGAACATGATGAGCTCTCTCACGCTCCTTCCCCCCTATGCCCTTGAGGAAGAACCAGGGACAGGTCCGGGGCAGGAAGGCATTCCCCATCTGCCCTCGTTCGAGGGCTCAAGTGTGGACCACAGAGCCAAAGGTCCCAAACAGGCACTCGGCCCTCCATTTGCAGTTCCCAGAAAGGGTCTTCTGTAGTGCCCATGCTTGACACATCTTTCCTTGAGATGATCGCTCCCCACTTGTCCCCAGGAGCCATCCCTCTTGGTTTGGCTGAGGCCCAAGTCCTCCTTTGTCTTTTGGGACTGTCCCATGGTTTCTTACTTCTCTCTTCTGGCTGTCTCCTAACCACAGCCGGGTGCATGCTATCACAGCTGGCTCTGCCCAGGCATGGGCAAGGCCACCCAAACTGAGAATTGAACCAAGCTCTGCTCAGTTCCTGGTCCTAGACCTCAGCGCTCCTTGTCTCACACTTCTGGCCTCTCAGAGTCCCCATCTGTAACACAGGGCTAAAAATACCTGCCCTTGTGACCTCCCCAATAGGAAATTACATGAGAGATGTGAGACACCATAAAGCACTGTGTGACTGCAAGGGGCCAGAGCTTTTTTGTATATAACCTTAGAAAAGGCTTATTACAAACATGATGTATGCTCATTGGAGAAAACTTAGAAAATGCAGATAAGGAAATGAGGAAAATAAAAAGCAGTCCATAATCGCATCACCTACAGAGAGCCGCCAGAAATGATGCCACACGTATCAGTGCAAGATCCACATCGGTTTGCCTGAAATAGGATCTCTCTTGATGCGCTATTTTGCAATTTGATTTTTCGTACAATAACATAGTAATCACTAGAAGTATGGGCTGCCCGGGATTCAATTTATAGGACTTCCTCTCTCCATTCACAGTTGGGAAATCACCCTGAATCTGAAGGTCAACTCCATCTTCCAAAGAATAGCTATGGAGACATGGGCTCACCTGGGCAGCTCCCTCAGGAGAAAGAGCTGTGACCCAGAGACTGGGGAAGGGAGGAGGGTGACACTGCCATATCTGGCTGCTCTGTGGATTGCAGGACCCCGAGAGCATCCCTGGCATGTAGGGCTTGACGGTTCTGGTTCTGAAGGGTGGTGAGTGACAGATGCCAGATGACCCAGCATCACTGGGGCTGCCTGGATCCCTGAAGGTAGGGGTGGAGCAGAAGGGCAAGAAATAAGGTGCACTCCTACCTACCCTGTTCTAGAGACCCCTGAACCTGGCATTCCCATCCTTCTAGAAGAAGATGGTGTCCACCAGGACTAGTGGGAGATTGTAACAGCATGCAACTGCCCGCTGGGCTGCCCTGCGTCTTTGGTGAATGATCTACAGCTTGGTGAATTGATCCCTGTCTGGAGTTTTCCCCTCATGCAGAGTTGAGTTAGCTCTACACTTTGTGATGTCCCCAGGACTCCTGAGCAGTGTGGGACTGAGGGAAGCCTGGAGCCGTCTCCCTGCCCTACACTTTATGAAGGTGGAGAATGGAGCACCTTGTCGGTAAAGCACCAGAGGTGTGCGTGGTGCTCCCCTCACCCCCATAGATATGTTCACCTAGGAGCTGTGAATGTGGTCTTGCTCACAACAAAGGATTTCTATAAATAATTAAATGAAAGAGCTCAAAGTGATGCCATCATGGACTAGGGGCAGGCCAGGAAAGGTGGAGAAGCAACAATATTTTAAATGTAAAGGAGAGAAAGGAGATTCTAACCCTCTCTGCTGCCAGAACTCAACAGGAGAAGGTGTCATTAGCCAAGACCAGTGCCGGCATCACAGAGGATGGGTGGGGTAGTGCAGAAGGGTGATACTGGAGCTGAAATTCAGCAGGTGTGCTGACTGGGGCAAGAACCTTGCTCTGTCCATATCCAGGCCTGGTTGTTATGCACTGAGCAAGCTTCATTTCACTCGCCAAGAATGCCTCTGTGTTTAGGTAGCTCAAATTGCTTGAAACCTGAAATCCTGATGACATCTTCCTGCCTGCAACTCCATGAAGGAAGCAGACAGCAAGTGCAGCATCCATTGTACACACGAAGACATGGAGGCATGAAGCCATTCCATGACGCTGGGACCTCATGTAGACAGGCCTCCTGACTTCCAGGCCTTTCCTGCTCTTCCTGCTTCTCCTCTTGTCTGCTAGGAGGTGCATGAGGAAGACCCTGGACTTGTCAATGTTGTGCTGGAAGCCCGTGGCCTGGTTCTGCCTGGCTGTCAACCAGGGAAGGCAGTATGTTTAAACCAGGAGCCAGTATGCCTGTGATCTTGATGGAAGAGAAAGGAGTGCAACAGCTCTGGGCTATTGAGAAGGTGGCAATTGAATCAGAGACAAGAGGCCTTTAAATTTCTTCCTAGAATGACTTTGAGATGAGTCTGCAAGCAGGGAACACTGCTTTTCCTCCAATCCCTGTCTCCTGTGCTTCTCCAGCAATCTCTCAAGTGTCCTGAATAGCCCTGGGAAAGTGTGTTCCCGAGAAGGGCTCTCCCCAGTGAATTCTGGGGGGAAGATGAGAATTTCCAGTGCCTGAAATGAATCTCTTTAGGTATTCAGGAAAGTTGGCCACAAAGACCCAGTGTAGGGTAAACACTCTGAAATGGAATAAAACTTTCCTGCAGTTGAGGGGGAAGAATCGCCAAGATACTATCTATTGATTTTCTTCCCCTGGCTTCTCTGCACTGAGTGAATAAATTATTCTCAGAGATTTCATGCAAATTGCTCAGCGCAGTCACAAGCTATGTGTTTGGTCCACGTGGTCAGCTCTAGATCCAAGCCTGCCAGTCTGGAGCTGGTCAGTTGGGAAAGCCCGCGTGAGGCGTGAATGGTCTCAGCTCTGAGCATCACAGAACAAGCTGGGCTCAGGCTTGGAACAGTGGACTGTGCCAGGTGGTGTCTGTGTTTAAGGGCGTGTAAAAGGAAGGGTCCCAGTAGATCCCAGTGAGGCTTACTTTCACCTGTCCACTTGACTTGGATCTGGGGCACCCTGATATTTGGCCAAATGTGACCATGAGCGTGTCTGGGAGGCCATTGCTGCTGAGGTTGGTGTTGGAATCAAGGATTCAGCCAATTCATCACAGACCTGAATGGAACTGAAGGGTTGAGTCAGTGGGAGCTTGGGCCCCACTGCCTTGAGCTGGGATTCGGGCCTGTCCATGCCCAGGACTTGGGCTCATGTGTGCTTGGTCCCAGAGCCTGCTGGCCTTCAGGTTTGTGCTCAGGGCCCCTCAGTCTCCAGGTTACTAACTCTGGATCTTGGGATGGCTCAGGCTGCACAGTCACGGGACCCACTATCCCAATCAACACACATGTCCTTATTTCCTTCAATTCCTTATATATTGATTCCCATTCATTATACATATACAAGTAAATAGTATATATATAGTACAAATATATACACATATATTTGCTTGAATATTTATTCCCATTTCTTCCCTTTTTTTTTGAAGTCTGGTGTTACTTATTTGCCATTTTGAAACCTGGGTTTTGGCTGTAAAAGAAAAGTCAGCCTGCATCTCTTGGCAGTCAGTTCCTGGCGGTTTTCTTTGGCCTCCTGCATTCTCTCAGTCAGAAGTTTAACACATTCCGCAACCTCTCGCTTTTTTCTTCTAGGGACACTGTGTCCTCTGAGCAACACACCAGCCTTTGTGTAACAGAACACAATAAAGAGACGCTGACCCTTGGGCAAAGATCTCTTGCTGGCTTTGTTAGGGGCTGTCTGACAACGCAGGGGCAGACATCATCTTTAGAAAGACTGAGAAGTTTGCAGACTCGGCTGGCTCTCACCTGGGCCTCAGGCAATGAAGTAACATAGCATCAGTCCAGGAATAGCTTTCTCTCCTCTCTCTCTCTCTCTCAGCTCCCAGGTCTGAACAGCAGGAAACAGAAGGATAGGGAGAGGACAAGGACATTTTTGTTCATGTGTTTTGCAATAATTAAGTTGAAAACACTCGAATTAGCCTACACAAGGCAACTGCGAACAGACTTGCGCTGTGTCGGATTCCCCTGGGACTGTAGCAGGAATGCCCCTCACTCAGAAGGATGTGGGCACCACCCTGGGCCAGGATGTCTGGTGCCAGGGGAATACTCGCTTGTCCTTTGGATGACACACCCCTTCCCTTTCACCCAACACATCAGCAGCAACTTCTTTGTCCAAGTGCACTTCCCAGCAAGCACAAAGCCTGCAGTCATAGTCCACGTTGGCGAGTCTCCAGGAGCCAGTGCCAGGCTGGAGAGGGTCAGCCTCAGCCTGAAGCTGCTGAGTACCTCCGAGGTGTTCCCCAAAGGGTCCAGTTTCTCCTGTACAGGTGCATGTGTGCCTACTACTGATTGTTCCTCTGGAGAGTGCCGACTAACACGGCCCTTGTGAGTGAGTCAGAGAGAAAAATAAAGTAGCAAATAACCAAAACTTGTTATCTGAAGATGCTAAAAATTCACTGCTATCTGAAACCACCAATGCGTCAAGAGCTGCTCCCTCCACTCTGGTTTCATTTGTTTGTTCTGATCCACAACTCTCGCAGCTAATGGAGGTGCCACGGTGTTTCTTGATGGTGTCCTTGCATATCCTTTAGGATAGCAGAGGCTACAGAGGAGAGCTTTAAGATGATGTTGCCCACCTGGTGGGGCCTGTGTAATACACACCTTGTTGTGGGATCTCCCCTACTTACGACATCTTTGCATTTGTTTTGAAACATAACAATGTCTCCAGCATAGTTACCTTTGTATTTTAAAAGCTAGGAGATGGCACATAAAATTCCCATCTTCTTGCTTTAGTAGCAAAGCAACAGGATCTGGGCCTGGCACAATGGTTCAATTGGCTAACCCTCCCCCTTCAAGCTCCAGATCCGATATAGGTGCCAGTTCATGTCCCAAGTGCTCCATTTCCCATTCTGCTTCCTGTTTGTGGTCTGGGAAAGCAGAGGAGGATGGTCCAAAGCTTTGAGATTTTGCATCTGCATGAGAGACCCAGAAGAGCCTCCTGGTTCCTGGCTTCAGATCAGCTCAACTCTGGCCATTGTGACTACTTGGGGAGTGAACCAGTGGATTGGAGATCTTTCTTTCTGTCTCTCTGTAAATCTGCCTTTCTGATTAAAATAAACAAATAAATCTTTCTAAAAAGAGAATGGTAAAGAATCTGATAATGCTTGCCTCCTGGATGGCTAAAAAGCAGCTGCGCTGTCAGTACTGGTAGGGGGTCACCAGCTCATCCTAGTCCCCACCACTCTCACGTGTCTCCCTGATGCTTCAGCTGATGCCCAGTGCCAGCCAGTCATGCTTGTGCTGGCAAGACTGGTTATCAATTCAGATTGCCTTGGGAATACAGACATTGATTCAATCCTTGGTGGAAAGTAGTAATACAAAGACATTACTAATGGCTTTTGCCCACAGTAAAACGCAGTCAGAGTAAAACAGTTTCCATGTCCATGCCCTAATCCTTGTTTTTGGTGTGCCTATCAGGTATGGTTGTTGGTTTGGCTGGCACAGTTCTGGAGAGAACTGAGGGTATGTGAATAAGAGGGCAGTATGGATCTGTTATCTGCAGATGTGGGAGGCAATGGGATAGCTAGAAGGCCGGAATGTGGCAGAGAAACAACAGTGAATGATCACAGGCAAGAGAGTTATCTGCAACCACCGCTAATCCTCCTGGGCACTCGGCCGGACTTCATTTCCCAGCATGCTCTGCAATGAGCTAAGACCATGAGACTGAGTCCTGGCCAGAGGAGCAGCAGAGGAGTGGTGCTCACTTCCAAAGTTGGCTCCACGGTCGGCCCATGTGGCAGCTGTCTTCTTTCTCCTTTCAATGGCTGGAACCTGGAGATCTGAGGCTGTCACCCCTTCCAGGAGCAGGCTCAACCTCTGCATGACCTGGGCTATGAGCAGGAAACAAGCCTTTGCTTTCTCAGGTCACTGATACCCATTCATTCATTGCGGTCGACATTATTTCCTTAGCTAGAACAACAGCAAGAGTGTATCAGTTGCTCACTCTTCCTGAGCCCTGTTCCAAGGGCTTTATATGCATCATCTCATCAAATTATCACAAGTTGCTGAGATGGGCACTATTTCCATGTTGAGAGGATGGGAGTGAGGCACAGGATAATTCACTTATCCAATATCACATGGCAACTAATCAGAATCCATGCATTATTGTTAGGTGTTTTCAGAAACAAATAAACACAAAGGGAGAATAGACAGAAACTACCTCAATACACACTTGCATGTTTTAGAATGTCATGCAGTCTCCTAGGCCCAAGTCAGAGCAAACAGCTATGGAGGGACTCAGTCCACAAGGACAGCATCACCAGTCTCTAAGCTGCCCCATCACGCAGCTAGGACAGGGGTGTGTCTTGGCAGACAACACACATGGAAGCCCAAGGGGGTCCTCACCCAGTGGTGTCTACCGGCTGAGGACTCTTTTCTGCCTGTAAGATCCCGTGTTCCTTTCTGCTTAGTGCTATGAATAAGTTGGACAGAAGGAGCCAGATGTTCAGGGAAAGAGGCAAAGTTCCTGGAGTCAGTTGGGAACATCAGAGGGGGTACAAGAAGCCTGCTTATATCAAACATGTGGAGCTGTGCGACTCGGGAAGGGACCTCTCAGAAGGTTCCATTCCTCCAATTCCAACTGCTTAACAGGAATCACTGGGAAGAACAGTGACTCAGTGCCAGCCCACATATTCCAGAAGACTGTGTTCCAGAAGTGCTTCTCATCCTTGCTCCACAGGTCACGCTGCCCCAGACTTCGTGTTCCATGAACATGAGAGACACTCATAGGGTATAGATCAGGCAGCTGTCCTGGCTCTCAGCTGCCCTCTTCTAGCCAGACCCAGGGCTTCTCAGGGAGCCTGCACAGGACCAGGGGCTGGCTGGGCACATAGCCCCTGCCCTCCTTGCTACCCTCTGTGCCTCTTGTGCTGCAGTTAGTCACCTGACTCAAGGGACAGGGAAGGCACTTCCAGTGGGCTGACCAATAGATTGGCTCAATGTTGAGTGGCCCCATGAAGACTAAGAGAGGTCATGCGGATGAAAGGGGCAGTGAGAACAAGGATCCTGTGCTGGGAAGAAGTGGCTAGGAGAGAGCTTGGGAAGCCATGCAACAGCTGGGGAGCCAGGCAGGCTGGAGAACAAAGATGAAGAAGAGCAAGGTCAGGCATGAAGGACCGTGTGGGTCACTGCAAGAAAGCAGCTCTGGCCTCTGTCCTGCATCCTTTGGGGCCTCTGGGGGAAGAGCCACCCAGTGTCGCTTGCCCAGCTGCTCGAACAGTTAGGGGAGGGGTGCCTGGGAATATTGTCTGAGAGCTGGGGCTCAATCCAGTAAGCAGATGACCTCTGCTCCGGCCTCCAAGTTCAAAACTGAAACACTGTGACCTTGAGTATCCTACACACTTGGGGTTCTATTGCTTTTCCCACCTGTAAAAGGGGAATAATAGTACCCCCACCCTTTGAGGTTGTTGTCTACAGTGAATTCTAATAAGGATGATATTATACTCCAGAAATCTTGGACATGGTGACTGGCTATACTTAGTAGAGTATGTCTGCTATCAGGCTGGCTTCATGCGGGGAGGGAAGTTCTCGCATTCTCATTTCTGCCGGAACAATAGCAAGACTGAAAATAACATCTGACCGTGTCCAAGACTCCGTGCTTGCAATTCCACTAGATCAGAAGGATGCTGGAAGCTACGTGTACTCCTCAGCCCATTTTGCAGATGGAGATGGAAGTGAGCAAAGAAGTCAGCTAGGTTTTTTTTTTTCTTTCCGCAACTTAGTTTTCTGTGTGTAGTAGTTCATCCCGCCTCCTCTCCTTCCTTCCTTCCCATTTCCCCCTTCCACCATTTGTTCCTTTGTTATCACAATAGTATAATCCTTCAGTACAAGTTACAAAGTTAACTTTTTGATATTTAAATATATCATGCCATGGTAAGTTTAGGAAAGTGTAGAAACCCTAGTATTATAATATAGGGGTATATTTGTAAGTTTCACTGGGAGTCCCTACTTTGATTTGGGAGTAGAGATGCATCCTGTGTAGTATTTTTACTTTCAGGGATACTAATCTTCCTTCGACATTTCATCCATACACACACACACATGCACACACACCTTGTACTTTTCATTGCAGGTGTCTTATATCAGAGAGAACATAGGGAACTGCGTTACGTCACTAAGCATAATAGTCTCTAGCTGGGTCAGCTCTCTCTCGCAGCTGCAAGGCTGACAGAGAAGCCAGAGCTAAAGACACAGGTGTTTCTGACTCTGAGGTGATGGGCACTTGGCCAGGCAGCCTCTGTAAGAATCCTCCCATCCTTGGTGCCCGGCACGGTGGCGCAGTGGTTAAGGTCCTCGCCTTGCATGCCCCAGGATCCTATATGGGTGCCAGTTCTATCCCGGCAGCCCCGCTTCCCTTCCAGCTCCCTGCCTGTGGCCCGGGAAAGCAGTCGAGGACGGCCCAAAGCTTTGGGAACCTGCACCCACATGGGAGACCCAGAAGAGGCTCCTGGCTTCGGATCAGCATAGTATCAGCCATTGCGCTCACTTGGGGAGTGAATCATCGGACGGAAGATCTTCCTCTCTGTCTCTCCTCTCTGTATATCCACCTTTCCAATAAAAAAATAATAAAAAAAATAAATCTTTAAAAGAGTCCTCCCATCCTCCTTTGAAGTTTTTCATCCTACCTCAAACAGCACTCCTCATGTCCCCCACAGCTCTGAGATGCCACCTAGACATTGGTCTAGCTTGCTTTTCTCCTGAAAGACATGTGATAAATCCCACCATTTCTTTTTTTTTTTAAAGATTTATTCATTTTTACTGGAAAATCAGATATACAGAGAAGAGGAGAGACAGAGAGGAAGATCTTCATTCCCTAAGTGACTGCAACGGCTGGAGCTGAGCTGATCCAAAGCCAGGAGCCAGGAGCTTCTTTTGGGTCTCCCATATGGGTGCAGGCGTTGGGCCATCCGCAACTGCTTTCCCAGGCCACAAGCAGGGAGCTGCATGGGAAGCAGGACTGCCAGGATTAGAACTGGTGCCCACATGGGATCCTGGGACATTCCAGGCGAGGACTTCAGCTGCCACTAGGCCACCGTGCTGGGCCCTCACACCATTTCTAAAACACCCAATCATTGGTCAAAGTCATGCACATCTGTTTTGTGTTGTGTCACTTAGCTGTCACTGCGATTTCACCAAGGCCACCACTTGCAACCTTGAGCACCCTGAGAGGCCATGGCCAGGCCAGCACAGGGCTGGTAAGAGCTGGGACTTCAGTCCTATGATCTGAGAGAACGCCTACAAGTTCCTGGAGCAACAGCTAAGGCAAATAACCACACCCACCCAGCCCTGCCCCCACCCCACCCCGACCTTGGCTGTTGAATTTGATAGAACTGAATTGGGATGGCAGTGGCTTCCAGGCCTGGGAGCAGAGCACTGGAGGTGTCCTTGAGCATCGAGTCCCTGCGTGTCTCTTGTCAGCAAGCTTCAACTCTTCTACTAACAGCCTTGATGTCATGACCAGGACCTCCAGGGAGTCCACTCACCCCCACTGATACATTTATTACAGCATCCATTGCTTGCCTGCCAAGTTTCCTTCCCTCCCCCTATCGACACCTCCACCCCACCCTCACCTTCAGCGCCAGCAGGAACTCTCACTCCCCTCCCGGCCCCCACCCTGCCACCATCTGCCAGGCCACGCTCTGGCCTTGCTGTGCCCGGGAGTGGGCACAGCGCCATGGCAGCACACTGGCCTGCATGCCAGGCGGCCAGGTGAGCATGTGTGAGCCCTGCATGTGCCATGAGCCTACCTCACAGCCGGGCTCCTTGTGTAGAGGTGGGGGTGACCATGTGGCGTGATTGGCAGGTAGGATGGGGGCAAAACCCCGGGAGGGGATGCAGGTGGGCTGAACACTTCTGCAGCTGCCCGATCAGGCCCCCAACTGGAATCGGGCCTGAACGAGAGGGCAGAGGGGAAGGAAATTGGCTGGATTGCGACAGCAATGCAGCGTCTTATGCTGCTGCTGAGTCAGCTCTGGATGACTGTGGATGGGTCAAGAGTCCTCCACCTCCTTGGAAGGACCTTGCTTTAGTAACAAAAGAGTGGCTCCTGTTCACTCAGTATGTATTGCATGCAGAGCAAGCACTGTCCTCTCCACCACCTACAAGGGAAGGATGCTACCACCCACCCTTCTATAAGGAAGCAAGAGACACTTGGGGAGCGAAGTGGTTTTCAGGGAACATTAGAAGTAAGCATTTATTCATTTACTTACTTACACTGATCTCCCAACAAATGCCCACAATGGCCAGAGGCTGGACCAGATACAAATTCCATCCAGGACTAATAACTTTAAAGCCATTACCTGCTGCCTTGCAGGGTATGCATTAGCAGGAAGCTAGACTCAGGAAAGGAGCTGGGACTCGCACCTACGTCCTACGATGGAGATGTGGCCTCCCAAGAGACAGCTCAACCATGAATGCCTGCCCCGATAACTAAGCATTAAAGCTGCGCTTCAAGCCCAGGTTGGCTTGCCTGCTGATAGAACTGCAGCCCACACCCACTCTCCTCTCTTCTGCAGGCTCTGACTGTCTTCAGCAACCTGTGTTTTCTAAACTATCATTTATGGAACACTCGGTGTTTACATGAGCATGTCAGGTGTTAAGGATGGAATGAATAACAAAGGAGGCCTCTTTGCCACTTGCTTTTTCATTAGGATGGTCTAAAATGAACCCAGGATCACCAAACCACTAGACCAGACCCCCAAACCTGATTAAACCATCACAAAACCTCACAAATACCTGGGCCTGGGGCCCGGGTGGCTTTTAAAGCTCTAGGAGAAGGTGCTGGGATCTGGACTGTTAAAAGGATTCTGGGAAATTCCAGTGACCAATCCTCATGGAGAACTTCTGGGTAGCTTATGGTATTAGAGCTCAGAGGAAGACATGATCCTTGAGGTTGGGCGAGGCTTCCTGGAGGAACCTGAGCGTCAAGAGGTGGTGTGTGTGTGTGTGTGTGTGTGTGTGTGTGTGTGTGTGTGTGTGTGTGTGTGTGTGTGCTGGGGTTGTTGATCAACAGGAAAGGAAGGCAGCCTGGGTCTGAGGATGGAGAAGAGGCCCCTTTAGTCAGAGCCCAGCCCCAAAGTGAAGTCCTCAGAGGCCGAGCTGAAAAGCAGAAGGCCAGCTCGCCCTGAAAGGAGCACTTTTTGAGTGTCAGGCCCTACTTCAGAACCTGGGGACTCCCAGTAGGATACCAGGTAGATGGTAGATGACTCTGGAGGTGGGCAAGGACCAAGCCTTGGGGACTGGAGAAGAGCCAGCTTTGGGCAATGAGAGAGGAGCCACTGTGGCAATGAGGCCAGGTGAGCTTTCCGGAGGTTGGGTGCGCTGGCAGAAAGCCCCAAATGCTGGGCCAGAACTGATGGAGCATGTGGGACTGCATTCCGTGGGGCCTGGCAGGCCATAGCAAGACAAGTCGGTAGCATTTAACACTGACTGACTGCCCAGTTTAGGAGAGGGTCCTGCTTGCTAATCGCCAACCATTCTGGTCCTGAGATTCCTAACCCTTCTGTACCCTGCTCCCCTGACCCGGGCCGATCCAGCTCAAGCTCTGCCTGACCCCAGCCTCCTCCTAGCAACCGTGCTGTCGTCATCGGCTCAGAGCCTCCAGCTCCCATCCCAGGCTCCCGCAGCCTCCCCTGCCTCTCTGACGCTCCCAATATGTCTCCCAAGCAGTGCTATTGTTCCACAGGAAGGCAAATGCAAGTGATTTGTCTCCTTCACACTCAGAATTTGCTGTACAATTGGCCCAATGCAGCAGAATTAAGAAACTTAATGCTTTTAAGTAAGAGTTAATTAATTGAAATCAGGCAGACAGCAACAGCTGCAGAATGGCACAAAAGGCAGCTCTGATTTAACCCCTGAACTCAAGTTAAACTGGGTCTGGCTGGTGTGTGTGTGTGTGGTTGCAGTGCAGGTATGTTAGCTGTGTGAGCACCTTGTGTGGTGGATTTGTGTGTGATGCAGGATGCTGAGTGCAGCGGATGTGCTTGCTTGCATAGTATGTGCATGTGAAGTGTGTGTGCTACCTACTGAGTGTGGGATGTTTGGAGTGTGCAGGAGTGTGTGTGTGAGTGTGCACGTAAGGTAGGAAACTTCCCCTGACACAACTGATTTTCTTTCCCCCCAAGGCAGCAAAGAGAGTGAAAGCAGCCTGTCCTGAAGGGATCAGGCCAACATCACACAAGGAGCATGTCATGCACCAGCAATCCCCTTGGAAGTGTTATTTGGACCTCATCTCCACCTCACCCCTATTTTGATGCCCCTCCCAAGAGCTGGGCAGAGCCTAGCAGAGCACAGGGGGTTCTATGTGCACAGCAGAGAATGTGGCTGATGTGCAGGGGGGCTTCATGCAGAAGTGCAGGGGGGCTCCATGCAGGGGAGCTCCTTGCAGGAGTGCTTCACGTACACAACTAATACCCCACTGGGATGGGGGTACAGATACACCAAGGCACTCTGCAGGACTGGGCCCAGAGGTGCTAGATCCGGGGGGAGGTCCTTGTCCACCCTACAAAGATGGAGCGGACACGTCAGGGCTGGTGGGTAATAACATCCGACACAAGTCAGCACAAACTCATTCCCTCCTTTGTCCCTGTGTGTAGGAGAAATCACAAAAGTATTTACATAGTGAATCCCTTTTCAAATATTTTCCTTCAATCAAACCAAGGCCAGTTCCACGGATATTGAATTAATCACTTGTGGGTTTCTTATAACTTCAAACCTTCACAATCTGTTTTTGTGGATTTTCCTTCTCTCTTCCTGCAGATTCCTCTGCTGTCTCGCAAGGTATATGTCTTGGGCCACATGGCCTTGTTTCTGATGTTACCACACTGGGTCTCCCAGCCCACCCGTGGCACAGCCTCCTGTCCAGACCTCAGAATATTTGGTTTTGCCCAATCATTATTTTTGAACCAGCTATTTTTATATATTTTTAAAATTTATTTTCATTTTATTTGAAAGCAGAGAGGGAGAGACAGATACAATTGAAAGAGATGCTTCATCCACTGGTTCTCTCTTCACTTACCTGTAACAGCAAGGGCTGGGCCAGGCTGTAACCAGAAGCCTGGATCTCCATCCAAGCTTTCCACCCATGTATTGGAACTATCACCTGCTGCTGCCTTGGGTGCACATTAGCAAAGGAAGCTGCCTGGTAAGCTGGGGAGCCAGGGCTCAGTTCAAGCCCTCTGCAATGGGTTGTGGGCATCCTACACAGCAACTTAGCTGCTGCACCAAATACCCATTGCCTTATCTGATCATTCTGACTTCAGCCCAAACTCGACCTCCTAAAAGGTCTTTCACAGCTCTTCAGCACTGGCCATCCATGGTCAAGTTCCTGCAGATTCCACTTCCATCCAGACTCTAGACCAGGGGTTGGCAAACAATGGCCCCAGAGGTAAGAACCACGTTGACATGTTTACATGTTAAAAAAAGAAAAAAGTCTGATTTCACAAAATGTGAAAATTCTATGACATTCACATTTCAGGGTTCTAAACCAAAGTCTTATCTAAGCCCAAGCTTTTCTGGGTCGTCTCTGTTCAGTAAAGGAAACAAACTTGTCTTCCTTGGTTGACACTCCACTTGAGGTCCAAGATTCAGCTCACATGGTCCTACTTCTAGGTGCCCTCCATGGCCGCCTCTCAAGTGGGCTGGGTCCTTCTCCTTGGGATCCCCGCCCTGCACTGTTGCTTGTACAGTGTGCTGCTGACAATAGCAGCTGGTTGTTGAATCTCTCCTTGCATAGAGCACCACATGTTTTCTGCCTCACATCTCCTTTATTCATGCTGTGTCCCAGCCAACTAGCTGCTACCATGATGCCCATTTACAGATGAGGGAACTGAGGCCCAAAAGTGGCACAGCTGCTCAATAGCAGACATGTGAGCTTGGGCCATCAGACCACAGAGCCCACTCTGGTGATGTCCCAGGCACATTTTCATCCTTTTGTTTCCTTGTCTGTCTTCTCAGTCAGAGATGAGCTCCTTGTGGCAGGGAGGACCCAGGCTGGGTGGCAATACCTCATATGGATTCCTGCATTCCAAGGCCCAAACTGAGTGATTAGGGCTTAAAAACAATGGCTGAGTGAATCAGTTTATGCTGTCACAGAATCTTTGGCCAAATTCACCACAGACTTCTTGTCTCTTTCTCTCCTTCTCTCCCGTTAATGCAGGTGTCATTTTTTGCAAGAATTTTTTTCCCATGGGTGTGGCCAGGCCATGACCAACAGCCTCACTGGACACACGGGGAAGCTGTGACTCAGAGGAATTCATGCAAGTGTTTAAGTCCAGTCAGTGGCCCATTCCAGATCAGAAAACTCAGAACCAAACCTGCGACAGACAGGCCAAGGGTTGTGTCATCTCTCAAGACCCAAGGTATCCAGGATTCAAACACAGCAAGCGCCCACATCTCACGCTTGTTTGCCTGTGATGGCCTTGACAATGATTTTGCCTGACGGGTACTGCCTAGGCACACATTGTGATACTGCAATCCAGCACCACGGGCCAGCATCTCATTCGGCCCCTCCTTCCCTTGCTCTTTCCACACTCACGCTCCAGCCTCCAAGGGCATCGGCTTCCTGAGCAGCCAGCCATGCTCTAAAGCACAAACAGGGGAGGAAATGAAAACCCCGGGAAGAGCAGATGACGCGGGCGGGAGGTGCAGGGACCTCCACTCGGAGCGATCTGCTCAGCTCCCCAGGCTGGCAAGGAAAACCTTAAACATTATTTACTCAACCATGTGTGAGTGAAGGCCAATATCTCCCAACCATCTGTTCAGCAGAGTGACCCCTCAGAACTCCACACTTCCCGCCCCCCAGCCCCATCCTGTGCCATCAGCATAGGTCCTTTTCCATCTCACCAGCCCCCTCCCCTAGGCTGGGGGGTGGGAAGGGTTGTAGGGGCAGGGACAGCCCTACAGAGCTCACTGCAGACATGTAGCTATGAGAGATATTGCTAACCCTGCTGCACTTGGCATTCAGAGCTTATTGTGGCTATTTTTACAAGTATTCGAACAGGTTCACTGTGTGTGCCGCAGACCCCAGCACATCCATATCCACGTCCAGTAGACCTGGCTTGGGTGAGTCACTTTTCAAGTCTGCATCTTGGTCTCCTTAGCCAGTGCTCAGGGCACAGACCAGTGATGAGCCAGAACTGCCTGACAGCCCCTCCTCTTTGGAGAGGACAGGACCCCCACCCCAAACATGGCCAAGTTCTCCTCCTCCAAGGAGGCCCCCTTCCCTGCTGTGCCCATTTATCCGTATCTGCCAAGACAGCCTCCCTGCCATGATGCCTTCCTGTTACCTGGCAACCATTATGACCACACGGGGCTCTCAGAGCCTGCCGGCCCCGCCTTCCACCCTGCACACATACACACACACACAAGAAGCACTGTGTCTGCTGGGCAGGCATCATGAAGGAGCACACAGAAAAAGGGTCCCACTGCAGAGAGTACAGACCTAAAGGTCAAGAGAGCTGAACTGCAGCCTGAACGCTGTGTGCCTTTGCCCAGCTTCATCCTGTCTCTGGGCTGTGGCCTTCCTGTTGGTGTGTGAGGAGATGGATCCCGTGGTCTGTCTCCCAGCTCGCCCCGTGCATACTGCTGCCCAGGGCAGAACGTGGGCCCTAATGTCTTGGGAAATACCGGAAGCAAGTGTGTGTCTCTGTGTACAGGTGGAAATGAGATGATGACTGCAGCAGCTTGTGACTCCCACCCAGTAACGGTGTGCTGCACCCCAAAAGTCAGTCAACTTGTGCATGGCTCCTCCTGACCCTGTGTTCTGAAATGTTGGAAGCAGAATCATAATTTCTTGCACAGAAACTGCTGCCACCACAAGTCAGGGCTGTGTCACTCTCCAGAGCTGCCTGTTAGGCACTTACTGAGCCAATCGGCCCCCTCCAACAGGCAGCACTAAGGTATGTCACCCAGGGCAGCACTGCCTGCTCTCCTGCAACTTCCCCAGTGACAACCACACCCACGTGCCTCCCCCCGGAAGGCATCTCTACCAGGTGGGCTTCCAGGAATGCAAATAACAAAATCAGGAGTCAAAGAGAAAACAGGGTTGTGGTTTTGATGATCTGCCTGTCTGTGGCAGTCGAGAACAAATCGCACAAAGGCTAGACCATTTACGCACACGATTAGGAAGACTCATTAATAGCAGCATGGTAAAATATGTAAATAGCACACAGAGACGCGCACACGTACGAATCACATCCTAATTACTGCTGTGCATGATCAAGTCACTGACTCCGGATGGCACTTTGCGACCGCTCAGCTGTGGCAGTCAACACTTAGCAAAACCTCCCCTCCCACGGACAAGGAAACAGAAGCACTTGCCCAGCTTCTTATTGCAGGGATGGGACCCACCCGGCCACACAGCACCTCCTTATTCCAGGTGCCTCCACCCAGGAGGAAGACACCCATTGTTGGAGACTCTTTTTGTGTGAACAACATATGTTCCTGCTTCCTGGCATTTTCCTGCCGTTCTTTAATCCCGCTTCTGGTGGAGGCAGATTTATACACACGCTAATGAGAGCTGACATTTCTTATGCTGCTTGCTACACTTGCTGCTGCATTGATTTAACGCTGTGCAGGTATCCACCAAACACCAGACTAGTTTCTTGGAACCTTTCTGAAAGCAACTACACAGTCAGGGTTGGAGTGGGTGCATGCTCTGGGAAGTATAGTGACTTTGGGGTTATCCAGCCGGGTCCCCAGGACTAAGTTTCACTTGTGCTTGTGGACTGCATGTCCAACTCCAGAGAAACTTTCATCCTGGCCTGGGACACTGACTTGATGACCGCTTAGTTTTCTTGAAAGGACTGATGGCAACCAGAGCTCTCACACACAGGTGACAAAGTATACTGGGTCCTGTTTATAGATGTGCTTTGCTTGACTCCCACAATGTAAAAAAAAAAAAAGTAGCATTCCCCTCCAGCTTAAAACATTAGTCTATTTGGGGGTTTGCATAGAAGCATAAGCCTTCACCAGTTCATGTCCTGGCTCTTTCACTCCTGATCCAGCTCCCTGCTTGTGGCCTGGAAAAGCAGTGGAGGCCCAAAGCCTTGGGACCCTGCACCTGCATGGCAGACCCAGAGGAAGTTCCTGACTCCTGGCTTCAGACTACCTCAGCTCCAACCACTGCAGCCATTTGGGGAGTACAGTAGTGATGAAAGATCTCTCTCTTTCTCTCTCTCTCTCCATCCCCCTACCTGCCTCTCCTTCTCTCTATAAATCTTCCTTTCAATTAAAAATAAGGATTTTTAAAAAAAGGCTAGTCCATTTTACATAAAGTTCCAATTTCTGGCTTCTCTTTAAAAAAATTACAAAGTCCTGGTGGTGGTTTCCTAGGAGACAAGCGCCAGTTGGAGAGGACAAGAGCGCAGGTAGCAGAGAGGACATGATTACAGCTTCTGGCTTCAGGTGGAATGGATTCAGATTCAAGTTGCTGTGTGAGTCTGGGCAATTTACTGAACTTCTCTGTGCTCCCACCTCTTCTATAGGGAAACAATCTCCTCTTCCAAGTGCAGTTGCAAGCACTTGAAACTGGACCTGTCATGAAGAGCTACCTACGTTCACTATGACTGACAGGTGCTGCCTTGACTCAGGTGTATCCTCCCCGCCCTACCCCCCTTGTGTCGGGCCCTGGAATCTCCTCTGGGTAAGACATGATCAGGGAATGCAGTGTGTGTGTGTGTGTGTGTGTGTGTGTGTGTGTGTGTGTGTGTGTGTGTGTGTGTGTGTGTTGTTGGGGGCTGGGAGTGATTCAGGAAGCCCCTAGCCAGCAACAGGATGGCGTGTGAGGGGCTGGGGAGTGCACAGGTGAGGGTACCCTCCTGCACAGCCCAAGCAGGAAGCAGGCTGGGAAAGGAACATGGTAACAGTGCCCCTTGCACTTATACCATAAACTGTTTACCTCAGTCCAGTACTCGCAGAGTGAGCGACTCTGCATTGAGATCATTAAAGATCAGTGTCACTGGCACAGGAGAAGGGAACGGAGAGGTGAATGGAAACCATTTCCATGAAAATGGAGTTGGGAGACAAAAGGCACACAGAGAACTATTTTGAGCCCAAGGCAGGTGACACAGAATTCAAGATTTAATGAGCCTTAAATGCCATTGGATGACTAGAGCCAGAGATGCACGGTTACACCAGAAAGGGGCCACATGGCCTGCGTGCTTTCCCATGATGCTCGCTTTTTTTTTTTTAAGGCTCCTTAGAAGTAACAAGCTGAAACTTAGTCAAAGGCATGTGTCAAAGCCATCAGAAGCAAAAGTGCTCCTCCGACAACACTGAGAGAAGCAGCTGTGGCCTGCCTCTTTCTGGCTCACCATGCATAGAGATGGTGCTGGCCAGAATCCTGTGCTCTGCAGCCTAAGCCACCGAAGATTGACAATGCAAATGCTTGCCTGGGCTGTGGCTTTCCAGGTCTCCTTCTCTACAAGGTGTGAGGTTTCACAGTGTCTGCCATGCCTATGTTTCCCTGCAGGAGGCTGCTGAATGACTGGGCATGAGGGAAAGGAACAGAATCCAGCTGACCCAAGAGCAGCTGGCATGGCTGGCTTCTACCAGGCCGGGAACATGGGGACAATCAAGTCCCTCTTGTCCCAGAAGTGCCTGCGGATTCCAAAGCCGAAGCCCCTCCCCGACTGGCCTTAACAAGATTCTGAGTCCCAGAGTCCATTCTAACCTCCCCTATAAGCTCTGGGCAACTTTCCACATGGACTGAAGTATAGCCTTGTGAAACAGACACCTTGAGGTTGTTTTTTTCTGGGTCAATTACAGAGGCAGAATAATAGGAGGGGGGCAGGCTCACATCCCTTCTGCCCCCTCCTGTCTGCTGACTCACAGGTACTCCCTGCCTCACGCCTCCCTGCTCTGTCCTGTCCCTGCACATCGTTGCTGCCTGCTTTTGATCATGAGGAGACTGAGCCCCAAGGGGCCAATCTCACACATCAGCACCCTGACTTTGGTCATACCCCCTTGCATCACTGTTTGCTTAGCCTTGTGCATTTAACTACCCATGCCAGCCTTCAGCTCGGCAAGAACACCTGGGAAATCTTGGGTTGTGCATTAGCTTTATTTTCTTCCCTGCTGCACATTAAAGTCATCTATAACCATCCACATGGAAACTGTTGTTCTGCATTTGTGATATGATTCCAGAACATTCCACAAGGAAGGTATGATCCTTCTGGGACTCTGAGCTGGATCAAACCTGAATAGGGCAGGGGTGGTCCAGGAGTCAGAAGTGCA
Source organism: Ochotona curzoniae (assembly GCF_017591425.1). Taxonomy (NCBI): domain Eukaryota; kingdom Metazoa; phylum Chordata; class Mammalia; order Lagomorpha; family Ochotonidae; genus Ochotona; species Ochotona curzoniae. The sequence goes on along the minus strand of NW_024465926.1, from coordinate 27,315,868 downwards.
GACAGGACAACAGGAGCGCCTAGAGAAGAGCTGTGGAAGGCTAGGCAGGGGCACTTGCTTCCGTTTGGGAAAGAGAAGGAGCATGTTTTTCAAAACACAGTCATGTGTTTGGCCAGGGGTGAAGACCCCACACAGAATGCCTATGTTCCATATTGGGACACTTGAGTTTGAGTCTTATCTCTGGTCTTAATTCCAGCTTTCTGTTTATGTGCACCCTGAGCGACGGCAGTGATGGCTCAAGTGCATTGGTCCCCGCCACCCATGTGGGAGACTCACACTGAATTCTCAGCTCCTGACTTTGGCTTGTCCTAATCCCAGCTGTGTACAGGAACTTGAGTGGTGAAGCAGCAAATGGGAGGGCTCTCTCTCTCTGCTCTCTCTAAAAAAAAAATCCTAAATCAAACCAAAACAAAAAATGAAACAGCTAGCATGAGTGTCAGAAGCCTTGTCCTTGGATCACAGGCTCATTTCAAAGGTCCCAAAGCTTTCCTGATCTGCCAGGCCACCATGACGAGCACCACAGAGTGTAAGACCCACACGGTGAATTTCTTGACAGTTGCTGAAATTGGAAGCCCACCATCAAAGCTGTCTCCTCAGCTAGCCATGGGCCACCTTCACACAGCACCCCAACGTATCTGACTTTCCAGGTCCTGATTGCCTCTGTTTATGTGGTGGATTCTGTGGCACTGGGTCAGGGCCCACCAAGTGACCTCAGTTCACCTGCCTTGCCTCCTGGAAGACAGTGTGTCCAAATACAGAGGTATTAAGGAGTTTGAACTTCAACATTTGAGGGATGCAAGTAGCAATTCTTTCAGCCTCATAACAGGCCCCCCTGGAGAGCATTACCTGTGATTAAAAACAATATAACATTATATCTTTTTATTATTAAATTAATATCTTATTAAATATATATCCCCCCCAACCAATCCCTAATCCTCCATTTTTTAATAACATCATTTCTATCAATCTCCCCTAATAAAAAACCATCACAAACCATCAAACAAATCAAAATCTTCCCTCAATTACTTTTTTCAAAACACCCTAAAAATCCTAACTCCAATCTCTTCACTCAAATCATTTTATAACCCACAACATCAAAAAATCTCATTTAATAATTTTTTTTTTTTTTAACAAAAATAAAACCCCCCCCCAAAATTTTTTTTTTTATTTATTCCCTATTTTCTTTGGGGTGCCCCCCCCCCCCCCCCTCGGTTGGGTTTGGGGGGGGGGGAGCGGGGGGGGCGAGTGGGGGGGGGCGGGGGGCCTGGCGGGGGGGGGGGGTGGGCGCGGCGCGGCGGGGCGCGGGGGGTGGGGGGGGCGGGGCGCGGTTTGGGGGCTTTGGGGCTGACACCCATACCTCTCTCTAGCTGTGGTGTTGATCAACATGGCCCCTCTGAAAATGTCTCTTCCCATGTAGCAGGATTTCATGGACCATCAGGCCTTGCAGAGGGAGGCAGAGCAATCAGATTCACAAGCCCAGGTTCAGGCTTGACATGAAGGTTTGAAGGACACATGACAGTTTCAAGCATGTGTTGCTTCCTTGGAGGGACACAGAGAAAACTGGACAGAAGTTAAGAGAGTGGCAAAGGGGTAGAGGGAGTGGGAAGGAGCTCCTTAGAGAAGATCTGGATCTCCACGCAAGAGTTCTGAGACCAGAGAGGATTTGGGTCCTTCTTGGGTAGATACCTCATACCTCTCCCACATCTAGCAAGGAGACAGGGCAGCTAGGTTGAAAACCACAACGCATGTCTAGGCATGAAGCTGCCTCCCAAAATGCCCTGGGAAACTATGATTGAAGAGCAGCCATGCCTTCCCTGGCCCCTGGCCCCTGGCCCCTGGCCAGCGAGTGGGACAGAAAAGCAATCAATAGCAGGGCCAAGACTGGGAGAGGCCCAAGGTCAGGAGAAGCAAGGGGTGTCACAGACATGAACTGTGTGCTTTGACAGCCAAGAATTAGATGAGAACCAGATATTTCCACTAACATAGTCTCTTACTGCCCGTAAGCCCACTCCCGTGATTTAATCACCAAGCCTGGGGGAAGGCAGACTCTCCCTCCTGTTGGTAGATGAAAATGTCTGCTGTCTAGGTGGAATAGAACAGAGAACAGAAACTGGAGTTCTGCACTGAACTCCACAACCTGATTATCTTACAGCTCTGTGGGTAGCTAGATGACTTGACTTCTCACTGGACTGTGATGGAAACATTGACAGGGCTGGATCCCCTCCAGAAACTTTAGGCAAGAATCTGCTTCCTGACCTTTCAGATACTACAGGCTTCCCACATTCCTGGGCCTGAGCTCCGGTTCCCCCTCCTTCTTCAATTCCAACCACAGGGGGTCCAATTCTGGTCACACCTGAGCCTCTTCTAAAACCTCTCTGTCCCATGTTTCAGGGGAGTCAGGAGAACATTGGGACCTCTTGTGTATCCCAGAATCATCTTCAAGTCCACTGATGAGGAACTGTCATTCCATTGCCACTCTGAGTGCCCTTGGCCACTGTAGTCATGATGCTGGGACAAAGGATGCCTGCCAGCTTTTTTTGTTTTGTTTTGTTTTGTTTTTGCCAGAGCTATGATTTTGCTTGCCACTTTTGGCAATTAGGTCAATATCGATAGATCAAATTCAGTTGGGATTCTTTCATTGCAAGCATATACCAAGCAAAGAGTCCAGCATCTAATTGTCCAGATACATTCAACTGTTTCTCCTCCTGAGTTTTTGCAACAACATTAAGTTACCTTTTAACCCTTTTACCACAGCCGTGGACTTTTCATAGTACCCTGTATAATCTTCATGAGTCCAGATCTTTATTTATCATTGCGCCCCTATATTCAGTACATTGTTTAGCATTGGAAAGATTCTTCTGTGTGTGCTGATTGGTAAATGTTCTGGAGGCAGTTAAGAAGCTCCTGTTGCCAAAACTTCCTGCTCTGTTTTTTAAAGATTTATTTATTTGAAAGTGTTACAAAGAGGGAGAGTCGGAGGCAGAGCTCTCCCATCCACTGACTCGCTTCCCAAGCAGCACTAACTATTGGGGCTGGCACAGGCTGGTTCCAGGAACCAAGCACTTGGGCCTTCTTCTGCTGCTTCCCTATGCATATTAGCCAAAAGCTGGGTTAGTAATCAAACAACTGGACTCAAACCAGCACCCTTAAGGGATGTTGGCTAAGCAGGTAGTGGTTTAACCCACTGTGCCACAGTGCCAGCTCCTATAAAGCAAACATTCAGCATTACAGGAGCCACAGGATTCACTTCCAGCTTCAGGGTCACCAGACAGCAATGCCCTCATTGAGTGGGCAGCAGGCACATCTCACAGTGGGTCCTGGAGGCTGGCAGTGTGGACACTACTCACACATCAGGACCGCTGCAGGTGCCAGCAGGGACAAAGAGGAGCCACACAGGACCCTTGACCCCCAGGAACCAACACAATCACACATCTTCTTCTGCTTTATCTGCCAGAGACAGAATAACATAAAACATTAAGACAGAAAATATGGATAAAGCTCAGGAGGCCAACACACGTGGGCCCCTTGGCTGTTACTGAAATGGTGACCTCTGTCTCCTGTCGGCTGACCACAGCAAGAGGACCTTAATTATATTGTTTAATTACACCAGAGTCCACCAGGAGTTTGAATTTTTTTTATCGTTAATTCCCCTCTGGATTTCTGATATTTGCCTTACGTTATTGCCAAGCACTGGAGAGGAGTGACAAACAGAAGAAGGGTCTTAATATTTGGAATTCTCAGTCTGCTGCGTGTTATTTGCCTTTCCATTTGGAACTCAAGGATGTGAGCCCTTCATCTGTTCACAGTGACCCTGGAACAAAGCTCTGGGAATGTGGGGAGGGCTGGGACGTTGCAGCAAAGCCCCTCGAAAGAGTTCTCCTTTGACCTAACCAGCAATCACAGACTGCACTGTTTCACACACGGGGAAACTGAGGCACAGTTGCCAGTGAGATGGGACCCGAACCCACAGCTCCTAACTCCAAGCATCACATGCTTCCACTAAGCATGAGCTTTGAGCCAGGGTAGTTAGAACGGTGCCAAACCATCTCACAATATGCTGGCTAACTTCTTTATAAATAGGAATTTTTTTCCTCTTGGCAGCTTTAGGTTAGCATATGTGTTTAATTAACATTTCTAATTAAAACCATCATGTGTAAAAGTCAAATATTTTCCTAAGTTATCTTCCACCACATCTGTAAATGGTGCCAATTTGCACTTGCTAGGTGGATTGGTTTAATTTTATTAGTGAGATCCTCTGATCAAGTTTTATAAAATGACATTAAAGGAAATGGGTTCAAAATTCTCTGCCAGCTCTGCCCAAAGGCAAGAGGGTAAAGCAGGAGCCAGCAGTGGGTGCCGGCGAGGGTAGGCACATTCTAGGTGACGTCACCCCCTCACTGCTATAACTGCAAATCTTGAAGCCCAGGGAAGTCAAGTGAATGGTCCAGGACCACTCTGTAGGCAGCAAAATCAGACCCCACCTGGCCACATTATTGCCTCACTGCTTGAGGGTGTCTTGAGGCTCTTTGGGACTTATAGGTCAAGAAGCAAACTGAGACTAATGGCACAACTATTAGCAAGGATGACTCTAAAACTTCTCTTCCTTGCAGGTAAGGGCAATGAAGGAGTTGATGCGAGAAGCTCGTTTCTATTGGGTCTCCCCCATCTAGGGGTATTTATCTCAGCCACTGGTGCTGGAGCTCAGGGAAAATATATTTAAAATGTTTGGCCATTTTTTAGTTTTAAAGGAAAATTGACCCCCAAATAAGTAGTGTTTTAACATTGGGAATGGCAACGCAATTAGTTTCTCTCTCGTAGTGGGGAGTGTCACTGGGGACAATGTGGTAGACTCTATTACACTTTTAAGATCGGGTAAGCTTGTGACCCAGCCTGACTGCTTATAGAAAGTTCTTCTCAGGAGATCCTCAAAGAGACAAAATCAAGAAAGCTTGTCTGCAGAGGAAATGCTAGAAGTAATCAGCACTTCATCTAGCAGGAGAGCATCCACACTGTCCAAGGACAGGCCCGGTGAGGTTCCCAAGAACATGACTAAGAGAAATGGTGACAGCTCACACGCACACAGATGTGGCATGGCCATATATTATTTGTGCCTTTTACAAAGTGGGAAAAAACTTTCTGTGTATGCATCTGTGTGTGTGTCAGCTTTCCGTGACTATAAGGAAAATACCTGGAACAAACTGCCTGTGGTGAAAGAAGGTCTATTTCAGTCCAAGTAGAAATATCTGGAAGGCTTAGAGTGAAAGGTCAGGTGATGCCACTGGCTGGGGTTCAGGTGAAGTTCCTGCTGACAGATATGTAAGCAGTGTACAACAGTCCACGGCAAGATTGGGCCTGTGTGTGTGACTCTCTCTCTGCTTGCCATGTCACCGTGATTCAATTGTGAGAGCCCCACCTAACAATGTTCTTACTCCCCAGTGGCCCTACCCCTAAAATACCAGATTCAGCACCATTAACATAACACTTTGGGCACCCATCTTTTAATACATGTGCCTTTGGAGTACATCCAAACTCATAACAACAGTATTCTGTAGAGCAATAGAAAATGGTCTTGGAAAAGTCATTGAGGTATAACAGGTTAAAACTCTACCTGTGATGCTGGAATCCCATAAAGATCCCATCCCAGATGCTCCATTTCTGATCCAGATCCCTGCTAATGGCCTGGAAAAGCCACAGATGGTTTCCCAAGTGCTGGATCCCTACCTCCTTGTGGAAAACCTGGAAGAATTTCCTGGCTTCCAGCCCTGGCCATTACAATCACAGGATGAGTGAACCAGAGATGGAAGCTTGCTCACTCTTTTTCTCCCTCCCCGTCCCTCTTTCTTTCTCTCTCTGTCTGCCCACACCCATAACTCTGTCTTTCAAACAAATAAATCTCTAAAAAAAAAAAAAAGAAGAAAATGATCATGAATGATATAAATCAAAAGATTAGGTTAAATTGTTCAACTGACAAATGGAAAATATACTTTCTTTGTACTGACTAATTTGTTTTTACTGTGAGAATGTGAATGCTATTTATGAAACTAAAAATAGAAATTAATCTTGTTTATATGATTGTTAGAAATTTAGCGCATAGATAGGCTGAAAGGAAGAAACATAAATTAACATCTGCAGGCAATCACCACTGACATTAGCACATTTTACAAATCTTTTTTTTTTTCCTGCTATGTGTGTGTTGTTAAACTTTTTTTTTTTGACATAATGAGGAACCAATGCATCTATAATTGTGTGTGCTGTTTTTGTTAAATAATTCCTGTGTCTCTACATGAGAAAAGGGTTTCTTGTAAATTTACTTCAGAGTTGGGCCTGGCGACATGGCCTAGTGGCTAAAGTCCTCGCCTTGAACGTGCTAGCATCCTACATGGTTCTAATCCCAGTAGCTCCACTTCCCACCTAGCTCCCTGCCTGTGACCTGGGAAAGCAGTCGGGGACGACCCAGAGCTTTGGGACCCTGCACCCGCGTGGGAGGTCGGGAGGACGTTCCTGGTTCCTGGCAGCACCGGCCATTGCACTCACTTGGGGATGGAAGATCTTTCTCTCTGTGTCTCCTCCTCTCTGTATATCTGATATTATAATAAAAAATAAATAAATCTTTAAAAAATAATAAATAAATAAATACATTTACTTCAGAGTAAAAGTAGCACCCTTCAACTTTTATATATGTACTGTTTGAAAAAAAAAATTGTGAGATAAACTTTGCAAAATGTGAACTTGGCAATTCAACCACTTTATAGAGGACAACTCCATGTTTTTTTAAAGAATGCCTTATAGACATCCCCTCACATCAACTAAGCAACCACAACCTATTCCTTACTCTTGCTAACATATTGTTGGTATGCCTTCTACTTTTAAGCCTCTGTATCTGCTGGGCATTTTGTATTAACCGGACATACAACCTGTGGTCTTTTACAACCGGCATCTCTCAATGTGGTGTTTTCAGCTCTCAATTGTAGCATGTCTCAGTACCTCAATTTATTGTATTGCCAAATAATAATTTGTATGTATGATTATGCTAGATTTTTTTATTTAGGCACTCAATGAGAAATGAAAATTTAAGTTATCTCCATCTCCTATCATGAATAATGTACCTATGAGCATTTATGTACAAGTGTTTTGGTAGATTTAAGTTTTCTGTTCTTTCAGGTGTTTACCCCGGAATAGAATTGCTGAATCATATGGTAACCCTGTGTCTACCTGTGTGAGAAACTGCCAAACAATTTTCCAAGGCATCTGCACCACCTTACATTCCCACAATGTAGGGTATGAGAACTCCAAACTCTCCAAATACTTGCCCGCACTCATTGTCCATCCATGTGACTGTGGCCATCCCACGGAGATGGCACTGGTGTCTCACTCTGGTTATGATTGACATTTCCCTATTTCCTTAGGATGTTCACCATCTTTTGGTGTGTTTGCTGCTCACTTGCATATTTGCTTTGGAAAGTTGGCTACTCAGGTCCTTTGCCCATTCTTTATTTATCCACTTTTTGAGTTATGAGCATGCATCATATATTTTGAATGCTGGATGTTTATCAGATAAATAGCTCAAAAAGATTTTATTCTGTGAACTTTCTCTTAGTGATTTCAATAATGTCGTGATGCATAAATGTTTTGACTCTGAAGAAGTCAAAATTATTTCTTTTTTCCCCTTGACTTAGGATTTTGGTATCATATTTAAGAATATATATATACATATATATGCTTAATATAGAGTCATTGGGATTTATTCCTGTGTTCCCTTCTAAATACTTTAGTTATTACATTTAGATCTTTCATCCATTTTGAATTTATTTGTGTGTGTAGTGTGAGGTAGGGGTCCAATTCTTTTTGCTTGTGTTTCCCAGCACTATTTGTGGGTATTTTTTTAAGATTTATTTATTATTGGGAAGCCATATTTACTAAGAGGAGAGGCAAAGATAAAGATCTTACATCTGCTGGCTCACTCCCCAAATGGCTGCAACAGCCAAATCTGAGCCTATTCAAAGCCAGGAACCAGAACTTTCTTCTGAGTCTCCCACATGGTTGCAGGGTCCCAAGGCTTCATGCCATCCTCCACTGCTTTCCCAGGCCATAATCAGGGAAGTAAGTGGAAATGGAACAGCCAGGACACAAACTTGTGTCATAAGGAATCCCAGTGCTTACAAGGTGGGGATTAGCCATTGAGCCATCATGCTGGGCCCTTCCAGCATCATTTGTGAAAAGACCATCTTTTCAGCTGAACCCTCTTGGCATTCATACTGAAACCAATTGGCTGTAGATAAATTAGGTAATTTCTGGACTTTATTCTATTCCATTGATATACAAGGTTACTCAAAACAATTTATGCAAACATGGAATTAAACGGTAAGTTTGTTTTGGAAAAAAAAAGCTTTCAAATTTGAACATATATCTCTCAAAAGTTTATGGAGAAAGTATATTATGGAAATAATGCATGAGTTTTTTTTCTGCCAAAATAAAAAACATAGTTTTGATTCTATGTCTGCAAGAACCCTTTGAGGTATCCTCATGTATGCTTACCCTCATGTCAGCACAAGCACTGATGGCTTACTTTCACTTTGCAGAATTTTCAAAACCAGGAAGCATGAATCCTTCATCTTTGTTCCTTTGCAAGATTGTTGTAATGGCTATTTTGGGTCCGTTGCATTTCCATATCAATTTGGAGGTCAACTTGTCCATTTCTGAAAAAAAAAATGGCAATGGGAAATTAGAGATGCTATTCGATCTGTACATTAATTTGGAGAACATATCCATCTTAACAATATTAAATTTTCCAAAACATAAATATCCTTCCATTTACTAAGTCACTTTTAACTTTTATCAATGGTGCTTCATGGTTTTTCAGTGTACAAAACTTGCACTGCCTTGACTTAATGTGTTCCCAAGTCTTTTATTCTTTTTATGCTCTTGTAAATGAAATCTTTTCTTCATTTCACTTCATTTGCAGACTGTTTGTTGCTCATATATTGGAATATAAGTAAATTTTGTATGTTGGTCTTGTATTCTTAATGTTGCTAAACGCAATGATGGGCCCTAAAGGTACTGTTGTGGCTTCTTTGGGACTATGGCAAGATGCTTTAGGATTATGTTAAATGATACATCATCTGTGAGTAGACACAGTAATATTTCCTCCTTCCACTTCGAATGCTTTTTGTGTCTCTTTTTTTGCCTAATTATTCTGCTTAAACTGCTCAGCCCGATTTGAATAAATTTGGTAAGAGCTGACATGCTTGTCTTGTTCCTGGTCTTAGGGGAAAGTCTTCAGTCTTTCCCCATTATATACAATGTTAGCTGCAGGGTTTTCACAGAGGTCTTTATCAGGTTGAAAAAGCTCCCTTCTATGCCTTACTTGTTGAGTGTTTTAATCATGGAAGAGTGTCAGATGTTGTCAGATGTTTCTTCTGCATCAATTGTGCTGATTATCTGCTCTCCGCCAGCCCCACCTTCATCCTATTAGTGTTATGTACTGCATTGATTGACATTTTTATCAGAACCACCTTTGCATCCCTGAGATTAATTCATGTGGTCCTAAGGAGTAAACTCTTCGATGTGATGAAGGATTCAGATTGCTAATAGGATTTTTGTTGAGGATGAATGTTATCCAGGATAATGGGCTGTGGTTCTCTTTTCGTGATGACTTTGGCTGTAGTCGCAAGGTAATACTGATCTCACAGAATGAGCTAGAGACAGTGTTCCTTTTTCAGAGTATTGAAAGACATTGAGGACGGGCCTGGTGCAGTGGCCTAGTAGCTAAAGTCTTCAGCTTTCACACACAGGGATCCCATATGGGGGCCGGTTCTAATCCTGGTATCCCCGCTTTCCCATCCAGCTCCCTGCTTGTGGTCTGGGAAAGCAGTCGAAGATGACCTAAAGCCTTGGGATCCTGTACCCACATGGGAGACCCAGAAGAAGCTCCTGGCTCCTGATTTCTGATCAGCTCAACTGCAGCTGTTGGGGTCACTTGGGAGTGAATCAAATGGCAGAAGATCTTCCTCTCTGTCTTTCCTTCTCTCTGTATATCTGACTTTGCAATAAAAATAAATAAATCTGTAAAAGAAAGAAAGAAAGAGAAAGAAAAGGAAAAAAAAGAAAAGGAAAGGAAAGGAAAGGAAAGAAAAGAAAAGAAAAGAAAAGAAAAGAAAAGAAAAGAAAAGAAAAGAAAAGAAAGGAAAAAGAAAAGAAAAAGAAAAAGTAATTGAGAAGAATTGATGTTAGTTCTGCTGTAACTATTTGGTCCTGGGTCTTTAGTTGTTGGAATTTGTTTTCATCTAATCATTTGATAGGTTATTATGTATCTATTTAGATTTTCCATTTTTTTGTTGAATCTATTTTAGCAATTTGTGTATTTAGAAATTTTGTCATTTCTGCTGTTACCTGATGTCTTGACATGCAATTATTCATTGTATTTTCCAATAATTAATAATCTATCCTCATTCCTGTAATAATGTCCTGATTTTCAGTCCCATTTTTAGTGATCTGACTTTTCTTCCTCTCCATCTTGATCAGTCCGGCTGAAAACTTGTCAATGATATTGATCTTTCTCTTTCAGCAGCCAACATTTATGTCCACTATGTTCAGCATTTAAAATGCATGATCTCATTTGATCCCCAAACACCTCCATGAGATAAACACTCTCATTATCTCCCTTTTTAAGATGATGTAGAAACTTAGCTGGCTGCCTCAAAACCACAGAGCTAGTAGCTGATGGCATCAGAGTTGAAAGTCAACTCTCTCTGCCAGCAGCTGTTAGCCTAGTTGCAGATCTTAGCCAGTGGATCAAAAGGAAGCTATAGAGAGGACGTTCTGATCCTAGTTTTCCAGCTTTAGTCCCTGACCAGGTCTGTGTCTGAAGGCTGTGAGCTTACAACAGAAACCATCCATTCTCTTTCCTCCCTGGAACCTGATCCAACAGTGTGATCACCAGTGCTCTACACCTGGCTGATCTCTGTAGCTTAGACATAAAGGAACCTCTCAGGCTCCTGGCAGTCAAATTGGTACCAAGATCCTGTGGCATGCCTGTGAGGCCCAAGGCTCCCTGGTGCATCTCTGGACAGACTTCTATTAGCCAAAGTAAAGTTTGGCATCACTCCCCCATGTGTAGGGTCTCCTTCCTCTGGAGATGATTCCCTAAGTTCTCAGATCAGGTAATGCCTTCTTTCAGAGTCATCGCATGAGCTGTCAGTCTAATTTCCTTCGTGATTACTTCTTGGACCTACTGTTCATTCTAAAATGTGTTATTTAGGGCACATCAGATAAAGATGCTGCCTGCAATGCTGGTGTCATATATGGTTGATTCACGGCTGAGCTGCTCTGCTTCCAACCCAGCTCTCTGTCATGGTCTAGGAAAAGCAGAGGGAGATGGCCCAAGTGTTTGGTTCCCTGCACTCATGTGGGAGACTTAAATGAAATTCCTGGCTCCTGGCCTCAACCTAGGGTTATGGCTATCTGAAGAGTAAACCCATGGACAGAAAAACTCTCTCTGCATGTTGGACCACCCATCCCTTCAATTCTGACAGTTTTTCCTTTGTGTATTTTGAGGATCTGTTGTTAGGTGTATATATGCTTGAACTGACTCTTTGTTGACTATCTAATGTCTTTGTAATGACACTTTCTATCTTAACATCTACTTTGATATTAGTATAGCTACACCCTCTTGGCTTTTGTTTGCATGATACACCTTTTATCCTTTTGCTTTTTTCATTTTGGTTTTCTTAAAAACAGATATAACAGAGGAATTCATGACAGTGATCATAAGAGGAATAATAGAGCATACTGTCATTTACATGATTCTATTACATCATTTATATGATTCAATGAAGCAATATTTGTAGTTATATACTGATATGGCATCTAAATATTTTTGCTACTTTTAACCTATTCAGATTTTAAGTCTCTAATGTATCTTAGATTTGACTAATTTAAAAAATCCATTCTTCCAATGCCCGTCTTTTGACTGGAGTTCATTCTGATGTCTGGTCTTCATCATGGACAATTTCTACCAATGGTTTTTGCTTTTGATAGGCCATATTTGTTTGTTCCTGTGCATGCCATAGAGTCATTGACTGGTGACTGGAGGTTGTAGAAACCACAATATGATGGTCCTTTTGTTTCCAAAAGGCCCACTGCTGCCGACATGGCAGAGCTAACTTTCTGAGTAATTCTGTGAAGTCTACATTCCTTAGTACATAAGCACTGGTGCCCCTGACCCATAAACTGTCTTCAGACAATGATTGGAGATTCCATTCTATGTTTGGACCCAAAGTCTCTCAATCTTTGAAAATGGACTACTTGTGTGCCGAGACACGACTTCAACCATCAGCCAAGCAGCTGACAATGTTGCTTTTAACCCTCACCTCCATTTTGCAAAGAGTGTCAAGTTCAGCCACAGGTAAATTAGGGCTCTCTTGGTTCTTTCCTGTGTGGGTGGAGGATCCTGGGAACATGCATGACCTTTTAAATTCCCAACAATAGATTGCAGTTTCTCAAAGCCCTGGTTCTACAAAGCATTTTATTCTCCAGCCTTTTTCCCCAAGCTTTTAATTAATCATTGTTTATCCCAACTGTTGTATGCATCATAGGCATCAGCTGCTGGCATATTTACCTGTCAGCACCTTTGACCAATGCCTTGTGTAGCTTCCTTAGTCCTGAGAGCATGGGTAGTGAGGTTGAGGCACTCCTTGGGACCTGGTGGTAAGGGAACCACTAGACAGTCCGAAACTAATCATTACAGTTCTTGGGGCTTGTTTTTGTTCCTATTATTCTTGTGCTGGGATTATGGGATGTTGTTTTCAAGGTTACCATTGAGCTAGGGAGTGGGAAATGGTCTGGTGTCAGTTATACCATGATGAAGTTCTCTGTTTTTATGGAGAATAACTTTGTTGGAAAAAAAACTTCTCCCTGGTGTCTGCATACTTTGACTTTTAGTTTGGTTAGTTGATGGATATTTTTTTTCCAAGATTTTAATTATTTGTATTCGAAAGACAGGTTTATAGAGACAGAAGGGGAGACATAGAGAGATCTTCCACCTGCTGGTCCACTCCTCAATGGCCAGAGTTGAGCCAATCTGAAACCAGAAGTCAAAGTTTTCTTACTGGTCTGCCATGTGGGTGCAGGGGCTTAAGGACTTGGGCCGTCCTCTGCTACTTTCCAAGGCCATAAGTAGGGAGATGGACCAAAAGCGGAGCAACCAGGACTAAAATCAGTGCCCATATGGAATCCTGGAGCCAGAGGCTTAGCTTACTATGCCACTGTGCTGGCTCTTGTGACCATTTTTGTCAGATTTCTGTGCATTTTAGGGAAAGGTAAATTTATAAAATTACTTTATCCCCATTTCACTGATTTCACTCCATTATAGACACTTCTAAACACTTTACCGAGTGGGTACATGATGTTGACTGTGACTTCCTTAGCCATGGTTATATTGATGGGAGTGTACTAACTACTTTTATTGCATCATAGGTAGTTCTGCAACACTTAAACACCCACACTTGCTCACATATCCAATTATTTTCTTAGGCTGCATTCTTCAAAGTGAGCATATGGGTTAAAGGCTATAAATTTCCAAGTTTCATGATATATAATATATAACTAACTAACCAGATGATTATTTTCAATTACATTTCTACCAGCTGGAGTGGAAAGTACTGCCTTGCCACAATCTTATTCTTTTTTAAAAAAAAGAACTATTTTCTTTTTTATTGCAAAGTCAGATATACAGAGTGGAGGAGGGACAGAGAGGAAGATCTTTCATCCATTGATTCACTCCCGCAATGGCTGTAACAACCAGAGATGAGCCAATACGAAGCCAGGAGCCCAGAGCTTCCTCCAGGTCTCCCATGTGAGAGCAGGGTCCCAAGGCTTTGGGCTGTCCTTCACTGCTTTCCCAGATCACAAGCAGGGACTGGATGGGAAGCAGGGCTGCCAGGATTAGAACCGGCCCCCATATGGGAAGGTACATGCAAGATAAAGACTTTAACCACTAGGTTATCATGCCAGTCCCACCACAACCTTATTCTTTGAGAGTATTGTCACTTTACTAAGCAGAGAGGGGAAAAAAAAAAGGACATCTCATTGTTTTATTTTGCATATCTCTGATTATCAGAGAGCTAAAATATCTGTTATGTACATCTAATGTTGCCATTTCTTATAAAGGCTCAGTATTGTGAGGTGCCTGCCTTTGTGGTTAATTATAAGAGCTGTTTACAAAGCAAGAATAATAATCCCCAAGGGTAATATTTGAAAATACAGAGATCTGAAAATGCCTCCAATTTCCCATACTAAGCAAACTTTCCTTGGTAGCTGTTGGTGATGCCATTTCTGGAGGGTATTGTGGTGCACTGGCTTAAGCCATCATTCAGGAGGCCTACATCCCATGTCAGAGTGCCTGGGTTCAAGTTTCACCTCCACTTCCAATCCACTTGATTCTTATTAATGTGTGTACCCTGGCAGGGGGGCAGCAAATGGTGACTCAAGCACTTGGGTTCATCACACCCATGTGAAACCTGGATATCTGGATGGAGTTCCTGCTCCTGGCTTTGATTAAGCCCTGGGTGCCACAGGGCATTTGGGTGTGAGCCAGTGGATGGATAATCTCTCTCTGTGTGTGTTTCTTGTTCTACTTTTAAGTATAAATAAGCAAGCCTTTTACAGATAAAGAGCTGACTATGGACTCTGAGGGCAGCATGGGAACTGCATTGTTTCCTCTCTAGAGATGGTCAGACATTTATTGCCTCCCTCTAATAGAATAGAACCCACCACATTAGAGATGAAATATTATAGCCTGCTTTACTGAAAGTCTACTGATTGAAATGGTTATCCTGTCAAAAAAAATTATGTTCACTGCGATGTCTAGATTGGGGTTGGACTAAACAACTGAGTCCCAGAGTCAGGCCAGGTGTGTTCCTCAAGTTGTTCATCACATCACATAAATTGGCACACACAGGTTTCAGAGAGTAGGGTGTTGACATGTTTGGGGGCCTCTTATTCATCCTCCAGCCGCCTGGGGCTATTCTCTGAAGAAAAAGTAGACACAATTGCAGAATCACAAACTATACTATCCCTAAATACACCCATCTCCAAAGGACTTTCACACCAACAGGAGTGAATTACTTCGTGATTCATTTTGCCTTCATTATGTTCAGTTGGAAGAGAATTTCATATCACATTATCCTCGGGAACAATAAGATCTGCTTCCCTGATTAAAAGCCTTTTTTCCATACTTTTGAAGAAAATCTCCCTCTCTCTCCTTTTCTGTTGGACTTCTATTCTTGGCAGGAAATATTTTATCAGCTCTGACTCCTAATTGGATAGGAGCATGGCTATTGTGGTGCTGTTCTGTTGCAGACAGAAGACCTTTAGGTTTGGGAGGTGAGAGTCACATTTAAGCAGGAATCTACTGCCTTTTGCTCCCTGGCAATGTTTGAAAACGACTGTGGCACAGGTTACATCCCAGAGAACAGTTCCAAGTTGCCAGAACCTTGTTTCTGAGCTGACAGCTTCCTCCCAAGACAAAAGCAATTGAGATTCAAGAAAAGCCAAGTAAAAGAAATATGACTTCTGTTTAAAACACAAAATGACATGCATGGCTATTATTTGAAGGATTAATTCTGCTTCAAATGCTTTGTTCCCATAAGTATTTTGCTTCTTTATTGTTGGAATTTTAGGGGCAATGGAGATCTTTGTCCTTGTTGGACGTGGCATATCCCTAAGCCTTCGACCACAGGAGGTTTCTATTAGACACCCAGTTGGCTGCAGACAAAGAGTGTCCTCTTATCCTCTGTTAACTGGCCCAGGCCCAGGATGGCCTGATCTCTGGGTGAGAACAGTTCCTCATGTGGCCATACAGGCAGAATAATCACGGCAACTGACAACATTGGGGTCTGACTTTTTTTTTTTATTGGAAAGATGGATATACAGAGAGGAGAGACAGAGAGGAAGATCTTCTGTCCAATGATTCACTCCCCAAGTGAACGCTATGCCGATCCGAAACCAGGAGCCTCTTCCATGTCTCCCATACGGATGCAGGGTCCCAAAGCTTTGGGCCGTCCTCGATTGCTTTCCCGGGCCACAGGCAGGGAGCTGGATGGGAAGTGGAGCTGCCGGGATTCGAACCGGCTCCCATATGGGATCCCGGGCATTCAAGGCGAGGACCTTAACCACTGCGCCACTGCACTGGGCCCTGGGGACTGACTCTTAATTCACACAATGAATGCTTAGCAAAGCACTGTGATTGATCAATTGATTGATCCACTGATTCATTTAAAAACCCAGGGACAGAGAAGGAGGAGGAAGGTGGGGTGTGAAAGGAGGGAGAGAGAAAAAGCTTCCATCCACTGCTTTACTCCCTAAATGGTAGCAAGGGTCGGGATTGGGCCAGGCTGAAGCCAGCAGCAGGAACTGCATTTGGGTGTCTCAAGTATGTAGCAGGGACACAAGCACTTGGGCCATCTTCAGATGCTTTCCTAGGTGCATTTGCAGGGAGCTGGATCAGAACAGAAGCAGCCTGGACTTGAACCAGTACTCCTATGGAATTCATCAGCACCTTAACCCATCACCACAATGCCAGCCCCTGCAGTCATCATTTCCTTCCCATGTAGAATCTGTTATCACTCACATTTTACAGAGAAAGAAACTGGGGCTTAGCAGCATTGCAGGACTCATCATATAAAGTCCCACACCATTAGAACTCAGGGCCCTGTGACAGCACAGCCAGAAGTAGTTGTGTTATGTGGTTGATTTAATTCCCTTAGTCTCTGCAGCACCACCCTGGCTGGCATACTCTACTTTCTAGTTTCCCTGTACGTATATTGTGAAGCTGGTCCCTTGCCTCCAATGTGATTCATCCTTTCACATCTGACAGACTTGGGGGCAAAGCATCTGCAGTGCTTAGCCTCACTTTCAGCTGTTCATATCTCTGCCACGCCCTCCTCCAACTTTCATCTTACTCCATGTATTCAGAGTGGAAGCCACATTGTAATATACTCTGTGAAACTTGGTCCTGTCTCTGTCCTGTCCCCTTACACAGGGATAGCCCACACTCACCAAAACCCATGGCAAGCCCACCACAGCTGCTCCCCTCCCTGACCTGCACCGGAGCTAAAATCCTACCTCGCAGAGGCTCCTGGCTGGTCCAAGCCATTATTGTGGACCACAGGAACTGATGAACCACTTCTGCCAGAGGGAGGAGAGTCCAGAGGGAACAGAAAAGGATGAGTCAGTTTTGAAGAGGCTGGAGGGAGAAGCTGGGAGCTGAGGTTGGAGGGTAGCATCTTACCTTGGCAGGGGCAGAGGGTCCTGGATTGCAGGTGAGGCAATATGTGTCTCTGGGCACCAAGGCAAACCCACCTGCTTCTCCTTTGGCCAGAGCAGGTCCTGGCATGGGGTTAATTGCTCACTTTCCCAACAAGATAGCTGGAAACTGTCCCAGACTGCGCATCTGTCAGCACTATCCCCTCCGAAAGGGAAATGCGAGGAGTGGGGGATGGGAGGTGGACAAGTGAATTCTTTCCTTACTCATTTACATGTCTCTGCTGCTGCCGCCAACACCTGGGCTGCCTGCCCCTGTCCACAACCCCCTCCTGAGCCATCTGGTCCAGGACCATCTGTGGGGACAGTGGGGAACTTGGGAACTGCTGTGCAGCCCCTTGTCGGTGTGCATGTCTGGCTCTGCACTTGGAGCAGCTAATGGGTGCCCAGAGACCCAGGGTTTCCCCACGCAGGCAGGAGGGGCTGGCTTATGTTTCCCAGAATGAAGACTTCGGAAAGAAATTGAACTCATTCTACCTGTGCCTGCGCCACATTCCAGGGTGAATGGGGAGGGAGGTTATGCCTATGTTAGTTCACTTTAAGCACACACACACACGTCCAGCTGGGGAAATGCCAGCTACCATTTCATGGGTGAGAACATTGAGGCTCTGAAAGTCACCCTGACTTGATACACTTGTCTGCCTCCTTTCCTGGTGCCTCCGGAAAGCACCGGATGGCGAGTCCAAAAGAAGCAGCTGCCCTGACCGCTGAGGTCAGCTAAGTACCAGCTCCTGAGGCAGGGTCCTCCCCAGAAGTCACAGCCCTGCCTTGAAGGCAGTGGCACAGTCACAGGATGGGCATGCAGAGTCTCAGTTCCACACTCTGCTTCACAATGAGGGATGCCCACCTGAGCCTTTACAATGCAGATTTTTACGCATTTTGAACAACTTTTTAATCCAGGCGAATTTTCTTTTTAAAATCTGGACCATTGTCTTTCAAACCTATAGCCACCCTAAGAAAGTAGCATCACCATAGCTCTGCCCCTCAGTACCAGCAGAGGGGAAGCTTTTCCAGTACTGCTCTGGATGCTGTGCTTGGCTCCTGCCTCTGCCATAGACCCATGTGAGCCCACAGATGGACATGTCATGGGCCAGCAGAGACCAGAAGCAGAGGCGGGAACCTGACTGGTTCATCCCAAGGTCATCATGTCATCTGATCCTAACAAAGGAAAAGGTAGGGGACAGTACCTTGAGCAATTGAAAAGAAGCCACATCCCTACCACCTGCTGGGTACCTGATGTTACCCTCTTTCATTCCATCAGTCATACTCTCATGTCAGAGCTTCATGGCCCACTGGACAGTTGGGGAAAGAGGCTTGCGAGACCTTCCAGCAGCCTCCCAGGGCAGGGATCTGGCCACACCTCGCACATCAGAGTGCCTGGGTTTCACCCCTGGCTCCTGCACTTGCTCCAACCTCCTGCTAATGCAGACTCTAGGCAGGAGAGGGACCGGGTTCCTGACACCCACGTGAGAGACCCGGAGCGAGTTCCTGGCTCAGTTTCAGATCCGGCCCAAATATTTGAAAAGTGAATTAGCAGATGGTTGATATCTCTATCTCTCCTTCAGTCTCTCTCTCTCTTTCTTTCTCTCTTTCTTTCTCTCTTTCTCTCTCTTTCTCTCTTTCTCCCTCTCTCTCTCCCTCTCCTACAAAAGGAAGTTTTTCTTAAACAAAAAACAAACAAGGGCCAGTGTTGTGGAATAGTATGTTAAAACTCTGTCTCTGACACCAGCACCACATAAATGGCACTGGTTCAAGGCCTGGGTGCTCCAATCCTACCTCAAGTGCTTGAACCCCTACCTCCCAAGTAAGAGACCCAGATAGACAGGCTCCTGGCTTCAGCCTGGCCCAATGCTGGCTGTTATATACACATGAAGAATGAAACTATGGAAGGAAGATCTCTCTCTCTCTCTCTCACTCTGTCTCTCTCTCAGCTCCTCGTGTATGTACCTTCCAAATAAATTAATATTTTTATAAAACAACGAGCATAAGCCAGGAGTGCAGGTGACTTTTGGGAAAGGGAGGTAAGGCTGGACTGGGGACTGATTAGCATTGCATGGAGCTGGGGCAGCAACTCACATTCAAGAGTTACAACAAGGGGTAGCTGTGTCCAGGAACCTGCACCTGCTGGCAAGAGAGAAGGCTTCTGCTGATTTGTTGCCAGTGCAGTGAACAGATGTGGATGTTTTAATGGTTTCTCTGCTGGAAGCAGCCACCAAGTGCTGGACTGAGTTGCAGGCCCAGGTTAACCCTGCAAGGCCTAGCTTGGCCCTGCCAGTTTTGGAGGAAGATACAAACCCCCAGGGTGCAGTGAAAGCTGGGATTGGCTGAAGGAGCCTGGTGGGTACACTGAGTTGGCTCAGTGTCACCAGACAGGTGTGTTCACTCTGATTATTCCCTCTATGATGTCAGGTGGGCCCCAGCTCTGTGTGTGGCCTCACCCACCAGCTGCCCAGAGAAATCTGCTGCCTTTTCTAGAACTGACTTCTCAAGTCTCTCAAGGAGAAGATGGAGGTGGCTTGCTGGAAGTTAGGAGGTCTCTGTGATGAAGCCAGTGTCAGGAGAGGACATGGAGCATACTTCCCGTGAGCATCACTGGCAGGTGCAGCTACTGGCATTGTGGGTACTTTCTGGGTGCCAGGCACTGTCCTGCAGCAGAACTGATTTTTACCACCATTGTTCATTATACTGTTAAGTGCTTGATATCTTCACTCCTATTTTTTTAAGGAGCTATTTATTTATTTGTTTGAAAGGCCACAATTGCCAGGACTAAGACTGACTGAAGCCAGAAGCCAAGAGCTTCTCTCTGGTCTCCCACGCTCAGCACATTAACAGGATGCTGGATGAGAAGTGAAGCAGTCGGGACTTGAACCAGTGCCCATATGGGTTACTTGTGCTGCAGGCAGTGGCTTAACTGGCTGAAGCACAGCAATATACCCTTTACTCCTACTTTACTGATGAGAAAAGCAAGGCCTGGCTGGGTCAGGTACAGCACCCACTGGTTCAGGACAGACCAGGCCAGGCCATGCTGCATTACTCATAGACATTTTTTTAAAGATTGTTTTTTAATTTTTATGGAAAGGCAGATATACAGAGAGGAGAGACAGAGAGGAAGATCTTCCGTCCGATGATTCACTCCCCAAGTGAGCGCAACGGTTGATGCTATGCCGATCTGAAGCCAGGAGCCTCTTCCGGGTCTCCCACATGGGTGCAGGGTCCCAAAGCTTTGGGCCGTCCTCGACTGCTTTCCCGGGCCACAGGCAGGGATCTGGATGGGAAGCAGGGCCGCCGGGACTAGAACCGGCGCCCACATGGGATCCCGGGCATGCAAGGCGAGGACCCCAACCACTGCGCCACTGCTCCAGGCCCACTCAAAGACATTTATAGGAGCCAGGTCTTGGGGCCACAGGGAAATCACAAGATGTGTGGTATAACCTTGGACTGCAGATATGAGGACAGGATTGTTGATGCCCATGCAGTGAATAGCATGCCCAGACATACTCGGAAGACATGATAGTCAGCTAGCTCATCTATGCCAACTAACATTACCAACTATCATCTATGCTAACCAATATCGGATGCCTAATAAGAAGATAGCTAGAGAACACGTTAGACAATTCTTCTGGCCAAGCTTTGCAGCAAGTGTCTGGGTCTGTGAATGCACTTGGTCAGGTAGACTCGGTCAGCCAACAGACCTTGGCTCAGCCCTGGGTTAACAAAGCCAACGATGTCTCAGAACTCTCGAAGTCACTCAAGCAACACCATCGAACATTCCTCCCCACATGAGTGTCTCTGGTCATCAAATGACCATCTCTCACCCCCAGGTGCTGATGTAATTTAACAGCAAGGAGCAGCCCTCTCCCTGCCCCTCCCCTGTAGACACAGGAAAAAGAAATGAAACATTTATTCCATCTACTTTCCTCCAGACCTCAGCCTCCTCATTCTAATCAGAGGTCCACATGGGCATGCATCCCTCTCAACTATGTAAGCAATATTAAAAATAAACAATTTTTTAAAAGGTGAATGTTACATAGGAATAAAATAAATGTGCCTGACATGGAAGTGCCTAGGAAACAAGCTGTCAACGGCTTTCACTGTTCAGGTTGGACATTATGCCTTTGAATACCCTGATGCACCAGCTGAATTTGGAAAACGGAAATAACAAATGCTTAGTCTCAGGAAACAAAGCGGTTGGTTTCTGTGGCTCCTGAGCCATTCATCCCTCCTCCTTGGGCAGGGCCAAGCATTGTCCTTTGGATCATTAAGAGGCGTCCAGCAACAACTGGATGGGCAGAGAGGAGAGGTGGGGGTCCTTCAGCCACTGCAGTCTGTGAAGCTGTGGGTAGGAGGGAGGCTGCCTAGGGCCCAGGTGTGCAGACAATGGCAGTTACCAGCCATCAGAGCACACAGTGCCTGCATTTCTTTGTGCCCCTAAATCAGGCCTCTGTCCCAGGGTGTCCCAGCTTGTGTTTGTTTGCCGCAAGCACATCCTGGCTTCCTGGAGGGGAGCTGTTGTGGCCCAAGAATGGGTCAATCTGAGGGTGCAATGGTCTGCAGTTAGCTAATACGAAAATAGATCTCTTTGCTAGCCCTTTTATTCCATTCACAATGGATGTCCCGGCCTCTCCCTTTTTCTCTTTCCCACAACAATGCTGCCATCGATGCCCTCCTGGAGGCATCTTTATTTGAAGGCTGGGAAGTAGGAATTTTATCATTGCAGATAATCCTGAGAGTTACAAAATATTTTAACCAAAGCCCAGCCACTGCCATTGCCCACTGAGGCTGGTTTTGTAGAGTCAAATGCACTTTTCGTTTGTGGATCTTTCCTCCTGCCTCCGACCCCTTCCTCTCCCCACACCCTGTGAATGGCCCTTGCTAAAAGGGGATGCCTTTCCAGAAAGCCATGGAACTTCACCGGGCTAGGAACAAGTCCTGTGTACCCACTGTGGTATAGCTCAGATGCCCTTTGGGGAACCATTCCGAGTTTCCAAAGACTGACATCCGAGGGGAGAGTTTTTCTTCTAAAACCAGGAAGGACTTCAGATATCACCTGGTAGCTGAATTCTCATCTTTCACTGTTAAACAGAGTTGTTTATTCATTGAAAGAGTGACAGAGAAAGTAACAAAACTTGTGAGAGAGATAAATCTTCTTTCTGCCAGTTCACTCCCCAAACAGCCACAATGGCCAGCAGAGTTGGTCCAAACCACCAATTCCAAGAGCCAGGAACTCCATCCAGGCCTCACACATGCGTGGCAGCAGCCTAAGTCCTTGGGCCATCCTCTGCTGCTTTGCTTGTGTGAGCAGGAAGCTGGATCAGAAGTGAAGCAGCTGAGACCGACAGGATGTGCCAATGTCACTGGCAGAAGCTCAGTGCACTGTCTCACTCAACACTCAACACACATATTACAGATGGGACAGTGGAAGCCCAGAGAGAAGGGCTTCACCTGAAATCCCACTCCAAGCAGGCGTCAGAACTAGGAACGGGGGCGGCTTGTCACACACGTTCTGCTTGTGACACCCAGGCGCCCAAGGAATTAAATGACATAAACAAAAATCAGATTAACCTTGAGCAAAAGTTATTCTCTCTTCAGCCTTTTTAAAATTCTGCTTTGATAAACTCAGGGAGAAAGGCTAGGTTTGCCGCTTGTAGGCTTTGAGGCTCTCGCGCAGGTATTTATCTCTCTCTGTAAGCAACATAGAGCTTCTGGCTGAAGTCAGGTAACAATATGTAGCTTAAATTTAATAACATTGTTTTGTTTTCATTGTGTTTATAGTTAATGTTCCCACCTAATATTACTCATTTTCCACTTGGAGGTTTTTTATGTGACTATTTTAAAATAGCAGTGTTTTTCATCTACATAAAATAATTGCAGTTAAGCGTTTTAAAGTGAGTCCATTTAAAGACCAAGCTGCAAGTAATTCGCAGTGCAGGCTGCCTCCAGGAGCAGCAGAAATGGCTGTGGCTCAGAAACAGTGGCTTTCTGGCATACACCAAGATCCCACATGGGCGCCAGTTCATATCCTGGCTGCTCCACTTCCCATCCAGCTCCTTATTTGTGTCCTGGGAAAGCAGTTGAGAATAGTCCAAAGTCTTGGGACCCTGCATCCATGTGGGAGATCTGGAAGAAGCTCTTGGCTCCTGGCTTCAGTTCAGCTCAGCTCTAGCCACTGAGGCCACTTGGGGAGTGAACCAATGGGTGGAAAATCTTTGCCTCTGTCTCTCCTTCTCTCTGTAAATCTGACTTTCCAATAAAAATAAATAAATCTTTAAAAAAAAATGGTGGCTTTGTAGTTCATGCTTCCTGAGGAAGGCTACCACTTCAGGAAAGAAGTTCTGAACTTGAACTCATTCCCGTTGTCTGTTCTTTCCAAAGCCTTCTCTTAGATGTCCATCTGTCCTGAAAGTGTCAGCAGGCCTGTCATGTCCACACAGGGGCGTGTGGGGCTGAGCGTCCTGGGGCAGCCTTTCAGCGGAATGGCAGAGAGCAGGGAGGCAGGGTGACACTGCATACAGTCCTCACCTACCCATTGCTCATTCTGCCCTCCACTGTGCAGGATTTTCAGAAGGTAGGTGCAAAACACCTGCTCTGAAAACAATATTGCTAGAATTTCAACTTATTTGTGTACCTCAAGAAACTCACCTTATAATTACCTTTTTTCCATGAATGTTTCAATTACCCTATGAGAAAGCTCATGATGGAAGAAGGGAGGACATCTTTAAACATTTTTTTTTAATTGTGGTATTATATGATGTCATTAGGAATCCATGGCCAACCCAGAAGTACGCATGTCCTTCTGCTCCTTATTGGCCTTTCCAGGCTCGGTACTGTCTTTGAAAGAGGGATGATGAGGTGGAGGTCACACCCTCTCTCTCCTCCTCTTTTCTATCACGGGATGCTGTGTGCATCTCAGACACATTCTGAGAGCTCCTGGTGAGTCAGGTAAGTGCGGGAGACCAAGAGGAGGTTGATGCAGTTATCCAGGCACTGGCTGCTGCTGTCAGAGACACCATTAATCTCCCTTAGGGATGGGCACCAAGCACCCAGCTCTCTGTAGAAGACACAAAGTCTGGGACTGCCCAGTGATGCCACCCCTGTACCTGGGCCACAGAAGCAAGACGGAAAGTTCAAGCTTTTACTTTCTGTGATGGCCTGTGAATCAGTCCCTTGTTTCAAAAGTATTTTATCATAACTCTCCCACAGAGGGTTTGTTTGCATTCTTCATTTCAGTTCAAAGAGTGACAGAGAGAAAAGGAGGGATCTGCATCTTCCATCTGTTGGTTCACTCTCTAAGCACCCACCACAGCCTAAGGTGGAATAGGTCAAAGTCAGGAGCCAGGAACTCCATCAGTGTTTCCCATGTGGGTAACAGTGACCCAACTACTTAAGCCATCACATTAGCAGGATGTGTGCATTAGCAGGAAACTGGAAGGAAAAGCAGACAAGGTTTGAACCCAAACACTCCAGATTTGAGACAAGGGCATACCAAGCAGCATCTTAACCACCATGCCAGATGCACACCTATATCTGTGTCATTCAATGCATAAGAATCCAAGTGGCAGCTCTCTCTTTCTCTCTCTCTCTCTTGGGTTCCAGGTCTCCAGGTTAGGTTTTGAATAGCTACTATCCTAGGTCAAGACTCAGGCAAGAAACTCCTCTACTTGTGCATTAAGTAACCATTAAGAACAGCTAACATTGATCCAATGCAGACCAAACCACAATACATTTCTCGCTCAGCATGCATAACACCGTATATGAAAGTACTTCAAAGTGTTTATGGAAAAATGAAATTGAAAGCAGAGTTTACTTTGGGCAAAAAAAAAAAGAATAAGAATAAGTCTGTGCAAACTTCCTTGCTAATTAGCCTTGTATATGAACTTTGGGAAGACGCAGCACATAAGCCAATGTTGTGAGGAGCTGATCTCCTTGCTACCTACAGGTGCGTCCTGTGCAGCACTGAGAGCTGGATCAGTGGTCCAAGGCTGCCCCAGCTGCCCCTCCCAGGGCCAGGAGCTGATGCAAGCAGGAGGGTCACCACATCCCAGAAAGGGCCTAGAAGGACCACACTGACCCATGATCCGGGCAACTAGACACCACTTGCATGTTAATGAAAACTCATTAACAACAGCCTGCCTATGCAAGGGGCACCTGACCAGGCTCATGGGCCAGCCTTAAAACAATGTTCACCATGAGCTTGTGCTTGCTAACCACCCACCAGTTCTGGAATAGCTACTTGTATGAACAGGATACTGCACAACCTGCCTAACACTGCATTAGCCAAGAGCTACATTTAAATATATAGCAGTCCTATGTATTTGCCCTAATGCCCCCATAGTTTCTATGCATCTGAATGTTTGATTAATTATATATTAATGTTTAACTACTAATGGTATAGACCATTATTAATTGACTTACTACAATACTTCTTGGTGCTTATGCCTGTGCTAAGAGGGAAGGGTCAGCGGAGGATGTGGCCTGTGCCCTCCTGGGGCTGCACAGGAAGCAGGCCAAATACATGAAGGGTGAGTGTCAGGACATCTGGACGGCCCTGGGCATGGTGGGGCATCAGGAAGGGCTGCCTGGAAGAAGTGATCACCTTAGCAAGGTGAGGCAATGAGGACTAGGTTCCACGGGCTAAATCATGCCAACTTAGAAGCTCGTTAGAGTGAGTGAGAAGCTTCTGGCTTTGTTTGGCCTTGGGCAAGGATTCAGATCAAACCTCTATTCTTACTAAAAACAAATAGATAAATGAAATCTGTGAAATGTCTGGCCTCGTAGCTCAGTAGGTTGTCGTGATTCAAGCCAGCCTGCTCTATGTGAGCCATTCCCCTGGTCTGCTCAGTGTCCCTTTGGATCCTTCCTGGGGCACAGGACATACAGTGTCCCTTGATCCTCCCTCTCAGCCACCTTGCAGTGAAGAGAGTATCTCTCATGGCCGTTCCCAGTTTCATCTGTTTCAATGGCATGAGGCTGTTGCAGGAGCGACTCTCGTGGTCCCCACATCCTTGTCATCTGTTCAGTTGTGCAGATTGCCTTTCTTCCCCTGGACCTCCTGTGGAAATAGTGTGGGCCTCTTTCTAGAAACGCTCTGCGAGGGACTTGCCTTCACTGTGGAAGCTGAGCCAGTAGGCCCCAGGGCCAGAACTCAGGAAAGAAGTGTGTGCTACTCCAGGGACTCCGGGAGTCTGGGGAATGGCAGGGATCTTTGCAACTGATTAATTTCCAAAGGACTAACAGTGTTGTAAGATTCTGCTTCTTGAAATTTTTCTCTTTCTACCTCCCTCCAACTGCTATGCCAGCTCTTCAGCCATTACAGTGTGTCTCGACATTTCTGACTACTACAAAAGAAAACCAGCCCTGGGGTTTCATGTGTATGAATTGGACTCTCCAGCTCCAGTTCCTTTCCGCAGCATGGCTCAGTGGTGAGTTAATCTCTCCTTGCCTCTGAGTCTTATCCAAGGCTGGGACTAAGTTTTGGCAAGAAGTAAATAAGGAGCAAAGTTAAGGAGGCTTTCAGGGTCAGGGTCCTGCCAATACAAGCTGTCACTTACCTGATCCCAAGTGAGTGTTTCCTTAAATTTTGCACCCCAAATTCTTCTGAATCACTCTAATTCCAGCCTGTCCTCTGTGAAATATGCGAAATAGGTGTGCCTATAGCAACAGTTGTTGGTAGATACGAGTGGACAAGTGAGAGGAGAGAGAATCGCAAACTGCATCCCTTAATTACTACGAGGAGAGGCAGGTGGCTGGGATGGGCCATGCCAGAGCAGCAAGCTGGGACTCAGACTCAGTTCTCTCTTTTCTCGTTTTCCAGTGTGAAGATCGAACACAAACAGAACAAATTCTCCTTAACACTGAAATTCGAGCTTGCCACCTTTGGGTTGTCCACATGCCAGGTTAGATTTGCCTGATGGCCAAAGTTCAGCCCAGTGAGCAGGCCCAGCTCATGTGACACAGCCATGCAGGATGGCCCCAAAGCAGATAGAGCTGGCCTGAGAGGTGGGGCCTCCAGAAGGGCAGCCCCTTTGCCCTGTGCCTCCCCAGCCTGGGCACTGGAATACCCTGTGAAGCCACCTGCCACCACCATCCTGCGTGGGATTCCTAATGAAAAACGAGCAGACTATTAACGCTTTGCAAATTAAGGGTCCTTTCATTTATTACCATGCTCCGCTAGGGATAAGCATTAATTTTTTTCTCAAAGCAAATTCACTGGAAACAGACAGTTTAGAATTTATGCTTGTAATGATGGCTACATGGGCCATTAAGACCACCTCTAAGTGAGCTTAATTTGTAGCAGATAAATGTATATGTCTACATATTTTTCAACATGGTTTATGGTGCATCTTGCACAGCTGCGCCCAACTGATTAAATCCTCACAAAATTTAAATAGGAAACCCATTACGTAGACAGTATTATAGCCATTCATCACAACAGAAGCAGTTTCAGATTAACTCTTTCAGGGCCAGGGTGGGAAAATTTCCAGTACTTGAGGGGACAGAGGGAGGAGACAACGTAGGGGCCTCCAGGTTACTTGATTTCTTGGTTACTCCCACCTGTCTGGGTTTTCAGGGGAAGTTTTCATCCTCCGTGGTGGATTTAAGGTGACGTTTTAGCTCCAGACCCGACTCACGTGGGCAGAAGGACCCTTGTCACCTGGTGGTGACAGACACAGCCATAGTCCCAATTCATGACTCCCCTGGGAACCCCACCATTGCTGTATACACCATACACAAACCCCTAACTTTCTCTTTGGAGACACATGGGCCACAGGATCAGGATGTGTAGGATCCCAGTTCTTGACACTCAAACCCCTTTCACGACTCTGTTTTTGAAATCATCCAGGCTGCTGAGGTCTTGGCCACACCTTCAGGTGGGTGGTACCAGCATCACCCACCCATTTCATAACTAATTAAGAGACCACTAATGGGGAACATCTTGCCAGTAGGCTCCCGCCCAACAAGGAGGGGTCAGGGAATGCTTAAAATCCCAATACACTTCCAAAGACCCTTTTGGTGTCTCTCTCACCCTCCTTTTTCCAGGGGCACCCCACCTCCTGGTTTTCTCTCGGGAGGTGCTTTCCACTTTCCTCTCCCTTCCCTGCTCACCTGGTTCTTTCGCAAATCAACTTTTCTGTCTGAAACAGATTCCCAGCTTTTTATTTCTATACTAACCTGAGGAAAGAACCCACCAGGCATTTCTGGTAAGTTTTCAAGTGAGTTTCTGAGTAGAGCTCCTTGAATGCAATACATGTAAACCCAAACATTTTTGTCATGAGCTTTTTCCATTCTCATCGCAAAGGTAGTGATAGAAACAAATGGGCACCTGACCACCTGACTGCAAGCCAGAGCGAGCACCAGTTCCCTTTCAGCTCTCATGGATCTGCATTCAGGTCAGTTGCCAATACCCTCTGGGTGACCTTGGATAGTCTGCTTCACCTCTCTGAATCTGAATTTCCTTCTGCATGAAATGAGAATAGTAGCAGTACCTACTGCATGCCAATGCCATGGTGGTCAAGGGCAATGACTCACCTGTAGCTTGTGCTCGGCACCTAGGTTACAGACTCAAAGAGACTGACATCCACTTGCTCCCAGGGGTGCAGAGAACACAGGCTAAATACAAGCCTTTGAATTCAGTTAGATGCATTTGGCAACTGAAACACATTGTGCTGTTCGTGAGAGATTCTTTCCATGAGAGGAAGGGATCTGGTTGATGTTTTCCAGGCCACCTAGGAGAGGTGGGCATGCTGGGATGGGGACCCCAAGTACAGGGCTGGGCTGAAGTGTGCAGCTTTTAGAGCCTCAGCTGCTTTGGCTTTGCTAAAGCCTCCACAAGGTGCAGGCAAGAGGGAGCAAGGAGGCAGCGAGTGGCAGTGAGGGGACAGTGCTGCGTGCCACACTTGTCGTATGAGACTGGATCCCCAGTGAGCCTTGGGAAAATTTTAAGCAGAGCACAACGGTGCTGGATTTGCATTTTAGAAGAATCTCCTCTACAGCCACAAGGAGAATGGTTTGAAAGGGAGCGAGGCTGGCTGTGGGAACGGTTAGGAGATAATGGCAGATGTCTCATTAGTCCCAGAGGAGGAGGTCTCAGGCAATGGGAATGAGTGGAAACTCTGGAAGCAGAAGAAAACATCTGTCAGAGTTGGGAACTGATTAAAGGTGGGAAGGAGCAATGGAGGTAGCAAAAGCTACAGCCTGATTCCAGCCCAGGCAGAAGGGAGAGTGACTGGAGTCAGGAGAAGCAGTGGACCTATTGTGTAGATGCCTTCGGGGTGAGGGGTGGGGGTAAATTGGAAGCCTCTTCTTTGTTCTCAACCTTAGTAGGGTCTAGGAGCCTGAAAGGAGGTCTCCCAGGAACGGAGACATTAACAGGGATCTTTCCTCCCAGGCTCCCACCTGGTGTCCACCCTGGTGCCTGGTGCCCACCAGCTTCTTGCCTCACTGCTCCACTTCCTCCAGGACTCAAGGTGGTTTATTAACCCTAGGGGTGCAAGGGAACAGTGTGTTTCCAGGTGTGACTGGAGAAGACAAAGACACAACATGGGCCACCTCTGAGCGATTGGAGAGGAATCTGAGGAGCTATTCTTAAGGTCCACCTTCACATGTTGGGGTTCTCTGCTTGACACCTGTGCCACTCCCTCCCCGGACAGTTGTCCCTGGCCATCCCACCAGACACTGAGCCGTGGACACCATCCTGCCTGTAGCAATGCCCGTATCTCCTCTGTCTCTGTGCCTGGACCACTCCTTCTGCCCAGAAGGTCACCTTCTCTTCTTATTCTGTTACCTCTCTCTCTTTGTTCAAGCTCTCCAGTTCCACCGGCTGCAAGAAGTGCCCCTGCTTAGCCTCACTGCTGGTCCCACCAGGCACCTCAGTCCAGGAAGTCTCCAATGACCACATTCACCATTATTGATCTGATGTGGGTTCTCCAGTCTCACTGGGACTAAATACTCTTCCCTCATAGTCCAGGGATCATTTTTAATGTTCCTTCTAGAACATTGAATAACATTCACCGCCTTGACCAACAGCCTGGGCATCCTACTATGGCAGTTTCACTCCCATCAAAGCATACCACTGAGTGGTAGGCTAGCCCCAGGGCCTTTTCTGCTGCACATCTGTTGCCAGCAGAACCTTTGTGTGATCTGTACCCATGGACAACTAACACAGGAGGATGGTGTGAGTCACGCTAGGCTTCCATCCAGAATCCACTTCCCTTCCTCTCTAGCCCAGCCTAGTTCCTCTCTTACTCATCCATCAGTTTCTGTATTTCTTTTGAAAACATTTTTTTAAAAATTTAAGACAAATTTACAGAGAGAAGGAGAGACAGAAAAGTCTTCCATCTGCTGGTTCATTCTCCAAATGGCCACAATGACCATAGCTGAGCCGATCCAAAGCCAGAAGCTCCTTTTGGGTCCCCCATGAAGGTGCAGGGTTCTAAGGTTTTAGGCTGTCTTCCACTGCTTTCCACCCAACATAAGCAGGGAGCTGGATTGGAAGTGGAGCAGCTAGAACTTGAACCAACACCTATATGGGATGCTGGTGCCATGGAGAGAGGCTTAGGTTATTGCTCCACTTACTACTCCACAGCACCAGTCCTCCAGCCTTTTTTTTTAAGCATCACTTAAAAAAAAAAGTTGTGTTAATTTATTTTTGTTAGTTAAAAGACAGAGGGAGATTCTCTAACTTCTGCTTCATTCCTCAGCTGCCCACAACAGCCAGGCCTGGGCCATACCAAAGACAAGAGCCCAGATTTCAATTCAGGTCACTCCAGTGGGTTGCAGAGATCCACGCATTTGAAGCACCACTGCTGTCTCCCAAGCTATGCATTAGCAAGAAGCTTGATTGAGTTGAATTGGAATAGCCAGAACTCATATCAGGCACTCAGATATGCAGGTGTCCCAAATAGCAATTTGACCACTGTGCTATTTGCTAGCAACTGAACTTAAAGCTCGGAATTCACCTCCTCCAGGAAGCCTTTTCTGACTGCTCCAGATCATCCTTCTTCTCTGAATCCTTGCTCTTATCAATAGCATTGCATGTTTTTTTAATTGTATATTAAGGTTCTTTGATGTCTTTTTTAAGATCTATTTTATTTGTTTGAAAGGCAAAATTACAGAGAAATCTTTACATTTTTAAAAAAATTTTTATTGGAAAGTCAAATATACAGAGAGGAGGAGAGACAGAGAAGAAGACCTTCCATCCATTGACTCACTTCCCAAGAGGCCACAAAGGCCAGAGTTGAGCCGATCTGAAGCCAGGAGCCGGGAGCCTTTTCCAGGTCTCTCATGTGAGTCCCAAGGCGTTGGGTCATCCTCCACTGTTTTCTCAGGTCACAAGCAGAGAGATGGATGGGAAGCAGGGCTGCCGGGATTAGAACCGGTACCCATACGGGATCCTGGCACATTCAAGGCAAGGACTTTAGCTGCTGGACTACCATACCGGGCCCGAAACAGAAAAATCTTACATCCACTGATTTATTCCCTAAATGGCTGCAGCAGCAGTGGTTAAGCCAGAATGAAGCTAGAAGCCAGGAGTTGCACTCAGATCTTTCCACATAGGTGCACTGGCCCAAGGATTTGGGCCATCTTCCACTGATTCCCCAGGAGCATTAACAGGAAGCTGAATCGGAAGCTAAGCAGTGGGAACTGGAGCCAATACTCAAAGTCAGGAGTGTCACAGGTGACAACTTAATCACACCACCAGCCCCAGGTTCTTTGATTTCACTTCTTCCTTTCAGTTCATTCATTCATTCCATCCAGCTAGTCAATAAAATACGCTTTCATGTCTCCAGGAACTACGCTAGCAGCCAAAGATGATTCAGTGGTTTCACCCTTCCAGACTCTCCTAAATGGATATAAACAACAGCAGCCACCCTCGTAGTCAAACACTAAGCACATAACAACACTCAAATCATATGCACAATCTGAAATGACTTTCCTTCTTGATATGTTTCTTGTTCGTGGTGTCCTCTGTTGGCAATGCAGCTAGCACTGGGCAGGAATTGCTGGGTTGGAGATGAGGTAGAGAGTTAATTTTACAAGCAATTATCAGAATTTTTCAAAGTGTTTATAACATTTTACATTCACACCAGCTAGCTATGACAGTTCTCATTGCTTCTCACTGTTCTGACATTTAGTGATTGACAAGCTTTTAATGTTAGCCATTTTAGCGGGTGTGAAGTCAGAGCTTACTGCAATTGCAATTGGAGTTTCTCCAATGAAAAACGGTGTTAAGCACCTTTTTATGAATTTATCGATCATTTATATGTTACGTTTTCTGAAGCTCCTTTTCACATTTTTTTTTGCTCAATATAAGGCGAGTGTTACATTCCTTTTGATTTTTGAATTATTTGGAGTATATGTATGATACAAGCCCTCACACAAATAAATACAGGGTTTGCCTGGTCTTTTTCTTAACAATGTTTTGTTAAACAGACATTTATAAGTTTGGTGAAGCTGCATTTCCTATTTTTTATGGTGTTACCTTTGAGGCTCTTTCTAAGAAATACCTGCCTACCTCAAAACCACAAATATTTTGATCCAGTAGCATTAAAATTTTAGCATTTTAGTTCTATCATGTAGTACAAGTAGAAGCTGTGTGATAGGAGTTAGGGATGAGTGTGGGATTACAGCTCAACTGAATCTTCATAGACAAAAAGCATGCTTTGCTTAAGCACATCTGAGAAAGCAAGCACTTACAGCTAGCTTTTTGTTCCAGACCATTTTTGTCATTAAGTGGGAAGGTTTAGTCACTTTACATTTGGCATAAATAGTGATGGAATGGAGTTTAGATTGTTATTACTATCTTGCTATTTTTTCTCAGAGCAGTAGCTATAAGTTTCTCTTTTTTAATTTTTAATTTCTTTTTCATGATACTGTTTCTTAGGCTCAGGGATTCTTCTTCCATCCTCGCCCTCCCCCTACCACTGTTTTCCCCCGTATGATAATAATAGTATAGTCTTTAACAACAGTCGCAAGTCCATTATTCTTCTATTTAAGTGTATCAGGATATTGTAGGCATAGATAATGGCATAAAGTCCAGCATTCTATTGTCAAGATGCATTTAACAGTTTCATTGGAAGTCCATCTCTCATTCAGAAGTAGAGATGCTATTTTTAATGTGTTGTATGATTTTCTCCTTTCTTATCTTGTTTTACATTAAATATTAGTGTTCCCATTTACTTCCTTATTGGCTATACTTTCTAGTATTTTCTTTGTGGTTGCTGTAGAGTTAAGTTCTTATTTTTCGCTTTTTATAGTCAACTTAGATGTAATACTGTGCTACTTCATGTGAAATGTAAAACCAAAACCATAATTCTTTTACCACCTGCCCAACCTTTTTGTTATGATTGCCATAGATTTTACACATGGGCTTTAGACTCCACAACACAATGTTATTCTTCTTTGCTTTGAATAGCCAGGTCTCTTTCAAAGAATTTAAGAAATGAAAACAGAAAAAGGTATCAGGAGCCAAGATGGCAGAATAGGGTAAGGACACATTTAAATAGATGGAGAAACACTAGCCAGGGTGAAGCCGAGAGGGCACATTCCAGGATATAGGAGAGGACAGAAGGGTACCTGGAGGCTAACAAGGAAAAACAGCAGAGACAATGGTGTGCTGTTTCAGTGGCCAGATACCACAGCAACATTCCATGAGCAGTGATCTGAACGCCAGTTCCAGCTAGTGGCTGGAACTCTACTAGCAACCAGGTAGTTTACTGGGAGTTCAGGAGGTGAACCCAAAGAACTGCCCGTACTGCTGGTTTGATTTGATCAGGAGCAGAGGCAGAGCAGCCGATCCCAAAGAGGTGGTACGAGAACAGGGTGGGTTTCACAACCCAGTCACCACCCCCGCCTCCAACACACACACATTAGCTGAATCAAGTGCCATTTTCTGTAGAGATGCAAAGGCTGTGCAACAGGACTGTGCATGCATTAAACTGGGAATGAACTCATTTTGAGCTCAATGAATTGCAACAATGTGGAATCATAATGGTTTCACCCAAAATAGGTCCAGGAAGCCCCCAGACCTAACAGCCAGCAGATCAAGAACTGTAGCAGTGGCACATAAGATGCCATTTTGTACAATGTGGCAAAAACTGTGCATGTGCTGAACTGGGAGTGAACTCACTGAGCTCAGTGCACTGCAATGGTCCCACAGGGAGAATAATACCGACTTTTGCATCATGCAAGTCGAAACAGGTCTGTGTGGCCCTTAGATCTAACAGCCAAGAGGTTCTGACAAGATCAGCACCGTCAATACCTAGCTGTTTAGGATACCTGGCTTTCCCTATTCCTGGGAACTGCTCGAACCAGAAGTAGGAGAAAGGTTGTACAGGCAATAGTGCAGCCCCAGCATGGTATCACAGGAGGTGGAGAGTGGTGAGCCAGGAGCTGAGGCTATGGAGACTGTGGTGAAATTATAACGTAATGGCCCAGACCTGAAACTTGCTGGAGGGAGTGTCACAAGTACCTGCAAACAAAGAACCATGTACAAATCACAATAAGTAAAATAGAATTGTAGACCTGTGGGTGACACAGTTTAGAAACCTGACCTGAGTGGAAGCATCTGCTAACCAGAAGTACAATAAAGACTCTACTTCATAGGAACAAAAGCCTTTGCCAACCTCAGAGTTAACTGAAGAATACATCTAGAAAATGGGGGATGCAGAATTCAAAACACTGGTTATAAAACTTCTTATCAACCATGAGAAGCACATGGAGTAATTTAAGCAGTATATCATACAAGAAATAACAACACCAAAACAAAATCAAGTTGAATTATTGGGAATGAAGGTCACAATAGAGCAAACTAAAAATTCAATGGAAAGTCTCAATAATAGAATGAATGCGGCAGAAAAAGAATCTCAGAAGTGAAAGATATTTCTTGTCATAATGGGAAAACATTCAAAAAGCTGAAAGCAGAGCTGGGTCAAGCCAAAACAAAAATTTAAGATTTAAGAGACATTATTAAAAGGCCAAATATAAGAATTACAGGAGTCCCAGAAGGTGTGGAAAGAAAAGCTGGATTTAAAAATGTATTAAATGGGGTCCGGCAGTGTGGCTTAACGACTTAAGTCCTCACCTTGGGAGCACTGGGATTCCATATGGGCGCTGATTCTAATCCTGGCAACTCCTCTTCCCATTCAGCTCCCTGCTGTGGCCTGGGAAAGCAGTCAAGTATGGCCCAAAGCCTTGGGTTCCTACACCCATGTGGAAGACCCAGAGGAAGTTCTGGCTTCGGATCAGTGGAGCACCGGCCGTTGTGGTCACTGGGGGAGTGAATCATCAGATGGAAGATCTTCCTCTCTGTCTCTCCTCCTCTCTGTATATCTGACTTTGCAATAAACATAAATAAATCTTTATTATTAAATGAAATAATAAAAGAAAATTTTGCTAATCTGGAAAAAGAATTGAGAAACATCTAAAAGTGGCACAGAACTCCCAACAGGGTTGACCAAAAGAGATCTTCACCACGACACATGATCATCAGGCTCTCTTCAATTGAACATAAGGAAAAGATCCTTAAATGTGCTCATGAAAAAAAATCAACTGACATATAAAGGAATGCCAATTAAACTCACAGGAGATCTCTCACAGGAAACTCTATAGGCCAGAAGAGAATGGAGCAACATATTCCAGATTCTAAAAGCAAAAAATTGTCGGCCCAGGATAACATACCCAGCAAAACTTTCCTTTGTCTTTGAAAATGAAATAAAATTCTTCCCTAGTAAAGAAAAGTTAAAAGAATATGCTTCTTCCAAACCTGCCCTACAATTTTCCATATTTTAGATGGAAGCAATTACAGACTGAAAGACCATATCCCTATCACAAAAATTCTGTGATGCATGTTGCATTTTACCATACGTTCATTCACGTGTTCAATCCTTGCTCCGCCGAACAATCCATCTAATTTGGGGGTGGCTCCAATTGTGGGTTACAAACATCACTTATGTCCTGACATATCAGCGCAGCTGCTCACACAGCCTTACAGTATATTTTTTTAAGGCCAGATCAACACTCAGATTTCAAGAGTACCTTGTTTTAAGATGTGGCAAATTCATCCACCTGTAAGCACAAAGCTATAAACTCAATCCAGATATAGAATAATATAATGATTCTAAAAAAGTTTCTTACACTTCAAACAATCCTCTTCACTGCTCCCTGACTCTGCCTCTTGTGTCATTCATCAGTGTTGCATCAATAATTCACATGCACTCTTTTGGTAAGACTCTGTGTTTGTTTGTTTGCTTGCTTGCTTATTTGCTTACGTTGGTGCTTTCTGAAAGCCGTCCATGATGCTACACCCAGAAGCATATCCACATTCCACTGCAGGAAGACACTATAGATCATCTCACCCGTGTACTCCTCACAGACACTTGGACTATTTCCAGTAAAGGTGCTGTGAATCTGCTTGTATCAGTCCTTTTCTGCTGACGTACATTTTCCTGTGCCTTGGGCAAAATTGTCCAGTCACAGAATAAGTGCTTGATTTTGAAAGCAGTGTCCAAAGCGGTTATACTATTTTCTATCCCTATCAGTAGTGTATGAGGGAGCTGCTGGTTCCACACACTTCCTAACATTAAGTGTTGTCAGAATTGTGCATTTTACCTACTTTGCTGGATATGTTTGTACACGCCATAGCTTTACTTGTCATTTTCTTGGTGACCGATAATGTGGGAGCATTTTCCTTGTGCTAACTGGCCAATTAGGTACCTCCTATCATGAAATGTATGTTCAAATCTTTGGCTGATTTTAAAAACTTGGGATCCAAAAGCATAATTGTTAAGTCATGAGAATGCCTCTTATATATTGAATGCCAGTCTTTTATGAAGCATGTTTTGAGAATATTTTCTTTATATCTGTGATTTGCTTACTTACTTTCTTAATGGAGTTTAATGAAAGGAAAAGGTTTTAATTTTCATGATGTCCAAACGATCAGCTTTCATAATTATTGCTGCTGTGTCCCATTTAAGAACCTTAGCTTTCTCCAAATCATGTTTTCCTCAAAGGTCCTTATTGTTGTATACTTTGTGTTTAAATCTATAATTCTTCTCAAGCTAAATTTTTGTCTGTTATGTGGAGTTCTGTTATTCCCTATATACTTCCCAGTAGTTCCAATGTCATTTGCTAACAAAATTGTCTTTACCCTTTGAAAATCTTGACATATTAGCCTGGAGTCAATTGACTGTACAAATAGTGGTTATACATTTTTCTAAAAAGCTGTCTTTACTCTCTTTCCTCATATTGAGTAATTTCTATTGATCCACCTTCATGTTTCCTAACCCTTCATTCTGTGGTCTCCAATCTGCTATTAACCCAATTTTTATTACGTATATTACACATTCAGTTTTATCATTTCCATTAGCTTCTTTTCTACAGTTTTTATGTCCCTACTGAAACCCCCTATTTCTTTGCTTATTATATCTGTCTGCTCTTTTAGGTCCTTGAGCATATTTTACAACAGCTGTTTTAGAGTTTTTCCATTTAATCGCATACCTTTGCCACCTAAGTGTTCCCAGTAACTACCAACTTTCTGCTAACAGGTGATGTTTTTCTGCTTTACTTGTCTGGTAATGTTACACTGGATGCTGAGTATTGTGAATGATAGTACGTAAGGAGTAGGGATTGTGTCATTCTCCTCTAAGGACTATGGATTTCCCGTTACAGACATTTGAAACACGGTGATTTTCCATCATCCATTAGCTTGTGTTCATTTACTTCCAGGACTGGTCTGTCTAGTCTTAAGATATGGCCCTCACTCAAGAGCAGTTATTCTCAACTGAGGGTGAACTCCTCCAATCCCCTCTCAGGACATTTTACAATATCTGGGAACACTTTGGATTGTCATAAATGGAGTGGGTGCTATTGGGGTCTAGTAGGCAGAAACTGGCAAACATCCTAGAGTGCACAGGGTAATCCTCCACTCCGCAGCAATTATCTATCCGAGATGTCAGTAGTCCTGAGGTTGAGCACCTTGGCTCTAGGCTGCACGCCTTATGCATTGACATGGTTCTCACTCCTAAAACCTGGCAACATCATGCAGGGCACCCTACCCAAACCAAGTCTTGTCCCACTCTTCAAAGCCCAGACTTCAGCCAAAGACCCACAAGGCACACCCCCATTGAATACTGGTGTCTTTATTCTTGCCACTCTTCTCTCCCACTCTACACAAATTCCAGTGCTTCAGCGGCCCAGAGTACAAACTCTAAGCTCAGACAGACCTCTCTGCTCCCTGTGCTTCTCACTGATAAATGCTCCTGGACAGATAGCCCAGTGGTCTACGGGCTCCTCTCGGAAATGGTCCTACTCTGAGGACAATAGCTCTGCACTGTCTTAGGTCCAGCGACCAGAAACTGTTGCTTATTCACTTTGTTCATTTCTATTTTGATGCTGGTCATCAGGCAAGGAAAATACTCAGGCAATTTTTTAAACACAGCTGCCCTAAGCCTCATAATGAGATTCTGACTCACAGATCTGGGCTGGGTCCAGGGAATTTCTATTTTAGAAACACGTGGACTGTGCTGATTCAATACCTAGCATGGGGCCAACCACTCTAAGCACCACTAGGACTGCCATGGGGCTGGGAAAGTGTCATTCCTTTCTCTAGGCCCCCAGATGCTGGCCATGCATATGCACATTAGATTTGTGACAGATTTGTGGCAACACGTGGGAAGTGTCACTTGCAAGGAAGGTGCTTCGAGAATTCACAGCC
Source organism: Ochotona curzoniae (assembly GCF_017591425.1). Taxonomy (NCBI): domain Eukaryota; kingdom Metazoa; phylum Chordata; class Mammalia; order Lagomorpha; family Ochotonidae; genus Ochotona; species Ochotona curzoniae. Next base: position 27,276,840 of record NW_024465926.1, on the reverse strand, counting down.
CTGAGCTTCCCTGTGGGAACGGGTTCCAGGAGCAGTGCTTACCTGCTCCACATTTGGGAACCATGAATCCCTTCCCTAATGAGGCCTCTGAACCTGCTAGGAAAGCACCTGGCTGCAGCTATGGAGTCTTTCCTGAGGGTTCCTGAGACCCAGTTCTAGAATAGAAGAGATATTCATGGACTCACTGTTGGCTCACTTCACTGTTGATGATAATTTATGAGTTTTAATCATTTTGTTACACAGGGAAAATGTGGCTGGGAGTCATTTCAATAAGGAAATCCATCTACTTTTGTACCTTGGCCCTCATCTCAGCAGCATCCTTTCCAAATTATTTCTTCCAAAGCCTCATTAAGTGTTCAGACAGGAGAAGCTTTCAGGATTCCTTTTTTCTCTCTACTTCAAACAGAAATCTCCAAAAGCTGAGGCCCGCATTATCCACAATTTCCAAACTGGATGGCTTCCTATGGCTCAATAGCAGGACATGTTCATAGAATTCACCTGGCAGGTGAATTCTCTATTGTATAAGATGAGCCCAGTCCAGGATTTCATAAATATGTTTTACTCAGTTGTTCATACACTCATTTTGTCTTTGATCATCAGTGATCTGTTGATACATGCACATGTCCACAGAACAGGCAATATCCTTCTTAATGCTGTGTTAGACACTGTGCCTGGTTCTGAGAGTGCAGAGATTGCTGACCCTGGATTCATCACCTCTTCAGTCCATTAACATTTATTGACCGCCTGTTATGTGCCAGGCACCCTGCTTGGCACCAGCAACTCAGTGGTGAAGAAGACAGAGAAAGTTGTTACTCTCATGGTTCACTTTTCAAATCAGGGAAGATAAGCGAACTACCAAATAAGCAAGCTAATAAGAACATAAATATTGTTTATGCTCAGATTATTCCAGATGTGGCCATGGGAGCTCATTCACTTGATTTTACATCCCTTTGTCACACCTCTGGTCTTGTGGCTGTTTCCTGCTTCTTTGTTTTTGTGCCTCCTTATTTTCTGGCAATACAGAACGCTGAAGGCTGGGGCATTTGGATTTTGACTCAAGTGCAGTACAGTCATTGGATCTTCTGATCTGTCTGTATCTGGCTGCCTTTCAAGATCGTCCCTTGGCTATCAACTCTCAGAAAGAACCTCTTACACTTCTCAAGCGGAAGCAGCTTCCTGCCCACTCAGACTTCACAGGGCTAGGGTGGCCCTGGACACAGTGGCACAGGGCAGGCCATCTGTCTCTCGCCCTTGGAAAGTGTACATCATTATCTTCAATTTATCCCTATCTGTCCACATCCTTTGTCTTGTGAAGATGCAGCTTCTATCACTAAGGGAGTGTAAGATATTTAAATCTTTTTTTCAAATTTATTTATTTTTATTGCAAAGTCAAATACACAGACAGGAGGAGAGACAAAGAAGAAGATCTTCTGTCCAATGATTCACTCCCCAAGCAGCTGCAACAGCCAGAGCTGCACCAATCTGAAACCAGGAGCCAGGAGCTATTTCTAGGTCTCCCACATGGATGCAGTATCCCAAAGCTTTGAGCTGTACTTTACTGCTTTTGCAGGCCTCAAGCAGGGAGTTGGATGGGAAACAGGGCCACCAGGATTACAACTGGTGCCCATATGGAATCCCGATGCATGCAAGGTGAGGACTTTACTGCTAGGCTACTGCATCAGGCCCAGAATATTTAATTCTTGACATTGGGTTCAGTCACATGACTTACTTTAGCCAAAAAGAAGAGGCAGAAATGGCAGTATGCCGATCCCAAGGCCAGGTCTTAGATCTTGTGAGTTGCCTTGTTCTTTTGGGCTTGGAGAACACCCTTGGGTTCATCAAGCAGATGATCTCATCCTACACCTTCCAGCTGAACTGCAAGTTGCATGAATATGCTTCCTTTTCCTGGAGCATTTCTGATTGTATATGAATCACATCATCATTTCACTAGTGGTTCATCCTCTTTGAGGGTTAATTCAGTACCTCCTCCAACCAGCCTTCTCTCATGGCTAGAAACCCCACTCATCTTTTCCTTTCTAACTGTCATGCTTTGTAAACACTTCCAGGTCTACTTTATAGTCTATAAATTACAATACCAAGAGTAATAACAATATTAAGTGATAAGCATGTGCTTGGTACTAGGTATTTACACGCATTTGCTCATTTAAATGTCAGCATAATCCTATGAGGTCAGCATCATTACTGTCTCAGTTTTATAAGTGAGGGAACAATCACAATTAAATTGAGAAGCTAAACAATTTACCCAAGGCTGAATAGCTATGAAGTAAGAGAGCTGAATTTGATAACCACTGCCTGGCTCCAGAGTTCACTTCCACTCCAACCACTGCACCCCCATTTGTATATCATAAGCTTCTCCCCGTGTACCCACACTCCATTTGAGGAAACAGGCACCCATGGGGATTAGCTGTTCTCTCTACTTTCTGAATTCACAGAGACCAGGCCAAGGACTGATCAGTCATAAAGAGATGATGAGTCTGCACATGTCCTTCCTCCAAGATCAAGCACAGGGCAATTCCTCAATAGCTCACCATACTACAGTAAATTGTTCATATATCATTTTCCTGAAGCACCATGAGGTGTTAGCTTCCAACCAGGATTTGTCTACAGCTTCTTGTGCTGCCCTGAGAAGTATGCTGAGTTAAGGAACCTCTGTGGGCTAGAGTTGCCTCACGTTCCTTCCACTGGGATGTTACAATCACAGTGATGTGGCATGGACTGCCTGGCCTTGGAGAGCAGCAAGACAGTGGAAATATGTTGTGTTCCCAATCACAGAGCACCTGGCCCTCTGAGAGCATATGTTAAGTCAGTTGTCAATGCCCTAAGGAACTTGATGTCCCAGAGAAATCTCACAGATTCCAAAGACCCCTCGCCCCACCAAGTGAGATATGGAAAAGACACAAGAAACTGTCTCCTTTTCCCCTAGTTCAGATTCAACAAAAATCCTAACAAGGATCAAGTTCATTCCTCCAAACAGCACTTTGATAATACCATTCCATGCTACATAATTTCTAAGACACTCTCACACGCAATTCTGTATCATGTTATTTACTCCCTGTGAGGTTATTGTCAATGGCAGCAGCTCATAGAGACAGAAACTGGGACACGAAAAAGCCTCAAACCTTGCTCAATGTCTATTGCATCACCACAAAGCTATGTGGTCAAATGTCCCAGCCAAAGCCCTTTGATTATCTGAGTTTCTAGTAAGAACTAATGGGGAGGGGCCCGGCGCAGTGGCGCAAGTGGTTAAAGGTCCTCGCCTTGCACGCCCGGGATCCCATATGGGCGCCGGTTCTAATCCCGGCAGCCCCGCTTCCCTTCCAGCTCCCTGCCTGTGGCCTGGGAAAGCAGTCGAGGACAGCCCAAAGCTTTGGGACCCTGCACCCGCGTGGGAGACCCGGAAGAGGCTCCTGGCTTCGGATTGGCATAGTATCGACCCGTTGCGCTCACTTGGGGAGTGAATCATCGGATGGAAGATCTTCCTCTCTGTCTCTCCTCTCTGTATATCCGCCTTTCCAATGAAAAAATAATAAAAATAAATCTTTAAAAAAAAAAAAAGAACTAATGGGGAGTGCTGTGGAAAATAGGCATGTTCACTTAGTATGAGGTTCTAATTATGCTGGGCATCTAACCATCATCAAAACCAGGTGCTCCTGGGGATAGTTGGGCATCTATCTCTGTTTATAACAGTGGTGAAAGCTGTAATAATGTTAAAGGATGCTCCCAGGGGTGATTGGAGAATAAGCAATAGAACCCCCAAAACTGGATTTGCTTACCCAATATGCAGCAAGTCAACCACTAACTCTGGTGTGATGGAAGACAGACAGCAGCAATCTATTGAAAAGCACCAAGCAAGGAGCTGGGCAGCTGGACTTCATTCCTGAAGTCCTTAAAGGATTAGGGGAAATGGTATTATGGATTGCAACTGGGTTTGAGAGATGGATGTTCAGCTGGTGCACAAACCCCTGGTTAGTCTATAGTGTTCAAGGCCCTCTTTGATTGTTCGATGCCACTAGGGAATTTTGTTGATATTTGAATGATCTATAGTCAGTCAGGTAGTAGGCACTTCTGGCTTGGTTCCTTAGAGAGAATCACCATAAGAAAAGACCAAACATCAAGATGTTTTCTGTAGGGAAGGTAAATGATTCTGCAAGTCTTGTATTCAGAAACCCTGTAGGACTGACTGTACTACTTTATCAGTTTATAAGCTAATTCTAATATAAGCAGAGTGAGAAAATCTTAAACTAGGATAGAGAAGCAGGGACACCAGGACATGCTAATATCCAGCACGCATTGAAAGCCAATGCTCACTTTCAATAAAAGATACCATTTATTGGGCTTGTGTGATATGACGGGCAGTGTTAGGTTCTACATCTTCAAAGCCTTGTTTATCGTTCCCAACAAGCCCCATGAGGAAACTAAAGATAATACCTCAATTTTATAAATGTAGAAATTGAGCTTTGGCAAAGTCAAGAAACTTCCTCCATCATGTGTCTGATTCATGCAGGAGGCTAGGTGTGAACCCATTTGTCTGGCTCTTGTGTTTCCCTTTACACTTGCTTTCTCCTTGGCCGTGAACTGACTCATTCTGATGGCTTTAGTTCCTCGTTTTCATCTAACTGCCCCATGCTAACAGAGGTCTTGTTTGGCTGGGAATGGGATGACAAAAGTCCTTATACTGGCCTGGCACTGAGGTCTCTACTTATGGTTCAGAATTGCCCTAGGAAAGCCACTACTCAATCTGATGGACCAACCTTTATAATGTCTCCAAGTTCCCTAAGTTTTCTTTTTCTTTCCAATATTCTAATTTATATCTCTTGTCCATCTTTTTAACTTCTACATTTTCAAGGAGCATCAAGAAAAGATTTGGATTTATAGATTTCCTTGACGTTCTTTAAATCCTAATTGATGTATATTTAATAAAAGTGAATCTTCATTACTGAACTAATTCACAGATACATGTTTGTACTAAGTCTCAATAGAGTAGAATTTTCTCCACATTTTAGTAGAATGTCTACTTCTACATTTAGTTGAATGTCCACATTTTTCACTGAACGTCTACCAGATTTGCTTGGTGCAAAGGCACAGACAAAAATAAGTTGTACTAGGGAAACTAAGAAACTGCATGAAAAATATGGAACTAAAAGATAAGTTTATTTTGCCCCCCCAAAATTTTGAAATCCATGTGTAGTTTGAAAACATGCATTTTTCATGAGTATTTTGAAGGCCCCTTACATGAATAAATTTTCATTCGTTTGTATTAAGGTAAGTTTATCTTTTAATTTCACAGTATCTGCCCTCGGAGGAGTCCCAGCAACTCCAGCCTCAATTGGCCTTCAGATGTGCTCAAGTAGAGGCTGATCATGAAGCACAGATTAGGGAAGGAGGATGCCATGGACCCTTTCCAGGAGGATGGCAGTGACTTTCAGGGAGAAGCACGGCTTGGACTCAGAGTTCTTCAGACAGCAGAAGCAGAAAGGCATCACATACAGAGGGAACAGCATGTGCAAAGGCAACCACGTCAAGTTATCCTTCCTGCTGGGACCAGGACAGAGTAAGACATAACAGAAGCAGTAATTCAGTGCTGCTGAAGGCGAGAGCAAGGAGACCCAACAGACCAAGCGATTGTCCAGAGTCTTTGAAATATGGCCTTGGGCCCTTACTGTGCTCTGTGACTCCAATCTCCCTTTATTCCCAGTGGGTTGGTCTCAGGAGCTACACTGTGCATTGTATACCACAGTTTGTCTATCTGTCTGTCCATCTCTCTATCTCTCTCTCACTCACACACACACACAAAAGCTTAGACCATTGTGCATAAACCCATGCAGAGCTCAAGACGGTGTGAGCGATCACTAGCAATCCTGGGGATTCTGAAAGCCTGGTGAAGTCCTGCTAGAGACTCACCGCCTCTTAGTCATTGGCAAGGAATCCCAACAGGACAGTTAGCCTTAATTGAAATCGGCCCGATAGATTGGACTGCATGAACTTTCATCAGCACAGCCCTGTGATGTGGGCAGAGGTAAACAGCTGAGTCGGCTCTAAAGGATCCCTGGCTGGGGGAGGAAATGCAAATAAAGGTCAGACTCAGGTGGGAGAGATGTTAAAGTCAAGTTTCCAGCTCCCCACACTTGGTCATAGTTTGAGTCTCTATGGCTCCTGGAAAGGTCTGGGTAGAGGCAAGCAAAGTGGTTCCCAAGAGAAGGAACTTAAGCATTGTTTTATCGAAGCCAAACCCCCTACCCTTCTCTCCTTGGATATAGACTTGAGCAGGCCCACATTTCTCTCCCTCAACTTGCATTCCTTCTGATAATTAGTTGAATATTGGTTTTAAATTAGTTTCTTGCTAAGCTTAAGTTATTAAGCTGAAGTAGTAGCACAAGGGTAAGATGACCAAGACCCCAACACAAAGATTCAAAATCTAGTAGCCAACATTTTGGGCTGGCATTGCAGCACAGTAAGTCGCAGCCTGCAGTGCCCGCATCCAATATTAAAGCATCATTTGAATCCAGACTACTCTTTTAATGTGCCTGGGAAATCAGCGGAAGAAGGCCCAAGTGTTTAAGCCCTTGGCACCCACACGGGAAACCAGAATGCAACTCCTGGCTCCTGATTTCTACCTGGCCCAGAACTAGCTGTTGCAGGCATTTGGAGTTTGAACCAACAGATGAAAGATATCTTTCCATCTGTATTTATCTCTGTGTCACTCTGCCTTTTAAGTAGGTAAAATAAAATTCTAAAACAGAACAAAACAAAAAAACCTGTTAAAAATAAAAACTCAACTCTGACTCTAAGGTCTATTCTATGATTCTACATACTCTTTCATACTCTGAACAAAGCAATTCCCAGTCAGCTCAAGAGTCCCAAACAAATTAAAGTCTATCTTTTCCTCTATCCTTGACCAATCAAGGGAAACCCACAAGCCCTGGGAACCAGCCAGAGACCCACACATGAGTTGATGGTGCACTGCTCCAACTCAAACCTCTATGAATCACTGCCCTTCATCCCTGTGGGATTGTGGGAATTGAGCGATACTTCCCCAACTCCTTGCTCTGCAATTTGCAAATAAATTCCTATATTGTTCCAACCACTCGGGTATCAGTAATGGGTGGGATTCACATCAGACAGGTGGGCCCGATTCTGGAGATTTCACAGCAATTCTTCCAACCAGTTTTAGTGTGTTCTACAGCACTGCCTTCCTTGCTAACACGATGTGGGTGTAGACTTTGCCTTGTAGATTCATCTATCACTGCACTTGGTCAGATGCTTGGTTGGTCTGTGAGTGCCAGACAGCCTTAGAGTAGGCCTGAATTTCCAGCCTCCCTCCCTGTGTTCTGAGTACTTGCTTTCTCCCAGACCAGTGCTCTGTTAAAATACAAGTTGTAGCAGACCCAACACCTCCAGTTGGGTGATGACGATAGTACTGGGCAATGTCCACACATTGAGTTGCAAAATGTTAAGATATTTTTCCCTAATCCTGACTTCTTCACTCATCTTTCCACTAGAGAATTCTAATTCAAATTTGAATTCAAATTAGAATTCACCCATCAACTGCTTTCACATGATAATTATTTGCATGATTATGCTATTTCTACTATGGGATTCTAGTTTTTCTTGATTTATACTAGTTAAGGTCTTTGATTGACCCTTACTCATACCCTATGCCCATAAATGAGGCCTGGCATGCAATGGGCACAAACAGTGTGCAGAATTAAAATATATGCAGAAATGTTTAATCTTTCAAGCTCCTCCTCCTTTGCACTCCCTCAATTTGTCCTTCATACTATAAGGGTGAGGTTGAGACAGGAGCCACAATGTCCAAACAAGATTCTAAATTTTATTCTTTAGAAAAGTCTAAGCAAGTATTTTCCTGATTTGAAATAAAATTCTGGTTTCTGCAGAGGCAAAATTTAGGTTTTGTCTGTGCTCCATGCCTTCTAATCCGTACTAAATCATAGCCAGCATTTATTGAACATTTAGTGAAAACTGGATAAGCTATGCTAAATGTTTGAATGAGTATCCTAACTACTCCATGAAGCAGTGCCCCTGGTTTGAAGCTGTGGAGATTTGAGACTGAACAAGGTTTTCTGCAAACTACACAAGGCAAGGTCACATAGCTGATAAGTAAAGACAGTCAGAATTTACTGCCAGATCATCTGAGACTAAACCTCTCCCTTTTAAAAGCTTAAAAGAAAGTATTTATCTGAAAGTCATGGTTTCAGAGAGAGAAGAGAGAAAAGAGAGAGAGAGGTCTTTCATCTTCTGGTTCACTTTAAGGTGACCACAATGGCCACAGAGAGGCGAGGACTGAAACCAGGAACCAGAATCTTTATCCAGATCTTCCACACTCACATGAGTAGCAGAAGCCTTAACACTTGGGTCATCTTCTACTGGTTTTCTCAGGCCATTACGAGGGAGCTGCGTTGGAAGTAGAACAACCAGAACATATACTGGCACCAATATGGGATGCCAGCAAGCAAGTGATGACTTGTCATAGCACTGGCCCTAGCCCTCATCCTTGCAACCACCACAGGGTTCTGCCCAAGACTCAATGGACAGCTCCGCACATAATCTGAGAGATGCCCTGATGTTTTTTCTCATCAAGTCAGAGAATACACATGGGTGGCCTTTTCCTTTCTGAACACTGGAGCTTCCAGAAAATCATTTGTATCCCCATCATGTATAGTTTCCTCATCTTACCTATTTTACAATCTATATGGGCAATCTCCTTAACATTATGGTCATTGTTTAAGTCTAGTGAAGATTTTCTTCTGGGTTATGACTATCTCCCTTGAAGATGCTGGTGCATCAAGGCTATGAATTCTGGAGATACTGTTACCTGCAACACCACAGAGTGAGTTCCAGTTGCTTTACTTACGAACTGGTGTCCCACAAATACACCTGGTAAATCATCAGCAGACAGCCCAAGCTCTTGGGACCTGCCACCCATGTAGGAAACCCAAATGAAGTTTCTGGCTCCTGATTTTAGCCTGGCACAGCACGAGTCATTGCCACCATTTGGGTAGTGAACCAAAGGGTACAAGAATCTCTCTCTTTCTCTCTCTCTCTCTCTGCCTTTCAAATAAGTAAAATAAAACTTTTAAAAACACTATAGATTCTTCTGCTGATGTTACTGTGAGCCCCTTCCTTTACCCAGCATAATTCTAGGCACTTCATATGTACTTCTTTCAAAATTTGTATCCTTGGGCCCGGCGCGGTGGCGCAGTGGTTAAGGTCCTCACCTTGCACGCCCGGGATCCCATATGGGCGCTGGTTCTATCCCGGCAGCCCCGCTTCCCTTCCAGCTCCCTGCCTGTGGCCCAAGGAAAGCAGTCGAGGATGGCCCAAAGCTTTGGGACCCTGCACATGCGTGAAAGACCCGGAAGAGGCTCCTGGCTTCGGATTGGCATAGTATCGGCCCGTTGCGCTCACTTGGGGAGTGAATCATCAGATGGAAGATCTTCCTCTCTGTCTCTCCTCTCTGTATATCCGCCTTTCCAATTAAAAAAAAGATAAAAATAAATCTTAAAAAAAATAAAATTTGTATCCTAACAACTATGGAAACTGAAAATTACTGTACCAAATTTATAGTCTTAAGGAAACAAAAGCACAAAGCATTTCCATCTGTCTTCTATCTTAGTGGAACATGTTCATTTATTGCTTTCTTTAAAACAGGTGACCCTGATTCATAATGGTTCAGCTTCAGAATTTTCAACTTTACAGTGATGTGAAATGATATGCGTTCCATGGAAAGCATGTTTTGACTTTGGGTTGTTGCTTTTTCCCAAGCCCAGGTTCTACAACACAGTGCTCGATGGTAGCAACATCTGTAGCCCCCATCAAATACCCAGTCATGGGAGGAAACTACCCACCCCCTGCTGTGTGCTGTGCTCCTGAGTTTGGAAGGGTGGGAGGGAGGAACATTAAGTGCATCTTCAGTTTAGATTAATCACACACTTATGAGTTTTTCAGGCTTAGTCCATCATAAATTGGAGACCATCTGTGTTCTTTCACCCATGGCCTTGGAAACTTCTAAGCTTTCCCCTGATCTGGCTCAAAATCTGATCCTATGCTTGTCCCCTTCCCATGTCCTTGTCTCTAACCAAAGTGTTTGAACACCAGTATCAAACACAACTCAGGCCTTCTATCTCCACACCTTCGTTTTTGCTTTTCTATCTACTTGCATTGTCACCTACAAAATGAAGAAATCCATGGATCTGATTAATAATTCTTGTCATGCATCAATTCTACTCTGCCATGTGGTATAATCCTATAGGACACCTCCCCCCACCCCCAGTTAGACTGTGAGTCCTTGTAATCTGTGTCTTATCCATCACTATGCCTCTCTCATCAACAAGCGTGGGTGTCAATACATGCGTGGGTATGGCAGAGACTGTGGGTTTCCGTATCCATCTATGCGCTCTTACTCATTTTGAGACTCCCTTGCATATAGGCAGGGTCATGTGTCTGAATCTGAGCTTGTAGAGTGTGAGTGAAAGTGATGCAATTTATCCCATAGAATTTTCTGTCCCTCTTTTCCCATCCACCACGGGTTGACAAGCTACTGTGTCTGATAGTGTAGCCACAAATTAAAAGTGGCCTGGGTCCCTGTGTCATCACCTACAGAAGAACTATGCAGAACCACGCAACCAACATGGGACTCTGTGTAAATAAGAAATAAAGACTCAACTGTGTTAAGACACTGATACTTGGGAGGCTTCCATTGAAAGACTTCCACTTTGACTAGTAGAGCTGGTGTTTTCCACCCACTTGTTAAGTACAGAAACACACAAAAGAGACAAAGAATAGGTATATTTGTCACATACTTGACTCCGCTAAGTAGTATCACTTTTGATAAGACATATGACCTCTATTTGCATAGCTATAGGAAGAGAAAATGCCACGCCAAAGACAAACCACATCAACAGAGATGATCTGATTTACGTTGTCTTAATCAGCTGCTTAAGTCTTTACTTACAAACACATGCTCTTCTTCCTTTAAAAAAAATGTACTTGACTTCATTTGTTATCAAGAACACTAAAATTAAAGCAGCAGGGAAAAGCTAGTAAATCCGTCAAATTTGGCAAAATTACAAAATTTCCTACCAATAATAATGACAACAAACTCTGCTTCCCTCCTTGTTAAGTATAGAGGATTCCAGATTTGAGTGGCTGCCCAGTAATTTCATCCTGACTTGGATGCTTCTTGGACCCATCAGCACTGAATTAGCTCATGCCTCAGCTGTGCTTTTATTGCTTTTCTTCCCTTGAATACATTTACGGGGGGATCTAGATTTAGGACTTGTAAATCAGTGTGAAACTATGTAAATCCCTGGGTGTATGTGTAGCAAGTTGGTAAATTTACTATTTTGAATTCTTTATTTGGTATAGGGAAAGTGTTCTTAGGTCATTTCTTTGCTGCCCACCAAGAGAAAATCTTGTGTTCAGTAAAAATAAGCCGTTCTCCCTGGAACAGCTCCAAGTGCATCTTCAGAGCAGTGATGATGGCTTCTCAGGCAGTGGCCCAGGCCACATTTCCCCATACCAACAAGCAGGTAGGTTTTCTTTTAATTCAGTTGGTTTTGGAGTCCCAGGGACCCCCTTATTCTGGGCTTTTCTCACCTGTTAAGTTCTTAGTTCAAGAGGTTACAGAGGATGGGGCCACTTCATTAACAGTCCATCTGGCATTCAGGAAAATACTAGAAGTTTTTGGAACCTGAGCTCCTAGTAGACAGGGACAGGAAGGGAAGTCCATGATTGAAAGATTACAATGGCAAATGCATATTGGCTTAATATTTGCAATTCACAAGCCATTTTGGAGCTCTCATCACAGCTGCCACACTCACACCAGAACAAAACTGGCACTTCCTGCTGCAGTCCTTGTGAATCCAAAGATCGCATCTTGCCTCTCTCCTAACTTGTGTTCTACAGTCCTTCCCCTGGCCCATCTATTAGCAGACACACTAGCCTGTGAGTGTCCATCAAGCATTGAGCACATCCTGACACCTGGCCTTTGCAAGTGCTCTCACTTCTGCCAGGAATGCTCACCTTGGTTCCTCCTCTGGCTTACTTCTTGGCCCAAATATAATTCCCTCAGAGAGGCTTTTCTTTCCATCTTTGTTTTTCTTTCTAATTTGTGTTAGTTTATTTCATTTCTTTGGGGAGTAGAATTAGAGAAAGAGAGAGATACAGAGACAGAAAGATTGAGAATTTCACTTCTCAAATGCCCTGCAATGAGCAAAGCTGGGCCAGGCTGAAACCAAGAGCTGGCCACTCAATGTGGATTTCCCACGTGGGTGGCAGTGACATTACCTACTGCTTCCCAAGATATACATTAGTGGCTGGAAGGTGTAGTGGGGCTGAAACTGGAACTCAGGCACTCCGACCCGGGTTGTAGATGTCCCAAACAGCATCTTAACCTCTAGGCCAAGGGCCTATCCCTGTCCATCCTTTCTAAATGAGTGTGCCTTCCACTCTTCCATAGCCACACCAGCTTACATTTACTCATCAGTAAAACAGGGACCATGATAGTACCTAACGGTTGCAAGAATGAAATCAAATAATTGATGTAAAATGCTTAGCATAGGGACAGTCAATAATGGACATTCAACAAATAACTCCTCATGCTGATGGTATTGCCATTCCTCTCTCTGTTCTCCCCACCACCCTTCTCTGCAGTTCTCCTCTGGCTGACAGCAAGGTTAAGCTGGAGAGTCTCTCCAACCCAGCAGTGGTAAAAAAACAGAGTCGTCGAAAGGGAAACCAGGACACGTCAACAGGGTGGAAAGACCTCTTTGCATGTCAAGGACGTCATGACCTCCAATTCTGTTCCAACTTTGTCATCATGTCCTAACTGCGTCACTTAGAGAAGATGATGTAAACAAACTCCAGGGAAGCAAAAGTGTTCGTGCAGCGCAGAGGACTCAAACCTCCTGCAGAAGCAGGGCACATCCCGGGAGAACATTTTTTTTTCTAGGAAAAATCCACCTCTCTTTGGCAGGACTCCCACTATGCTTTCCCAAGAGCTTCCACTTGGGGCAGAGGAGAGGGTGTGTCCCCAGCCACTCAGCTCTGAGTGTCCTTCCCTGTGGACTGTGCGCCTGGATGCATGCATTCACACACCTCAGACCACTCAGGTTTCCTGTCAATATGATTGTCTTTAACATTGGTGTTTTCTTTTCTTCTGAATAGCATGTTATTTACTAACTGTATCGATTGCAGTCGTGTTTGTATTGGTGGAAAAGTAATTTATCTCATTGGAGTCATCTGTGTGGAGAGAGCAGGGGCTGGCGGAAGTCAAGCAATTAGCTAGTTTGCTGGCAGGTCCGTCTTTATTAACAACAGCCTCTCTCATCAGAAATCCCATTCTAAGCAATAATAGCTTATCAGGCAAGTATTGACACCCTATGGCATGTTGGCCATGCTGAGACCAGAAGGAAGGCTCTGGGGACAAGAAGCAAAACTCACTCCAAAGGCATCCTGTCTGGAGGACAGAGGAAGAGTGGCATGGGAGCTATAACACAGACACAGCCCACCAGGTCACACATCTGTTGTCAGGGGACACCACTTGAGTCTCGCACAGGGAGGAGGAGTGTGGCAAGCTAAGCCTCTACTACATTCTATGAAACCAAGAATCTGGGGTTCAGATTTTGAGACTTGCACATGTACCTAAAGGCCCACATGACCCAGCCAAACTATCCTTTTTAAAAGTTTAAAAATGAATCTATGAAATTCTGTGAAATCCATTTTCAAAATGCCTTCTGTGACTCCAAGCAAGTACTTCATTGCTAGAGTCTGAAGGTGTCCTCCAAAGTCCGTGCATCAAGAACGTAATTCCCGACACATTGGTGCTGGGTTTTGGGGTCTGATGGGCAGAGTTGAAGCCATAAGGGCTCCACCCTCTCCCATGAGGGAGCCCTTGTAGATTATTGTCCACTACACAAGAGCCTGAGATTTGGGATCATCCCCTTATTTTCTCTTTTCCTTGCAAGTCTTTTTATCCTTCTGATGTCTGGGATGGGAGGAGAGAGCAACACAGTTCTTTTAAAGAATGCAGGACCCTTGGCCTTGCAATTCCCATCTTAAGAATTGTAAGAAACAAATCTGTTCTTTTTTAAAAAGTTGTAACTGTTCATTTATTCTTGTTTGAAAGGAGGAATGCTGAAATAGAGATTTACGCACACACAGAAAGACAAAGGGATCTTCTGTCCTCTAGTTCACTTTGCAGATGTTCCCAACAGCAAAGACTGGGTCAGGACAAAGCCAGGAACCAGGGATTCCATCCAGGCCCCCTAAGGTGGATGGCAGACTCAAGTATTGCAACCATCACCTGATGCCTGCCATTTACTAGCAAAAATCTGGATCAAAAGCGGAGGAACCAGCACTCTCTTCAGATATCTCTTCAGATATCTTAATGCATACTCCATGCCTGGTGGCTCAGGTACTCTGTGACACAGAACAGACTAAGACAGAAAACATACCAAGAAGTAGAACTGTTGCTATAAAACCTAGGACTATGTGGGCAGCATCAGAACTGGGAAGCAAGTAGAAGTAGAGGAATTTGGAGGAATTGTTTACAGTAAGATAGATTGTCATAAATGGAGCATTAAGGGTGATCAAGGAGAGCCTAACTCACGGGATGACTTCACAGGTCATTATCAGAATGGTGGGAGGAATGTGGTCCATAAAGACACTCTGACAAGGTCCTAGTTGCAACGGAGCTAGAAACTGGAATAAAGGCCATCATTTCTAATGCAGTTGAACAGAACCTGACAGAATTGTGTTCATGTACTAGGACTCTGTGAATGGTTGAACAGAATAGTGATGAACTGGGTAGGGGTGGGGACCACTGTGACATAATGGTAAAGCTGCTTGCTACGCCAGCATCCCAAACGAACACCAGATTGAGTCCTACTCTGCTTCTGATCGAGCACGTTGCTAGTGTAACTGGGAAAGAAATGGAAGCTGACACAAGTACTAGGGTTTCTTTACTATAGGGAAACCCCGATGAAGCTCTTGGCTCCTGGCTTTAACCTAGCCCAGCCTTGACCATTATGACCATTTAGGAACGGAACCCACAGATGGAATATCTGCCTCTGTGTCTTTCCCAATCTGTAACTCTGATTTTCAAATAAATAAATAAAAAAGATAAAAGGATGAACCAGGATATCTGGCATAAGAAATGTCTAAGTAACAAAATCTTCACAGTGCCCCATGGCTCCTTTTGGCCACTTACGGTACAAGTGAAAGAGCTGATTGAAGCATGAAATATAAATTACACCTTTTCATTATGAAATTAAAAGTAAGCAGAATAGAATGTTGTGGAAAACTATCAGCTATGCCCTGGAATAATTAAAAATAAAAATAAGTAAGTAAATAAATACATAAACTGTCTGGGAAAGAATACTGAAGAAGTGGCTCATAGATCCCTTGCTGAAGAGATTAATATGGGACAAGGAAGCCAGGTTCTGCTCATGGCTAGAAAAGCCCCCATAGGCATTTAAGGGTTTTACAGGCAAGCTAAGGCTTAAGACTTAAGGACAAAGTTTCCAGAGAAGTACACATGGGGCCTTAGTATCTGCTGTCTTGTCCAGTGCTCCTTGGCTGCTGTAGCCGTGACCCATTAAACCCAGATAAGGCTCTATCTGCCCTCAAGAAGGTACAAATTATAAGCCTTGATGGTTTTCCCATGGTATTCATCGTACAGGTGGACAAAATACAAGAACTCTGGGCCCTGGCTGCCTCCACTAAGATTTCAAAGGTTGCCACATGCAGATTGTAGCCCGAGGGAAAGTTATCCCAGGGATGGAGCTTTGACAGAGAGCCTTTGAGGACAAGGCCTAGTGGAATGATGCAAGGGGAGCAACCTTGTGGTCACAAAAGTACAAGACCACTACAAGGCCACCAGCATAGGTGATGGAACCCAGCCAACCCATGACACTGAGACTACATGCGGGTGTGGGGAACCAACCCCACACCTAGTGTAGCCAGGATAAGAACGTGAAGTTAGGGCCTGGCGCAATGGTCTAGAGGCTAAAGTTCTTGCCTTGAACGTGCTGGAATCCCATATGGGCACTGGTTCTAATCCCGGCAGCTCCACTTCCCATCCAGTTCCCGGCTTGTGGCCTGGGAAAGCAGTCAAGGATGGCCCAAGGCCCTGGGACTCTGCACCTGTATAAGAGACCTGGAGGAAGGTTCCTGGCTCCTGGCTTTGGATTGGCACATCACCGGCCGCTGCAGTCACTTGGGGAGTGAATCATCAGATGGAAGATCTTCTTCTCTCTCCTCCTCTCTGTATATCTGCCTTTAAAAAAAAAAAGAAAGAAAGAAAGAACATGAAGTTAAAGGTGATTCTCAAGACTTAAGACTTGTTTTCTCTATTGGATTTTGTACTCACCTTGGAAGAGTTACTTCTGACTTCTTGACTTTTTCTGTTTGGGCATGGGAATGTATGCCCTGTGCTGTTTCACCACTGTCTATTGGGAACATACAAGTGGTTAATTTCACAGTCTCCCAGCTGTAGAGAAATTGACCTTGCAGTAGAGAGGTTTCCTCAGTTGTGTATTGAGTCTCACTACACCTGATTCACATGAGGCTTTGAACTTCTAAGCCAGTGCTAGAATAAGTGGAAACTTCTAGGTCTATCAAGACAAAATATGACAAAATTCATGAGAAGGGCATGAACTTGAGCAGCTATGGGAAAGAATGCTATGGCTTGAAGGGTTCCCACAGTTCATGGGCTGGGAACTGAATGTCCAGTGCAAGAGTGTTGGGAGGTAGAAGCATTGAAATCAGAGAGGCTCCACCCCCTTGGACAAGTGCATGACAGTAATGAAGGACCTGAGGTTTCCCTCTCCCTTGCTCCCTATCACGTGTTGCAAGAGATGAAAGAGCAGGAAGGTCTTTGCTGAATGCCAGCACCTTGATATTGGACTAATGGCTTGCAGAGTTTTGAGAAATTAATTTCCTTATAAATTATTCCATTTGTGGTATTCTATTGTAGAAACACAAAGTAGACAATGACATTCCTCAAACTAAATCAATGCCTGCTTCACTGATACCATCTCAGTAAGGTGAAGAACCAACCTAGAAATGATATAGGGACAAAACTGCCTCCCTCCAAATGACCATCCTTGAGATAGTTTTCTTAAGGATTTAATTTTTTTTTTACTTATTTGGAAAATAAATATAAAGATAGATCACTCAACCACTGATTCATTCCCTCAAATGCTCACAGCATCTTGTGCTAGACAAGACCAAAGCAGGAACCCAGAATTCATCCAGGTGTTTCACATCTGCAGTAAGGACCCAAGTACTTGACACATCACCTGCTATCTCCAAAAGTTGCACATTAACAGAAACCTTGAATTGAAAACAAATTTGGAAGTCAAAGTGCATGCTCTGATATGAGACATAGGTGCCCACAGTGTCCTGACTACCACCCTATCCACTTCAGTCACTTTACGGCAGCAGTTTCCAAACCCTTATGTCTTACCTCTTCCTATTGGGACTTAAATGCTAAGATACCAGTTGACTCGTCTCCAATAAAGCCAGTGCCAATTATTACCATATGGAACCCACACAGGGATGAAATATTTACTTTATAGAGCTAGTTAGTCAGTGAAGACTTACTGATCACCCACTGTATGCCATCACTATACTAGGTGCTATGAGCCTACTGAGCAAAAAAACCAGAATCTCTTCCTCCACGGAGCTGCCAATATAGTTGGGGAAATTAAAAAAAAACTGGAAATTATCAGAATAAATGTGTTGGTATCAATTGTGCAAAGGGCCCAAATGAAAGATTAAGTGTGTTCAGAGTGAGTTTCAGGAGGCCTTGGCCTGGTGTTTATGACATCTGAATTGAGATGAAAGCATTGAATAGATATTGTGCAGATAACACGGGAGTGGAGAAGACTGTCCCCAGTAAAGATGGCTTCAAGAGATGAGACCAGAACAGTCAATAGAATACAACAGGGGCCATGAGGCCACAGCAAACACAGGCTTTGTCTTGCACAATTCAGAGGGTACAAGCAATAGATTAGGACAACTTGGTTTTGCCATAATGGACAGAATCCAATACAAGTTATCTTGTGTCTGAAAGAAAGAGTGCTGGTCCCCACATTGTCCCCTCATCTGAGGCTCAATTAGATCTAGGTATGTAATAGAAGCCATGGGGATGGAAGTAATGCATCCTCCCTCTCCTTTCCCTGTTTGTTTGCAGGTGAGCCATGCACATGAGGTCCCAATAGGACCACTAGCAACTTCATGCTCACTTCCCCCCAAGGAAACGGCACCTCTTTCCCAATGAGTTCATTTTAAAAAAGCCTAAGATCTAGTCTCGTTAATGTGAATTGAACACCTGCAATAGTCCAGTTCAATGAGTCAGTGCTGACCCCGGGTGGAGTGGGGGATACTGGGAACTCATTGAAGATACAGTTATGGTTCCCTAGGAAGCAGAGGCTGGCCTAGGATCACAGAGAGATGCAGAGCAGGCAGAGCAGTGAGTATCATTATCTGTTGATGTGTTGAATATACTGTTTCTGTTGTCTAAGCGGAGATTTGTGGTCCATTGCATATTCAAGCCCCGTTTTTTTCCTGTGGAGACTGAGCCCCTTTTGCATTGGCCCCAGCATTTCCTCTACTCTACTCTACTAGATGGCAACACCTTCCTTCTCTTCTCTAAATGTATCAACTCCTCTCATTTTGAAAAATTTTATTTCAAGAAGCAAAGAAACACAGAGTTCCTTTTGTCCAGTTCACTCTACCAAATGCCCACTAACACCTGAACTGTGTAGGGCCAAAGTCAAGAGCCAGGAAACTCATCCTAAATCTCCAGGGACTCAAGTTCTAAGCATCATGTGTTGCCTCCCAGGAAGAGTGTTGATAGGAAGCTGGAATCTAGAGCAAAACCTGGACTTGAACCCAGGCTTTCCCACATGAGATGTGAGCATGCAAATCAGTGCCTGAACAGCTAAGTCAAATCCCTGCTGCACCCCTCCCCTTCCAACTCCTCATCCCTGGAACTTAACTCTGAAGCATTCTCCTTGTCAGGATGCATGTCCCCATCCCAGGGAGCTGGGAGGTGGGAGTGCCCGCCTCGGCTCAGGAGTTAAGAGCTGTGCCTAACGAGCTGTCTCTGCCAAAGGAACCGCAGGGAAAGCAGGATGAAAAGCAGCAGGGTTTGTGAGAAAGGACATATTGCCAGTTTGGAACAAGTGGAAATATTGATCCGGGCCATGGTGAAATTAAAACATGTGTTATTTAAAAGCCAGGCTTTCGCTGCTATCTTGAAAATGAGCTAGGGAATGAATTAAAGTGTGGAGAAGCAAAACCTAGCATGAAGCAAAGAGAAAAAAATTCTTGATGATGGAAATCTCCTGGAGATACAGCAGAAAAGAGACGTAACCAAGCAGCAAAAGAAGCAGGGGCCTCCATTTTGAAATGTGCTTTTGCAAGCCTTCTAGAATGTGGTTCATAGTGTCCTATTCCAGCCCTTCTAGGAGAACAGAGGGAAGTTTGAGAACAGACAGATCAGGACTCAAACTCAGAAGCTACCAGCTACTAGACTCTACAAACTCCTAAAATCTTTAGAATCTCAGTTTTTCTATCTGTGCAGTGGGAGAATAACTCCTGTAAAATACAGAAGATCCAAAACTGCAGCATGCAGATGGAACTTCCACCTATGGAACAACACACCACATGGGTGCTGGTTCGAGTGCCAGTTGCTCCATTTTTGATCCAGCTTCCTGCTAACGTGCCCGGGAAAGCCACAGAGGATGGCCTGAGTTTCAGACCAGCCCAGCTCAAACTGTTGCGGCTCTCTGGGGAATCAATTAGCAGATGAAAAGTCTCTCTCTCTTTCTGTTTGTTTCTCTCTCTAATTCTCTGTACCTCTGACTTCAAATAAATAATAGATCTTTAGAAGCAGACAAGATATGACTTTGGGAAGTATTCAGTGCATGTTAGCTATTGCGTTCCTGATGGGTAGGTGATAGCGACTTAACTAGTTATAGAGAGTGTTCATTTACTGTTTGAGGTGGGATGAGTACCATTAAAACTATGGCTTGCTCAAACCAGTTACCTAGAAGAGACAGCAATCCCCAGCATACAGAGTCATGTGGGAAGCACCGAAAGAGAGATCAGCAGACCTGGGGGTGAAGCTAGTGGTGGGGCAACTGAGGCAAACCCATGGCAAGGACAGACATGTCAAAGAACACAGGTTGGGACTGCATGGTTCAAATAATTTCAGTTAAATTTAGAGCACAGACTGTCTGTAGTTGCCTGACACCTGTCCTTGAGATGTTAGGGCAAAAGGGGCAGTGACACCAGATGTAAGAGCCTAACAAAGGGGGTGATTGGGAATATAAACTTGGGATTGGTTGGTTGTGTTCTATTCATTTCTTTTTGAAGATTTTCTTCTTTACCTATTTTTTTTTTAATTTGTATGGCAGAGTGACAGAGAGGAAAAGATTTTTTTACTCTCTAGCTCAGTGCCCAAATGCCTGCAACAGCTAGATCTGGGCCAGGCAGAAGCCAAAAGCCAGAAATCTCATTTGGGTCTCCCACATGAGTGGCAGGAGTGCCAGTACTTGGGGCATCATCCACTGCCTTAGCAGGAGGCTAGATTGGAAGTGCAGAGTAGCTGAAACTTGGGACTTGAGAATGCAAGTATCCCAAGCAGGGTCTTAAGGTTGGTTTGTATTTTAAAAGCAAAAATAAATGGTTTACAATCTCTAGAAGCTGACCAACCTTGGGAGGCACAGTCTCTCCAGGATCAACAAGGCTCAGATGACAAAACACCAGAACGCAGAAAGCAAAAATAATGTGTCCTGGGAGAGAGCCATTGTTTCATTACTAGCACTATCATTTTCTTTACCTATTTCATTTTACCATTATTATCTTGTGGCACTTATCATGAATATTAAACCAGATTCCAAAGAAGACAGCTTGGGCTTTAATTGGGTCATTTTGCTTCAATTCGTGAATTTGCTTGTGCCTCGGTTTCCTTATCCGTATGTTGGCTAGAATAGTAAATAGTTCTCAGAATCCTTTTAAAGACCAAACCAGTTCATAACATAAAGTGATAAGACAGAGCCTGACACATGCAAGTTAGCTGTTATTAGCAAATGGATAAAGTAAGGTCTGGAAATTACGTGATTTACTCTGAGCTGCCCAGCAAATGAGGGTGCCAAAGTGATGATGTTGATCTCATATGTCTCAGGCGAAAAGCCACACCTCCATCTCTAGGATGCTTATCTCTAGTGACCAACTGCCCCAAGGAGCCAAGGGGAGCTTTAGACCAGCAGCAACTGGCTGGGTCCACACCTCTAAGCCATTCTGCTACCTGCACCTGTGCCCTGAGAACAGTAGTTTGGATAACAAAAGAGTTTGGCTCTAATCCAGGATCATTTGGGCACTAACTCACCTCTTGGGGGACCTGCTGGGAGACCTAGACTGGGAGTCCTTTTTTAGGCCTCTGTTTCCTTACTAGGATCCCTAGCATCCCCCACAGGGTTCTTCTGGCTCCTTATCCTAGATACTGGCACAGCTCCATCTGCCTGTTAAGTGATGTCTCCGGCTTAAGAGCTGGACTTCTTCATTTCATCCTCAGTGATACCTTCCTGGGTGCACAGGGTTGAGAGAAGGACTTGTAGGTTCTACTTTCCTGAAGGGAGTCAGCCCATTCGTGAGCCACAATCCTCCCAAGTTCTGCCAGTTAAGCCACAAATGCCACGACACAGACATGACTCTCAGAGGCCCCTAACAAACTGCTGTGCTGTGTGGCTTAATGGAAGGCTTTCCAGGCATCAGGAACAATCGTGGAAGGCAAATCACTGAAATCTCACTGCTCTTTCCCTCTGGGCCCATTTGGGATCCAAATGGGTGTTTTCGGCAATGATTAGACTTAGCTTTGTTAGGTTTTATTGGTTCTCTCTGCTGTTTCCTCCCCAAATGGGCCATAACATTGGGTTCTCTGGAGTTTGCATCTCAGGCAAAAACAGATACATGTCAAGTGCAAGAGGGAGGCCTAATAAATACTAAATTCATAAAAGGGCTTTGCATAAACCCTCAGAGGATGTCTCAGAGAGATTGAGAAAGAAAGCGCTGAGCAGGAAATCCTGAGCTCTCATTGGCTATGAGTCGAACAATAGATGTTGACGGGAGGATGAGTCTGCTGTTGAAAACTTGAGGCTGTCCCAACCAGGAAATAGTGATTTCCAAACAGGAAATCAAGGAAGGCGGTGGATGCACTCTTCTCCAATTGCTCTGTCTTCTCTTGATGGCAAGTATCAGGAGACTGGCTTAAGCAGGAAGAAGAGAGAATGCATTCATTCACTTAAAGACTTTAGACATGGTTTGAACCAATGTGCACACAACCTGCTCGTGCTCTTCTCTTTCATCTGCTTGATAGAAAAGAGATCTGTCTACTCTGGGTTGTGCTCTCCAAACACAGTCTTCACACACCTACTGGAGGTGCCCAAGACCCCATATTTGTAACTGAATTAGCAACAGAGAATGAGAATTTGAGCCCAGCATTCTCAATCAGAGTAACTTTGCATTTCATTGCTTTAGATTGGATCTTTGGCCCAATCTCCATAGAGGAAGATGGAGCGTGCTGCTTGGCTTCCACTCAGGTCTTGCTCTTTGCTCCTCATCCAAGAGTGGCATCCACTTTACGAGATCCACATGGGATTATGGTGAAAGAAAGGAGATTGTCCCCTAGCACATAGACTGGATGCAAGGTGACACCCATCCACGTGGTGTTCTGTCGATGTTGAGCTTTGTGATCAATGAGGGTCAAAACAAAGACGCCAGAGCAGAGTCCAAGGGTCTAATGAGAGAGACAAGGGAGTCTTAAGTCTTATCACATGGAGTAAAGGTTGGAAGAAACAGGATTGCTTTGTCCATGGAAGAAGCTTCATGGAATCCTAACTGGTGTCACCAAGACCCTGATGTGCTAAGCAGTCTGCATCCACTGTTTGCAAAGAGGTGTGGTTGTGGGAATGGAGCTGATTTACAGACTTCACAGGGTATATGAAATCAAGACTCTGTGACCTCTTGCCAGACCTGTTCTCTTACCTTCCCCTACCTTCCACAGTAACATGTACTGCTCACTTCCTACAAGGACCACAGCATAGCATATGCTTCTTCACCAATTTACAGATTATCTTCCCTCACTAGATTGAAAATTCCTGAGAACAGGGGTGTGGCTTCTTGTGTTCAATGCTAGATTTCCAGTACCTAGGAATGTTTCTAGAACCATCAACATTTGGTCAAGCACGCACCTCAATGGGCAGTGATTACAGCTGTCTGACCAGGGTAACACAGGTAGGCTGTGTTGTAAAATAAATGAGAGGGCATCCATCAGAGATGAATTTCTGCACTGGGTGGTGGCAGGGAGGGGAAGGTGGTGGAGGGACTCGCAGAGGCAAGGAGGCTGTGACGTAGCCCTCCACAAGTAAATGACAGTAACCTTGCAGATAATGCCTCTGCATGCCAAACAGAAATGTCTTCCCAACCCATGCTGCCAATACTGGTGTTTTTTAATTAAAGACACTCTTTGAGGAATTGTGTTAATCCTGCCAGTACCTGCCTGTATAATTCTCTTTCTCTCTGCGAAGGGAAGGCACACTGACTGCTCCAGCCCCAACTGAGTTGCTTTTCTGAAAGAG
Source organism: Ochotona curzoniae (assembly GCF_017591425.1). Taxonomy (NCBI): domain Eukaryota; kingdom Metazoa; phylum Chordata; class Mammalia; order Lagomorpha; family Ochotonidae; genus Ochotona; species Ochotona curzoniae. The sequence continues at coordinate 27,253,150 of NW_024465926.1, read as the reverse complement.
GAACTTTCAGTCCTTCCATGCAGAATAATGAAATATGATACAAAACAGGCCCCTGTCAATAAATCTACAGGAGAAAGGTCAGGTTTACATTGCTGGACGGGATTGGCAAATACATTTGTTCCTGCAATGTCTGTGCTTTAAATGCCACCCTCCGATGAACCTGGTGCTGCAACACACTTTGGAGTTTGATGAGATGTCAGTTTTGCTCAGCTCTGATCAAATAAGATGAATGAAAGTGAAACAAGAACAAAAATATTACTTCTGTCATTTTTTTTATGCATTACAGGAATTGGGTCAGTTGGAGAGATTTCTCTTAAACAAATACCAATCCCTGCAATGTCACCCATTGATCTGCCAGTCTGTGCACAATGATCGCTTTCCTGCAGGAAAGGCTGTGCCACCAGCAGAGCAAAGAGCAGGGCAGCCCCTGCCTACGACCACCCTGCTTCAGCTCAACAACACCCACCCAACCCCTCCCACTTCAAACAATGCCAGGTCCAAATAGGGATTTCTCCCTGTGCTGTGCAAACATGGTGAAGGAACAAACTGGAGAATCTCCAGCAAGGAGCTATTACAATCATGTCTTTCTCATTTATCCAGCTCAAAATACACAGACCAAATTCAGCAGAGACACACAGACCTATCTAACCCCAGTCGGAGGGTCGCCCGGGTTAAGGTATGAGGTCAAGGAAAACCATGAGGTGTAGGAAACAGCACAATGGCAATTGTTCAGAAAGGAGCTTAAGCCCAGGAAGCAGGGTGTGGATGGAGTAACGGGCAGCCAGCACCGTGGACCTGAGACCCCAAGGCTGCATCCAAAGAAGGAGTAGGCTGCTTGGAAATGAAGGTAACACGAAGAAACACTGTTCCTTTCCAATTAAAATTTTAAATTGTAATACCCCCATTTAAACATGAAGGAAGCAATATGGAAATAATAGTCTTACCCACTTCCCTATAGCCCTTAAACATTTTTACCCTAATTAACTACGTAAAGATTGTCAAAAAATATAATAAAAATTTTTAAATTGAAGCATAAATACAACAAAGAGCTGTATCAGGACCTGCCTAGTCACATCACACAAGATCTTAGAGAGCCATGCAGAGCTGACGACGGCCTTTGGACTTATGCATATTCTCAGTCCCCGCCAATGATACTATGTTTCAGTGCCCATTGTGCCAGTAGCTAGGCCCCTAATGGAAGCAGCTAGGGGACATCTATGGTTGAAGACAGAATCTTCTGACTCCTTGGTTATTTTAGTGTTTAATCTTTGATGGATGCATTAACATGAAACACCAAACATGACACAATTTATATCTAGATATTTTTATCCACATACTTCTTTCTTCAACATCCTTCCAGAGTCTCATTTTCCAATTTTTCTGCCTCTAGATTGCCCATCCAGCCATTTTCCATTGACCTTGAGTCCATCCATACTGTTCATTCTGAATCAAGGCCACTTTTTTTTTCCATTCATAGTGGATAATGTAGTGAAGTGTTCGACCTCTTAATTGGGAGTATTTCCCTTCATTTCTGTCTTGCATGAGCACCTTAAGTGAGGCTACAGTTTAGTGGCACTCCGATATGCTGAGTGAGTTCACCCATGGACCATGACCAGCCTTCCCCTTGCTAGTTCACTGAAACACATCACCCTTATGGCCACATATATCAACTGAGGAAGAGACACTGATGCAGTGGTCTCCATGATGCAGAGTCTTCATCATACTTACACAGCCCACAGTGTCTCTGTCCCCTCTTCTGACTAGTTTTGCAGTGACTACTCCTGGGTCTGCTGCACCTCAAAGCTTAGTGGTGCTGAGAATCAGCTCACAATGATCAGTCCTGGCCATTTACTTCCTCTTACCTCAAAGTCAAGAGCGTCATCTCTTCCAGAGACCTGTTGTATGCCAAAACTATATTTCTAGAAGGTTTTTTATTATTGCAGATGTCATCGTATATATACTAGACATAAATTCCAGTTTGGATCCTGGGAGCCACTACTGATAGCTCCAGCCCATAGGGTCTTCTAGGTCACACAGCCCAACTGACAGGACTGCTTGCACTACCATCTGCTCCTGCTTCTGATTGGATGAACAGTGCCAGCCCTACCTCAGCTGTCTGAAGGTTCCACAATTCCTAGTGTTATCAGGAGCCCCAGTCCTGTAATATGCCCAGCATTTCCTATCAGTAGCCTAAGCTACAGAGGTTTAGCCATCATGAAACCTCTCAGCCATATTCATGCCCCCTTTTACCCATGCATTTCTTACCTCCAATAACAGAGTGGTTTCCGGTCCCACTTGAAGAACCTGTTGAGCTAATGGATATTTTTTATCTAATCTAACCACTTAGCTTGACAGTTTCCCTAAGCCTTTGATCTCTTCATAATGCATTTCACTAGAATTGTGCCACATTTCCTTAACTTGCTTTACCATTCTTTCAGAACCACTCTGCTAGAGTGTTACTGGATTTTATATGTCCGTATTGATACTCCTCCCTTTTCTGTCTGTCTCTCTGAACTGGGACCCTTATCTCCTGGTTTGTTCGTGCTCTCATATCTCCAGCTGGGATACATTTGCTAGATCCTCCCTAGGGCTTATTTTGCTGCTTCCTGTCCTTTTTAACCTAACTCAAGTCATCTATCTGCAGCAGGGAAAAGATGTGAGGGGTAGATACCAGGAGTGATAAGCTTGGATTTCATGCAAAGCAGAGGCTTCTAATTACCCTTCTGCACAAAGGCTGCTGTGCACTGAATTAAGTGCTTCCAGATTCACAGATACAAGTTCTACCTGAAAGTGACCATGTTTGGAGATAGAGTGGTAATTCAGGATGATTATGGATAAATGATGACTTAAGATGGAGTCCTACTTTGATGGTGTCAGTGGCCTTATAATAAGAGGAATCTCTCCCTCTTTTAACTATCTGTAAGTCATGAAAACTCTCACTAGAATCTGACCATGCTAACTCATTGGCCTTGGACTTGCAGTGGTATTTTGTTATGCATGCCAAAACTAAGACAAATTTTGGCACCACGAAGGTGCTAGCCTTTAACAGAAGAGTGGACCACCTTTTCAGACCAGAATATTCTGAGAGATCTTTGGATTCAACATTTTTGAATGTGTCAACCCAGGTATTCCCATCTTCCATACCTGGCATTCCTTTCCTCCTTAACCTTGACCTTTATAAAGGCAGCAGTTTTGCCAAGGTTGAGAATTCAGCCATCTTTGACCTTGATATTCTGATAATATGGCACCTGATTCTTGGCTCTTATTTTGTTTGACTGCAAAGGATGACAGGCTGTTTTACATGCAGTCAAAGATGCCATATGGCTTTTAACTTAGTTTTAATTTATAATTAAACATTCTCAGCCATTTATTGTCTTTGTGCAGTACACAGATAATCACAAGAGCCATCTAATTCTACAGGCTTTATATGTCTCAAAGCCCTGAGGTGATACCTTCCATTATATTATCTTCCATCATTGTTCATTCCTGCTCACCTTGGGTGGAGATTTTAACAGCTCCCTGGGGTTTATTCATGCTTCACCTGCATCCAGTGGTGGGGTTCTCATGGTCAGCTGGTTAGCAGATAATTCATCTCTTCATGACCATTTTGGAATCTGTCTCTTTAAACCATTCTTAGCATATGTTTTATTAGGCTGGGTTTCCAGGGAAACAGACTCTGAGATGGAGTGTTCTGGAGGAATATAATTGAGAAAGATCTTCAGGACCACATCTATCTGGGAGTGAAGGAAGTCAAATTGTGCAAGTGGATGGATTGAGTTCTGATTCTGTTACGACACAGGCCTCAGCGAACCCCACAGCAGCTTGGGAACTACGATCTCCCTCCCCGTCTCACTTCTCTCGGCTCCTGCAGTCACCATCTGGAAAGTGTCTTTGTGACCAGATCAAGACCATGAGTGATACAGGATGCTTCATCTGAGCACAGCTTCTGGGGAGGAATTCAGCTGAGACCCATCAACTGGACGCACCAAGCTGGGGATGAATGCCATCATCCCAAAGGAGGAATATGTACAGCATATCACACATCCACTGTAGAGACATTAGCAGATGTCTCACTGGGATCAGGGCTTGTCATCTTCTCTCCCATGTGTTATCTCTTCTAAGAATCCATGTGAGGCCTTGGCCCAAACCAATGACTGTCATGATTCCTGAGCTATCCTGACAGGCAACATGAATTCAGAAATGTAACTGAAGAAAGTGTAAACCAGAAAATCATGGCTATAAGTGCCTTTTACTTGTCCAAGAAAACCCATTTACTTTAGAACACACAGCTGATTGACATTGCCCACCTCTTTTCCAGTTACCTACAGCCCATATTTGAGTTCTGACCAAAGAAATACATGAGAAAAGAAGTTGATGTCTTCCTGCCTTTGGCCTGCTAAGCCCTCCAATGTGAAACCCCTTCTCCTTTCTCCTGTCTTCCAGCTGAATTGCAAGGATGAGGAAGAGGCCAGCATTGTGATAGAACAGATAAAGCTGCCACATGAAAAGTCAGCATCCCATATGAGCAGTGGTTTGAGTCTTGGTTGCTCCACTTCTGATCAAGTTCCCTGCTAATGCTTCCAGGAGGCAGTGGAAGATGGCCTAAGTACTTGGAATCTTGCCACCCAAGTGGGAGACTCAGAAGAATCTCCTGGCTGGGCCAGGTTGAAGCCTGGATTTTGTGGCAACTTGTGGAGTGAACTAGCAGATGGAAGACCCGCCTCCCTCAGTTTTTCCTTCTCTCTCTGTGACTCTAACTTTGAAATTAATACATAAATATTTTTTAAGAATCAAAAGACTCTGTGGCCTACTGTCACTGCATTGGGACGACCAAACAGCCACTGTGTCACAGGAGTGAGAAATAAAATCCCACTGTGTCTAGCCACAGACTTTAAGATTGTTTATTATAACAAATCACCTGCCTCAACTGAGTAAGTTATCCCGGGATACCAAAGCATTTTAAAAGAAAGAGTTGTTGGACTGATATCAGAAAATCCTATGGAAAATTGAAAAAGATCATCCCAACACAGCCCACTCTCAGATGGTCTCTTGTTCTCCATATCATCCACACCACTTTTGTTTCCTTGGACTGTGCTAGGAAGCAGAGTAACATATAACCCTTCTGTGAGTGCCGCTGCCAGCTCTGTTGCCTCACAAGCCATAACTCCAGGACATCACTGATATTCTGTGTATTCTTACCTGCATCCTGTGGATACTACCATCTGCCTCACTGGGATGAGGCAAGGTAGGCGTGGTGCCAGACCCTGTGGCTGGCACAACACTAAGCAGGAAATGTCATTTTTGCTGCAGTGACTGACCCCCTGTGAACCCCAAGAGCCCCCCAGAGAAGCAAGACAGTATCTTCACTCCCTTTTTACAGATTGGCAACTTGGATTCCTTGATTCTCCCAAGGACTCCATAAACACACACTAGCCCAAGCTGCACAACAGCCCAGTCAAGATCTTGCAACTCCTAGTTTCTAGCTTTCCCTGCACTGCAGCTACATTCCCTGTGTGTTCCAAAGTCACAACACCAGAATCCCTGGGAGAGCTAGAAACTAGGAGGTGTAAGGTGCCATGTCCTGACCAGGGTACAAAGAGGCCTACTCATGCCTATCCTCTCTGCTCCCAGCAGCCAGACCTGCCAGGGAGCACAGGCACTTCCTTATCACGCTCCAGGCACCCTGCCAGGTTCATGGGGCAGAGAGGGGGAGAGGCTTCATTAAAGAAGTGCATCCCAGTACTGGGTGGTTGGTGGACCATATTATTTTCCCAAAGGGCAGCATTAAAGAGGAAGAGTGTTCAAGCAGAAGAGAAATGGAGTTCATTCAGTTCCAAATTATGCAAATCCAACTCAACTCTCCTAGGTCATGCGTGTCTACCACCTATTTCTATATCTATTTTATATTTATCATCTACCTGTTTCTATAGCTACCTTTTATCTATCTAAAGTCATCTATCTTTGTATCAACTAGGTCTACATTTATCATCTCTCCTATCAGTATCTGTGCCATCTGTTTCTATATCTGTCAATCTTGCATATATCTAAATCAATATATTCATCTATCAACATCACCATCATTGTCATCATTATCATCATCATCAGTAATATGACTGGTTTCAAGTTCTGCTGCATCCAGGAAGCCCATATGTTATTATCAGCATGGCCTTCCACTGTCTCTCAGTCTCAACTCTTTGAGTTGTGTCCATCCTTAAACAGGATCTCCTCCCGTAGTGGCTGCAGAGAAGCCCTCTCTTGGAGCTTTGGTCTGTTATCAACAGTTTCAACACAGCTCCCTCCTGAATCATGAGCTCATCCCCAAGCCACGTGCTGCCTGTCCTGACCTGGGTCATCTGTTTCGCTTTGGCACTGGAGTGCAGCCAGATGCATTTGAATCACATGAATTAAAGATAGGAAAAGTGAGATTATGTAAGGGAAGTTGGAGATGATATTGTTGCAAAAGGGAAAATCCCAATCTTCATTATACCTGGGATCTGGCCCCAAGCCCAAGTTCTAGGCATTTCTAGAACAAAAGCTAGTCATTTTTGCCTTATTGCTGTTTCCTTGTTGAGGAAATTTGTCTGTTGAATCTAAGCTTCTGCACTTGTACTCAGATCACTCCCGGGATGCTCACTGGATCATCCATTGCTGAGGTCACAAATAACTTGACTTTGCAGTAGGGTGCAATCGTCATATTTTGCTGTATGGTGGAAAAACAAATGAATCAATTTTCAAATTACCTTGTACCAGGTAGTGCCATGCTCCTTCCCTTCTGGATCTCAGGAGATGCCTCTTTCTTAAACATCAGCAGCTGGTGTTGGTTTTACATTTGCTCTGTGAAACTGCCCTCTCGGGGCTTCAGGCGAGTTCCCGTTTTTGCGCTGGTAGTACTGCTTTCAAAAGTGTGCTCTTGATGCAGTGAACACTGTGCACTTGCAAACTGGTGCTTAGGTAACAGAAGGGTTGTGAAAAGGTACCAGTTCTCATGGTATGGATTTCATTATCAAATTACAATTTACATAAGTTATCATTTCTGAGCATGTGCTGGGTACTAAACATTGGGCTGCATATTTTACATACATGACCCCATCTGCTTCTCTCCAAACCCCTCCACATGTTAACTCAGATCTATATAGAATGCACTTGTCCCTTTTGTTCCTCTCCCCTGCCTCTCTTTAGTCACACCATCCAATCCTTCTCCACTGTGACCCTGTCTTCCTTCATTAACAGTCTGTTTTCTTCTCGGGTTTCACTGTTTTCCCATCCAGATTCATTCATTGACCCTCAGAGCAGCATCCCAGAGGGCCTAGTTGGTACCCAGCTGACATCAACTCCTTGTTTTGGGGGTAGACATTGTGACATAGTTAATTAAGTCTTTGTCAGTATCCCATGTGGGCACTAATTTGAGTCCTGGCTTCCAATCCTGCTCCCTGCTTACGGCCTGGGAAAGCAGCAGAGGATGGCTCAAATCCTGGGGCCCCCACACCCACCTGAGAGATCTAGAAGCAGCTCCTGGCTCCCAGCTTCAGATCAGTTTAGCTTCAACCATTAAGAATATCTGGGAAGTGAACCAAAAGTAGGAAGATTTGTTTATCCTACCTGTAACTATGCCTTTCAAATAAAAACAAAAACAAAAAACAAAAATACTTCTCATTTTGGAAGCAGGATATGAGGTGATAACTGAGCCAACCAGTCCTCAGCCCCTTAACCTACCAAGGTCCCTGAGCACTTGCAAAGGCTGGACCAAGTCAATGCTGCATGTGATGGCAGCAGTGCCAGGCCAGCAATGCCAGACCAGTGATGCCAGGACAGTGAGCACAAAGCAGAGGCCTCCAGAGGAGACACCAACACAGAGCAAGGCAGGGCCACCCCTGCAGCTAAGGCGTCCACCACCGTGGGTGTACAGGCTTTGTAGGACACACCAGAGGGGCTTGTGAGCTCCGAATTTACCAACTCATTTTGAGGCAAATAATTGAGCTAGACGTTCTACAAGTCCAGCATTAATATATTTGTATTTGTACATCAGCAAGTGTTTAATAAATGTGTTCTCTCTTGTCCCATGAAAGTACCTTGTAAATAAATAACAGACCACCCCACTTTTGCTGACTAATCATTTTTCTTTTCTATCTGGGCGCCAGTTGCACTTTATAAATGACTTTAATTTACAGTGCATTATGCTTCCTCATATTTCTTCCCTCTAAATCCCCATGCAATATTTTGTATGCATCCCCCCGATAGCTTAACTGTCTTCAACCTTTCCATGAGCGATGTGTGTGAGTGTATGTTTCTGGTATGAGGGTGTATGTATGTGTTGGAAAGAATCATTTACTTATTTCCTTCCTCATTGGTAAATGAATCCACTCAACTTTGCTATTTTTTGCCATGTGTCTTGCCACTGCCATGTTGCACTAATGTAAATTATATTTGTTTTGTGCAAACCTGACCCAGGGTGACTGCAGCCAGAGTGAGCCAATCCCTTTTGCTGAAAGGCTAGAAGCAGGGACTGACTTGGGTTGGTGGAGTTCATTATGGATGCCAAGACAGATGTTGCTGATCGAATCTGTCATCTGCCTCAGGGAAAATTGTCTTTGAAAACTCATCTGAAGCTGTCCCCAGAAAACAGCAAGATACTACTTTCAACAAAAAGCAAAAGTCATAAGAGCGCAGGTTTACTGAGCAACTACTGTGTGCCGAAATCTCCACTTGCAGCTTCTGTAATCATCACATAGAAGTCCTAGGATAATATGAAGGTTGGCTGCATTGTGGTCAGATAGCAGACCTGGAGAAAGTGTTTGGCTCCTGTCTCCAGATAGGTTCAGCTCCTGCCATTGCAGCTACTTGGAGATTGAACCAGCAGACAGATCTTTCTCTAGCCTTCTTTCTGTAAATCTGCCTTTAAAAAAGAAGGAAGGGGGCCCGGCGCAGTGGTTAAGGTCCTCGCCTTGCACGCCCGGGATCCCATATGGGCTGCGATTCTAATCCCCCGGAAGAGGCTCCTGGCTTCAGATTGGCATAACATCGACCATTGCGCTCTGTATATCCGCCTTTCCAATAAAAATAAAAAATAAATCTTTAAAAAAAATTTTAAAGGAAGGCTGTCCAGCACTAACCATAATAGAGCCCTTGCCCTTCCTCTCCCCCCAGACCCGGGGAAGCAAGGGGAAGAGAAGTGTCCCAAATGTCTGTCAGCTGCTCCCATTGTCCAAATTCCTTCAGAAGCCAAAGAAGAATAAGATGATGTAATTCACACAGGTCTGCCGGTTACAGGTGGAGTGGAGCGTGATGAAGAATGAACCTAGAGAAGGCCATGGAAGCTCATTGAAGAAGATCTCCATGAAAGCCAACAAAAACCACAGACAAAACTCAGAGCTAGTGTCCAAGAAATGTTGTCTAACACCCTGAAACTTTGCTTGATAATCCCTGGAAGTTCAACTGGCTCCCTAGAGCCATGTCTGGGGCCTCGCTCCTCAATTCTCATCTCACAGGGAAGCTGCTCAAGCTGTAATTACCTTCCCCTCTTCAGTTTATTTGATTCTATGTGTTAAAGTGTCTGAGCCATTGAGTTCCTGATGTAAATATCCAGAAAAGCGAATCAGGTTTGTGCTGGGGTTCACCCTCTCCTTCTCTATGCTCATGGTGAGCTGACAACGGAAGTAGAACCTTCACTCTCCAAGGAGATCAGGTGCCTCCACGATTAAAAAGCACTTCGGAAAGGGTGGGAACACTGGGCTCCACGATGATGGTCCCGTTCCTCCATCTGGTCCCTGTACAATGTTTGGGATTTATAAACTACTGTTGGAGTTTATGCAAAAGCGCTTGCTTTTAATTAAGTGGCCTAGTTTCAGCAAACAGTGTGACAGGGACAAATCTATCAGTGGGAATTGATGTTACGAGAAAAAGAACTGTCAGACTCAGTGGGAATGCAGCCCCCATATGGTGGGTCTTGGAGGGAGCAGCTTGCAGGATGCTGCCATTTCAATGATCGCAGACCAAACAAAGGCCTCTAGGCACAGCCCCAGAATGGAACAAAGCCAGGGCGCAGGAGGAGAGCAGAGACCCCAGATCACCTCACGGATGCCTGAAGCTGAGAATTCACATGATAGAAAGCAGGCTAGGGACCATCGTCTCAGCTGTTGGGCCTGAGTTCAAAATGGAGCTGATTCTTGGTGTCATTTCCACCATAATTCACAGAGAAAGGAGATACATGACAACAAGGCAAAACTTTTTTCAAATAAGAGACTGATGGAATTATGATTCCTTATGAAGGACTATACCACTGTAGTAAAATGGGGAAAATCTGTTGGGGGGGCGGGAGTTTGGGAGGAAATTCCAGTCTATATGAAATTGTACCACATAATTCAAAAATTCAAAATAAATATATATATATATTAAAATAAATTAAAATAAAACCATTTAAATCAGTTTTTCATTTTGTATTACTAGAAATTGTATTGTTCTTTCAGTAGCTGATGTGAAAATGCCTTTAACAAGAAATATATTAATAGTAAGGTTTTACTTTTTGAGAGAGCCTATCTTTTTGCAACTGCTTTGGTTTTTATGTGGTTGAGATGTGTTCCTGAGAGGTTTATGTGCTGGAAGCCTGGGACCAGTGTGGTGGAAGCCTTTAAGAAGTGGAATCCAAGGACAGGTGAAATGATTTCTTGGCTAAATCTGCAGCTTGCATGCGCTGGGATCCTATATGGGTGTAAGTTCATACCCTGGCTGCTCTATTTCCCTTCCAGCTCCTTGCTTGTGGCCTGGGAAAGCAGTCAATGACAGCCCAAAGCCTTGGAACTCTGCAACCACAAGGAAGACCCGGAAAAAGCACCTGGCTGCTGGCTTTGTGTCAGTTCAGCTCCAGCTATCGCAGCCACTTGGAAAGTGAACCAGTGGACACAAGATCTTTCTTTCTGTCTCTCCTTCTCTATAAATCTACCTCTCCAAGAAAAATAAATAAAAGAGAGTCCAGTGGAAAGTAATTTGGTCATGAAACTCATGAAACCAATGCCCTGCGAAAAGATGAATGCTGCTCTTACCACGCGGGTTAATTCTCACCAGAGTGGGCAACCCTTAGCTGGTGAGGGCAACCCTTGTCCTTGGCACCTCTTCCACATGGAACAGGCTCCCCCACTTCTCTGCTCTGTTGGGATGCAGGCAGGGCTCTTTTCAGAGTCAGGGCCATGCATGTTGCTTGAACTTTGTTACTCTAATAAAAAAAATTAAATTTATTCTCTTATATACTACCCAGCATCAGGTGTTCTGTAACAGCAACATAAAGCAGACTCGTTGCTTGTTAAAATTTGAATTCCCTGTACCATGGATGCTCATGTACACACACAGGCATCACTGGTCCACAGAATCCTGAAAATCGGCAACGCATGACCTGGGGACTTTGAAAATATCTGTGTTAAGTAAAAACTGAGATTCTTCAGTTTAGAACAAGTCTACAGAAGTCAGCTGAATGCTCTTTCATAGCCTTGTTGCTTTTTTCTAGTGCTCAGACATGGTAGCTAAGTCACGGGTGTGGGGTGGGGAGAGGTGGTGGGGTTTGGGAAGAAGAGAGGATGGGTCCTCCAGGTGGGTCAGCTTCACCCGGCCTTTTCTAGTTAACAGAAACATCTCCACAGTTCTCTTATTTGCCTTGACTTCCACAGGATTGTAAAGCAGCTCACATAGTTAAGGGCTGTGTTTGGCTGCCCAAGAAGCCCGGCCAGTTAACCAGCAATAACTTACCCTTGACAAGCTACCTAACCTCTCTGACTCCCTAATACAGAGTTATTTGCTTGCTCTTCGTTCTGCTGAAGCTCCACACGGGCAGGGCCATTCTGGTCTTGGGTACAGTTGTAACTGCTGCACCCAACACAGTGTTAGGTTTATGGTAAGCATCCAGCAAACACTTTCACCATGAGTCTCATCCTACAAAGACTTCAAGATCAAAGCACAAATCTTCATTCACAGAGTGTAGGTGTCGGTACTACTTCCCTCAGACAAATCAAGAAAGCTTTGCAAAATCATGGCCACAGATTATGCTTGCAAGCCATCGGTTCCCTGCCATACCAAGGGTAGTGACAGGGACACTTTCAGTCTGACCAGGGAACAAGTCTTCCTATTACTCAATCCTGGGAGAGGACTGTGTTGCAGAATTCATGAAAATTCAGAAAGGCCCAGAGCTGGTCCTACAGTGACAGTGACTCCCTGACCCTGCCAAAAAAAAAAAAAAAAAAACCCAAGATGCGCCATGCCATCATTGCCACCCCACCCGTAACTACTCACCCAACCTGCCTGACTCACGTGTCTTTGTTCCCAGGAGACACGTCCCCAAAGTTGGTATTTGTGTCACATGCGGAGCTTTCAAAATGCTGTATTTGGAAACATGAATGTGTAATGTCTCTCTGGAAATCTACACCTTCTCAGTGAAAGATACAAGTGCAGCCCAAGACAGACATGTTTAATTAGTGAGCAAACTTGACATTTCCAGTGTTTGGACTAGACAGAGGAAAAGCTGAGAGCAAACCTAGATCTATTCCACATCCCCTCCCCCAAGCTTGCTAACGGAGAATAATTTATTGGGTTTAAAGAAAAATGAATGTCTTTACAATAACAAGGGAAAAAAGGCCAGAAGCTCCAAGGGTGGTTATTAAATAATTGTTAGCACAAAACGTGCCTCTGCCCCATCCCCCACCACATTCTCGCCCTTCCTGGGTCAACATGAGCATCTTCATGGTGGCATTGCCATCCCCCAGTCTGTCGGGTGCTGCATTTTATGCTGTCCTTTCCACCAGCCTTCACATTAGGGATCTGAAATTCTGCTTTCTGAGTAGCTAAGAAACATGAGATGGTCGTGCCTTCTCAAATCCACAGTGAATGTCCACCACCTTCTAACTGGTCTCCTGTCCCGCTCCACCAAGTCTACATGTCTGCCTGAGCCGCTTTTGCAGGGTGGGTGCCTGTCGCTTTCTCCTTTACCAAGTTGTCAGTTGTTCCTCACAAACTCAGCAGTATTGATTGAACACTTCTCCTGCGCCAGACACTGGGAGTCAATGGTGACAGAGCTGCCTTCAGAAGACACCCTAATCTTCCATCTAGCGTTCAGACAGACCCCAATATGCTCTTCCCCAGTTTGTCTCTTCCCATTCCTTCTTATCTTACACTCTGGACACCCCCACTACCCAGAGTTCCCTGAAACTCGGTACATCACCCTCAGATGCACCACAGCTGGAAAACCTCCCCTCTTGCCTTATTACCCATCACAGTTGACAAGAGCAGGATTCTTACTGACTCTGCCTTTGTTTCTTCAGATCCCTTCACCCACAATGTTCATGTTTCTCACATTGGTGATTAAATTTAAGGTCAAATCTGATATTCCTGGCCAGTATTAATATCACCTACCTTCATGTTATCATAAAAATTTCTCTTTAGTTCCCTATATCTCGGAGTAGCAAGGGAATATATCAGAATCCAACTGGGCAAAAAAACTCAGAAACAGGGCCCGGCGCGGTGGCGCAAGTGGTTAAAGCTCCTCGCCTTGCACGCCCGGGATCCCATATGGGCGCCGGTTCTAATCCCGGCAGCCCCGCTTCCCTTCCAGCTCCCTGCCTGTGGCCCAAGGAAAGCAGTCGAGGACGGCCCAAAGCTTTGGGACCCTGCACCCACGTGGGAGACCCAGAAGAGTCTCCTGGCTTCGGATAGGCATAGTATCGGCCCGTTGCGCTCACTTGGGGAGTGAATCATCGGACGGAAGATCTTCCTCTCTGTCTCTCCTCTCTGTATATCCGCCTTTCCAATGAAAAAAATAATAAAAATAAATCTTTAAAAAAAAAAACTCAGAAACATCTTAGTGAGTCCAACAGAGGTAACTTAAACAGTTACACAAATAATGGAAAAACAGAAAAACCACAAGAATGGCTAACTAGCTAAAGGCAAGCAATAGCAAGAAGTTGCTGCCACCACAAGGCTGGGAGGACACAGGATGGAGTGGAGTTGTAGGACCTGGGCATGTTGTAGGTCATGTAGTGATAGCTGTATCTCCAAGGAGATGACCTCTGAGATGCTGCAGCAATGAAAGGGGAGTTTCTGGCCTCTCTCTCTGCCTCCAACCATCTGACTCCCATGACTGTTGCTTTTTCTCTGAGCCCCGATAGCCCGAAAGCATGGGAAGAGGTGTCCCCTGCCCTACAATACAGAGCAAGAGTGGGTAAGAGCACACTGCTCACCACCTCACACCTTATTACAATAACCACATGATTCACAAACTCATCTGCAATGTGGCACTTCCTCTCATCCATCCTATGTCACCAGCAGTTCTTCCCTTGGGTCCAGTTTCCTTGGTCTGCACTGACCTTTCCCTGGGAGAAGGCACCCAGCTCATTTCTTACCAGGCTCAGCTGTGTAGTTTTCAACTTCCGATTGTCCTTGAGTGAGACTCAAAGAGCCATTCTCCTCTGCTGGTAAAGCCATCTCCTGCAATGCTGGCATACACTATGGGCACTGGTTCAGGTCCTGGCTGCTCCACTTCCAGTCAAGTCCCTTGTTCATCCACTTGGAAAGCATCAGAAGACCACCCAAGTGCTTAGACCCCTTCACCTACAGGGTAGAGGAAGACCAGGAAGAGCTCCAGAATCCTGCTTCAGACAGGCCCAGCTCTAGCCATTGTAACCATCTGGGGAATGAACCAGCAGATGGAAGTTTTTTTTTCTCTCTCTCTCTGCCTTTTCCTCTTGTTATGCAACTCTTTCAAATAAGTAAATCTTTAAAGAAAATGATAAAAAATAGGATCCATGTCAAACACTGAGCCCGGTGCCAAGTGCATGCCACACACAGTGACTGTGCCTTATAGTCACAGCAGCAGGCACACGTGACAAGTCCGTGGAGGGTGGATGGAGCAGGAGCTTCCAGTGCTGTCAGCTTTTGTTTGATGACCACATTTCATGTTGCTAAGTTCAGTTCAGTTCCCCGTCTTCAGAATCTTGGTCTCCGAAGCTCACAACCGACAGAGAGCTTTCATTCATCTAGTTTAGTTTTCTGCCAGTATGTGAAGAGCTAAAATACACATACAGAAAATTCTTTATAAAATACGCACTCCAGAGGGCTCCCAAAAGTCAGCGGAAGATAGGATTTAAAAATAAGCTTCTATAGGCGCTGGCACTGTGACACTTCAGGCTAAGCCCCTGCCTGTGGCACCAGTAACCTGAAGGGACACTGGTTTCAGCCCCAGTGTCTCCACTTCCATTGTAGCTCCCTGAGAAAGCAGCAGAAAATAGCTCAAGTCCTTGGGTGCCTGCACCCACATGGGATATTCAGAAGAAGCCTTGAATCTAAGCTCCTGGCTCCTGGCTTCCGATTGGCCCAGCTTCAGCCATTGCAGCCATTTGGGAGTGAGCTGGTGGATAAAAGATCTGTGTGTGTGTCTCTCCTCTCTCTGTAATTCTGTTTTTCCAATAAAAATAAATACATCTTTAACAAAAATAAGTTCGGCACCAAATCAGTGTGAAATCTTTGCATACAATAGTTTTCAAAAAGTTTATAATACTTGTTATAAAAATTACACATACATATTATACATGAACTTAAAGTATTTTTGCAACAATACAGTTATCTTTTAATTTAATTTTTCCAAGAGTTTTTTAAATATATGTAATTATTTTTATTGGATAAACAGATTTACAGAGAGGAGGAGAGACAGATATTTCATTCACTGATTCACTCCCCCAAAACAGCCGGAGCTGAGCCAAACCAAAACCAGGAGCTTCTCCCAGGTCTCCCACATGGGTGCAGGGTCTCAAGGCCTTCTGCCTTCCCCTGAAAGCTTTTCCCAGGCCACAAGCAGAAAGCTGGGTTGGAAGTGGAGCAACCAGAACTTGGACCCATGCCTATGTGGGATGCTGGCACTGCAGGTGCTGGATTGTCCTACTGAGCCACTGTGCCAGCCCCACAAGAAGTAGCATTGTATCATATGTAATACACACACATAGTCTATCAACAAGAGACCAGAGGAAAACATATAAATATATATATATATATATATATACCTACCAGAGTTAACCCAGTTAGCACTTTCCTATATATCCATTTAGTCTCTTCGTTATAAATAGTCTTCATGGAAGTAAAATTATAGAGTACTTACTCTACTTAGAAAGTTATGCTTTTGTCTGACTAACAGCATTGATTCAACATCTTTTCATGTCATTGTATTTAATTTTAACAGCTACAGCAATAAAAATATGCTGTAACTTATTTTGTTTAATAAATTTCACTTTTAAAACTGCTCTGTAGATCTTCCCCCCCCCCCCCAGCATTTCACCTCTACAAGGGATGTCCTATAAACTTCCAAGAGGGACCAGACACTTCCTTTTTCCTTTGGGCATTTTAAATAGTTGGGGCTACAATGCAGCCTTGAGTTCTTCAGCAGACTTTCGGCAGCTTTTCCAGCTGCCATGTTCAGCACAGCTTTCTCATTGGTTTGTGACTTCGTCCGATCCTTGAAGCACTGCCATGAGGTCAGGACTTACAGAGCTGTCTTGAGCATCTGGTGTCCTAACCTTTCACTAGATGGACCCAACCCAGTGCGTTCCTGTGGCAGAGACGTTGGGGCCTCCTCAGAAACCCCAGAAAGGCCTGATTTGAAAAAATGGGTGATATCGCGGGCCTGGTTCTATAATGTCAGATCCTTGTCTTCTGCATTCTTGGAACCTGCAGGACAGGATGTGTGTTAGAAAGTGAGCTTCTGAAATGTACTTTGGAACTGAAAGCACTCCCTGGTCCAGGACTTCCAACTCCCCAAGTTCAAAAAAACCCAAGCAGCTCACTCTCTTTGGGTATGGCCAGTGAAGAGGTGGTGTCCTGTGACATCACCATAGAAGGCTGGTCTCCTGGAGACATCTGTGGGGTGCTGGGAACAATCACTTGTCCCAGAATTTATTCTCTAACAGCCTCCACCTAGACCAGACAGTGGGAACAGGAGACTTTCAAATGTTCCTGAAAAATGGAATCAAAATGTGGGATTACTTCCGTGCAAAACTGTCTTTTTAATTTTGTAAATTCTTTTGTTCAACTCAAATCCCCAGGCTGAATTCTGAACCCCAAGATGGTTATAGTTGTAGCACAAACCCAAGTGAAGAGCCATGGTCACATTGATACCTGGCAAACTGAGGACTCCATCCACCTCACCCACTCATGTTCTCAGCCACACCGGGCTCTCACCAAAGATGCACCCTGCTGGCTGAGGAGCTGCTCTTAACCTCAAGCCTGTCATTTCCACTCTTCAGGCAAATTATCTTGGATTCGCTTCTCTACTTGCCCATTCTTGTCCCCCTCGCTCATCTTACAGAAAACTGGGCAATTGCTTTGAAAACTCACACCTGGAGTTATCCCAGCTTGAAAAGTTTAAAAATAGTCAACTCAAGGCACCAAGGAGTTTACCAGAAACAAACACTGTTAACAGCTCCTCCTAGATGCACTGCGACTTCCACAGGGTGACACAGCAGAGTGTGAGCAAGGACCCTACTGCTCAGCATCTGAACTCCTTTCTCCCCACTCCGGCCCAGCCCCATAGTGCTGAGCACAAGGGCAGCGAGTGTCCCCTGACTAAATTTCTGGACCGGAGTCACCATCTCATTATTCTCATCCCTGCCTAGGCCAGACACGCAGGGCAGCTCGAGTCCAACCTGCATTGTTGGTTGTCTGTTGTATCTGTTGCTGCACAGAAGGCAGCGTAGTAATTAAGAGTATGGGCTCTGACTTGAGACAAGCAGGAGCATGTGGAACACGTATTTCACACCAGAGTGCCTGGGATTGATA
Source organism: Ochotona curzoniae (assembly GCF_017591425.1). Taxonomy (NCBI): domain Eukaryota; kingdom Metazoa; phylum Chordata; class Mammalia; order Lagomorpha; family Ochotonidae; genus Ochotona; species Ochotona curzoniae. Next base: position 27,235,354 of record NW_024465926.1, on the reverse strand, counting down.
AAAATTTTGGACAGATGATTACATTTACCTGCATTCAGGTTTTCAGTAAACTAACAGACTGAATTGATCTTAATGCAGAAGGCTGGCTAACTCCCCTCCCATGAGTCCCAGCACACAGCCTGCAAATGCCTCAAGCTTGCCAAGCCTTTCTCCCTGAGATCACAAAGAGATCGTCTCAGTGAGGTCTAAACACAGGAGGAAAACATTCACTTGACATTTAACAGTTCATTGAAATAGCAAACCTGATGCAGACACCGGTGCCTTTTCTGCAGCCGTCTGCTTCCTTCCCAGTAAATGTCTTACTTGGTTTTGTGTCCTGGCATAACTGTGCCAGAGAACCTGGCAGACTTGGAGAGAAAACATCTGTCATCTAGAGCCCAGATATCGACCCACACCTCTATCAAGACATCTTAGAGGAATCGGTAAGATCACAACTGGTCATCAGGAGGAAGCTCGCAATTGTTGAGCCCCTTCTAAGCACTGAATGCCTTGCAGAAACCAAGGATTAGGATGACTCAAGGACATGAAGCTCCTGGCTTCCATTACAGGGTCAGGATTCGCTTCAAGTCCACAACATCCCCACTCCTCTCTTTTCCTGCTCCATTTGAGGTGTGAGCTACAGCCAGGCTGCCAATTTTGTCCCAAGGGGGTACCAGATCAAAATCTGTAAATCTCATTCATTATTGTCACATCCACTCATAGCAACAGTTCAGTACTGGTCATCTGGTCAACCACAAGGACTCACGAAGGCAAACCACATCATGGTCTAGAAAGTACGAAGGGGAACAGAATACTCAACACACAGCACTAATGATGACCCAAGTAAAGGGCCAGCAGCTCAGCAAACTATAGAGTGAGGATACGGCTCCTGTCCTGGCTGAGGTTGCAACCACAGTGACCTAATGGGGTAGAAACTCACAACTCAGAACAATTACAGGATAGATCATGTGGACTGAGACATCTGCTAAATGTCTTTGAACTGGATCCAAGCATTTGAATGTCACATTAGGGATTCAGGCTCAGTCAACACTTCCACAGACATGTCATGATAACCAAGCACAGCCTGTGTTGTAAGACCATGTACTGACATAACTCTGGGCTCAAAAGGCTTTGTAGGTGTGATAGAGGGAAACCTGATCCACACTTTTCTTCCCATATATCCTCATTTGCTAGCAACACCACTGTCCGCAAAGGCTTAGGATCCAAGGTGCTTAGGTAGGTTATGACTGCTGTCATGGCTGATTAAAAACAACACTGCTCGGGGTCAAGAGAGTCCCTGCTTCAGTTCTGGAAGCAATAACTGCACTGCCCAAAATGAATGACAGTGAGTGTGTCTGGGGCTTCGAAACAGAGACTATGTGGACAGGAGGTCACCATGAATCTCATCTCTTTCTGTAATAATTCAACAAACACTCGTTGAATACCGTGTCCTACATTGATGCTAGCAACACTGGCTCCAGAGGATAAGAGGGAGACAGACCAGCACAACCACAGGGAGAAATATTCAGAGGCCCTGGGAGTTGGCATTACAATACAGCAATCAACATTTATTGAGCATTTATTGTCAGCCACTGTTGTGTATTATCTCATTTAGGCTTTATCATGATTCTTAGCCATGGCTGTGTAATTATCTCTCTATTAGAGGTTGATGAAATAAAGGTCAAAAAGGCTAAGTGCCTTTCCCAGGGCTTCACAGCTAATAAAAGAGAGAACTGGGACTGGGATTCGAGCTGATTTCACTTCAAAGCAGGCAGTTTTAAGCACAGCTACAGCAGCCTGCATCTCAGCAAACAAATCTGCTCTTGTTGATCGAGGCAGATGTTAAGGACAAGGCTCTGATAAGTTACACAGATGGAGGAGATAAAAACATTGAAGACAGTACAGGAGTAGGCATTGGGATGCAGCATGTTAAGCCACTGCTTGCACAGCTTCCTACATTGGAGCACCTGTTCAAGGCTCAGCTGCTCTGTTTCCAATCCAGTTCCCTGCTAATATGCCTGGGCAAGCAGCAGATGAGGATCCATGTATTTGGGGCCCTGACACCAACATGGGAGACTTTGATGGAGCTCCGTCTCTTTGGCTCGGCCCACTCCTGGTAGTCATCATGGCCATTTGAGGAGTGGACCAGCAGATAGAAGATCTCTCTCTCTCTCTCCCTCTCACTCTTGCTCTCATTCTCCTTCTTTGTCACCCTTTTGAATAAATAAATCAGTACTTTAGGAAATTAAAATAGGTTCAGAGCCCTGAACAGACGTGGCCACCTACTTGTAGTCCCAGATGAAGTGACAATTTGATCTTCATTACAGTGTTCCCTTGCATTCTCAAATTTTTTCTAGGTTGGACTCTTACTATGTGGTCGCCTAGACTTAGGCCCAGAGTAAAAGGGGAACACCCAGCCTGGGGTACCCCTGCTTCTCAGGTTGGGTTTATGATTTAGCAGCTGACTTTGCAGAAGCAACTTTGGAAGTGGAAAATTGGAACCAGGATCCCCAGGAACTTGTCAACGAGCTAGTGAGGACTCAGAGAATCAGGGAAATCAAAAAAAAAAAAAAAAAAAAAAGCATTGCTGGGTGGCTCAGGGCTGCAAAGGCCCGAGGACCACTGGCTCCTCTTCCAGACATTTCCAGCTGAGGATGAGGGTGAGGGAGGGCAGTAGAGGCTGCTGTCTCCTCTCTGACATTTTGAGGGTGAGCTCTGTTCCACACTGTTAGCCTGTGGCAACCAGGCAGTGAGATGAGACTCTGCATTCCCCAGCCCATAAAGGCTGCCCTTGCTACGCAGCGAAAATTGCAGCCTGATATTACAGGCGCGGGATGGGGAAGTAGCCGGAGGTTGCTGATTCCTTCAGAGTTCAGGTAGCTTTATTGAGTGCTGTGAAATGAAACTGGGCTGCTGTGTGCCCAAATCTGAATGAGAAACACCCCCAACACACACACACACACACCCAAAGCAAACAAAAACAATAAACTGAAGCTAGATATTTTTTCTTTGCAGAATGATTAGAGTGAGCTGTAGCCAGGAAGTAGGATCTTTTTTTTTCCACTCAAAGAGAAAGCAAGGATTTCCCAAGATAAAGCAAAGGAAGGGAGATCATGGCTACACAGGCCATGTAGGCAGGAGTTTGCAGGTGTGTTTTAGGGCGTGCTAGGGTCCCAGAGAGGCAGCCAGGGCTCTGGAAGGCGACCATGGAGTCTGAGCTCCACATGTTCTGACTGTAGCAGCTGCATTCCAGTCATTGAAAAAATTACAGTTCTGTGGGCCCGGCGTGGCCTAGCGGCTAAAGTCCTCACCTTGAACGCGCCAGGATCCCATATGGGCACCGGTTCTAATCCTGGCAGTGCCACTTCCCATCCAGCTCCCTGCTGTGGCCTGGGAAAGCAGTTGAGGATGGCCCAAAGCCTTGGGACCCTGCACCCGTGTGGGATACCCGGAAGAATTTCCTGGATCCTGGCTTCAGATCGGCATAGCATCGGCCGTTGTGCTCACTTGGGGAGTGAACTGTCGGACATAAGATCTTCCTCTCTGTCTCTCCTCCTCTCTGTATATCTGACTTTCCAATAAATAAATAAATCTTTAAAAAAAATTACAGTTCTGGATGCGAGTTTGCTAGAAAATTGATGTAGATTTTGCTGGATTTTTATTAAAGGCTTTGTTTATTTGAAAGGGATGATGACGGAGAGATGGAGAGAGACAGAATGAGTTCTTCCAACAGCTGATTCACTCCCCAGGGGTTGAAACATCCAAGGCTGCAAAGTTGGGATCTGGGAACTTTGTCCGGGGTCATCATCTACTACTCCCTCAGGTGTATTAATAGACAACTGGATCAGAAGTGGAGCAGCTTGGACTCAAACTGGTGTTTTGATATGAGATCTGCTGTCATAGGTAATGGCTTAAATTGCTCCGCTGCTGCACTGGCTCTGTCATTTGGCTGCTGTTTAAAGATGCTTTTATTAAGGCAAACTAAAATATAATAGCAAAAATGAAGTATGGTCTCTGAGGAGTGAGGGCAGAGATAGCCTTAGAAAAGGTGTACAGGAATTTTCTGGAGCGACCAAAAGCTTTGTTTCTAGAGAAGGCTTGGGATACACAGATGCATGCACTTGTGAAAAGCAAGCCAAATGGCACACGCTCAAGGTGTGTGCATTGCACTCCACGTAATCTCCTTACAGACAGTGGTTTAGTACAAAGGTTAGGCTGCCTCTCTGCATGCCCACATCCCATATAGAATGTTTGGTTCCAAGTTCTGGCTTCACTTCGAATTTAGCTTCCTGCTAATATGCACCCTGGGAAGCAACAGGTGGTAGCTCACCCACATGGGAGCTGTGGAATGAGTTTCAGGCTCCTTATTTTAGCATGGCACAAACCATCTCCTGTGTGTATTTGGGGAATGAATCAACAGATGGTAATTCTCTCTCTCTCTCTCTCCCCCCAAACTTCAAGTAAGTGCCCTTTTAAAAATCTTTCAAGAGAATTGATTGTTATTTAATAACATACATGCTGTAGTCTGTAGATGAGAGGGTACCAAGGCCTGCAATTTACAGTAAAATGCTCCCGAAACAAAGATAGATTAAAGGGTGAGAGGAGAGGGTAAGTGGATAGATACATGGTAAACCAGTATAGTCAAATGCTGTGGGTAGACCCTATGGTGTAGATACATTCATAGTTCACTTAAAATTCTGAATTTTTCTGTGTGTTTGAAAATGCATATAACAAAATGTTGAGGGAAAGGGTTGTTTTTGTTATTATTATATCAGTATTTCCCAGATTTGGCTGATTAAATTCCCTGGGACATGTCTTTTAAAAATTTGAATTCTAGGAGCTCTACTTGGAGATTCAGATTCAGTAGAACTGTGCTGGGGCTTAGGCTATTTGCAATTTTTAGAAGATATTTGCTTATTTAAAAGGTAGAAAGACAGACAGCTCCCTTCTGCTGAGTCTCTGCCCAAACATCCAAAATGACCAGGGTGGACTAAGTCAGGAACCAAAGCCAGGTCTGCTATTTGAGTTACAAGGACTCGATTACTTGAGCTGCTCCCCAAGATCTTAATTAATAGGAATTTGGAGTCATGCACCAGAGCTGGGTGTTGAATCCAGACACTTGATACAGGATGCAGGCATCTTAACTGCTAACTAAATGCTTGCCCCATCTGCATTTCTAACCAGCTCTCCAGATGAAACTGAGGCTAAAGAAGTTTCTGAAAATACTTCGTTAACATTAATTTACCCTAAGAGATCCTGAAGTGGGATGGAAGGAAGAAGTGTGACAGTGGAACAGCCAGAATCCAGGTATCACTAGGATCCTTGGGGCTAACAGCTTCCTCAGGGGATTAAGAAGCCTGCTAAGTTTTGAGAAACATATATTCTAGAAAGCTCTACCCAAAGACAGAAAGACATCCCAGCCAAACTCCTGCTGGTCCTGCACTCAAAATCCCCCATCAGGCATGTGACAAAGCTTAGGTTAGAGCTTAGTGGGCTTCCAGTGGGCTCCTCTTCGCATGACACCAATGCTCATCCTTGCAATCACATGGTTCCTGTTTCCTTTCGGGTCTTACAGGGTCTTGCCCTGCAACTTCCCAATGCAAACTGCAGATCTGGTACCTGGTGAGGGAGGGAACTCGGTAGTCAGGTCTTCAGCAGCCCATAACATGAATCACCATGTCCCATAGCATTTCCCACCAGAATCTGCAAACTGTACTATGGGCTGGGGCAAGGAGGGGGAACCCCAGAGATGGAGGATACTTGGGAGCTGCCCTTACCAGGGCTTGGTTCTAGCTCAGAGAACCAGAGTCTCAAAGAGCAGTATAGCCAGTGGGTACAAGGAGGATAAACAAGAGCTAGGGAATCTGAAGGACCTCTGCAGAGAGCAAAGATTCCAGCGGGGAGCTCTGAAAATTAGCAAGATTTTTGAATCATGTTGCAAGGAGCAGCAGCCATGCCTACTGCTAAGGGGCAGAGGTCACATGTGGCCAGCACCCAAAAGTAAGCGTGACCAGAGCAGTAATGGTAGGTAAGACACAGAACAGCTTCAGCAGGAAATCTACTGTGGAAAGAGGGAGGCAAGTGAGAACCCAGGAGACAGCAGCCACTAGATCCTGCTGCCAGAGTCAAAGGGAAGAGCAACCCAGATATTGTTTCTCAATCTCCCACCTACATACCGTGTAGATGTTCGTGCCCCCGTTGGTGAAAGGTTCTGTCAGGTTGCAAGGGCACAGAATGCAGCTACCGACTCTGAGGCCCCAGTACCACATTTGAACCGCTGCCTCTGTCTTATGCCGGTTGCTTCTGTGGTCCCAAGGGCCACCAGGAGAAATGTTTCCCTATGTATGTGCATCAGCTTCAAGCAATAAAGGATTCCTATGCAGAACTCTAGTTTGCAGTGCTGGGTTCTCTGACCCGAAGTCAGGTTCTGGCCACTTAAGGTGAAGGCGAGGCAAATCCAAATCCCTCCTGAATGTTGCGCCAATCACCAGTTGCTGCTCATGGGGAGTGTTGTGTGAGCAGTGGCCTGGAATTCATCCTAACAGTGACCAGAAACATTCAGAGTCTCAGGCACCTTGGCATGTCCCACCTACCCCATCTCATTCACTCCTACACAGAATCCCAGAACACCCTGTAATTGCTTTGCTCTTCTCTTGATTTTTTCTTCCATTGCAAAGTGTGGATCTGGATCCTTTCCTCGCCTTTGCTGCAGGCACAGAGTCCAATCATTGTTGCCAGTCACAGCACTGACATCTACCCCAATGACCAGCAGGACTTCTGCCACTGTCCAGACACTGCATGCAAATGCAAGGCAATGTATGTTGCAGCTTCTGGGCACCCAGGCACTCTGATGAAAGGTCTGCTGTGCCAGGACATGGGTAGCTTTTGTCAAACTTGGAAGGAGCTTTTGTACTGAAAGTGGGGTTCCTGCATTAGGAAGTCCATCAACTCAAAGGCCACAAAGGTGAGCGACCTGGACAACTTTTCACATGTGTCCTTGATTCTGCCGCCCCCACCACCACTCCCCAGTGTCACCTTACACCAAAATTGCAAACTGGTGGCCCACACAAATGCCTTCTGTGTTTTTGCCATTTTTGGCTGCTCTCACATCATCATTTCCCTTCTATCTAGCCTTCTCTTGAAACATCAGAGAGACCTGTATCCCCTAGCAACAGGTACTAAGTAGTAACCCCACCCTTTGGGAGAAGCACTCTCTGATTCAGAATCAAATTTGTCCAGTCAACAGGTGGACCTGCTGACTTTATGAGCCTGTCCCTGATGGCCAAGTCTCAGGAAGCTACTCTCAGCCAAGATGGTCAGAAAATCAAGCAGATGGACATAAAGAAATTTCTTAGACATACCTACTGTGTGGCTCTGCCCTTTTGCTGAAGAAATGACTTCAGATCCTGGTCCATGATGCCACTTCAGGCATCAGGGTGTTTTGGTTGTAAGGTGTTCTCATCACAAACGTGAGCAGTAATCCTTGTCCCCACTGGCCAAGAGTTACTGTCCTTGGGTTGGCAGAGGAAACTGATAGATGTGAAGGTACCTACATCCCAGCTGGGGAAAGGAGGCAGATGATCCTCACCCTGTCCCCCTTCGGAGAGGTGGGTCTTTAATGAGAAAGAAGGGGAGGACCTGGGGCCAGCAATGGTGAGGGCTACTGAGTGGAGATTATTGGACAGCAGCCTTTGTAAATCATTTCTCAAAGGGATAGGTGCTGTTGCATGGCTGGTAAAGCTGCCACCTGCAACTTTGGCATCCCATATAGGCACTGGTTCAAATCCCAGCTGCCCCACTCCCAACCCAGCTCTCTGCTTAAGACCTGGGAAAGCTGCAAGGTGGCTTAAGTCCCTAGGCCCCTGCACCCATGTGGGAGACCCAGAAGAAGCTCCTGGCTCCCAGCTTCAGATCAATCTAACCTTAGTCTTTGCAGCCATTTAAGGAGTGAACCAGTGGGTGCAAGTTTCTCTGCCCCGCCCTTCCTCTTTCTCTCTTTTCCTCTCTGTAATTCTTTCAACTAAATAAATCCTTTTTTTAAAGTTACATAATTTAGTAGCCGCCTCTTCTTCCTGCCCCTACCTCCAGTGCTACTTTGCACAGTCATCGGCGAGTGAGATTTGCTCTTCCAATGCCAATCACATAGGTGAAGTGGCCTCCTTGCCGTTTCAGAGAAACGCTTACCTAACTAGTTTCCAGCAAGCACAATAATGGCACCCTTCCCACTCATGGGGGTCTCATGCTTTCCAAAGCATTTTCACACCTCCTTCAAAAACTTCTCGGACCAAGGAGGAGGGGCTGTTGGACAACTGTGGGCAGAAGACCCAGACAAGGAAAGTGCACACCATCCCTGCATCCAGGAGACTCCCTGGGGGTGTTCTGTCTTTCAGTCTTTCACAGCCAACAGCTAAAGGAGACTTGGTTGCCTTGAGTCCCAGGCTGCTTCTGCTCTAGGTTTTGCCTGCAGCTGCCAACAGCAAACATGACTATGGCATGAAACATGAAATGGCAGCCTGTGGTGACCCTCAGGAGCCTGAGTGAGCTGTCACCACCCTCCCCCAAACCCCGCGAACTGAGACAGGCTTGTAGTCCCCCTCCCTCCCTCCAGTGACATTTCTCCACGTCAGATCTGGAGCAAACAAGCTCGACTGGACCAAGACAGTTTGGGCAATCACAGTGTGCCGCTGTGATGGAGGCCTGGCATTTGAGTCTATTGATCAGTGACACAAGGAAAACACGGAGCGAAAACAATACTGGGAAATCTTGTTGTCAGAACCAAATAGAGAGGCTTCTCAGTTTTGAAGGCAGCTGGGAAAAGTAAGAGAGTGAGAGGAGGGGGAGCAACCACCACCACCAAGACGGGAGAAAGAGGCACAGAGTGTTTTGTGTCAGCTGTTACGGGTTGGAGGGAGAGGCTCCCAGGAGCAGGGGTGGGGGGAGTATACTCAGGGAACTGTGGCCCATATGGGGCAGGTGACTGGGCCAAACTCTGGACTTCCCACTGTAGTGGAGGGATCAAGGGGTGATTTGGTCTACATTCCACAACCCAGATGTAAATGGTATGACCACACATCCCTAGCTGACAACTTGACTCCCTAAGTGCATGACAGTCACATGCCCTTATGAGCCCTCTGAAGTGGACCTGCTGTGGGCTCTGACCCTGGGCTCATACTATCCTGCTCATCAGGTAAGGAAAGGGGCAAAAGGAGAAAGCAGGGGGTGCCTCCGCCCAGAACAGAGCCCAGTGCCCCATCTCAGGTCCTCTGGACTCAGCAAACCAGGTCTGCTCTAGCCTGTGTCACTTCCTAGCTGTGTCCCATAGCCTCGTGGTTAGGTGTTCCTGAGCCTGAGGCTGTGAAATGGCTACAACAATCCTTTCAGGGTTGTGGTGGGAACTGAGAGCCTTCCGCCAAGGCCAGTTGGATGAAGATACCCAGGAACTAGTGCTTCCTGCCATGATTGTGTGGTCAGCATGGCTATGGTTGGAAAGGCTTACTGGGGACACTGTTGTCAGAAGAGCAAGTCAGCCAGGAGAGTGATGAAGATAAACTCTGAGAATGGTGATTCCACAGCAGTCCAGCCCATTTTTATCAAAAACAACAAGATCCTCCTGGCAGATGAGTTTAATTTCTGCTATAGTGACATCACACTGTGCACCTTTCTATTGATCCAGCGCTCCAAGTGGCTACTCCAACTCAGCTTTCCAAGCAGCCAGGGTCCAGGGTCTCCCACCTCTTGTCCCTCTGTGAGCCCCCTCCCACTAGACTTAGTCCACGTGGGCTGCTGTAACAAGTCCCCAAGACTGGGTGATTGATAAAGAAGAGAAATGTGTTCCTCCCCTGTCTGGAGGCTGGGAAATCCAAGGTGAAGAAGCTGGCCAATGTGACTGCGAGGAGTGACCTGAACATCAGGCCCAAAGATTAATGAGAATCTCTCCATTTTAGACCCACTGCAGCTTTAAATACTTGCTTCCCTTAGGTTTTAGTTCCCCTGAGTTTTGATTTCAGTTTCATTTCTGTAAGCCTCGAACTCCTGGGTTCCACGCTCAATTTTGTTCCCTGACAGCCCTATCCATCAATCTCTTACAGCCCCATAGCCCTGGGCCTGCCCACCACCACATCTACCAATTGCCATGACACTGTACTCACAGTACCCACCCCTATGCTATAAAAGCATGCTTCCTTCCTTGCCCTCTCTATTAGCTCTCAGTTCTTCTAGTCCTCTCGGCTCTCCTGTCTCTCAGCTGTCCTCACTCTCTGCTCTGCTCCCCACCCTCTTTATCTCTATCCCTTGGAGCTCCCTCCTGTCTGTGGCAGAAGAACTCTCTCTGTTCTCTTTCTGCTCCTTGCCTTTGTCCCCATTCCCGCTGCCATCTTCCTCTGCTCTGCTTTCTCTCCCTCATGACTTTTTAGGGGATTTTACTTGGCAGGCCTTTCCGTTGAGTTAGTTCTTCGTGAAAGTCCATGTCCTAGATCTGAAAGTCTCCACCTTCTCTTCCAAGGAGCCCTCTCTTTTTCCACTAGTTCATCTTTTCCTTCTACAGTGCTCTGTGTCTGGCCCACCCTGATTTCCAAGGATATCCTGTCTTATTCAAGTTTCTTCATACATGCGTTGAGAAACTTAGAGCCTTAGATTTGAGTCCAGCTCCACGAATCACTGAATACTCTCTGAGCCTCTGTTCCCTGTCCAGCACAATGGGCTGACTGTAGTACTTGACAAGACAGACATAGGAAATGCCCTGCAATGACCGTGTCTCCTGTGCCTGCCCTACATAGTTCAGGACTAGGCACAGGAGCGTGTTGGCTCCTTGACCTATGTTTAGGTAGAGAGACTTCAGCTGAGAAGTATTGATGTTAAAGATTTTCTGGAGTAGCATGCAGCTCAGGCACAAAACAGCATGCGGCACCGCTCTCCACTCGGGCACTTGGGTTCCTGCAACATAAACAACCTGCAGCTACCAGGTCATGGTGGGAACTCCAGTCGATTTAGGATCCCTTGGAAGAAGCAGGAGTTACAGTGATCTCAAGCTCGTGGCTCTTCACGCCATGTGTATTTAGCTGGGCAAATTGCAGGGGCTTGGAATTTTAATTCCAACCAAACTATGAAAGGGTGGCCAGGATGTTTTCCCCTCAAAGGGCAGAGGAGCTTCCACTTACAATTAGCTACTCATGTGGCCTTTGATTCCAGCAGTTTTGGAAATTCAGCCTCTTCATGATGTGCAAGCCAAGCACGCAGACAAACTTTATTTGTTAAAGAGTAAGGACAAATATTCAGTTAAAACAAACCAGTAAAGCAAATATATTTGGGATCTGGGGTTTTGCAAGACTTCTTTCTTTGATAACCCAGCCAATGACTGGGAAAATGAGTACCACTGCAAGAAAAGAACTGGTGACTATTCTTGCTAAGTGAAGTGGAGAATTACACCAAGTATCTACACAATTCATAGCTGCCATCTCAGAGTTAGGCTGGCAGAACAGAGTGGGAGAGATGCATGGCTTCTGGGAAAAAGAAGCGAGAGTTGTGAGATAACACTGGGAAATCATGTCTGCCATGTGAGAAGCCTTTATGCAATGGACTCCCAAATGCCAGACTTCACATTTGGCTAGACTGAGGACAGCAGACCTTACAACTGAAACCGGTGGCTCAAATCAGAGCATGTGGACTGCATTAGTTCCAGCCTATAGTGCCGCTCATGATATGGCTTTCTGGATCAACCATCATCTTTTGATATAATCAGCATCTCACTTACGATGTCCAATACTTACAATGTGTACCCAGTAAAAAGGTTTATAACAACACAGCAGGTCAGGTGTGTTGGTCCTGCTCAGTGAAGGACTTCAAATTGGAGAAAGGGCTTGTCCTATCCTGGAATCCTCTCCTCTTCTTTCAGAACCACCTTTCTCCCTCAAGGATAAACTCTACAAGAGGTGTTCCTAAACTACAACCCTCCCATTAGGGCACGTGACTCGAACACAACACATCTGTCTTCTGAGAATTTCTGAAGGTGAAGTTGTAAACTGGCTCAGCCCCATTACCGCTTTCTGGGTGTGTGGCCCCCTCACTGGTCAGAGTTCTTTTGTTGCCTATAAGAATAGATGACTTTGGTTATCTGCTGGAGTACACATTTATGAAAACATGGGAAAGTTGGAGAACTACTGTGGGAGCTAAAACACTTGAAAAGCATCAAACCCAGATGATCCAGGGATATTAAAATGTTCACTTCTAGAAGAGTCTTATGGCAAGAACAAGATTTTGACACTGAAGCTAGAAGAACGTCATCATTCGAGTATCTAAATTTGTAATGAAATCCCAGAGCATAAACATTCAGTTGATCTTTCTAGGATGATGTGGCTTCCCCCTGACTAGGATAGTGTTGGGCTCATTTATAACTTCAACAGGCTGTATTCAAAAGAAAAACGGTTTTTCTTTTATTTTATTTTTATTGTTAATAACATTATATTATGTGATACAGTTTTATAGGTGCTTGGATTTCCCCCGCTCCTCCCACAACCCTACCCCCATGGTAGATTCCTCCACCTTGCTGCATAACCACAGTTCAAGTTCAGTTGAGATTCCTTCATTGCAAGCACATACCCAACATTGAGTCCAGCATCTTATTGTCCTGATAACTTTAATGGCTTCTTGCGGAGGCCTTCCCTGGTCTGAAGGCAAAGCTAACAGAGTTGTAGCAGCAGCTAAGAAAATGAGGGATTGGTATTGTGCACAATGGGTTAAGCTGCCACCTGCACCACTAGCACCCCATATAGGCACTGGTTCAAGTCCCAGCTGCTCCACTTCTAACACAGCTCCCTGCTAATGCACTTGTGTTTTCTGAGGGTAAATCTGAGTGCTTCTGTCCCTGCATCCATATAGGTGGCCAGAATGAAACTCCTGGCTCCTGGCTTTGACTTGGCCCAGTCCTGAACATTATGACCACTTGGGGAGTGAACCAGCAAATGAAAGATTTCTCTCTGTCTCTGCCTCTCTGTTTCTGTAATTCTTTCTTTCACATAAGTAAATGTTTTTAGAAAGAAAGAAAGAAAGAAAGAAAGAAAGAAAGAAAGAAAGAAAGAAAGAAAGAAAGAAAGAAAGAAAGAAAGAAAGAAAGAAAGAAAGAAAGAAAGAAGAAAGAAAGAAAGAAAGAAAAAAGAAAAGAAAAGAAAGGAAGGGAAGGGAAAGGAAAAGGAAAAGGAAAAGAAAACAAGAAAAAGAAAGGCAGGGGTAAGAATGCTGGACAACCTTAGATGACAACATTCAGAGATGCTACAGAAGTCCCACTCTGGGAGCTGCATAGGGACCAGATAAAGGTCACTCAGGGTCACTGAGCCCCCAGCCTGTCGCTATGGCTGGCTGATTGCCAACATAGGGACAGATCAGAGGGGTTCAGAGGTCTACTTGAGGCATGTAGAGTGGTTGCTGACGACCTCCACAGAACAGGCCATTGATACATATCTCAGCAGCAGAGCAGGAACAGGTGATGAAACAGACAGAGGGGCGGGCCTCAAGGTTCTCCCAAGCCAAAGCCACCATACTTGCTGACACACCAAGCAACTGCTGCCACACATGAGAGTCTGGAGAATTGCCTGGTAGGGGACCACAGGGGTTCACCTGACTAGGCAGTGACATCTATCGGTAAGCACAATAGCCAGGGTTGGGGGCTGGAAGGATCTGATCACAGCACCCACCAGTACACATGAGAACTAGGACTGGAGGTGGGCCAAGCCAGGTTATGGTATCTGCCAGAGTGCATGGAAGTCAGGTCTGGGCTGTGACTTAGTAGGAGTTCAGGGCAGCTTCCCAAGTGGGCTGCTGCACCTGCCAGAACCTGCAAGAGCTGAATTGGGCAGAGGGGACAAGCCAGTCAAAGTTGTAGCACCCACTGATACACACAACAGCCAGGGCTGGGGGTGGGCAGGATCAGGCAGTGGTAACTGACAGCATACCCCATATCCAGATCCAGAGCCCATCCTAGTGAGGGTTCTGAAGGATCACTGCAGCCAGACCAAGCCACTCCCTGACTGGTGGACATGAGTTGGGTCTGGGAGGGACCCATTAGGAGTTCAAAGGGTCACCTCAACTGGGCCATTTACCTACCAGCCCAAGTGAAAGCTGGGGCTAAGGGTGGGCCATATTAGACCCCTGTGCCCACCAGTGCTCACAGGAACTGGGGCTGGGGGTTAATCTGGTAGGGGCTTCCCCCCAACCATGCTGAGGCACCTGCAGACAAGATATAGTGCAGGCAGTGGTCCAGACCAAGCTGTAGCATCCACCAAAGAGCACAAGAACCAGAGTTGGGACAGACTGAGTAGGGTACCTGGTCAGGAATCTCAGGGGCACCATCATTCAACAGGATCCCTAATAACAAGAAACATCCTGTGTGTGTGTGGTCCGACAATGGAGCCACCCCTGTCGCTGCCAGAAAGGATGAAGAGCACACCCGGCTGCACATGAAAGATAAAACAATCATATTCTTCTAACCCAATGGAAGACACCAAGTACCTCTCCAAAGGAGAGAAAGAAAAGCAAGTGGCAGTGGGCACTCTGTGACAGACATGGACAGTTAACAGGCCTTAGAACTTACACAGAGAGAAGAAGAGTTTCTGTAAGGACAGATGGTTTATGTCCCGTCTTATACAATGATGATTCAACACTCCCAGAACATCCTCCCCGACTTCAAGGTCCCTGAGGTGGCATCAAAAGACCTTCTGCATTGCCCACCACCGGTGCCATCTGACATCAGGGAGCAGAACACCCTCTGCACCCTCTCTGCCAAGACACACCTCTCTCAACCTGCTTCCCCTCCTTGATCCTCTTCCTCCCTGCCAAAAGCCTTCCTGAGTCTGTGGTCCCCATCCCTTTATCTTTGTAAGGAATGTTAGAAAGTGATTCTGTTATAAAAATACATATGTACATACTAAAATAAGAAGTCCCACTCTGGCTTTCTCTAAAGATGTGACCAGTCTGCCTTTCTAGGATTCCATCAGAGGCCCCTCCACCTTTCTAGCAAATTCCTCTTTCTGTCTCAGCTGGCTTGAGTTGTTTTGTTTTATTTTGTTTCTCAGTAAAAAGATTCTTAACTAAGACACCGTTCATCTGTTTCTGCAAGAAATGAACCTCAGCTTCAGCTGCACTTGAAGCAGACCCATGTATCGATCGGGCGGCTCACAAGAAATTAGTGACCTGGAAGATCAGAATTAGTGTGCAGCAAATGAGCTGTGTGTATGTGTGTGTGTTAGCACTGCATCAGGGTCCCTTGTCTGTTCATCTCTATTCACTGAGACTCTCTCTGCCCAGCCATGCTCTCTTCTCTGGCTCCCAAGCAGATAATAGAATGATTTTTAAATACAACAAGGGGGCTGAGGTTGGAAATGCTCTCCCAGAAAGGCAAACAAGCCCTTGGAGCCATGGTAACGTACAGATGTGCCTCTGTTACCTTGAATCCTTGAGGAGAAAAATATGCTGATTGAATCCCATGGCTCCCAGGCCAGTGAAAGACAAATATTTCAGGGCCAGGATATTCTGCAGTCCATTTTGCTTGGATAAAGAAAAGGAATTTCTCTATTTGAGCGAGGAAAGAGGCAAAGCAGCTCTACAGACCACACAGATGGGGTGGGGGTGGGGGATGTCTACAATGGCTCAGAACCTCTTCCCCATAGAAATGCTTCAGCTTAGAAGGGTAATGTTATTATAACAATCATGTTTTAGGTAGTTGCATTTTGTGCCTAAAATTCAGGGTTTTTTTTCTGCTAACGGAATGCTCATGTGTCCTTTGGAGGAATAATGGTTATGTGCTATGATTATTTCCCATCCCCTTATACACATACACACCTCTGAAGACTCCTGTCTGTACCTCTGTGTGCACACCTCAAGGCAATGTGTACATACAGGCCTAGTGCAGTGTGGTATTGGGAAGTTGGGGTGGGAGAACAGCACTCAGAGGAGTAAGGCACAAGCTAAATCCCATTACGCTATTCCCATTGCTGCATTTTGTGGTCCTCTGCCAGTGGAAAGTAGAGATGACCGAGAGCATGTTTCCTCCTGGAGTGTCTGAAAGCAGGGGAGGAAAGAACAGAAAGTTCTTCCCTAGGGACTGAAAGAAAATCTACAAAGAGGTGATTCTTACCTTGCCTGATTTTTTTAAGGATTCAAGACACTTCATCCAAGTGTAAACTCGCTCTCAGACTCGCCAACCTTGGGCCCTTGGGCAGGACACTGCACCTAGTGGGTGCTCAATGTTTCCGGAATTAGTCCAGAGAACATCAGGTTCCCAAGTCAAAACTCATCTTCTCTTGGCTATTTTAAAAATAAAATTCAACAATTGTGTCTTGCTGTGAAAGGTATAGACTGGAGTGTTTAAGATGAAGTGTAAACCATTCTAAGTTTGGACTGTGTGAAAGACTCTGAGATCCTTTCCCTTTTGGGAAGAGGGAGGAGAGGAGACTATATATAGATTGATGCAATTAAATGATGGCATTTGCTTAACTGAGCAACTTAAGCAACTTTAAGTACTACACAACCTCCCCTGCTTATCTACAGGCATCTTCCAAGGGCAATAGACTACATTTGAGAGGACTCCAGTTCCCACCACTCTGTTTCCACTCTCCAAACAGCCATTCCTGGTTGAATGATCTTAGACAACATCCTTGGACTCGAAGTTTATTGGAAAAACAGGAGCAAAAAAGGATCTTACCTATTGAGAGGATTAGCCCAGATGCTATGCATGAAGTTGTTGGGGAGCTCCTTCTCTGAAGTTGCCTCATGCAAATTCATCGAAGAGGTTAGCAAAACCCTAAGACTCTAAGGCAGAGGGCTGGGAAGTTTCAACAGTAGCACACAGCATGAGTGATGTAAAAGGGACTGAAAGAGGCAGTCTAGTCCTAACACTCTTAACGTAAACAGAGGAGTCCACAACTAGACCCTAGTTGTAAAACTACAGGAATAGAATCAGATGCAGAGATGTGGCGTTCAGCTTTCATTAGGCTCTCCATGAAGCACAACACCTGAAAAGTTGAAGTGTTGTGAGTCTGTGAGGTGGGACAGGTGCATTCCAGAAGTTCATAACTTATCAATAAGATCAAGTAGCCACAAGAAACTTTGAGTCTAGAACAGGAAGGAGGAGTGTGGAGGGACAGAATGACAATCGAATCAGGCAGGTTCTGTTCAACCAAAGTACCCAGCAACAACCAGCATCACCTTTTGTTCCTGAAGCAGTGGACTTCTGCTGCATGTCAACTACCCCAAATCATAATGGCTTCCACTACGAGCATTCATTTCACACATGCTTCTTCAACCCAGAAATCAGGAGAAGAGTAACCATCTCATTCAACCAGAGTTCCCTAATTTGGGGGGAGAGAATTTTTAAAAGAATTAACACATGTATTTGTGAAAGAGGACAAGTTTTGTAGGTGCTGTGTCATTGGTCTCATTTCTAATCTTCACAAACCCCAGATTATAGCTCACAGCAAGGGCCAGTCAGCATAAGAACTTGGAAACACTACACTGCTCCTTAACCTATCAACTGCCCTGCATCTCCTGACCATACACCTGGATGTCTCCATGATATCAAATAGTTTTGGGAAAGCCTGTAAATGTTCTCTGCTAACGTTCAGTAATTGTCTCACCGAAGACTGGAAACACAGCAGCTGGCATAGTGACATCACACCTTCCATGGATGGCTCTGCATCCATTGTCACATTCTGTCCTTATCCTGTCCCAAGGAGGTGGGAGTACTGGAGCTCAGTGATGCATCTGTATCAGATGAGAAGACAGAGGCTTGGAAAAGTGAAATGTTTTAGTCAAGGCATGAAAGAGCCCCAAATACCCTTCTAGTCAGTCCTCTCCTTACCCAGCACTGCCTCCCTCAAGGGTAGTTGACAAAGATAAAATGATCTGCTTAGATAAAAGATTAACTTTCCCTTCATGGCCCACACCCAAAGCTTAACATGAGTTTGAAGCTGCTGAAAGTTTGCCTTCTAGGTTCGGGATTTAGGCTTCATTTATATAATCACACCCCACTTCCCCAAACTCAGACAAACAATATTTCACATCTAAGCATTGCAAAGATTCTTCTGTGTTCTCCAGAGGGTACGTGGGCCTGGGGAGTGAGGAGATTGTAGTCACTGGTGCAGCACCACCCCAAGCCTCATCACACACACCAGTTCCCCATGGGCTGGCACCTGCAGTCAGTGAGCAGAAAGGAGGAGGGAGCGGGAAAGCATCTCCTATCAGCCCTCATCAACCAGCACCTCTGCCATCCTGGAGTGCCTAGTCCAGCCCCACTGCTCATGTTCCACACTTCATCCAGGAGGCAAGAACTATAGGTCTCCAATCCTGCCAACTTGTGGCATTGAGCCCTAGAGACTGGCACTCTGGCCTGAGACGAATCATGACCTCCCTGAGATCTCTTTGGGCCAAGATCTTGGATGCTTCAAGGCTGAAAGGAGCCCTGTCACCTTCACACAGCAACTCACCATGTTGCAAGCAGGAGAGAAGGATCCAGGCAGTAAACAGAGTGATTGTATCCCATCTGTCAGTTGGGCAAACTCAGAGGCTGTAGTTGGACATGAGTGCACTGAAGATACAAACCGAGAATTCAGCAAGGATCCTCTAGACCCAAGGAATCCTAGAATTACAGAGTAGGGGAATGGTTCATCCAGCATCATTCCCTCCAGGTCTGCTGGCTGTGTTCTTCATCCCTGTGATTTGATACAGAAATTTACCACATGGAATTTCCTGTCAATGAAATGTCCAACACCAAAAACTGTGAGAATAAATCACTGAGCTACTCCAACTTCATTTCTAGATAAGGAAACTGAGTGCTAGATAGGAAAACTGAGATCCAAAAACATCATCTTGCTGAAGGCTAACCCTCATCAGAGCCCAGTAGCTCTTCTCTCTGGTCCAGCCATTGCCAGCCTTGGGTGCATCTGTTTAAAATAGCAGAAGATGTCTAATGCTATAAGGAGTCCTTGCCACTGCCCTGAAACAGGAGGCTCTTTCAGCAGATGTTCATGTGGTGCTGAGATCTGCTCCTTGGTGTCATTAAGTCAGCTGGATTCTATGTCACCCTAATGAGGTTTTCTTGGCTTTACTTTTATAAAGTATCTTCTCTCTATCTCTGCAAACACCTGCTAGGAGCCTTCTACCACATAACCCTTAGTAGTCACTGAACATGTCTGGTTTAGCTCTTTGTTAAATAATTAGCATCTGTCTCTCCCCAGAGAATATAAAATCATGAGATCAGGGACCACACATCAGCCTCATTGATCATTTTACCTCTGGATTCTAATATCCTGCCTGCCACAGATTTGACACTCGATACATCTGTGAGGGGCCAGTGTTATGATACAACAGATTAAGCCATTGCCTATGACACTGACAACCCACATTGATAGGAGGTGGAATTAGACATTCCTGCCTAGCTTGCTACTAATGCACCTGGGAAAGTAACAGATGTCTCAAGCACTTGGAGTCCTACCAACCATGTGGGAGATCAAGAGAGAGATCTAAACTTTTCGATGCAGTCTATAACAGTCATTTGAAGATTGTACAAGATATGAAAGCTTGATTCTCTCTCTTTCTCTCTCTCTCTGTCTCTCTTTCTCTCTCTCTCTCTCTCAATTGCAACTGTGCCTTTCAAATAAATAAATAAACATTTTAAAATACTCATATTTAGTTGAATCAATGTTTACTTTGTGCTCTAAACCAGTCAAATGACAGTCATAACAATAGTGATATGTCAAAGTACTCAGGGTGTTTGCTTCCACAGTTGTCCCACGTCACTAGTCACACACATTGGTGATAGCATCTGTTCAAATCCTCCATCTCCAAGACACTTTTAACTGGGATGTTCTTGCAACATCTCAGCTGCTAAACACAAGGGCCATAGAAAAAGCATCCAGAAACCCACTTGGCCTTGGTTTCCTGGGTAACCAAGGTTGTGTGCTTGGATACACATGACCATGCAGGACTCTCCCCGGCTACACGGGCATTGAAAATATAGGCACCAGCTGTGTGTTTTGTGCTCTCTTGAGCACCCATGGTCAGAGATTCTGACAACAGCTCAGGCACTCGATCTCTAGGGTCAGAATCAAACTCTCAGTGAATGGGGTGCCCAGCCCCAAGCCCAAATGTTTACATCCAGGAACAATTGGGCTTCGATATGGAAAATGTAATTTATGTTAATTCACGTTCTATTGCATGTTTATTACTGAGGTCAGACAGAAATCAGATTGCTTTGTACATAGATACAAGTCACGGCTGGTAGCGCTGTCTAAAAACACACACTTCCAAAAAGATATAAGCACAAAAAGATTTATGTTCCCAACACTGTAGAATCCAAATGTGCAAAGCAAATACTAGAAGAACCAGAGGAGAACTGGCAGTGATGCCATAATAGTGGGCATTAATACTCCATTTTCTGCAAAGCTAAGTCATCCAAACAGAAAGTGAGTGAACAGCATATTTGGACAACATCATAAACTAAATATACGTAAGAGACACAAGCAGAACATTCCATAAAACAGCAACAGAATACACAATTTTCTCAAGAGCATATTCTCCAGGATAGATCATATTATTAGACCACAAAGTAAACTCAACAAATGCAAGTAGACAGAAATCGTATCATGTACCTTTTCTGTCCAAATGTTATGAAAGTAGAAACCAGTAACAGGAGAAAAGTTGGAATAAATCACAAATATGTAAAAATTAACACATCCCAGAACAACCAACATGTCAAACAATAAAAAGGAGGTTTAGAAAATGTATCTCGACATAAATGAAAACAGAAACACAAGATATCCACAGTTAGGCAAGAAATGCAGTTCTGAAAGGGAAGTTTATAGCTAGAAATGCCAACACTACAAAAAATAAAACATTTATACTTCAAGGAACAAGGAAAGTCAAATTAAACTAAAACATGGTAGAAAGAAGGAAATCATAATGATTTGAGCAGGAATTGATAGAAATAGCATATGTGTCTATCTATAAATAGATATAGTAAAAAGAAATAGAAATAGTAAAAACAAAAGTAGAAAAGAATGGTGAAATTAGCTTTTGTTGAAAAGACAAGGTAGAACAAATGTTAGCTATAGTAATAAAGAGAAAAAATAAAATATTCAAATAAAATTACACATGAAAATGTTGACATTATAACCCACACTATAGAAATAGAAAGGTTCACTGGAGGTATAGATAAACAAAGTATGCTAGCAAATTGGGCAACCTGGCAGAAATGCAGAAATTCCTAGAAACAAACAACTTGTCAAGGTTGATTCATGAAGAAATATAAAATCTGAAGAGATCATAAAGAATTAGAATATTAAACCAATAATCAAAATCTTCCAATAAAGAAAAGGCCAAGACATGAGGAGTTTTCTAGTCAGTTCTACACAAAGTTTTGTAATGCTTTAATTATCACTGTTTTAAAATTTTTATGTATTTATACTGATTTTATTTGAAAGCCCTAGAGACAAAATGAGAGATCTTTCATTTTTTGGTTCATTCCCAAAGCAGTCACAACAGCCAGGACTGGGTCAGACCAAAACCAGGAGCCTGGAACTCAATCTGCATTTACCATGTACTCAATGGAGACTCCAAGACTTGAGCCATCACTGCTGTTCACAGAACACAGAGAAAGAAACAGGATTCAATAAAACACCTTGATATGGAGTCAGCCAATCCCAATCAGTGTCTTAACCACTGTGCCGAATGCTTGTCCCAACTTCTACCAAACACTTAAAGAATAATTGGTGTCACTCATTCTCAAACTGGAGAGAAAGCAACACTTCAAAATCCATTTCATAAAGCCAGTCTAATGCTAAAGACAGGAAAGAGAAGAAAGTTCAGACCAATAGCCATATTGCTATAGATGAAAACTTCTCAACAATATACTAGCAAACTATATTCAAAAATACACTAAAAACTTCAAATACCATGATCAAGTGGAATTCATCTATGCAAGGATAGATCAATATACACCAATCAATAAATATAGTATACCACATGAATAGATCCAAAAAAAAACTGATAAAAATCTAACATCCTACCATGATAGAAACTCTTTTTTATTAAGATTTATTAGATTTATTTACTTTTATTGGAAAGTCAGATTTACATAGAAAGGGAAAGACAGAGAGAAATATCGTCCATGAGCTGGCTCACTGTCCAAGTGTCCACAACAGTTGGAGCTAAGCTAATCCAAAGTCAGGAGGCATGAGCTTCTCCCAGGTCTCTTGTGCAAGGTCCCAAGGCTTTGGACCAACCTCTTCTACTTTCCCAGGCCACAACATGCAGCTGGAAGCGAAACGGAGCAGTTGGGATACAAACTGGTGCTCATACAGGATCCTGGTGCATCCAAGGTGAGAACTATAGCCACTAGGCTATTTGCAGGGCTCCCATGAGAGAAACTGTTAACCAACCAGGTACAGAAGGAATATAACTCAATGTAGTTAAGACCATATATGATGAACCCAAAGCTAGCATCATTTTAAGAGTAAAAAGTTGAAAGCCTTTGCCCTAAGATTATAAAGAACATCATCAGGAACGCTTTCCCTTGTCGCAATATTGGAAATTCTAGTCAGAGAAAATGGGCAAGAGAAAAAAAATAGAAGCCATACGAATCACAAGAAAGAGATATAATTGTCATGGCATGATCTTACTTAGAGAAAAACCTAAAGACTCCACCAAAAATAAATTAGGAATAATAAAGGAATTTAGCAAAGCTTCAGGATACAAAATTTATGTACGAAAATCAATCGCATTTCTCTAACGATGAACTATCAGAACAGGAAATTAAAAATCCTGTTCATGGGACCATCATGATAGTCTAGGGGCTATAGCCTCTCATCGCATGTGCCAGGATCCCATATGGGCAACAGTTCATGACCCAGGTACTCTGTTTCCCTTACAGCTCCCTGTTTGGGGCCTGGGAAAGCAGTAGAGGATGGTTCAAAGCCTCGGGACCCTGCCCCCAGAAGCAAGAAGCTTCTGGTTCCTTGCTTCCGATTGGCTTTAAAAAAAAAAAAAAACCAGAGAAAATAGAAAAAGGCATGTAGTACAGGTTGTGGTAAGATTCTGTCATTAAACTTTCCCACCACAGCTGTAGTTGATCTCAGCAGTGGAACATGGACATGCAACAGAACCAAAAGCACCTATGGCTGGCTGCCCATAGACCTCTTTTATTCCCTAGCTAGTAACTGTGGTTCCATTAATTAGCGATAGTTCTTCTGGGATACTCCACTGGCAAGAAGATGGTATGTTTCTAAAGTTTCACCTTGTCCATCCTACTTCAATCTCTTATTTGAAGATTAGGGGCTAAGAGAGTTGAATTAACATCTCTGTAGATCCTTCTTTACTTTTATACTCACAGATGGGGTCATCCCTGGATCCACTCTAAAATGGGCTTTGTTCAGGATTTCACTTTTCATCTGTCCTCCTAACCACTTACTCCTAACCAAAAGGCCTAAATATGTTGATTCTTTTAACATCATTGTGATCCCGACTCCATCACAGCCTAGTTAGTTCATTGCAATAGCTCTAGATAAGTTCTTAGAATTTTTTTTCACTTATTCTATTAACACACTACTAGTTCTTTTGAGAAGGATTAACAAAACATATTGAGGGACCAGTGTGGTGGCTAAACAAGCTACTTCTCAGCCTATAACACTGGCATTCCCTGTGGGCACTGATTCTTATTCTGACTGCTCTGCTTCCCATCCAGCTCCGTTTATGGCCTTGGAAAGCAACAGAGGATAGACCAAACCATTGGGACCCTGCACCCACATGGAAAAAAACTCCTGGCTGCTGGCTTCAGATCAACTCAGATCAAATGACAATTGTAGCTACTTGGGGAGTGAACCAGTAGACAGAAGATCTTTCTCTTTGTCTCTCCTTCTCTATGTAAATCTGCCTTCAAATGAAACTAAACATTTTTCTGAAAAGAGAATATGCATTGACTAATAAATAAAATGCCAGCATGGTACCACTTAAGCCATTCTTCAAAAGGAACCAGTTTCTCTTCATTCAATAGACTGTGAATCTGCGAGCTGAATCACACACAGAAACTGAGTAAGAAGTTGAAATTTTCCATTGCTGTAGCCGATGTGAGCCTTGGTTTATAACCTCCAAGTGACTTCCCAACATATACATCATGCACTACCCAATTCAGCTTCCCATTTACTCATCCTGAAAGCATTACCATCTATCAGTCATTCTGACACATCTCTGTGAGTCAAAGGACAATGGTGGTCATCCCAGCTTTGCTGCCAACTGTGGTCACTGTGACCTCCTTTCCGCTGATGTAAACTGCTGCCAACTGGCTTCTGTAATTCTGGAGCCCAGTTCCGTGACATTGTCTCCTGGCACTATAGCAGTTACAACTCCTGAGCTTTTCAGTCATGCTAGTGCCTCCCTTTGCTGGTATATTCCTAACAGTCCAGTGAAAGGCATGCCTTCTGTGATTTCCCAAAGACTCAGTCAAGTGAAGGGTACTCAGTGGTGCTCCATTTTAACATTTACTTCCCTTAACATTATTCCTCATTCCACAGTGCTTTGCCACACTCAACCAGTGTGTCATAGGCCATCACCAAGCTCAGGACTTCAAGCAACCCTCCCAGAAGCATAGCAGGATTAACTCCAGGTATCCTTATCAGAACACTAAATCATAAATCACAAGTGAGTGCTCTCCCCTTAATACAGCTTTGTCAATGTGGCTCACTGATCCAATTCCATCACAGTCTTATCTCCCACACTTCTAGGGTTCTGCTGGTGATATTAGTGAGCTGTGAGTTAGCCTTTATTCTCTGGACAGGGACTATATTTACTCACTCTAGTTGTACGTAAATATAGATCTGCATTATTAGTCTAGTTACCAGCAAGGAAACCACAGGGGGAGGCAAAGTGGACATGTTGGCAGACTGACTTACTTGGAGAAACATCCATGCCAGTGGAAGGAAAAATGTATTTCTTCCAGTGAGATAAAAGGGGACTTCATCTCCATCCCAAGAGAATCAGAGATATCTAAGTGTTCAACTCTTTCTTTTTTTTTTTCATTTTTTTAGTTATTTTATGATATAGTTCCATAGGCTCTGGGATGTCTCTTACATCTTCCCCAAATCCCCTCCCCACTGATTTCCCCCTCTATCATTACAAAGTACAATTCTTTGTAAACGGTGTAAGTCCATCATTCTGCTAGTTGAGTATAGCCTTACATTGTGAGCATGGACAATGGCAGAGTCCAACACCCTTTTGTCAAGATATATTTAACAGTTTCATTCAGAATCCATTTTTGATCTGGGGGTAGAGATGCACACTGCATTGTATCCTCACATCTGGATATAATAGTCTCTATTATACGGTTGCTATACATCCCCTTAAATGAAAAGCCACAAAATAAAATCAACAACAGCAAGAAAAATAGAAATTTACAACGCCATGATTAAACAGCATGCTACTGAATGATTAATGTGCCACTGAAGACTTGAAGAAGGAAAATCAAGAACTTTCTTGAAGAAAATGGTACTACTGCATGAGCTATGAGTCAGTGAATAATTAATATGAGAAAAAAAACTGTTTTGAAGAAATGAAACTAAAAACAAAAACATCAAAACCCATTAGATATACTTTCTGCTAATCTTTTTTGGCAAGATGTATCTTCTGTAGTCAACAAATAGATGGGTTTTGTTCTTTGATACAGTCCACAAATCTGTGACATTTGATTGATGAGTTTAAGCCATTTACATTCAGATTCATATGTATGGGTGGTAATACAGTCCTTTCGTTTTAGGAATTGGTTGTTCATTGATTTAGTCTTCTGTTGTCAGTTTACTGGGATGTTCTTCACATTTGCCTTTGATTATGGTGAGAATTATTCCATTTCCCTGTCAAGAGAACATCTTTACGTGTCATTTGTAGGGCAGGAAGAGACATATTCTTTACTATGGAAGAATTTTACTTCATTTTCAAAGACAAAGGAAAGTTTTCCTGGGTATGTTATTCTGGGCTAACATTTTTTTCCCCTTTTAGGATCTGGAATATGTCGCTCCATTCTCTTCTTGCCTGTAGAATTTCCTGTGAGAGATCTCCTGTGGATTTAATTGACATTCTTTTATGTGTCAACTGATTTTTCTTCACATGCACATTCAAGGATCTTTTCCTTATGTTCAATTGAAGAGAGCTTGATTATCATGTGTCGTAGTGAAGATTGCTTTTGGTTGGCCCTGTTGGGAGTTCTGTGCTCCTCCTGGATGTTGTTTCTCAATTCTCTCTTCATATTAGGGAAGTTTTTATGTATTAGTTCATTAAATGTAGCTTTGAACCCAGATTCTCTTTCTGTACATCTGGACTCTCTTGGCTCATATATTTGGCCTTTTAATAGTGTCTCTTAATTCTTGAATACGGTTTGTTTGTTTGTTTGAGTCAGATCCACTTCTAGCCCTTTAACTTCTTCCCCATTGTGGCAAGATATATCTTCCAGGACCCAACACAATAGCATAACAGCTAAAGTCCCCACCTTGAATGCACCAGGAGCCCATAGGGGCACCGGTTCTAATCCCAGCAGTCCCGCTTCCAATCCAGCTCCCTGCTTGTGGCCTGGGAAAGCAGTCAAAGACAGCCCAAAGCCTTGGGACCCTGCATCCACATGGGAAACCCAGAAGAAGCTCCTGGCTTCGGAATGGCTCAACTCCAGCCATTGCAGCCGCTTAAGAAGTGAGCCAGATGGAAGATCTTCCTGTCTCTCCTCCTCTCTGTGTTCCTGCCTTTTCAGTAAAAATAAATAAATCTTAAAAAAAAAAAAAGATTTGTCTTCCAGTTCTGAGGCTCTTTCTTCTGCCTCATTCATTCTATTGTTAAAGCTTTCCACTGAATTTTCAATTTGCTCCGTTGTGTCATTCATTTCTAATAACTCTGCTTGATTTTGTGTTGCTATTTCCTGTGGGACATATTCCTTAAATTCATGCATGTGCTTCTAATTGTTGATAAGAAGCTTTATAACAAGTGTTTAAAGTTCTTTATCCCCGATATCCTTGATGTATTCCTCAGTTAATGCTGAGGTTGGCAAAGGCTTTTGCTCCTTTGCAGGAGAGTCTTCAGTAACATTCATTGTGCCTCTGTCTCTTCTTGGTTTTGGTCATTGCACTTCTGCTTATGGAAAGTTTCTAAGCTGTGTCACCCACAGGTCTATAATTCAATTTTACTTATTTGTTTTGTACCCAGTTCTTTGTGGTCACTCGTGTCACTTCTTTCAGCGAGTTTCAGACCTGGGCTCTTGTGTTCAACTTCCACCACTGCCTCTGTAGCCCCAGCTTCTGGCTCACCACTCTCTACCTCCTGTGATCCTGTACTGTGGCTGCACCATTGCCTGTACAATCTTTCTCCCACTTCCAGTTCTAGCATTTCTCAAGATTAAGGAGTCACAGGGTGTTCTCAATATTTAAGCTGTTAGTTGTGCCAATCTTGCTGGAACCTGCTGGCTGTTATAACTGAGGACCACCTGGATCTATTTGGTGTGGCACATGTAGGATGCCAGGTAGGTATTATTTTCCCTGTGGGACCAGTACAATGTACTAAACTAGAAGTGAGTTCACTACTAGCTTAGTGCATGCACAGCTCACTCTTGTCCTTCCAGTCCCACAGTTGTTGCCACACTGTACAAAATGACACCTGACATGGCACTGATGGAGTTCCGAATCTACTGGCTGTTAGATCTGGGGGCCACCTAGATCTGTTTTGAGTGGAACCTGTAGGATGCCATGTCGGTATTATTTTTCTGTGGGACCAATGCAATGCATTGAGCCAAAAATGAGTTCTCTTCCAGCTTAGTGTATACACAGCTTGCTGTTGTCCTTCCAGTCCCATAGCCTTTGCCTCACTACACAAAATTGTATGAATGTGGCATTTGTGGGGATCTGGACTGTTAAGTCCATCCTGTTTCAGCAGGACAGGCAGCTCTTTGTCAGTGTTCACCTCCTGAGTTCCCAGTGAACTCCCTTCCTGCCTGACTGCTGGTGAAGCTCTGGTCACTGGTAGAGCTCAGATTGCCACTCATTGACTGCCATTGGGCTATCTGGTCACTACAACACTGCTCTGTTGTCTCTGCTACTGTGTCCACCAGTCTCTGGATGCCCCTCTGCCATCTGCCTGTCCTTTCCTATTTCCTGGAATAGGCCCTCTATGCTTCACCCTGGCTAATGTTTCTCCATCTGTTTAAATGTGTGCTTACCTTATTACACCATCTTCAGGAGTTCAGCTCTAAAAACACAACTACCCAAGCATCCCAAGTCCATCTCTCTAGGTCCCATTTCTCCCTCACATAGCCCTGACTTTGCCAGAAGACATCTGTTGGATGCTGTCTTCCATTTCCACCTATAGCAGATCAGAATCACTTCTGAACCCCATGCAATTTATAATATAAAAGTGAATTATCAAAAGTTATGCTAAAAATAGCAAGGTCTCATTACCACATTCTCCCTGTAAGAAGCATTGAAAGCACTCCTCAAAATTATCTGCCAAAAAGTAGAGAAGAGAATACATTCATAAACTCCCATCTCACTGGTTGAGGATTTTCCACATTGTAGCTTTTATTTGTATGCAAACATCCCTTAACCTTTGCGAAGATCTTGAAGTAGAAATGTGGGATGTTGTCATCGCAGGATAAAACATTTCTGTGGACCCATGCTTTGTAGCCTAGAAAAAAGGCAACCCAAAAAGTGCAACACTTCATCAACCTGCAAACACAACATCTAATATCTTTTATCTATCTTTGAATGCCTCCTTATGTATTTATTTAAAAGGCAGAGTGGCAGATGTGGAAAGACAGAAAGATATCTTCCATCCATCTACTAGTTCATTTCCCAAGTGATCACAACAGCTGGAACTAAGCTAGTCTGACATCAGGGGCCTGAAGCCAGGAAATCCCCCAGTCTTTCACATGAGCAATAGGAGCCCAAACACTTGAATCATCATCCACTGCCTTCTGAGGCACATGGCAGAGAACTGGGTCAAAAGCAGAGACATCAACTGGCACTGCAAAGATGGGATTATGGTATCACATAACTTAATCTACTGAGCCTCAATGCCAGCCCCATAATGCCTATTGTTCTCTGTGGCAACAGACACCTTGGGCAGAGTGTAAACTCTCCAACTTTTCATGGTCTTTCCTCTTGGCCAGATTCAGCAATTAAAAAAAAAAAGCCTTGACTTGCTTGTGTAAACAAGAAGCTTAAAATATAAGCTATACTAGATGGAGAGCACACCATCCAGAAGGAACAGCAAAGTTACTTAAACCAATATCTTTAGTCCATGAGTGAGGAAACAAGTATGTCAAGAGTAATTGACATGATATTTCACTATCCTGGTTTTGTTATTCCTCTTTATTTGTCTCTCTCTCTCTCTCTACCTTGAGCCCCATCCACTTGTCTCACAAGCGGGAGTAAATCACTCCACGAAGCCCATAACCATTGCTGGAAACAACTCTTTACTCACGAACTCGGACTTTTGGCTAAGTTCCAAAATGATCATCCCCAGTTACCCTCATTTGGCAATTTCACAAGCACTTCAAACACAGAGCTGTCTCAAAGTGAAATATCTTTTCTGACAAATCTGCATCTCCACCTAAACTTCTGTTAACTGTGTCGTTTCTTTCCTCACACCCTGTTGTGCATATGTGTTTTGGGTTTGCTATTGGCTTTGGTCTTTAATTACTGCAATCATCTCATAGCTGGTCTTCCTGTCTTTACATTCCCTCCACTCTAATCCATCCTCCACAATGCTACTAGCATGATCCTACAAAACATACCATAGAACACGCCACCTCATTTTCTAGAAGCAAACAGCTCACTGTCATACATAGCACAAAATAATTTGTTCACTGACCGAATAAATACTGAGCAGCTTTCTATTTTCTGGGAAGTGTTCACTTTCAGGGTGTGCCCTATGGACTTTGTTCATCTCACCCACGTCTAGGTCCTGGACAGCCAAGGACTATAGGGAATGGAGTGGATGTGGTGTGAGCTCTCCATTGTCCTGATCAGATGTCACAGACTTTTGTGTACAGTCAGGGTTCTGTTTAGAAATGGCAGGTCTCTGTTTTCCTTACCCTCATGCCATCTCAGCTTTCCACAGATCTTTATTTGAGGCTAAAGTGGCTGAGCTATGTGGCACACCACAGGGCCCAGGCTGCATTCCAAAATGCACCAAGAAGACCAGACACAATATGTCTCTGCCATTTGGCTTCTGAAAAACAGGTGTTGTGCCTTCTCAGCACCTAGGGAAGCCTGAAAATACCTACCTTCCATCTCCATGGGGCCATTATCAAAAAAACTGTTCTCCAAATTGTCTCTATAAATAATACCCAGGAATTTTCAAATGTCTCTGGGACGTCTTTCAATCCTGAGAGTTTGCAGTTCTTTAAAGAGTTATTTTGAGTCTACTCAAAATGACTGGCCTCATTAAGAAAGCAAAGCTTCAATAAACAACCTAAATGGTCTCTGCTCATGGTGCCAAAAAGCTGGGGTTAAGGTTCCCCTGCTGATTTTTACCCTTGACAAGACAATCCTTATCAAGAATGCAGGCTCGATATAGATTGCTCTATGTGAGCCTGTCTTAAAGGAGAGAATTGGCTGCTTCGTTATGTTTGTTCAGGTCTACAGTTCTTTACAGGAACAAAACGTCAGACTGTACATTGGTTTTGGCCTACCTTCCAAACTGTTTCTTACATGGTAAGCATAGACTCATTTTAGAGAGAAATTTCACATACTAAATGCATAGAACCTTGACATGAGTGATTTTGAAGATGGAACTTAACAATTCTTTTACACTTAACAAATGACAAAACTAGGGCTAAGTGAGCAGCATTTTCTTGATCAATATATGTTTAGCTGGTTCTTTAATTATTATTATGTGGAAGGCAAAGAGAGAAAAATGAAGAGATCACCTATTTTTGGGGGATACACTCCCCAAAAATCTAAAATGGCCAAGCCAAATTCAGGAACTTAGCTGAGGTCTGCAAGGACCCAACCACTTGAACCACTACCTGGTATCTTCCAGGTTGCACAGTAGCAGGAATCAAGAACAGAGTCAGGATTCAAGCCCAGAGACTCCAGGATGGTATGTGAGTGTCCTATGTGACATCTAACCCCCATACTAGCTCCAGATTCAAGTTCCTCCGTCACCACACAAGAAAACTCATCTTTCTCATACATCTTGGTAACCTAGTATTGAAATTATTAAGGAGAATATACAAAGGAAATAGGATAATAAACAACAACAATAAGAAGAATACTCTGTAGCAGACACTAGACACTATGCTTTAAATGATGAATCTGGAACAGATGTTACTATTGTTATTCTTCAATTTGTTGTAGTCACTTCTTATTGCTCTTAACATTATCCCTTGATGACAGAGGAATCATGGCTTAAATAGAAAAGGTGACTTACCCAAGGCCACAGAGCTAGTAAGTGGCCGAACTGAGATTTAGATTCAGATTTGGCTGCACTGTGGGCGCTATCTTCATCAACTGCCATTCTGCCTTCCTACCTTCTTCTCTAGATGGCTTCCTTTGAAAACACTTGGTATCATGCTCATCTACACGAAACTCTGTAAATCTCTGGTGACAACAGTGTTTTGCATTTCTAACCAGATGTGCTGAGCTGAGAAGTACCTAAAGTAAATCGCAAAATAGAGCGGGAACTTAATGAGGAAGTTATTTCGTTGTCATATTATCTAGAATTACATAAGCTCAGTAAACTTCAGATGAACAGTACCTACGTTGTAATGTTTGGCAGCACCTGGCTGAATAATGCCTGTGTTTTTGTTGTTGTTAAAATAATAATAAACATAACCATCTATTATGTGCCAACTTCACATGATCCTCCAAACAATCCACAATAAAGAAACTCTTCACACCGTTGTACTGATGAAGACACCAAGATCCAGGGAATTGGGATCACGTATGTATCTTTGAATGCCATTTGGGCTCCCGGGCGTTCCCAGGCCTTGGCCTGTATCAAATTTCCAACCCTTCCCAGTGGGGCTGTGTCCCACATTTTGCTAATCTGCCAGGGCAGCAAGTCCCTGGCTTCTTTGGTTTTATTTTTGTTCCAGTATGTTTCTACTTGTATTGTGGTAGGTGCTCAGCAGAACCGGATGGTGCACACACTGCTGTGCTCATCTCTGATTATCCCACTGCTGAGTGTATGCTCATGTCCTGAAAAGCCCTTCCTTTCATCTCCAAACCCTCAAATGCCAACAGCCAACACTCTAATGGCAACCCTCTGTCATTTTGCTTGACAGGTGCCCTGGAAAAAAAAAATAATCTTTACTCTCCTTTAACTCCATAGAGTATCACTAAATGATGCATTACCTTGTTTGTTTATTAATTCCTTTATCAAGCAAAAAAGAATCTATTGGGCCCGGCGCGGTGGCGCAAGTGGTTAAGTCCTCGCCTTGCACGCCCGGGATCCCATATGGGCGCCGGTTCTAATCCCGGCAGCCCCGCTTCCCTTCCAGCTCCCTGCCTGTGGCCTGGGAAAGCAGTTGAGGACGGCCCAAAGCTTTGGGACCCTGCACCCGCGTGGGAGACCCGGAAGAGGCTCCTGGCTTCGGATCGGCATAGTATCGGCTCGTTGCGGCTCACTTGGGGAGTGAATCATCGGATGGAAGATCTTCCTCTCTGTCTCTCCTCTCTGTATATCCGCCTTTCCAATAAAAAATAATAAAAATAAATCTTTAAAAAAAAAAAAAAAAAAAGAATCTATTTCCTACCAGAGACTGTACTTGAAATTGAGGCTGGTGAAACAAAGGTATCTTTGAGGAAACAGATTATTTTTACATTACATTTTTAGTCCGACTTCTTCATTTCCGTTTTGTTTCTATGCTAGTACCATGCAAAACTATGGTAGAAAAAATCACATCTCATTCTTCTTCATATTGGAAGGTAAGACAGTAATCAAATACTCAGTAAATCAAATTATTATAAAAACTCTGTTATTTGAAAAAAGTAAGAATGTTTGTTAATTTTATAATGTATCCAAATTGCCAAGTCATTCCTTCTAGTAACAGCCATTTGAATGATATGCAAAATAACACAACAAAAGACCTAGACATAAAGAGAGAACAATCTTCCATTTTTCATTTGTTTCTTGGTTTCTTTCCTTAAAAATTCATTTATTTTAAAGGTACAGGGTTTCAGAGTTCCAGAGATAGCGAAAGACAGAGATGTCCTGTCTGCTCCCTGAGTGACAGCCATGGTTAAAACCAGGCCAGCCAAAGACAGGAGCCTGGAATGCCATCTGGTTTTTTCATACAGGTGACAGGAGCCCAAGCACTCAAGCCATCTTCTGCTGCTTTTCCAGGTATGTTCGTGGGAAGCTGAGTCACAAGTGGAGCATTCAGCATTCCAACTGATGCTCTAATAAGTGATACCAGCATCACATTCCACATGGGAATGCTTAACTTACTGCCACAGCAACAGTCCCAGAGTCTGCATTCAGCATTCCAAAAATTTCATATTCTCTTCATGATCTACCCCAAATCTCTAGAGAAAATGAATGCCAACCTGACTGGTGTTAGGGGCACTGATATTCTAGTCCCTTGCTGGGGCCTTTCCCTGCAGGAATTCAGCAGCTGGACCTATTCCCAACTTGACTTCCGTTCTTAGAACCCAGGACACCTGGCTCGGTATGGGTCTTTGTTTTTGTTTTTCCTCTTTTTAACATGACCGTGTGGCTCTCTGGCACCAGGCAGGCTTCTCCCCTCCGTTGGTGACT
This sequence comes from Ochotona curzoniae, assembly GCF_017591425.1. Classification (NCBI taxonomy): domain Eukaryota; kingdom Metazoa; phylum Chordata; class Mammalia; order Lagomorpha; family Ochotonidae; genus Ochotona; species Ochotona curzoniae. The sequence continues at coordinate 27,201,607 of NW_024465926.1, read as the reverse complement.
TCATTCTCTGCCATCTGTGAGCTCACCGCCTGCAACTAGACTCTATAAAACTCGGTAGGGTGAAATTCTGGTTTTTGTAATTGTTGCTGGCACACATTTTTTTTCTCTGTTTTAAAGTTTCCTTTGTAATTTTAAAGAGTCCTTAGCCATGTGCCAGGTGAACAACCTTCAGAAAGTCATTGCCAAAAGCATCCAGTCGCCACAGGGCTGCCACCTAAGAAAAAAGTGGGGGTGACCCTTAATGGACATTGGATGGTGATCTCATTTCCTATCATTAGACACACTGGAAATCTAAGTCCTTCAAAGAATTCAACTTGAGGGAAATGCATGTTTTGTTTTGATAGTACAGGTCTCCATAGGTTTTTTTTTTTTTATGTTTGTTTATTTAAAAGAGAGAGCACACAAATAAGAGATTCATTCTCCAAACACCTAATATGCTGGGGCTGGGCCAGGACTAACACTGGAAGCCTGGGACTCAGTAAAGATCTCCTATGTGAGTGGCAACTTGAAACATCGCCCGATACCCTCTACCCATTACAGAAAGCTGGAGTCCAGCCCAGATAGCACAGCACGAGATGCAGGCATCCCAAGCAGCATTCCAACCACTATGTCAAACATCCCTCCCTTCATAATTGTTTTTAAAACAAATGTGATGAAAGTGCTTGAGAATCAACTGATGCAACATTTTCCAAAAGCTGATCAGTTCAGTGCAATTTTTTTTTCCCTCCATCAATGACCTGGGATAGAGAAGTGCTTCCCCTTTCCTTGACATTAGAAACTGTGCACATAAATAAAATATCTGTGAATCCCTTTCCTGATTTCCTGCCCCCACTGAAGTACAAAGCTGTGTTGTTAGGGAAATGCAGCAAGGCCGGGAGGGGAGGGTGTCACAGCATCCTCCTGTCTTTGTTGTAATCTCCTTGCTATAGAAAGCTCTCTGAGGCAAGGCCACTATATTTACTCTCATTTCATAGACTATCTTTATAGTAACATTTTTATCCCACCTGAAGGACTCAAAGGCCATGGTGAATGGGTTCCCGTGAAGGGGGAGGGTCAGCCTCATAGAATAGAGTCTTGTGTAAACTCTGGGTGTGACTCTCTTGGCCATTCTGATGAGAGGGACCACACAGCTCTAGCTGACAGCAACACAGTCTGTGTAGGGGGGAGCAGGAGGCTTCCATGGCTCTCTAATTTGCTTTGCATGGGAAGCAGAGAATACAAGGCAACAGCCAAATTGAAAGGAGGCAGCTGTAGCAGCAAACACTTAAGCAATCAAAAAGCTGTAATCAATGGAATAAGGAGAGGGCGGGATGCACTTGTAAGAAATGGAAGAACATACTATGGGAGTTAGCAGGCAGTGAAGTACAGGCTTGGGATGTTAATCCAGTTTCAACATTAGAATTTTAAAAATGCTTCCTTTGGAAGAAGACACATTTTTTTTTTCCTTTCAAAAACCTTGATTCTTAAGAATAAGTACTTACCAATCCCTTTTATGTATTTAGCCATATAAGTTAACCTAGAACTCAGCTTCCGATTCTGTGGTTTGAGTCCTGGCTTGTCATCTTGTCTCCGTGAGCTCTTTGCTGTCTTCAGAGTAAGGAACTAATCATAGTGCCAGAGCTATAAGGATGTTATGCCTAGCACAAGAAGATACCTCTGGAACCCATTTTGGAATCCCTGACCCTCTGTTCACCTTGGATGAGTTATTACACTTTCATTAAGACTTGTTTCTTGGTTTAGTAAAAGAAGCCATTGATATTACCTGTTAAAGGTGTTGGGCCCAGCAGCATGGCCTAGCAGCTAAAGTACTCACCTTGAACTCACCAGGATCCCATATGGGCGCCGGTTCTAATCCCAGCAGTCCTGCTTCCCATCCAGCTCCCTGCTTGTGGCCTGGGAAAGCAGTCGAAGATGGCCTGAAGCCTTGGGATCCTGCACCTACATGGGAGACCTGGAGCAAGTTCCTGGCTCCTGGCTCTGGATCAACACAGAACCAGCCGTTGCGCTCACTTGGGGAGTGAATCATCGAACGGAAGATCTTCCTTTGTCTTTCCTCCTCTCTGTGTATCTGACTTTCCAATAAAAATTAGTCTTTAAAAAAATAATGAAATTGAAAGTATTCTCAAGTAAAGAAAAACAAAAACCTACACAGCAGGACTGTTTTTAAATAAATGCAAAAGAAAATTCTAGAAGCGAAAGGGAAGTGATAACAAGTCTGGAGACTTTAGGAATGAAGCAAGAGCAACAAAAATGGTGCATACGAGGGTAAATTTCTTTGTTCAATTGTCTTTTTATTTAAGAGGCAAAGAGCAAGACTAGCAGTTCAATCCTCCACTGCCTGCCGTAGCTATGGTTGAGTCAGGCTAAATCTGGAACCTGGAAACTCAGTCCCGGTCCCCCACGTGGGTATGAGCAATTCAAGCACATAAGCCATCAATCACATGCTGCTTCCCTACGTGTGTATTAGCAGGAATCTGGAATCCGAAGGACACCAGGACTGGGACCCATATATGTTAATATCGGATGCAGACATTCCTAGCAGCATCTTCACTGCCGGGTCATGTGACTACACCTCTGGGTAAATTTAATTCATTATTTTTCTCATGTTACTTACAAAGCAGCAAAGGTTATTGCTCTGTTCTTGAGGATGTTTTGCTAGTTTCCAGTTGTGTCAGAGTTGATTCATCTTACCAAAGCTATCACATTTTTAAACATAAATATTCATTCAGTGTGAACTTTTAGTGACTTATTGTTGTTTTTGTCCCAGTTACAGGTAATTTATATCATCTTGGGTTTTTTTCATTTTTCAGTTAGGCTACAGGTTTCTCAATACTAATGAACAACCAATTGGACACCAGTATATCTACAGTAGCAGCCATGGTACATCCCTCATCTCTCATACAAAAATTACCCATATGTCTAAATGCAACACTATGTAACTTCTAGACAAATAGACAAAAATCCTTTGTTTATCCCAAGGTAAATAAAAATGCTTAGAAGGAACATTAAATAAGAACATGATTCATAGGAGAAAATATTGATAAATTGGACTTCATAAAAATAAAAGCCATTGTTGTATAAAAATGTTAGAATTAAAGTTAAAGCCACAGATGGCTAGAGGATAGTTGCAATAACCTATTTAATGAGAAACTTAAATCTAGACTATAATAAATGCTCTTAAAATAAAATAATAATAAACAGTCAGTAAAATGCACAAAAATGTGAAAACTTGAAAAAAGATGCTGATGACAAAAGAAGCATTTGAAAACACACAGTTGGCCCGGTGCGGTGGCGCAGTGGTTAAGGTCCTCGCCTTGCACGCCCCAGGATCCCATATAGGCGCCAGTTCTAATCCTGGCAGCCCCACTTCCCATCCAGCTCCCTGCCTGTGGCCCGGGAAAGCAGTCGAGGACGGCCCAAAGCTTTGGGACCCTGCACCCGCATGGGAGACCCGGAAGAGGCTCCTGGCTTCGGATCAGCATAGCATCGGCCCGTTGCGCTCACTTGGAGAGTGAATCATCGGACGGAAGATCTTCCTCTCTGTCTCTCCTCTCTGTATATCCGCCTTTCCAATAAAAATAATAAAATAAACCTTTAAAAAAAAAGAAAAGAAAACACACAGTCAGCTTACATTAAAGTCATTGACTGAATCAAGTGCTTACTGTGGGACAGAGCAGTTGGAAATCTCATAAATTGCTGATGGGACTCCAAAATGATATCGGGACAGCCAAGCTGGAAAACAGACTGTTCCTCATATATTTTAGCTTATAACTGCCCTGATCCAGATAATCCACTCTGGAGAAATTACTCATGAGAAGAGAAAACATATTTGTTTTTTGTTTGTTTGTTTGTTTGTTTCTTTTCCCCTTTACTATTATTTATATAATTGGAAGAGCAGCACAGCCATGTAGGCTTCCACTTAGGATGGGGAGGGTCAGGTATGGAAGAAGGTGGATGGGACAGATATTTCATTTTTTTTTCTTCTGTGTCACACGGGGATGAGAGGGAAGGGAGTCCTCTTGGATGTCAAATTACATTAGCACTGGGGATGGAGGACAGTCATCAAATGACACCTCAGAGACCACGACATGTGGGAGATTGCTCCCAGGGTATTATCTGAGTGGTTTTGACAGTTCTGAGAAGTTGTTGGTTTCATTGTGGCGGAGTTGAGAAAATTTTCCCAAAATCCATTACTTGGCAAAGTCCATCTTAGTGCATCCGTAGACACAGGAACATGCTACAAAGCTTGGCCAGGACAGTCGTCCAACGCATTTTGTTTTCCATCCTCTGATGAGGCAGTCAACATCTCCTGCTGGACTAAATGGGTTGTCACGTCTGCTATATGCATCTGGGCATGCTGTCCACTGCACAGGCATCAGAAACTCTGAGGAGGCCCAGTCCCAATACACGTATTCTGAGGTCAGACCACATATTCTAATCCTGCAGATATTCCTGGTCTGAGTCCAGTGGTCTGACTGGGGAATTCCCCAAGAAACTTTCCCTAAGAAACCTCACCTGAGGTAACCTCAGATTTGACTCTTGTGTGTGTTGAGCTTAGGTTCTATCTGTCACCTGCACAAGCCAATGCACACAGCAGTAGATGCAACTGTGTGATAAGTTCTGCTCTTGGCCCATATCTCACATAAACCAACAAGTGCTATGGCCCAGCTTAGCCACTCCACCACAGACCTGGTCCTCATGTATACCAGTAGGTACTGCAGCCTAATCAGAGCAACTCCCACTAGGCACACTCCATCCCTGGTTTTTGCACATGCTAGTTTTACACATGTCAGCTGGGATTTAGATCACCCAAACCCAACCCCAGACCTGGCCCTCAGGTACGTCAACAGGTGCCACCGCCCGTCCAACCTTCCCTGTCCCCAGTCCTGGTTCTTGTGCTCACCAGCAGGAGGTACATACAGCTCACCATGGAAGTGTCCGCAGTTCTCCTGCCAGGCATGCTTAAAACCCTGGATCTTGTGCCTGCCAGGGGATACTGAAATCAAGCCTTCCATGACTCCCAACCAGTCCTGGCACTTGCCAGCTGGTATTGCAGCCTAGCCCAGATTGCCCACATTCTGGCCCTTGTGCATGCCCACATTCTGGCCCTTGTACAGCAGCCTGGCCTAGCCTGGCTCACCCCCTGTTCCAACTCTCACACTCACCCGTGGAGGCATCAGCCCAGCAGAAGCATTCCAAAGGTTCCCCTACTAGACCTACTCCCAATCCCGGGTCTTGTGCATATCAGTGGGTGCTGTGGCCCAGTCTGAGATGGTTCACCCCCCAGTACCAGCACATGACAACAAATGCTACAGCATGGCTTAGCCCAGCCCTCCCTTACTTCAGCTCTTGCCAGCAAGTGCAGCATCTAGCCCAACCTGGCCCACTCCCAACACCAGCATTCTTGTGAACTGGTGAGGGTATGGATCCCAGCTGGCCTGGCATGCAACCCATCCTGGCTCTCGTTTATGCTAGCATGTTCTGTGGACTGCCCAACCCACCCTAAGTTCAACCTTGAGTTCTGCAAGTTCCCCTAACAGGCCCATTGTCAGGCCCAGATCTTATGATTGGCAGCAGGTACTGCTACTAAGCATGAAATTATCAGCCCCCAGTCCTGGCATTCACCAGTAGATACTACAGCCCAGCCCAAGTGTCCTATATCCATTCTGGCTCTCACCAAAGGGTGCTAAGTGTAGTGAAGTCTGGCCCACCCTTAGAACCAGATTTCAGGTGACTCAATAGATACCACAACTTGGCCTGGCCTATCCCACACCCATTCTGGCTCTTGCAAATGCCAACAGGTACTGGAGCTTGCCCAGTCTGGCCCACATCCAGACCCAGCCCACACACAAGCATGCTGGTGGGTGCTGCAGTTTTCCCCAGCCTGGTCTGCCTATAACCCTGGCTCTCACAGTCACTAGTGGCTGCTGCAGCTGAGCAGGGGAATCCCCAGAGTTCCCCTACCAGGGCCATTCTCAGCTCCAGGTCTTCTGCATGCTGGATGGCAAGTGCATCGACCAAGTCAGGCATAGTAATTTTGTGATTTACAAATGTTCAAAATTTTCAAGAAAAGTTTAAAGTATCATCTAGGGTAGAGGAAGAGTGGTGGGCTTCATATCAGAGGTGAGACTTGCCTGGGTGTTGATGACTGATGAACAGGATAGGTACATGTAAGTACAACAAGTTTCTTGCTCAGAAAATAATGTGAAAAGGACTGAGACAAGCAGGATATCTTTACAAACAGAGGATACAAATACCTTGGCCATCATAGGAAACAATAACTAGGAAAAAAAAAAGCAGACCTTGTGGGCTAGTATTTTGAGGTAATTCAGAGACAAGAGTAAGGAACAAACAGAAGGTACTGTGTTAGGTGCTTATTCCCACGATCTGCACCTGCTCCCAACTTGGGGAGCCACATGCAGCATTCTATAATTTACACAACCATTTTTGATGAGATTTCCCCCACCCCAGATCACTAAAATCATAATTTCCACAAATATAAAGTGTAGCTCAGCTATAAACATTCATTGCAGCCTTTGCCATACTTTAGAAGACTGGGTTATTCATGATACTGTACACATCCTTTTTTTCCTCATTCAAGACAAAATCTGGGAATTTTAACGGTAGTGATTCCTAAGTGATGTTGCAAGTATAATCTTGAATCCATCATAGTTTACAAAACATTAGGCAATGCACTAACCTTAGACTGTTGGCTCATTTAATGACTATTTAATTAATAAACTGCTTGCAGCACTAGATTTGATTATTGAAACTACAGAAAGCACTGGAGCAACCATGTCAGTAGACATTGAATACACAGGCTGTTATGGAGCCTACTCAACTTTGCTGGTATTAAGCGGTACATAGAGAAGATAAGGTATTGGTGAATTGGGGGGAAAAAACACATATGCATGATTAGTGATTAAGGGAAGACAAGATTAGGAGACATAAGGGAATGTAATTTATATGCACATGAGAAAATCGGCCAAGACTCTGTTTAGCTGCAGATGATGGAAACACCTTAAAGTGACTTATGCGTTATCCGAGGTTGTCATTGGCTGAGGGAGTTGAAAGCCAAGGCCTGTAAAAGAGTGCTAAGCATACTTGACCAGCAAGCTAGTTTCCCCACTTCATTCTGCCTCTGCATAACTCAAACACCTCTTCCTACTGGATGGCAAGACACCAGCAGCTTTGTGTTTACCTTTAACCTGCTTGAATCCTGCAAGAAAGAGAACATCGCAAAATTCTAAAAACACAGAGATAATTGAGGATGAAGTGACCAAGTCTAGACTATGTCTATTACTGGAGACTGAGGCTAGGGTTGTTTAAATGTGAACTGAGGGTATAAAAGTGGAGATGTGTCGACTCAAACTCAGCTGATGGATTGCTTTAGGGCAAAGAGAGACTAGCAGGAAAACAATGAAAATCCAGGTCTCCTAGAATGGGAATTATAATATATGAGGTTAGCCTATTCTACATTCATTTGTAAAAATCCAAAGACATCCTAAACTGGGAAAGTTCTTTGACATATAAATCTATCCTCCACATGCTTTCATTTTAGATAGAATTCTTATTTTCACATTTATCTAAGGCTGTAACTCCTTAGTTTGGGTCTTTATTGTTAGGTTTTAGAGTTTCTGAGTTAATATCTTCCTCGAGTGACCAGTCAAAAAAAGTTTTGGTGCAGCAGAAAGGGTAGTGAAATTGGAAACAGATGGCTTATATGTGAATCCCAGTTATCTCTTCTTCTGTGATTACAAAAATGCAGTTGGTATGAGTCAAATAAGATCAGTGTTTCATGAAAGATTCAAATGGAAGCCTTAGCATTGTTGGCTTCTTATAAGCTGGTCTGGCATTATTGTCAGATCCACTGCATATTCTTTAGGCAAAGAAAATGATTTCTCATTCTGTTTGCTATCCCATTAGACCTAATATCAACTTAAGTAAATAGTAGGTTCTTCCTAATTGCTTTTTATGTGATTAAATCTGTGAATGAGCACAAGAAGGCAGGAATGACTTTGGGCTGGGATTCTAACACAAATTCCTCAGAAATGACTCATTTTATCATGATCAAATTTTTAACATCAATGAGCAAAGATAAAAGCCTGATTCTCTGATCTCTGGAAATATTATGTGTAGTTCTGGGCATACCTTTAAAAGACCTGAAGAAGCTGGGGGAAGCAAGGAGGAGGACATCGAAATGATCAAGGAGGGGACAGAAATGCCATTCAAGGAGAGATCAAAATGGGCCACTTTGTTCTGGAAATATAAAAGCTGCAAAAGAAATTATCAAAGTCTCGGAAATCCTGGAGGGGATGGAATGGCATGGAAAAGATTACCCTGCCCCATCCCTCCCGCCCCTGTGTCCCTTAATGCCCACATCACAGACCAAATTGTGCCGTCACACAGTGTGGTATTTTTTCATGATTTTCTTATGCAAATTGAGAAACATTTTCGAAAGAGCCATTTTCAAATTCACCTTAAAACGAAGTGAAGCAAGTAACTTGGGCTTCTGAATTCACTGAAGAGCAGCTTGTTCTCACAGCTGTCTGCCTAAAATTTGGAAATCCTGCAGAAAATGTGCTTACAAGGGCCGGTCACTGAAACAAAGTGAAACAACCTTTAAACTGTGCTTGGAAGGTGAACACATCTGAATATTGACAGCAGGAAGGGGTCAGAGAAATCCTTCACACACTCCTCCTGGCTGGGTTGTACAGTCTCTCTGAGAGCATCTACTGTCATCAAGCTAACTAAAGTCACACTCCTAACAAGAATGTAATATCAGACTACAGTTTAAGGACTGGCTCCAGAGTACATTACTTAGGTGTCATTTCATGGCAAGTGATAGATTTTCTAACTCAAACTGGCTTAAGGACAAAAAGAATGTGAGGTCTGGGTCCACACAATTGTAAAAACCATTCAGAGCTCATATTAATTTTATCAATTCTAAAGGCTTCCTCTCCTCCATCCTCCCTACTCCCACCCAAAACTAAGCTCTTCTGCTCTCCAGTGTTTAACCCACAAAAAGCGTATGGATTACTCACTTGTATCCTAGCAACTCCAACAAAACTACATCTCCTTTCCAGTTCTAGTAAAAGTCCTGGGGTTGAGCATCATGAGACGAGCTAGGTTCCATGACCATCACTATGGGCAACAGGAAGAAAAAAGCTAACTGGCTTAATGTGAGTCACAAGCTAAAGATAAGGAGGTGTGATCTGCTCATTTGAATCACATAGACTGTGTAAAGCTTTCTCTCCCAGAAAAGTCAGAGTTGCTAGAGGAAATTAAAGCAGATTGGGAAAAGGTGCATAGTATTTGACATGCATACCCAGCATTACCTCCAAAAGCTGCTCCGGCAATAACCTGTACAAATCCTGAATGTTGTTGCAAGCTTTGCTCAAGAGGCAGTGCCGCGAGGAGCCTCTCCATGGCTCCCTTCCTCCTGCCCTTTCTCCTCTGCACTGCAATGGCCCCTGCTTTAGAAGCCCATCTGGGCTCATCAGGGGTGGGGACTGTAATCTGTGCCCTTCTTCTTACATCTGAAGTGGTGTCAGCTAGGAGACATCAGAACACACAATGTGTGTCTGGAATATCAGGCTATTTCTAACTAGGCAGGTTCAATTCAATGTGAATGAATCCCAGGTTTTATAACAAGCAGAGCTTCTCAGCAAAAGTGAGCCTGCAAACTGGCTTCTCTCATTAGGCAGGCAATATAGGCAACTTTTGCATCGGTGATAAATTGAGCCAGATGAGCTCAAGGATTGTCATACACTCCATCCCATTGAAGCAAAACGTGTGCTAGAGAGTTGTGGGCAACAGGTTTAGGGGAAGGCAAGGGAGATTGGATTGAGCAGAGAAAAAAGCTGATCGATCTTGCAGTGAAGCCTTAGGTGAGCCCTTGGCCAATCTTACAGGGAATTGTGAGACTAGGGGGACTACTGAATTGTTCCAAATGGAGATAAAGAGCTGACATTTTAAATCAACCAGACATAGGCTATGAATGGCCCCCTGAGAGAGCAACACAGGTCCTGTTCTGAGAGCCATCTCCAGGAAGTGACACAATGTGAGCTGACAATGCAGCTGACATTCCCAGTGACAAGGGGATGGATATATTGGGCAGGAGCTGCGTATGTGATAAGAGAATCCAGTGGCATCCCATGTACCATTTGGCCCAAGGAATGTGCAACATCCTCTTGTTTCTAAGTCTCGATGTGCATTATTTGGCATTCTCTGACTCTGATCTGTTTGTGACAAATCTTGGCACTAGCCAAGTGGAGTCTGGCTGCTCAATCAGTTGCCCAAATTAGAGTAAGAAAACAAGTAGAAAAGTCAAACATGATACTCCTTTAAAAAGCAATTTCTGCTGAGGTCCAGTGTGATAGCCTAGAAGCTAAAGTCCTAGGCTTGCATATGCCAGGATTCCTTATGGGTGCCGGTTCTAATCCCAACAGCCCCGCTTCCCATCTAGCTCCCTGCTTGTAGCCTAGGAAGGCAGTCTAGAATGACCCAAAGCCTTGAGACCCTGCACCCACATGGGGGACCTGGAAGAGGCTCCTGGCTCCTGGCTTTGGATCGGCTCAGCTCCCGTCATTGTGGCCGCTTAGGGAGTGAATCAGCAGAAGGAAGATCTTCCTCTCTGTCTCTTCTCCACTCTGTATATCTGACTTTGCAATAAAAAATAAAGAAATCTTTTTAAAAATAACTTTTTTAAAAGTTATTTCTGTTCAAAGTAACTCCTTGCTCCGTGACTTAGATTCCTGCCAATTGCTCTCCAGTCTTGCTAACAACTTTAATCCTTCCTGACCTGGCAAGACATACCATTAGAAGAGTATTGGATACAAGCAACAGCTTGATCACTGCTCAAGCCAGGGCTCAGCTTGCAAGGCCATAGTGCCCCCTGAGACCCACAACCACATGATCCAGGGGCAGGAACTTACATGCATCATTACCCCCACACCTGCCAATTTTAATGTAACAAGATGACATTACTGAAAATGGGGTTGAGGAGATTTGCATACAATAATCTCTTTTATTTAAAAAAAATGATTTGAAAGGCAGAATCACAGAGAGTGAGAGACAGAGACAAAAAGAGCAAGAGATCTTCCATCTGTTAGTTCACTCTGCAAATGATTGCAACAACCACAGTTGGGCCAGGCTGAAGCTCGGAGTCTGAAATTCCATCTAGTTCTCCCACAAGTGAGGCCCAAGTTTTTCAGCCATCTTCTGCTACTATCCCAGGTGCAAGAACAGGAAACTCAATCCCTCCAAAGTAGGACAGTTGGGACATGGGTCAGCACCTAAATGGGATGCCAGCATCAAAGGTAACAACTTAATTTTTATACCCAACCTTGCCCCCAAAGATCTTTTACAAATCCAGGAATGTCCAAGCTGAGATTAACTCCAAGATCAGGTTTTCCAGACAAATGAGTAGAAAAGCTGTGATGAGAGGTTGAAGGATGCCCAAGCCTACGGCTGAGAAAGACTTAGGAAAATAGTACCCAAATCAGCTCTGGGTGAAGATAAACTAAAATTTTTGAGAGCTAACTTCTCCCAATACAAATCATTGCTTCTTCAAGCATTACAGGGAGGGGTACACATGCAAATTTACTTCCTGAGACCACTAAGTTAATGTACTGCCCCCAAGGACATCAACCCCATCTGTGCTGAGGCCACATGAACCCACAGAAGGCACCTATTATCTCAGCCAGCTCTCTGCCTCCCACTCTCCTCTCTGAACTTGAGTTCTCACTTCTAATCTTTCATCTCCCTGATTTCCATCCTATTACCTCATACCTCTTTCAGCACTTCTTTGCATTGATGCTCAAACTTGTCTATTTCATTCTCAATCACATTATTTCTGCTGAGTCTTTTAGATCTTTTGTGGCTCCATACTTGCTATTCTTAGGATCAGCTGGGTGACATGGTCCTTCATTTATTCATTTAAAGGACCACTAAAAATACCAGTAGAAGGCCTGGCTGAGCCCTATCTACCAGGGCAGGTTCAAGGAAACACAGAAGAGCAACTCAACGATGTCCCCTTTAATTATAAGAGCAACTCAACGATGTCTGCTTTAATTATAAGAAGGTCAGGATTTGTTGTGGAGACCTCCTGTCCACCTCCACCCCCAATTCTACACCTTACTCTCCAAAAGGAAACACCTTCTCCATTCCCCAGTGCCAAGCTTGTCCCATCTTCTTTAACACCCTGGGCACAAGCTGATATGGGACAGTCCTTGTCCAAATATCTCTTCTGCGCTTTGAGGAGAAACAAGTGCGGAGTCTCCCAGTCACCTTTCAAGTCCAACAGCCCTCCCCGCAAGGCTGGGAGTGTGTTTGATGCTCCCCACAGACATGCTGCAGTAAAGGAAGCAGTGAGCCGAAAGAAAGAGGACATGATGAAGCAGCATCATCCAAGGTCTACTTGAGGGGATCCACACAGAAGCAAAACCTGCCACAACTACATGCTTGACACAAGAACTCCCCCAGGCTCAGTGCACTTCACCTTTTTGATTTAGAATACCACCACTGACTTAAGTAGCATTCATGTCTTACCACTGCTGTCTTGGCTTGGGAAAATTCTTAAGAAGCACAAATGGCAATAGAAAAAGCACAGATTCAAGGAACTCTATTTTTCTCATTAGCACCATGGCTGGAAAGAATATTGCCAAGTGTTTTGAAAGCTGGAGAGGAAGTTGCCCAAACCCTTTGAACAAGAAAACAGATGAAGCCTCAAAGTTCTTATACCACATTTCTAAGATGCTAAGGCTAGAAAGCCTTCGTTTGAGGTCCTGTACTCTCCAGGTCAGCCTGTAGCCCTGAATGGCCAGACCATCATCCTATTTTTACAGCTGGGGAATCACTGCTGAGAGAGGTTAGATAACTTTCCCAGAGGCTCAGCACGCTGGACAGAGAAAGCAGGTTGTCCATGCAATTTTTCCTCCCTTAGGGCTGAAAAGTTAGAAGTTCATCCAAGACGGCAAACAATTAAGTTGGATTTCATTTGCTGAGTCTGGGGCCAGCTGCCCACTCTGCCAGGCTGGTGCTTTGACCATAAATTTTTTTCCTGGGGCAATGTTTGGAATTTCCCTTGGTTCAGAATGCAACCAGGGCCAACTGAGAGTTTTTGCTGTTGTTGTTGCTGTTATTTTTTTTTTTAAACTTTCAAGCCATCCCAGGCATTGTGGTTGGCTGCCGTGTTAGAGGTGTGTTGTTTTTGCCTTCCCAGCATTGAACTTTGCCACCTTAAATGGCTTTTGAAAGAGCAACTCCTCTTTTGTGCTTAGACCATTGGTTCAGGTGGGGCCTCATCATCTAGTTTCAATATAGATTCCCTATTTTGAACAACTCATCCTCCAGGCATTGTGACTTCATAATGAGCTACAAGTCTGGGTACTTTATGGGATTCACTGCAGAGAGTGTGCAGTAGTTGCATAACTAGGAGGACATAGTTCTCCATTTACCAGGAGCCACCTTAAAAAAAGCACCATGCCTGTGTGGGAGGCTAACACAGAGGAGAGCAAAGCTGAAGGATGTGAACAGGCAGAACAAGACTCAGGACATCATCTGAGTTTCAGGACCCACTGATGGTTAGAGCCAAATGCTATGGTTTGGACAAAGTTTCGTGTCCCTTAAAGCACATGTGTTAAAGGATTGGTACCCCAACCCTTGTGTTAATAACACTAAAGAGTAGCTTAGAGACCTAGAGTAGCTTGGGACCTCCAAGATGAGACTAGATTGGGTGGAACCCCAGAACATATGCTGGTGGCTTTATAAGCAGAGACACAAAAACATGTGCTCCCCATTGCCATGGTGCTCTATGCATTCTGGGACTCTGCCAGCAAGAATTCCCTCCCCAGAGGCCCAGCCTGTAAGACTGCTGAATCCTGGACTCTGAACTTCCAGAACCATGAGCTCAGGTTAGCCTGTCTGCTGCATCTAATGAACACAACACACAGACTCTCAGCCTCTTAAACTGATTAACCACCTTGGGTTCTTTGGGATTTGTAGGCCATCCCCTGCCACAAGCTTCCCATAGTTTCTGTGCCTTGAATTGTCCCTCCTTATCCTTCTGAATTCAGGCTACTCTCCAAGTCCAGGGAGGCCCATGAAGCTCTCCCAAGCTCCCCACACCATGAATTACACAAGATCTGCGTCCCTCTGAATTACCTATTACCACTGAGAGGACTACATAGGATTTGGAACCACCTCTTGGAATTAGAACCAATAGAACTTATTGATGGTTTTCATGAAAGGTTATACAAAGACAGAACTTTTTATGATTGGTGTTTTTTAAACTTGCCATGTCCACTTTCCACGTCCTCCCTACAACTTTCCTCTATTCAAATTACTGCAAGGCCAAATACGTGATGCATACTCTATCTTACACATGATGCCACAATTCTATCTTCATTAGCCTGGGAAAATTTCATATACTCAGCTTGCTTGTGCATGTAATAATATGACAACAATGGAAATTCTGATGCCTCAGCTTTCTCCCCTGCAACAATGAAAATACTAAAAGCATTACCCATCAGTGAATATTGAATGAATTAAATTACATTATGTGCTTCAAACAACGCCTGGCACATCATAAGTGTCTAATAAATTCTGGTTACCGTTACAATGCTCTTATTACTACTAGGCATTTTGCTATCCTTTCTTGATACTCCTGTGATCATTTAAGTCCACACTGGCACACTGCATCAAGCAGCAAGAGCCCATACAAAAGGTTAATCTCATGACCCTATGGCGTTTTTTAGCTTTTCTTCCAAAGAGGCACTGAAAAGAAAACAGTATACTAAGACTTCATAAATATCAGCCAGATTTGCCAGAAGTTTGAAAGTTTGTGCCAGCACATGCTGCTCCAAGGGAGCCTCTAGGGAGGGGATAGTTATAAGACTTCAAGAGGAAACAAGACTTCAGTACATGTAGCAGGGAAAAGGTTTGGGAATGGCAGGAACGCGTGGCATTGAGAAATAGTACCTTCTCTTGGTTTCAAATTGACCTGCTGGCTCACTATGGCCCTAGAAAACACCATTAGAACGGCAGCACCAGTGAATTCAAATGCATTTTTAATATCTTCTAAATGCTTAATTTGGTTTTGCTGGCGATGTGTTTCATCATTCCCTCCTGCCCTTAATTAAGCTAATGACTTTATTTCTTTTCTCCTTTCTGATCAGCTCATAACACATCTCCCAGGCTGGCCTCCTCCTCAAGCCTGTCGTTTTTGATCTGGTTATTAGCTTTCGAGCTCACATTGTTTTCCATGTGTTGGAATGGTACAGGCTGAGGCTGAAGCACTCAGGAGGTTCTGGGGCTTGAGGGGGACCCCAGCTGGCACAACCCCTCCCACTCTTACAAAGCACAAAATCCCTTACATGTGCAGACCACCTAACAGCTAAGCACTTGCATGCGCATTGCCTTGATTGATCCTTGTGGGAGAACACTGAGGCAGGCATGATTAACCCTATCTTTTTGCAAACTAGGAATCTGAAAGCCCAAGAAGTAAATAACTGAACCTGGCTCAAGCACGGGAAGGTGTTCAAGACGAGATTGTCACCTGACCTGCAGTGCTCTTTGCTCTTCGGTCTGCACCACTGTGCTCAACTCTCCAATGTTCGCTGAGCTTCCTGTGTTCTCCTAGACTCTGCAGGTGCACACACCATCCTCATGTTTAAACCATCCAGGACACCTTGAAAGAATCAAGGAAAAGGCACACTGTGCCTGTGGCACCATGACTCCAATGGGTCTTGGTGGAGTAGGCACATTATGGAATCGGATTTTTGGAAAAGTCCAAAAGTACTAGCTGCATCCTGATCAGTTCATTTGAGGAAGCTCTGAGACACCTGATTCAGAAGAGTGACCCCCACAAGGATCATCTGCCAAGTCTTTTGGCCTGGCTCCATAATAGCTCTCTTTGGGATGATGAATGAGACTGTGCAGGAGGCCTAATCCTTAGACTCCTCGATACTCCTAAAAAGCCCCAGAAGTAAGACCTTCCCTTCATCATTGGAGCTGAGAGATGATGACTCCTGTTCCAGAGGAGAAAAGTCAGCAGGAAGTTGAATGACCATGAGAATCCCCTTAAAGTCCCTTTAACACAGGACTATAGTCTTTGCTAACTTTATCAGCTTCCTCTGTAGAGGAAGAAGCTGCAGTTCTGTTGGGACAGGGGACATGTCCAGCATCACCTAGCTAGTTTATCTAGTTAGAAATGGTTGTCTGAAAGAAGACCACACTCAAGGGGAAGCAATTTTTTACACCACGAGATAAATTTCATAGGGCAAGAAAACAAACTTAGACCCAAACCATTCTCAGGTGTTTTATGTTCTCCCCCTTACCATAAGAAATACCAATAGGGGTGGGCATTGGAAATAATGGCTAAGGCACCACTTGGGACACCCACATCCCTTACAGAAGTACCTAGGTTGAGAGCCAGCTCCCAACTCCTTATTCCTGCTAATATGAACCCTGGGAAACAGCAAACAAGGGCTCAGTTAATTGTGTCCCTACCATCCATATGGGAGACTTAGATTGGATTCCCAGCTCCTGACTTTGGTCTGCCCTAGTCCCAGCTGTTGTGAGTGTTTGAGAAGTGAGTCAGAGAATGGATGGTTCCTTTCTCTCTTTCTCTCTCTCTCTTTCTCTCTCCCTTTTTCTCCTCTTCCTCTCCCTTTCCCTCTCTCCTCTCAAAATAAATAATGTAATGTTTTAAACACATTCCAGTGAAACCTTGCCACCTTGCCAGATGGACAAGACTTCTCTGTTTGCTCAGAGATATTTGTGCTTAATTAAAACCAGATCATTTACAAAACCCAAGTTTTCTTGACTGCAGAGATGAACTGTAGAATTCCCAGAGACGTACTGAGCATAAGAAGGCTCGGGAACAGTTATCCAAAATGGACCAGGAGTCCAGAAACACATCCATTTTTTGGGCTGAGTAAGGCTCAATAGCGGAACACCCTGCACCTAATGATTTTCCTGCGGCTCTGCCTCACACCCGTTTCTGGGAAGAGCTGGAGGCTCAGCGAAATCCTGGGCTCAGGAGAAGCCTGCCCGTAAGAGCTGTGCCCCAATCTCTATAACAACAGCAAGGAAACATACAGAGTCTGGGTGAACCCAGGCTTCTGTGCTGAACTGCTGAGAGACAAGAGGAAGGATGTTCTCCATAGGCTGTTCCACTGCCACACGGTCACTCGTTGTACAAAGAGGCACAGTCTCCAAGAAAAAAGAGACTAGGCAAGGAATTGCATCATGGTCTGAAATGCTTCTTTCTGGACACCCAGGAAGTTCATTTCCAAGCTACCCAAGGAGCAGACTAGGCTCCTTCTCCCATGGAATGATCTCCATGTTCATGACTGCCTTGGTAACCTACCTTCTCAAATGACAAGGAGGGCACAAGAAGGCAAGTGGCCATCCCCTAGTGACAGCAGGGATGGAAACAAGGCTGAGTAACCACCAACACTTCCTTTTGTGACCCTGACTAAGAAGTAAACCCTGCCAGATCAGTTACAGCTTCCCCAGGGCACGGAGACAGGCAGAGACACTGCAGCTGGCCCTGCCCCACCCTCGCCTGCCGAGCTGCCCAGGTGAGCTGCGGCCACAGTTCTGCTGCGCTCAGGAGAAGCTGCTCACCGCAGGATGACATTAGCTCAGTTTCATTGCCACAGGTTTGGCACCCTCAGGCAGCTTGGCCATAAACCTTTGATCCACTGGGCTTGGGGAGTTGCAGAGGCCAGCCTCCTGCCCAGCCTGACTGCCCCCACACTGCACGCTGCAGGCTAAGATGGGAGGCAGAAACAAACCTGACAACCACACATACTGACAAGGTGAGGTCTTGAGGCAATGAGGGTTGGAGAGGACGGGATGCTGTTTTGTCCTAGTTTTCTTTTCAGGTATACCCAAACTGTTTGCTTTCTAGTTTCCTTCAAATGAATTTATCATCTTCCAACTTAAATGCATTGCCTGAGACATTTCTGAACCCTTCTGTGAGCAGAAAATTAACACTACTTGCTTTAAAAATTAACAGAAGCCAGCATTGTGTTGCAGCAGGTTAAGGTGATAGATTTTCTCTCTCTTTCTCTCCCCATTCTCTGTCACTCTTTCAAACAAGTAGATAACTTTAAAAATTAAAAATCAATGTAATAGTCGACATTAAGCCTGGTGGTTAAGTTCATAACCCATATGCCTGGGTTCAGTACCTAACCCCAATTCCTCACTCCTACATTCCTAATAGTGGGCACCCAAGTCAAGAGCCTAGAATTCCATCTAGATCTCCCACATCGTTGGCTTGGGCCATTCTCAGTTGCTTTCCTAGCAGAGAACTGGATTAGAAGTAGAGTAGCCAGGGCTTGAACTGGTGTCTGTATGGAATGCTGGTATCGTAGCAGTGGCTTAAGCCACTTGACCACAAAGCTGGCCCCTTAATGACTGTTTACACAAATTTTACCTTCTCACTTATGTATCCATAAATGCTTTGACGTATCCTTGGCACCCTGTCCTCATGAGACTATAAACATCTTCTAGCCAATCTCTAATATATATTTGAGACTAGCAAGTCATACTTTCCTAAAGATTGATTGATTTTAAAGACACAGTAACAGAGCTAGGAATTTGGGAAGTGATCCAGAGGATGGAAGATCTCTCTTTCCCTCCTTTTCTCTCTGTAACTCTGCCTTCCAAGTAAGAATAAATAAATCTTTAATTTATTAAAGGATCTAAGAGTCGGCTCTTCCAACCATTGATTCACTCTCCAAAAGCCCATAACTGGGGCAGAACCAAGGAGCCAGGAATCTATCCTTGTCTCCCACGTGGGTGGCAGGAGCCCATGAGCTTGAACTATCATCCACTGCCTCTCAAGCACATTAGCAGGGAGCTGGGTTGCATGCAAGTAAAGGAGCCATTCTAGTTGGTACTCCTGTATGGGATGTAGGATTCCAAGTGGCAGCTTATCCTTAACACTGCACCATACCTCCCACCGCTAGAAGTTTGTATTTAAATGGGTAGACAGAGCCCAACATGAAGTAGGCAAAAAAAAAAATAATAATAAGCATTCAACATTTCTCTTGGCTTTGGTTGGGATCACTCCAGATTCCTTGGGTCAGAAGCATTCATCATAAGAGGGAGTGAGTTCCCTGGCATTGAAAGCATTCAAGTAGATACCAAGAAACCCTAGGTAGGGAGAAGGAGTTTGGATGAGCTATTTCAAAATTGCATTCCAGCCCTCCAGCTCTGGGACTCCAAGATTCTAAGCTCAAGCTTAACTAAGTCTCCCAGTGTTGTCTAAAAATTCTGCATGATCAAGGTTGGTGAGAGTACATACATGCACTTTTCTGCATGTGCACAGTCACTTGATCCTTTAGATCTGGCATCTCCAATTTAACTCCTTGGTGCCAGGTTCTGGGTTTCCTCGTTCTCTTTGCTGACAAGCTGCCTTTGCAGAGGCCCCAAGGGGTTAATTAAGTTTTATTGAACTGGAGTTTATTACAGCTGGCTCCTGTCTCTCTTTAAACACCTCTGCTTCCGGGAAGCTGAAATCTATGGGGACGATATTTTCAAGGCTGTTTAGTTTGCCTGTAACCTATATTTTATTTTATTTGTTTTCCGAGATACACTAAGGGGACGTGGGTGAGGTCATGCCTCCCCCTTTGCCCGGCCTGCTCTTTGTCTTTTCTTGACTCCATTAAATCAGGTTGTTTAAATGGAGCGCAGATGTTGCCAATTTTTCATCCAAAGGAATGCATATTCATTTACATAAATTTCAGTGAATTATGGCAGTTTGGGTTTTGCCCTGCCTGCGTGTTTGTGTGTGCAACGCAGACGAGCCTGGCTCACTCAGCAAAGATACAGTCAAAGACTGGAATAGGAAACCATTCCAGGTCACCATGTGTTCCATTTCTTCCTTGATTTTACTTTATTTTTTTGAGGCTACCAATCCTTTCCCAGTTAGCTCTAAGAGCATAATACGATTAGAGATTTCTTCTAATCACAGCTCGATGCCTTTCTCCGCTGTTGAAGATTTATGTACACAGTGTACAGAACGCACCTTTTCAGAGTTCAGCTGGATTTCTCAGGTTATTATTCATAACATCTGCCACTTACAGCAAAGAACCTTAAAACATCCATTTAATGTGTATTTAATGCTTCTGATACAATATGATATCAAAGAAGACATGCTTTATGATGGCAGCGTGTTTGTGTAACCATGTTATAAGATCTGCCACTGTGGCAAGCCTGGGGTGGAGGGTTTATAACTGCCATAAAAGCTAGCACAGAGCTCAAGTTGGCATTTAAGGACAAGCAGCGAGACCTGGTGCCTTTTTTTGTTTTTGTTTTTGCTTTATTTGCTTGACTTGGTGTAATGCAGAAGGAAACAGTCTGGTATTTTAAAAGCCAACTAAATGTAATCTCGAAATAAAACAGTGCTTCTTGGAGAAAGAATAAGGTTAACTCTTGTTTGGAAGCAGACTTTGCCAGCCTGGGCTGGGATGTGAGCCATAGCAACCCAATGACTAGCAACAGCCATGGGGTGCAACTGATGGATCCAGTGCTTTCTCTGAACAAGAGAAAATGATGCGGCAGGTTGGGTAATTTCTCTTCCTTTAATCTGATTTGTATTTTTAAAGATCTATTTATTCTTAATTGAAAGGCAGAATTACAGAGAGAAAAGGAGGAACAGAGAGATCTTCCATCCTCTGGATCACTTCCCAAATGGCTGCAATGTCCAGAGCTGAGCTCATCCAGAACCAGGAGCCAAGAGCTTCTTCTGGGTCTCCCAAGTGAGTGTAGGGCCTCAAGCACTTGAGCCACCCTCCTCTGCTTTTCCAGGTCAGAAGCAGTGAGCTTGATGGAAAGTAGAGCAACCAGGACTCCAATTGGTATTCGTATGGGATGGTGGTGCCACAGTTGGGAGGGTTAGCTTGATACACCACAGTGCCAGCCTCTATCCTCACGTTTTTAGCAAGCAGCCACCTACCAACTCATTTTCACATTTAAAATTACAAAAATTATAAACACTGTACATGTCTTGAACTAAAAAGACACAATTCTTCATTATCCAGATGCTCCCAGTGGCTGCGGCACTGGAGTTGATCTTGTAAAGTCAAAGGTTTAGCTTCTACCTAGCTGTGTGGTCCCATATGAGATCTTGTTGCCTGCAGACCACTGCTTGTTTGTCTGGGAAATGGGAATATTGTCTACAAATGAAGGTTACTGAATTAAATAAAATTGCATATTCAATGAGCTCAGCAAAGTCTAGCACATTGTGGGTGCTCACTGCATGGCTGTTTTTGTAAGGTGGGAATACTCTACTTAAAGAAATAGCCACCTCAAGTAGACACAATTCCAGGCACCAACAGAAAACCCTGCTGTTCTTTCCAATGGTGTCATCTCTGATGCCTGGAAGTGCACTTCCAGTTGGTAGGGTACAATACCAACACAGCGATCACAGAGCCTGGGGAGGTACCTGGAAAACCATTGGCCCATGTGAAAACCTTCATTTTGCAGAAGGAGAAGGACTTGCTACAAATCACATTTGGAAGAAGAATGCCTGGTTTCTGCCTCCCTCTTGGAGTTATCACTCATACCTCTTACAGCAGCTAGTGGTTCCTGCCTGTCTCTCAGAGCTATCACCCACACCTCTTACAGCAGCCAGGAACAGGCATTGGCCCTTATTGACCTGGAGCTGGGCACATGCTTCTTGGATGGAAACACACTGGGGGAGCCACTTGGAAGTACAGGCTCTGCTTTTCCTGACATTCCCTTATCTACTTTTGTGCACACCCATTTTTGATGAGCTTCGTTGCAGAAGCCCTAGGTTCCAGCTAACCCTCTCCAAGCTGTGTGGGTTCATAAGCAAGAGCAGAGACCAGATCTACACAAGGCTGGGGGTGCACCAGGGTACTGGCTGAGAAGGGTAGAGTTAGCAGAAGAGGCCCAGCCTGGCATATTCTGCAATTGTGAGGTTGGAATTCCCTGAGTGCCCACTGGCCAAATGTGCTGAACACTTGACTTTCAAACAGCACTCATTACACACCCACCGTTCTCCATTTTCTGACCGGCTTGCAGCAAATATGTAATCAGGGAGTTTTTAAACCATGTTCTGTGAAGTGCTGCCTGCGTCTGCTGTTTGATTGTTTTACATGGTCATCAAAGCTGTTCCAGGGACGAGGGGAAAGAATGCAGGCCAGAGTGGGGATGCAGGAGGTGCTGATGCAAACTGATTCCTGCCTGCCCTGCAAAGAGTTTAGTGATCACAATGGGGAATGCACTTGTGGGTACATCAGGAACTCCATCACCTGCACAAGGTCTCAAACGCTTCTAAGATACCTGTACCCAGCCGGATCGCTGGAAGGGAAAGGCAGCTCTGGAATCACTGCTTTTTCCAAAAACAGAATATAGAGTTCTTTCATTGCCAATATTTTCATTTTTAGAAATGATTTATTATTTGAACAGGCAGAGGTACAGAAACAGAGGAAGAAGCAGAGAGAGAGATTTCCCTTCCACTGCCTCATTCCCCAGATTGCTGCAATGATCTAGGGTTGGATCAGGTAGAAGCATGGAACCAGAAACTCCATCCAGGTCTCCTACGTGAGTGCCAGAGACCCAAACACTTGGGGCATCCTCCACTGCTTTTCCCAGATGATTAGCAAAGAGCTGGTTTGGAAATAGAACAGCCAAGACAGGAATGAGCACCCATATAGAATGTTGACATCACAGACAACGGTTTGATCCAGGATGCCACAGCTCCATTCCTGCCAATTTTTTTCTTATGACAACATTCAAACACATGGCAAAGCAGAAGGAATTTTATAGTGAACCACAGTATCTCAGAGTCTACCATGATTGCTTTTCATCATTATAGCAGACACCTGTTGCAGGCTACTTTCAAAAGAAATCTTTATTTGGAGGCACTGTCTTGGAAGTTCAGTCTAACAATAGGTGGCCTCATTGATGCGAGTGGTACATGGAGGGAAACTTGTGCTGGAAATCATTTGGCAAGCCAGGAAGTAGAAAGAGCAATGTGGCTCAGCTTAGAAAGCTAGAACCAATCCATTCCAGAGAGCAACCTTCCAAGATCATGACCTCAATTTACCTAAAGCTCTCCCACTAGGCCCACCTGCTAAACGCCATAACTACTGACCTTTGTGTCCATCCCCTCATCCATCCTCTGGCTCATCTTGTTGGGAGCATAAAGCAAGGTAAGCTGAAGACATTACACAGGGAGACTTCAAAAGTTCAAGGATAATGAAATCAGAAGGTAAGTCTCTTTTGGTGAAAGAAATCTTTGAAATCTGTGCAACTTTTTCATAGTACACATTTTTCCATGAACCTTTTGAACATGCCTCATATATTTTCCCTAAATAGTTCAACATGGATTTCATTAACAGGAGTTCAATATTCATTTGCATTTTTTACTTGTTAGCATAATGAGATGCACAAATCTTAAGTGCCTCCATGAGCTTTTTGTTTTCACTTGAATGACAGAGAGATCCTCTATTCACTGGCTAACGCCCCAAATATTCATAGTTGAGGCTAAGCATGGTCAACATTAGGAGGCAGGAATTCAATCCAAATTTCTCATGTAGTTGGCAGGGACTGACCTGCTTGAACAATCACCAGTGCCTCCCTGAGTGGGTGTTAATAGAAAGCTGGAGTCAGAAGCAGCACCAGGATTTGAACCCAGGCACTCTAATGTGATATAGGGGCATCCCAAGCAGCACTTTAGTCTCTGCACCACACATCCAGCCCCATGAGTTTTAACAAATGTGATTCCACCACCCCCCACAACACACACAGACATGGGGCATTGCTATCACCCCTAGAAAGCACTCTTTTCTTCTTCCCACCACATACTTGCCCTTTTCCCAGAGGCAACTGCCACAGAAAAATTTTCCCCCTCTGAGGATGGTTGGTCTTCTGAAGTTTCACGCAAACAACTATATATGCACTTATGTCAGTCTTATTATATTCAAAATTTTCAAAATAATTTTGACATTCATCCATGTTATTGCATCATGGCAAATTACTTCTTATTTACTGAGTAATACAACATTAAATTAACATATTATTTTTTATGCATTCTTTTACTGACAGATACTAGTAGTGACCATTATGTGTAAAGCTGTATAAACACTCCTGAACAAAGCTTGCCATGGACATTTATTTTCATTTCTTATGCTGTAGTAGTTGGATGTGAAATCATTGGTCACAGAGCGGTATGTTAGGTTACATAAGAAAGCCCTACTCTTTTTCCAAAAACTCTTATCATTTTATATTCCCCTCAGCAATATCTGAGGGTTCAATTTGTTCCACAGCCTTACTAGAATCTGATGTTGTCAGACTTTTCAGTTTTAGCCATTCAGATAGATATAAATTGGTGTCTCATTATGGTTTTGATTTGCATTCCCCTGGTGCCTAATAATGTTGTTCATTTTTCATGTGTTTATTAGCCATTCATAGATCTTCTTTGTGAATTATCTATTCAAATCTTTTGTCCATTTTTAATTAGACTGTTTGTCTTATTGTTGGGTAATAGGAATACAAGCCCTTTTTCTGATATATGTTTTGACACTATTTTCTCCTTATCTGTGACTTGTCTATCCATTTTCTTACATTTACCCTTTTGATGAGCAATTCTAATTCTGATGACCTCTAATGTTTCTTTTTCTTGTATTGACATTGGTTTCTGTAATCCATTAATGAAATGCGTGCCTGCTTCTCAAAAACCTTCACAGCTTTGATTCTGGTGGGGCTGTTGTTGTTGTTTGATTTATTTATTTAAAGCAGAGAGAGCACATTCCCACCTACTGCTTTGCTCTCCCAAGTGCCCACAATAAATAGGAATGGACCATGTCAAAACCAGGATCCAGGAATGCAATCCAGGTCTCCCAAACGAGTGGCAGGAGCCCAGTTGCTTCAGCCATCAGCTCTGCCTCCCTGGGTCAGCCTGAACAGGAAGCCAGGTCAAGAGACAGAGCAGGAATCAATCCCAGGCACACTGAGATGGGGTGTAAGCCTCTTAACCATCAGGAAGAACACCCGCTCCTAGTTCTGGCATTTACATCTAAACACATCTTTCCTAACACATGTATTTATTTGAAATGCAGAATGACAGAGAGAGAACGCACATGCAAGAGAAAGATATTCTACCCACTAATTTACTCCCCAAATGCCTAAAATAGCCAGGTCTGGACCAGACTGAAACCAACAGCCAGGACCCTCATCCCCGTTTCCCACATATGGCCCAAGTATTTGGCCATTCTATCTTGCCTACCCAGGCGCAATAAGAAGCAAAACAGGAGAGGCTCAGATCAACACTCTGATACAACATGCATGTATTACAAACAGTAGTTCAACCTACTGTACTGCACGCCAGCCCTTCTAAATATCTCAATTGATTTCTGGTGGATAGGATGATGTAGACATTTCAGTTACTGTTAATATCATAAGAATACAGTTTTTGTAATGCAATCAGTGGAAAAGAGTTTTGTTTGCTAACTTGGTAGTTTTGCTATTTCTGTTGTAAGTCACATCAACATGTAAGGGTGAGCTCCTGTTGCATTTCATGGATCTATGTGCAGACTCTTATATTGTACCACACTGTCTTTCTAAGTGTAGCTCCATATGAAGTCCTAAAATCAATCAACAGTCCTCTCAATTTGTTCCTTTTCAAGACTATTTTGGGTATTTTAAGTCTTGCTTTTCTATATAAATTTTGCGGTCAGTTTGCCAGTTCCTATTAAGAAAGTGCAAACGCCTGCTGGGGTTGTACTTGACGTGGCATTGAACCTTTCAGATGACTTGAGGATGACTGACATTCGAACAGCATTAAATCTCCCCACCCTGAGCAGCGTATAGATCGCCGTGCCTTTTGGACTCCTTTCATTTATCCCAGAGATGTTTTCATGCATGCCATGTAGAGGTCTTGCATATGTTTGTAAATCTATTCCTAAGTATTTTATGTGCTTTGACATAATTGCAAGTACAATTTTAAATTCCATTCTCCAGTTATCTGCTGCCAGCACAGCTATCCCTCAGGACCAGGGGTTAGTTGCAAGACCTGCAGACCTGGGAGAGCCTCCAAGCCGAGGATGCACACGGTCCTTCCATGAAAGCGTTGTCTTTGCACAGAGCCCAGGCATGTCCTCTGATGGGTTCAAAGTCATCCCCAGGTTACTTACAATACCTAACATCGTGTACATGCAGAATAACTAGTTGTTACCCTTGGTTACTGAACGAAACCTAACAAGAAATAAGTCTACACGTTCAGTACAGACAGAATGCGAAGCTCAGCAATCATCACTCAAATATGTGCTCATATGGGATGGTTTTCTAATATCTTTGACCCAAAGTTGGTTAAATCTGTGGATGCCCACCTCACAGATATGGGAAGCCACTACATATCAACATACATTTGAGTTTTGTGTATTAACTTTGTTTTTAAAAAACATACTTATTTGAAAGGCATAGTGACAAATGGCAACAATACCTGGGGCTGATTCAGGCAGAAGCCAGGAGCCTGGAATTCCACCCTGGTCTTCCACTTGGGTGACAAGGTCTGAAGGACATGGGCCACCATCTGCTGCCTTCCAAGCACATTGTCACAGAGCTGGGTCAGTAAGCAGAGAGGCTGACACTCAGATTGGTGCTCGTCACGTGATGCCTGCCTGTCACACTGTGACTTCACCCACTATGCCACAATGCCAGCTCCTGTTTATTAACTTTATATCCTACAACCTTCCTAAGTATAATCATTAGCTTTAGTCTTGCTTTTATGGATTCCTTATAACTTTCCATATACTTATGTCATGCTCAAATAAGTAAGGCTTACTTCTTCCTTAAAAAAATGATTTATTGGGTCCGGCATGGTAGCCTAGAAGCTAAAATCCTTGCCTTGCACACACTGCAATCCCATATGGGTGCCGGCAGCTCTGTTTCTCATCCAGCTCCCAGCTTGAGGCCTGGGAAAGCACTCGAGGATGTTCCAAGGCCTTGGGACCCTGCACCCATGTGGGAGACTCGGAAGAGGCTCCAGGCTCCTGGCTTCAGATCAATGCAGTTCCAGCCATTGTGCCTGCTTGTGGAGCGAACCAATGGATGGAAGATCTTCCTTTCTGTCTCTCCTCTTCTCTGTATATCTGACTTTCTAATACAAATAAAATTAATATTTTTTAAAATGATTTAAAACTATTAAAATTTTAAAACTAGTATTTTTTTATTGAAACTCAGAGTTACAGAAAGAGAGGGAAAAACAGAGAAAAGCTCTTCCATCTATTGGTTCACTCCCCCAAATGGCTGCAATAGCCAGAGCTGAGCTGAGCCAAAACTGAGAGCCAGGAGTTTCTTCCAGGTCTTCCACATGGGGGCAGAGGTCAAAGGACTTGAGTCATCTTCCGCTGCTTTCCCAGGTCATTAGCAGAGAGCTGGATTGAAAGTGAAACAGCTGGGGCTCAAACTGGAGTCCATATGGAATGCCGGGGCCACAAGCAGAGGAGTAGCTTGCTATGCCACCACACCAGTCCCACTTCTTTTTTGATGCTTACGCTTTATGTTTTTCTTTTCTCATTGCAAGAGTTAGGACTCTAGTATTGCACCAAATGGCAGCGGGGGGAGCAAGCAAATCTCGCCTTGAAAACTACCTCAGGGAAATGCATTCTGTATTTCAATGTGAAGTATGATATTCACATTAGATATATTTGTGTGTTTGATCTACATTTAAGTCCAAATAGGACAATACCACCTGGGCCTTCACATTTATTGGTATATGTAACTGCCACACTGCAAATATTTTCTGAAAGAATGGGTAGATGAATGAATGAATGAGGCAAAAATGAAGCATTAACTTACGGAAGAGTTACAGTGGCTCAGATAAAACTAGGATATGGGTTACCTGACTTCACTGTTCTCCTCTGGTTCACCAACCACATTCAGCTACAAGTAGGAACAGTTAACTGTGTTGAGATTTTTTTGACTTTATGAAGCTGTGTGTATGTATGTGTATAAGCAAATGTTGGGATTTTCTGTGTGCGCCATGGATCTTGCCTGGCCTGGCACTGAGTACAATTGTCTACTAGACCTTGCTGTTGTCACAGCATAAAGTGAATGTCTCCCCTTGCCCATGTCATCTCAGAAAGCAATTCACAGCTGCCATGTGCAGCTGTTAATCACTCCTGCTAGCCAGACTGTCTCTCAGTGGCATGTTGTGCATTATTAAATTATGCCATTGCTCACTCTTGGGCTGTTGTGTTTAACTGCATGGAAAGAATTACTAATCAAATCCCTGCAAACACTTACTTCCCTAGTACAAAGCAACTCTATTCAAGCAGAGGTTATAAGGCTAAACACCATAGAAAACAAAAACCATTTCAGGCTCTGGACCAACTACTTCTGGCCCCACATTTGACGACACGAGCCAGCCCCTTCATAGATTCCCTCTGACCTCAGGAGTCTCCATTTCACTCTTTTCTTAATCCTTCATTCTTGTCAAGGTTCACAGAAAATCCAGCCAAGTGCACTGGCCCCTTGCTTCAATCACATTTTTCCAGCGGTCTTGTCACTTCCTCCCCATCTGGGCAAATGGAGTCTTCATCTACCAAGAGTCAGAATCTAAGACACATCCTCGCCTCTGCTATTTTCCTTAATCCCAAATTCATAGTTGAGTTTATGGTTCTTTCAATAAGATCCAAAATCTATGCATATAGTTTGTATATTATGAAAAAAATGATGCTGAGATTTCAAAATTATGTCATATCTAAATATAATGATCCTTTGGTTCCATTTTCCACCAATTTTGAAGTACCTCATATCCAGCAGTCAACAAGACTACCTGATCTAACCCCTGCCTAACTCTGTCCTCAGCATGTAAAACTCCCTACCGCACTGACCATGTGCCAATTCCCATGACTCTACCACAACCTGGCAATGATCTGATTTGGTTTGCATCTACCTTCTTTCATTAACCTATAAACTCTCAACTCTCTAAAAGTAGCATTTTGTGCAGCTCAATGCTAGCATACTGCCTGTACCTATTGTGTTATGTGGGATGTTGAAAATGGGGAAGAAGGTATTCATAAAGCTTGTAGAAAATGCATATTTTGAAAAACTATACATGGATTTCAAAATTTTTGCACCAAGTTAAGCTAATCTTTTAGTTACATTTTCACAAACATCTTGACATGTCTTTTGTTCATGTGTGTATACGCAAACATATGTGCACATACATATATACACCACCTACATGCTGCATGTGTACATAGAGGTGTGTGTGCGTGCATGCATATACAATGGACACTCACAGATACACATGAATGCTCTGGCTTGAACAAGATTTGACTCCCTAGCCCATACAGGCATTGAAAACTCAGTCATGTCGATGATACAAAAAGGGTGTCAACTTAATTCTCTATGGCAATTAGAGGTAGGACCCAGAGGGGATTTGCAGGGCTTTGGAGTGTGTCCTCCATAAGTAGTTCTTATAAGAGAATTGACCTGAGTCTGTCTGTCTCTCTCTCTCTCTCTCTCTCGCTTGCTCTCTTGTTCCCTCCCTCCCTCCCTCTCTCCACCAGTTTCCTGGCTAGCTATGTGATCCTTAATCTACCTATAACACCATGCCCCATCATTGCCACAATAAATCTTTTTCCTTTATAAACTTAACTTCTCTTGGATGTTTTCATATAGTGATGAGAAGCTGGCTGATACAGTAAATAAACTTCCACATTCCCTGTAAAGTCTTTCCAGCCCACTCCACTCACACTCACCTCTCACATCCTTTGATTGGTCCCCACTGGATCCAACTTCAGTTCCCATCACTGCCTACTTCATCACCACTGCTTCCCTCCTGGTAACCTCTGCCCTCTCCAGCTTGACTGTCATTTCTTTCCAACACCTCTGCATGTCAACACTTTTTTCAGAGAATATTTCAGAAAACATATACACTGTGTTTGGGTGACTTCTGTAGGTTTTGTGTTTCTTATTGGTCAAAAGTAAAAACTCATCTTGAGTTTCAGGCCATGAGGAAAGTCAGTGTAACTGACTGGTGCCACTGGACGAATGAGGCTGTCTTCAAGCATGGATGTACTCAGATTTCTGGGACTATTCTCAGGACCAGACTCTCCCATTTGCTAGATTTCTTCTTCTCTGACTTGGCTCCAGTCTCAGCCTTGTGCTGGTGGCAGGATAGCAGCCAAATGGCTTCATTCATGTTCTTGTCGTGGGAACTCTGAAGCTGGCTCCAGCTGGGTAGGAGCAACTGCCTGTTCAGCTTCAAACCCCTCCGAGGCCAAGGGAAGGTAACTCCCTGACTGCATTTAACCTGGTTTTTGCCTCCACCATATGACGGAGAGGTAGCGTCAAGGAATGAGATGAAGGAAGGGGGAACACTGTTAGCAGTCAACATTTAGGAAACTCTTCCGATATGCTAGAGATGGAATGACTAGGAAGCTCTCAGGTTTCAGACCTGGAGGAGCAAGTGAGGGAAACAAGCCAGGGACCCAAACCTGAGGCACAGCGAGACAAGTACAGGGCTAAATGCACATGCCAGGGCAGTTTGAACACCTATAGAGAGACTAGGAGGATTTTAAGGAGCCAGATAAGTGGGTCTCAAGGGAGAGGAGGCAATTACCAGCTAAAGAAGAATGCAAAGGATTCCCTGGGGGGATGGAAGACATGATCCAGAAATGTGAACAAGGGGCCTACACTGTGGCACATTGGGTCAGATAACGACATTATACATCCACGTCTCAGAACGGCCAAGAACTTGGTTCATCTCCCTTTGCTTTTCCAAGTAAGGATTTGGATAGGAAATAGAGTGGCCAGGACTTGAACCAACACCCATCTGAGCACCTGTTTCGTGGGTTTCAGGCTGACCCAGCCCTAACCATTGTGGCCATTTGGTGAATGAACCAGGAAACATGAGATTCTCTCTCTTTCGCTCCCTTCCTCCCTCTCTCCCTCCCTCTTTTTCTCTCTCTTCCTTTAAAACTAATAAAATAAATTTAAGAAACACAAACAAAAGAATGTGAAAAAAAAAAGAACTGAGAGTTCCTGCTAGGAATGGATGGGGCATGAACAAAGGAACGTAGGAAAGGGAAAACTCCAGCCCAGGGCATTTAATACAGTCTGCAAACGGCAATCTCTATCAAAATCCATATGTATCTGTAGGGTTCTTTTTTTAACCAATATAGCATTTCAATTTCTAAAATAGTTTTCGACCTTGTAGGTTTTACATCAAACCCAGCTTTTCATAGAGCCTCAGATGTACCCTGGCCAGTAATCAAGGAGAATCCCTCTAGCTCATAGAGGTAGGAATGCTGAGCTTCAGCCCCTCATGGTTCCCGTACAGCTACCTACACTCATTCAAGCCTCCTGCCAGGCCCTGGGAGTTGCTTGAGCTACAGACCTCTGGCCTGGTGAAATAATTTACCTCTAGATTGGTGAGTACCTTGTGTGCCAGGTTAAGGCATTTCAATCCCATTTTATGAGCCGCCAAGCATCCACTGGCAGTTTTGAAATAAGTGGGTGTCATGACTAGCACCTATCCATCTTTATGTTTTCTCCAGCAATTGACACAATGGCTTGAACAATGCAGGTGTTAAGTCATTATCAGATGAATTAATTAAAGAAGGGATAAATCTTTTAAAAAATTAATGAGTGACAATTATTTTGGAAACCTTTTTGGCAGAATACACAAAAGCTGAACATACTCTGATTCAAGACTCAGTCATTCCACTTGTAGGAATTTATCCAAAAGAAATGCATGTGAAAATTTTCTGTAAGATATAGACTAGAATATTTGTAACAACTAAAAACTGGGGGCAGGGAAGAGGGACTCAACTGCTCTTCAGTTGTAGACTGGCTAAACAAATATTGGTACATTGCTGCTGTCTAGCAATGCCAAAAAACAGTCCAACTACACACAAAAATATGAATGCAATGCCAGCGTTGTGGTACAACTCGTTAAGCCACTGCCTGCAGCACTGGCATCCCATACCAGCACTGGTTCCTGTCCCTGCAGCTCCATTTCCAATTCAGCTACATGTCTGGGAAATCAACAGGCTGTGACCCAAATAATTGTGCCCCTACCATCCATTTGGGAAACTGTGATAGAGTTCCAAGCTCGTGGCTTTGGCCTAGCCCAGCCTTGGCCCATTATACCCAAAAGGGAGTAAACTAGTGGGTAGATTTCTCTCTTTCTTTCTCGCTCTCTCTTTTTTCTCTCTCTCTCTCTCTCTCTCTCATTCTCTCTCTAACTCTGCCTTTCAAACAAATAAATGAATCTTTTAAAATAAGAACTATGGATTAATCTCATGATTACTCAGTTAAAGAAACAAGAGAGGGCAATATTTTTATGATTACTTTGATTTAAAGCATGAATCCAGGGAAAATTATTGAACCCCACTGGCAATCATTCTTCCCGGAGGACTGGGAGACAAAAAGGAAACTTACAGAGGATTCAGGGATGCAGTCATGTTCTGATTCCTGACCTCAGTGCTGAAAAACAGATGTGTTTAGTCTTGGGCCATGTCCCTAGATATGGACTGTTTTCTTATGTGGGTAAAACTTACAAGTCCCTTTCTGAAACCTTGCAATATCCAGCATAGAGGCTGCTCAATATCTTCTGAATGATTGACTCCAGCTACATCTGTTCTCTTCTCATAAATATCCTAATAAATTGGTAAACATATCTTTTATTAAATGGATTAATCTAGGAAGACAGAAGACATCTTGGCGGTGTGGGGCCCTTGGGAGCAGCCAGTCTGGAAGCGAGCAAGAAGCGAGAGCTAGTAAAGGCTCCAGTGGTTGGCAGAACCTTGGACAGGGCCACCAGGCCTGATTAAAGCATTTGGGGTGCATGAATGCTCTTCCAGAACATGAAGGCACACACTGCAGAAAGAAGCAGAAATAATAGCCTAATGCCAAACAAATCCATTCAATAGAGCTCTGGTCAGTCAATAAAATGAAGCTGGTTGGATCCTGCAGAGGGAGCACAGCAAGGGGAAGAAAATCTGCTCCCTGAGTCCTTCAAATATGGTGAGAGGGAGAGGCTGAGAGCGAGGTGTGATGATAACAGAGAAAGTGTGAAGAGGGGCGAGCAGGTAGCTTGGCTGGACAGTAGGAGGTGGTCCTCAGACATGGAGTAGGAGTCCATGGGCAAAGGTGAGGGATGAAACTCTCCAGGCTGGAGAGATTGGAGCAGCCAAGTCCCAAGTGGTGGGAGTCCCCGCTGTGTCTCCACATGAGGGAACCCCCAGGGTGCTGAAGATCCAAGGGCTGAGCTCTGTTACTGTTGTACTAACAGAAACAGACGCTGGGCAAGAAGATCCCAGTCACCAACTGTTCTGAATGGAAGCCAGCCTTCCTCCTTCAGGTCATGATGGTAGTGGCGATGTCTGACAGAGGGAAGGACACAACACAACTTGTGTTTTTAAAGACATCAGTTCAGCTGTCCTACAGAGAATGAATCCAAACAGGGACCATGCAACCAAAGGGCCACAGTGTGAGGCATTCATTAACAAGAGGATAGAGTGATAGTCTAAGTGCTGTCATAAGTTGGAACTGCTCCCCAATCCTTACTACTGGGGAACACCAGGGAGAGTTGGAGACCAAGATCATCTATCTTGTGAGGCAGTCAATAGACTCCACACGGCTCAGGGTGGTCCATTTTTGCTAGATGAGCTACAAAGCATACGTGCATATGTTTGTATGCACACAAGCTATCCACTCTGATATTTTTCCCCATAACATTCTGCTGCCCAAACAAATTATACATGAAGAAAGATTAGGCCAGCAGTTTAGTGACTGCTGAGAAAGAATAGACCACCTCACTCAGATAGTCTCTCCCACCGCCACATCCTAGAAATGGAAGGAATCTATCAGGACACCCAAACACTTTTTTCTTTTGCAACAGCTGAAAAGACCTGGAGCAGCTGCTAAGTGTTCTGTTTTGGAGACGTCTGGGGTACATTCGGGACAACATTGATCATCAGCGCAGTGGTTTGTGCTTCGAGGTCTTATTCATTTGTTATCTGCACTTCTGGGTTTTTTGCCATCAATATTTTGGGTGAAGAGAGACATCTCCCTCTAATGATGCCCTAATCGTTACTAATTTCCTCTGCATGGATTGTGAGCCATCAGGTATAATGAGCACATTTGCTTTTAATGCTCCTGCTGCAAAGAGTTCCTGGGAAACGCTTTGAAGGCACGTGCACAACCAATCGGTTGGGGAGAGGCGGGGGCAGCAACATCACTGCCATGGGAGCCACTGAGAGGTCAGCAGGCAGCCAGGGCGGGGCCCTTTAGCCAGGGGTGGGATACCAAGCAGCCAGGCCAGAGCACTCCCCTCACCCTTAGAAGCTTCCACTCCCATTAATAATCTTAACTCCCTGATTTGCAATTAACCCAAAAGCTCTGTAATGATAATGGGATACGTGTGCAATTTTGTGCCAGAAGATGATAGATCGGTAGAGCTGGAATCTTTATTAATCTCTCTGCTTTGTCGCTCTGCATGAGGCTGGAATCATCTTACCCAGATCTGCAGACACAGGGAACTGTGAGGGAGGCAGCCAGGGTAGCCCAACCTGGGATGGTCTGAGCTGTGTGACAGGTGAATGGCTCAGGGGAACACTGAAGAGAAATAGCTGGTCAACCCCAAGGTAGAACACCACTATCAAAGTGTGGGTCTGTAGATCCGGTTGACCTACAGGAGGCACTTGGGAAAATCTGAATTTTGTATTTCTATCTGCGAGGCAGGAAATTGCTTATAATTCCAGGTTTCTGGCACTACCTGCCATTCCTGTAAGGAGAAGGGCAGCTAGGGATGAAGGGCTG
This sequence comes from Ochotona curzoniae, assembly GCF_017591425.1. Classification (NCBI taxonomy): domain Eukaryota; kingdom Metazoa; phylum Chordata; class Mammalia; order Lagomorpha; family Ochotonidae; genus Ochotona; species Ochotona curzoniae. The sequence continues at coordinate 27,166,783 of NW_024465926.1, read as the reverse complement.
GATTATGCACCTGCTGGTCACTCATCACCTGCTACACCTCCTCCACCTATATTCCTGCCTGAATCCATAGGCAGACATGTATGGTCACCTGGAATAAGAAGTCCCATTTTGACCTTAAACATGGGAAAGCCTTCCCTGCCTCAGCCCACATCTGAACCTGGTGTTGTTGATGTTATTTGCATAGATCCTGCTTTGGCAAAGCACAGAAATTCTCCCTGTCCTAGAGTCCCAATCACAGCCCATGCCTGTTCATTTAGCAAACCTTTACTGACATCTGTTCTGAGAGACAAGCAGATAAGAACAGAGAAACCCACTGGGCAAGAATAGGGAGCCAGGGACTGAGTTAGCCATGGGACCCCCAGGATACAGTCCCATTGTTTATGCCAGGGAAGTGGAGAGATTTGAGAGAGAGCGGGCCCACATCAAGTAGCAGAGGCTTCCTGCCAACCTCCCCAGGCCAACAGGAAGCTCAGCAGCAGAAAAGTACAGGAGGGAAGCACCATCTTCCGTGGGCACAGCAGGAGGGGAGTGGAAGCTCAGAGCATGAGCTCTAAACCCCAAGTCTGGGGAAAACAACAGAGTGAGACTTGGGCCACCCAGGCCCTAGTCCAAACCCTGGGACCTCCTTGCCAGGTGAACTGAGCAATGAATTCCCAGATAAAACACAGAATCTCCATTACAGGTAAACAAGTATATTCCACTGGGTATTTGAACTATAGTCAACACTAAAGATGATTTCTTCATTTGACATTCAAATGTTACCATTCAGTGTCAAGTGTGTTTACACGCCATTCAACATGGCAGCCCCACCTGGAAACCTAAGTCACTTTACCTCATTTTTAAAACAGAGGTAAGGGGCCAGCACTGTGTCACAGTAAGCTAAACTTCCACCTGTGGCAGCAGCAGCCCATATAGTGCTTGTTTGTGTCCTGGCTGCTCCACATCTGATCTAGCTCCCTGATTATGATCTGGGAAAGCAGCAGAAGCTGGCTCAAGTCCTTGGGCCCCTAAACCCACATGGGAGACCTTGAAAGAAGCTACTGGCTCCTGGCTTCAAATTGGCTCAGTTTGGGCCATTACAGCTGTTTGGGGAGTGAATCAGCAGGTGGAGAATCTTTCCCTGTCCCTCTTCTCTGTAAATCTTCTTTTTTTTAATATTTATTTATTTTTATTACAAAGCCACATATACAGAGAGGAGGAGAGACAGAGAGGAAGATCTTACGTCCGACAATTCACTCCCCAAGTGACCACAACGGCCAGTGCTGCGCCAATCCAAAACCAAGAGCCAGGAGCTCTTCTGGGTCTCCCACGTGGGTGCGGGTTTCCAAGGCTTTTGGCCATGCTTGACTGCTTTCCCAGGCCACAAGCAGGGAGCTGGATGGGAAGTGGAGCTGCCTGGATTAGAACCGGTGCCCATATGGGATCCTGGCGCGTTCAAAGTGAGGACTGTAGCCACTAGGCCACGGCACCAGACCCTCTGTAAATCTTCTTTTCAAATAGAGATAGAGAAAGGAAGGAAGGAAGGAGGGAGGGAGGGAAGGAAGAAAGGAAGAAAGGAGGGAAGGAAGGAGAAAGAAAGAAAGAAAGAGAGAAAGAAAGAAAGAAAGAGAGAGAGAAAGAAAGAAGGAAGGAAGGAAGGAAGAAAGAAAAGAAAGAAATCTTTTTTTGTTTGTTTGTTTTTGTTTTTGTTAAGAGAGGTAAACAGAATCAGTGGTTGCCAAAGAGCTTTGGCTACACAAAGCACCTTCACCATTAAAGTGGCAGTAGGTACAAAGAAGTCATTTGGAGTCGTGGTTAAGACTGTTTGGGATGATCGCTTCTCGGCCTTTTGGCTAAGATCAAGTGAAGACTGCTTGGGACAGCCATATTCCACATCAGAGTACAAGTGTTCAAGTTCCCGCTCTGCCCGAGTCCAGCTTCCTGATAATGTGCGCCCTGGGAGCAGCAGGCTTGTCAGCACAACAAGCTGACTTGGCTCCCCCTCCACCACATGGGAGACCTGGACTGACTTTCCAGGTCCTGACTTCAGCCTAGTCCAGCCCTGTTACAAGCCTTTGGGAAGTAAATCAAAAGATGAAATTCATATTCTCTCTCTCTCTCTCTCTCTCTCTCTCTCTCTCTCTCTCTCCCTCCTCTCTTTCAAATAAGTCAATACAGTTTCTCATAGTGCAACACAGAGACAACTGAGATGGAGTCCCTTGTAGCCACTACTGACTTAGACAGCAAACATTGTGGCATCAGGCACCACACAGTGGGTAGTACAAGTTCACTTTAACGACAATAACAAAACCCAACAAGCACCTGTAGCAGTTACCGAGCTTCCTGTGGCCATGTAGTATTTTATTACCTTAGTATTTACGACAACTTGAGAAGGTACGTACTTACTCCTCCTTAACAGGTGAAGGAACAGAAGTTCTTCAAGAGGAGCAGCCACCTAAGATATCAGTGTACAACTCAAAGCAGGAGCCTCCCGGGTGGGGTAAGCAGCAGAATCAGTCTCCAGCCGTGCCTAGCGTGAATTGTTGATCTACCTTGTAGGTAGTGTTGGACCAAGCCGAGCTGCACAGGACCTTCTTGTTCCAAGGTCTGAAGATCTGTAATTCATAGGGATTTTACTAGGGAGTGTGAGACATTGATCTTCATTCCCAAATATTTTAAAAATAATAATAAAACACATCCCTAATGAACAGTCCCATTCATTTCCCATAGCAATAACTGGGTAATTACTGTCAGCCCACCAGGATCCTTAAAGACAGCTTCTTTGCCACTTCAGGTTTCTCACACTAAATTATGATTACGCATCGTGAGACCATTTGTTGAATTTAAATTGAACCTGCCCTTGATAGCAGTGGTTGCTACAAGTGCATTCCCCTGACTGTGTCATGGGGAGCTGAACTGGACCATTCTGGACCTTCCTAGTGGCTGCAAACAACACAGAGGCTGATCTCACAGGCAACACAGGCTATGACCTTGCCCCAGGCAGGAGCGACAGGCACAAAGAAAGGTCAAGTGTAAAGACCAGTAGAAACATAGGGATAGAGGGGCTCTCCCAATGACAGTTAACACACCTGCCGTCAGATGGAAATGGATTTGAAAGGCCAAGAATTAAGGCCAATATATTGATACGGAGGGTTAAAGCATCCTCTCACAAGGCCAGCATCCCATGTGAGTACCAGTTCAAGTCCCAAATGCTCCACTTGTGCTCCAGTTCCCCACGAATGCAATAGGAAAAACCAAAGAGAACTGCCCAGGTGCTTGGGCCCCTGCCACCCACATGAACTTCCACCCAGATGAACTTCAGCCTGGCCCAGTCCCATCCATTGTGGCCATTTGGGGAGGGAATCAGTGCATAGAAGATCTCTCTCTAACTCAGACTTACAAATAAATGAACAAATCTTTACAAAGAAACATCAAGTAACCAACTCTCATTTCTGATAACTATGCCACTTGGCAACACAAGCCTAGTGTTCCAATGTCTTGAACTTTCCATTTTTCCCAAGAAAATGCAGATATAGGAATTATTTTTGAAGATGGCAATGCCTGGTTTTTCACACTTTTTTAAAGATTTGTTTATTTTTATTGGAAAGTCAGATATACAGAGAGGAGAAGCAGAGAGGAAGACCTTCCATCCGTGCTGATTCACTGTCCAAATGGTCGCAACAACCAGAGCTGAGCTGATCTAAAGCCAGGAGCCAGGAACTTCGTCCAGGTCTTTCACCTGGGTTTAAAGTTCCAAGGCTTTGGGCTGTCCTCTACTACTTTCCCAGGCCACAAACAGGAGCTGGATGGGAAGTGGAGAAGCTGGGACACAAACCGGCACCCATATGGGATCCTGGTATGTGCAAGGTGAGGACTTTAGCCACTAAGCTACCATGCCTGGCCCTCCTACTTGTTTTAATTACTAATTATTCTCTGGAGTACAGGGCCTGCCTATAGGCTCATTTTGACTCAGTGGATCCTCCCTGAGGAATCACTGTTCTACATAATTAAAGAGGCCTGGAATTAGTTCACATTAAAGAGACACACTAGCAGGCAAAGCCCTTGCGTGTGGAATGCTGACCAGGGCAGAGTTAAGAACAGCTGTGGGTAAGAAGTGTCTGTATAACCCCCTGAGAGAGGGCAGACAAGACCCTGAGCCCCAAACCCAGCAGAGCCACTACAGGAAAGAAACAGCAAGGACTCAAGTTGCATGAAATGCCACCAATATCCTCAGCTCAGCCTTCCCTGAGGTTCTGCCATGTGACAGCTTCCAAACCTGAAGCCCAGGCTCCTGCAGCATCTCCATGCATGCACACACAGACACATAGATGCGGAAGCTCACAAACCCCATACACAAGAGTGGGAAGGACACTGGTCCCTAAAGGAACATTGAGGAGGCCAATGCTGGGCAGGTGGATGGGAGTATTGGCCCTACTTTGATGGGAGATGAGGCAGATGGCTCTAGAGGGATGATCTTGGGGCTTCTGTCTTATAGAGTGTCCTCCCCAACCATGGCTTCCCACCATAGAGGTCCCTACTACTCTCCTGCCAGTTTAGCTGCTATAAGGTCTCCAAACAGCACCCCAAAAGCCAGGGGCACACTCTCCCACCAGTGCTGAGGTGAGCTTAATGTTGTAGGTCAGGTGCAAGCACTGCTGCCAAGCTGCCTAGTTCTCATACTGATTTACAAGCTGACAAGTTAAATGATCCTGAACTCTATTTCCACATCTGTAAAAATGGGATAAGGATAATATGTGTCTTATAGACTTCTTCTGAGGATCAAATGTGGTTATCATTGTTCCCATCACTAGTAAGGAACAAGTATTAGCTGTCAGAGAAGGCAAAGAAGTAGAAGGAAGAGGAGAAACAACAACTTGGAGAGAGAGGAGAGAAGTAGACCATACCCTTCTTAGGCACCTGCTAAATTCCTCATGAAACAGCCACATCCGCCTCCCAGTCCTGCTCCTCCTGTCCCCTCACTGTCCTGGCCCAGATTCTGGAACACTGCCCTTGCCCTGCCTGGGAAGTTCTAGCACTCACCTCTCATAACTAATTCTTCAACATTCCTCCCAAGGGACCAGCATTGTGGTCCAATGGGTTAAGCCACCACTTGCAATGCGAGCATCCCATATGAGTGACTGCTGTAGGCCCAACTGCTCTGCTTTCAATCCAATTGCCTACTAATACACCCAGGGGATCCAGCAGAGGATGGCCCAGTGCTTGGGCCCCTGCTATCCACATGGGAGATGCAGATGGAATTTATAGCTACTGCCTTCAGCAAGGCCCAACCCTGATCACTGCAGTAATTTTGGGAGTGAACCAGCAGATGGAAAATCAATCTCTTCCTCTCCCTGTCGCTCTGATTTTGCCTTTCAAATCAACAAATATTTCTTTTCAAAAACATCCCTCCACAGAGAAGTGACCTCTGACTTCCCTACCCAAGTAACTCCTCCCCCACTCTAGCTAGTCATCACATCCATCTGCCTTTTGCTTCCTTCAGACCCCTTCTCATGACCAGCTTGGGGCATTTTGTACATTTTCTACATATGTATGCAATGTATGTACCATAAGAGGAGGGCTGTGTCTGCCCTGAAAAACTGCTGCATACCAGAACATGAAACAGCATCTGAGTGTACAGTAGGTACCCTAAAGTGTGTACGTAATGCTGCCTGCAGAAGTCACTGTGTGAGTCACACACACTTGTTGCCAGGTCTCTGGCTGACTGAATCTCTTTGACTACATCTGGGCCTTGGGGTCTGCCTGTGATTCCTGGGAGGCCATGGAGTGGAAACTGGGGGTGTGGAGCTTCCCATGCCCTGATTCCAACACCCCTGCCTACAGCACAGCCCAAAGCACCCCTGAGCAAGGCTAGCAGAAATGGAGGGAGCTGACCTGCCCCAAGCCTGTGCCAAGAACGTGCATTCCCTTTGCGTTGGCTGTGTTTTGCAGTCAGGGACAAGGCTCAGCCTCAAGCCTTCCTTGCTGCTTCCCAGGGCATCCTGTTTGCTCCCAAGCAGAGGAGACAGCAAGAGGCCTCACTGCCACAGCTCAGCAGACAGATTGGCTTCTGCTGACTCTGAAGCAACAAGTGGTGAGCTGTATGTGGACTCTGCTGCTTGTGCATCCTTAAGAACTGCCAGGTCAGGTTCACCATGAGCCTTGGCAGAGGACTGCAGCTCCATCAAGTGAGGATCTAGAGCATCACTTCCTGGCCTCAGACCTCAGCTCTACACTCAGAGCGTTCCTGGAAAAGTTACCAAAACTCACTCTGTCCCAGGTCTACCCCATACAAAATGCATATAAGGAAAGCAACAATCACCACCTCCTCAGGATTTCCACAAGGAGCAAATCCAATTAACACACGTTTAAAACAGCATCTTGCAGGCCTGGCACAATGGCCTACTGGCTAAAATCCTTGCCTTGCATGAACTGGCATCCCATATGGACACCAATTCATGCCTTGATTGCTCTACTTCCCTTCCAGCTCCCTGCTTATAACCTAGGAAAGTAGTAGAAGGTGGCGCACAGCCTTGGGATCCTATACCCACATGGGAGATTTGGAGGAAGCGCCTCACTTCAGATCAGATCAGCTCCAGCCACTTGGGGAGTGAACCAGTGGACAGAGTTCTTTCTGTCTTTTCTTCTTTCTGTAAATCTGACCTTCCAATAAAAATGAATGAATCTTAAAATGAAATAACAATAACATCTTGCACACTGTAAATCCCCAGAAGATCTTACTCCTTGACCTGAACCCAATGTAGGAGGGATGTAGCTGCAAGGGAGAGGTCCTAAAATTAGAGATTTCACAGGCATCCACCTGAGCAGACAGAGAAGCAGGGTCTCTTCATTTTGTCTTGGAGTGCAGGACCTGAGACCGAAGTCCAGCTTCACTTCCAGCTCAGCCTGGTTTCAGACCCATGATGGGCCACCTCTGTCCCAGGTGCTGAAGTAAGACCCCAGATACAGTTCCAGGGGCTCCCACCCATGGCAGCTAATGTGTGCTCAATTCAAACTGCCAACTCCAGGAAGGCCTCCTTGACTCTGTGCCTGCAGATCCCTGGTAATGAGGTCTCAGGAGAATCCAGTCTGTAGGAACCTCAATGAGAACTCATAGCCTTGGGAACCGGGGGGAAGCCACACCATCTGTGGGGCTTTGTCAGGCAGCCATGGCAAGTTAACACACTTGCCATCATAGTGCAAATGCTCTTTTCCTTTATATCCTCGTCTTGTTCATAAACTCACATCTGTGGTGGACACTGCAGCTGCTCATCAGTATCTCAGGAGAGACCTGGGCACCCAGATCCTGGGGGCTGAGAGTGTCCACATGAGTTTCCTTTTGCCAAGGAAACTTGAGAAGACACGTGCCACTTCTGGCTGACAGCATTTGAGAGGCAGCGTTTGTCCTATCCCCAGTGGATGGTCCACAGATTGGCACATATTAGGTGCTTGGTGGATTTTTGCAGAATGAATTAACCTGGGTTCTTGCAATGGCCAAAAGAAGGCACAGAAGAGGCAGGGTCAAGTGCTGCTTGAACTAAACAGAATGAGGTGGAGGAGCCTGATATGGTAGCCTAGTGGTTAAATCCATACCTTGCATGCACCAGGATCCCACATGGATGCAGGTTCATGTACTGACTGCTCCACTTCAGACCCAGCTCCCTGCTGTGGCCTGGGAAAGCAGTAAAAGATGGGCCAAATGGGAGATTTGGAAGAAGCTCCTGGCTCCTGGCTTTGGATAGGTTCAGCTCCAGCCATTGTAGCCACTTGGAGAGTGAAACAATGGATGGAAGATCTCTCTGTCTCTCCTCTTCTCTGTAAATCTGAGTTTCCAATTAAAAAAAACAAATCTTTAAAAAAAAAAAAAGGAATGTGATGGAAGCAGACCCCTGTTCTGTGAATGTAGAGCCCTGCCCATCCCACTGCCTGACCTTAGCACCCTTCTCCCCAGAGGGAGTTGTCACCCTGCTCACAGCTGTCACTCTAGTGTGTCCACGGCTCCAGAACTTCACACCTTTGCATTTTTTTTAATCTCAAGACTAACAGTCTGGCAGGTTTTGCTAAAGCAGCTGACACCATGCTGGGTGAAGAAAATACCCCACAAACAGCTAAGACATACCTCTTGCCCAAGAATGCCACCCTGGGCAGACACAGCCCTTGCTACTCCTATTGAATGAGGGCATGGGAAAGAGAGGCAAGCTACAAGCCTGCTGCCTCTCCAGAAAGCCCTCTATTCCAGGACTGACTATAGCCTCTTGGGCACAGTGTCCACAAGAGTAAGAAGACACGGGAGGGGACATGCATCTAGACCTTTTAGCAAGATCAAAAGTAGCCTTGTAGTGACTGACTATAGACTTGGCCTATCAACTGGAAGTCAGAGCTGGACAAAAGGCCTTCTCTCACAAGTTAGCTCCACCAATTGATTGTGGCTTTAGGAAGGATTTTAAGACTGGCACAGGCAGAAATTCTGTCATCCATACTTGATGTCTGCCAAGGTTTTGGAATAGTGATAATGGGAAGGGACAATCACATAGACCACATTCCTCTACTCCTCACTGTAATTGCCTAGGAGATGCTGACACAACCATTCAACTCCCTTCCCTTCCAAAAAAAAATGGGGTAGGTGTTTGACACAGCAGCTGAGCTCCCATATGAGACACCTGCATTCCATAACTGAGTGTCTGGGTTCAAATCACAGCTCCACTTCCAGCTTCCTTCCAATGTGCACCTAGGGAGGCACAAGGTGAGGGTTCAAGAACTCCAGGCCTCGCTATCCCCTCGGGGGGTTTGGAATGAATTCTGAACTCCAGCTCCAGCTTTTGTGGGCATTTGGGGAATGAAGCCAGAGGACAGATGTCTTCCTATCACTCTACCTTTCCAACAAAAAAATAATAATAACTTTTTTTAATGTGTGTAAAAAATTATCCCTGAAAGGGCCAAAGAATATCTGAAGACAAATCAATAAGCAGAGACAGTGTGCATTCTGTGCACCACACTCCTCAAGGACAGACAAAAGGCCTGGTCTCTGCCCTCAGGGAGCTTCCACCTTGCTCAGCATCCTTACATGCGTGTGCATGCGTACACACACAGAGTAAACACACACACACACACACACACACACACACACACACACACAGAGTAAAAACCCCTGAGGACCTACCGTTCAGGGTGAGGAAGGGCAGTTGGTGCCTGAGAGAGCAATCAGACAGAGGTGCTGACATGTTCAGCTGTGTGCACCTGCCACCCAGAGACACACGCTGGACAAAAGGGGCGATGGATGAACAGGGCAGGATCCACAGACCTCACTGTTGACCAGCCACTGCACAGCCCTTACCACAGTGCCATATCACCTCTCCTATTCTGCATTCAATCACATTTATAATTCAACTAACACTTGACCTTAAAATAATTCAATTTTAAACATAAACCTAGTAGCACTCCTATCCATGAAATATTGGTATTGTTTGCCATCAGTAGAAGGTCACTGTCAAGCAATTACATAATTCTTCAGCTATAAAGATCTGCCTCTGAGCCTCCTGAGAGCGCTTGCATGAGATCTTGGGAAGCACTAGTCCAATGGAAAGAGAACTAAGCTTACAGACAACCTAGTAGGTGTAAGACTCCCTGCTGCTCTACAAGGGATACCAGGCCAGGCTGTGGGCCAGGGCCTGCAGACGGGAGAGTTCCAAGGGGCAGTTACATATGAATACCCATGTCTCAGATGAAAACACCAAGGTTCCAAAAGTCGTTCAGCCAAAGTCACACCAATGAAAACCACTGCAGTGGAACTCGCTGGGTTCCAGCCAACCCCAAGCACTTCTAAAGGGGACACGACTCAGACCTCTCCATCCTTCAGTGCAGGCATCTCAAAGACGGGAGACAGGCAGCAGACTAGCCACCTGCCCAGGGCTTTGGACTCCAGATACTAATGGCGGAACCATCAATCAAGGAGCTCCAGCAGCAAAAACCCTCACACCGACCCCTCTCCAAAAGTGTCAGCTGCATGAAGCCCTTCATTCAGAGCCCCAAGCAGAGCTGTGAAGCCCAGGGGATGATCAAACTTTTTTGAAGATTTATTTCTTCTTATTGGAAAGACAGATATACAAAGAGGAGGAGAGACAGAGAAAGATCTTTCATCTGATGATTCACTCTCCAAGTGACTGCAAAGGCCAGAGCTGCACCAATCAGAAGCCAGGAGCCAGGAGTCTCTTCAGGTCTCCCACACGGGTGCAGGGTCCCAAGGCTTTAGGCCGCACTTGGGCCACAAGCTGGGAACTGGATGGGAAGCAGGACTGCCAGGATTAGAACCGGTGCCCATATAGGATCGTGGCGCGTTCAAGGCGAGGACTTGAGCCGCTAGGCCACCCCACCCTGGACCCGCAAACTTTTTGATTATGACAGGGTACTGACGTCACAGGTGCGTGAGAGAAAGCAGTCTCTATAACCAGAGGCTCCAAGTGGATTGACACACCAACTGTAAAACAAACCAAACAAATCAAGCACCGAGTTTTGCCTGTATGTGTGGCCTGAGGTGGACTCGACGGAGAACGTAAGCAAGCCAAGGAGACATGCGCACAGGAAGATGCTAGCTGGGGAGGCGGAGCAAGACCAGAGAGAACACGGCCGCATGACTGTGAACAATCTGTCTTGGCCTGTTTCTAGTCCCGGAAACACCGACAGTGGGGAGTTAGCACTGTCTCCTTTTCATGGGGTGTAGGAACTGGAGAATAGAATCAGGAAGAAGGGGTATCCAGCAGGAACGCGGAAAAGGCTCATAGCTAGGCGGAAGTAGAAACCCCAGACACAGAACACTGTCCACACCTCGGCTAAAGTTAAGTACGTCAGTAAGCACGCATGTAAGGTTTCGATAACAACACCAACAACAGGTAACAGAAGTGCCAGAACTGTGAGCAGTTCGGGGGATGGCCCACTCTCCTGGCAGTTCTCCACCGGTTGTCCACATGACTGCAGGATCTCCGACGTAAGAGGGGGCCCTCAGGCAGTCTCATCTCTCCTTTCATCTGGATTCAAATGAAGACCAAAACAGCCGGGCAATGGACCTCCCATGGGCCCGGCCCGACACAAGGTTCTGATGTTGACTTCTCCCAGGAATGTGCAAGCAATGAGGATGGTCACAGGCCTCCTTAGCAGAGACTAATGAAGGGTCTCATCTTTTATTTAACACTGGAAATTGCTAAAAAGGACTACCTCGGAAAGACCAGGTTTAGGAAACAAACTGATATATTTTGCTAATTAAACCCGTAAAAAAAATCATTTAGGTGTAGATAAGAAAGGGGCATTAAATCTTAATGTACAGCATGGGGTGTGAGTTGTCACCAGTGCTAAGCCCCCAGGCTCCCACCCCAGGCGTGTCATTAAAAATAGAACTCTTACCAAAGCATTTTCTAGGTCCTCCTGCAGGCACAGCTGCTCCCCTACAATGTCTAGGACTCAGGTCGCACATCCTACACAGACCACAGCAGGTCACAGTTCCAGGGATGGGAGCTTTAGGATCCATTTGGGATCACAGGGCTCTCTGGGCTGCATTAGGAACAGGTGGGGAAGCCTGAGGGTCTGAGAGGTGGCCCTGCTGAGTGAAGAGTCAGAGGCAGCCCCGTGCCCCTGTTACTGCCACCTGATACAGCACCAAGGACTCTGAGCTTTGGTTTGCTCTGTTGACAAAACAGGGTTGGGAAGGACCAAACCTACTCCACAGACTCTAACAGCAATTGAATGAGAGAACTCATTCAGTACCTGCCAGGGCCAGGTTTGGTAGGTTGTATGAGCTCAATAGATAATTCAGAGTCCATTTCAAAAAAAAAAATTTTTTTTTAATAGTAAAAATTCCTGAAATATCAGATTCCATTGTTCTCTAGCTTGTGGGGATTCTGTTGTTCTCAATAGTCTCCTTTTTTTATGCTTTAAATTTTGCTTTCATATGCTTGAAAGGCAGAGCAAGAGGTGAGCGAAAGCAAATGGGAGAGAGGCAGAGATCGCCAAACCACTGGCTTATTTCCCACATGACTGCAACAGCCAGAGCGGGTCCAAGCCAGCAGTTCCGTCATCTTACTTCTGTTGGGTCCCTCCTGAGATGCACTAAGGAGAAGCCTAATTGGAAATGAACAGGACCTGGCCTTGGACTCCCATACAGGGTGCTAATGCTGCTAGAGACGGTTTAATATGCTATGCCACAACACTGACCCAGATTTCTACCTGGTCCAGTGTCAGCTGTTACACTTACAGGGAATGAATTTAGGGAATGAATTTAGGGAATGAACCAGCAGATGAAAAAATATCTCTCTTTCTCTCTCTCTCTCTTCCTCTCTCTCTCTCTCTCCTTCCCTCCCTCCTTCCCTCTTCTCCTCCCTCCCTCTGTCTGTGTGTCTGTGTGTTTGTATCTCTAGCTTCGCCTTTCAAGTAAATTAATAAGTCTTTTAAAAATAGAGTAGAGGGCTCAGCAGCTACAGTCCTCACCTTGCACACACTGGGATCCCACATGGATGCCGGTTCTAATCCCGGTGGCTCCACTTCTCATCCAGCTCCCTGCCTGTGTCCTGGGAAAGTAGTGGAAGGCAGTCCAAGGCCTTGGGACCCTGCACCAAAGTAGGTGACCCGGGAGAGGCTCCAGGCTCCTGGGTTTGGATCAGTGCAGCTCTGGCCGATGCTGCCACTTGGGGAGTGAATCATCAATGGATGGAAGGTCTTCCTCTCTGTCTCTCCTCCTCTCTGTATATCTGACTTTCCAATAAAAAAAAAACTTTAAAATTTTAAAAAAATTAGAATAGAATAGATAGGATCGCCTGCCTAAGTTCCCAAAGGAGGCAGAGGCACGGAGTACCAGCCATGCTTGCACATGACCCAACTCTTCATTATCGTTCTATTCAGCAAACATTAGCTGCGTGCTTGCCTTGTTCTAGGCCTTGTGCTGACACAAAGGTGAACACAACCGGCTTTTGGAGAACAGCAAGTGATGGCAGTTGACAGTGGGGATGAATGTCTCTGAGACACGTGGTCCTTGGGGCCATGCGGGACAAACCTGTGGCCAGCTGGGGGAGGACAGGAGACTCTCATAAACAGACAAACTTAGAGGGCACAAGAGAAGCAGCCAGGTTACATGTAGGGAAAAGATCATTCATTCTAAGAAGAATGAAATTGCATATATGGAAGTGGAAGCCCTGAGACAAGGAAGTTCTTTCTGTTTTAAGGTGTATTTATTTGGTTTTTTTAAAGACTTATTTATTTCATAGGCAGAGTTACAGACATAGAGAGACCAACAGAGAGAGAAATCTTCCACCCACTTGTTCATTTCCCAAATGCCTGCAATGGCGAGGCTAAGGTCACCAGGAGCCAGGAGCCAAGCACTTCATCTGGGTCACCCATGTTGGTTGCAGGGGTCCAAGCACTTAGGCCATCTACTGTTGCCTTCCCAGGTGCATTAGCAACAAGCTGGGTTGGAAATGGAGCAGCTGGGTTTCAAACCAGTGCTCATATGTGATGCCGGTGCTGTAGGCAGAGGTTTACCCATTGTACCACAGCACTTTTCCCCTTGCAAAAGCATCACATGACTGGACTGATTGAAATATGATGAGCGAGGAGCTAGGGAGGGGTGAGCCAGGGATAGTGCAAGGTGAGAACAGGCAAGGACTTGGGTATTGTACTAAATACAGTGGGGAGCTCTCTAAGGTTTCAGTAGGAAAGCAACATAAATCAGGTAAGTAATGCCTTTCTCCTCCACTCATCAGCACATCCCATACAAGCATAAAAACTGACTTTTGCTCCTGCCCAGTGCCCCCACCTATATGAGGTCCTTGAAGAACAGAACAGAGTGTGAGAGAGACTGAGTGAGCAAGTTAATCGATGAATGAGTGAGTATCTGGGTACAGTCACAGCAGCACTGGGCACTGCCCCTCTGTGGTCCTCCCAGAGCTAGGCTAGGGCAAGGTCGGCTGTGCCTCCACTGTGGTGCTTAAGGAAGCATTTATTCTTCAGTGCATGGAGGCCAACAGTGAGCTTGCCGCTATGCCAAAGCTGATTGTTGTGGTCAGGGCCTTTTGAGTCTCGGATATTGAACAAGTCCATCATTTCTGGCCGCTGAATGACTGCAGAGCAGTGACTGGTGGTGAGGATTGGGGAAAGAGCTGAATTCAACTCCCCATCAGCTCTGAGGATATCCGCACCACAGCGAGAGGATCTGTCTACTTACTGTACTGGCCGCTACCATAAAAATCTCATCCATTCCGGAAAGATTTCCAGTGTGGGGGCTTTAGGTTGGGGTCACACTAGAGCTGCTTCCCATCTCTGGTGGTTCCTCGCTGTGGAGTGACCCTTTCCTTCTGTCATCCCCGTTCCTCCCTCTCATACTAGAGGCAGGTACACAGCAGCAGCAGGTCTTGGAACCCACAGGGAAAGAAGACGAATGGGCTTAGCTGCTGAGATGTTGTGCAAATGGTACATGAGCACAAGTAATGAATAACAACCCCCCTAGAGGAGGACAGACTCCCAGAGGAGCCAGCACCACTAATGAAATAGCATAAGCCATCATCTTGGCTGATATGATTGGTTCCAACAAGGCATCTGACTAGCACTGGTCCAATTAATTTGATTCTGAGACTTTTGTTCAGGTGATTGGGAAAGAGGTCTTTGCTAACAGGTGCCAAGGTTTCCAGACACCTACTTCAGCCCTGTGTGGAGAGACCCTTCCCGAAAACAGGGTCAAAAACAAAACTCAAGCTGGGAGTTCGAGAGGGAGCCAGCATTATCCTGGAGGTTTTAAGGTTCATGAATCAAAGCAAGTTGTCCCTCTCTCCTGAATCAAACCAATTCAAGTGGTTTGCCTGTCACTGACACCCAGAAAACACTCAGCGATGGCAAATCTCAGGATGGACAGTCCTGACTCAAATACCAGGATACCAGCAGTGAGCAAGCAACCAGGACAAAAGGAGACTTAAAGGGAGCTCTCTAGCCACTTTGAAAAGGCACTGGCTGCAGTCCCCAAAAAAGAGGCAGCTCCCAACCCAGCCTCACGCAGCCTCTACCCTTTGTAGGTATACCCAAGCTCCACAGCCCTGATGGTGACTGAGCCTGTGTGAGCATGGCAGAATCCTAACTCACAAGAGATGGGCTTCACCTCTCCAGTACCTGGATCCCAACCTGAATTGTCACAAGTATCGCATTACCCATGCTTGCACAGCCACTCCCACCACACTCTAATCCCCAGAGTAGCATTGCCTGCCACTGCACAGAACCACTGCCCACTGAACCCTGAGGCTCTGCACTTTGCCCCACACATTACATCTCCATTTGGATTGCCCCACCTCCAACTTACTCCTTTCTCTGCCATTCTGGGGATGTTTGTTTCCCATAGCTGAGCCTCCATGAGACCAAATGTAAAATATAGTTGGGCTAAACAGGGATCCTCAATAAACTTTCTCACTGTGAAATTCTATTTCCATGCCCTAGCAGACGCATGGGTAAGCAGGATCCTCCATGAGATGGGGGGAGGGCAGTCAGCAGCCCAACACCACTCCTGAGCTTGCCTGAGTTTCAGTCCTCTTGGATTGAATCATTGAAGATGAACACAGTGGTTGGCCACTGTGGATATGCTTAGCAGAGATCATTCTGCTTCACCCAAGATGCACAGGACTGTGTCCATGCTGAGTTGTGCAGTGTCAGGAGCAAAGGAAATGAATACATGCCTAGGGCCACACATCAGGCAAACCTGGTCCTGTCTCACAGCCAGGCTCCTTACCGGCTCTTCCAAACAGCACTTGTCAATGCTCAGTCCTACCCGGAATACTAAGGGGTTCAGAGCTGTGGGGCCAGTGCAAAAGCACATCCTGGACAAAGCTATAACCTCCTGACACAGAGGACTGTGGCAAATGCAGACTCCAGCAGAGTGGCCTTGGCAACAATGCAGAGTCCTCCAGCGGTCCCCTCACTCATCTCCACTCACCTCATGCTGTGTGACTACAAGCAAGTCCCTGCACCTCTCTGGTTCTCAGATCCCTCGTGTGCCAAACAGGGATGACAAGCAATTTTCTTATTTTTACAAAACAGTGGTATCACAAAGGCACAAAGAGATGACATGTGACCCACTGTCATGCCGATGAAATGACCTTATGGTTGTTAGATGGAGCATCTTGGAATCACCCATAGTGTCTCTGTTATTTTCAAGGCCTTGAGTGTACTAGTTAAAGTGCTGGCCTGAAAAAAGAAGTTACAGAATTCTACCAAGAAATTGAAGTCATCCTCAAAGGAACAAAATGCCATCTCCTTCCAAAAACCCCTCACAAGGGTAAACCAACACTTGCCCTTGTCCCCTGCTTAGAGGGGAAGTCACATACAATTATTCTGGCCTCCTTGTCTCCATTTGCAGGTGCTGCCTGAGGTGAGACTGGGGTTATTGATGCAATGTTCTTATTTTAAATGCAAAACAAAAGAGGCAGCATTTGTCTTGAATGCAAAATAAAGCCCCAGTGCATTTTTTCAAGCTGCGAAGAAACAAGTGGCTGAGTATTCCTTTCCGTAGCAAACACAGAGCAAGCAAAAACCTAGCAGATCTGAGGTGTTTGTTTCCCTGTGAATATAATCAAACAAACTCTAAGGAGACATTTTGTAATTTGCTTTTGCACGGGATCCTTAAATTTATACAAATAGTACTGGAAATGAAACCCTTGGGTCCTTGCAATATTACACCTGAGTTCTGGAAACAGAACTTTCTCAGATTCCAAAAACTTAGTTGCTTAACATCAACTACGTAATACCTGAAGTGCTCCTTTTCATCACTTTTGAGGTTGCTAAGACAGCAGTGATCTTTAAGACACTCCACAAGGCTTTGCCTTTACATAAGATCAACCCATAAATATCTACTGAAGGCTCAAGGCTCTAAGTACCTGCTCTCGCTTTGTAATATTTGCAGGTGATTTCCTTTCACAGGGTTGTGGTCCTTTCATTCAGAAGAAAAGGAGAGAGAGATGTTACTGAATTGTTACATTAATGGGCCCCCAATAAATGAGACTGTCTCTGTGTGATTAGATGAATTGTATCGAAATGAAAGCAGCTTTTTCATGAAGTTCTGATGTCTTATTCCTTTACTCCAAGAAATGACCATCGCTTTCACCTCCCACCCTCTTGATGGCACACAGACAGCAATAATTCACTTTCACTTAAAGGCAGGTGTTTAATTGTCCCTGGATTAGGAAGCTAATACCTATTCTTTCCAATGGGTTCCTATGGATATCTTTATGGTCATGCAGGTGGGAGGTAGGAAGGCCATGTGTATCAACAGAGTCCCCCTCTCAGCCTTCCAAGGGCAGCCCCCCAGATGCTGACAACTAACTGTACCACTTCTGTGCAAGCCCCCAGTGTTTACTAAGAAAGGGACTGAACTTGGAACTGCAGGACAGAAAAAAGCAAAAGTGGTGACTCCTGGATGCCAAACTACTAAAGATCAACACAGACTCCAGCTGCCACAGAGTTGATTGGGTAAGTGGGAACCCAACCAGCAGGTGGCAGGAGAGGGAAGAGGGCCTGAGTTCTGGTCTTCAGTCTACCTCCTAATGGCCCCAAGGCAAGTGGATTAACCCGTAAACTTCATTTCCCACAAGATATGACTAATACCCTCACATTTCCAGCAGTGGTGAGGTAGTGTTTGAGAGAAGAATGGCCATACAGTGCCCGACAGCCATGAGGTGTTCAGCAAGTAGCATAGACAGCCAGAGCAGAGCCCGTAGAACACTGGCCCATGGAGATGAGCACAGAAGGCCCTGAGCATATAGATTCTAAGTGAAAAGCAGCAGCTGAGATTGGCCATGTCAAAAGAGCCTTTTCATGTCTTAATAGCTGGACCAAAGGGTAAAGGGGGACATTGGACGTGACTCCTAAAAAAGTCACTGAAGAAATTGTCCTCACACCCAGCCCTGAAGCCTCCCCACCAACAACCCAGTCTGGATGGGAGTGCAAGTTTGTTGCCACTGTGTTTCTGCTTGATATAGTGTGAAAGTCAATATTACAAACACAAAATTGCCAGAGAATTCCAGCTGGTTTGGGTTAGCATGAGCCTCCGAAATAATAGGTGCACAACAAACCCTTACTTGTAAATGACACTTCTTTGTCCATCACTATGGATAATAAATGAGTAGAACATTTTAAAAGTTAATTGCAATATCTTTTTGCTGTAAGTATTCAAGATGCTGGCATTTTTGCCCCCTTATATCTCCTTTTCAGCCTGTGATAAATTGACATTCTGTAAAATCTTTCCCACCTCAATATTGGATACCCCGAAAGTAATATTCAGAAGAAGGACTTAAACCTCTACCATACCATTTAACTGAAAGAGAAAAGGCCCGCTATGGCCACCAGATGGCCCTTGCCATAGTGGGAAAATGGGCTCACAAATGTTCGTAGAGTTTTGAGTTGAAAGTGACTTTAAAGATCATCAAATCCAATCTCCTTGTTTACCAATAGGCAAGCAGAGCCAGAAAGGAAAAAAGATACATACAAAGTCAAACAGGTAGCACGGCAGAGCTAGGAATCAAGTCCTGAATGCCCAACCTTTGCTCACTTCACATAAGCTAGAAAGATCTAGTAATAAAAACTAAAATCAGAGCAGGTGCAATGGCCCAACTGGCTAATCCTCCACCTCCAAGAGCCAGCATCCCATTTGAGAGCCAGTTTATGTCCCAGCTGCTCTACTGCTCATCCAGCTTCCTGCTGATAGCCTGGGAAAGCAGCGAAGGATGGCGCAAAGCCTTGGGACTCTGAATCTGCATCAGAGACCCAGGAGAAACTCCTGGCTCCTAGCTTCAGATTGGCTCAGCTCTGGTCATTGCAGCTACATAGAGAGTGAACCAGTGGATGGAAAATCTTACTTCCTGTTTTGCTTGCTCTCTGCAAATCTGCCTTTCCAATGATAATAAATAAATATTAAAGTCAGCCCAGTAAACCAAAACTGGATTGATAGATGATGGATCTGTAAGTAGGTAGATATGTAGATGGATGGTAGATTGTATTACCTATATACACTGTGTAATCTCAGGTCTAACCACTTACATCACTCACTTGTACATATTTATTTATGTGTATGAAGATTTACTTTATTTATTTGAAAGGCGGATTTACAGAGGTGGCAGGGGCAGAGAGATCTTGCCCCAAATGCTTCAGTAGTTGAGAGTAGGCTAGATTGAACCCAGGATCCAGGAGCCAGGATTTCCATCTAGGTCTCCCATATGACTAGCAGGAACCCAAGAATTTGCACCATCTTTTGCTGCTTTCCCAGCTACATTAAGCAAGCAGCCAAATCAGAAGCAGAGCAGCCATGACTTAAATCATGGCTCTGATATGGGATGCCAGCATCCACAGGCAGCAGCTTCACCTGCCATGCCACATTGCTACTTCATGTTACTTGCATTTAAGGACAGTTTTGCAATGTCAGTTTACCAAACACATTTTGGTTACCTCAATAAGAAGCAAGTTCAGTCTGCCTAAGTCAGAGATCATTGCTTGATAATACAGCCCAGATAGAGCCTGAGCCCTCTGAGGTGGGAGACCCTCTTTGTGGGAAGATCTTTTCCCCTGGTCTCTTTAAATCTTCCATGGAAGAGATTCCCAAATAGTTTTATGGATTAGCTACTACACTGGAGTTGCTTTGGGGGCTTTTCAAAAATACATGCTCTATGGCCCTTCTCATGGGAATGCTGAATTCACTATGTCGGAAAGGGGACCCAGGAACAGGTGTCACATCCCACATAGTAGCTGTGTGCCAGAGTTCAAATCCAGGCTCTATTTCCAAATCCAGCTTCCTGCTAATGCACAGCCTTGGAGGGAGCAGTGATGGTCAAGTACTTTGGGTCCCTGCCACCCATATGGAAGATCCAAATTGAGTTCTTGGCTCCTGGTTTATCTTGGCCCAGTTCTACGTGTTGCAAGCATTTGAGAAGTGAGCCAATGGATAACAGATCTATTTATCTATCTATCTATCCTATCTTTATAACTACATTTCAATTAAATCATTGAATGAGAGAGAAATTAAGTGGGAACCATAAGCTTTGTTTCTACAAATCTCCCCTAAGAATCCTGAGGATGAGCCAAGTTTCATAGCAAACTACACAGGGCTAATATCTCTTGAAGGTGCTGATAACTGCCTGCTAAATGACCTTTGAAGCAGATATTCAAGCCCTTTCCATAAAACCTGCAATTTTACAGAAATACAAGAGGCTTTGGATACAACTGTTCAGTTCTAAAGACTGCAGGGTGTTCTCTTGTCATCTTATTCAAAATCGTAAAGGAATTAATCTCCTTTTGGGATAATTTGTTACCGACTGTGCAGGTGGATGACTAGAAGGTGTTTAATCATTTAGAATCCAGCAGAACTCAGCTTCAATGTGATGTAAAGATATTAAAAATTACCTTTGGATCATTTGACAAATAATGTCAGAGAAAGAAGGAAGAAGATGAAAGCCTGGGGAAGGGGGGCATTCCTGTGCCAAGACCAAAATAAATTGCAGTTACTCTATTATGACAACTGCTTTGCCTGAGAGAGGTTGGAAGGAAGATCATAAATAAAGATGTTCATGGCCAGAGGCCCAGTATCTGCCTGGATGCCAATGGCCAATTCTTAGGCACACTGTTCTTGGTCCAAGCCAAAGTCTCAAGCACATATCCATTAACTGGAGCCATCAAGGTGACCCAGGGCCAAGATTGAACTATTCAGGAATTGGGTGTGGTCATTTATTTTAATGACTTTTTTTTACTACCAATGAGTAGATGGTTTGAAGGGCACAGGGCAGTTTCACATTAAGAGTATAGGATCCCCATCAAAGAGAAGGCCCCACTCAAGAAGGACCCCACCTCTGCCCCAACTCCAATGTCTGTGTCTTTTACGTGATCAGATAGCTGAGATAGGAGAATCTGTGGTGTCTTGGGTCTGTGGAAGGATGTATCTTCTGCACCTGTGGAAGAACCAGCTGATGTTGGCCAAAGCAGATCTCCCGGAGGTCGAACTTCAAGACAAGTCATGCATATGGATAAGAGCTGTCCCCACTTGACTGATGACAAGAAGACTTCTGAGATATATATTTTTAAAACCTGCTGGCCTTTTCTTGTCTCTGAAATAATAATACTATGAGAAGAGATGAGCCAACTGGCAAATGTCCATTACCAAGTGGTCCCAATGAGAACTGCCGATGCCTTGCCCCCGAACAATGTGACTCTCTGCTCCCCAAACTGCCTGTTCAGCAAACTTTCCAATATCGGCATGTCAGAAGCTCAATGCAGCAAAGTCATCCCCATCACTCTCAGAGCAGGGGGAAAACTCAAAGAAGTGGAATGAAATTGGACTGGAGCAACCTATAATGGGGGAGTCAGAGCATTTATACTGTTTTGTACGGGTGTTTATTGATTAACAATTAGAAGTAAATGAAGTAGTAAGAAGCATGGAGCAATTCCTACCATAATTACCCAGTTGGATCCATGTTAAGCAACTTAGATAAGTAGTTGCAAATTTTTCTGAGACCACGGAGAAGGGCACATTTTAAATATCTAATGGAACCATCCTATCTGTTGACCAATGGAGAAAGTGAAGTCAAGGAAGTAAAGTGTCTTGGGGATAACCCAAGACAAAATTCATTTTGAAAATCTCAGTTCTCTGACATGTCCAATGCTCTTTCACATAAAGGATAAAGACATAAAAAATGGGTGGAGAAGCAGATGGGTGGTTGGAGAGGCGGATGGGTGGGTGGGTAGACAGATGGTTAGATGATTGAACTCCTGGCCTCAGTGCATAGAAAACAAGTGCAGAAATGTAAAATCCAACAGGACAGCTGCTTCAGCAGTTTCTCTCCCATCCACTCCCTCATCTCCTTCATTTGCCTAATTACCCACAATCAAAGCAGTGAAACTCAAAGGTCAAAGACTCCTGGACCCAGCTTAAAGGTTTTCTTATACAACCTCACTCTTCCACTGAGCTCATCTGGACTCCTGGCTTTGCATTACCATGTCAGCACTGGTAACTCTCACTCTGTATCCCTAACTTGGACCTCCATCCTGAACTCTCCAGCTCTGCACCTGGCTGCCCATGCAACCGCTAGCCTCAAAAGCACAACGGTTATCTTCAACTTGATGTGCTCCAGACTCCTAGCCTTTGATTCGCTATTCCTGGTCCCCCTACCATCTCCCTCATGCTAGCTGCTGGCACCTCATTTTTGTTGATGGCTTCAACCTAAGTTCTAGGAATCTCCAGTAATTATTCTCTTTCTCTTACATCCTCTATCCAATGACCAGCATATCTTGTTGATTCTTCTTTAGCAAAACAACCAGGTGTGCAACTTCTTGTCACTTAAGATAATTCAAATGTGAGGCTAAGCTACCATGATCTTAGGACAACACTGAAGTTACTCTTAGAATAACATCCTAACTCTTTTTTCCATTGTTTTATTTGAGAGATACATTCTAGGAGATGCTTAACATGGGGCCCAGAGAGCCCACTAGTGTAGGTAGACAGTGTCATGCTCTAGCTCAAAACCTCTGACAGCTCTTCATCTCACTCAGAATGAAACCAAGATTCATTAGGATGAGTCCAGAGCCCTGTGTGGGCCACATACCCTTGTCCCTGCCCATCCCCTCCTTGCACTTGCCCACCATACCAGCCAGGTAACAAAAACATGAACTGAAATACAACAAGAAAAATTACAGAGGGGAAAAAACTGAGTCTCCTGGCATTTGATTCAGGGCTTGAAAACTATGGAGTGTCTTGACAGCACTGAAAGAGACGCTTCTCCTTTAAATGAGATGTTGGAAGATGTGCTTCATTTACACCAATCGATGTCTTTAATTCAGGCCTGTAGCTCGGGATTTAGTGCCTGATTTCCAGGGAAACATAGAAAGAGTCAAGCCCCATAAGTCTGTGTAATTTCCAGGAAAAGATCAAGTGTGACACAATGGCTACATTCCAGAGCAATCTAACGTTCTTTTGCTTCTAAGTAGAGCACAGGCCTCCTGTAAAGCCATTGACTATGGAAGAATAAATAAAAGGGGTAATAATGGCTTAGGGAGTTTTGCATGTGTGGTAAATAGGATGGCCTGAAAAGGCCTCCCTAAGAAGATGACATTTGAATAAGGACATGCGAGAGATGAGCCAGGGAGACAGGTAGGGGACAGGATCGCCAGCAGTGGGTGAAGGACAAGGGTTCTGGTGCTGAGGTAGGCGTGATGTGGCTGGAGATTGAGAGGAGAATGTGACTAGTTGTGTTGTCACATGAAGGAGTCAGGGGACCCAGGGGTTCCTCAAGCCTCTTTGATTATTCCACTGACCCCACAGGTAAGGGCTTCATCCCCATGTCCTGATCACTTTCCAAAAGCCCCATCTTCTAAGACTGGCATTAGGACTGGGTTTCCACTTGTGACTTTGACGGGGACACAAGCACTCAGGCCATAGCATCCTTCATTTGTTATGTTACAGCCGTGCAAACCTTCTCTATTCTTCTATAAGCGAAATGACCCTTGCCTTAACTCTCTGGAGTATTTGTTAACCTAGTCTAAGTGGATCTTCCTCCAGACACCTGCATAGTTAACTCCTATACACTCAGACCTTCCCTCTGGAGGCTCTTCCTGAGCACCCCTCAAAGTCACCCTCTGCCACAGTAAGACCATCCCAACCAGCATCTGCTCGCTCCCTCTTCCCAACCAGCATATTCTCTTTTCCCAGGGCAGAGAGAACTCCATTTGAATCCTCCACATCTCCCATGCTGTACCACCCCTTTCAGAGCCCAGAGCCAGTCACCCACCTCTGAAAATTTCTTTGCTTAAAACCACTCTGCAGACCCCAGATGCAGTCACACACTCTCACAGGCTCACACCCACATATGGAGCCCACTTTGTTTTCAAAGAAAGGGGGAGGTTGATGCTGACGTTGAGGTTGCTTTTTATCAAATAGCTTGGTTTATGTTACAGCTCCTGCCTACTCCCCCAGGTCCCTGCCCACAGAAAACACACAGCCTTATTTTTACATCCTCACCACCAACTGGACAGACTTCGAGGATTCTTTGAAGACATTCTGGGGCCTGGTTGCCCAACATATGTGGGCAGTGTTACTCCTTGCACCCCCACAGGCCTACTTAACAACATCAGCAAAGCAATTAAGCCCAGTTTTCAGGAAGACGCCAGCGGCTCTGCAGTGTCTGGATGGGAGTCTCAGCCCAATTATTTCCAGCTAGTTGGGAACTGTGGAAAAGTGGACTTTACTTCATTAGAACTTCGGCTCCCACTGATTAAAAGTCAGCTGTGCTGAAGACAGGAAGGAAAAATGAAACAATTAAACTTGTCATCAATAAAATTGCTGCATCTTCCTTAACACAGGGTTTTACTTCTCTCCAGAGGAGTGATTAAAACGAACTGATGGAACTCTAATTTGATTGACTGGAGAGCCTCCATCCAATGCGTTGAAATTGAACTTACACTTACTGCTCTTCTTAGCTGGGGACATAAAATCATCCTGCAAGCCTGCCAGAGCCCGGCAACAGATGCTCCAAGTGCAGCAGGTTCCAGCCCTGGCCCTGCCACCAACCTGCAGAGGGACCGTGGCAGGCAGTCATCCTTTTCCAGACCGTAGCCCTGGAGGCTGTGGATACACTATGGCATGTGGCAAAAGGGGCTTCACCTGCAAAAAAGGAGAGCATCCTGACTTATCCCAGTCAAATCCCCTGTGTTCATAAAAGCTGAAATTCTTCCGTTTTGGGGTCAGATGTGCCCATAGAAGAGTTTGAGATGTGATGTTGCCATCCTCAGCGATAGAGGGACAGACCAGTAGCTAATGGCCTGGAGTAGCCAGAAAAGGCAAGGAAAAGATTCTAGCTGGATCCTCAAGAAGAAATACAGTTTTGTCAACACTTTAATTTTAGCTCAATGAGATCTGAGCTCAACCTTAGCAAATCTCTGGAACTAAGAGATGGTATGCCTGTTGCTGGAAGTCACTACAATTGTAGCCCTAACCCCAACCAGAAATGAGAACCACTCACAGGGAACAGGGCAAGTGGATTAGGCACTGTGTTGCTCAAACTGCATTGGCCAAGGACTAGGAAAGGATGCTAGGGAGGGAGAGGTCCGGAGAGTGCGTGGTACCATGCCCTGGAAGAGAGCAACAGGGGAGGAAAAACATGCCTAATACCTGAACACATCCATGGAGGAGTTCCAAAGTCATCAGACCCATGGTTTGGAAAAGAAATTCCATTTCATTTGGGTAGCCATGCTCTTCACTACTAGGTGCTCAATAAAAGTTGGCTGAGAAGTGAAAGTTGTTTGGAATGAGGCAGATAAAGCTGCTACCTACAGTGCTGGCATCCCATGCAGGCACTGGCTATATCCTTGACAGTTCCACTTCTGATCCAGTTCCTTGCTTACATCATGGGAAATGCAGTAGAAGATAGCCAAGTGTTGGGCCCTGTGACCAGAGGGGAGACCTGGCTGAAGCTCCTGGCTCCTCAGTCCCAGCTGAGCTGGTCATCTGGGAAATGAACAGAAGATGGCAGATTGTGTGTGTGTGTGTGTGTGTGTGTGTGTGTATTCCTCTTTCTCTCTCTCTCTCTTTCTCCCTCTTCCCCTCCCTCTCACCACCCCATTCTCTGTTATACTGACTTTCAGATGAATCTTTAAAAGAAAAGCTGAATGATTTGATGAATAAATCATAGGTTTAAACAATAAAGCAATTAAAAGATAAACAATTGGGTGGAAATTGTCATACCCAAGTTTACTGATAAGGATCCTTTGATCCGAGATCCGGAAGCACCATGTGAGTTGCAATTCAGAAACCTGCTGACACCAAGAAGAGCAATCGGAAGGAGATGGTTCAGGTCTACTTCCTCGTTTCCATTATACTTCTGGGTACACTGGGACCATTGCAAGGGCTCACCTGGGAGTTGTAGCTAAATTCATTTTTGAAAGCTATATTGAATATGAGGTAAGATTTGTCTTTAAATTGTGCAAGCTGCCACCAAAACTCATCACAGACTGGGTCACTTGAATAACAGGGGTTGTTCCCACCATCCCAAAGTTGAGAATTTCAAGTATCAGGGACTGATTCCAATCCTGATGAGGGCTCTCTTCCTAGCTGCCAGAAGACATGCTCTCACCAGACTCACATGGCCTTCCACGGAATGTGTATACCCATGTCTGTCTCTCTCTTCCTCTGCTGAAAGGCCATAGATCCCACCATGAGGTTACACATTAGGACCTGATCTAGCCCTGACCACCTTCTGAAATTCCAGTCTCCAAATACCATGTCTATGGGCTTTAGGGAATCAGCATGTTTTGGGGGGACACATTCAGCCTCAATGCCATAGCAGCTGTGTGGCCTTGGTTGAGTCACTTGACCTTAGCAACTGCCATCATGCCATCCCAAAACCAGGTTTCAGGACACAGTGAAAGGCAGCACCCAAAAAGTACATGTCACACCCCAGGCTCTGTGCTCTTTGAGCATTAGTCCCCATTGTACTCACACGAACTCTGTAAGACTGAGAGCATGTGATCCTTCTACTTTGAACATAAGGAAAAGGAAGCTTGTGGAGATGAAAGACCTTGTCCAGGATTGCAGTGGCAAAAGTAAAATTTGGACTCAACTCGATTAGCATCCCAAACTGGAATTTTCAACCCAATCTAAGTGAATATTATGACTGAGGCAAATGTCCTTCAGAGATTAAAAAAAAAAAAATCTTATTTAGCTGGGAAAAGGTACGATAAGCCTTCTCTCTTCAAAAAAATTTAAAGGAAACTCTAAAATAGCTACAAATGAACAACCAGGGTGTGTGTGTGTGTGCACACGCCTTGGTACTTTCGCAGTCACCATGCAGAAACTGTTGTTGTGCAATAGAAATGTTACACGTGAAACAAAGCCTTGTACAAGGCCTGCCATTCGCCCAGTGTTCCCTCCCAATGATGCTTGCTGCCATTTTCCACTGGGAGAAAAACGTGATTTCTATATGCCAGGAGACAGTCTTTAAAAGGCCTTCAGTGATTCATATTTCAATGCACATTTAATCTGCCCTAGCAAATAGCCAATGCAGGGCCTCTCCCCTGCTTTCTTCCTAGCAACCAAAGCCTTCTGTCATCATAGCGTCAAATGAGCTCACAGCTGCTCTGCATGAGCTGCTGACACCAGGGCCACCTCTCCTCTCCAGCTCACTGTCTTCACAGAAAGATGAATCAAGGTAGCTTCTGTCTTGACGATAACTTCAGTTCCCATGAGCCCATGAGCATCCTGTGTATGACAATCCCCCAGCACAATCAGGTGTCCTGTTGTTCAGAACTAAAGACCTTGAGGGAGGCTATCCTAGTGTTGAGGCTGAGTGGGAGTTGTACTCTTCTCTGAAGCTGGGTCCCTTCAATGGGCTCACCCTTCGACTGTAAAAGAGAAAGAAGATAAAGAGAAGAGGATAGATCTAATCACATCTGGATTGGCGTTACCTCTAGGTGAGAGATTCCCATGTTTAGTCTCCAGCCACATGCCTTCACCAGATTCTAGACCCAGAGAGCCAATGCTAGCTGTCTGCTCTGTGTGCCTCATAGAGATGCCAAACTCAATGCATCCAACTGTCTGATCTCCTGCGTGCCACCACACGTGTTCTTTTTTCAGTCCTTCCCCTGTCAGGAAGGGAGCCCAAATTTCCCATGAACCCACACCTAATCCCTGACCTTCTATCCTGACACCCAAGCGATCAACAAATCTGGATGACTTAACCTCCAAAATATTTAGCACTTCTACCCACTTCTGCCCATAATGACTATCACTGGCATCTCCAAAAGGCCTCCAAATCCTTTAGTCAATGTTCTTGTGACTACTCCTGTCCTTCTTCCTGACTGATAAACTCACAATAGCTGGATGACCCTTTAAAAAAAAAAACATAGATCACAGCACCATGTTTTTAAGATACTTTTATTGGTACTGAGGGCTGTGGGAGTCATAACATTGTCATACAACAGGTTAAGCCTCTATTTGCAGTGTCAACATCCCATATCACATATGGACACAAGTTTGAATCCCAGCTACCCTACTTCCAATCCAGCTCCATCCTGGGAAAGCAGCAGATGATGTTCCAAGTACTCGAACCTCCGCCCTCACATGGAAGACCATGATGGAGTTCTAGGCTCCAGGCTGCAGCCTGGCCCAGCCGTAGCAGTTGCGGTCATCTGGGGAACCAATCAGCAGATGGAAGATCTCTTTCTCTCTCTCTCTCCCCCCGTCCCTCCCTCCCTTCCTCCATCTCTCCCTTTCTCTCTGTCACCCTACTTTCCAAATAAATAATTTTTAAATGATAATTCTATGACTTTCCTTCCCACATAATACAGAAATACAGAATCTGAAATCTTCTCCTTGGATTGCATTGCCCACATGATGTAACCTCTGTCTCAATTTGCAAACTGATCACACCTCTCTTCCTTGTTGACTATGATTTAGTCACCTTGATAACCTGTTGGTTGCCCAAATAGACCAGCTCTTCAATATCTTGTAGCCTTATCCATGATGAGCCATGTAGAAAAAGAACAAAGCTCTCATGCCTGCTTCTCCATGACTGTTTTCTTTTCATCCCTACAGCATCAGAGACAGCTTTACCACCACAGCTACACTGCTCATCCACCTCCTCACCTACCATACTCCATCATGTCACATGACTCACTTATATAACACTAGAGCAATCTGTGTTCATCCTTTATTTCCTTATCTTTTATAATCCATCTCCTCTTCTGGCCAGAAATCCGCCAGTGGGCTTGTTCCATGACTAAAACAAAAGCAATGCTCAGTGACTACTCAGTTAATGTGTCCCTGGATGGAAGGATGGATGGATGCATGGATGCATGGATGGATGACCTGCCTGAGACCCTATAGCTAACAAGTGCTAGAATCAGGATTCAGACATCGGACTGTACTCCCCCCCATAATCCCACGTCTTTTAAGGCTGAAATGGCTTTTGCCCTTGGGTTGGTCCCTGACACAGTCCTATGTGACCTCTCCCCATCCCATGACACTGACATGGCTGCACTGGCATTCCTACTGAGGGGACCAGTGTAGCAGGTAATCCTCACACAAAAAAAGCCACAGGTAGAATTACAGGCACCCAACAGGAAGCTGCATGAGAGGACCCAGTGTGTCCTCTGGGAAGCTTCCTGGTCTGATTTAAATTGTCCCCATTCAAGACTCATTCTCTGCCTCCATGGTTGACTACTGCTCCCCCAAACCTCTCCGCTTATCTGTGTGTCCAAAGAGACAAAGTTCTGAGTGAGTGAGACTCAGAGGACTTCCAGACACTCAAAGATTGTCTAAATCTGTTACAAAAACAGCACCTGCCCTACCCTACATGCCTTGGATACATCAGATTTCCATGCAGATATGGGTACCACTCAGCACACTGCCCACACCCTATCCCAAATATATTTCAGTGTCTTTCCATTTATTTTTGTCCCAAGATGTTATCCAAAGTCACAAAGCTCATCAGCTGCTTATAAGTGCTAGACAATACCCCAAAGCATATCCTTACCCTCTAGGGCATGGTGTGTACAGCACAGCTCTGTAGTGTGTTCCACATGGTGCTTAAAGGCACACTGCTCAACCACTGTTAAGACTCACTCAGTGACACGTCTTTCACTACTTTCTTCTTTCTTACTCTCCTTCCTTCTTTCCTCTGTTTAGACCACTTACAATTACAGTATCCACACCCTACCCTGCATCTCAGGCTATTCTTTCAAGGAAATCCAAGTTCAGAAGGGTTCAACCCCACTGTGGCTGTTCACTGTCCAGGAAACCAGTGTTTATTAACTCAAGGAGTCAAGAGAAAAAAACCACCTGTTGGCTTGGAGTGGAACCCAAACAAAAAACGTGAGAGGCTATGTCGTGAAAGATTAAGAAATCTTCCCAGCTGACTCAGTCTTTAGTCCATGACTAGCAATGGCCTTGGACTTCTGAGGTCCTCACACTCTGTGCTCTAAAGCACTCTGTGACCTCATGATCCTCTTAGCCTTTCAATCCTTCCAGGCTCACTACACTTCCTACATTGTTCTTTCCTGACCGCCATCCTTCCCAGGTTCCACTGGAATTGACACTGCTGCAGGTCAGAGCCCTTGCTTCCTCCACCTCCTTCTTGTTTGCTCAGGAAGTCATCAGACAGGGTGCACTTCATATGTACGACACTGGACCTGGCACTCAGAAGGGCCCTGTGCTTGGCTGAACATTCTTCTGTTGTCTTTTAAAATTCCTATTTTCTGGATAAGAGACTCTGCCTTTCATTTTGCAACACTGCAAATGATGTAGCTAGTTCTTCTTCCAGAAGATGCATAACAAAATTTGACTATCAAGGGCCAGCATTGTGACACAGTGGGTAAAGCTACTGCCTACAAGGGCAGCACCAGTTCAAGTCCCGGCTGTTCTACTTCTGACTCAATGTCCTGCAAATACACCTGGAAATGTGCTTGGACCCCTACCACCCAGGAGACCCAGATGGAGTTTTTGGCTATAGCCTGGTACAGCTCTGGTTGTCTCTGCCATTTGCAAAGTGAGCCAGCAGGCAGAAGATTCTCTCTCTCTCTCTTCTCTGTTTGTGTCTATGTGTGTGTCTTTACTTCTGCCTTTTGAATTAATCGATCAATTAGATCTTAGAAAAACAGTTGGCTCTCAGTTCAACCAGGATTATCCTGAAATTATGTTTCTCACTTGGGATAAAAATCTCACTTGTTCATCCCTTCTCTCTCAAGAGAGTATTTTTTTCAGCCACAAAGTGGACTCTTGAAGAGAAGGAGAAAATTGTTTCCAAGCTATTTCCTTGGTGAATTGGGGACCAAGGACAGAGTTCATCCCAGGAGTATCACACATTCCCAGGAGCAAAGTAAACAGGGTCTGAAGGTTGAGGTCACATCTTTAGGTAAGGAGAATTCTAGGAATGTGCTTCTATGCTTCTTTTGTTAGGTCTCAACATCTTATTCTAGTATTTTGCAGGTCTTTAAATATCCATGGTTTATTTATGAACTCAGGGTTATTAACTGTGTGAAACTTCATTAAGTCCTTCCCTGGGGATAGTCTCTGCTGAGGTCCTTTTAGATGATCTCTCCCCAAATATCTGTCTAATTTAGATTTAATGGAACAGTTTATTGTATGTTGATAAAATAATAATGAATTAATAAAGCTTTCACTGAGACTTAGGTAACAGATACATAATCTATCGTTGTTAAAGCGCCATGCAAATGTTTTTAATAATCAGCATTTAATATGCAGCAAACCAGACGTAAATTCAGCCTAAGTATACATTTGGAAACTCATTTTAAGCAGCACATGAGTTTCTTGGAGATGAGACAATCTTGAGGTTGGTTGTACAACAGGTCATCTAGTGTCCTTCTGCCTGGCAGGGATCACTGGCACCCCAATTCTGAAGAGTCGGGAAATCTACCATAGATAATGCCTCCTCCTGAGCACCGGGGCTTGTAGATTCTTGCTGCTTCTATCATTCGTCTTACGATACTTGATCCATATGACAAATCAAAGAAGCTTCTAACCAGGTGATTCCATGGCCATGGTTATTTAAAACGTGATGACGATTGCTACCAATACAGAGTGAAGGTAGGATCAGTCGAGTTTCACGCTGTTTGTAACTGTTTTGCCACACCTGCCACTTACTCCTTCTCTATCGCACACTTGCTCTTCAGCTGAAACTTTTTCACCAGAAAAAAACACATCAAATATTTGGCCCATGCATCATGGCAAAATTCTCCTTAAACTCTTTTTGATTTAACTCCTGACCCAGAACATCAAGAACATCAATTCTTCTCACACACAAAAGCCTCGGGTATGCCAAGTCTTCTCCACCAATGACACATCTCAATGCCTTAGGCTCCCACTCTGATAACACCTTTGGGGATTAACTACAAACCCAGAAATGGAGCTGCACTTCCTACCACCTCATCCTCAAGTCACTTAAATGTACTGTCCCTTCATATCTTCCTCTGGAATTTGGGACTAGCAATCCATCCAGAGGTGTCCTGAGAACAAAATGAGTTCATCTGAGGAAAACTTAGCGAGATGAAGATTTGCCATCACTGTGAGCCCTCTCCTAATCCCCTTGTTGCTACTCTAGGGTTTATGTGGAAAGGGACATGCAAGGAGAGAGTCTGGTCCCCCTGCCCTATAAATACAGCCCTCTCAGATCTTCTCATATGTCCCCTAAAGATCCCATCATCTTCTAAACTGCCAGGCCAGGGCCCAAGCCAGGGACAATGACCTTGAGCAAAAAAAAAAAAAAAGGATTTACAACTCAACTGGTAACTCACTACCTTCTGGGTAGTAAGGGGAAGTCTGTTGTTAGAGGCTCTGAAACTCTTGGAACAAATTAAAGAGTCACATTTTATAAGAATTTATAAGAATTCTACATTTATAAAAATTATAGAAATGCCACAAGCTCTGGCTAACCCTCCTGCCCCTAGTACTTTCAGATCTATGCACACACAAGTATAAATGGTTGCACATGAGATATGTTCACAGACTTAAGTCCACAATATACAAACGTACAGAAAGAGATACAAAAACAACACTTATACGCTTAAAGCAAGGCATGAGCATGTGAATATTTGCAGACTGTTGTACGTACACCCACGATGAGAGAGACACAGGTGTCCACTAATACAGCGTCACTCATCCTGTTAGAACTGTCATAAACTGCACAGCCATGAGCTGGAGCACATGTCCAGTACCTTTCAAAAGCAGAAAGCCTCCCAGGCTTCACTCTACATAAATGTTACCACTACATACCTAGCTTTATGGTTGAGCTGCAGGCCAGCACAGGGAAAGGAGGTGGCTCAGAAGAACGTTGTCCTGGTGCCTTTGCTGGAGGAGATTCAGCGATCAGAGACTTGGAAGTCCTGAGACCCCACACAAGTGGATGCTGGGAGCCAATGGCACCAGCTGTTTCTTGGGGCCTTTGATCCAAAACCACTTTTCTTACAAGATAAGGAAAGGAAAATTGAAGGAGTTCCTGGCACATCAAGGACAGATCCAGCCAAAAGTGTAACAAACTGGGAGAAGAGAAGGAAAACCTCCCATGCTATGAGAAATGGCATGAGTCCCACTTAAGACTCAGCCTAAAATAGTCCACGCCTCATATTACCCAGAAGCACAGAGAACCAGCTCAGACTTCCAAAGGGAACCGTGCCCACCTTGACTCCCTAGAAAGACTCAGAAACAATGTCAGCTCCCAGGGATGTCCCAAATTGCCTGCCACCATAACAAGTCATTCACAGAGGCTGCCATTCAAATGCACCCCCTGATGTACTAATAAAAGGTGTCACTGTCAAGAGGACATGTGGGACTGATGAAGTTTGATGGAGGCACCTTGAAATTTTGGGTATTCTTTGGACCTCTCATTCAACTGGGTTCGTAAGAATGAACCAGTTAATAGTCTCCTCCTGCCCAACTCTAGATAGTCTTCAAATAGAAGCTAAATAACCCGTCATGCTGGGCTTGAAGCAAGATTTCCCCAGCAGGAACAGGCCAGTCTGATTGGTCATGATGCCCTCACCAACTATGTGAGTTTATGAATCTCTGGATTGATGAAGGAGGCATAAGCTGTCAGAGCTGGGTTGGATTCAGGAATTCGTAACAGGGATTT
Source organism: Ochotona curzoniae (assembly GCF_017591425.1). Taxonomy (NCBI): domain Eukaryota; kingdom Metazoa; phylum Chordata; class Mammalia; order Lagomorpha; family Ochotonidae; genus Ochotona; species Ochotona curzoniae. Next base: position 27,133,178 of record NW_024465926.1, on the reverse strand, counting down.
GTTGTTTGAGATGCAGTTCCTAGTGTCTAAAATGGAACGATAAGGCTGTGGGATCAGGTAATGAGTTGGTCCCTCCAAGTCTTCCCGTGTCCTACAAGGTCCTCAACACCAGTCCCTGCCTAGCCTACCATCTCCCTTCCACACATACCCCACACTACAGCTCAGAAGGACTTGGAATCTTGGAAAGTACTAGGAGCTTCCTGTATCCATGGCTCTGCTTTTGTTACTATCTGGGAAACAACTGAGGCACTCAAATTCTCTATTTTTTACCTGCCAACATGAGAGTAGGAATATCTGTCAAGTCTGAAGATAAAGAAGCCCTTCTCTGGGACCCGCTCTTCCAAGTTTCACGGAGGACCATGAAGACCATGTGTGAACCTCAGTTTTCTTCTCAATTTCTCCAATGGGCAACTTAAGCATTTATTTGTCTTGTTTGGGTTTATGTTAGCAATAGCAACATGGAGCCTGGTGTGTGATATATACTCAGGAAGCCTGGGATGCAGCTAACTAATAAGAACCACATGAACAGTCTCTAACAGGCGGACAGCATCTTGGTCATGAACACGGGTGCTAGGACCAGATGACATAGGTGAGTGTCCTAGTTCTGCCATCCATTAATGGTTGGGTTTGGTTGAAGCTCCTATCCTCACTGTACCTTAGCTGTTATCTATAAAGTTAGAATAATAATAGGACTTGTATGTGACATAAGTGAGCTAATGTGGGTAAAATGTTTGAATAGAGGCCAGTTCTTGGTAGGCACGCAAATGCATGCTATTATTATATCTCGTGAGTTTCAATCTGTTTCCATCTGGACTTTATCCATGTTTCTGTTGGTTTTTCTGCTAAGTCAATACTATCAGAGAAGCCAGAAATGACTCGACTTGCCCTTTGGGTCTATAACAGTCCTTCCTCCAACTCTCAAACACTCCCTCCTTAGACTGAGTGGACTTTATTTACAAGGGCCTAGTTAATCAAGTCCATCTGTAATGTAAATGTGCTTCTCATTATGCTAATGTAAGCACTAGACATGCAAATCCATAAGCATTTGCATGCCTAATGCAACAGTTCTTGTCCATCCTGCACTGTTGCTATTTCCTATCTAGTTTTTATGACTTATGGATTTCCAACCCTTTAAATTTATATCAGCGCCATGACATATCTGCAAGCAGCGACAGTTTTACGAGCACTAAAAAAGCTGCAACACAACACCACTAAATACTAATGACATAAATGGTAGCTGTAATGGCCCCTATTTTTATTACAATACCAAACCTCAATATATCGCAATTACCTCTGCACTCAAGCCAGGCCTAGCGACACTGTACAGGAGCTATCCCAGAGGGAGTGGAGGGACCAGTGGGTGATTTCCAGGTTGCTCCCCGCACAGCCCTGAGGAGCTGAGATCAGCAAGTTTCGCAAGAATTTCCTCTGAGAGTCCACAGGGATTATAAATGCAGCCTCCCTCAGGCACAGATGTGCCTGACCGCTGGTTGAAGTGGGTCTCCCAAGCTGTTAGTATCATAGGTGTTAGGCACCGCTCCCCACCATCTGGTATTGGGACTACTTGACCTTAGGTGGTCAACTCAACCAAAGCCCTCGCCTGCTGTGTGATCCTGGGTGAATCCCAATCCTCTCTGTACCTCTTATCCTCCACTGGGAAGGACAGTGGCGCTTTCAGCTCTATCATTCCGGATCTGACTCCTTGGGAAATTTCAAGCCTAAGACGTAGTCATTAATTTTCTCTAGAATGAAAATATATCCGCCAGGACACTTTTATGCCTGGTTTTATAAGTTCTGATTCTGTGCCTTACAATAATAACACCTGGAATTCATTTTATGGCATTTCCCATCTAAAACACTCTTCTGTCTATTAAGGCATTCATTCTCGGCGTCTCTGGAGGGTCGTTTTGGTGTAGCCCTAGGGAAACTGAGGCCTGTCCAAGGTTATATAACACATCAAAGTCAACATCAGTATCAAAACCAAGGTTTGGGAGCCAGCATTGATACAGTAGGTTCAGCTGCCATCTTGACACCAGCATCCTTATATGGGCATCATTTTGAGCCCTAGATACTGCACTAACAAATTAGTTCCCTGCTAATACACCTGGAAAAACAGCAGAAGATGTCTTGGGCCCTTGCACCCATGTGAAAGACCAAGAAAGAGTTTCAGGCTCCTGGCTTCAGCTTGGCCCAGCGCCAACCATTGACGCCATCTGGGGAGTACATCAGTGGGAGGGAAGGTCTCTGCCTCTGTGTTTCTCCAACTCTTTGTGTAACTCTGCCTTTCAACTAAATCAGTCTTTAAAAAATGAGAGAGCCCAGGAATTCATTGCTGGTCTTTTATACAATGAAACAGATATCCTGTAGCCACCCCTTCCAGAATCTGCTAATAAGAATGGCGCCTTCAGGCCTGGTGTGGTAGCCTGGTACCTAAAGTCCTCAGCTTGAATGCGCTGGGATCCCATATGGGCGCTGGTTCGAGTCCCAGCTGCCCTGCTCGCCATACAGCTCCCTGCTTGTAGCCTGGGAAAGCAGTAGAGGATGGCTCAAGGCCTTGGGACCCTCCTGCCTGCTTGGGAGACCCAGAGGAGGCTCCAGGCTCCTGGCTTTGAGTCGGCCTCGGCTCCAGCCATTGCGGCCACTTGGGGAGTTTATCAGCAGACAGAAAGTCTTCCTCTCTGTCTCTCCTCCTCTCTGAATATCTAACTTTGCAATAAAAATAAATAAATGAAAGGGGAAAAAATGGCACTTTCTAGGTGTAATGAGTAACACAACTAAAAAGATCATCCCAGCCCATTCCAATGTCTCACACTCCACCACTGGGGCTGTGTTCATTTGTTTCCTGCACTGTACCCCTGGGAGAGGCAGTTCTTTACATAGTTACCCATCAGCAATGCCTCAGCGTGCACTGAGCTGGATGGGATATTAACTAGACCTAAGACAGCATGAGCAGAATGGGCTTGAAGCGGGCAAGAGAATTCATGAGAACACACTCTCACTGGCCTCTGGAAGGATTCTCTCTCTCTTTCTGTATCTCTCTCTCTCTCTCCTCCACTGAGCTTTGTCTCTCTGCCTCTCAAATAAATCAATCAATAATGCAGAACACCACAGGAATGTGTTACACCTGTTTTATGAGCTTTCATGTCCCATTCTCCCCAGAGGTAAGCGCAGCTTACAGCTGGGAGATATTCCTTCTAATCATATTTTTGTACTTTTATGATATTAATATGTCACAAGACATTTATATCTGTCCTATACAGCCTCAGATTATATTTTAATCTTCCGTAAATATTGGCATTGTAATCTTCATTCTGAAACATGATCTTAGCATTCAACTTTATGTTTTTTTTAGATTTATCTGTGTTGATACTTTTACAAGGCCACTTCAAGAAGTTCAGAGGAAAATGGACTTGAATATTTATTCTGGATTATTGAGTACACTTATACATTTTGAAATTCATTTTTTTATAATAAACATTTTCTGTGAATTTTTTTGAAAGCCTTTTATACCTCTAGTTCATTTATGTAGCCAGGGCCTGGCAAGCATCTTCTGTGAAGGATCCAATAGTAAATATTTTTGGCTTTGGGACTGCGTGCTTTCTCTCCCCATTACTCAGCTCTGCTGTATGAAAGTTGCCATGGACAATACATTAATAAGTAAGTATGACTGCATTCCAATAAAATTTTACTTCAGAATGCTGAAATTTGATTTTCATATAATTTCCTTCTACATGACAAGTTATTCATTTTATAACTTGTCCAACCACTTATAAAAACAGGCGAGTATTTTTGACACGCATGGGTGCCTGTAGTCAGGCTATGTGCTGCCCTGGGGGAGGGGTGCGCACAGTGGGCCTTCAAGATCCCCTGGTTGGAGGCTTTTCAAACTCCCAACCCGGAGCAGGTATGTATAACTGAGCACACTGGATCCCTTGGGGGAGGAAAGCTCGACAGTCCTTCAGGACCACCCCATCCTGGAGGTTCAGTTTTCTGATTGACCTACACAGGTGTCTGTAGCCAGGAAGCCCTGGTGCTAAAGGTGCTGGGAGAAGCCCCTTGGGTCACCTGGGGGCACACCTTCACAGTTAGAGGTTCCTGATGTACAAGGGGATGATGGGATCACACAGGTGGCAGTGGGCGATGACCTGTGGTTTTTATGCCCAGTTGAGAATTACAGCTGAGGCACTTCCATTGATAAGTTCATAAGTGTATGTACATAGGGGGCCAACAAGAAAGTGGTTTGGAGGGGAGAACAAAGGTGAGAAAAGTGGGTCTGATAGCAGAATCTGTGAGGGCAGTGTGTGCTTACTCCTGTGGAACTGCAATCTCTGCTGGCTCGCCTAAGAGCTGCGGATGGGGTCAGGTCTTGCTGGAGAGCCAAGGTGCCACCTCAGCTGGGTTGGGGTTCCCACTGGTGAGAACCAGAGTAGGATTGGGGGCAGCAAGTGTGGCTGTACACAGCTTCAAATTGCACCAGTGCAATTGTACACTGGGACGGTGGAGCGACAGATTGGGCTTGACTCCAGCCTCCACTGGTACTCTTGAGAGCCAGTTTGGGTGTAGAACAGGCCAGGCTAGGTCTTGATTCTGGCTGAACTTAATGAAAACTGTGTCTGGACGTGGACCAGATAATCCTGGACTGCAACAACCAACAGGACAGGAGGTAGACAAAGTCAACCTGGGCCAGCGACCCACTGGTGTGCGTGAGAACCGCCCCTGGGAGGAGACTCAATGGAAGAGCTTGGGAAACTCCCTCACTGGGACGCAGCCCCTATAGGTGAGTGCAAGAAGCAAGGCAAGGAGCAGCCCAGACCACGCCAGGTTACAATACCCGCTGGCATACATGTGGGTCAGGTCTGGGGACAGACCAGTCTGGGTAAGCATCTAACACCACTGGCAGATCTGAGAACCAGGGAAGGGGTAGGAGGAGCCAGATCGGGCCACAACACCAGCCACTTCACATTAGAACTGGGTCAGCAATTAGGCTGGGCTGGGATAGGCTGCAGCACCCACCAACAGGAGCTGGAACCGTGGGCAGACTAGACTAGGCCAGGTGGTGCAATAAGACTGTGGAAGCTGAGGTGAGGTGAGTCATGCCTACCTGGGCCCAGCAAGGGCCAGGCACATGAGACCCAGGGATGGGGTATCTGACAGGGCTTGGGTAGCTTGGCTCAGATCATGGGGCTCGCTTGTGTGGTGGGGGAGGGATTTCTTAGCCCCTGGAGACAGGGGAGCCAGTGGAATGTGGGTAGATTGTCCCAGATACTGGGGCCTGCCTTCTAGGTGTGTGTTTGTTTTGTGAATCCTGTGGGTGGGGGATCTGGAGGAGCTTGGATCACCTGGCCCAGGTCCCAGGGCCCACCTACTAGGTGGATATCAGGTTCATGAGCCCCAGGGGTGGGGGATCCAGCAATGCTTAGGGCATCTGGCCCAGGTACTAGGACTCACCTGCAAGAACATGCCCTATTCAATGAAAAAGGAGGAGCGTGGATGCAGGCCCTGTTGTAAAAGGAATATATGGCAACACATTTGGTGCTGTAGCAAAAGAACAGAACTAATTGGACAACTAGCACAAACAAATGCTGACAGCAAAAAATTCTCAGTTAATGGAACCTATGGACATTGGAAGGGTGACATCATCCTCAGATCTGTGAAATCGACAGCATTTCAGAACTATCAAGCCACTTGCACAGAACCACGCCATGGAATATGTACATTGAGACTCTGGGTTGATGTGAGGTGGAGGTTCCCCATTCCTGGGTACTAGGATGCGTGGAAAGTCGTGAATGGTTTCCCCCTTTGTTTCACCCCTTCCCCCAGGAAAAAGAAGAAATAGCAAATTTGGAAACAATGGATTCACCCAATTTTCCTAAACTTTAATCCTTCCCACTCTGATTAACCATGTGACTATTATTTTTAAAATTAAAAAAAAAAACAGGTGATAAGTTAGATTTGATTGGCTGAAATTTGTTAGCCCCTGGGTTAAAGGAATTCCAAGGAGACTGTGGCATGGTGGCATCCCATATGGGCACCAATTCTAGTCCTGGCTACTCCACTCTTATCCAGCTCCTTGCTAATGTACCTGGAAAAGTAGTGTAAGACCACACAAATATTTGGGTCCTTCACACATATGGGAGACCCAAAAGCAGCTCCTGGCTCCTAGCTTCACTTCAGACTCAGCTCTGGCCGCTGAGTGGTGGATGAAAGACTCCCATTCTCCCTCTCTTTCTCTGTTACTTTGCCTTTCCGATACATAAATAGCTGAAAAAGTTTTTCAGAATCACAACTGGCAACTTGCAGATAATTTTGAAAATATATATTTATTAGTTATGAAGGAGAAAGAGAGAGAGAATCTTCCATCTGCTGGTTCACTCCCCAAGTGCTCACATACTCAGAACTGAGTCAAGCTGAAGCCAGGAGCCAGAAACTCCATCTGGGTTTTCTATGTGGTTGGCAAAAACCCAAGTGCTTGAGCCATCGTCTGCTGCCCTCAAGCACATTAGTAGGAAGCTGAATAGAAAGCAGAGGCGCGACTCAGTCCCAGGCACTCTGATACAAGATATGGCTATTGCAGCTCAAACTAGAACTGGTGCCCGTATGGGATGCCACTATTCTACCACACTAGTCCCCTTGAACTTCATTTAAGCCAGGGTTAACAAACTTAGACCAGTCAAGTTCAACTCATGTACCAGTGGCGAAAATATTTAAATGTTACTTGGGTATTAGTTTTGTATTACTATAACAAGAGATTTGTAGCAGGCTCATTATGAAAAAAAAAAAAGAGGTTTAATTTGCTCATAGTTATGGAGGTTTAAAGCTCAAGGCTGGGGAAGATATGGTGAAAACAACCATATCTGAGTGCCTGAGTTCAAGTTTTGGTTCCAATTGCAATTCTATCTTCCTGCTCCTTCTTGCTCATGTACAGCCTGAGATGCTACAGATGGTAGCTCAAGTAGTTGAACTCCTGCCTCAAATGTTGTAAACCAAGACTGAGTTCTTAGCTCCCAACGTTGGTCTATTCAACCCCAATTTGGCATTTAAGAACTGAATCAATGGATGGGAACCTCTCTCTCACACATACACAGAGAGAGAGATTTAAAAGTCCAATATTGAATGACCTCATTGGCTTAGCCCCTGGTGAAGACCTAATGGCGAATAATGCCATACCAGCAGGAATACATAGCTGAAGACAGAGTGGAAAAGAAAACCGCATTTCAGAACAGGAGGCCAGTGAGCCTGGGACTCCATAAGCATTTCCAAGGACAGCATCTCCAGCTGCTGCAGAACTTCCTATGAAGCCCCACCCTTACATGTTCCATCACCTTTCATAATGTCACTCTAGCAACCAAGCAAGCATACATACCTTTGCTCAGTACCTAACCTGAGTGAGCCAGGAGTCCCCACTGCCCTACTGCTGCATCTGTTCCAAGAGCCTTGGCCAGCCTGAGCATGCAGGTGGCTGTCATTGGTTCCCTCAGCTAAAGCTGAAGGTAGGCTTGACCCTACACTAAAGAATGCTGTGTCTATAGAAGCTGAGATACAAAATGGCAGAGAAAGTCACACTCATTGTCAAGAAAGTAAGTTAGACATCACAGAATCCCATGCAGGATTTTCGGATGAGAAAAAGGTAGTTGGAGGGTAAAAAGAACCTCAGCCATAAGGTGTATACCCCAGTACTACACAGAGGGGACCAACCACCACCAGGGTAGGCATACATCTTCAGTGGGACTAGAATTGTAATTCCCTTTACAAATCTCAAATTCTCCAACTCCAAGATCATTTCCCTAGACGAAGTGTTGCTCTCCAGTCTTGCAGTTTATTAACTGCAAATTTCTGTTTCAATCAGTGAGAACTTTACTGGTTGACAGCACAAATAAACCCAGACCACAAATAAAAAGCAAATTCCTGTACCAAAAGGGGCCTGTATGTGTAACATGTTGAAACACAAGGTTTTTCAAGTACAGCCGGAAGCAAAAGCTTAAACAACGTCAATAGAACATGGCTTTCCTCTCACTGCACAAGTTATTCTCTTCCATTGCCATGTGATTGCCATGATACAGTGTGACCTCATAAAGCCAGAACACATCCTCTTGGCTTCAGTGGAATCATGGGAACCTCCCCGAACCAATCACTGACTGTCTCAAGGTTCTGACTGGCCAAACCAGAGCCACCAGCTAGGAGGCAAAAAGAACTGGTACTCCAGCACATACATGGCTGCTGGGAGGGAGGCTGCTCTATCTCTAATGGAAAATCAAGAGGTGGTAGAAAAGAGAGAGTTAACGGATGGTTGGGTGGAGAAAACACAACCCAAATCAAGTCTCACATGACTTCCTCTTGCAGTTGAATTCCTGAGTGATACCTCCCTGATAGAGAAAAAGACAGGGGCCTTTCTTAAGGAAGGCCCTATGGACGGGAGCTCTGAGTCGCTCCCTGAGGTAAGGACACTAAGAAGAAAGGACAGGCCTGGGTTCCCACAGACCTGAAGGAGACTGCCTAGGCTCTCAGTCCTATTGCTTTGAAAGCCTCAATGGTTATCTGATCACTGCCACAAGGGCAACCGGGAGCCACCTGGACAGGTCATGCTTGTCCATCAGAAGCCAGCTTGGAAGTCCCCTCCTGGATTCCAGGTTTCAGTTCTGACACAGGAGGAGCTCAGAAACTGCTCCCAGGCCTGCAGAAAGATGAACAGATGGAAAATCAATCACCTTGCTTGGTCCCCTTATGGAATTGAGGAGGCAGGACAAATTGATGTTGTAAAATCTGCCAAGTCAGAGAAACAGCCAGGATCAACTTCCTTGGAACAGAAACGCAGGTGTCTCGACCAGTAGGACATGTAAATGGAAAGTTTGATGAACTTCTAGAGGTTGAGTAAGATTTGATGGGCCATAATCTCAGACACAGCCTAATACTTTCAGGGAGTTTACCTCCAGGAACCATGTCAGGTTTTCACTGTGAAGAGCCAAGAAAAATTTCCTTATATTTCTGGCAAAGATGGAGAAAATGAATCATTTTGAAATATGCCTAGGAAATTTATAATACAGGCCTACTCTTCAGCAAAAAAAAAAAAAAAAAAAAAAACAGAGCTTTATGATAGGTAAGGAGAAGGGCAATTCCCCCAACTGCAGCCCATCTGGCCTCTGTCTCACATGAAGTGGGAGCAGGAAGGAAAACAGGTAAGAAACACTGTTGAGGTTCACAGCCCAGTAAAGCAGAGCCACTGAAATGCTGAGATCTAATCAAGAAGTTACAGAATGTCTTCCCTCCCCCACATGCCTCCATCACAATGGCAGGCCCCAGTGTAACAATGGAAGATTCTAGCCGAAAGATATAGCTCAGTCTGTTTAAGAAGAAATTTCTAAGAAAACCTAAAGACCACAGGAGAAAAAAAAAAAAAAGCACTAGGGGAATTTGAACATTCTAGTGCCTAACACTACAGGGCACATTAAATATGGCCAAATTAGTATAAAACATGATGCTAAAGACCTACTCCTTCCTATTACCAAATACACCGTGTCATGCTTTCAACATAGGACTGAAAGGCATGTTAAAATTCATGACCTTATGCCTAGAAAACCCTAATAAATTCAGTAATTTACAGAATACAAAATCAGCATACAAAGATCATTGGTGCCTCTTCACACATGGTGAACCATCTGAAAAAGAAGTGAAAACAATCTCATGCAATTGCACCAAAAACATTGAGATAATTAGAATGGAATTAACCTAGGAGGTGAAATATCTGTGTATTGAAAATCATCAGACATTGATGAAGAAAACTGAAAGACAACAAATAAATGGATTAGAAGAATTAATATTAAAATGTTCACATCAAGAGTGAGCATTGTGGAACAGCAGGTTTAGCTACCAAATGGGACATCTACGCCAAAGACTGCCAGTTCAAGTCTTATCTACACCACTTTTGATTCAGCTCCCTGCTAATGCACCAAATGCATTAGCAATGAAAGCAAGCAAGGAACAAATGGATGACATCAAACTGCACAGCAAAGGAATTGATGAACAAAAATCAAGAGACAATCCACAGGATGGAAGAAAATATTTGCAGATCATGTAAGCAGTGACATATACAAAATAACTCAATTGCAAGAAAATGTAACACCAGTGAAAAGGGTGAAGGAACATGTCAGATATTTCCCCCCAGAAAAAGACATGCAAATGGTCAATGGGCATATTTTAAAATTAAAAAAAAAAAATCTCACTAGCGGGAATCATTAGGGAAGTACCAATTAAAACCAAATGATGGTGGAGACTCCTCAAAAAACTAACAATAGAGCTAACTCAGTAATTCCAGGGCCAGCAAGGTGGCTCAGCAAGCTAATCTTACAGCTATGGCATCCCATATGGGCACCAGTTCTAGTTTTGCTGCTACACTTCTGATCCTTGCTCACAGACTGGAAAATCAGAGAGGGATGGCCTAAGCTTTTGTGTCCATGCACGCACATGGGAGACCCATAGGAAGCTTCTGGCTCCTGGCTTTGGAATCAACACAGTTCCAGCTGTGGTGGCCATTTGGAAAGTGAAACAGCAGATGAAAGATTCTTTCTCTGTGTGTCTCCTTCTTTCTGTCAATCTGCCTTTGAAAACAAATAAATCTTAAAAAGCAGAGAGACCCCATAATTTCACTTTTGGATACGTGTCCAAAGGAACAAATCAGTGTCTCAAAGATCAACCCATATTTTCATACTCCTTGCAGCACTAGTCACAATTTCTAAGATATGGAAAGGACAAATGGATGAGTAAAGACATGTGTGCAGAGTGGAATACCATTCAGTCATTAACAAGAAAAATCCTGTCATTTGGATAACATGAAAAATCTAGAGACATTCTGCTAAATTAAGTAAGTCAGCCACAGAGAGGTAAGTACTGTAGGACTCACATGTAGAACCTTCAGGAGCTGAACGTAAGCAGAGAATGCAATCATCCTTACCAGGTGCTTTATAAAAGCCAAGAGATAACGGTCCACGGGAACAAAAACTCAGTGAAGCAAGATGGAGAGATGTGGAGAGCTAACGCATATGCAAGTTATAGCAGCACATCGTGAAACTGAAATGTGTTAAGAGAACAAAGTAGACTTTAAATAGCTCACCACACAAAAAAGGACAATTAGGTATGGTGATAAGTGTGTCAGCCTGATTGAAGTGTAAAAAAAGCAGCATGTGAACACCTTAAATCTATACAACATGTATTAGTCAATTATACCTCAATAAACTGAGAGAATAATTATTTTAAGAGTAAATGAGGGGTCAGTGATGTGGCATAGTTTGTCATCTACAGTGCCAGCATCCCACATGGGCACTGGTTCAGACCCAGCCGTTCCACTTCCTCTCCAGCTCCCTGGTGAAGTGCATGGGAAAAGAGCAGGAAATGGCCCAAGTGCTTGAGCTCCTGTGCCGATTTGGGAGAACAGAAGAATCTCCTGGCTCCTGGCTCCTGGCTTCAGCCTGACCCAGTTGTGGCTATTGTGGCCATTTCAGGGAGTGAACCAACAAATGAAAGATTTTCTCTCTTTCTCTCCCTTTTTCTCTATGTGTGTGTGTGTCTCTCTGTGTGTAGCTCTGACTTTTCGCATAAATGAGTGAATCTTTAACAAAAAAAAAAAAAACAAGTAAATGAGTTCCAAAAAAAGCTGGAGTAGTGATGTTAATTTCAGATATGCACATTTCAAAATAACAATTATTAGATATAAAGAGGGGCATTACATAATCACAAGAAGGTCAGTTTCTTCAACATGACATAATAATCTCTAACAGTTGTATACCCAGCAGAGTATCAAAGTATCTGAGATCCAAAAAATAATAGAATTGTGGGTGGAAATAGACAAGTACACTCCTATAAACTGGAAACCTTATAACATCCTCCTTTTGTAATTGATAGGTCAATTGGAAGAAATTCAGTTAGGTTACAGTAGACCTAAACAACACTATTAATCAATTTGATACAATTGACATTTCTAGAATACTGCATCCAACAGCAGCAGAAGACACAATCTGCTCAAACTCACATGCAACACTCAACAAGACAGACTATGTTTTGATTCATAAAATTTTTAAGATAAAGTTAAACAAAATAAAATCCTTGACCACAACAGAAGTAAGCTGGAAATCAATAACAAAAAGATAGCTGGAAAGTCCCAAAATACTTAGAGATTTAACAACACGCTCCTCAATAACACATGAAAGAAGAAGTTTCAGAAAAAATTTAAAATATGTTGAACTAAATAAAAATAAAATACAAAAATGTAAGGGATATAACAAAAGTACTAGCTAAAGGGATATTTATAACATTAAATACACAGAAGTTAGACCAGAAGAGAGAACTAAAATCAATCATCTACAGTTTCCAAAAGTGGAAACTGCAGAAAGAAAAGCAATTTAATCATAGAGCTAGAAGAAGAAAACTAGCAAAAAATTATTACAGAAATAAATGAAACTGAAGATAGTAAAACAGTAGAGGAAATTAGCAAAACCGAAAGCTGGTTGTTTTAAGAGATGGATAAAATCAGTGAGCCTCTTGTCAGGCTTACTTAAAAAAAAAAAGACACTAAGTACTAGCATCACCAATACAAATACATTGTTGCCACTGATTCTACAGAACTCAAAGGGATCATAAAAAGCAAGTATAGAGGCCAGTACTGGGACACAGTAGGCTAAGCCTCAGCTGGAGATGCCAGCATTCAATATGGGCACCAGCTCATGTCCCTGCTACTCCACTTCCAGTCCAGCTCCCTGTCTATGGCCTGGGAACACAGGAAAAATGGCCCAAGTGGTTGGGTCCCTGCACCTCCATGGAAGACCCCAAACAAGCTCCTGGGTACCAGCTTTGAAAGAGGCCAGCTTTGGCTGTTGTGGCCATTTGGTGAGTAAGCCAGCAAATGAAGTATCTCAGTCTCTCCTCTGTAATTCTGCCTTCAAACAAGAGCATAAAATCTTAAAAAAAAAAAAAAAAAGAATAACCACAAATTTGTAACATAGATGAAACACTTACTTGAAAGATACAAGCTACCAAAATCCACACGAGGAGAAATCACTGAGCTCTACACCTCCTGACGCAGAGGCAGTACCAGGTCCAAATGATTTTACTGATTAACTCTGCCAAAAAAAATCAAAGGGAAAGGCAATGATAACAGTTCACCACCACCACTTCTTAAAATAAAAGCAGAGGAATCACTTCCTAACTCTTGAAAGGGACCAATATTACTTTTATACCAGACTAGAAAAAGACATGACAAGGAAAACAATAGTTCTTACAAGCATAGGTGAAAAAATCCTCAGCGAGATACTAGCAAATAGAATCTAACAATGTGTAAAAGTAACTACACACCACAACCAAGTGGGATTTATTCCAGTATTCAAGGCTGGTTTGATATTCAACATCATTGAGAGTAATTCACCACATCGACAGCCTAGAAGAAACAAAAGAAAAATCACATGGACACCAGTTCTAATTCCGGCTGCTCCACTTCCCATCCAGCTCCCTACTTGTAGCCTAGGAAAGCAGTTGAGCATGGCCCAAAGCCTTGGAACCCTACACCCATGTGGGAGAACCCAGGAGGGAGGTTCCTGGCTCCTGGCTTCAGATTGGTGCATCACCGGCCGTTGCGCTCACTTGGGGAGTGAATCATCGGATGGAAGATCTTCCTCTCTGTCTCTCCTCCTCTATGTATCTCTGACTTTCCAATAAAAATAAATAAATCTTTTTTAAAAAGAATTTAAAACTATTGAAAATAAATTAATAAAAATGGGAGGGGGGCCAATGGCTTTCCTTTATAACAACAATGATCAACTGAAAGTAAAAACCATTTCCTAAAAAGCAACACCACTTACAATAACAGCAAAGAACAATCTGTAGGCAGAGAATGACAAAACTGTGGTGGAAGAAACACATCCATATGCAAAAAAAGGTCAACCAAGACACAGACCTTAAGTAGTTCCCAAAAATTAAATGGATCAAAAACCTAACTGCAAAACATAATGGCATAAAAATAAATCTAGAAGAAAGCCTAGGTGACTGTGGGTTTCACCAAAAAAATCCTGCAAGAAAAAATTATCCAAGAAGGAAAATCTGCTTAGTTGGATTTTATTAAAATTTAAAATTTCTGTTCAGCAAAGGAAATTTCTTAAGAAATAAGAAGAGTAACAGGTTGGGAAGAAATATTTCAAAGTACCTGACAAAGACCTGTTATCAAAACATAAACACAACATCAAAAATTCCACAGGACAGCAACAAAAAGCCCAAATTTTAAATAAGCAAATGATCTGGATGTTATCTTTCTCTTAAAAAAAAAAAAAACCCTACATAAATGGTCAATAAGCTTATTTAAAAAGTGCCCAACATCTCCTATCATTAGCAAATCGCAAATTATGGCAAGGAGATACTGTCATGCAACTATTAGACCAAAACCCAAAGAGCATACAACAGCAACACTGCTGGAGATGCAGTGCCATTGGACCTTTCACCGGAGGCTGAGACTGCGCCATGATACAGCTACTTTAGGAGATGGCCTTGGAAGGAAGCTTCTTTTAAGGCTCAACATAATCTCATCACATGATCCTTCAATTCTGCTCCAGGGTACTTACCCAACTAAGCAGGTAAGTCCACCAAAAAACAAAATAATTTTTTAAGCCAAAGAAAATACTTGCAAGCATATGTTTATAGCAGCTTTATAGTTGTCCCAAACAGGAAGCAACTACCACAGCCTTCAGTAGCCAAATGGGCACATCCATGCAAAGGATGCCAATAAAATTAAAGAGCTATCAAGCATGGAAGGACATGGAGGAGATTTAAGCGTCTATTGCTCATGAAAGAAGCCAGTCAGAGAAGGCTGTATGCCGTAAAAATCCAACTGAATGACACTCTCAAAAAGCAAAGACATTGACAAGTGAAATAACAGCAGGTGCCAGGGGCTGAAGGCAGCAAGGAGAAGGATTCATACATGAGGCATGGGAGATGTTCTGGGCAAAGAAACGATTTGTTATGTTACGGCCATCCTGGATACATGACATTATGCACATATTAAAATTCACAGAAATCAATATACAAAGGATGAACCTGAATGTACTCAGATTTCAAAACTGGGAGGTTGGGGATTCCAGGAAGGAATGCAGATTATGACAGAAGAATCTTAAATGTGTTATAAGTGTGTGAAATGAACCATCTCAGTGAAGGAGGTGGGGAGAAATAAATGGAGTCTCAAGGGAGTGAAGGAATTTCATGTAGCACTGAACTACAACTGATAGAGCTCTTACATTAATGCAGATCAGAAAATCTGGAAATGCAATACACATGTATGTCTATATATGTATATGTGCAAGTGTATATATGTATGGAATGTATACACACATATTCATATAAAAACAATGCACTGGATGTAAATAATTAGGTAAATGCACAGTGGAGGGTGAGAATCAGACTTTTCACTGTGAAGGGTGAAATGTACAGAAAAGCAAGGGGTAGAAACTAGAACGATCCGTGTAATAATGGACCTAGAGATGGAGAGATACCATGTGAGCTCATTTTTAGCTGAACAGAGATAGGTATATCTAAAAATGCTGACTTGTGTACATATGTGGGTTAGCATGCACGTATATATTCACATATATATTTTCCTGCTTTGTCAGCTAAGAGGTCCTACAAACAATGACATTCCATGTCAGTCGAACATGTCCAGTACCCACATGTTGGTCTGGCACCACTCTACAGTAAAAAAAAACCAGGACTCTCTGAGAAATGCTTGATTCCAAATCTGGAGCAAGAAAGGCTCCAGATGAGCATGGAACTCAGCTTGAAGCTTCCAAAAAAAAAAAAAATGAAGTTTAGAAAACAGACAACTCTACATTCAAGAATATAGGTGACAACACAGCTCCAACTAGAAGAGCTCCTAGCACCCAAAGGTGGATTTATTTGCACGGCAAAATAAAACATCGTTGCATTTTAATTCAGTGTATAAAATAAATATCCCCAAGTCCAGACAGAGCTAAATAAATGCTTGAATAAATAAACAAGTAGGGAGAAAGGGATGTCTCCCCCCCGTAAAACACTTCCAAATAACTCATGCCCTCGGCTCCCACAAGAGGCAGGAGAACACCTCACTCCTTCACTGTGGGCTGCAGTAGTGACTTTCTGTATGGAAAGAAAGGAGGTGCAGGTGAGCCACACCAAGGAGCATTCTGGTGAACTACAAGGGCTGAGGTTGGTGTCAACAGTGCCAAGGTCAGATGGACGCACCTTGGGCATGATGTAACAATGATAGGTCTTCATTTGCAGGGTCTTAACTCCAATGTAATCGTGAAGAAAGTAGTACACAAATTCCCACAGGAGGGACATCATGCAGAATTCCTGACCACTCCCCACTAAGCTACCAAGGTCATCAAAAACAAGGGATGTTCTGAGAAGGTGGCACAGTCCGGAGGAGCGCACGAGATAGGAGGACTGAATGCGTGGTGATGGCTTCCATGAGATCCTGGAACAGATCGAAGGACATTAAGTAAAAACTAAAACAATCCAAGTGAAACGCTTTCCCGTATGTAGCCACCGCACACGGAGACAGGATCATTAATGGGGACAGATGTGCCACATTAACATCAGATGTTAACAGGAGAGGAAACCAAGGGGAGGGGTGCATGGAAACTCTGCCCCAGCTTCTCAACTTTTCTGTTAATCTGAGACCATTGCGTAAAAACAGCCTAATGACAACAGAGTCACCTCCTTCCCAAAACACCCCCACCTCTACCAAGATCCCATGGGACTTGTCACCTCCGAGTGTGTGTGTGTGGGTGTGTGGGTGTGTGTGTCTCATGGGTTCTCCAGGTTTCCCCATAGTGCTCACATCTGCAACATTGGAGAAAAGGGAGAATGGCTTCTCCCCAGATCCATGCAGCCAGCACTGTTTTTGCATGCAGATGTTCTGGCCCGCTCTGAAATGACAGGATCCGTCATCTGTTACTAACTGGAAACACTGCTGCCACGGCCTCTTCAGAGGCCAAGGCAATACCTTTGCTTCAGAAAACAGTTAAGCCCTGCCACTCTCCCCTAGCTGTCCTCCCCTTCCTGTCCCTGCTTCCAGGGCCCTCCTAGCTGTGGCGGGACCAGGTAGCCCAGTCTGTCCCCACCCGAAGCAGTTAAGCGATACTGCTTTTAAAGCCCTTGGCTTCTCTGTCTGGAGCAGAAGGTGGCTGGGGCTCCAGGACTCTGCTCAGGATAAACGCTCGGTCTTGCATTCTTCCCTCTCTCCTCAGCTTTTATGCCATCGCCAATATCGTCCTCCCACTGGTGCTGTCAGGGGAAGCTGACCTCGTAACTCTTCCAGGGAAGGCATTGGAAAGAAAGAAATTAAGTTCAATCAAAGTGTCAGGCTTGAATTGCTTGTGTGTTGTGGTGGAGGTGGGAAGAACTTAATAAGATTACCGGTGGTGCCTCCGATTCCTTCCCTCCCTCACCATTCACCCCTTCCCATCCCAGTGTAGCCCTTTCTGGCTCCTAACCTTTACTGGGAGACAAGAGGAGCTAATCAAATGAACAAGACCCAGAACAAAGTAAGACTGCACTCCCAAAAGGCAGGCAGATCTGTCCCAAGGGGACGGATGAGAGAACAGGGACACACACACAGTTGTTTGGTCTTTGTAACCTACAGCAGCAGCTCAGAGCTTCCTCTGGGTTTTCCTGATGTGTCCCCACAGCCAGTTCATTTCTGCTCAGGGCTGCTTGACCTCAGGGCCAGGTTGTCTCCTGCAGCTAAGACTTGTGTGTCTCCGAACTTGGAGTTCCAACTCAAGTGATAGCTCAACCTGCCCCTCACTAATCCCACAATCCCTTCTGCCCTAAGGTTTGCTTCTCCTCTCTGGGTGCATCAATACCAGCATCCTCCAGCATCACCAGAAACAGGGGAGTAACCCAAGCACCACCTCTCAACACGCCTCCTCTCCCCATGCATGTTCTAACCCATCACTAAATCCTAAGATTTCATTCTCAGATGTCTCTCAGTTTCATCTCCCATTCCCCAGCCTCCCTGACATTACAAAACCCATCTACCTTTGTCGCTGCTTTCTCCTACCTGGCAGCCAGCCTGAGATTCTACAAACATAAAGATGGCTATGTTGTTCTCTGCTTTCCATCTTTTCTCCAGGGCCCATTGTTCTCAGAAAAAAAGGCCTAAAACCTACACCATGCCTCCCCACCAGGCCTTGCCTGAGCCAACTCCTGTAGCTCTCAGCTTCACATTGACACCCGAATACCCTATCTTCCACCACACTGGCCCCTCCTCCATCTGGCCAGGGTCTGCTTCCACACACCCATGATAGCCTGAGATCCCCATCCTGGGGATTGCAGTTCTGTCCACCTGCAAGTCCCCTTACCCATTGCTAATTCCTAAATCCCAATCACAGCACAAAACCAGACTAGCTCATGGTTCCTTATGCATGCATGGCCTCCAGTGTTGCTAACTGCGAGTAGTCCTGACAAGGCCACTTGCACCTGCCAGTGAGAGGGCAGCGTCTGATCCCACCTTAACCTCAGCCCCTGCACCGGGGTCCTTCCCAAGGGGCAGCTCTGTGAGCGTCTTACACAAGGAGCTGGAAGAAGATTTCACTGTTCTGAATCCTTCTCAGTTCTGGGTGTGCTCAGGAAACATTGTTGGCTTGAACGAAGTCTAGTGACCTGTAAACCCACACTTATATATATAAGTATATTTGGAGATAGATAGATAGATATAGATAGATATGAAAGACAACCTCAAGAGAAAGAAGAGGAGAGAGAGAGATCTTCATCCATTGGTTCACTCTCCAGATGCCTGTAACAGACAGGACTGTGCTTGTCAGGAGCCAGGCGTCCCTCCTCGGTCTTCCATGGGAGTGGCAAAGGTCCAGCACTTGAGCCATCTGCCATTGCTTTCCCAGAAATGTAAGCAAGCAGCTAGACCAGAACCAGTGCTTTGACAGGGGTGCAAGCATTAAAGTGACAATCAAACCTGCTGTACCACAATGCTGGCTCTCTAAGCCCTTACTTTTTTATTTATATAAGATGAATAAATTCCACATATTTCTTATGTACAAATTTAAGAACATAGTACTGGATCTAGTGTGATAGCCTAGCAGCACAAATCTTCACCTTACACTCGCCAGGACCCCATATGGGCACCGGTTCTAATCCCAGCAGCCCTGCTTCCCATCCAGCTCCCTGCTGTGCCCAAATCCTTGGGACTCTGCATCCATGTGGGAGATCTGAAAGAAGTTTCCGGCTCCTGGCTTTAGATCAGCACAGCTCCAACTGTTGACTCTGCTTGGGGAGTGAATCAACAGACAGAAGATCTTTCTCTCTGTCTCTCCTCCTCTGTGTGCATCTGACTTTTCCAATAAAGGTAAAATAAATCTATTGAAAAAATAGTACTACTTCCCACCCTAGCTGCTCTCCCACCCACACTCCCAACATTCGTCTTCCTGCCTTCATTTTTAAAAATTTTTGCAATGAAATGCTTGTAATTTGCTTTATAATCACAAACTTGATGCTCCACCAAATACAGAATTCAGCAAGCAGAAAATGGAAAAAATACTGTTCCTCAAGGGTATAGACCAGAACTACAAACTGATCACATCCCAAAATGTCAGTTTCACTCATATACATCACATTGCTTTATGCCCTCCAAACGATAAATCAAGGAAAATATGACAACTATCTTTGGGGAGCTGGCTTATTTTGCTAAATGTAATGGTTTCCAGTCGCAACCGTTTTGTTGCAAACCCCTAAGCCAATATTCTTGGGCAGCATTATGTACTGCTTGTCCCACTTGGTTCGTGGGACCTGAGGTTTCCTTCTTCCCAATCAGATACCATCCATACTTAGGTGCAGCAGCCAAGAGAACATACCAAACCACACAGGAGCCTGAGCCAAGGCTGGGGGAGAAAGCACTTGTGTTGCAACCATTCAGCATCAACGCATGCATGTGCCCTCCTTTCCTCCTACTACTAACAATCAGCATTTATGGAACCCCTCTTGTGTGCCACCTGGCTCACCACAAGCCTAGGAAGTCAGTATTCCTATTATCCCAGTTTGGGTGTTTGTTTTTTTTTTTTTTAAAGATTGATTTATTCTAAACGCAGAGTTACACAGAAAGAGAGAGATCTTCCGTCTGCTGGTTCACTTCCCAAATGGCTGCAATGGCTGGGACTGAGCCAGGCGGAGGCCAAGAGTTTCATCTCAGTCTTTGACATGAATGCAGAAACCCATCACTTGGACCATTCTCTGCTGCTTTTCCAGGCGCATTAAGCAGGGAGCTCATTCAAAAGTGGAACCACCAGGACGTGAACTGATGTCTTCCATGGAATAGCGACACTGTAGACAACTCACACCACAGTACTGACCCCTAATTATTCCCATATTTTCAGGCACAGACAAAAATAAATTAATAACTTGCTGGGAGTTGCATAGCTGATCAGGGCAGTTAGGAGACAAACTCAAATTGTCTGACTCAAGAGCCCGCAGGTGCAGCCGTCCCCAACTTCTCCCTGAGAAGTTGCCTTGGCTCTATGGCCTCCAGCCTCTGAGTGGAGAATGGTGAAAATGGCCAGTCCTTCCATAGAGAAGCGGCTAGCTGGTGCCATCCCCCCATCTCCAGGGACATGACCCCAGGGTGGAAAGTCCTATCTTTGTGATATCCTGAAGTTGACCTTCCTGAGAAAATTGGTCAGTCCTTGTTCCCCAGACCTCCCCTCACCCCAAGTTGTCCTGTTCCCACCTTCTGCACAGTCCACTTTCACAGACTTCAAGACTGGGGGCTGCCTAGGGCATGTAAAGAAATTCTTTTTCACCCTCCCACAATTCCACCTCTCCTTTCTGCCATCAAAGTCTTCCTAATAGCACAGCTGCTCGGGCGAGGTCCTGATTTGAAATTAGGGATAAGGGCCGTTGAAGTCCCCACGGGCACCAGCAGAAATTAAACTTACATCCTAGCATGAGAAAGTGGCAGCAGCTGACACAAGAGCCACTCAGGAAGGGGGTGGCAGGTGGACAGGGACCTCCCAGATCAGGCCAAGGGTGTCAAGGTCTCACAGCCTTGGGGAAAAGGAGGAAAAAGAATCTGGGTGCTCATGCACAGGAATGACCAAGATCAGCAAAGGTCAGGAAGGGACAGAAGACAAGGTGGCATTGGCAGTGAGAAGGGCCGAATTAAAATGACAAGAGTCAGACAGCGGGTTCTCCAGCGGGGACAAGGGCTCTTATGAAGTTGCCTTCATTATCCGTGAGGCAGCCAGCCAGAAGCACAGCGCGCAGCCACGGGCTGTCACGGTGAAGGCGGACAGTGAAAGACGCAGGCACCAAACAACCTCCCAGGCAGCCTAGTGAGAGGACAAAGTGTTCGCCAACAGAGGAAGGATGTCCCTCTCCTGCAAAAGAATTAAAAAAAAAAAAAATGGAGCTGGTGTTAATGATAATGATGCTTCTCCCTCCCAGCTGCAAAAGGAACAGCCTTGGTGGGTTGGATTTCAACACGGGAAATGATAAGCAACTCCATTCCCCTCCCACCTTCCCCACACACTGCATGTAGATGGAAAGATGAACTGCTGAGCCAGCAGGTAGCTGTCTCCACGGCACTTCCCAACCACAGCCCATGCCAGGGTTGGGAGCAAGCATTTACACACCAGGCCTGAAGAGAGTGGAGGATCCCTGCTCCTTCAGTGTCACACAGAAGACCCCCAGGAAAGGCAGGAAACCCCAGCCCCAGCCTGGTACAGCTGCATGGGTATCCTCAGGGCTGAACCCCACAGAAGGCCTTCACAGGCGCTGCCAGGTGAGCAGTAGCTGAAGCAGGGAAGTAGAGAGATGCATGTGGCTGAGGAACGGCACCTAGAGGGCCCTGATCCTAAGTAAGCAAATCACCTACTGGGGAGCTTAGCAGAGGAGTGCCAGGATCTCGGGCTGGTCCCAGCTATGCTGTGGCTTCTGGGGGAGAACAGATGTAGGGCAGTAAGAGAGCATTTGGGAAGACAAACTAGAAAACTACCATTGTCCATGAAAGACAAGACTGTGGCCGGGAGCAGCTGACTGTCGGGTTTGTTTTGAAGGCGGAAGCTGATATTGGTTGGGTGAGGCAAGTGTGACTGCTCTGAGTTACCAGAAGAAAGAGGTAGAACTGAGATGCAAAAGACTTCGACCTCTGTCCATGTTGTGACACCTCTACCTGCAGTGCTGGCATCCCATACGGACACCAGTTCAAGTCCCGGCTGCTCCACTTCCCATCCAGCTCCCTGCTAATGAACCTGTGGAAGCAGAGGAGGATATCCCAAGTACTTGGACCCATGTACCTACACAGCTTCCGGCTCCTGCGAGAAATGAAGGGAACTGAATATATGAGACAGACAGATTTGGTACCAACAGTCAATTTACAGCTGTAATGATCTCTTGTACTCTTCCATTATATGAACCACCAATAGGTTTTGTTTTGCTTTGTTTTGGTTTTTTCATCCCTGCTGCGGGCCCAGCACAGTAGCCTAGCTGCTAAAGTCCTCACCTTGCATGCACCAGGATCCCATTTGGACACCGGTTCTAATCCCAGCAGCCCTGCTTCCCATCCAGATCCCTGCTTGTGGCCTGGAAAGCCAGCAGAGGATGGCCCAAAGCCTTGGGACCCTGCACCCTTGTGGGAGAGCTGGAGGAGGCTCTGGGATCTTTGCATCAGATTGGCTCAGCTCTGGCTGTTGCAGCCACTTGGGGAGTGAATCATTGCATGGAAAATCTTCCTCTTCATCTCTCCTCCTCTCTGTGTATTTGCCTTTCCAATAAAATCAAATAAATCTTTTAAAAAAATCCCTGCTGATTCTGGCATAACACATCTGCAGATTTTAAGAGTCACTATGACATACACACATATATGGACCCATGTCATCCCTACCCAAGCATGATCTGCAAATTCATGAGCAGGAGGTGGTTACAACTGAAAGCTCTCAGTCCCGAGTCTATGTTTGAGGACTGTGAATCTACATTCTAATACTCACTCCAGATATGCTGCACACACAAGTAAGCGCTGTTAGGCCACAAGCAGCATATGTTCCTGTGATCTAATCAAATGACAGCATCAGGGTGCTTGACATTGGTCAAAATGGTCCTGGGAGAGTTGAATTGAACCATGAGAAACTTGCAGTACTGTGTGCAGGGAAGGGTCATTGCAAAGTGGACAGGAAATAGCACCTGTGGTGCTGCAGGTTATGCCAACCCCTCCATCACCCCTCCGCACACAGAGTGCTGGTTTGAGTCCTGGCTGCCTCACTTATGACTAGCTCCCTGCTAATGCACCTGGAAACGCAGCAGTACTTGGGTCCCTGCCACCCATGTGGGAGAACACAATGTAATTTCTAGGTACTGGCTTCAGCATGGCTCAGCTCTAGCCATGTGACCATTTGGGGAATGAACCAGAGGATGAAAGATCCCTCTCTAAGTTTCCTCCTTCCTCCATCAGTCTGCTTTTTGAATAAACAAAATCTTTTTTAAATGGTAGCAAGCCCCAACCATAAGGCCCTATTCTTCTCTGTACTCCACTCCCTTTGTCTAGACCACATGCAGGGTTCTCTTGGAGACCGCCAGAGCAGAACTGGCCACACGATTAGGATCAGGGTTGTTGAGTGAATGCTTGGTGGACAGCCCCAGGCTGCCTGGGTATCTCCATGGTGTACTTGGGGGGCTGATGGCACACATCTTTTCCCAATGGTTTTGGACTCCTGTTGATGCTGTTTCTATTTCCTTCTCCCACGATGGAGAGTGGAGCAGCTGCCTCCTGCCTCACACCTAAGACTCTCCAGCCTACTCTCTCCTCCTTGGGTACTCCACCTTACCACTCACCTCTGCTGCAGGCTCAGCTACAGTTCCAGAACCAACATCCTCGCTGCTTGTCGCCTCTGCCCTAGTCCAAGGTCCCTTCTCCTTGGTCTCATTTGTGTCTGCCTATTGCATGATCACAACAGCAGGGGAAAAAATTCAATAATCCACCAACTTTAGCTTTCCCTCACACTCCCACGCAAGTGCACAGTTCACCTAAACTAAGCGATTTTCACAACAGCCTTTAACAAGCATGAAGTCCATTCGTTTGGTTTGTCCCAGCCATGCCCTTGGCCTCATGACTGCTGGCCTCCTTCCCATGGCTGCTGGTGGCTGTCGTGTTCAACAGCAGCTCCCCTGGACCACAGGTCCCTCCGAGCTCTTGTGAGGAGGGACAAATCAGAGGTGGCTTTGCTGGGAGGCTGTAATGGCCCTGTGCTCTGGGGAGCACTATTGGATGGTTAGTTCGCCACTCTGTCATTCAGACATGAAATCAACCACTCCAAACTCTCTTCCAAAATCTGGAAATAAAGTGAGGGAGACACAAGCCATATAAGATCCCTGGATCAGGGAGGGAAACAGTGAACAAGTAACTGAACTGAACACATCGGAGACCCATGAGTGATATAAAGCAGTGTGATGATGCTGCTCAGGGCCTTGTGGCTCCACATCAAGACAACTGGGATGGGTTCCCTGATTCTTAACAGGAGAAGGATACAGATCCACAAGAAGGAAAAGTAGGAGAAGCACTCCTTATTCCCTGTGACCAGCGGGTGCAAAATTTGAGGATGGATGAGACTTCAGCATAGTCTTGGATCTAAGCAAAGCTGGCCAGAGAGGATGAGGCCATTGGGGTCAGCACATGTCAGATCTTGGAGCCTGTGTGAACCACTGAGGGTGGTTTGGGTTCCTGTCATCTGGGTTCAAGTACACGATTCATAGGGTTCAGTTCTTGGCTTGAGCAGTTCACTCTGGCAACTGAGGATGAAGTGAACTAAGCCCAGGAGAGAGTCAAGTCCAAGCACCAAGAGCAGAGCCACCAGGTGACTTTCTTCCTACACACTCTAGGCATCAGGCAACAACCTGGTGACAACTTAAAGTTGCAAACCCAGATGCAGAGTCCTTAACCAGACCCAGGAGGAGTCTTGCATTGCTTGGATTTCCAGCTGGTGCAGGACCCTCCCAATCAGGTGAAGTCACTCCTTGGGGAACAGGCTTGTGTTTGTACTCTCAGTCTGGATCTCAACTTCCTGTGGCGGCATCTAGGCAATCAAGGGGAACAGCTGCAAGCCTCTCCACCTCAGAGAGTACCACTGTCACTCATCCTGATGGGAGAGATTATTTAGGCCCCCACCCAGGCAAGCCTGCCAGGTTGACTCCCACTTAGGAAGCCTCAAGAGCTCAGAGGAGAAGGAAGCAAAAGCACCAGACACGCAGACACCTCGTGAGGAGGCGCTGAGTCCGCACCCACAGCTCAATTAGCATTGCAAGCATGCCCGCTCCTTTAACATCCTCAGAATCAGTAAATAATCTATCTACCTGAAATGAACTCCTTCAAAGGAGAGAAAGAGAGAGCATTTGGAGCATTGCTGAGACCTCAATTGACCAACTTTGATCATGACGAGCTGCTGAGAGTGCAGACTCCTCATCAGCTGCCTTTGAATGCCATATTTGGAGCCACTTGGTCGTTATAAAATCATCTGAACTTCTCAGCAGAAGTACACATTGGAGAGTTTATTTTTGAGTCTCTCGGAATACAAAGGAGAGTCTTTCCACCACGCGCTCTGGGCAGAGGACACAGCTTCCTCTGAAACGAGGAAGAAGAAATGCCCAGTTGCCTCTCCTTGTTAGTAATTCCTTCTTCCCTCTTTGGAAAATTCCCTGTAAGTGTGCAGTAATTTTTGATGATGGAAGAAAAGGCTCTTGGAGCCTCCTCTGAGGAAGCAGGTTCCTATGGCTGATAGAGCAGAACAAAGACTTCCGTGTGGGGGAGCCAAGCCACCGCTGGACACTGGGCCTATCAACACAGAGGATTAGGGGGATTCTTTATTTTCTTTAGAGAGAACAGGCTGAGCTCACTTCAGCAGGACCTACAGCAGGACTTGGATCTGTGTGGAGATTTCAGAGCTCAAACACCCTGAGTCCCCATGGAGAGCTCTGTGCATGGGCTAGGGGGCTAACAGCCGAGCTTGGACTAGTCTAAAGCCAGGAGCCAGGAGCTTCATCAGGGTCTCCCATGAGGTTACTAGGGCCCAAGCACTTGGGACATCCTCTGCTGCTTTCCCAGGAGTATTAGCAGACAGCTGCAGCTGAAGTGGAGCAGAGGGAACTTTAAGCAGCACTCATAAAGGATGCCAGGACTGCAGGTGATGGTGGATGCTCATTGTGCCACAGTGCTGGCCTATGTGGTTACTCTTCATACCTGACCATTGTTCAAGCCTGTGACACATACTTGCTCGGCCTCACCAGCTGGTGGACATGACAGGAACTCAGTTACGGAGCACCATCACCGAGGCCTTCTGTCCCCATACTTAATGGCTTCATCCTAGACTAGAAAACTCACCAATGAATACCAAAGCATGCCACTAGATGTTAGTGGAAGGGGCATTCACAATTTCTTGAACATGGGGCAAGACAAGCAGCTTACAAAGCCATCTTAAGCTATGAGTTGGCTACAGACAACAGGTATAATATAATTTTGTCCTACAATAAATGTGGCTCTTTGGAGAGATAATGAGGAGTTTTGAGAGGAAACCAAGCCTGTACTCCGGAATTTCATACTGCCAGTGAGTCCCTTTCCCATTCACTCTTTCAAGAAATACTCTTCATGCTGACTCAATTCCAGACCCTTGACTAAACCATGAGAGTAGAACAGAGCAGATAAGGTAGACACTTTTGTGAAATAGGCTGGTGTCACTCGGGTGCACTCAGAATGCAGGCAGAGTCACTCCGCCCACCGGAGCCCCCATTCACGTATTCGCTCACTCATCCATTCAGGTATATCTAGTCCCTCTGATTCTGCATCAGGGATAGAGCACCCAGCAGGGAGCCCCAGACAAGTGCTCATGGAGATTGGCTTCCAGCAGGGTCACGGTCAGGGTATGAGCTGAGTGGGAGAGTTCCAGTGCTCGGCAGAGGGCAAGGCCCTGACAAGAGAAGGTCACGAGGAGCTTTGCAACACCAGCAGAAGCTGCCAGGCTGGAGCCGGCCTGGGTCAGGCAGGGGCTGATTCCTGCTCTCTTCCCTTCAGAGTGAAGCAAGGTGAACAAAGGCCTTCCTGAGCTCTGGGTTGTGGCCACAGCAGCAGACCTTCCTTTACACTCACAAAGCTCTCCTTCCTAAAACCAGCTGTGCTAGGTTTCCTAGGCACTGCCCCCAAACACAGACACCCTCATCTGTGCACCAGATACTGTTATCCCAAGGGTAAGACCTAACCCTAAACTCCAATACCAGCTCACACATGGAGGCTAGGCCTGTTCCTCCACAACCCCAGGGGCCCAGCAGGGGAAAGGATGCGCGTGAGCGCAGGTGCCTAGGCAGGTCTACCTGGCAGGTACAACAGTATTCCTGTTAGCGATGCCAGGGGGAGCTGCTTTTACCATGTATATATGTCCTGCGGTTGTGCCAGGCACGGTCTGATGCTGCTCAGGACACCTGCTCCGGGTCAGGCACCCTGGGAAACACTACCCGGGCCAGCAGCATGTGGAGAGGACTCCAGCTCACCAGCAGACAGAGAATCCAAGACAGTGTAGATAGAGAAACAACGAGGGGCTGGTGGGAAAGGCATTTAGGAAATCTGGTCCCCGTTCTGGGGATTGGTGGGGGTCAGAAGAGCAGAGAATGAAGGGTAAACAAAGAATACAGGGCTCTTTTACCTTACCCACCAACCACATTCACACGCTGTGTGCTCTGTTCCTTCTTGGATTTCCTAATTTCCATCTCCGAGAGGCCCAGGTTCCTGAGATACACCCATAAACCCTGTCTCGGTGACAATGTGACACCTTGTTGGCTGTCGGGTCTCATCCACAGTGTGTCCATGATGATACTGTATTCCTCCTTGTAGTTTTCACAGCTGCCCTGTTGCCAAGCTTTATGTGAAATAAGAGGAAAGGGAACCTGGTGCAGCCCAGTATCTTCTAACTAAGGCAAGGGAGATCTCAGTAATTGGCCCTGGGGTCCTCTTTTTATCCCCAGGAACTAGTCCCCAAGGCTGTGTGCACAGGGCCCTCTGAACCTGCCCAGCTTGAATACACCGGAGCAGCTCCCCGGTCTGCCTCCCCCCAGTCCTCCGCTAACAGGCTTCGATGCTTCTGCGTGAATGACAAGGACAGGGCCAGGCATTTACTGGGAGACTGAGAAGGCTTAGTGCATCCAGGCGGCCATCAGAAAAGAAAGGTTTCCCAGTCCCAAGAAACCCCAGGCGTCTTCCCACCCGCTGCCTGTATTCCTGAGCCTCGAATGTAGGTTCAGAACGCTGTCCACCACCATTCAGGGTCTCTCTCCCTCTAGCCGATCCTCACAGCCCCAGGACCCCATCTAGGCATCCTGGAACTCCGGGGGACCTGGAATCCGCCCCTTACTCTCCCCCATTAAGGCAACAATTAAGGGAGCGGGACAAGGCTCCCTCTCCATCTGGGTAATTATGTCCTCATTAGGAGCGCAGTGCCCGCCTGGGCTGCGAGCATTAGTGCTCCAGCTTGGCTCAACAGCGCACTCCCAACTGGGTTAATGGGGAAGCCAGCGGCAACGGAGCCTCAGGGAGACTGGGGTGCTTGGAGCAGGACCCAAGGCTCCCGGCAGGCTTCCCCGGCCACCATGAAGGCGTTGGCCCCAGCTCCATCCCTGCTGGACTCTCCAGAACCCCTTGGCACCCCGGAGGCCCTGGGCCAGGAGATTAGAGCTGAACAATTGGACCCTTGAGGTCTCCCCCGGTAACCCTCACCACACCCCCTGGAGCCTGGCTGCTGAGGGCCAAAGGAGATGGGAAAGCGGAAAGGTAGGGGAGGCAGCTGAGCCAGTCTGGGGTGTTTTAGGGCTCTCAGAGGTTGAGGGGCTGCTGAAGGAGAATGTCTCAGAGGGCTAGGGAGAAGCCTAAGGGAGGGGGTGGGACTGGAGCGCCAGCACTCCCACCTGAAGGTGCTGCAGTCCAGAAAAGCCAGAGGTGGGCTGTGGACCTGGAGGGGCTCCCAGGGGTCTAAACACTAAAAGCAGCCTCTGACCCCTTTGATGGAACTGTAGCCCCACACACACCTTTTTTTTTTTCTTGCAACCCACCTATCCTCAACACACAAGTAGCAGACTCCTATGCCCCCACCAGCTGGAGCCCAGTGTTCAAACCCACCTGCTGTGATCCCGCCCTTCACTGCCAGGCCCACAGGGAGAGCTACCCAGGCCCCAAGCAGGCTATTGAGGCATGTTCAGGAAGTCGGGCTGTGCAAGTCTCACATCCAGCACGTCCCAAGAGCTTGCTGGTGTGGAGCCCAAGGCAGGGTCCGAGACAAGCCCAGTCCTGAGGTTTCCTTCCATACAGGAGCTGGTTGGAGGCAGGTGGGAGTATCTGGGGGCTGCACAGTACCTGTGCTCCCAGACAGGATACCTACCCAGAGCAGGTAGCCTTTTAGGTGAGCTTCCGAGATCTCTAAACAGGTATTTGACAAGCGAATGCAGAAAAGGGATACTTGAGCTTCAAGCTGGAGTGGAAGGCAGGAACACTCATGAGAGATGCTTCCATCCAGGGCAGGTGGAGAAAAAAAAAGAGTGTGGAGCTGGAATCAAGGCACTGCCCTGCATCTCGCTTCACCTTTCACACCTTACGGCTGGAGCTAAGAAAGCCATCGCAATCCCAAGGCCGCAGCCTTCCCCTTGGTCTGTGCTCCAGCCAGCAGCTAGAGTCAGGTGCTACCCTGAGCCTCCCTGGACAGTCAGCAGGCCGGCCAGGACTCACAACCCCAACCCAAGACGTCTACGGGGTCTCGGGGCAGGGAAACTGAGGAGTCGCGGGAACCAGTAGAGCCAGGAGGGGTTCCTGGCCGCACACGGAAGTCTCCGTGTCCTTGTAAAGGTGGGCAGACTTCGGCGGGGCCCACTGCCCCGCGCACGAGACTAAAGGTGAGCTCCGCGGCGTTCTGGGTGGCGCTTCCTAGGGTGGTGGCTAAGGGCGCTGCACGCGCCGCCCGAGTGCCCCGCAGCTCCGTGGCTGAAGCGCTATGGGGCGGGGGAGAGGTCCGCCACCGAAGGCTAGGGCGGCCCCGGGGCCCTGCTTGGCAGCAGGAAGGTGATGGAGAAAGCTGTGGCTTCTTAAAACGAGGAATTGGTCTTATTGGTTCCTTTTGGGTCGTTTCCATGCTTGGTCCCACTCTCCAGCGGCCTGACGGACTGACGAGGAGAAAGGAACTGTGGCAGGGAAACCGTAACCGAATCCACTCCTCCCTCCCTCTCTCCCTCAGCGGGACGCGGGCCACTGGCTCAGTGGGGGGCTCCCCTGGCAGCGCCGGACGATCCCCCTCCTCTCCTCCAGGCTGGTGCTCGCTGGAAGGAGGTCAGCTTTTCCGCCCAGGCCCAGTGAACTTCTTAAGCCGCTGGAACAATTCCGAAACCTTTCAGGGTTGTGCTATTAAACACATCCCTTCCCTCCACCCTGCCCCGAGCTAATTAAATTCATCCCTGAACCTGAAGCCATGAAAAAGCTTCCCACAAAAGCTGGGCCTTGAGAGACCCGCAGATGCTTCTTGCGTCCGCGCCCACCCCGCGGTCGCACGCCCCGCCATCCCGCCATCATCGGAGCGACTAGGTCAGCCTTCCAGACTCAAAACGAAGTCATTTATTTTCAATTTTGCTTTCACATTAGGTTCTGATAACAATCAAAACTCCTGGGTGAACCTCTGGAATCGCGCGGTCTCAGGTCCTGGGCGTCCGGGACTTTGCAAGGGTGGATTCCAAATTCAGAAGCGGGCAGTTAAAAAAAAAAAAAGAAGAAGAAGAAGAAGAAGAAGAACAGGAACAAAAACAACAAAAAAATGCACACACGCTGCTTCTGAACTGCAGAGCAACAAGCGTCGGGAACATCCAGAGACTGAAGGCCGCGTGGGGAGGTTGCTCCTCAGGGCAGACTGGATCCAGTTCTCAATTTGGGATGATTCCTGATGCATTTGAAAAGACTGGAAAACCCACATTTCAATGCCAGGGCCACCTCGGCCAACACTGACCCAGCAAGGTTTGGGCCACATTTCTTAAGTGTGCGCCCAAGCAGGGAGCGCAGAGCCTGGGATGGGCCCTAGGCCTGTCAGGGAACAGGAGCGCAGGGACCCCAGCCTTCATCCAGTAGCAGTCTCTCAAGTCCTCTGTCCTTAGCGCTCACATCGGCCCCCAACCTCGCCGTGGGGACAGGGAGTATTGGAAAGCTGTTTCAAAGAAGAGAAAAAAAAATACAAGTCCCATTTGGATTTTATTGGAGTCAGGCAAAATTAAATGTGGGCTATTGGCCAGGTAGGTTACAGAGGGCGGGCAAGCCTCCGGGAAGAAGCTCCCAGGCCGGCTGGCGGGCGCTGAGTGTGGTTGAGAGGAGCCACTGTGTGCGAGGGCGTTGGCAAGCAGCCGAACAGCAAGCAGCCTTACAGTTCACAATCACTCCGGGGACACAGAAATACAGGACCACGGCCAGTCTCCACTGGGAAGAGTTCATGTACAAATGATATATATATATATTTATATAGAGATTATAATTTTTTTAAACCAGGCACCGCTAAGGTGAGTCCTTTCTGGGCCCTGCAAGCAGCAGATACAAAGTATCTTCAGTTAGTGAAGTTGAAAAACAGCCACACCTGCCAATGGAAACGACCTCCCCATCCAAAAAAAAAAAAAAAAGCAACCAACCAACTAAAACAAAGAGAAAAAAAAAAAAACTACCCTCTTCTCCTAACTGGAAAAAAAACACAGGGAGGGGACATGTTGGATTTCATTTGGGGGGGGTAGAAGGATTCCGGAAAAAGGAGAGAGATTTCACACATAGTGAAATGCAAAGTTTGTCAACAAATTGCGGGAAGCCGTTATAGGAAGGACAAGGCAGTCTCTTTCTCGATGACTGAAACTGGAATGGAGTAGGTGAGATTGTTTTTGGAATTGGGAGCGCGCCCAGCTAAGCGAAATCAGTTTCTCAAAAGACCCCAGCAACTGCGTCGGGGCACGCACCTTTTCACCAGGCAGGGCTAGGGAAGGCGCTAGGAGTTTACTTGAAGTCCTGCCGCTGGCTCTGGCTTGCCCGCGTAATTTCACTCGCTCCTTTGCCCTGTTCCTGCCTCTAGCCTCCGCCCTCTCCCAGCTTCCTCTCCCGCTGGGAGCCAGTCAGAGGGGAAACACCAGGAATCCGGAGAAAGTCGAGTACTTCCAGCCCCCCATCAAGTTCCCCCGCTCCAGCTTGAGGTATGCGCGGTCGCCTTTCTCCATCTGGATGAGGACTCCGTTGCTAGCGGCCTCCCGGGTCACGTCCTGATCGCCCGCAAAGGCCGAGATCACTGGCCACCCGTTCAGCATGAGGCTCACCTGAGAGAGACAGGCCCGCGTCAGGCGCACATCCCGAGCGGTCCCCCAGCAGCGGCGCACAGGGCACCCGCGGGGGATGGGGAGACGCTTGCGAGGCACCAACAAGGCGGCAGGAAAGAAAAGCCTATTTGGGGTCGGAGATGGAATGGCAGGGGTTCGGGCGAAGGTTTGCTCCCCTCTCCCCACCCAGAGCTGCCTCGCTGTGGTTTCTCAAAACAAAGCACCAGGAAAATACTGACTGTGCCCCAGAGAATGACCCCAAGGTGGTAGGAGCACCCCGAGATCTGTACCCTCTTTCCTAGTGACCCCAGATGCCACCCTCCGGGTTCCAGCCCATCTGGGCACAGGGAGGCTCTGAAGAAAGCCTGGGAAGCTGATTGAAAAGGCGCGCAGCTCCGCGGCGGCCAAACTACCGGTTCAGGCCGCCCAAGTTGCAGCCTGCGCCCGCAGCCGCCAGTACGTGCATGCTCAGCCTCGCGGGGGCCAGACGCCGGGCCAGACGCCGTCTGCCTTCAGAGGAGCCCTGGACCTCACCGCGCACCCGGAGAGCTAGGCGAGCGCCGGCCGGGGCTGGGCTGGAGCCGGGAGGGTGTGGCGCTACACTTCTTTCCCATCTCTCACTCTCCATCTCTCCCTGCCAGTTCCAAAACCCACAGTCGGTCCCCAAAGAGAGGCACGACGCAAGGGACTGGCCCTGTTCATAAGAGCTCAAGACAAGACAAGAAGCCTTCTCGCAGGCTTCGTTCCGAGCTGGGAAGGGGATCGGGGTGCTGTCGCGGGTCTGAAGCGAGGGGCGCGGGCAGCTGTCCGCGGTGCTAACCGCAACCTTTAGCTAAGCCCTGGGAGAAAACCAAAGCACCCTTTCCGGAAAGACACGGAACACGCAGACCGTTAGCTCCAGCTCTGAAACGCCAAGGACAGCAAAAGCCAGTCCGAATGATGCCCAGAGCCGCGAGCCTCGGCGATCCTCCCTCCAGGAAACCCCTTCCGCCTGCCAGCCTGCCCAGCCTGCCCGTGGCAAGCAGCACACCCCACCGCCCTCCAACCAGGGTCGAGAGGGCCCCTCGGCGGCTGACCTGGATGGTCTGTCTGTTGTAGACTTTTACCACGTGGAAGTTAAAACTGTAGATCCCTTTGCGCGGCGCGATGAAAGTGCTGCGTTCCGAGTCGAAGTTATTCCCGATGTTCACCAGCACCTGCAAGGACACAGGCACGAGGAACGGAGGCCGTTCTCAATCCCCGCAGCTGTCCGCGCACCTCCGCAGAGTCCCGAAAAGGAATCGGCCCCGGCCGCGCACGTCGCCGCACCCCCTCCTTCCCCAATACCGGCCCCAGGTCCCTGGCGCGCTCACCTGGTCGAAGTAGATTATCATGGTGCGGTTGCTCATCTCGGACGGCTCGTGGTTGGTGCTCCTGATGGCGGAGAAGGCCACCTTGGCGCTGCCGGAGCGCACCGAAATGCCCAGGGCAGTGCCCGTGGGGTCGGACGTAGGGTTGGAGTCGCACACCACCAGGCACTTGCCCTCCAGCACGATGGGCTCCGTCTCGTTCTGCCCGCGGGCCGGGCCCGCCAGCCACGCAGCCCCCAGCAGCAGCAGCTCCACGGCGCCCAGCATCGCGCCACCGGCGCCCACCCCGCCCCCCGCCCCCGGGGCTGCCTGCGCCAGCCGGCCCCCCTCCCCGTCCCAGCCCCGCTCCGAAGCCCCCTCCTCGGCTCGGTGCGCAGCTCCGACGCCGCCGCCCTGGACACCGGCGCTCGTCCTGGAGCTCCGGGACAGACGTCCTCCCCTGCCCGGCGCTTTGCTCCCGGAGCCCCTCCGGGGCCTCAGGGATGTCGCGGCTGCCCAGCCGCACTTGGACGCATCGCCGCTGCCGCTCGGTGTCCGCGGTCGTCGCCTCCGCCTCCTGCCCGCACCCGCCGCTGCCGCCGCCGCCGCCGCTCTGAATTATTGATGCAGCGGGCGCTGCAGCCGGAGCCGGCGGAGAGCGCGCGCCGGGCACAAAGGCGCGGACAGCGGCCTGGCCCCGCCTCCGCCCACCGCCCGCCCCCGTCCCGCCCCTTGGCCAATCCCGGCGCGCCGCGCTCCCCGCCGGGCCAATGGCGACGCTGTCCGCGCGCGGCCACCTGACCCCGCCAGCCGTTGTTATTAGGCGCGGCGAGGCGGGCGGCGCGCGGCAGCTGGGCTGGGCTCCGGCCGGGAGTCGACGGAGGGAGCGCGCGCGCACGGGGCTGCGCGCGTCCCCGCGGCCGGTCCCCGCGGCCAGTCCCCTCCCTGGCCGGCTGCGGTGGCCGCTCTTCGCTGTGGCTTCGGCTCCTCAGGCCCCGAGCCCGTGCAGCCCTCTCGGCCCTTCCCGCCTTGCCTCCCTCGAGGGCGGTCAGGTAGGAGGCGGCGCGTGCCTGCGTCCTCCGCGGGGCACAGAGCCGGGCACCCGCGAGTGGACGCCTGGGGTGGATGGGTGGGGGGCGCCCCCCAGTGGGCGCAGGCGTGAGGGGCAGCGGGCGCGCGGTCAGCGTGGGCAGCGGGTCCAGCGGGCTGCTTGCCCAGGCGAGTGCGTGAGCGGCGGGGGCGGAGCCTGTGGCTGCACCCCGCGCCCGGGCAAGTTGGGGGGCCCGCCGGGGTGCTAGGAGCCGGCAGCCGCGGGAAGGGAGCTTGCGTTCTCTCGCTCGCGTCCTCCTCGCAAAGCGTCGCCCTGCGAGTCGCGGAGATCCGATCCTCCGCGCTTGTCACGCGTTGGTTCACCCGCTCACTTCTTCAGGATGCTTGGAGCGTGCACTGGAGAAGACCCGGCTCGGGCCGGACGCTGAGGCTGCCTGGGGAGTAAAGCACACCCGGCCCACTTGGTCACAGTGCGGCGTGCGGGGCTTCTGCCCTTAAATGTGTGTACTTTGCATCCGCGCTCGGCACGCAGGCTGCACCTGCGCGTCCTTGTGGTGAGCCCGGACGCTACCTCCTGCGAGATGCGGATACATTGTCCAGCAGTTATTTTTGACCCCCGCCCCCTACTTGGAGCGCGCACACGCGAGGCACGCACGTGGAAGTCACAGCAGGGTTGCCGAGTGTCGAGAAGAAGAGTAAGCCCGTCTGTGGTTAACCCCCGGCGCAGGCAGGTACGAAAGCTGCCCACGAGGCTCCGGGCGCTCCCGGCTCCACTGGACAACCTCGAACCCCCCGCGGTGCGGGAAAGGGCGCTTGGGGTCCCAGGCTGCTCGCCGCATCTGGCTTCCCCTAGGGCGCGCTCTCCGCACGCCTGGAAGCTGCCCTCGGTTTCACCAGCGGCCGGACCTGGGTTCTTCTTTGTTTTTCAGTCTTAATTTGGCTGCTAGTACGGCCTGGGAGAAGTCCCGTTCTCCAGTCCCCGGACCTGCTGCTTTGTTGAGACCCGCGGGGTTCGTGGGATGGAACCAGAGCGAGCGACCAGGCCAGGAGTTTGGAAGATGGGGAGGGAAGAGGCGGCGACATTGACCTTTAAGCGCGGCGGAATCGTTTGTACTGCTTGCAGTGCGTTGCCGGCTGTTGTTGCGCCCGATGTGAGGCGCTGCCAGGAGGGGCCAGCGCTGAAGCAGCATAGGAGTGCACTGGGTGTGACTGCCCGAACCCCGTAGCTCTAGCTGCGAAACCCGAAAAAACGCACGCTCTCGCAGGCCTTTTGGTTTGCAACTCTAGGCAGAAGCTGGGACAAGAAGGCCGGATGTGGACGCACCTCACGAGCAGAGAGCTGAGACCACCCAGCGGGAGGTGGTCCCCAGCCCTGTCCCCCTCCCTTCCCCGTGCACCCTGATGGACTGTAGCAAAGCTGGGCTACCGAGCAGATGCGGTGGGGCTCCGTCTCGGAGATCCAGATTTGTGGTCCCACGCCGGGATGCTTCACTATTCCTCTGCCCTCCTCCCTTGACTGCGCCTCTTCCTTCTGCCCCACGTGGGTGTGGAAGCCCGAGGGACGCGACATTTAACCTGCCTCTGCGGTTAAAGGTGCTTCAGGCGCCTGCTTTCATTCAGGGATTAGTGAAAGGCACCTGTCGCCCCACGGCATCCTGGGCTGCCTGGCCAGCAGCTGGGTTGTATCCCCCATGTGAGATTCAAAAGTCCCACTCCCAAGGCTCTCCCTAATCTCTCCCCCTGGCACCTGTTACAGATTTGATGAATATTAATTTATTGCTAATAGGAGTGTCCTGCTCTGTAAGGATTAAGTAAGACCGCCCAGAGGAGGAAGCACCACTGGAAACCTCCTAAGCGGTCACGTTTATTTTTAGTGCCCTGTTGTTAGGAGTCAGGCTTTCTGCAGCTGCAAGGGACAAAGCCAGTTCAAACTGGTTGAAGGTCTTTATTTGGTTACTGCTAGAAGCCCAGGGGTCTATCCCATCGTTTAAGCTATGACTGGATCCATCTGTCAAGTTACCAAGATATTCTCCTGTTCTGGTGTCCATTTTTATTTTCTAGGAAGTCGTTTTGGTGTGGCATCCCCTTAGGAGTTACTGCTAGCTTAGTCCTAGCAAGGAAACAAAAAGGCAGCACTTATTCATGGATGTTTGCAGCAAGCGGCTCAGCGTGAAGTCACGTGCCCCTCTCTGCACGCGCACTGTTGAGTCTCTCCCAAGTAAGGGGGGTTTGGTGTTAGCTCCCCTGGTCCAGGATGTAGGGGTTCCCCAAAGCAGCATTAGGGATGCGGTGTGCTTCAGGGCCCCTCCCAGGGCTCAGGCGGCTGTGCATTGCACAGAGGAAGCTGGGCAATGAGGAGGCAAACAATAGACCTGTTTGTCGTCATCCTTCTCAGCCTCCAAGACCTCAGCTGAACATGACGTAAGATGACGTCTACCTTAAGGTCGTTTGACGTGTAGCTCAGCTGTCTCAATGCACCTTACGTGCTGCAGCCGGATAAGTGCAAATACACTTATCAAATAAGCTTATAACTGCAAATAAGCCAGAAAAGTGCAAATAAACTTAAATGCTGAAGTAGTTTCTTGGTGATATTCTGTTGGCATTGCTTTTTGTTTCCCCGTTCTGTAGGTTCCTATTCAGTTTGTGGATACATAGAAGTACGCTTTATTAATCAGTGACAGTCTAAGGAATCTGAAAATAAAGGTTCTAGTTGGTCTTTTGTAAGATGTGATAGTGCAGAGTTTCACTTGCTAAAGCTTTTCAGATGCTGAACTACTGGTAAGTGTCATCAGAGGATTTCCCTGGAGCTTCTAACGTGATAGAGAGATTTAGGGAATGGCAAGGTTGCAGATAACAAATATGTATGGCTGCTGTTAGTCTTCACCTGTGGCTTTAAATGCAGCCTAACATTTCAGTGAAGTCAAAGGTTTGTTTTGTCTCACTGCATGCTGAAGTTCTTTCCCACCACAGTGCACTTGGGAAAAATGAATGTAACAGCACCAGTTTTGATGGTTGCCGCATCTGTGGCACCCGCACCTGTGCCCACCCTGGAAGACATCCACCTGGTCTGCTGTGGAAATAGAGCACTTAGAAAGGAGGCTGGTTTCTCACAGGATCTGAAACAAACTCATCCTTTCATTGAACCAAAACCAATCCTCTGATGTTTATATACATGAAGCAAGATTTCGTCTCTTTTAGTCTTGCTTCAAAGGCCCACACAGTAACATTCCCTAGGACTTCAAGTTCATTTGCTTATAAAGCAGAAGAGAATGGCCTCTTTGTTCTGAAGAGTGTTAAATTTAGAATATCAAGGATCAGGATGGTTTCAGGTGAGTGCCTGATCTACATCGTAATGTATGGAAATGATTGGCTGCAAGTTGTGTGACATCAGGAGCAATAGTTTCACATGCACCCAGCCATTGTCTTTCGGAGTGCATGTCTGCTTTTCTTTTGTCCATTAAGATTCATTTTTAAAATGCAGCATTTTTGTTCTTTACACTTTTAAAATTATATTCCAGAATTAGCTACGTAACTGGACACTTTCCTTAAATGCAGGAAAATACAGTGTTACTTTTTAGTGAGCACCAGGTTTGAGGTAACATTTTGATTCCTTTCAAAAATATTGTAATACATAGTACTTAAAGCATGCATTTGAAATGTCTTTAGTTCTTATATTAATACCAAAGCATGCATTTGCTTACTCTGGGTGGAGAAAGGGAAATTGTATGCCTTCTCAGTTGAAAGCTGGGATCACAATTTTTAAAACAGTAACCATATCCTATTGTGGTATGTTCCAGTAGAAATTTTCCATGAAATGGCACTTCAGTGTAAACATCATTTAAACAAAGAGTAGCATAATCTTGTAGAACTGCTCTTGACAAAAAAAGTTATGATTTCTTTTTAAAAATATAAAAAATAAAAGCATGGATAACATCAAACACTACTTGGAGTGTTTCCAAGAAGTAATTATCTGCGTGCTGTTTGGGCTGGTTGATTATGGGAACAAACCAAGGATTAGCTAATTCAGCAAACATTTGTGGAGTGTCGGCAAATGTTCAAGACACCGTTTCAGGGACCGTGCCTGCCACAGAGATGGACCACATGCAGTCCCCGCCCGACAGCACTGCCCAAGGCCCCGCATTTAAGAACCCTCTGTTCTACTACCGTGGCTTCTTAAGAATCTTAGCTTCATACTGTTTACTTTCATCCTATAATCCAAAATATCCGAAACTTAATCCCAGTGCAAGATTAATAGGTTAGAGAGTGTTTATACAAACATTTCACAATTTGTAAATTGCTCCAGATGCAGTTGACACTGACCGCAGCACTGTTGAAGCACTGTCGCCATGACGAGCAGAGAGGTCATGGCCAGTTTTGATGGGAGTCGTGCGGGCAGTCCCTGCATCTTACATTTATTGACCAAAGCATAAAGGCTTCCCGCTGCTTGGTGGGCCCCTGAGCAGCGATCTTATGACTGCAGAACTTCAGCCTTAACAGGGAAGAAACAATTTAAACAGCGTCCGAAGGGAGGAAAATGAAGGAATAGGGGGAGCTTGTGTTTCCTAAATTACCTCTGAGTAGGAAAGCCCCCCACAGAACTGCCTCTCATGGGCATCAGGGAGGCCTGCTTGTGTCAACCTCAGCGGCAGATAAACCGTGCAGCTTCCCCCTGCGGTGAGCCACTCTGCTCCACTCTTGCACCTGGAAGCTCACCCTCGCCCACTGGTCCCCAGTTGGGTTTGGCCAAGGGGAGACCCCAGAAGAAGAGTGCAGGCAGGCTGGGCAAATGTGACAGTCACTAGAAGCAGGTGCCAAGTCCTGGCGGTGGCTCCCTCCTTTCAGGATGATGATGTCTGCCTGGCAGGCACTCCTCGGCTGAGCCCCAGCAGGCCCTGCAGCGACCCTCCTGCCATCCCTTCTAGCTCGGCCTGAGCTGGTGTCGTCAGCTCCAGGTGATTCACCTGGCCCTGCCAGCGCCTCACTAGGCTGTCAGGAAAAGAATTCCATTTGAGCAGATGTCAGCTTGGCCTCCTTCTGGGATCTCCCTTGCATTAGCATAGAACTTTCCCTGGCATTTCAAGTGGTGTGCCCTCTGGGAAAAAGCGTTCAGTGTTTTAATGGTAGGCTGTGTCATAAAAATAAAACACCACAAATTAAACCCTAATTCATCATTACTTCATATTGGCTACACGCCATTACCATAGTTAAAGACTTCCATCAGAATTGTTCCTCATGAAGTTCAGCAAGATCTTCCATCCACTGATTCATTCCCCAGATGGCGACAGCTGTCAGCACTGTACCAGGCCAAAGCCAGGAGCCGGAGCTTCTTCCAGATCTCCTATGTGGGTGCAGGGACCCAAGTGCCTGGCCTTCCTCTGCTACTTTCTCAGAGCGTTAGCAGGGAGCTAGATCAAGGTAGAGCAGCTACGACTCTAACAGCTGCCCACGTGGAATGCCAGCATTGTGGGCAGCGGTGTCACCCTTTATGTCATCAGCCCCAGAAGTAGGTCTTTTTATTTTTCTTAAAGGTTTTTCTATTGGAAAGGCAGATTTACAGAGAGAACAAGATGAGAGACAACAATCTTCCTTCTACTGGTTCACTCCCCATGTAGCTACAATGGCCGGAGCTGAAACAATCTGAAGCCAGGAAACAGGAGCTTCCTCCAGGTCTCCCACATGATGCGGAGTCCCAGGGCTTTGGACCATCCTCTTCTGCTTTACCAGGCCGTGAGCAGGAGCTAGATGGGAAGTGGAGCAGCCTGGATGTGAACCAGCACCCATATGGAATCCCAATGCATACAAGATGAGGATTTAGTCACTCAGCCATTGTGCCGGACCCAAGAAACATTTCTTAAAGAAGCAAATGCTAAATATCCAAGTAAATTTTATTTTTTGCTCTTACAGTACAAAAATATACTAATATCTTTAGAAACACTGTACTATATAATGGACTCATAAAGCTATTTGGAATATGAAAACCTTACCAAAATGTGTCTTACTGTTGTGAAAGCATGATGATTTGCTGCCCAATTTTTTTTTAAAGATTTAGATTTTTAAGCTATCAGCTTTTATCTGTGCACGTTCTCAACAATAAGAATTTCACTACCATTGTGTAAAATCTGTTAACTTTGGATTCTAGAATAACACATTGGCCGCAGGCTACAACAAAATATATTTCAATATACAGATATTTAAGGGAGGATTCTATTAGTCACTGTTTGATTTATCCATTGTATGCCTGCTGCCTAGTATTGTTTAATTTAATTTCCTACTGAAATAATACTTAAAGCTACTAGAAAGCATCAAGAAATTAGTCATATTTGATAAATAAGCCAGCCATAAGTACCCATGAAAGCTAGCATACATTTCATGAAGATAACGGGGTGCATTCCTGTTTGTGCTGCTTTTTGTGGTAACACACTATATGCTCTCAGTTTCATTTTATTATTTTTTTTAAATATTTATTTATTTATTGGAAAGTCAGATATACAGAGAGGAGGAGAGACAGAGAGGAAGATCTTCCGTCCGATGATTCACTCCCCAAGTGAGCGCAACAGCCGATGCTATGCCGATCCAAAGCCAGGATCCAGGAACTTCTTCCAGGTCTCCCACATGGGTGCAGGGTCCCAAGGCTTTGAGCCATCCTCGACTGCTTTCCCAGGCCACAGCAGGGAGCTGGATGGGAAGTGGAGCAGCTGGGATTAGAACCTGCACCCATATGGGATCCCGGCACGTTCAAGGCAAGGACTTTAGCCACTAGGCCACGGTGCCAGGCCCTGCTGTCAGTTTTAAGTGATTACAGATCCATCAACATTTGTCTATGGTTTTCACAATATTAATAAAATTTACTGAATACTTTTTTTTTCTAATCTCAATTCCTATGAAATCAGTGCCAGTATTTAATGTACCAACAACCTCAAGATAATAGGACATTATTGAAGTGAAATTTCTGTAGCCTTCTGAAATCAAAGGCCAGAATTCTAGAACAGCTTTGAACTTGAACCATCAAAGCTTGGTTCTTCCCGAGTCAACTGCCTGTATCGTACAGATGGAGGCCCAGGAAAAGGAAGCTCCCTGAGACAGTGTGGGCCGGACAGCTGCTCTCAAGCCAGAATGCAAGGAGCAGCTGGCATCCTTGAGGGAGAGCCTTTGATAAGCTGTGTCACTGGGTTTCATCCTTGGCCAATGATGAGAATCCACCAGAAGAGTTTATTTACTGTAGGAATGGAAAGAGGTAATCCCTGTGGTTGGCCTTGACCTGGCAGCTGCCACCTGATGCATGAGGAGGCTTTAGGACAACCCCAAAACTGGTTGGAGGAGTTGCTATAGAGCACCTAAAAACTGGGCCCACTTTCCTGACACTCAGCAAGTCAGTCACTGACACACGAGGGCGTGGGGGTGGAGGAGAAAGGAGACATTTATTGCAAAACGCAAAGTGAGGAACCAGGCTGCTTTTGCTTAATTGTCCAGGTTAGAAGTTGGGTCTGGACATTCAACTCATGTCCAGGTTCCTGGTTACTCTGCAGTGCTCCCTCCCTTCCCTCAGTTGACTGGCAACATCGTGTTCTTTAGGAAATTCTGATGATGGCACAGTGGGCTCCAGTCAGTCTGGGGCAGCTACATGTAGGTTATAGTGACTTTTTGCTCAAGGCCCAGAGGTTCTGGAAGAGAAATCCCTCAAGACAAGATCAGATACCCAAGATGTTTGGGCAACAAGATGTTAGGGCAACAGATGGCCTCGTAAATCCCCAAGGAGACTCTAGTGCCAGCTGCCCCACTCCCTGAATTCAGTGAGCTCATTTGCAGCTGCATATGCCTCACAAGAAAATCTTAAGCTGGGGTGGGAGGACCCGGAGACTGTGGGAGACTAGGACGTACCCAGTGGTCTCTGACACCTGCATCTCGGGCTGTGTCTGGGGGCACAGTCTGCAGGCTGCTGTTCCCCTCAGGGATCTAGATGGCAGCAGTGCCAGAGCAAGGATCCAGGAGCATTCTACCCCCAACCGCCCCCAAGCAAGGATCCAGGAGCGTTCTCCAGGTCCCCATCCCCCGCCGGTCCCCCACCCTGCTCACTCCGGATTCACTCCAGGAGCCAAGTGAGTTTACTGTTTACCCAAGGCTTTTCTTCTCTTGCTGAACAAGAGTCCAGGCAACAATTGATCTTTTTTTGCAGTTATATAAGGGAACCTGAAAAAGTTCATGGAAAATGGAATTTAAAATTGGTGCAAAAAAGAAAAGAGAGATTGAAATACATCCATACTTTCTTAAAGTTCATAGAAATGCATATTATGAATTTAAAAAAAAAATCCCCTCCATGGGCCTGGCACAATGGCTGAACTGGCTAACCCTCCACCTGCAAGCACTGGGATCCCATATGGGCTCTGGTTTGTGTCCTAGCTGCTCCACTTCCCATCCAGCTTCCTGCTTCTGGCCTTGGAAGGCGGCAGAAGATGGCACAAAGTCCTGGGACCCTGCACCCACACTGGAGACCTGAAAGAATCCTGGCTTCATATCAGCTCAACTCCAGCTGTTATGGCCATTAGGGGAGTAAACCAATAGATGGAGGATGTTTCTCTCTGCCTTTCCTCTCTGTAAATCTCTTTTCAATTGGAAAAAAGTTTTTAAATAAGTTTTAAAATAACAAGCCCTTCCCCCAAAATAAACTTGCCTTTTAATTTGTTCTTCTACCATCTTTTATGAAACATCCTTTCATGTTCTGTGAAAGAACTTTTGTCCTCAAATTGGAAACAGACTGTTTGTGCACCACAATAGCAAGTACACACCATTGGCACAGTTGTCATGGCATTTCTCCTTCATTTATTCAACAAATCTATATGGCATCTACTTGGCACGTGACAGACATTGTTTGTGGTACAACCAGGTTCCCGAGTAGGAAATGTGGCATTGAGACATCCATGCTACTCTGCTGAATTCCATCAGTGGTACTGAACCTAAGTCACTTCCCATCTCACTGACCAGGGTAGCTCACTTCATTATGATCCAGCTACAGTTCCGAGGGCTGCAGGGTTTTTTTTTTTTTTTCCATTGAAACATTCTTTTTTAAAATGCCTCACAACTCAAGATTTGTGTTTTTTTATATGACATTTTTTTCACATTTCTCTCTGGAGATGTAATTGGAAACTCACCAGGATTATGAATTTTATGTTGTCATTTCCATTTTATTAATTCAAACTACTTCAAGGATTGTAACTCAGGCTGCCTGGAAATGAAAGGTGAAGGTAGTTTTTGTACTGCATTGATATGCCTTCCCCTCTGAGAGTAGTCTCCTAGATTTTGGTCTATGAGAGTTTTTAAATAAACATTTGCGGTGCCCTTTAAATCT
The DNA here is from genome assembly GCF_017591425.1 of Ochotona curzoniae. Lineage (NCBI taxonomy): Eukaryota > Metazoa > Chordata > Mammalia > Lagomorpha > Ochotonidae > Ochotona > Ochotona curzoniae. The sequence goes on along the minus strand of NW_024465926.1, from coordinate 27,089,102 downwards.
TCCATGTTTTCAGAACACTGCCTGAGAAAAGAGACTGTTGTGTGTGTGCCAGGCCAGTAGCCAGGGCACCGTCTCCCCTCGCCCCAGTGGAGCCTGGCTTCTCCCCTCCCTCCTTCATGTGAGTGAGCCAGGGTCTTGTCTGTCAGGGTCTTGGATTTCTGGCCTCAAGAAGTGCACCTGCCACATCCTCTTGGGGGAATCATCTTCTCCCTCCTCTGGCCAGCTGTGTGAACACTTCCTGTCCATCTCCTCCCACTGGCCACTTGGTCGGGGGCCTGAGGAAGGGGAGCCTCTGACATTGTGCCTGTGTAAACATAACCAGGAGTGTTTGGTGCCTCTTGTATCTCCACAAATGACTTCTGCTTTTGGTTATATTATGCTGGGGCAGTGATTCTTTAAATAGCATGGACTCCTGTGGAAATTGCTCAGAATGCTGAGAGTATAGCTTGCCAAGCGTGAAACTGGAATCCAGGGTGCATCCTCAGCATGGCCCCAAAGCTGAGTGGGGGCACTCCGGAATAGCAGGCAGAGAGCTGCTGTCACCATGGGTGACAAAAAAAAAAAAAAATCCCCCATGGGGTAGACAGGAAGATCTAGAGAGGAGCCTGAGACGTGGGCTCTTGGTGATTCTCCACCAAACCCACTTCCAGTTTGGAGCAGCAGGGCAAGCCTCATCCAGCAAGCAAGGGGTGTCTCCATCCCAGCCGCTTGGCAGAGACTCCACCTCCTACAAATCCAGAGAGCTGATTTCCCCTTTCGTTATCCTAACGTTGTTGATAAATGAATGACATGGTTGCAGGTTGTTGTTTTAACCAGCAGCAGATACAGAGGCCTGAATCGTTGCGGTTCTCTCCACTCATTCTAACGAGAGCATGTGTATGTTCATTCAGATGGGAAATATTTAGAGCTCTTTGCAACATCTCCCTTGCTCCCTGGATCATTCCAGCCACATGTTTCCCCATGCTTTTGAGATCATGTCCAAACAATTACCCTTGAAGAGCCTATTTGACATTAAGATAAGGGGAAGCAAAAGTACAGGGAATATTTGCAAAAATTGTAACATTTCTATAGACTGAAAAATCACCACGTTGATTTTGTGCTGTTGTGTGACAATCCTGATTTCTTTAAGCCTCTGTAATTTTGGTCTTCTACCTGCATACCTCCAAAAGCATATGTTAGTGCAATTTTCCTAGATGCTCCCCCCAAAAGAATTTCCTTCCAATGATGTTAAAAGTTGCATAACTTCCATCAACACTGTCAATGCATTTTCTTCCCTCATCTTACAGAGCACACAGGCCATTGTTTGTCCTCACCAACAAATAGCTCATAATTAGAAGTAGAGATCTTTTCTTTCCAACGCAAAATACAGCTCTTTTTAAAAGTCCCCTTTTGTGAATGATGCTTAATGCAAACAAACTTGGACAACCTTTGTTATGCATGACTGTAATCATAGCATTATTTAATGGGGCAGAGTCAAGGTTACATGTTTAAGAAAGACTCCACATTACTCCCATTAGGAAAGTTGTCTCATTCATAAACCTTTTGCCGCTGAAAAGACACTATTAAGAACCTACATGGGTACGTATGGCTGGATAGAACAAAGTACTGTCTGACATTCAGCCAAACGAAACAATAGCCCACATTTGTAGAACGCTTTCTATTTAAATGTTGACACACCTTTCACAGACAAAAACAGATGCAGCTGAACATGATGCTTTCAGGGGGCTTCTAAAGTCAGGTTTAGAGATGCCAAAATGCAAGGGAGCAGAGGCACGGTGACTGGCTCGCGATGGTTGCACTGTTGGAGACAGCCCGCTGGCCCACTGCAGCACTGCCCCTCCCAAAGGCATTCTGTTGGCCCAGATGATGCAGATGCAGTGCTGTAGCCATGAAAGAACCTTGGGTGTAACATCCTTTGTTTCTCTGAAGTGATGAGGCTTGCAAAAATTCTTTAATTTTTTTTTTCATTCTCCTCTTGTCCCTAGTTGGGAAAAAAATGATAGGCTGTCTTGTTGCATGTCTTCATACCTTTTCATCATTTCTACAGTTGTTAGCCTGACAACAATTATGTTTCCACTTTAAAAAAAATGTTGCAAAGATGCACAGAGGTAAGACAAAGCAAAGGCATAAAGTCGAAGCAGTTACAGAAGAGCTGCGTTAGTGATCTAGCAGGTTAGGAACCAGGGGATACTTGGGTTTCCAGTTTTCAGTCTTTTCATACATGAAGATAAAATTCAGCTGCCTTAAACCTGCCCGCAGAAGAATGCTTCCTTTGTAGGCGGTCCCACGATGGTGCCTGGAAGCAGAGATGCACAATTTATCAATCTGTCCTTTTAGAAAACATGCATTAATAACAATGAAGATGTACATTGCCAGCACTGGCAAGCCAATGGGTCTAAACGCACAGATTATACACACTACTCTTTCTGTCTGGGAACTTAACAGAATTTATGAACCATCCATATTTCCATCATTTGAAGATTTAATATTTCAAATTTTTAAAGTCACATCTTGTTAAGGTGCACCATTCATGTTGTTGTTTAACGAAGAAACCCTTTGCTCCATTCCCCCACATACCCTCCTCTGTTTTCACCTCCTAATGTTCTTTTTACAGTGATAGAATTATTAACTTGATAGGGCTTGTGACACCACCCATTTTATCACTACAACCCTCGTTTCCCTAGGTGTTTTCAAGAAAGATGAATGTGAATTGTACTCACATGGTGTGTTCAGGTTCGTACTTTGGAAGGTGCTTCATAACCATTCTGCTACCTAGACCATGTTTTGGGGGGGCACCACTTAGACACCCAGACTTTTAACCTAAATTTTTTTAAAGATTTATTTATTTTTATTACAAAGCCAGATATACAGAGAGGAGGACAGACATAGAGGAAGATCTTCCGTCTGATGAATCACTCCCCAAGTGAGCACAACAGCCGATGCTATGTCGATCCAAAGCCAGAAACCAGGAACCTCCTCCGGGTCTCCCACGTGGGTGCAGGGTCCCAAGGCTTTGGACCATCCTTGACTGCTTTCCCTGGCCACAAGCAGGGAGCTGGATGGGAAGTGGAGCTGCCAGGATTAGAACCGGTGCCCATATGGGATCCTGGCGCAATCAAGGCGGGCACTTTAGCCACTAGACCACCGGTGCCGGGCCCTTAACCTAAATTGTATGCCTTAGTTAACAGTGAACCTGAGATGCATACAATTGTGTTTTGGATGTGTCTTGGCTTCCAAAATGTGCCTGCCTTATTTTCACATTATGTGTGGCCTTAATATGAAAGAGGAAGTCAACCTCATCCCGTTTGTGTCCTTGTTATTTCCAGCTTATGATAATTATTGCTGATTTGGTTGCAATAATTTTTCTTGTGGTAAAAGAAAAATACTCTGTAAATTAGAAATGGCCTCCTGAGTCATTTATTTAGCAGATCAAAGGTAGGGGACAAAAAGAACCGCAGATGCCATGCAAAAATGTGAAGAGGACCCGAAGTCACGCCCTGGCTCACCTACCTGGATCTTTCTTTGCCGACTCAAGTTCAGTTGACTCAGCTCTGTGCTGACATGCACATCGTTATAGTGAACCACGGTTTTGATACATCTTGAAAAATGGCATACCTGTCCTGTGGTCACTGTATCGATTTTAGCCTCTTTACAAAATACAATGGAAACTTTGTACGCAAAACAACCAAGAACCTAACACTCAATGCCATTCAAGGCCTACATTCAGCTTGATAAGCAGAACTAAATGTTGGGCCTCCCGCAGCTCAGCATCCACCAAGCAGTCTTCTTAAGGTAATCACTGTGTCCATCTCATGGACTTAAACACATTCTTTTTAAAAAGATTTATTCACTTATTTGAAGGCAGAGTGACAGAGAGAAAATATCAGTCACTTGCTGCTTCACTCTCCAAATGGTCACAATACCTGGGGTTGGTCCAGGCCAAAGCCAAGAGGCTAGAACTCGCTCCTAGTGTCCCACATGGTAACAGAGGCGCGGGTATTCAGGCCAGCAGCAGGGGCTGGATCAGAAGCAGAGCAGCCAGGACTCAAAATAGTGTGCTGCTCAGGGATGCAGGTGTCACATTTTTCTTCTAAAGATTTATTTATTTTTATTTGAAAAAATAGAGCTAGAGGAGAAACAGAGATAATGAGATCTTCCACCCATTGTTTCATTTCCCAAATAGCCACAACAGCCACAGCCAGGAGCTTCTTCCAGGCCTCCTACCTGGGGTAGGAACCCAAGCACTTGAGCTGTCTTCTGCTGCTTTCCCAGGTGATTTAGAAGAGAGCTGGAGGGCCCGGCACGGTGGCGCAAATGGTTAAAGGTCCTCACCTTGCACGCCCGGGATCCCATGTGGGCGCCGGTTCTAATCCCGGCAGCCCCGCTTCCCTTCCAGCTCCCAAAGCTTTGGGACCCTGCACCCGCGTGGGAGACCCGGAGGAGGCTCCTGGCTTCGGATCGGCATAGTATCGGCCCGTTGCGCTCACTTGGGGAGTGCATCATCGGATGGAAGATCTTCCTCTCTGTCTCTCCTCTCTGTATATCCGCCTTTCCAATGAAAAATAATAAATAAATAAATAAATAAATAAAAATAAAAAGAGAGCTGGAAAATCAGAAGCAGAACAGCCAGAACTCAAAGCAGTACCCATATGGGATGCTGGTGCCACAGACAGAGGGTTAGTGTGCTGCATCACTTCGCCGGTCCCAAGACTGACTGATATGACTTATAAGCCAGAGAACCAGAAAGAAGCGAGTGAGCGTGGAGGGAAAAAGAGAGACAGACATCAAGAAATATTCCATCTTCTGGTCCACTCCCCAAATGGCCATGACAGCATCATGTCTCCCACTGGTTGGTAAGCACCCAAGTACTGTTACCTTCCAAAGTGCATTAGGAGTGGATTGGAAGCCAAGCAGCAGGGACTTGAACTGGTACTCAGATATGGGTTACTGGCATTGGAAATGGCAGCTTAGCTGGCCGTGCTGCCATGCCAGCACCCATATAATCACGGTATGGCTTTAACTCTCCAAAAGGCCTCAGAATCATTGAAAAAGCTGATTATCAGTGTGCGAAACATCCATAGGATACTCTAGAGTTTACAAATGACTTGTCTTAGTTAATGTGATACATACCAAGTACCAGGCTTAATTCTCTGCCTGCTTCCTTTCAGTGATTCAGTGGAGAAGTCTTAGCAAGCAGGGACTACTTCACACAAGCAAAACAAGGTATGCAGATTGTTCAGGACCCTGCTAGACTGATTTGAGTAGAGATTTCTGCCTGCTTAGTCCAACTCCAGATGCTGTGTCCCCAGTCATCAGCAGCACCCAATCCCAGCCGAGCTCATAACCAAGTGAAAGGTGCAGGATAAATGGTATAAATGGTACACAAGCCTCAATACCAAGTGAGAGGTGCAGGATAAAAGGTATCACCCCATTCACAGATAGCAAAACTGAGGACTGGGGATCACAGGGTCCTGAGCACAAGGAATGTGCATCACTGGCTTCTGTTCCTGGAGCCCTGTCTCTGAGTGGCTTTCTTCTGATCCCAGCAGGCTGCCTCTTACCTATCCCTCTTTCTGCATTGCGGCATGGACCATGGACCTCTGTCATGATCAGCAAACCCTCTACAGTGTACCCCATCACTGCAGGGATGTTGCAAAAGCCCTCTCTGCGTGGCAGTCTTTTGTTGCCAGCCCACCCCAGAGCTGTCCTGGGCAGGCTGGCCGCAAATGAAAGGGACAAATCCTATCTGTTTGCCACTGGCTTCCCTCTCTGCTGCCTTTGAGTTGACAGGAACAATGCTCCCTTCTCCCTTTAGTTCATCAGTGTCCTACTGTTCCAGCTTAGCTCCCCACCATAAAAATAGAAAAGGAGCTGTGAGTCATTTACACGTTAGCATGAATGTGCATCCATGACCTCACCAAGGCAGTGGGTGCCTGTTTTTCTCTGACTGCGGCATGAAGGCCTCTGGACTGTCCCAGCTCCTTTTCAGCCCAGGAATAAGATGAAAAACATCGGTCCAGATGTCAGGCCCACTGGAGACCCGGTGCCTGGAGGTGCTTGGGGCTGCAGTGGTTGGAGCTCTGGCTTCAGGAGCATCCTTTCCTGAGCCTGACTCTTGCCTGCCACCTATATGCTGGGACCAGGTGAGACTTTGGCCTCCACCTGCTTCCAGCTTGTTGGAGCTGGAGCACATTTTCCATGCTTTCAACAACCTCCTGGAGTCCATGACATTGTGACTGTGAGGGCAGCCAAGACTTAATAGGGCAGGGCTTCTGCTCTCTGCAGCCAGGTAACCTGAGTGTGAAGGGTTGTGGATATGTGTATGTATGTGTGTGTCTGTGTGTGTGTCCTGTGTGTGTGTCCTGTGTGTGTGCATCAGGGCCCATGCGTGCATGAAGGTGCACCCAGACTGCACTGTCCCTGCAGTGGTGTCTTACTGTGGGTTCTGTGAGAAGCAAACCTGCAGACAAGGATCCGAGTACGTGTCTTTTACTTGAGGTGACTCTGGGACCCTGCTAGGAGAGCAGAGAAGAGAGGCAAAAAGGGGAAGGCTGAACGAGAGTGTGTTGGTCATTTGCTTCTGTGGACAACCCATTGGGGACGTCGGGGAGTCAGTGTGGAACCCAAGCCCCAGCTCTCCTGCCGCTTGCTGCAAGGTAAGACTGAGGGCTTTGCCTCCCCTCGCTGATGAGAGCTCCGGTCAGAGGTTGCTTTGTGCCGAAAGGGTCAAATGGGCTTGCTTGGGTTTCAGAAAGGGCAGGCACAGATCCAAGTGCTGAAGTTGGGAATAAGCGGGACCCACCCAGGAGTGAAGGTTGGGGGTTGTAGGCTGAGCTCCTGTGCGCTGCTTCCTGGGCACCTTGCAGGTGGTAGAGAGAATGCTGACAGCCCCTGACTGCTTGAGACAGCCCTCAGGGTTCTTATGCCTGTGGTGTGAGGACTAAATGATTTATGTCATCAGAAAGCCTGTCACCACCAGTGGTTACAGTAGGCACAGAGAACAACTGAGACACGAGAAAAAATTACCAGGCCGTTGGTTTGGCAGAACACAAGTAAAGGCTCTAAGAGTCGGTGGTGTGAACTGCACATGATTAATGTCTGATGACAATGCTGCATAGTAATGATTATGCATGTCATTAAATATGCGTCAGATTAACTTTGTCGTAAAATTGATGGCAGTGTTAAATTTCATTCACACGCTCAGCCTTCATAATTTATTGTTTATGAAGCATGGTTTTGACTTCAAAACACAGTCTACAAGACAGGATGAGTTTGATGCCTACCTTGCTTATCCATCAGTCCAATTTCTCCACTCATTTCAGTCAGTCACGTAGCCAGGTCTGCCTCCAGCGCCGTGGCCGGCAGACCAGTCCTGTTCGTGGCTAAGAGGGTTATGCCCCTCTCCATGGGAGCTCTCTTGCCATCTTTCCTTAGTTCACCCAACTTAGCTGTATTTGGCTCCTACCCTGCAGCATGCGCTGGGCTGGGGGTGTAGATGTAGGTGATGGATTAGGACCTGCTGCTGTCCTCAGGCGGCTTGTGGTCACAGAGAACCACTGTGGTTTTGGCAGATGTTCCAGGAGGAAGCAGATATAAAGGACAGTGTGTCTTCTGTTTTCTCCTGTGCAAAACAACAAAGCTATGCCCACGTTTGGTTTCCAACAAACATCACCAATACTACCTACTCGTTTTGTGCTCTCAGAAATGAGGAGTGCCATAGGGTAGCACTTGTTGCATGGCCTCTGTTTTTTGTGCTAGCTGCTATTGGATGAATGAAAGGCATTCGCTGGCAAAATGTGTTTCCTTTAGCCAAATGCACGGTAGCATTTTCAGAAACCAAATCTACATATGTCATCAGACCCCAGGCAAGTAAATGAGCTTCACAACTTGTCCTTGCTGAGACCTCACAATCTTGTGCTTTTGTCCTTAACACCCTTCCCCCCCCCCCCTTAATCTGTCCTCCTAGCCCATGTCTGTGGCTCCTCCTGCCAGCCTAGAATCTGAAGCTCACTGTACTCCGGCTCTGGCTCCCCTTCCCACCTTACCTCCAGAACCAGCCCCCCTCCCTGCTGTGCCCCTGGCTCTCTGAGCTCACATTCAGCCCCTGGACAGAGCAGGCATGTTTTTTGCTTTTGTTTTTGTTTTTTGTTTTTGAGGGGTGGGCATCATTCCTTGTCTGTACTCCTTCCCTGCCCAGCTCAAAACCTCTCTGAAACCTCCAAAACCCTCTCAGGCAGAATTCGTCATGTCCAGATTTAAACTCCCAAACCAGGTTTCTGCTAGAGTGTTTATCTTGTTGGCTATATTTGTTTACTTGTAAATATCTTTTTTTAAGAGTGCTAAGAGAGTATTCTTCCATCTGCTGATTATTCCCCAGGTGGCCATGACGGGCCAGCGCTGGGCCGGGCAGAAACTGGGAGCTAGGAGCTTCATCTGGGTCTCTCTCTGCTGTGTTTCTCAGCCTGTTAGTGGGCAGATGGATTAGAAACACAGCAACTAAAACATGCATCAGTACCAATGTGGCATGTTGGCATCAGAGGCAGTGGCATTATCCACTAAACTTCAATACCATTCCTGTCACTTGTCAGTCAGTTAGCTTTGTAACACCTATCACAGTAACTAATGCTCAACCCTGAATTTGTTTTTTGCTTAATATAAAAAATGAAGAAACTTTTAGGATGCCAGCTTCTTTGGTTCTAAGTGATTTGACCTCCGCTTTATACAAGGCAGAGTTCCTAAGGTCAAGGAGTGGGTTTTTTTTTTTTAAGATTTATTTATTTATTTTTATTTTTTTTTTTTATTGGAAAGCGGATATACAGAGAGGAAGAGAGACAGAGAGGGAGATCTTCCATCCAATGGTTCACTCCCCAAGCTGCCGCAACGGCTGGAGCTGAGCCAATCTGAAGCCAGGAGCCAGATCTCCCACGCGGGTACAGGGTCCCAAGGCTTTGGGCTGTCCTTGGCTGCTTTCCCAGGTCATCGGCAGGAAGCTAGATGGAAAGCAAGGCTGCCGGGATTAGAACCAGTGCCCATATGGGATCCCAGCACGTACAAGGCAAGGACTTTAACCACTACCCTATCATGCCGGGCCATGTCAAGGAGTTTTAACAAGCCTGGCTCCTTCCAGCAGGAATGAGGAGAATTCAAGGCTGTTGCGTTGCTGACACCTTGCCTGGGAAGTGCTAGTGGTACCTCCAGCCACCAGCTCCGGAGGCCTCATTGCTGTGTCCCCATGTTCTTCTCATTTCACTTGAGATCTGCTTTGCATATCACAATCTTACAGGATCCCCCCCACCCTCAGGGAATTGGACAAGATGTTGTCCTCCCCTTGTCTGCTAGTGAGTATTCTGCTGTGTGCATTCCGTCAACCTGCAGAGTTTCCACTCCCACACGATATGTCCAGTGCTGGCATCTCCCGTCCCAGGTCTTTCGCAGGAAGTGTCTTGAGCTGCTATCCCAGTGTGGGCAAGGCCCCCCACACCGCCTCCTACCAGCCCAGTAGATCCGGCAGAACTGAGGGTGGTTTGTAAAACCAGCACCACACCCTCAGTTCAGTGTCAGACCCCTGAGTCCTCCCAGGAAGTCATGCAAGACAACCCTGAATCGCTTCAAAGAGGATGGTAACTCGAGCTAAAATCACCAGCTGTTTACTGTGGAAGAGAACGCCAGGGAGAAGCCTTCAGCAGGTTCTTCCCAGAACATGGAGATCCAAGTGTGCGCCCATACACCTCAACTTGGGGAATTAAAGTATCAGAATATTTCATTTTCCTGTTTGAAAAATTGCATTTAGGGGATTCTTCATGCGCATGATGGAGAAGTATAGAAAAGCAAGGGAAGGAGCACCCTCCACAAGGCCTATGACATTGGCATCCCATGAAACCCTGGTTGGAGTCCCATGTGCCTCACTGGCATCCAGCTCCCTGCCAATGCATCTGGACAGCAGAAGATGGCCAAATGCTTGGATCCCCTGTACCCACTTAAGAAGCTCCAGACTCCTGGCTTCAATCTGACCCAACCCTGGCAGCTGAGGCCATCTGGGGAAGGAGCCTTTGCTGTATCTGTAGCTCTTCTGAGAGCTACAATTTTGTATTTTGTATTTCAAATACATACAATAAACTTTAAAAAAAATACCCTCCACATGTGCCAACTTCCCTTCCCCCACCTCCTGCTCAGTGACATGAGTCATGTGGCAAAGAAAAGTCTGTCCAGCTGTGCCGCCACAAGCTGTGCCCTCATGGGCTCCCGAACAGGGGACCAGAAGGAACACCATGTGCTCCTCTGCTCTCTTGAGATCCAAGGGCCCTTGGGTCTCTGCCTGAGACAACACACTTGGTGAAAACAAGAACCCTTGGCCAAGCTGCAGGTCTGAGCCGTGCCCACGACAGCCCAGGTTCCCAAGCGGTTTTTCTCCGTTCATTTATTTTTAAGCACTAATTGTGCATTACTGACTTGGTTGTTTCCAACCAAAATGGGAATTTGCTCAGTTATTTAAAAATACAGTTTGGATGAAGGCATCCACGGATGAGTTTTGGCATTTGTGGCTCTCATTTGCTTGCCAAGAGCAAACTGTGTACTCTTGCTAGAAGGGGATATCTGTGAAATGATATTGCATGTGAGCAAAAGCAATGCTCACTTCCAGGACCACACCAAACGCCGAGTTCTCTGCATGGATTTTCCAGGATATGTTACAAGGACTCTGAAAGCTGCAGTCATGCCTGATTCGGCAGGAGGGCCTCTGCGGCTTGGGCACCCTGGTGCTTCTCCTCTGCTGCCTCCCAGATCATGTGTTTCCACTGTCTCTCAAGATAGCCCTCTCACATCGTTACAACTTGTAAATGAGCTGGCTCAGCCATAGGTCTCATCTCAACAGATCATGAGTCCTGGGGGCAGGGCAGTTGTCCCAGGAGCGCACACAGGCTCCCCTAGCTCCCATATGACACTGCGCTGTCTTTTCATCGTGTCACTGGAGAGACATTCGCACTGCATGAACACAGCTGCCTGCCCTTGGTGGCTGCCTTCATCACCCATGGACCAGTCTCCACCATGACCTACAGGTGCTGCCTCCTAGAAGGATGTCAGGGGTCCAACCACCTGGTCACATTCTTGTCCTCATTACCATATGTTTATGCCACATTACTCCATGGGCTTTTTAGTAGATTTCACTCCATCACTCTGAATTCATTCCATCAGTTCTTCACATAGCAGAAAGAATTATGTGTGTTTTAAATATGTGTTTACTTATTTAAAAGGCAGAGAGTTAGAGAGAGGGAGTGACAGAGATCTTCTGTGTGCTGGTTTACTCCCCGGATGACTGCAACATCCAGGGTCAGGCCAGGTCAAAGCCAGGAATCAGGAACTCCATCCAAGTCTCCCACCTGGGTAGCAGGGCCAAGTACCACCCCCAGCTACTTTGCCAAGGCAAATTATCAGGAAGCTGGGTGGGAAACAGAGCAGCCTGGACTTGAACCAGCATTCTGATATCAGAAGTGACATCACAAGCCATGGCTCAACCCCCTGTGCCATAGCACCCACTCCAGGAGTCATGTTTTTAAGAAAGCAAATCTGATTGCATCACCCGTGCTTAAAATCCTTCAGAGGCTTCCACTTCCAAGAAGGACATCACTCTGAACCAAGCCCAGAGGGTCTTACATGGGCTGACCCCGCCTGACTCTCCAGCTCCGTCTTGTTCCTGCTCCCCATTCATCATGGACCCTCAGTGCCACCTTTTTTTTTTTTTTCAGTTCCATTCCCCTTGTCCTTTGCACATGCTGAGCCTCTGCCTGGACAGTTCTTGCAGTCCTTTTCACTTGATAAAAATCTATCCCCTGTTCTCCTTTAGTGAACACGTCATGGGAGAAGCCTTGCCTTAAACCCCTTCCTTATGTCTGAATCAGGTTGCCTCGCATCTCTCCTGCCGGGATTGTGCATGACTGGTAACTGAGCAAGCACTTGTTGGAGCATTTGCTCAATGTCTGTCTTAGACCCATTATATTCAGATGTACTCTAAGCCACCATTGAGTTCCCAGCCCCAACACATTACATTATTTCCTGAATACTTACTTTTAAATGCAAGGAGAAGGGAAAGGACAGGAGGGGGGGGGAAGAAAAGAAAAGAAAAGAGAAGAAAAGAGAAAAGAAAAGAAGGGACAGTAACAGAGGAAGTTGGAGGATTTTGAAGGAGCTGCTTCAGGTAGCTTCTAGAATCATTCAGATGCTTCCACATCTGATTCCTAAAATTGTTTCTTTGTTGCTAAAATTAGCTCCTTTAAATATTTTACTTTTGGGCTGCCTGTTGCATATAAACGTAAATTTTTGGTGTTATGGATCATCTCATTCAGTTTGCCTCAGATTCTCCGCTGCCTGCCCAGTACCACAGCCTGGGTGTCCCACCAGCGAACAAGGCCGTTCAAAACCAGTGCCTGCAGTAATTAGCTCACTGTTCCCCCTGCCGCCCAAAACATAATCCCCTCTCTTTTTAAATAACATTTTAAAATTTTTATCTTGTTTATTTCACTTGAGACAGATGGCAGCTCCCATGCACTGGTTCACTCCTTAAATGCCCCTCTCAACAGCCCCAATAGGAACAAAGTCGAATGCTTTTAGAAGCTCGGATCAGGTTTTCTGTGTGGATGGCAGGGACCCAGCTGCTTGAGACACCACCTGCTGCTCCCCGGAGTGGGTGTTGGCAGGAAGCTGGAATTGAGGACAAAGCTGGAACCCAAGCATAGACACTTGGATGAGGATTGCAGGCACCCCAACCAGTGGCTCAATCACCAGCTCAAATGCCCACCACCAGTTGGTTACCTGCTTTCTGATCGCACTAGCCTTATTCCTGGCTCCGCGTGGCACATTCAGCCCAAGACTGAATCCCACCGATCTGTTCTCTACCTGCCTTGCTGGCTATTCCATCCCTACTGTCCCATCCTGACTCAGTCTTTTCTTTACTCTCTCCCGGATGGTTGCAGTAACCTCCTCATGGGCCTCTCAGTGCCAAGATCAGGGACTTCCGGTCTATCATGTGCTGCACTGCCCCCAGAGCTGTTTCCTGTCTTTATAAAAGGCAGGGAGAGAAAGAAATCTCCTATTTGCTGGTTTGCTCCCCAAATGGCCCCAGCAGCTAGGGTTGTGCCAGACCAACCAAGCCAGGGATGTGGGATTCCATCTGAGTCTCCCACATGGGTAGCAGGGGTCTGAGCACTTGAGTCATCCTTCCATGGTCTTCCCAGGAGCATCAGCAGGGAGCTGAATCAGAAGGGGAGTGGCTGATGCACAAGCCATCACTCAGGTGAGAAGCCAACATCATGGCTTAATCCTCTGCATCCCAGCCCTGTTCCCACCCCCAGCATTGTTTCTGGAACATGCAACTCTTGTAGAGAATTCCACAGTGGCTGGCTCTCATCCTGGGGTGTAAAGCAGATTACAGCATGGGAAAGGTCCCATGTGTGCCTTCAGCAATCATCAGTTCTTGGCCCGGCAATTTCTGACTCCCCTCAGATATCTGCAGCAGTGACGGCATGGCCAGCAGCCTGAGTCTCCCACGAGAGTGGCAGGGTTCAGATTCTTAAGTCATCATCTGTTGCTTCCTTAGGCACACCAACAGGGAGCTGGGTTGAAAGCGGACAGGACTGTAACCAGAACTCTGATAGGGGGTGCAGGTTTCAACAATCAGCAATTTAACCCACTTCACCACAATGTTCAATCTCCCTCTCCATGTCTTTTATTTTCATAATGTTAAGAGTTAATGGATATGCCCAGATGCACAAGAGGGACATGACAGTTCATTGAGGCCTGCAGAGGACATCTAGTACCATGGCAGAGGAAGAAGGGAAGAACAAATTGGACAACTCTCCCAGCCAAGCTTTGACACCAAGTATCTGAGTGAATAGACTCTAAGGTGAGCTGTGTCAGCCAGTGGACCTTGGAAGGATTTCCTCAACCCTGGAACAACAAAATAGCATCTCAGAACTTTCAAAACCACATTACCGGTACCCCCTGAACATGCTGTGAATTGGGGACCCTGGGATGACATCAAGTGGCCATCCCACACCCCTGAGTACTACTGCAGTTAGGATGCTGGCTGCAGCTCTCTTCCTTTCTCTGCCCACTTCCCCATATCCAGGAAGAAGAAAAAGAAAATTGGAAACAATTATTTTATCCGCTTTCCGCTGTTCCTCAACCCTGCCCACATTCATCAGTGGCCCATATGAGCATGCATCTTTCTCAACTATGTAGACATCATCAAAAATAAACATTTTTTTAAAGAGTGTTAATGGGTTAAACATTTTGTATGTCTGTGACAGTCATTATATCACTGGGTCTATCTGTAGCCAGTAGGAACCTCACCAAGCTGGCCCTGGGGGCAACCCACTCTGACAGCGTCCTTGCTTCCTGCTATGTTCAGGTTCAGGTTCACCGTGGATAGACTCAGCACCTGAAGTTCCTTCCGGTTGGACACTGTTTAGAGATCATAATCCAGGCAGTGGGTGTGTGTAGCTTCTGGACTGGTCATTATTCAGGACAGACAGATGTATCTGGCTCATCCATTCTGGTGTGTCCATGTCCAAACTGTGTTGCTGCTTGGCCTCAGGGATTTTTTATTTTATCTTTATTGGAAAGTCAGATATACAGAGAAGAAGAGAGGCAGAGAGGAAGATCTTCCATCTGTTGATTCACTCCCCGATTGGCCTCAACTGCCGGAGCTGCACTGATCCTAAGCCAGAAGCCCAGAGCCTCTTCTAGGTCTCCCATGTGAGTGCAGGGTCCCAAGGCTTTGGGCCATCCTCGACTGCCTTCCCAGGCCACAAGCAGGGAGCAGGCCGGGAAGTGGGGCCCCTGGGACATGAACAAGCACTTATATGGGATCCCGGCACGTACAAGGCAAGGACTTACATTGCTAGGTTACCACGTCGGGCCCTGACCTCAGGGATCTTACACAGGATGCTAGGCCATGCACTCGCTCAGGGTCCTTGGCAGAGGCAATAGCCTCTGCCAACCATGCTCTTCCTCTCACTTCCCTCAAGCCGTTGCTCAGATGACACCTCAGTGAGCCTCACCAGCTCGCCTTTTAATCAGAAACTGACGCCTCCCTCCTGAGATTTTCCTTCCGCCTCCCCCTCTGCTTTTTTCCCTGGGTTCTCATTCCTTCTAATATGTTCTATGGAATTTACATATTCAAAGATACTTCAAAAAGCTCACGAGAGATGAAATTCGAAGTTGTTGATTTTATTGCCCAAAATTCCATGGAGGAGCACAATGTTTGGTTGTATTTACTTAAGTGAGTAACCTATTGTTCATGTGTTGGGCAGCTCAATCACAAAGCCACTATGGAGTACTGGAATAGTGGCCAAGAGTTAGCTAACTATTTCAACCATTATTTAAATCCAAAGGCACAACATCTCTGTGGGAGTCCAATAAATGGATGCAACCTATGAACTTGAAGTCTTACTGTGTCATTCATAATTTGTGCAACATATGCCTCTTTCAAAGCTTTCTTAGATAAAAAGTAAAAAAAAAAATGTTGTCTAAAATACATTTTGTTCCTTTTGTTGAAAGAAAGGATCTAAGTGTTCTAGCTTTAATTTGTCCTTGGTGAAGAGCATAATTGCCTAAGATAAAAATAAAGAGATGCTAATCCCAGACCTAGAGCATAACACTGTAGGTTCAGTTGAAAATCATGTCACATCTCTATTGATTTTCAATGTTTTTAGAATTCTAAAAAAAATTTGAAAACTGCATAGATAGTTTTATAAAGATATTTTTAAGAGACAACAATAAATTCTCACCACACATGATTCATCACTGCAATACTTAAGTCAGTCTCTCTCTCTCTCTCTCTCTCTCTCTCTCTCTCTCTCTCTCTCTTTAATTTGCAAAGTGGATTCACTGGGAGAGAAGAGGCAGAGAGAAAAATCTCCCATCCGCTGGTTCACTCCCCATCGGGGCCAGAGCTGATCTAATCCAGTCAGGAGGCAGGAGCTTCTTCTGTGTCTCCCAGGATTTGGGCTATCCTGCACTGCTTACCCAGGCCTATTAAACCTTATTCTAGCATTGCTGGGCGTCGCTGAAGTGCTTTCAACATACGTTTATATTGCATGTCCTTTGATGCTCAAAACGTTGCTCGTGTAGAATCTTTTAACATTGATATAAATGATGACACGTTGCATTTTGTTCTATGACCTTTGACTCACTGACTTTGAGCTCTGTGCATTTTGATATATTTAAATCCAGACAAGTTGTTCTTAACTGCTATGTCCCTGAACATGCTAGAGTTTGGGACCTTTTCCCTGTCGATGGATATTCAGGTTGTATGCAGCTTCAAGTGATGCTGCAGCAACTGATTCCTCTGATGCATTTGCATAGGATATTTCTCTGCACAGAAAATGTTATGATCGGTGAACTAGCTCAGTTTCCCTATGTGTAGGACTTCCAAAATGACTCCATTTAAGCTCACACCAGCAATGTAGGTGTGAAGCGTTCCTTTTCCCATATCTATGTCAATGTCTGTTACTGGCCAGCTTAAGAGTTTTGCTTAGGGACCAGTATTGTAGTGTACTAGGTAAAGCTGCTGCCTGCAACAGCATCCCACATGGACACCAGTTCGAGACGCAACTGCTGCACTTCCAATCCAGCTCCCAATTGATGCTCCTGGGAAAGCAGAAGATGGATGGCCCAAGTCCTTGGGCCCCTGAACCCATGTGGAAACATGAGAAGAAGCTCCTGGCTCCTGGCTTCAGACTGGCTTAGCTCCAGCTGCTGTGGCCATTTGGGCAGTGAATCATGGATAGAGAACCTCTCTTTCCCTGACTCTCTAACGCTTTCTTTAAATAAATAAAATACATCTTAAAAAGAAGAATTATGCTTGTCTGAAATAGATGGCTTACTATGGTTTGTGATTCCTTATTTGCTAATGAGATTTTACCTCCCTTCCTGTCATTGGCCACTTGGATTTCCTGTGGGTGGGTGTGTGTATGTGTGTGTGTGTAATTCTTAAATATATCACTTGTATATTTTTTCCTAGTGAGTTGTTTGTCCTATTGATTTGTAGGAGATCTTGTAACTTCAGGTTCACAATGTTAGGACTGCTGGCTCTGCTGTAAATATTTGCTCTCTGTTTACAACTTGTCTTTTACCCTCTCTGTGACTTATTTTATCATGTAGACATTTTAAGTTTCAGGCTTCAAGGGGTCTTCCAGAAGGCTTTTCTCCTTCTGGCTGAACTGATTGGAAATCTTGCTGAATTTTCATGTGTTAATCAGGGGTAGGGACTGTCCAGCCCCACAACCCCACAGCCCATATATGGCCAGCAGACTCTGGCTCTGCCAAGGCTTAGGACACAAAGTTCAATAAATCCATAGCAGGCTAATTTTAGGGTGATAATTTTGCATGGTCTACAAATTACATAATAAATACTCAAATTGCCCTTGGCACAAAAGGGTTCCCCACTCCTGTATTAAATTCTAGAGAAAGAGAATGAAATTAATGTACACCTCTCTGATTTATTGGCTGGTTGCATTCCAGGAAGAAAATATATTCCCACGTACATAGTTATAGAATTTTCCTAAAGGAACAAAATTCACTGTTATGTCATTGTGAATGTTTGGTTGAGTTGTAAGGATTTTTTTTATATCTAATAATAAAATGTTGACCATGGTAAAAGCCCTGTAATAGATTTTAAAGCAAGAATTGATTGATTTTTCATTGCTTACTCTTTAAAAACTGTGTTCATGGCACTTTTTGTTGGATATGTTATTAGTTATTGGAATAGACTATCTACAATTATGCTGAAAATGAATATTGTATGTTTAAAAAATGATTTAAATAACATCTGTCTTTGGACTGAAATCATAGCAGTCTTCAGCCAGTCTCCCAGCTTTGAATCCCCACTGCGCCCTGCAGCTTGGAAACCTTAGGCTACTTCAGTATTCTGTTCCTCAGCTGCCTGGCCTGCAAAATGGGACGATGACACCTGAGCCTCTTGGGATAGCTGAAAGTGTTGCAGTAGACCTAGCTTTTCAGAGCATCCTATAGCCGAGACAGGCACAAAGGAAGTTAAAACTAGGACGTCAAAATCTTTACAAATTGGACAGCATTGTGAATCTGGTGCTCTCTGGAAGGCATCTTCAAATGAAAGAGCAGCTGACATAACTGTCATTTCATATGACTTTAGTGACACAAAAACAAACGTAGGCACTGCTGAGTACAGCTGTCATGATGCACTAAGTATCTTCCGGATTCTCCACTGCACACTGTTAGCCACCCAGCTCACTGCTTTAATCATGTTTATATTTACATATAAAAGACATGTCCCGGAACCACCTCTCCTGGAGTCTGGTGTAGTGATCTGAGTGATGATTGGTTCGGCTCTATCTGCCCCCGCCTCCATGAGGCCAAGACAAAGCAGGTGCAAAATGCACACTGAAGGACTCCCTCATGTCTCCATGTTGAGCACTAGGATGGTGAAACCACCCTCATTTTTCTTTTTAGTTGATAAATAATAAAGCATGTAGTGTGTATTTGTGGATGTGCATGAATCTGCCTTTTGTTACTTTTAACAGAAATGACAGAGAGGAGCTGCTTACTGAGGAAGAAGGTTTATTTCAGACTCATGGTTTTGGAGGTTCCCAGCCTGAAACTGGGCAGGCCCACTGATCTGGCATCAGGGCAACTGTGTGCAGAAGAAGTGTGGGCAGTCAGGAAGCAAAGAGAGCTGCTAAGCTGGGTTCAGCAGTCCAACCTTGTGAGGCCACACCTTCCACAACCTGAGTCCCTCCCACCAGGCTCACCTCACAGGCTGCACCAAGTCTCCCCCCCCCCCCCTTAATCCATCAAGCTGGCACAGAAGTCCTTGAGGACTAACAGCAGAGTAAATAGAGGAGCTAGATCTGCTCTAAGCCGTAGCAGGGTACAAAGTTATGTTTTTCGACATGTCTACAATGTAGAGTGATTAAGCCCTGCTGGTTAGCAAACCGCCTTAAAGCTGCTTCCTTCTCCCTAAGATGTCACACTCTCTGGTTCTTTCCCCCTCTTGCCTCCAGAAGTCACCGTTCTGCTCTAGGAGTTGGACATCTCATGGTGGAGTTCTGGATACCTGGCCCTGCTATGGCTGTTGTGGGCATTTGGGGGAGTGAACCACCAGACAGAAAATATCTCTCTGCCTTTCAAGTACAATAAAAAGTAATTCATTAGAAGAAAGACAAAAGGTAAATGTTGCTAGGAAATAAGGAGAGTTAGGGAATCCACAAACTCTGCGAGGGGGAGGGGTTCTGACAGGTACTAAAGAAAACAGCATGGAAGAATCTAAAATCTAAAACCGGAAGCCCTGCCGGATCCTGAGGACCCAGCAGGTCCCTTCCAGCAAATATGCAAAGGAGCGGCCATCAGCCTGTTAAGAAGAGACCTGCACTTCTATTTACTGCAGCTCTGTTCATAACAGTAGTGAATCACTGGATGAAAGACTTCTCTCTCTCTCTCTCTCTCTCTCCCCCTCTATATGTATTATATTTATTTATTTATATTTATCATATATGTTATGTAAAATTATTTATAGATTTATGATTTCTAAATATATAATTGATTTATTTATATTATATTTATATATGTATGTGTGTGTGCACGCGTGCATGTGTGTGTATGTAATTGCTTCAACTAAATGAACACATCTTTAAAATATATACACAAAAATAAATGAAGCAGATCCACACGCATGACAGGAGATGAGCGCACTATTTGACTGCTGTGATTCTGCACCTTCTTGCCATGGGAAGTTAGCTTTGAGCTACCACCACCACCCTCCCGGCAACAACACCACCACCCTCCCGGCAACAACACCACCTTGGTCTCAGAAGTGTTTGCTGACTGAAACACTCCTCTCAGTTCCACTCCTGCTGTTGCACAGGCGCTAACAGTGCTCACCTGCCAGCCCCCAGCAGCAAACCCACCTGCCAGACAATAGCCCACACACACAGCATCCTACGCTTCAGGGCCAGCGCAAAGGAGGCATTAAGAGGGCATGGGGTCAGGTTGCTCTGGCCGGGCTTGGGAGGAGGGGTAGGCTGGTTTTGTCGGCATGTTCCTTCTGGGAAAGTTGTCATCCTAGTTCTCACGCCTGTGCCAGGCTGCATGCTACCAGCTGACTTTGCCATCCTTACGACTGTACCCTCCAGCCATGAATGGACTGGTATGAGAGACATGTCTCCCGCTGAGGGACTCAACTCTCCACCGATGCCTCTTTGTTGATCTTCACAAAATGAGGTCCTTTTCTGTTGGAGAGAGAGCAATCATTAATTTTTCATAAGAGCAGCAAAGTTGTGAATAGCACAAGACCTCTTGAATAAAGAACTTGGAGGTTCCAAAGAGAGACAAATAACAAAGCCCAGGGAAAGGAAGTGTCTTCCATTGAAGGCTGTTTGTCATCCCTGTTAAGACAAAGAAGGCATTTAGGCAAGCTAACACTTCTTCAAGTTCAGGAACCTGAATTTTAATCCCTATCAGTGCCTTTTTAAATGAACAATACAATGACCTTCAGCTTTGTCCTATACTACATGAGGTGGAGGCATAAAGACCGCCTCGGTTTTTTAAATTAAGGCAGAAGCTATATGTATTCTACTCAATTCCAGCATTAGTGTTGTCCCAAGTGTGGCATTTATGCTCGCATGCTTCTTTGGTATAAATAAATATCAAAGTCAGAAGACCAGTGTGAACTCTACAAGGAATAATAAACTAAAATAATATGGCATTGATTTTGTTCAGGATGTCTAAGCGTATTTTTATGGTTGTGTATGGTTATAGCTTTCTCACACAAGTGACATGAATTCCGGGCAATTAAAAAGGCCTTGAATTCCAAAGCATTTAGGCCAGAATCTGCTTTCAAATAGCTGAGCGTTTCACCGAACTGCAGTTCTCAAAAGCAGCATTGCAGTTCTCCCCGCTCCAGCTGGAGACACTGGAGAGTTAGTGCCATTTTGTATGGCTTTACAATATTATTATCATGAGACCACACTGGGGAACTTTATTTGGGCAGCTAAAATGCTATATATGGGAAGGAACAATTGAATAAAAGAGTAGAAGAGAGACTCAACTACACTGAGTGAGTCCTGTGACCTCCCACCAAGGGATTCCCAGACTTTGGCTTAGGGGAAGAGCAACTTCTTCTCCCCCTAGGGGAGAGGACCCTGGGGCCCATGAGCCCATCCGGGCTTCGGGAACTCCTTAACAAAACAGGGAAGCCCCGTGCACAGCCCTCCACACCGTGACTGCCCCACAACCCATGTCATCCCAAATGCCAGTAAACTAGCAGACCCTCCCCGTCTGCCTCATCACTAGAGCACTAGCAATATTCTTGTCAGTTTTTTGGTTGAGTTATTTCAATTACTCAAATATCACCACCTTGGGGGGGGGGGGATGGAAATATAGTAGAGAAGTGAAGATCCCCGTGGAACTCCTCCCCACCCCAAGACAGTATCCTAACTCGCCTCCTCTCTCCAACCCTCTACCCTCACCCGGTTGGGGTTTCCAGTGTCCTCTGTGACGCACTGCATACACTGAAGCAGATTTCGTGCAGCCCAGTGGCGTGAAGCCATTAGACAGCATTGTTCTTACAAGGTCTTTTGCCTCCTGCAGGTGTGGTACTATAAACGTCGTTCCCTCACTCATATTTCTGGCAGCTCTTCCTTTATGCATCCACACAGATGGACTTCATTGGTTTTCCTTGCTCCGTCGCACTTCATGGTATGTCCTAACTGAGGTCTCTTTAGCTTTCCTCCTCTTTGGGGATATTTGTTTTTCCAGTTTTTGTCATTGCAGTGTGTGATTTCATGTGCATGTGACCGACTTTCTAGCCGTGTAACCTGCAAGAGGAATTGCTGGGCCATGGAACATGCACATCTAACAGTTCTGTGGATGGGGTCGACATGTGCTCTGAAATGGAGAGACCTGCAGGCACAAGGGCTCCGTTCTCGTGCATCTCAGCCGGTGCTGAGTGCCATCGGACATTAAAATACCGACCTGCTGCTTTCGGAAACACAAGGCGGCCTCTCTTTGTCTTCATGTTGAACCACTTGTTCAGAGCTTACCAGCTGTTGGTATTTCTTCCTTTCAATTTGCTCATTTGGACACTGTTGTTTTTTTCTTCCAGTGAGTCATTTGTCCTACTGATTTACAGGAGGGTGTGTGTGTGTACACAATGTAGTGATCATGGCTCTGTCACATATGCTGCCATCTTTAGTCCTTGATCCTGGCTCTGTCCTTTAAAGTTGCTTACAGCATCTTTTGGTACCATTGTAGATTTTTTTTAACCTAGGTTTATTTTTCTTCTTTTCCCCAAACGCCACTATAAATGTGCTACAGTTATTGTTATAAATGCATTGTACGTGGGTTATTTTTCCATATCATCATAGCCCTTGGTGACTCGGAATCAATACTTCTAGGATGATCTTATTGCACGCTCTCTGTCATTCACAGCTGTAGGAAGAGTCCCACGGTAGACCATAACCACTACTAACATCCCAGCATATGGAAAACTTGGATCAAGGATCTGAAACTGGAGTGAACACGTAAGGTACTTCAGAAACTTGTAGAAAATGCAATTAAAAAGAAGGCTTATTTTGGCACAAGACAATTAAAAAGTCATGTATACATATGAAAGGTCTGAAAGGTCTTCAGAACCCTCACTGAAAATGTGTATTATGGAAAATAAAACATACATGGATAGCAAATTCTTTTGTGCTAAAATTAACCGGTCTTTTTTTTTTTTTTAATTTTTCCTTTTTCATGACAGAGTTCCTTAGGCTCAGAGATTTCCCCTTCCTAACCGATTTTTTTTTTTTAACTTCATTTGTTCCATCGACTCTTTCAAGACACCCTCAGATACGTGGAGATGGTAAATGCGTTCATTATGCAGGAGAGAATTTTCTGCGTTTTGGGCCGTCTTTCTTTTTAGGTATAATTGGGAAGGGAAAACCCCAGCTCAGCAGTTTGCCTGCCACTGCTTCTCAGAAGCTACAGGCCCACAACTCCCAGGGCTGTATTCTCAGTTTTATTGTACACTTCAAATTGGGACATATCTCACAACACCTGCGTTTAATTGGGAGATTATTAAAAAGCCACGAGCACGTTCAGAGTGCTCACCCAGCAAATGCTGCCCGTGTCCAGCCTAAGAGAGGCTGTTCTTTCCTCCATGTTTTTCTGTCCTGGCAGGAGCTGACTCAAGAAGGTGATTAGATCAATGTTCCCCAGGCTTCAATGACTGGGAAACCACTTTCACCAAGGTCCGTGCCATTGTTTGCTGACAAATCTTCTCAAGTTGCTTGCATTTTAATTGTAAAGAAGGTCTTTTAAAAGGGGAAAGTTAACCCTTCATCACTACCCTGAGTGAAATGGCAGTTTCACTTGTAATCGCCAGAAGGCAGCTGTTAGCTCTGCCTTCAGACCAGAGAAGCTCTCCCCAAGAAGCTGCTGAACTTATCTGGACAATAAGATGCTGGACTCTATGCTAGGTATATGCTTGCAATGAAGGAATCTCAACTGAACTTGAACTGTGGTTATGCAGCAAGGGGGAGGAATCCACCATGGGGGGAGGGTTGTGGGAAGAGTGGGGGGATCCCAGTGCCTATAAAACTGTATCACATAATACAATGTTATTAACAATAAGAAAAACAGAAAAAGAAAATAAACAACAACAACAGCAATAAATAAACAACACAACAACAGCAGTGACATACAGAGCAGTGCTGACAGCCTGCGGTCACACAGAGAGAAAGAGGTTACATGCAGTGAGGTACCAAGCACAGGTGATTCTGCTTGAGATAAATGGAACTGAAAGACAACTTTCCTCCTCCAGGACTCAACGTTTCCTCCTCAACTCATGCTGGGAATCACCACCAGCTCCCACTTAGGGAAGCACAGGTGTGGGCAATGGATCGGCGCATTACAGGGAAAGCGAGTGCCATCAGCTTCGAAGACAAGAGGTGTGTCTCCTGGCGTTTCTTTGCTGGTAATTCTGCCATCAACTGTCTTCCCTCTACCCCCAAAGCATGTTTTTGCATTGTGTCTCCTCTCGGAATTTAACCGGTTGGCACACATCAACATAGAATAAAATGATCGCAGAAGACTCTGGGTGCCTGCTGGTTCTTGTCAGGGTGAGGTCATTGCTCTGGGCGTCAGGATCACCTGGGGAGGGGGCCCTTCCTGAAGTTCTTGGTGGAGATGGGCACTGTGGCCCATCAGGTGAAGCTGCTGTTTGAGATGCTGCAATCTCACATCAACAGGTTGCTTTGAATCCCAGTTACTCCGCTTCTGCTCAGGCTTCCTGTTGGTACATCCTGGGAGGCAGCACACGGTGGCTCAAGTGCATGGTCCCTGCCAACCACGTGGGAGGCTCAGGTGGAATTCCAGGCTCCTGAGCGTGGCCTGGCACAGCCCCAGCTGTGTGGGTGCATTGAGATGGAAGATTCTCTCCTCTCACTCTCTCTACCTTTCCAATAGGTGGCAATAAATAAACTTGTCAAATGTTCGTGGTCTTGTGTTTTATGAAAAAGCTATGCATGGGTTTCAGATATTTCACATCTAAATAAACATTTTTTAATTGCATTTTTGCATGAACTTTTTGAAGTATGCTTATCCTCTACCTGGCCTGCAAACGTAAGTAGTGTTTCATCACTAAGGGCTTTTTGCCGGCATCACAGAGAACGCTCAACAGAGAAATGCCCAACAGATGCACTGGAGTCCGTGCAGCTGACTGCAGGTGAAGCACACTGTGTGTGTGAGATGCAAGATGTACAGCTGTGTTACTCCCAAATCCAGCTAACTCGCTGCTGACTTTGATGTCAACACGTACCCGAGTTTCTGAAGCATTTGGTATAAATAAACAACCAGGCAATGCCAACAGGGCCTTTAAATGGTGATGTTTGCCCTCCACCCGCCTTTCTCCTCCACCAGCTCATTCTGTTTGCAGACTGGGGTTTTTCTCCTTTTCTCAGCTGATGGCCGTGCTCTTCTGTGATATTTGTCACTCGTAACACTGTCTGTGCTCCGTGGCTGAAACGGTGCCGTCACCCTTCCCCTTTTCCTCTGGCCTCCTTCTGGTGGGTGTTAAGAAGGCAAGTCTGACTGTAGGTGTCCGTCTCCTCCAGAAACTTTTCAGGATGTGTTCTTTGTCTTCATCGCTTGGAAATTTCACAACAATGAATGTGACTTTCTGTCCTAGTTCTTTGATTTTTTTCAATAAGGTTTAATTAGGGGGCCAGCATTGAGGTGTAGTGGGCAAATCCCTACCAGTGATGCTGACATCCTGTTTTGGAGCCAGTCCAAGTCCCAGCTACTGCGCTTCCAAGCTCTGCTAATGCAGCTGGGAAAAGTGCTTGGGCCCTTGCACCCATGTGGCGGACCCACAGAAAGCTCCTGGCTCCTAGTTGCCATCTGGCCCAGCCCTGACTGCTGTGGCCATTTGAGAAGTGAGCCAGCTGATGGAAGATCTGTGTGTGTGTGTCCCTCTCTCCTTCTGTAATTCTGCCTTTCAAATGAATAGAAATAAATTATTTAGGTTCCACGCTTCCTGGATCCTCTTGCTGGTGAACACATGGGCCATAGCCCTTTTCTCTGGTGCATTAGAAGGGAACTGGATTGGAAGAACAGCCAGGACTGGAACCAATGCTCGTATGGGGTGCTGGTATTGCGAACAGCAGCTTACACTGTGCCACAACACCTGCTCTTATACCCAAGTATTTTGATATCAACTCAGCTATTTTTAGTAATTTCTTAGTATTTCATATCTTTCGGTGCCATCATAAATGGCATTTCATTTCTAATTATTCATTGTTTATAGAAATGCAATTGATGCATTGCTTTTTATTTTAATTAAATTTGGTTATTTTAAAAAATATTTTGACTAAATTAATTTATTTTAATTAAGTGAAGACATTTTTTAATTAAATTAAAGCAAGATCTTATATTTACTGGCTCACTTCCCAAATTGCTGCAGCTGCCTGGGCTGGGCTGGGCCAGGCCAAACCCAGGAGCCAGGAGCTACTTCCCAATCTCCCACACACTTAAGCCATCTTCCACTGCTTTTCCTTTGCTGTTAGCAGTGAGTTGGATTTAAAATGGAGCAGCTAGGACACAAAGTGGCAGTCATATGGGATGCTGGCTTCACAGTCAATGGCTTTACCTGCTATACCATGATTCTGGCTTCTTGTATCTTGCAACTTTGTTAAACTCAGATGCTACTCATGGTAGGATTTTTACTATTTTATAAACATATTTTATGCCTTTTATTTTAAAGATTTATTTATTTTTATTGGAAAGTCAGGTACACAGAGAGGAAGAGAGACAGAGAAGAAAGATCTCCCATCCATTCACTCCCCAAGTGGCCACAATGGCTGGAGCTGCACTGATCTGAAACCAGGAGCCTTAAGCCTCCTCAGGTCTCCCACATGAGTGCAGGATCCCAAGGCTTTGGGCCGTCCTCAACTGCTTTCCCAGGCCACAAGCAGGGAGCTAATGGGAAGCAGGGCTGCCAGGATTAGAACCGGCGCCCATATGGGACCCCAGTGTACACAAGGTGAAGACTTCAGCTACTAGACTAACGCACTGGGTCCTACGTCTTTTATTTTAGTATTATTTTAATAGTACAGAAAAGTATAAAGAAGACTTCGGTAAGCATTCATAGATTTCAGTCTTCAGCTCTTTAGTGTATCAATTTATATAAATATATACGCACACACACTGTTTTCCTTGAAAACAGGGATATTAATATAACAAAGCAGGACATTCATGACAGAAATCAAAAAGTGAGGAAAAAGGAGTATTATGTCAAGAGTTTTATTCAGTGAAAATAACATTTATAATACCGAATATTTATAAATATATACTAAAAATATATACCAAATAAAATGGCATCCACGCTTTTTATTATATGTGTGCATATATACATATATATACACGCTTCCACATGTGGAATTTGCCTTTCTATGTCTGACTTAATTTCACATGACATGTGGTCCCCAGTCCCACCTGTTTTGCTGCAAATGTCAGGATTACATTCTTTTTGTGGCTGGGTACTATCCTCCCCTCCGTGCATACCACATATTTTCTACCCAGTCATCAGTAGCATTGTTGCATGTTCCGTTAGATCTTTTGGGCAGTCACATCAAGTATAAAGATAGCTTTTCTTCTTCCAACTTGGCCTTTTATTTCTTTGGCTCTATTCCACTGGCCCGAGCATCCAGTGCCCTGTTGGACAGAAGTACTGAGAATGATGGACATCCTGTCTGATTTCTGATTTTAGGGGGAAATTCAGTCCTTTGTTGTGGAGTTTGATATGAACTGTGTGGTTCTGTCTCTGTTGCTGGTTGTAGTTTCCTGAGGATGCTTATTGGGAATGTGTGCCTGATGTATTTAACTATCATCTCTGCAACTCATCAAGACCATTTCTTTCTGTTTAGTGATAGGGTGAATTACATTGATCCTTGATGGATTATTTTCTCAGTGTTGAACTGCGTAATCCCGACATAAATCCTGCTTGATCTGAGGTATTATCTTGCTGTATATTGTTTACTAAAACTTCATTTTGAAGTGTTTAAGGTTTTACGAGGAATATTGGTGTTTTCATTTGTAATGTATTTATCTTGTTTGGGGCAGTATGAACCTCACAGAATAAATTGGAAAATACTCCCTAATTTCCAATTTCATGGAAACCTTGCACAGAACTGGTGTTACTTCTTCCTTAATAGTTGAAATAATTGACTGGTGAAGCCATCTGGCCTGGGATTTTTTATTATGGAAAGGGTTTTTTTTAATTGTACAGATTACATTTCCTTAAGAGATGGGCTACCAGGTTATCTATTTCTTCTTAAATGAGTTTTGGTCGTTTATGTCTTTCATGGTTTTCTCCATTTAATCTAAGCTGACAGTCTCTTCCTTTTAGCCAAGCCATTTGAACCATTTATATTTAATGTGATGTGATTAGATTTAAACGCTGTTTCCTTTTTGTTCCATCCATCTGTCCTCTGTTTCCTTTTGTCTTTTCCTGCCTTCTTTTTGATTAATTGGGTTTTCTTTATAATTCAATCTGATATCCTTCACTGATTATCTTGTATAACTCTTTGTTTGGTCCTTCCAGTCATTACCCTAGGATTTATTTTATGTATATTTATGTGTGTGTGTGTGTGTTTCCAATGGGTGTATCTAGATAGCTTGTTAAGTAAAGCTACCTTCAAGTGTTTTTATCACATGACACATGTCACCTTTTATATAATTATAGCCTTGTGTTACAAATCCTGCATTGTATTATTTTGTTTAAATGATCAGTTTTCTTTTACACAGATTTTTAAAATGGCAGGTAAACTTGTATGTGTTCAGCTCCAGTGCTCTTCATTCCTTTCTGTAGATTCCTATTTCCATCTGATTTTAATGTTTCTTCTCATGAAGTCTGCCATGACAGACTTTTAGTCTTGGTATGCCTGAACAAGTGTCTGTCTACTTACCCTTAATTTTTAAAGAGATATTTTCACTAAATAAAAAATCCAGGTCTTTTCAGTACTTGAAAATGTTGTTCCACTGCCTTCTCACATGCCTTGTTTCTATATAGAAATCTGCCACATCCTTTCTGTTTCAATGTTAGTTATATATTTATTTGAGAGCCGGATAGAGAAGGAGGAACTACTCCCATCCACAGGGTCACACCCCCAAATGTCCACAATAGCTGGGCCTGAGCCAAGACTGAGACGCCAGGGCCCCAGAACTCAATCCAGCTCTCCCATGTACATAGCTGGAACCCAGTTACTTGAGCCATCACCACCACCTCCCAGCATGGACCAGGAGCTGGAGCCACATCCTTACCATTTATATTACCACTCTATATTAACGTGGCTTTTAGTTTGAACCCGGTGTTGATTTTTTTCTAATCGCTTTGAGTAAGACCATTATAATGTACCATGTTTTAATTTTCTTCCCATTTCTTGAACTTGGGCCTCATTGAGCTTTGTGGATCTGTGATTCTGTGCTTTTTAATTAAATGTGGAAAATTTTTACCCATCCCTTCTAGGTGTTTTTTTTCCCTCCTGTTCTGTCCTCTTTTCTCTGTTTCAGACTCTAATTTCCTTTGTACCAGCCACTTGAAATTTTACCGCACCTCACAGTCAGCCCAGCCTGCTTATTTTATAAAACTTTCATTTCCTTTAACATTGGCTTTTATTTTAATACTGTCTATGTCATGTCTTCCAGTTCATTAATCCTCTGTAATCTCTAATTTGCTGTAATTCCCATATTGCCCATACAATCTGATTTTCTTATAGGTATTATAAATTTTATCTGTGGTCATTTATTTTAGCCTTTAAAAAGTCTCCTGTTTCTCCCTATCCAGCTTTACTGGGCAGGTAGAATGCAGTTATAACAACCTTTCTCAGTGCTTCTGTCTACCATGTTAGTTTGGGGTCCATTCTGATTGACTGCATTTTTGCATTTGTCAGGTAACGTTTAATGGGGCACCAGATTTTGTTATTTGTGCCTTGTTGGTTTTTTTTAAAAAGATTTATTTATTTTTATTGCAAAGTCGGATATACAGAGATGTGGAGAGACAGAGAGGAAGATCTTTCATCCAATGATTCACTCCCCAAGTGACCACAACGGCCGGTGCTGCACTGATCTGAAGCCAAGAGCCTGGAACTTCCTCCGGGTCTCCCACACAGGTGCAGGAACCCAAGGCTCTGGGCCGTCCTTGACTGCTTTCCCAGGTCACAGCAGGGAGCTAGATGGGAAGTGGAGCCACCAAAATTAGAACCGGTGCCCATATGGGATCCTGGCGCATTCAGGGCAAGGACTTTAGCCACTAGGCCACGGTGCCGGGCCCTGTACATTGTTTTTTGCTGATTGTTTCTATAAATATCCTCAAGTTTTGATATGGAACACAATCGGTCACTTTGAAATGGTTTTATCCTTTGCAGTTACTTTCCCAAGGCAAACTGCTCTAGATAGCCCAGTGGTTCTCGAGGTCTCCTCCTATGACTGGGGGGAATAGATGCTATTTGGCAGGTCAATGAGAGCAGCAGTGTTGTTCTGAACTTGATCCTTCTGCATGGCTTTTCCCCTGGCCCTGGGAAGCCTCCTCACCTGCTGGATATTCCAGAGGAGCCATCTGCTGCACTAGCTGGGCAGCTCATTCCCCACCAATGCTCTTCTTCCGCCAGGCTCCGGGAGTCTCCTGGGCTCCTCCTCGTGCCATGCCCAGGCTGTGAGCACAGCCAGCCCAAGGCTGGGCTCATTTGCTTCCCTCTGCGCAAGGAGCACGATTTTACATTTGCCAAGATCCAGCATCTTGCATGCAGTTGTTTCATATATTTTGTCCATCCTTTGGATTGTTGGAAATGGGAAAGCATGTCAAGTGTCTGATAGACCACTGAGGATGAAAGTGGAAATGTGGCATTGCCTCTGTTCAGTGGGGTGCCCACTTGATGAAAGAATGGTGGCCAGGCTTGTTCTGGCACCCTAAAACCACAGCACACACGGGGCTTAAATGTGCTGCCTGAGGATGTAAGGTCAGGTCTGTTAGCATGTGCCTCGTGGCCCTCTAACTACACATCCAAATACTGTTCTTTAAACGTAGTTCCCGAGAAGTGGCAAATGTGTCTCGTTACCTTTGGGATTGTCTCCCTGAGAAATTGGGGATAAAGAAGTGAGTGATGCTAACCATTGTGAGGCCTGCAGGTGGGAGTTCTTAGCACCTTTGCAGGGCAATAAGGACAGAGTCTCTCAGGAGCTGTTGATACTCCATCTGCTTCTGCCTCTGTGGCAGGAAACATTTCTTTAAAATGCTGTCACAGCATGCTGGTGGCACACATGGTGCTCTGAGGTCACACTCTGCATTGACATCACACACAATGCTGAGGTCACACTGTGCTGATGTCACACACGGTGCTGAGGTCACACTGCATTGACATCACACACAATGCTGAGGTCACACTGCTGATGTCACACACAGTGCTGATGTCACACTGTGTCGAGGCCACACTGCTGATGTCACAGTGCTGAGGTCACACACAGTGCTGAGGTCACACTGCTGAGGTCACACTGCTGATGTCACACACAGTGCTGAGGTCACACACAATGCTGAGGTCACACTGCTGATATCACACATGGTGCTCTGAGGTCACACTGTGCTGATGTCACACTGCATTGACATCACACACAATGCTGAGGTCACACTGTGCTGATGTCACACACGGTGCTGAGGTCACACTGCATTGACATCACACACAATGCTGAGGTCACACTGCTGATGTCACACACAGTGCTGAGGTCACACTGTGTCAAGGCCACACACTGCTGATGTCACACACAGTGCTGAGGTCACACACAGTGCTGAGGTCACACTGTGCTGATGTCACACACAGTGCTGAGGTCATAAACAATGCTGAGGTCACACTGTGCTGATGTCACACTGCATTGACATCACACACAATGCTGAGGTCACACTGTGCTGATGTCACACTGCTGATGTCACACAGTGCTGAAGTCACACTGCTGATGTCACACATGCTGTTGGCATCTCACACTGTTTAAGGTCACACAAGTTGCTGCAATGACATGTCTGTTGCACGTGGGGGGATTTTTTATTTGGTTATTTATCTTAGTCGTTTCCTAATCTGATCTCAGTGTGAAAATTATCATGCCATCACAGAAAAAATCATTCCCAAATTATTTATCCTATGGTTTAATTTTTATATAATATCAATTTAATCCTTTAAAGAATTTTAAGATTTAATTATAAAATCAGTCTTCAATGTTAGTTACAGACTACTGGATCTATTTTAAGATCAATTTACTGATTTCCCTACTTTTTAAAAAAATAAGATTTATTTTAATTTATTTGAAAGGCAGAATTGTAAAGAGAAAGAGATAGTCCACCAACCAGTTCACTCGCCAATGGCCCCAAGGGCCAGAGCTGGGCTGATTCAGATTCAGGAGCCAGGAATTTCTTCCACATCGTCCATCTAGGTGCAGAGCTCCAAGTACGTGAGGACATCTTTCTCTGCTTTTCCAGGTGTGTTAGCAGGGAGCTGGATTGGAAATGGAGCAGCCGGGATTGGAACTAGCATGTGTATGGGATGTAGGCTCCACAGGCAGCACTTTATTTACAACACCACAGCACAGCCCATCTCGCCTTTTCTATAGAGTATACAGTCATATCATGTGTCAACCAAATTTTTCAAAGGTTTCAAAGCTGAGAAATTAGAGAAAAATTAAAAACTTGTCACGTATTCATTATTTTACTTTTTAGTAGATTTACTTAATTATTTGAATGGCAGCAGAATAGAGAAGGAGGAACAGAGATAGAGACAAAGAAATCTTTCATCTGTTGGTTCACGCTCCGAATAGCTGCAATAGGCAAGACTGAACCAGACCAAAGCCAAGGGTCAGAAGCTTCATATAGTTCTTCCACATAATGTCAGGGTTTCATGTACTTGAGCCATCCTCTGCCATCTCCCAGGCTCATTAACGGGTTTGAAAGTAGAGCAGCTGAGACCAGAACTAGCACCATCATGGGATGCCAGAATTGCTTGTTTTGCTTTTAAAATCAACATAGCAAAGTGGCCTTGAGTGCTGTGGAGCTCCATTGTCTCTATCTACAGCTGGGCTCTTGCTAACTTGGAACTAACTAATTAACCTTGGGAAACTCACTCAACTTCTCCAGACCTCAGTCTTCTCACCTGTAAAATGATGTCATAATGGCACCTGCTCACATTGGCTCATTTGGAGTTGTCATGAGACCCCCAAGGCTAGGTACTCCTTTTTAAAAAGAGGTTGATTTAACTCACAGGCTAAAAGCCAAACAACACAGTGTGGGTTCGGGTGAGGGCTCCCTGGCTGCATCCAATCCTGATAGATCCATCCTGGAGGAAGCACATGTGTGACAGAGGAGACCATTTGGCTAGACAGGGGCAGGGACCTGTCCTTATGGAAGGACAGGTCCTTATGGAAGTCCACCATAGGGCCCTTCCAGAGGAAGCACCACCCCCTCTGAACATCCAGCCCCAGCACCAAGCTTGTGCTGTCCAAGCCCATGGGGACAAGGAAGTCCAGACCATGGTGCCAGTGGAGTTTAGGAGGACTGAGCTTAGTGTTTGCACAGTGCTGTGCATGGTTCCTGACATGTGGCAAGTACTCTCCAGGCTTTGATATAATAGCACAATGAAAGCAAAGCTTTGCTCTGCCTTTCAACATTTTAGTCAATCTTTTTTTTCCAGGAAATTCAACTTTAGCGCTGTTGTGCTTTTCTAGATCTTCTGCTTTGCTCCGATCCTTACTGCCCTCACATTTCTCGGTTACCTCACTGCTTAGCTTTTGCCTCCTAAAATGTTATTTTCCCTTTAGCCACTTCTTTCTGTTTTGCTCGGTTTAGTTCCTAATTCTAGCTCTGACCCAGGCTCTACCCACCACCACTTTTATTCTAAAGATTTCACATGGTAGCATCCAAGTTCTCTACCCTCTTTGTTATGTAGCTATTCTCTGAGACACGTTGGCAATACAAAGACGTTTTCTGGCTTCACCAGCATGAGGAATGTAGCCCACGTGCCTGGGACACCTGCCGAGCCCCTGCCCTTGGACTCACCAAAATGATTTGTCCTCTCTCGTGGGTGTCTGGAAACACATCCATACATCCACACTGTGCACATGCATCTGCAATCCCATGGGGCACCTTGGTTGCTTGCCCAGTCTGACCTGGGTGGCCTGTGCTGTGGTTCTTCTCACAGCCATTCTCTAAATATTTAGAGAAGTAAGAGGGTCTTTTATCTGTGTTTAGTAGTGGATTTTGCTGGCTCTTAAGGCAGTATCTTTTATATGTCCCCAAGTGTTAGAAGTGGGAAAACCATCTTTCTTTTAAATTTAGCAAATAGCATTTATGTGTCTGTGCAGCTGCCAGACACACACTTACACTGTAATAGAAATACCACGGAAAAGCAAGCTGTAGCTTTTAGCACTATCAGGCACCAGCTCTCTTCCTCTCGTCTCCTCCTGAAGAGACGTTTAGAAAAATGAGAGGCCTCTCCGGGTCCGTGTTTCCAAGTCTAGTTGAGGGGGAAAAAAAAAAGTCAATTCTTTCTTAGGCTCAGGATCACCCTGAAATAACTATGAACTTACGCAATTGCTCAAGTGCCTTCTAAGCAAGGGTGCCATCTGTAATCATACACCTGTTTGATTGATGAGATGCCAATGAGAGAACTCATCACAAGCCAGCATCATTTGTGTGCTTCATGTTTTTACTCAATCTGGAGTCTGGGTGCTGAATAGATAGCAAAAGAGAGGCAAGCAAAATTGGTAACCATACCCTCTTTGAATTTCCCTAGCTGTAAGAGAGCAGGTGTTTCTAAGCGGAGTGTGGGAGAAAACTCCCTGTGCTAGTACAGGAACCCAGGCTGCGATGGTGCAGAAAGCAGCGAAAAGTAGAAGCCACTCCTCTCCCAGGAGGGGCCCTCCCTGGGGATGCGTGTGAAGGAGCTGCATCTTGTACTTGCCACGGTGTGAAACAGCAGACCATTTCAACCTTGGGATGGAAGCAAATTAAGGCAGGATTGATGTTGGTAGAATATATCTGATCATCAAGGGAAGTAGTCATGGCCAAGGAGGAAGGATGACACAGAGGTGTGAAATGTGGGTGGCAGAGTCCACCCATCCAGCTCTGCTTACTGAGCGGTCAGTCTTGGAGCCCCAGCCCCGTCCTGCGAAGTGGAAGCAGGAACAGGAGCTGTGGATGTGCTGGACAGAATGAGCGCTAAACAGTTTACACGTAATAAGCACTAAATAAATGTCTGCTAGTGGCACTTCAGTCTCCACACATTCAACAAAGATTTCTGCAGCTAAGCTATCAAAAGAAGTGGAGAGTCTATGGAATTTTTTGGTTTTAAAAGAGGAACTCCAGGAACTGGCACTATGGCATCACAGTCTGAACCACTGCTTTTGGTCCCTGGGTCCTGTATGCGCACTGGTTCATGTCCTAGATGCTCCACTTCCCACCCAGCTCCCTGCTTGTGGCTTGGGAAAGCAGTAGAGGGTGGCCCAAAGCTGGTTTTGCACCAGCCCAGCTCTGGCCATGTTGGCCATTAGGAGAATGAACCAGAGAATAGAAAATTGATTTGTCTCTCCTCTCTGTAAATCTGCTTTTCAAGAAAAAAAAAAAATCCTTAAAAAAAAAAAGGTGGAACTCCAGCACAAAACAAAAAGAGGCTCTGCCTGGCCAGCAGGGGCTAAAGGGCAGCCAGAATATTCCAGCACAGACACAGGCTTCCAAGGAAACTGGTTAAGTATACTCAGAATTTCCTGTGGGATTTTCCCCTCAATTATTTTAGATAAAACCCTCACTCCTCCCTACCCTATCTCAGTTCTTGCTGTCACTCTTTCTTAATCTGTGGTCTGAGGATGTATTTCTCTTCTTAGCTTGGCTCTTTTTATAGCACTAGTTGTGAATTCTTCATTCTGTCACATAGACATATGACAGTAGGGGAGGAGGGCGGGTGAATTTCCTAAATTCCAGCAGGAAATCTGTCTAACCCTTTCTGTAAGGTGGGAGAGCCAGCCAGCGTAGCTGTCTGCTTGTTCTTGCAAGTCCCATTCAGCAGTGTGCTGTCAGGTGCGTTAGTACGTGTGTCACATGTTTTGAGCCTGAATAAGAGCAAAGGTTTCGGAAGTGAGGAGCAGATGGCCTTTGTGCACCCTGGAGGGCATCCTAAGCCTGCAGGCAACTCAGGCCACCCCCTCTCTGAGTCCTTGTCAGACAGGCTGCCTGCCTCTGTCCATAAGCACAGGAGGCTGAACAAACCCGGTAACTAACATCTGTCAGGGGCACTCTGAACTGACTGGGTATCCGGATATAGATACCCTACATCCCTCCACCCTTGGAGAAGGGATTCCAAGGCAGGTTCTTTGCTGTCTTCTAGAATTTCCCTGTGAGATGAACCTGCCATCACCTTCTTACCCAGACACCCTCTGCTATCTGTCTGGCTTCCCTTTCAGTAGATACCGCCTCTTCTCTCCTCAGGCTCTGTCCACCTCCCAGTAAGCCACTCTCAGCTCTTTGACTCCAGCTGTCTTCTAAGTTTTTCTGGCATAAGACGTGCAACATATTTCTCAGTGCAGAAGGGACTTTACTAAGCCCGATTGAGGCCATGCCAAAGCCATGGTGGACCCCAAATTGGCAGGGCCCATTTTGTCAGGCCTCTGCTTCTACAGTTTGAAATTGCACTCACACAGAGCCCAGCTCCACGTGCGTGCACACCTGCCAGGCTGTCATCTGAGAACTGATGGGGACATGGACCCAGGACCACAGTCACCCCTCATCCTTCCTTCTGCGGGAAAACTACTTTGTGTCAAAGGAGAATGGTGGTATTAGCAGTGACTGACATGCCAAGACGTTGACTTCTAGAAGAGGACACATTTGATGTGGTGGGCTTGTGTTCAAGTCCTGGCTGCATCTCAATTCTTACTTTTTTGCCTTTTTGCTCACACGTGCCTTAGGAGAC
The DNA here is from genome assembly GCF_017591425.1 of Ochotona curzoniae. Lineage (NCBI taxonomy): Eukaryota > Metazoa > Chordata > Mammalia > Lagomorpha > Ochotonidae > Ochotona > Ochotona curzoniae. The sequence continues at coordinate 27,052,596 of NW_024465926.1, read as the reverse complement.
AGGAAGTGATGGCTCAGGTAGTTGGGTCCAGCCACCTACACGGGAGAACCAGATCGGATCCTGGGTTCCGGCTTCAACCTGCCCAGCACTGGGTATTGTAAGCACCTGAGTAAACCAGCAGATGGATGATATCTCTCTCTGCCTTTCTCTCTGTTTCTCTCCCTCTCTCGCTCCCTTTGAGTAAACACAAATTTAAAAACTGTAAGCAGTGGATGCCCCTGTCCAGTTCAGTCCTTTTCTGCACAGATCTCTCACCCATGTGCTTTGCTAGCCAAGGTGAGTCACTCTCCATGCCCACCAGTATGTCCAAGAAGACACCCGCTTCCCAGGTTTCCCGCTAATGGGAAAACAAGGTTGGTTCTTGCAGCCCCTTATTGCAGGCCTGCTCATCCCTGGGCAATGGGAGCCAATGTGTGCGTGTGGCCAGGCAGAGCTGTTCCAAGCACAACCCCCACTGCATTCTCCATTTCAGTCTCGAGCCAGTATCTTCCTTCTCATTTTGCTTTATCACCTTTGTGCTGTGCTAATGCCCGGGACAGCAGCTTGACGCCGAGTGGAATCTGTATCATAGAGTATTAGCATTCCGGCAAACATGCAATCCCTGTAGTCAACAATAAATTCGATTTTGCACAAGTGGCATCCTTTATGCTTTGCTCATAAGGCAATATCTCAAGTGTATCTTTTTTTTTTTTTTGAGACACACAAATAGTCTGGTGAAGTAAAAATGGGTTACATGATGGGTTTTGTGCTCAGCAAAAAAAAAAAAAAAAAAAAAAAAAAACTTGGACCAAGCAGCCCCACTGATGTTCTTATTTACAAAGGCTGCCGTCTGGGAAATTAATGTGTGCTGTTGCGCAGTAATTAGGAAAATTTAGGACCCCGAGTGCTTCAACATCTTGCGTTAGAGGTTGTATGTCATTGGTGTTTCCATGAGAATTTGCTAGATTTCTGTCATTAATAACAGACATAAGCCAGCGAGCAGTAGAATACGCATTACATTTAATCAATCGCTATTTGTATTCATTATGCATGTCCTCCATTTTGAGTCATGAAAAATTGAAAGACCATTACAAGTAGAAAGAGCATCATGGATTACAAATGATGTAACAGGAGCATAAGTGCTATTAATTGGTCAATTGTGTCTGTCAGTTCACTTAAAGTGATTAAGGCAGAAAGACTAGAAAGGACACGAATATGCTTGAGAAAATAGAAGCCCAGGACACACAAGTCCTTCATGCCCAAATAAATGTGGCAAAGCCCCCCTGACATCTGTTCCAATAAAGTCGTTCACAAATGTTTGTTGAGCACCTGCCATGTGCCAGGGATCGTGTTCAGTGTAGCAGAAAACAAAGCAAATGCATTCCTGGACATCGGGGGCCTATATTCCTGTGGATAGGGAGGGGAAGTGTAAAATGGAGAAGTACACCCTTGACTTACAGTGATTTAACATCATGATTTTTCACTGTATGGCTTTGGGTTTTTGCTCTTTCCGTGGGCCCATGACATTTGGTGCTAAGCTGTGAAGTTCAGGCAATCCCACAGTCACAGGGGGATTTGACTTGTGGCCTGCAGTGTGCTGTGGAGGGGAGCTAGGATGCTGGGGAGAGAAGGTGTGTGCCCAAAGCATCTTCCTTTAGTGTTTTCAAGTTACAGTAGATTTACAGGCTGTAACTCCGTCCTAAGTCAATTGCATAGTTGCAGTTATGGTTTTTCTATGTGACTTTTATGAGGCATGACCCCCCCCCAAAAAAAAAGGACTTTCCCAGAACTAGAAGCCTCACTCAATTGGGGCAGCACTGTGGAATAGCAGGTAAAGCCACTGCCTTTGTCACTGGCATTCCACACAGTACAGTTCCTATCCCAGCTGTTCCACTTCTAATCCAGCTCACCGCTCATGCCCTGGGAAACACGGCAGAGGATGACCCAAGGAAGGCCTGACAACTCTGTAACCTGAGACCCAGAAGAAGCTCCTGGCTCCTGGCTTTGGCTTCCTTCAGTCCTGGTGGTTATAGCTATCTGGAAAGTAAACCAGCAGATGGAAGATAGTCCCTTCTCTCTCTCTCTCTCTCAACATAAAACTTCCACATAAATAAATACATAATAAATACATATTTTTCACAAAATAAGAAAATTCCATCAATTTTTCTACAAGGGGTCTTCGGAAAGATCACAGAGATATGTTTATGAAAAGATTCTGGCCCCAAATAGACGGACCTTTTAATTCCATTCTCCACACACTTCTTGAAGTGCCCCCATGTGATCAACCTCTTCCCTAGCAGTAGTTCTGCAATGGAAACTGATGACACCATTTGCCACCCTGAATGCATCCATCGGAGACCTAGCAAGACGAGGCCCCTGCTATGTAAACCAGTCTTCCATCACCTGTAGTCCTCTGCCAAAAAGCCGACCTATTGCTCAGCCCCTCAGCCACTTTCCACCCTCAGAACTCCAAGCTGCCTTCTCGGAGGGCCTCTCTGAGCACCAGAGCCTCCCTGATAGAGTCCCTGCTACAGTGCTTCTCTAGTAGCACGTGGTACTACCTGAATCAGATGCTGCCTGCTTACTTGTTTCTTGTCTCCTGCCTTTGAACACAAGTTCCACAAGATCAGGTGAATGGCTTTAGGGTTCCATGTTTATCCCAGTGCCAGAACAGCTCCTGGTTAAAAAAAAAAAAAAAAAAGGCTCCATTAGCTCAAACTGCATGAATGAATGTTTGAATCTGTCAATTAGCTGACTGGTTAGCAATAAATAATATGACAAAACTTAACAACTGAGTTTCAACTTTCATATTCATGTAGCTCTTTTTAAATTTTTCCATGAAGCCACATGGAAGAAACAAATGTTTGTCCTTGAACAGTGACTAGATCACACTGACACCTGTATTGTTCGGCTTCATGCATCTGCAACCCATTGGTATGCCCAAGTTGAGCTGCTCTCACACACTGAATGCTATGGTGCTGCCTGCAAGTGAGCCGGGCGAGCATGGAAAATCAGTGTGATGACAACCCAGCTCCTTCAGACTTCTTGCTTACCACACACCCTCTGGGACATGCACCTAGATGGGGGCAAATGGTGGAATGGCACCAGAGTTCTAAGTTGACTCCAATTGTATTCATAGCTGTCCAGTGGCTACCACATGACAGACTCCATGGCAGAGGCTTGGGATACCAGATGGAGGAGACACTACTACCCAGCAACCATGGAAGCTAGCATTCAACAGCAGTGGCTCCAGAACCTGCCCTGTGGCCCTCTGCATATTAGCCCTCTTGGGGATGGGCAATCACCCACCTATGCCCAAAGCCCATCCCAGGTCAGCTGAGGCAGTATCTGCCTGGCACATACACAGTTGTATGTTTTTTGTGTGTGTTTGGGGGTTTTTTTTAATGATTTGTTTTATTTTTATTTGAAAGAGTTAGAAACAGAGGACAGAGAGACCTTCTGTCCACTAGTTCACTCCCCAGATTGCCACAATGGCAAGAGCTGGGCCAATCCAGAACTAGGAGCTATGAGCTTCTTGCAGGTCTTCCACTTGAGTACAGAGGTCCAAGCATTTGGGTCACCCTCTGCTGCTTTCCCAGACACATTAACAGGGCGCTGGATCAGAAGTGAAGCAACTGTGACACAAATCGCTGCCCATTAGAGGATGCCAGCCCCCACTAGCAGAGGTCCAGCCTACTACACCACATTTGCATAGTTTTAAACTAAACTCCACATGCAGCTCACGAGCGGCCAAGGTTGAGCAAACCGCAAAACAGCAGCGCCAAGCAGGAACATGGAAGGGACAGCAGCTCCCTCCTGCTCCTCAGTGGCTCAGAATATTACTTAGGGATCAGGAAGCCAAGGGACCTTGTGTCCAACGGGGCATACATGTTGCCTCTGATTTATCACCCTCTGTTGACAAAAAGCGATGGAAAAACACTGGCAAAAAGTGCCAGACCTTATAGCGATGGATTTTCTACAAGGAAGCCAGACAAATGGGCTTACTTTTCCATGTAAACCAGGAATCAAGGACTAGTGGAATCCCTCAATGGCTAATTCACCACCCTCAAGCACTAGCATCCCATATGGGTGCCAGTCCATGTCCCAGCTGCTCCACTTCCCAACCAGCTCCCTGCTTATGGCCTGGAAAAGCAGTAGAGGATGGTCCAAAGCCTTGGGAACCTGCACCCACAAGAGAGACCCTGAAAGAAGCTCCCGGCTCCTGGCTTTGGATCAGCTCAGCTCTGACCGTTGCGGCCACTTGGGAAGTGAACCAGCAGCTGGAAGATGTTTCTCCCTGTGTCTCCTGCTTCCTGTAAATCTGCCTTTCCAATAAAAATAAACAGATCTAAAATATAAATGGATAAACTAGGAATTGGATGTAGGCTAAACAGCACCTTTCCTAACCGGGAGACTCCAGGAAAAAGAAACTAAAGAGTCGGCAGGGTGAGCTGCAAAAGGAGCGGTTGCCACGTCCTATTCAGTTGTTTAGGAAAGTGCTGGTGTTCCTGAACTCCGGCAAACTGCCCGCGGCTTTGATGGGGACATGAGAATGGCCACACCCGCGGGACACGGGTCTTGCTGGGTAATTAGCTGAAGTTCATGTGCTCAGCCCAACACCAAGCTTTGTTTCTCACTTTACCCCCCAACCTACGAATATAGGTGAAAAGAACAGGAGAGGAGAGAGCGAGATTTGGGAAGGACTAAAGGATTATTCAGAGTGGCACTTCCGACTTCCTGTCTTTTGTCTCGGGATAAACTAAGAGTTTTAAAAAGCTGTTCTTGGCAATCCTGTAAGTACTTCACAGGAGGAAGCAAACAGGCCCTGAGAACGCCTGCAAACAGGTGGAGCCCCCCCCCACACACACACACACACGAGCCTCACGTCCTGCACGCAGCCCGCGTCCTGTGGGACACATCTGCAGGCGGACACCGGAAGGAGCAGAGTCCAGGCCTCAGGGTGCTCCCCACCCCTCATCACCTCTGCTTGGGGCCATCAGTTGCTGATGTCTGCAGAGATGACCACAGTCTCAAAGAAGCCCCTTAGCCGGTAACGACCACAACCAGTACAATCAGACCTCGGGGAGACCCCATGCACTGTAGGTGGTTCTGCAGAAGCGGTGGTTCTCAGCCCTGGCTGCCTGCCGGCATCACAGGGGCTGCTAGGAAAATACCGGAGCCTGAGCTCCCAGCCCAGACTCCCACCAAGGGAGGAGGAATGGCACGGGGATGCAGTCTGGCAGCGCCCCCTGGTGTCCACCTCCAGATCACTGACTGGGTTATAAGGGCCAAGGAACAGGGCTCACTGTGAAGGCAGAGGCTCCTGTAGACTCCCATTTCTTGCCCTGCAGAGGTGGCCTGAAGAACAGATGGCCTGGGGAACAGAATTCCCAGGTTCCCAGGGGCTCCCTTGAGCACAATGTGGCAGTGCAGGGAAGTAAGTTCTTGAGACCATCATGTTGTGGGTAGCAACAGTCCTGGGACTCTGTCTTCTGGGAGAGCCCGTAGGAATTCCCCTGGGGGTTTCACAGCTCCTGCAAGACAGGAGAAGCCTGGCCAAGATGCTGAGACAGCAGCACCCCAGCCTCAGCCCGGTCTGAGCAGGTGCACTACACGCTGGCTAGTCATTGGGGAGGCCTGGCTTCAGGGAGGCCGCAGGAAGAGCTGCCCGCAGTGCTGAGGGTGAGTGCCCAGAGCTGGCTGGCACCAGGCATCCAAGCAGGGCACTGGTGACATTCTCCGGGTCCACAGGGAAGTGCCAGCACCTCATCCACTAGTGTGGCAGCCTGCCTTCATTTCTCTCCCTCTCTCTCTCTCTGTCGACATTTGTTTATTTGAAAGACAGAGAAAGAATTTTCTGTCCACTGGCTCACTGCTCAATACCCACAACAGCTGGAGCTGAGGTAGGCCGAAGCCAGGAGCCAAGAAATCCATCACAAGTGAGTGGCAGGCTCTCAGGTACTTGGGGCACCTCTACTGCTTTCCCAGGCACATCAGCAAGGAGCTGAAAGCACTTAGGACTTGAGCCAGCATCCAGGTAGGGTGTTGGCATCACACTCAGCAGCTTAGCCTACTGTGCCACAATGCCAGCCTGACACCTGGGTTTCTGTTGATACCAGCATTAATTACTCTCCCGTCGCTCAGCAGGTCACTTCCCAATGCCATTCTCTTCCTTGCATTCTGGAAAATCCAGGAAATGAGGAAGAGGAGGAGGATGGGACAAAGGGAAGTGAGACAAAGGAACCTTTCTGACTTTGGGTTGGGCATCAGTTGAGCTTGTAGTGGTAGCCAGGGCAGCCAGCTAGAAGATGCCCTCAGCGTGGGAGACGCTCTGAGAAGTCTGGCAGCAGGTACACCTGAGTCCACTCTTAGTGGCTGCTCTGCCAGCTTCCTGGACTTCCCTGGGCCCTCAGCCATGGTGGTGGGGATGACTCAGGCCTTCACATGATCACATCTGGAATTGGGGCAGAGGAGACATGGGCCTCTCCGCAGGCCTCCTTCTCCCATCATGAGGGATACGGTGCCTGGGCCCGGCCACAGACACACCACCCTCCTACCACCCAGCCCTAAGGAAGATGAGGGAAACGAGTGGCTGGCGTCTTCCCTTCTGCTGGTCACACCCTGCGAGCTGGGCAGCTACCAATTCTCCAGTTGCCCCTGCAGACCCCTCCTCTGCCCTCTGTGCCTTGCTCCCTGCCCCATGTCCTTAGGGCCCCATGTCCCTGCAGAGCATCAACCACTTTTGCCCTTGGATTTCAGCCTGAGCTCAGTCCATAGCAGGTGCCTGGAGCAAGGCGGGGAGGGAAGCCAGGGTGTTTCTTCCCAGCTGAAGGCCACGCCGTGCCAAGGTCATGAGGACACCTCCTTGGACCTGCCCAGCATTTTCCCTTTTAGGTGGGCAGCCACCTTTAGGTGCTTTCCCCTGCTCTATGCTGTGCAGTTGTTCTAGTCTGTTGAGAAGTCCAGCCCAGCCTAGTAGACCTAGTCCCCTTCAGCCACACTCACCTCTGAGTCACACTGTGTTCCAACTCCTCAATGGATAGATAAAAATAGGTAGGTCGGTAGATAAATCATTCACAGAACTGTACAATTTGGTTTTTTCCTGCACCATGTGAAGGTCATGAGTATTTCTGAAATGTCACCCCTAAATACTTCCATATGCATTTCCTAAGCATAAAGACATAGTCCCAACTCCTCAAAATTTATATCCATTCAGGGACAGTTCCATTCAATATAGCATACAGTATATCCATGGCATACATTTTTCTTTAAACATCTTTTCTTGATAGTCTAGCATTTAACAGTGTCTTGCTATTGATAACGTATTTAAATAATCAAACATGCCTTCATTTACTACCCACTGTGGCCTTCTAAAGCACCTGCTGTCGACTTCCTCCTTCTGGACAGGAAAGTAAAAATCAGAGAGGACGAGAGACCCAGCCAGGCCTCACAGGGGACAGGCAGCATGGCTGGGCCCCAGAAGCATAACTTCAACCCCAAACCGCCCACACACTTGCCACAGTGTGATGGCTTTTTTTTTTAAATGCCAGAGCCCGTGGCTCTCTAGAACTTGGGTTTTGAGCCTGTTTCTTTCTGATCTCCACCCTCCAACTTTCCAGATCACCAAAGCCTTAGGGCTCCCCTGCCCGACTGCGCATGTGATCCCCCAGGCGTGTCTCTGCCTGGTGTGGGAGGGCACCAGGCACTGCATTTAGACAGCATGATTGATGACGTGGTATGCATAACTGTATCATGCTGTGTCCTGCAGCCCTCCTCCTCCTCCTCCTACGCTTCCTCTCCCCCTATTTTCCCCTCCTCTTCCTCCAGTCTCCCACCTCCTCCTTGGTTAGCGGCCATGGCTGACCCTGCTCAGTAAAGCAGGTGAGCAGGTGTCCTGGAAGCCATAGGGGTAATTGCATCTGAGCTCACTCATGCACATCCATCCATTTCTCTCTGTCACTATCAGCGTCGTGGCCACCCTTGTCCAAGCCACCTTGACGCTTGCTGGGAAAAGGCAGCCACCCTTCACCTGGCCCCAGGGGGCTCTGACCCTCTTGTTCAACAGCCAAACTCCCCAGACCATTCATTCACCAGATCCCTTCAGAAACAACCCCCCCACCACTACCACACACACATACCATGTTGCAATACGAGGCTGCTTCTAGAAGGCATGGAAAATGGAATTTAAAGTTAAGCTTCTTTTGCTTCCAAAAGAAAAAAAAAACCTGAAATCCATGCATAGTCTTTTTTTCTCCCAAGATTTATTTATTTATTTATTTATTTATTTATCTATCTATCTATCTATTTGAAAGACAGAGTGACAGAGAGATGGAGGCAGCAAGGGAGAGAGGCAGTCTTCCGTCCGCTGGCTCACTCTGTTAATGACCTCAACAACTGGAGCTGGACCAAGCCAATCAGGAGCCAGGAAGTCCATCCAAGTCTTCTGCGAGGGTGGCAGGGGCCCAAGCACTTGAACCATCTTCTTCTGCTTTCCCAGGTGCATCATCCGGAAGCTGGATCGGAAGCAGAGCAGCCTGGGTTCTGGACTGGTGTTCTGCTCTGTGTTGACAGCTGTGCAAGCGAGGCTTAGTCTGCTGTGCCACAGTACCATCTCCCAGGAAGGTTTCATTTCTTTTTTTCATGAGCATTTTGGAGATCCCTCATGAAGCACAAAGCACTTCACCTTACCTGTTGTGGCCTGTTCAGCCATCCTCCATCTCCACTCAGGGCTCAGTGATGGGCTTCTCAGAATATCCCTGGGGTCAATGCTGAGGCTCAGAGAGAAGGGGCACCTCAGGCCATGCAGTGAGCTTCAGAGTCAGGAGAACAGCCTGGGGCATCCTGATCTGGGGCTGCCACCCCCAGTGGCCCTCCTGCTTTGTCTTTAAGCTTCTGGACAAGGAGAGGCCACCGCACTCTGCCATCCTTCCACAACACACCCCCCAGGAGAGATGCAAGGCCCAGTCCAAGCCTCTCCCTGCATGCACACATGTGTGGCTCCAGATTACACTGCCAGTGTAGCCACCAAATATTAATCAAGCATGATTATCCATGTGGCATTGTACCACTCATAACGATCCTGTGGCAAGCAGATTTTGGCCCTTAGGAAGTTACCTGCTGTGAAAGGAAAGGAGGGAGGTACAAAACTCAGTGACCAACCTGGGATTATCTGGCTGCAGTTGGGGGCCAGAGCCACAGAGGACACCAGGAGGTGTGATGGAGAAAGCATGGTGCAGGCTTCCCACCCAGCACCAACCTCCTTCTTCCTTCCTGGGAGAATCCTACCTGCTTTCAGTTACCCCATGCGTGCATGTCCCCTGGCCCTCAACAGGAACCACTGCTCCCCAGGACAGGAATGAATCCACCTGTTGCAAGGGCAGCTCCACCCGCTTGTAGGAAGTCCCAGCAAAGCACACACCAAGACCCAGTCAGCAGACTGGGAGCTCCAGGGGCAGACTGATGACTGGCCTGTGCGCGGGACTTACTGAGCGGATGCTCCTCCCCCAGACGCTCATGGTTGATGTACTTCGCTCTCCAGGCCACTGTGGCAGTGCCGAGAGGCAAAGGAACCTGTCAGAGTTGAGGCCTGGAAGGCCCTGGGCCTCTGCCCTTGGAAGAGGTGAAGGTGGGTACTCATGGCATTCTTCAGAGATCCCAACATCACTGTCACACTTAGCTTCCACCCACTCTGGCACCTGTTGTTGTCAGTGACATTGTCACCTATGAGGCTGGAGCCAGTGGTGCCCTTCCCCACTCCCCGACTCCCCAGTGTAGGACCCGGGCTGTCTGGGTATATTAGAGTAACAGAAAGTGAACTCCCCAGGGGCAATCCAAGGGTGGAGGTAGAATGAGGGAGGGGTCCAGGAGCCCAGGGCAGGAACGAGGGGGCTGTGCTTTCTGACTCCCTGGTGTCTGGTTGGGAGCTGCTCCCAGGAGACATAAACCCAGGCACACCTCTGCCTCAAGGTAAGCACCTGCTAACTCTTCAGACTGGCTGGAGGGTGTGCCAAAGCCAGAGGGAGAACCTCAGCAGTATAGGGCACTGGCCAGGTGTGTATCCACCAACAGTGCTGACTCCTGAGCAAACCTCCAAGCCTGCACCGCCTTCTCTGCAGACACTGCCTGCAAGGAAAGGCAAGGCTGAGAGCCCCCATGTGGATTGAAACAGAAAAGAAACCTTTGCAGTTCCAAACTATTGTCATGCTTCATGCCTCATCCCGGGGTTTTCTAGCCAAATGTGGAAAGTCAAGTCCTAACATGATGATGAACTATTGGTTATGCCAAAGTGAGGGAACACACCATAGCATCTTCCACTCTGAGTCAACATCAGGACCAATGCGCCCCCAGGAAACTCATGTTCCCTTAGAAAGACAGCAATTCCCTGAGTTCCCAGCTGGCCACCTCCACCATGCAGCTCCCCACTGTACTTCCTTGTTTACATCCTGTGAGCAGGAAATGTGAAGGTTGGCAGGGAGCCGCCCACTCCCATTCGTGAACTAAAACAGGCAGGCCAAGGAAAGCAAGCTCAGCTTAGAAACACACCTGGGAGAAGCTTTACTGCCAGCATCAGTCTGGTGTTTGTCCTCTTCTGCTTCCACATGGCATAAGGGGAGAGCCTACTAATTAACACCAAGTAAGCTCAGATCGAGCCCCCCAGATCTAGCCATGCCTGAAGCAGCTTCTACCCCTGATTAAGTCCTGATGGTACACCAGACCCCAGTATCTAGGACACTTGAGCCACTGTGCAGGGCTGGGGGAGCTGCAGCCTCAGGGGAGCGAAGCCAGAAATCCAGGCATGCAGGGGCTGTCTGGACAGCTGACGGGTGAGAAGGGACCGTTCAGATTTGCAATTTTCAAGTGTCAGAAGGATCTGGTGCCGTGCCTCTGACGCCTGGCAGCTCCAGTGGACTCGCCCTGTTTTCCATCAACACATCTGCTGTCGGACGAGTGGCCTTTGCCCTTCTGTGGTCCAGAAGCCACAACTGAGAATGAGAGCTCCGTGCATCTGCCGCCACAGTGAGTCACGGCCACGGGACGACAAACCCTTCTCCTTCAATTACTGCAGCTGCCCATACGTGCATTCAGCGGTGCCCATTTCACTCACTCAATGCGTAGAATACCTGTGCCTGTAGATACCCAGGCCTTGGAGTCCACAAGAAGATGGATAACTCACTGGGCATCAAGCCCTCCAGCTCTTCCCATTCCCTGTAGTCCATGCTAAAGACAGGACAGCCGGTGCTTGGGAGGCCATGGACAGGACAGAAGGATGTGAGCCCATGTCCAACTGTGCCCACTCACCCCCACAATGCACAGCCACCTGTGTGCTGGCACCCCTCCAAGCTCCAGAGGACACAGCAACCCACACAACAGGGAAGACATGGAGAGCTTGTGTCCTGACAGGGGATAAAGATGTTGAAAACAAAGTTGATGAAGGATGACTCTAGAAGGTGAGAGTTTGATCTAGCCATTAAGCAAGCACTGCTTGGGATGGCCGCATCTCACATCTGGATGTCTGGATGCAAGACCCAGCTGTGCTCCCCCTTCCAGCTCCCTGCTGATGTGCATCCTGGGAGGCAGCAGGTGGCAGCCGTTGACTCACTGCCACCCATGTGGGAGATGTGGATTAAGATCCCAACCCCTGACTTCAGCCTAGTAGAGCTCCCAGCCGGCTGTGGGCCCTTGAGAAAAAAGCAGACATGGGGACTCTCTTACTGCCTCTCAGATAAATAGGGATGGTTTTGGAAGCTGACACACACAGGACTGAATCAGGTGGTCAGGTAGAAAGGCACTGAGGGTTGTGGAATGAGATAGAGACATCAGGGCCAGGTGGACTGAGGACTGAGACCCAAAAGGCAGGATAGAGGAAGCCACAGAGATGCTCTCACAGAGCCTGCTCTCACAGGGGAGTGGTGGGTGCCCAGGCACAGGGCAGCAGCCAGCATCGAGTTTCTGAAAAGTGGGTTCATAGGGTGTGGCTGGCACTCAGTGAGTGACAGGCGATGGCCTGCTCCTGCAGCGCCTGTCTGCAATGACAAGGGTCTTGCTTGGGTTGACTCACAGTGCAGCTCAAGGTAGTGAACCAACACCTGTCTCATGTGATGCTGCAGTACCACAACATTCCCCCCCACGGGCCCACAACCATGCCTGCCCCAGCAGCTCCGTGGGCACAGAGATGGGCCCAGCAAACCTAGGGAGGGAGAGGAGGCTCTGCTGTCTCTCTGGAGAGGGGCAGTGACACTTGTTTTTGCAAGAAAGCCTGCAGATAGATATAATCCAGGGCCAGAAGTGAAGAGGACCACACAGGAGGGAACGACTCCATATACACAAGGGAGCCCGTGAACTTAGGAGCCACTTCCCCAGGTGGAAGAGCTTGGGGAGGGCGTGGGCAGTGGCCTTGCAGAGATGGGTGGAGCTGTGCTTCCTTAGGGAGTAAATAGGGGTGGGGGAAGGGTGCAACCAGGTGCTCAAACCCTTGGGCTTGGGTTGCAAAAGAAAGAGAGTGTGCACGGTCAGAGACGGAGATCCTATATCTTGAGCCAGGGAGGGTCCTTGCCCAACCCCCTGGGTGCAACAGCCCTGAGGCAGCAGGTGGAGTGACGCCCCAGGCCTGCCAGGGGGCTGGCTGTTGGGAGAGGAAGCCCCATGTGGTGCAGAGACCTGCAGCTTGGGGCAGGGCACCTGTTACCGCAGCTCCCCCTAGTCCATCTGGTCCAGCTTTCTGACCAGACGGAAGGAGCAGAACTTTGGGAGACTTGGGGAAAGGTCTCTTGGAAAGTCAGAGTGGGACTCTGTTCTCATAAAAACATCAACTCCAGTCTAGACCTCACCACGTTCTTGCTGTGTGACCTCACACCACACACACAACCTCTCTGAGCATTTGCTGTCTCATCTGTATTGTAGAACTTTGGACAAGGCCCAAGTCGTAAATTAAGAGAATTCAGTGTGAATTATACAAGCAGAAGAGATCACTGCATGCTTGAGAGATCTATGTTATTTTTATTTGAAAGACAAAGTTACCAAGAGAAGGAGAGACAGAAAAATCAGGGAGATATTTCATCCACTGGTTACTCACTGAATGACCTCAATATATGAAGCCAGGAGCTTCTTCCAGGTCTTCCATAAAGGTGCAGGATCTCAAGGAATTAAACCATCCTTCACTGCTTTCCCAGGCCATAAGGTGAATCAGAAGTGGAGCAGCCAAGACACGAACTAGTACCCATACGGGATGCTGGCGCTTTAAGTGGAGTTAGCTTAGTGTCCCATGGCAACAGCCCCAGCTATAGGTGTGAGGTTTCTTTTTAAATTATTATTTATCATTGTTTTCTTGTATTGGCCTCAAGGACTGGGGTGAGAAATGCCCAACCTGCCGGCCCTCTAAGGTCTGTGAAGTCATTTAGTCTGGTCCTGCTAAGATAACTGTAAGCAGGACTCAAAACTCAATAAATCCACAGCAGGCTTGTTATGAAGCTGGTCATTTTGTATGACCCACAAATGATGTCACCAATATCCAGATGGCCCTGGGTAGAAGAAAGGTTTCCTGCCCCTGCGAGGTAACCGCTTTGTGCTTTCCTCTTGATATTCCCAACTTCCCACACCCAATGACTATTCTCTGAACTCACAGATCCTGAAATGACAGAGCGTAACCTCCAGGTTAGGTCATATGATACTATGTCTTCCTTCCTCGCTCCCCACCCCAGGCCACCAAACCTGTCACAAGGTGCTACCATGACACGTGTGGAAGAGACTCCGTGACCAGAACCTGGGACTCCTGCCCGTGGCCAACTTTCACCTGCTGCTATATGAGTACACTATCCTGGGAGATGGACCCTTAATTGGTGGTAGCCCCCACTGCCCTTCTGTCTGCCAGCTCAAGAAAGAGCTAGAGCCAGACCCACCTGTGTAGCAGCAGCTCTTGGCTTCCTGATCTGTGAGCCACTCCCCCATGTGGGCATCATCTCCTCCGGGCTGCCTTCCTGAACCCTCTGGGACATGCCAGGGTCCTTTCCCTTGGACAGCCGCAGAGAGCTGGGTGGGAGCCATCTCAGAGGACATGCCTCACCATGTCTTCCTCCTTGCTTTGGCTAACAGGAGGTCCACCATCAGGGCCCTATGGCAAACAGGGCTCAGTGCTAATCTTATCCTGCCATACTCTAGCTTCCTGTTTAATGTGGTCTTGCCCCGATTTCTCTGGTTTTGCAGACGTTTTATGTAAATCATCACACTATCTTTCGTGATATGAAAACAAGTCCCCACAGGACCTGGATTGAAACCACAGAGGCCACCTGCTGGTCACAGGCAGTGTCCTCTGGAGTGCTCGTTTCTCTCCTGGTGATGGTGCCCTTCTGCAATGGGCAGGGAAGCGAGCAGGGAAATAATGCCCTCCTGCAGCAGGGATGACCTGGGGGACAGCACCTTGTGACGGGAGCTGGGTGAGCACCTTGGTCAGCCCCTCAGTGCACCTGATGGACCTTCCTCCTTGCTGCAAAGGAACTCCTCATGGCTGATCAGGTCGCTGTCTGCCTGTCTATGGTTGCCATCCAGACTCAAAGCCAATACCTCTGAGATGGAAACAAACCAACACGCTACTCTGAAAGGAAGCCCACAGCATGAGGAGAGGACTGATTGGAAGGCCAAGCAGGGGGCCCACCACACTTAAGGGACAGCAGGTGAGAGGTGCTATGGTTTGAGGATTTCTAGAGAGTCCCTTGCTGGCAGGCATGTTGTGGCCAGTGGGGAGAGCAGAGGCACAGGCAGGACTGTATTCATAGTAGCCTTGGCTGTAGTGGCCCCAGTTGAGCCTCTGCAGAGTTAGTTGTACTGCCCCTATACTCATCACAGTGTAAAAACAATAGCATTACAGCTGCCCACCCAACTGCCTGTCTAGTTCTAAGCCTGTCAGGAATGCCCCTGATTGTAAGTTAGTCATGGTGTGTGCAATAAGGAGCGTGTCTGCAGATGGGTGGCCAAGCGAACCTGTCCCTTAGCAGTCATATTTTTCATTCATAAACTATTAATACCATTAATAGTCTTTAAATTTTAAAAACCATTAGTAGCAGCTCCTTGCTGCTGTTATTCCTGCATTCATTGTGAAGGGGAATAGTGAGAACTGCAGATGGAAGCAGACGCCAAGGGACTATGTCTGCAGTTCCCACGCACCTGTCAGTGCATCAGAGCTCAACAAAATCAGCTGAGAGGAATCCAAGAGCTCATTGGAGCCAAGGACCCCTACTTCAGGTGGCACAGGAATAGTGTCACGGTCTGAGAATTCTTGGCAAAACTTCAGAAGCCCTAAGGGAGTCCACACATCAGCCTGTAATGAGACCGCACGGACTAGCTTAAGCATCGGCCACCTCATTAAACTGGGAAGCTTAATAGTGTTTTTATCGCACAATCACTTCTAAGTGTCTTTTATTAAGAAAATTGGGGGAAATGAGTTTGTTATTCTTTAATAAGTGCAAAGAGTGTAGTTGACAAAGTCCTCACAAAGATGGGGATCAATGAGTGGCGGAGACTCTAAAAAATATCCTTGCTTCCACCCCAAAGAAAAGGAAGGGGACAAAATTTCTCTCAAGCTTCACATATCTTTAAACTCTCTAAATATTCTCTCACCCCGTGTGTCCTGTGGCAGCAAGAATTATGAGGGATAATCTCTCTGGAGTCTGTTGTTTTCTCTTAATTCACTAAAACCTCCATGAATGATGGGCCTGGCCTTTAAAGTCAATATTACACAAGAGTGAGAACTTCTCATCGGCTCACCTGCTACTCCAGGCCAGGAGGAGGAAGTTCAATACCAAAAGGGGGGGTAGGAAAAACACACTAACCACATCAACAGCTTCTCCACATTATTTGATTTTTGCAACAATCCCATGAGAAAGGCACATTTTGTATTTCTACAGAAAAGAAAATTAACATTTGAAGAAGTAAAAAGATTATCTGAAGGAAGCTATCTTAAGAAGACGGTCTTAAAACTAAGCATATGTGACGTTGAAGTCCAAGCTGACCCTTCTGCACTGTTCCACAAAGACCAATGGGTTCAGCACCATGGACAGAGGCAGAGCCTTCATTGTCTCCACTGTAAACTGGATGAAAGTGGACAGGGTTGGGAAGATGGGTGCTGTGATCCTGGGAGGAGACAAGGCTTTTTTATTTTTTAAGCCAGAATGAACAGGACACAGGATATACATTTCTTTATGTCTGTATCAAACCGTATCATTTTTAGAATCGTTTTCTCTCCTGCCAACTACTGATGACAAAACAAGGATGTTCAGACTGCCATCAGAGCTTGGATAAGGCACAGATGAACCAACAGCCTGGAAATTTTTCTGGAGTTCATGATAATTCAGTGTTAAGAAAACAACAATAGGATCTAACATGTTGAAATGGGTTAAGCCACCACGTTCAACACCACCATCCCATATGGGAGTTGGTTATTCTGCTTCCTAACTAGCTCCCTGCTGACACACTTAGAAAACCAGTGGAAGATAGCACAAGTGCTTGGCCCCACATGAGAAACCCAGATGAAGCTCCTGGCTCCTGGATTCATCCTGGCTCAGTCACAGCCATTGTGGCCATTTGGGCAATGAGCCAGAGGATGAAATCCTCTATCTCTCCCTCTCTTCCTCTGTAACTACCTCTAGGATAAACTTAAAGTCTTATTTAAATAAAAAAAAGAAGCAACCGTAACAGGCAAGCTAAGATCTCACTGGTTTAACACAACAGATATTTGCTTCTCTCTTCTGAGAATACTGCACAAGGATTCCTATCACTTCCAGGATGAGCCTCATATATAGTGTGTCCTTGTCCCCTTCTGACAAGACTGCAATGGTCACTGGGTTTATCTGCACCAAGCCAGAAGAGGAAAATTCATGAACAACTCAATACCTGGGGCAATTTTCATGAGTCTGGAAGTAGCACCTAAGACTTCTACTCACATTCTATTGGCCAGAACCTAGCTCATGACCGTGTCTACATGAGGATCTGGGATTCCTCAGCACTTATAGTATCCTAATATGCTTTGGAAAGGGTTAGAATAGTCAGTTTCCCAAATTTACCTCACAAAATTCCTTTTTACAGGAGCCAACGCTGTGATATAGTGGGTTTAGCCACCACCTGCAGCACTGGCATGCCAGATGGGCACTGGTACAGTTGCTGGTTTGTATTGTAGCTTCTGCACTTGCAATCCAGCTCCCAGTTAATTAGCCTAGGAAAGCAAGCAAAGGATGGCTCAAGATGTTAGAGATGTTAGAGATGTGGGAGATGCAGATGCAGAAGAAGCTCCTGACTTTGGTCTGTCCCAATCCTGGCCATTGCAGCCAGCAGATAATTGGAGATTCTATCATCTATCTATCTATCTATCTCGAACTCTGCCTCTTAAATACATCTTTTTGTTTATTTATTTATTTATTTATTTTGCCAAGGGGTTTGGTTTCATTTGCAGCTTTGTATTAGCTCCTTGAATGTAGATTCAGAAATTATTCACTAACTCTTCTCCCACCTAAAGGGGTCTGCAGCTAGCTCCTGTAAGTTCTCAGAAAAGGAAATACTTGGGAGAATTCCTTCTTTGTGCTCTAGTCAGAAGAAAATCAGTGTCACTGTTTCTCACAGAGCCTCGTGTCCAGTCTAGGATGTCCAGACAGGTGCACAGGCAGGCACTGTAACCATTGCCGTGCACGTGACCCTCTCAAGTCCCCACTTGTATCTGTAGAAAGGGCGTGCATGCGATCGTGCAGGGAACATGCGGTGTCTGCATCTGAGCCTGGGGTCTACAGTGCTTCACCCTGGCAGCTCTTGGCTCTTCCCGCCGCTGCTACCTCCCGTGGTGCCCACCAGCCCCCACTCTGCCCCACAGCTTGGCTGAGGCTCCAATCTTCCTGCCTCCTGGTGGCAGCAAAGAGGGTGACACTGGATCCAGGCTGGTTCCTTCCCACCTATGTCTACTTCCCCCTGGGTAGCCTCTCCATTCCCGGGGGCCACCTCACGCCAGCAGGCCACATGGAAGCGGATGCCAAAGCCCCAGTGTGGCGGACACCTGCCGGCTGTCCTTAAGGTCACCCTGTGTCATGTGTCACCGAGAGTGAACAAATCCTTGCTGAGTCTACTCCATCAGAGCTTGTTGCTATCTGCATCTGTCATCGTTGATTGCATTTGAATGGGTTTAGTCTCTATTTTAAATAAAAGATTTATGCCTTCGCTGTCAGAGCCTGCCTTTATTTGAAAATTTAATCTTGTTTCTAGGAGTCTAGATTAACTTATTAGATTTAGGCGTCCCCCATGTGTCACAGGGAGAGAAGGATTCAGCTCTCACCACACATTGTACCTTACAGTGGATGCTAGCAGCTGCCAGGCCCTCTCCATCCAGACAGCCACACCCAGACAGAGGCCATCCTGGGGGGTCATCTCAGCCTCCGTGGGATCCGTGGTCCAGGCAGTGCAGCCTGCGTTCCCAGTGAGTCAAGGCTGGCCCCTAGACCTACAGCCCAGGGGTCTGTGTGAACTGCAGGGACCTTCTCCAACACGCCCAGCGGAGGCTCCTCGCCAACAGGGGCCACACCCAGGACATCTGTACTTACTTCCCCTCTGTCCTGCATTCTCTCCAGCAGCCTGAGCTCTGCCACTGGCAAGGCCACACAGCCAGAAGATCAGATCTTCTCCAGCAGAGTGACCTTGGACAGGCTGCTAAACCTAGTCCTTGACCTCGTTGGAAAGACAGAGAGCCTGTTGCAGCCAGTTTCTGGACCACCTAGTGAGGTTGGGGCTGAGTGATGCTGCCTGCAAGATGTGCTGACTTCTGCAGGTGTGGGCTGGGCCACCACCCCACCTTGGGAAGCAAGCATGCTGCTGCAATGAGGGACCTCTCAAGGTCACAGGAAGGTAAACGGCTACCCAGCCAGGATTCAGCTTCTTGTCCAGTAAAGTAAGCCTTTAGTGGCACCTGCTTCTCCCATCCTGTTCCTTTCCTCCTCCTTCCTTCCTCCCTGCCTTAGCTGCTTCTCCCAGCCCCTCCCCCATCTTCCCTTGTCTCTTTCTCCTGCCTCTACCAGGGGCTGAACGGAGTCTCCATGAAATTTCCTAACTCCACGCGTGACCACAGAAACATGGTCTTCAGATTAAGTGGAGGGAAGGATGGGGGTCCAATGCCATAGCAAGGGTGTGAAGCGAAAAGACCTTGTAAGTTCATGGAAGCAGCCACTTCCAAGCTGGAAGAAGATGTCTCAACATGAGGCTCACCTTGCCCCAGAGTCAGCTTGACCTTAAACTTCCAGCCTCCAGTGCTGCGATGATTAAGCTTGCATGGCTCCTGGAAGCCCAAACAGACCCATGTTCTCATTCTCTGTCATTTGCTCTCCCCTTCTTACCCTTCCACTGTCCTTGTTCTTTCGCTTTGCACTCCCGCCATCTGCTGGTTAGTCTCAGGATAGCAAGCAAGGTTCAGACCCAGTGGAAGTTCTGCCTACTGGAAGTCTTGCAACCACACGAACATGCCAATATGCACAAGTATACACACACACACACACACACACACACACACTGTCTGCCAAGGACTCCAACTACCCTTTTATTTGCCCTCCCTCACATCAGATATCCTGACACACTTCAGTTCCTGAACTACGCTTATTTTCAGCTGTTAACTTATTTTAAATATTTGTTTATTTCAAAGGCAGAGTGGGAGAGTCACAAAGAGAGAGCGAGAGAAAGTGAACTTTCAACCATTGGTCCACTCCTCAAATGCCTCCAACGGCAGGGGACCATGCCAAAGGCAGGAGCTGGCCCTGAATCCAGGATGCCACGAAGCTGTCACCTGTTGCAGGCCAAAGTTCCTCACCAGGAAGCTGGAATTGGAGGCAGAGCCAAGACTCGAACCCAAACACTCTGAGGCGAGACATAGGGAACACCTACCACTCAGGACCACCACTGACCCATCCATTCTCCAACAATGCAGCCCGTGCCAGGCACCCAGGAGCTCGCCACATGTTCACCGAATGAGCAAAGCAGGGTGGGAGGTGTCTAGCCCACAGGGGTCCACAGGTCCCACAGATCGCATAAGGCCCACAAAGTTATTCAGTCTGGCCTTGCCAAGATCACCACAGGCAAGACTCCAAATTCAATGTATCTACGACAGGTTCATGTTCAAGTTGGTAATTTTGTTCAGATTACTCATAATGTTATACCTATCCAAACAACCCTTGTCAGAAAAATGGCTCTCCATCCCGCCATGCAGGGGAGGGATCCATTTTGGGGGGTTAATTAGCCCTCAAGAGGCTCAGAAATTGGAACCCGTCTTCCTCCTGGTGGGTGGGATCCCACCACTCACTCCCCCACACCGACACACCCTGCATGCCAGGGCTGAGAGGTCACAGACATCACCCAGAGCTCTGCAGATCAACACTGAGCGGGAACATGCATTGCCCACATTGTCACTTGGCAACACATTCAAAAGGAAGACATGGTGGCAGTCCCCCTAACTCAGCTGCCAGGCATGGAGAAATGGGCTGATGAAGGTGAGTATCCGAGGGGAGAGGGTCCGGTTAGCATCAGCAAGCCAGCATCCGCTGCGTCACTGACCGTAGTCATAGAGTCAGCCCAGGGAAGTGGGAGACGAGGCTGGTGGGGGGTCACACAGCCTCATCTGGTCCTCACTCAGGCCAGGACAGGGGTGAGGAAAGAGACACTCCCCCTGCAGACTCAAAAAGGCAGAGAGCAGAATGGTGGCTGCTCATGGCTGGGCAAGAGGAGACAAAGGAGCCAACACCTAATGTGCATGGAGATGGAGTTTGGGAAAATGAAAAAGTTCTAGAGATGGATAGTATGGTGGTATATAACATGGCACACCCAGTGCCAACATGTGTACACTTTAAAAGGCTGAAAATGAGGTTGGTATTGTGGCACAGCAAATGGCATCCCAATCGGGTACCAGTTCAAGTCCTGGCTGTACCACTTCCCATCCAGCTCTCTGCTAATGCGCCTAAGAGAGCAGCAGGGGATGGCCCAAAGCTTTGGGCACCTACACCTACATGGGAGATTCCAACAGAGGTCCAGGGCTCCTGACTTCAGCCTGACCCAGCTCTGGCCATTGGAGTCATCTAGAGAGTGAACAAGTGGATGGAAGATCTCTCGCTCTCTCTAATCTTTCAAATAAATAATGCATCAGCATAATACAGAGCACTGTACTACAATGTGCTTTATCTTGGCTGTGAGCTTTTGGTGCTGTCTTTCATTTTCTGTGTTGGTTGAGTGCTTCTCGCCTCCCCTTCCTTGGCCTTGACTCCCTTGTCAAGTCCCATCTTATAAATGCTGGAGCTTCAAAGACCTACCAACGTCACCTGCAAAGTCACAAGTGAGGTGCTGAAACGGTGGTGCTGCAAGATCAGCAACCGCATGCGGAGCCAGCATCCCATATCAGTGTCAGTTTGAGTCCTGGCTTCCCAACTTCCAATCCAGCTCCCTGCTTATGTGGCTGGGAAAGCAACAAATGAAGGTCCAAGTGCCTGGATCCTTGCCACCCATGTGAGGAACCTAGATGAAGTTCCTGGTGCTTGGTCTAGCTTTGGCTGTTGTGGGCATTTGGGGAGTGGGCCAGTGGGTGGAAAAATTTTGAGATTCTCTCTTTCCTCCTCCCCACCCCACACATACACACTGCCTTTCAAATAAATATATAAATCTTAGAAACATTTTAGGGAGTCAAGGTGGACTTAAAAGCCAAGCTCTCGACTCCCAGATAAATGCTTGGTCCAGCAATGCTCCCCTGTTGCCCCCAGTGTCCCCCAGGGAGCTCTGTGTCTGTGCCCCTGGAGTATGCTCTTCCTTGGGGAAGTGGGTATAGGGACTCCACATGAAGGCAGTCCAGAATCTCAAGGGTTGTAGTACCTCCCACCATTACAGGAGGGACCCACAAAAAAAGATGTGATGGGCATTCCAGCTGTGACCCCTGCCACTTCCTCCCTCCTTAGTAGCTGAACCCAAGATTTTAGCTGGGTTCTGGCTCCCCAAAGCCCTGTCGCCTAGCTTTCCTTGCTAGCTGGCCATGTTTGAAGACCTTTGATCCATCCCCAAGTCTGGATGCTGAAGCCTCCTGTATAGCTTCAGAAAAGCATCCTGAGAAAAACCAGCTTTTCACTTTCTTCTCCTCTTCTCCTTCCTGCTCTGCTGTCTGGAAAAGCAGATGTGATGTCTCTAACACGTGCCATCCCACTGAGGACAGTGGAACACAGGACAAAAGGGGCTGGGTTCCTTGACCAGCCACCCGTTCCTCTCTCCCTAGCCCCTCCTGGCCTCTCCTGGACCCTCTTAACCAAAGTCCTGAGGGTCCAGCCTAAGGCTCTGCTCCCCACCTGGACTCTCACAGCCAGGCCTGAGGGCCAGCCCCCAAGGTCCACCCTCCACTGCATAAGTGAGATGGAATCTTGTCTAATGGAGCTGCTGCTGGGTGAACTTGGGCAGTTCTCTGGGCCTCTCTGGTTTCAAGTTTCTCCTCTGTGAACAGTGGAAATGAGAAAACAGATAGGAATTCCTTTTGTAAACTATAGGAGGTGTGTGATTGACAAAATGTGTCCCCTACAGTTCACAGGGTGAAACTTTGTTGTTTTTCAAAGATTTGTTTCTGTATTTGAAATACACTTACAGAGTGAGAGGGAGAGACAGAGAGATCTTCCACCTGTTGATTCGCTCCCCAGATGGCTGCCACAACTGAGCCTGAGCCAGGCCAAATCCAGGAGCCAGGAATGACTTCCAGGTCTCCCACGTGGGTGCAGAACCCCAAGGCCTTAGACCATCCTCCATTGCTTTCTCAGCTCTGTAGCAGGGAGTTGGATCAGAACCAGAGCAGCCAGGACTCAAAGTGATGCCCATATGCCAGCGTCACAGGTGCAGGATTCACCCACTGTGCCACAACACAGACCCCAGATGCTGAAATCCAAAGGACCCCCACTCCCAACATACACTGTGATTAGGGAACTGGGAACTGGGATAGGGAATAAGGTTTTGGAGTGAGTTGTTGCAGTAGGATTTAGGCACATGTAAGAAGAGACGTGAGTGGCTGGTGCAGTGGCTAATCCTCGGCCTGTGGATCCATATGGCCTGTGGCCATACGGGTTCTGTTTCTGTTCTCCAAAGAAGAGCAGCCTGGATTGTAATCAGAGCTCCAAATGCTGCAGCTTATTCCCTGTAATTCCAGCTGGAAGCCCAGCCTTCAGGCTGCTCTACAGGGAACCTGAGCCAATGACCTCCAATCAGTACCGAAGCTGTGGGGCTAGTAGTGGGAGGGGCTGGGCCCCTGCCCCTGCCCTCGTAGCTACCCACACCTCACACCGCAGGGACCCCCCCCCATGGCGTCTATATCTCCTGGACCCCCTTCAGCTGGCTGCTCTGATAGACTCATGGACAGTCCCAGCCCCAAGGGTGAGGCTTAGAACAAGGAGGCTTGAGCTTAGGGTCTCTAGGGGAACAGAAGCTGAGGCAGCTTCCTCCTAGGGGATGAGCACTTGGTGGTTCTCCAAAGCACAGCCCTTCCCCGATGAGCAGAAGAGGCTCAGAGACATCAGGGGCTAGCCCAAGGTCACACAGTCTCCACAGGGACCCTCTGATGCTGGGACATGGTGTCAACCCATTTCACCTTCCATACGTCTCAAATCAAGAAACTCTCTTAAATGTGTGTTCCTCCCACCCTGCCCCACCCCCAGCGATGGATTTGGGTTACTGGCTATCTCATAGCTAGCAGGTGCTGGCTGTGGAGTGGGGTGGGGGTGGGGACAGGCAACCCCCCAACACCCTTAGACAAGGACATTAAAAATGCCCTTCCCAGAAACCTGTGGCTGATGAAGGGGGCCCGCATGGGCAGGGTGGGCTCCTGTGACAGCTGCCCACCCCCTCCAGTCTATCCCCTAAAAAGGGGAGCAGAAAGACACAGATGGTGACATCCCAAAAAGCTGACAGCAGGTGGCTCTTCCCCCACAACACCCCCCACCCCCAGCCTGCATTTTCTAACACAGACTTCACCACTCCCTCCTGCTATGAGAGCTGCTCCAGAACCTTCCATCAGTTGTCCCCGATGTTCAGGTTAGCCCAAGCATGTTGCTCAGCCTCACCACCAACACATCTACCACACCCCAGCAAGTTCCAGGAAAGGGAGACTGGCAGGGTCCAGCCCAGCAGGACCAAGGTCACCATCCTAGAACCTTGCGCTCCCCAGGACAAAGTCTGTCCTGATTTTTCCTGCTCTTTCCTCCTGATGCAGCACTGCTCAAGTTTATTTTGGGGATCCCAAGCCAAGATACCCATTCTCTCTCTCCTCTGTTGGGCATGTCCAGACTATGCCATGTCCAGCAGCCACTGCACAACCAGCCTGGCAGCCCCAACTGACACATCTCATGCATAGCACCACTGACCCATGGCCAGCACCTGCTTTGTGCCATGCCCAAGCACCCACTGCTCCAGGTTAGGGATCCTGCCCCACTTCAACCAGGCAGTGACCTGATACCTGGCACAAGGGGACCCCCAAGCCTCATCCAGTTGAAGGCTTCTGCAGCTGCTGCCCCTGCCTCCCTTCAGCCCTGCTTTTGTCTATCCCTCCTCCAGGGACACCCTCTCCAAGAGGCTATGCAGCACTGGCAACTTCCAGGCCTGCTGGGTCACACTGGCAGGGGTGGGGATGGGGGACAGGAGCTCAGGAAACTGGCCCAAGAACAGTGCAGCCTAGCGAAGAAACTGGGCACTGTAGCCCTCGGTGGGCACTCTACAGAAATGCCCCACCCCTCCCAAGTCACCCAGTGAAATTCAACGGCAGCCCACAGATGTCCCCACACCTCCCCACCCCCTGATTCCAGCCACTCCTCCCAGGATTCTGTCAGCTTACCAACTCTTTCTCTTTCTCTCTCTCGCTCTCTCTCCTTCCTCTCCCACCCCCTCCTGGCAGCCCACCAAACCTTCATAATTCCCAAGCTCTAAGAGCTCCAACCCCTTCCCCTTCCGGTCCAGCCCCACTCCAGTCCATCCACGTGTCAGCTGCAGCCTCCGGCCTAGGGCCCCTCCCAGTCCCCTCCTTGGGACTAAACTGGGATTCGCTCAGGGACGTGGGATGCTGGGGCAGCCGGGCCTCCTGCCGCAGCCAGCTGCCCTGAGGCTGACTCCTGCAGAGAAGCCACCATGTAGTCCTAGTCATAGTCGCAACTGCCATCACGCTGTGATTAGTTAATCACTAAGTACACGGGGCTTTAATTAACTGCCAGCCCTGCTCGGGCAGCTGTTGTGATCGTGCCTCCCCAGTCCCGGCTGCTGGAGCGCGGCAGTCACGCGATCGCTGCGCGGGTGGGTGTGCTGGCGCTGCGAAGCTACCACTGCTGCACCCAGAGGGAAGCGGCCAGCCACAAGGGAAACAGCGGGAAAGGCGGCCGCCGCCGGCGGGGACAGGTGCGGAAGGGCGAGAGGTGGAGCTTTGCAGAGGCAGGTGTGATGTGTACCTAACACGGACAAGCACAAGGCTTTAAGAAGCCTGCAGGTCGGGGGCTGGCACCTCCGGTAGCTTATCCCTCCACCTGACATGCCAGTGATCTATTTGGGTGCCAGTTCGAGTCCTGGCTGCTCCACTTCTGATCCAGCTCCCTGCTTTTGGTCTTGGGAAAGCAGTTGAAGATGGCCCAAGTGCTTGGGCCCCTGCACCCATGTGGGAGACCCAGAAGAAGCTGCTGGTTCCTGGCTTCAGACTGGCCCAGCTCTGATCACTGTGGCAATTTGGGCTGGGAGGGGATGAACCAGTAGATGGAAGATCTCCCCACTCTGTCTCTCCCTCACCTTGACTTTGGCTTGGGGAACAGGAAGTAGTGAGACACCTGTTGGAAGCTTTCTTTTTTATTACTTTTTTTAAGATGTATTTTTATTGGACAGTCAGATATACAAAGAGGAAGAGAGACAGAGAGGAAGATCTTCCATCTGATGATTCACTCCCCAAGCAGCCACACTGGAGCCAGGAGCCCGAGCTCTTCCAGATCTCCCACACGGGTGCAGGGTCCCAAAGCCTTGAGTCGTCCTTGACTGCTTTCCGAGGCCACAAGCAGGAAACTGGATGGGAAGTAGAGCTGCTGGGATTAGAAATGGCACCCATATGGGATCCCGACACATGCAAGGCAAGGATTTTAGCTGCCGGGCTACTGTGCTAAGCCCAGGAAGCTTTTCTTAAAGCAACTTGAAGTGTACTGTCGCATTGTTATTCTTGCACACCGACTAAAGCTCAGTACAACTGGATCAGGATCTCTACCTCTTCTCCCTCCCCACCTCACCATCTGCGCTGAGCCCATACCAGGGGCCGGCAGCTCCACTGCGCGAACCTTCACAGTTTGGCCATCTGGAAAGGGAGCTGGGGTCAAAACCGAGTCTCACTTAGTTGGTTTTTTGGGGTTTTGTTTTCTTTTGTTTTTGTTTTCCATTTTGTGTCTCATTGAGCAGAGTCATTGCACATATGTATTGGGTAATGATCTTTCCAAGTTTTTGTATTTTGATTATTTTTTTAGTTGAAGGCAGAGAGGAAGAGAGCTCTTCCATATCCTTCTCACTTCTCAAATGCTCACAAGAGTCAAGACTGAGGCAGGCTGAAGCTGGGCGCCTAGAACGCAATGGGGTCTCCTATGTGGGTGACAGACACCCGAGTGTTTGAGCCATCGCCTGCTGCCTCCTAGGGTGAGCCCTAGCAGGAAGCTGGTCAGAAGTGGAGCCAGGACTTGAACTCAGGCCCTCTGACGTGGGACACAGGCATCCCAATCAGCATCTTAACCCCTGTGCCAAGCATCCACTGCCAGTGTGTGTTTTGAATACATTGTATGATAATCAAACCCGAGTGGACACATAGCATTTATTTATAATGAGAACACTCAACCCCTCTTCTGGCCATTGTGAACTATTTAATAATTCATATTTAGTGAGACAAGAAGGAATGGTAAAGAAGGCAGTGAGGTATGGCAGGGAAGGGAGTCCAGTAGGATGGGGAGACTGATAGGAGGCAACAACACCCAGTGTTCAGACAGGGGCAGGCAAGGGCGCACAGTTACTGAGGCAAATGCACCTGCAGTCCAGGTGGGCAGGCCAGGGAAGGGCACTGAGCGTGCAGCCTGCATTCAGAACGGGAGCTAAGAAGGGAGTCGGGAACAGGTCTTCCCTGAGCCTTTTCTCCTGGGTGCAGGATTAGCAGGTGGCTGCCAGTGGAATCGGAGGTCCCTCTTCCATCTACCTGAAGCCACCCACCAATCTCTGCCCACCCTCTCCGGGCCCTGGCCCTGCCCCTGGAAACCAGCACTTTCTGATGTCAGCTTCTGGGATTCACACACTAATGAGTCATCTGTCTTCTCAGCCTTTCAATTCCTGGCCCTGTGTGGGACTGACTAGGGTCCTTGACTTCCCTTCCCTGGACTCAGTCTCTTCAACACTACAATGGGGAGAACAACAGCCTATTTTTCCAAGAAGCAGAGGTTTCATAGCTCCACTGTCTACAGGTGGTGGAATCTTAACAAGCAGCATAGGCTCTTGGAATCTTGCTTTCTGCAGGTACCATGTGGGGATAGTCACCCCTCCTTTGCGGATCCACAGAGAGAAATAGATGAGAAAGACACAGGAGCATTCAATGCATGGCCTGACATAGAAGAAGCCAGCGCTCAGCAACCTCAGATCAGGCCTTAGGCCTTTGCTCTGGGTCCAGTGACCAGAAACCATGACACCTGCTCAGCCCAGCCTCCCTCCTCACCCCTACACACACAAACTCTGCCTCCAGGGCAGGAGCCTTCCTGCAGAACAGGGAGGAAGCAGCCACCTCCCATGTGCCATGTTCCCTGCTGTCCTGCAGCTTCCCCAGCTCCTCAAGAAATTTTGTGTTTATCCCAGGGTAACTTACAGCAATAAGAGTGAGGCTGGGACATTCCCACCACTAGGCTGCCAGTGCCCAGCATCTGGGCTCAACCAACTGCTGTGCTTGAGCTCCACCTGGAAGACTAGGAGTGCAGGGAAGTGATGAAAGCAGAGGCATCGTCCTGGCCAACAGGAGAAACCCTCCAAGCCCAAGCCAAAACCCTGGTTGCAATCTCCTTGTTCAGCATGGATATTGGTGCTCAGCTGGAGCAGGGGCAAGGGCATGCCAAGGCCACATTCCAGTACCGCCCCCATGTTTGTGTCTTCACAGTTACCCTTTTCAGCTGTGTGATACATGGAACACTGCTAGGCACATCATCTGGGAATATCACTGAATGGTCACAACTGCTTGCAGTAGGAGCATTGGCCATGTGAAGTCAGAAGACAGAAATTAGCCTGTGCAGGTAGGGAGGGGCGGAGGGCTAAAAATCAGACTACCCAGGAGGAAGGGGACCCAACAGCCCCTGAAGCCAGCCATGTGTGTGCACTGCAGAGTCCTGCCGTGCCTGAAGGTCGGACAGGTGGCCCCGGCCTCCCCGCCAGGGACAGCAGCCCAGGGAAAGGCTCTCTGCCCAGTCCAGTAAGGCTGGCTGATGAGACCTCGGGAGAGAGGCACCTGCTCTACGCCTAGCAAACCTTTCATCCAGGAGAGGAGGGTGGGGAAGGAGAAGCAGCTGAAGAACTTGGGCCCCATTTTCATCTCAGCCCTACTCAGGATGCAGGCTGCGCACTCAGCTTCCAGCCATTTCTTGAATTGCATGCCTGGCTGCAGGTGCACTCTCCCCTTTGTGTACTTCCGCTGACCCACTTGGCACTTTTGCTCAGATTCTAGCCCATTCTGCTGAACATCCTACCCATCACACCTTGCCAGCTTACCACTGCTCCCTGCCTCAGGCTTGAATTCTTTCTTACATCAAGACAAAAACCTTATCCCCTGCCATCTCAGCCTGAAGTACACACTCAGCTCAGGTACAGGCAAAATTCCCTCTCTGACGACTGCCTGGAAGGAGGGCAGACTGGAGGGCCAGATGGTGCAAGACCAGCTCCAACACAGGGACAACAGAGAGCCCAGGGCCAGGGTGGAGAATGGGCTCATGGCCTTGAGCCTTGGGGTCCAAACCTGTAGAATGGGGAAGAATTTCAACCTCTCCAAATGAGAGGAGGAGCTAACATGGTTTCTGTAACCTTGAGAAGTGATAAGAATCGTTACCTAATGCAGGGACCATGAATTCAAATTTCTTCAGGGGACAGGCAGGCTACACAGATGGCTGCCTCCAGCCACGTGGAGACTGCAGCCACAGGTGGCACACCTGCTACCTCATGGTGGGGGTGAGAGAAGTGTGACTCAAGCCCATCGTAGTAGACTACTCACTTATTTAATGGAATCAGAAACCTAGTGTGTGTGTGTCTGTGTGTGTGTAAGAGAGAGAGAGAGAGAGAGAGAGAGAGAGAATGTCAAGATTTCTCAAGCATGAAGCAGGCTGAATGACATACATCTACTGGTGAAATTTCACTTGCACAGAATTGCAACCCCTCATGGAGACCTGGCAGCTTCAGGGTTGAAAGGCAAGAGTGGAACAGACAACCAATCCATGGCCAAGCAGCCAGGTGGGTTGCATACTGGATCTTCCCCATCAGCCTGAGCTGCCACCATCACAGCCTTGCTTGTCAGTCACCCCAGGAGGCCATCCAGCAGCCTAGGGGCACCTGCAGGGCAAAACAAGCACAGGGATGGCAGGGCTGTGACTATGCGAACCCCAGCCCCCTCCCAGCACAGCCATCCTGCAACCTAATTGAGACATTTGCTTGCAATGTCCTAGCAAACTAGGGCAGGCGTGTCGCTCTGAGGTCAGAGCTGCCCGCCTCAGGCCCCCTGCTATGACAGGCCACGCAAGGCTTTTTCTCAGGAGCTTGGACTAGCCACAGGGAAGCCAGTTCCTGCTAATAAGATCCTGCATATTTTAAGCGGTTTCTGTGTGTGGCAATGAAGCTGGGTACTGCAATGCCAAGAACGAGTACAAAACGAGATGAGAAGACAGTATGACACTGGACCCAGCTCTGGTAGATCTCCACCTCACTGGGGAGGTTGGGGAGGGAGCCCAGGCTGAGCTGGGCTGGAGTTGGGTTCACACCTGGCTCTCTACCCTCCTGGGGCGGCAGCTGCTACAGCCTTATTCTCGGGTTTCTCTCAAAGCCCCACAGAGAAGGGACAGGTGAGTGGGAGTCCTGGCTGCACTGATTGTCAGCCCTGTGAATTGGAACAAGTGTCCACCCGTTCACCCTGTGTCACCCCGTCACCCTGTGTCACCCTGTGTCATCCTGTGTCATCCCGTGTCACCCTGTGTCATCCCATGTCATCCTGCGTCATCCTCCCAGTACTCAGGTGGTCCTAAAGGAGGCAGCAAATGAGCATCTCAGTCTGAGCAGGGCTGTATGGGACTTAATGCAGGAGCATCTGATTCTCTACTTGTTTCTGACTACTTTCATATAAAAATCGGGATTTCTGAGTTCTCTGTCTAAAAAAAAAAAAAAAAGGAACTCTGACCACACTACGCTCAGTGGCCAACCTGGTCTAGATCACCCGAAATTGACAGCTGCCTTTCTGGGAAGGGGCGAGGCTGGCCAGTGCTCTCCAGTTCACACACACACACAAACACACACACGTGCGCATGTTGCCTGCCTGGCACTAGAATTTGACACTCCAGAGCTGGAGTGGTGGATAGAAAAAGTTTTCAAGGAAACATGCAGAGCTCAGACCATATCATTACTAATGGAGTATCTTTAACCACGAAAGGTCTCTTGGGCTCCCTGGGCTGTGGTCTCCTCCTCATCATGCGGTGAGGTAGGCAGCTAGTTCAGGATCACAGGCTTGGAAGCCACTCCCCCCAACCACCACCTAGGTGTTCCCTCCTGCCCACCTGTGACTCTGACCTATCATCACCTGGAACTCAGAGGGGGCGGTATTGCACTGTTGCGTAGCCACATCCCTCGCAAGTCCCCATAAAGGCTCATGATAAGGAGGGGCTCACTCTCTCGGTTATATGTTTCCATCACTCTAGCACCTTGACTCTTGGCTTCCCCAGTACCTGCTTGCTCTCTAGCTTCCCACACACAGACTCTGAGGACAGACAGCCCCTGAGCACAGACAGCCCCTGAGCATGTATATCTGTATTCCTCATTTTCTGTTCACTGCTTGGGTGGGACACTGAAGACAGCAATGCTAAGATATTTTGTATTTGTAATTTGTGTACTATTAAGAGTTCCAAGAGGTGAGGCCTAGCAGTAGTGGAATGTGAGCAGAGAAGCCAGGGAAAGGTGAATGTCTGCAGCTTTGTAAGTGTGTCCAGGTTATTCACTGCATGTCTCTTAGGATAACTTACATTGTTGGGGAAGCTGGGACATAGGTCTGCAGCTTAACGGATGGACTTCAGGTAATGACCGTTTGCTCCTCTTCACGGGACTGCCATATGGACTTGTGATTTGCTATTTCTAGTGGGCTCTGTTATCACCAAGCTTGGTTAATAAAGACTCCTTAATAAACCTTAGACATGTTTGGCGTGATCTCACTCGTACCCCACAACAGTGGCTAGCAGGGCTATGGGGAAATCCGGGGGGTTCTGGTTATTCAAATAGCTTCCATTTCCGTATCTATCCTTTCCCTCAACACGAGTTTACTAAAAAAGAAAGAGAAAACCTTCCCTCTGTTGAAATCCCTTCATGGTTTTCTGTTTGCTTCTCTTCTCATTCTGAGCAGAATCTATGAGTTCCAACATCGTGCATGGCCTCCCCTCTGCCCAATTTTCCAGCATCATTTCTCACCGCTGGTTCTCAGCCATGCTGTCCTCCTGCTGCCCCGCCCATGCTCTATAACCGCACCCTACTGCAAGGCCTTTGAACAAGCCTGCCCTCCTGGTCTCAAGCTGGCATCTCAGTGTGGCTGCTGTAGCAAAATGTCCTGAACTGGGTGGCTTATCAACCAGAGAGAGCTGTTCTTCACAGCTCTGAGGCTGGGTTATCCATCAGCAAGATGTTGCAAGACTCGGGGCCAGTGAGACCTGCTCTCTGGTTCCCGGGTTGGGTCTTCTTACACCGTCCTTGTATGGTAGAGAGACATGGTCTGTCATGGGACACTGGTGTCATAATTCCTCCTTGTGACCTAGTCACCTCCCCCAGGACCAGTGCTATGTGTAATCTCCCACCTCCTTGGGAGTACAGTGTCAACCTTGGGCTTTTTTTGAGAGGACGTGAATGGTCAGACTATGGCAGCATGTTGACACTGACCTATGTTTTAGCTGACTACTCCAGCATGGGCATTCGATTCCTGTTCCACTGCCCTAAACTTTCACACTTTTATTCCGGTTTCTATTACAGCTCCTAAGGTCCTGGTCTATTGGCTTATGTTTCCCACCAACCCAGTTTGGGAGAACTGAACCCATCTTTGTCCTGCCTTGGATCTCCAACACCATACATGGCACATAGTAGGTGTCTGCTAGCCAGCTGTTGAACACACATGGTAACTGAGCTATTAAAAACTTCACCCAGGGCCCCGCGTGGTAGACTAGTGGCTGAAATCCTTGCCTTGTATTCACCGGGCTCCCATATGGATACTGGTTTGTGTCCCAGCAGCCCCGCTTCCCATCCAGCTTCCTGCGTGTGGCCTGGGAAAGCAGTCAAGAATGGCCCAAAGCTTTGGGACCCTGCACCGACGTGGGAGACCCAGAAGAGGCTCCTGGCTTCAGATCAGCTCGGCTCTGGCTGTTGTGGCCACTTGGGGACTGAATCATCAGATAGATAATCTTCTTCTCTGTCTCTCCTCCTCTATGTATATCTGACTTTCCAATAAAAATAAATCTTAAAAAAAAAATACTTTACCCTAGGGACTGGCATTCTGGTATAGCAAGTTAGGCTGACATATGCAACACCAACACCTGATATGAACAGCAGTTCAACTCCTGGCTGCTCTACTTCCAATCCAGTTCCCTGCTAATGCACCTAGGAAAGCCTCAGATGATGGTCCACGTGCCTGAGCCCCTGTACACATGTGAGGGATACAGATGGAGTTCCAGGCTCCTGGCAAAGCCCCGTCTTGGCTATCTGAGGAGTGAACTAGCAAATTATAATATCTCTCTGTCTCTCCCCTCCCCTTTTGTAATTCTACCTTTCAACTCAATAATTAAAAAAAAAATGGAAGACTGCAAAAAAAATCACTTTAATTAAAATACACTGTGAAAAACCAGGATACCAAACTAAATATTTTAGTGCTGCTTTTTTTTAAGGCATTAGAGAGCCAGTAAAAGTTTACAAAAAAAGGAAGATTGTTGAGCTAATGTTTCTCTGTTGGCAAGATCTCTGTGGCAGCAAAGAAGAGGCCTTAATTGAGGGAGCAGTGGCCACAAGGGTGAAAATGGGAGACAGCCTGTGTCCCACCTGCAGCCTGACTCCCAGGGGCCAGCTGCCAGGCCTGGCAGTGACCTCACAATCACTCCCCACCTCATCGGTCCTCCCGGGTCAATGTCACCGCTGCCTGGCTCACTCTGCTCTTTGTGTTCACATCTAGAGGTGACACACCTCACCCCCAGAGTCACCCAGGCCAACAAGCAGCAACAGAAGGATTCAAGCCGCCAGAGAGGAGCATCCTCCCACCCAGGGCACAAGCTCCAGGATGGAGGAAGAGGTAGAGGAGCCCAGGAGGCGCAGCATGCCAGTGGAAAGGAAGTCCATGTGGAAGACGGCCGAGGAGCGGCGCTTGTCCGACCTCACCCGTGTGCTGGAGTGGCTGGAGCGGAGGCAGGGCAGGAGGCAGCAGACCATGCAGGTGAGTGCAGGCACAGGGCATCTCTGCACCTGGAACAGAGCACAGAAGGGGAGACAGTGCGAACGGGCTGGGAGGGAGAGGCTGGGACCATGCTGTCCCTCATCCAAGGGGCCTCCCAGGGCCTTGACAACAAAACTGGCGAGATACAAAGAGAAGATTGGCATCCCAGTAGGGCAGGGTTTCAAGGGTTTGTGGGTTCATGGTTTCTTAAGCCCAAGAAAATGTCAGCCAGGGGCAGTTAGTTGGGTGGCAATTTGTAAACTTGATTCAAGCTATGAGAAATGTTGGTCTTGGCAGGTATCTAAGGAAGGTCCTGAGGCAGTGGCTTCTGGGGTGTCCATGTTGATATTGCAG
Organism: Ochotona curzoniae; assembly: GCF_017591425.1. Classification (NCBI taxonomy): domain Eukaryota; kingdom Metazoa; phylum Chordata; class Mammalia; order Lagomorpha; family Ochotonidae; genus Ochotona; species Ochotona curzoniae. The sequence goes on along the minus strand of NW_024465926.1, from coordinate 27,018,566 downwards.
GGCCCATTCTGTTGTCTCCAGTCACTTCCCTCTGTGGCAGCTCTGGAGCCAAGAGCCACTTCATTCCCTACTGTCCCCACTGGTAAATCTACCAACATACCTCTTGCATCCTACCCTGCATCCGTGAGTTCTCACTTTCCTCCAGGAGCCACAGCAATCAGGCCTGTTCCCGTCTGTCCCCTTACCCCCCTAAGAAAACCCAATCATGTGCTGGAAAGTGGTGTCCCCTACCAGAGATGTCCCTGACCTTGACCCCTCTAACCCCAAAGCAAAAGGGGTTAACAAAGGCATATGACAGTGCTCACCACACCACTAAGACTTACTATGTGCCAGGCCCCATGCTTGCCATCCAGTACCTCCAGCCAGGCTCCAAGGCTCCCAGAGGGGAAGAAGCTGAAACGAAGTGTTCTTCAGGTTCCAGGGTTAACAAAGGGCCAGGCTCCAACTCATGTTTATCTGATTCCCAAGTACACAGGCATTATAAGGCAGCTAGACCTAACCACCACCACGCTCTCGGCGCTGTCCAGTTCAGCACCCACTGCCTTTCAGGAATGCTGTCCTTTTGCCTACTTACGCAAAAGTACCTGGGTAACAGTTTGTTCCTCAGACCAGCTGAAACACACCAGTATGAGTCAGTTTCTTTTTGACAGGATAACAACATACCCAAGGCAACTAACTCACAGATAGAAAAGGGTGGTTTTGGCTCACAGTTTGGCAGGTTCACAGTAGTACAAGATCAGGCAGGGACCATGGATTCAGCTTCTACCAATGGCATTCCTGCTGGTTGAGTCTGGACAGGAGTGGAAGAGGGGCAGCAAAGCAGAGCAACCCAAAGCTAGACACGGGGAACATGCACCTGCCTGTGTCAATGTGATCTCTTATGAAGCTGCCAGGATTTAATCACGGATTAAAGGTGATCCGATCACTTCCCAAAGGATAAGGTTTGCACCTTTAACAAGATGCTGATGATGCATCCTAATCACAATACTATTCATAAATCCAAGACAATAGAGACTTACTGACAGGTTGTCCCTTGCATGGTTTTCGGGAGGATGAGCTGGGGGCTTGTCTCTGGGGCCACTCAAAACTCCTTTTACTGGCAATCTCGGAAATTACACCCATTTTGCTGGTGAACACCCAGCTGTATGCTAGCAATCTCTTATCAGCTGTGGCTTTTATTGTAAATAACTTGATAAGAAAATGACACTTCTGTGGTAGGGCTCAGAGCAGCAGCAGGTGGGGGGGTCCTCTGGAGGTGATAGCTGGGGAAGGGTTCTATATCCCCTCAGTGTTCCTGCAGCCTCCTCTGCCTTCTCCTGGACCTGGGGTACATCCCAGGTTCTCTCTATTCCCAACTGCGTATAGGTCGTCCCTTTGTCCAAGAAGATCCCTGAAGCCCAAAGCCTCGGCTGTAGAGGCTGCTGAGTTACTAAGCAGGTCTAAGGCTCCTCGGTTTCCCTCCGAATGAAGGATGGGTGGGAAATTCTTCTGGTGATGCCTCCAGTTGCACTGGGGGCACCCTGGAGGAGGCAGCTTTACTTAAAAACTCAACGTAGGCCCCAACTAGCACCCCCACCCACCTAGGCAAATGCAGCCCTAGGGTAAACCAGCACCAATCTGCATAGACAGTAGCTTCCAGCAGCCAGTATACCCAGCTGGCTCAAGCAAGCTTTCCTTCTGTCCTCTAATGACCTACCCCACCTTTGTGCCCCTTCACACCTCTGTGCACTGATCTTAATACTGCTTACCAGAGTCTCTTGGGGGTGGCTTCTACTGTTAGACCCATCTCCCAGGTAAGAAGATGAGGCATAGATGGAGCAGTCACTTGTCCAGGGTGCCTTGGAGCAGGGCTATTGTCACCACACCAAGTGTGCACACCAGAGGAGAACCATTCCACACTGCTTTGCCAAGGGGACTCCATCAGTCATCTGCCATCTGGTGTGACTGGGCTTCTCTCCCACTGAACTCTGGGGGAATCCCCATTAGACACTCCCTGCCCCAACCGTGGCAGCTGCAAGACCTGCAAAGATGAGGATGCCAGGACTTCACAAAGCCTGCAGGAAATGGAATTACCAGAGATGTATATTTTGGTGCCAAATCAATTTCAGATCCATGCATGTGATTCTTCAAAGAGTTCAAGGCAATGAACATGATGAAGAAAGTACACATGAATCTCAAGACTTTGGAGGGCACCAAAAGAAAATGTATCTTCTAATTTCAGTTTTTCATGAAGTTAGAAAAATTATATTTTGTTTGTTTGAGAGGCAAATAAATGGGGGGGATAGAGAAAGCAAAAGCCCTCTCATCTACTTGTTCACACCCAGCATGCTCACAATAGCTGAAGTTGGGCCAGGCTATATTTAACCAGGAGTCAGGAACTCAGACTACATCTTCCTGAAGGACAGCAGGGTCCCAGGTACCTGAGCCATCAACTGCTGCCTCCCAGGGTGTACAATAGCAGGAAGCTGGATCAGAAGCAGAGCTGGGACTCAAACCCAGGCACTTGGATGTGAGATGCAATAGAGTAGCCTTCTGGCAGTCAAACAGGAGGGCAAGGCAGGGACATTGATGCCAGAAAGGCTCCTGCGGGGCTGGAAAGAGTTCTCATAGGTTGGAAAGGAAAGGGTGTCTTCATGGAGGGGAAAGTCTGAAGTGGAGATCGGACTAGGCCTGAGGTCTAGAAGACTGTTTTGGAGACAATGACAGGGACACCAGCACACAACTGGAGGGCTTGAGTGTGGACCAAAGCTGGGTGTGCAATCCACCCATCAGGGAGCTGCTCCTCCTCTTGGTAGTGAGGGAGGGAGTGCCAACAGAGGCCACTTCAGGGCTCTCCTCGCCTGTCTTTCCAGAAGCAGAAGAACAAGAAGGACATGCCCCCTAAAACAAATGAGAAGGAACAAAAGAAGGGCAAAGGTGTCATGAAGCAAAAAGGAGGCACCCGTAAAGTGAGTACCCCCAAACCACTGGGTCCCCATTCTGGGGAGGGGTGCCCACTCCTCTCACACTCCACCCCACCCGACCTACCACCACCACCACCACGCAGCCAACCTCAGTCAACTCCCAGCCCAACCCAGTGCTGTCCATCTTCTGCCCCACCAGCCGTGATGTTGCTGTAGTTAGTTTCCATTTGCGTACCTGCTCCTTCCTTCTTCTTTCTCACTTTTCTACTCTAAGCCATGCAGGGGAAAAGATTACTTGAAATGAGCCCAACATGGTTTCTGGAGCAGTGGAAACTTCAAGTCACAAGGTCACATGGATAACGGAACAGCCCCACACCCACCTGCCTCTGAGAGCTGGCCTGGGCTGCTCATGGCTTCCTCTGAGACCTCTGGGGGTGGAACAGGCAAGGGAGGTGCGAGCAAGCCCCAAGGGCAGCCTCTGTCCCTGTTATCCTCCCCTGGAGTCCCAGCATGGGTCTCTTCTTGGTTACCTATGCCTCTCTTTTAGCAACCCCAGGAACAGCTTCATTTGCATGGGGGCTGGGAGGGGTGGCCCAGGCAGGCCCTATGACCAGGATTTAACTTTTCCATGCCCTACCAAAGGTCTCAGCAAAAAAACAGAGGAACGAGAGCCCCATCAGCACCTACAGGCTCTATAGCTTTGACCAGAAGGGAAAACGCCTCAGCACGGTCTCTGGTACCTTCTCCAAGGAGAATACCAAGAAATCCGGTAAGAACAAGCCTGTGCCCCCTATGTCATCCCCCATTCCCACCTCTCCCAGCCTGCCTGCCTGAGGCACCAGTGCCCACTCCCATGGGCAGCAAGCCCCTGTCGAGGCTCACATCTGACAAGCCAGGCATGACCTGGGCTAAGGGACTCACCCTCCCAGGGTGCTGTTTTCTCAAGAAGCTCCGCATTTCCCAGGTTCCCCAAGCCACTTCTACAACACTTGTCTCAAGGGTTCCCTGTGAGGTAACTGACCTGGGTACTATCACAATGTCCCGTTACACACAATGGCACCTGCTGGTCTGGAACCAGCAGAGGTCGCTCAGATCTAGGAAGAGGCAATCTAGGTTATTCCAGAACTCTCAGATCCAAAGCCTTGCCCCGGTTCCCAGTCTGACTCCAGTACCATGGAAGGAGCTCAGAGTCGCACAGATCCAGTCAAGTCACTTCTGCATTCCAGGTTCCTCATCTGTTAAATTGGACAATAGCCTGACCTGCCTCATGATAAAACTGCAGTGCTTTTGCCAAATGAGATTTGTGAAAAACTTAGCTTGACGCAGAAAAAGTGATAAAAAAATTTTCAGTGCCTGGGGCCAGTGCAGTAACATAGCATGCTAAGACTCCACTTGCAGTACCAACATCCCAAATGAGCATTGGCTTATGTCCTGGCTGTTGCCCTCCCAGATCAGCTTGCTTATTGCCTGGGAAAGCAGTAACATATGGCCCAAGTCCCCTCCAACATGGAAGACCAGGAAGAAGCTCCTGGCTCCTAGCCAGTGGCAGCCATTAAGGCCATTTTGGGTAGTGAACTAGCAAATTGAAGATATGTCTCCGTGTGACTCTGACTTTCAAACAAAAAGATAAGGTAAATCTTTAAAAAAAAAAAAGTCAGTATCTGTCTCTCAGTGAAAACACCTCCCAACTTCATGCCTCCTGGGGTTGCAGAATTCTGGAATCCGCTTAGCTCCTGGGAAAGGCAGACAAGAACCTCTGAGCATAAGTTGCCAGTTCTTTTCCATAAAACTGCCCCTCTCGTGCCCAATAAAAAATCCTATTTTCTCTCTTTTCATTTAATACAACAAAGTCGTTGTAAGCAAACTGTAGCCACTTGCCTGTCAGATTTAAATATAACTGGCAGTGCTGGATCCTGGATGGGATCCTAGAACAGCGCTGCAGAAGAAAGCTGACAGCACCCAGAAGAGCTCTGTCATGTTCCAACATCTCTTAGTAGATGAATGTGTCATGGTTTTCTAGGCAAGCATTCAGGGAAGCCAAGGAGCCCAAGGATTTTCTTTGCAACTTTTCTGTAAATCCATCATTTTTTCCAAAATGAAAAGATTATGTAAAAGCAATAATAAAACCAGATACGCTTATGTCCTGTGGGAAGCCCCCTGCTTTTGCCAAGGTTCTGGAACTCCCAGTACCATGTCTGACTCCGAAGTCCTGGTCCCCTGGAGCCCAACAGCTTACACAGGTCTCCCCTCCTGAGATGTAGCCCTGCCCAAGCTGCCTGCCCCTAGTACCCTTCTTTTTCCCCCAAGTCTGTCTCTGGTGTGTAAGCTGACCTTACTGAAGGTTCCAGAAGAGCAGAGAAGAATTAGCACATCACAGAATTCTCCAGCAAACACAGATGGAATCACTTCCCTTGTTCTTCAAAATCCTTTGCTTGCCACACCCCACCCCTATGTGACCCCTTCCCTGTGCAATGTCAGCTCTTCTGTTTGTTTTGTTTTGTTTTGTTTTGTTTTGTTTTGTTTTGTTTTGTTTTGTTTTCCAACTCAAACATCAGGACCAGGTGTGACAAGCCAGGAATCCACAAAATTTAAGGAGACACTGACACTCAGGCATCCATGATGCAGTTTTAGGAGCCTGGGAGCAAGCACTTCCTTCAACGTTCCCAGGGCACCCTGAGTCCTCACCCTAGGCCTTGTGCTCCCAGCTCTCCTCCTGCTCTCTTACATTGTCCCTCTCCTCACCTGATGCATTGCCCTTCAGCCTTTTACCTGGAGAGATCTCTATTTTGTCTATTTCCCCTTCAATGCAGTCCATTAAGATATTTATCTCAAGGGCTTTCCTTCCCCTAAGAGAAACGTGGGCTGGCCGATTAAATCATTCGCTTCCTCTTGATGCCCAAGGTTGCCCGGGGTAGGCTGGATGACAGCTATTGGATCCTCTGCTGTCCTTCTCCTCCTCCCCACCTCCCACCAGGGCGAAAGGGAGAAGCCTCGATTCTCCCACTAGGACACAACCAAGGGTCACTCGAGGGTAAAAAGGCGGCCAGCTCAAGGACAGGTTGCAGAGACCTGTAGGGCCACCTGCGTGTCCAGGGCTGAGCATGGACATTGCCAGAAGCCCTTCACATGCAGGCTGGCAAGAGCCCAAGATGATTGACCAGGCTATGGATTGAAAGACAAGTTCAAGACCAACTCCCCAGGAAGAGTATGGCACAAATGACATGCCCAGCTCAAGACATTAACCTGAACTGAGCCAGGCTTGGCAAGCCCAGCATCGTTCTCATGGCATGTACCACCTCCAGATTGACATTCATCCTGGGTCACAAAGCCAGAGGGTCCCTGCCACCACCCACCCTTGGTCCTCAGCATCTACCTCATTCTCTTTCACTGCCATCATCTTAGTTTAACCCTGATCCTCTTTCACCATTAAAGCTTCCAACAGCCTCCAGCCTCTGTAGCTGCCACATTGGACTTTGTAAATTAATTTTGGCTTTGAAGTGAATTTCCTCAAGGTGCCACCAAAGAAAGTTAACAGAGACTCAATAGCTGACCCTAAAGGAGTGGAGATTTGTGAAACAACCGACAAAGATTTCTGATTGATCTTCCTAAACTTCAGTGGACTACAAGAAAACAAAACTAAACCAAATGAGGAAGTTGAAATACAACAAATAAGCAGAAACCATTTTTAAAAACCCTCCCAAGCAAGAGTAAAAATGTTGAAACACACTCAGTCTGTTTGGAAACTTGAAGAAGTTGCTTCAATAGCAGACTTCATCAAACTGAAGAATCAAAGAATTCAGACACATCAATTAAAATTACCCAGCAGAGGAGTATCGTGAGAAAACAAGAGATGAGAAAGAATAGAGAAAGTCTGCAGGATGGGTGAGGCATCATCAAATGAACTTGCTGACAAGCCTAAGCCTTCCAACATCTAAGAAGAAAATGTAGGTCTATTTAAACAAATGATAGCTGGAAACTCCCCAAATTCAGAAAGCAATATGGACATCCAGACTTGCGAGGCCCAAAATATGCCAAGAAGTTTGAACACAAGAACGTCTACAAAGAGGCACATCATAATTAAATTGTCAAAAATCAAAGTGGATCTTGAAAGGATCCGAAAATCAACGCATCATGCACAAAGAAACCTCTTAGAGACTATTAGCAGATTTCTCAGCAGCCGCCTTGCAGGATGAAAAGATAGGAGAATATGTCCAAGACATTAGCGGAAAAATCCTGACGATCAAGAAAATGTATCCAGCCTTGCTATTCATGAGAGATGAAGGAGAGAGCAACTTGCCAAGTGAACCACAACTGGGGGACCTCATCAGTGCCATTCCTGCCTTATAGGAAACACCATGGTTCCCCAAGCTGAAAAAACACTACTTCACAACATAAAAATTCACAAATGCATGAAACTCCCTGGCAAAGCAAAACATAGTTAAGTTCTGAATCCTCTAATATTGTGATGGGGGTATGTGCATTTTCAACTCTACTATAAAAGTTTAACAACAGATGTATTAAAAATAACTATAGTGATTAATTAATGCATAATAAAATGGGTGAATTTTCACCTGATAATATAAAATGAGGGGAGGAGAAGTAAAAATTGTATTTTTTTATCAGCTTAAAACAGGATTTTATAATTGCTAGCTATCTCACGTAAGCCTCTTGATAACCACAGGAGGAAATTCTGGAACAAACAAGAAAATAAGAAACAAATCAAAGCATATCACCACAGAATCACCAAGGACAGCAGCAGAACAAGTAGGACCTGCTATAGCCATAAAATAATTAAAATGGCAGTAGTAACGTCTGTGGGCCCCGATGTGATGACTCAGTGGCTAAATCCTCATCTTGCATATAACAGGATTCCATTTGGGCACCAGTCCACATCCTGGCTGCTCCTCTTCCCATCCAACTCCCTGTTAGTGGCCTGGGAAAGCAGTAAGATGGCCAAAGCCTTGGGACCATGCACACACATGGCAGACATGGAAGAGGCACCTGGCTTCGGATTGGCTCAGCTCCAACTGTTGCAGCCACTTGGGGAGTGAACCAGCGGATGGAAGATCTTTTCCTCTATCTCTCCTTCTCTCTGTAAATCTGATCTGTCTTTTCAATAAAAGTCTCTAAAAATAATTTTTAAAAGGAAATAAATAATCACCAGTGGCTAAGTGTGTATAAAAATGAAATTCAACTATATACTTCCCATAAGAAAATCCATCTTTAGGGACACACCTAGGCTGAAAGAGAAGGGATGGGAAAAGATACCCCATTCAAACAATAACCAAAAAAAAGGAGGGGATGGTTATACTTCTGTAAGACAAAATAGGCATAGCATTCAAAAAACTACCACATGCCACAAAGACATTGAATCATAATGATGAGGTCAATTCATCAAGAGGACACAAGACTTATAACATTTATGCACCCAATATCGATATCAATATTGATGTACCTAAATACATAAAGCAAAAAAAAAATAACAGAACTGAAAGGAGAAATAAACAGCAATACAATACTAACAGGGGACTTTAATATACAACTTTCATGAAAAATGATAGATCATCCAGACAGAAAAATCAATAAGGAGACAGAAGATTTGAACACTACAGTTCAAATAGACCTAACAGACATATGCATATGCAGTACTCCGACAGAAGTGGCGTTCACATGCTTGCGCCCATGCAAGCACACAGAGAACACCCTTCTAGAACAGCCTGGAGCTGATGTCATGCTTCGGAGACTAAGTCACTCCCTGCAGCACTAGCAATCCCATGTGGGCTCTGGTTTGAATCCCAGCTACTCCACTTCCATTCCAGCTCCCTGAACTGTATCTGGGAAAGCAACAGAAGATGGTCCAAGTGCTTGGGCCTTTGTACCCACATGGGAGACCCAGAAGAAGTTCCAAGCTCCTGACTTCAGCCCGGCCCAGCCCTGGCTATTATGGACACTTGGGAAGTAAATCAATAGGTGAAAGTGGTCTCACTCTCTGTATGTGTGTAACTCTGCCTTTCAAATAAATTTTTTTAAATTTTAAAACTAGATACAACCTTTATTTTAGACCACAAAATGAATAAATGAATGTTAGCACAGTCATAAAGACTGGAATCACATCCAGCATCATTTCTGGCCACAATGGCACAAAAGCAGTAGCAAGAGGAAATTTGGAAAGTTAAAACATATCTGGAAATTAGGACCTGGCATGGTAGCCTAGCGCTAAAGTGCTCACCTTGCACTTGCCAGGATCCCCTATGGGTGCCGGTTCTGATCCCAGCAGCCCCACTTTGCATCCAGCTCCCTGCCTGTGGCCTGGGAAAGCAGTAGTTGAGGATAGCCCAAAGCTTTGGGACCCTGTACCCATGTGGGAGACCTGGGAGAGTCTCCGGGCTTCTGGCTTCAGATGGGGGCAGCTCCAGCCATTGTGGCCACTTGGGGAGGAAATCAATGGACAGAATATCTTCCTCTTTCTCCTCCTCTCTGTGTGTCTGCCTTTCCAATAAAAGTAAACCTTTTTTAAAAAATATGGAAATTAAATAACACATACCTAGATAACCAATGGGAATCCCACAAGAAATCAAAACAGAATTAAAAAAAAAAAACTACATGGAAACACAAAATCCAGAAGTACCAGCACTATGCCTTAAGTAAGTTACCACACCTGCAATCCCACCATCACATCTGACTGACCCACTTCTGATCCAGCTCTCCCACATCACACCTGGAAAAGCAGTTATTGGGCCCCTGCACCTGTATCGGAGCCCTGGAAGAAGCTCTTGGCTCCTGGCTTCAGCCTGGTCCAACCCCAACCCCAGTTATTACAACTTTGGAGAGTGAACCAGAAATGGAAGATTCTCTCTAACTCTGCATTTCAAATACATGAGATAAATCATCTTTTAAAAGAATTTCTAAGAATTTCACAGTAAGAGAAAAGGGAGAGAATGTTTGGTCTATCCACTCTAAGATGCCTGCATCACACCATGGGGTGCCTGAGTTCAATTCCCAGCCCAGCTGCTGACTCCAGATTTCTGCCAAAGCAGACCATGAGAGGTAGTTGAGATAGATGAAGCAACTGCACTCCTATTATCCATGTGGGAGACCCGGACTGAGTTTCCGGTACATTCTGGCTACTTTGCTCCCCAGTCAAACTCCCAGAGAATGTATCTGGCAGGGCAGCAGATTAATGGTTAAAGTACTTGGGTACATGCCACGCATGTGTGAGACCCAGCTGGAGTTCTAGCTCCTGGTTTCAGTGTGGGGCAGCCTTGATTATTGCAGCCATTTGGGGGATGAACCAGCAAATAGAAGGTCACAGTCTGCATCTCTCTCTTTCCCTCTCTCTCTCCCTCCCTCCCTCCCTCTCGCCTCTCCATCCCCTTTCTCCTCTCCCTAGTGCTCTGCATTTTCAGTACATTTTTCAATTAATAAATAAAAGAAATATTACAACAAATATCACACAAGTACAAAGAATCACAACTCATCTGAACTCATGTAAGAATTGAATAATTGGATAAAAAATTGATACATTTTAGCATACATAGTCTTCCAAGATTAAGTTACAAATACATGAAGTATCTGAGCAGACTAATACAGAGATTGAATTAGTAATGAGAAAAAAAACTTAAAATCCTCATGCTATCACTGGTGAATTCTGGCAAATATTCAAATATGAGAGAGCTTTAAAAAATTGTGGAAAGTGGAATTAAAGAGAATGTATTTTTTAAAATCTGCTTTATTTTATTGGAAGGGCAGACTTACAAAGACAGAGAAAGATCTTCAGTTTGCTAGTTCATTCCCCAAATTTCCATAATAGCTGGTGCTGAGCCAATCCGAAGTCAGGAACCAGGAATTTCTTCCAAGACTCCCATGTGGGTACAGGAGTACAAGAATCTGGACCAAAATAATTAATTAATCAATTTAAAAAAAAAAACAAGAATCTGAACCATCCTCTATGACTTCTTCAGGCCACAGGCAGGGAACCAGATTGGAAATGGAGAATCCAGGATATAAACTGGTGCCCCTATGGGATGCCAGCACTTACAGGTGGAAGACTAGCCTCTTGAGTCACCTCACTAACTCCAAAAGAAAACATATGCTCTCCATGCACCTTTTGAATTCCTGTCACAAGAATTAATGCCAGTATTTTTTCCAATTTTTCTGGAAAGTTGAAAAAGAAGCACTTAGTTGCAGGACAAAAAAATTAATTTTACACAAATAGACTATCTGAAAAGGAAATAAAATAATTGTAAATACAATAACATCAGCAACCATGAAATAAATGTAACCAAGTAGATACAAAATTTTAGCTAATAACTGTAAGATATAGATGAGGAGCCAGTGTGGTGGTACAGTAAGCTAATCTTTCTCCTGCAGTGCCGGGTCCCAAATGAATACTGGTTTCTGTCCTGGCTGCTCCACTTCCAATCCAGCTCCACGTTTATGGGCTGGGAAACCATCAGAAGATGGTCCAAGGCCATGGGCCCCTGCACCCACATGGAATACCCCCCCCAAACAAAACACCTGGCCCCTGGCATTGGATCAACTCAACTCTGGTTGTTGTAGCCATTGGGGAGTGAACCAACAGGGGGAACATATTTCTGTTTCTCCCTCTTTTTGTAACTGTGACTTTCAAGTAAAAAATTTTTTTAAAAAAGACACCAGCTGAAAAAAAAAATGGAAAAAGACACATACAAAAGAATGGAAACATCCCGTGTTCATGGGCTGAAAGGAGTCATGTGGTCAAACTGTCTAGAAAAAAAAAAAACAATTACTTCCTGCCAAAATCCCAGCAGTATTTGACAATTGGAAAGGTCAATTTGAATATAACCACAGAGGATTCCAAATAGCCAAAACAATCTTGAGAAACAATGAAGTTAGGGAACCACATTTCCTGCTTTAGAACTATATTGTAAGAGCTGGTATGTGACACAGCAGGCTTAATCTCTGTCTGTGATGTATTCCAATGGCCAATTCGAGCCCTGACTACTCTTCCTCCAATCTAGCTTTCCACTAACAACTTAGGAGCACAGAAAAGTGCTTGGGCCTTTTGCAGACATGTGGAAACTCCTGGCTCCCAGCTTCAGACCACTCCAACACTGGCCATTGCAGCCATCTGGGGAATAAACCAGCAGAGGGAAGATCTCTCTGTCTCTCCTCTCTCTATAACTCTGCCTTTCAAATAAATAAGTCTTTTTAAAAACTATACTGCAAAGCTATGGAAATCCAAACAACATGGTACTGCCATAAAAATAGACACAGTTTGACAGACTTCAGTTATAAACCCAAGCTTATGCAGTCAGCTGCTACACAGTGAATTCACACCTGCTCGATAAGTGCATTGGCTTACACTGGATATAATACCAGAGAATTTAGTAGAACCTCCATCTCATCCCACTCGAAAGACTTGAAGATTTAAGTATAAGCCCTAGACTTGTAAAACTTCTATCAATAAAAAGGAAAAAACTCCTTAACATTTGGGTCTTGAAAATGATTTCTTGGCCATGACCTCCAAGGCACAGGCAATCAATGTAGAATGAAGTCCTTGTTGTACTGAAAGCTGCAATCAGTGACACACAAAAACAGCCTGTGGGATGGGAGAAAACATTTTCCAATTTGATATCTGATGAAAGATTGATACTCAAAATAGAGAACTCCTACCGCTCACTGGAAAACAAGAAACAACAGAAATAATCTGAAAAGTGGATAAAGGATTTGAAAAGGTATTTTTCAAAAGAAGACTTACAAATAGGCACATGAAAAGATGCTCTTCCTTATTGATTATCAGGGAAATGCAAATCAAAGCAATACTAAGATATCCATTCCCACCTTTTAGAATGGCTCTTATTTAAGAGATAGCATTGAAATGCTATAATATCGTAGTACTGCCAAAGAACTGGCATGCATGTACGGAAAGGAAGGGATTTAAATTGGTATGGCTAATTTGAGAGTTAGCTTTAAAATCTGAACATAGAACTGTCATAGGATCTAGTAACCCCTCTTCTGAGTTTATAATTGAAAGATATGAAACCAGCATCTCAAAGAAGTAACGACACTCTAATGCCCATTGTAGTATTCTTCACAATAACCAAGATATGGGCACTCCCTAGGCATCCCTCAGCAAAGGAGCAAATGAAGAAAATGCAACACATGTGCATGACAGAGGGAAATGGAACACTGGTCCACCACAATAAGAGTCTACCATTTTCAACAGCTTGGACAAAACCAGAGGGAATTAAACTAAGTAGGGAAAAAAAATCAGACAGAGAAAAACACATACTAAACAAATCACTTCCATGTGGAATCAGAGCAGAGACTAGAAGAGTGGGCCCAAGGGTTGGGGTGGGCAAATGCCAGCCAAAGCACAAAACCTTTAGTTGTGAGGAAGTTCAGGGTGGTCTCTGCGCCTTGGACTGTCATTGGCAGCACCGTATTGCCTGAGGCGTCTTCAACAAATTTCATGGAAAAAGTACAAATGTTTCTTTCAATTCCACTTTTTATGTGAACTTATAGAAGCTCTCTTGTCTGCTTGAAGTTTGTTAAAAGCTTAGATCTTTCCTGTTCTCACAAGATACAAGCACAAAACAGATGTGTTGATGAAAGTAATCATTTCACAACATATGTGTGCATCAAACCATTGCCAGTACACCTTTGATGCATCTCATTTAGGTTCTCAATGTGCTTCTACAAAGCTGAAACACTGCAATTAATAAACTATTTATTTTTTTATTAATAAACTAAATTTTAATTAATAAACTAATAAATTGGGCAGCACGTGATTTGGTCTTGTTTTTTATTCATGCACCCTCACAATTTTGGCCTACAGATTTGCACTAATGTGACTGGCAGCACCGCTGAGCTTAACGCCACCATCCCAGGATTTGCTTCTCATTTAGACCTCTGTCCTTTGCTCCCCTTCTCCTTTTCCCCTCTGTTAAGCACTAAGCATTTTTGATGGTCCTTTCTCATTTTCTTTTGCAATCTGCTAGCTGCAACTCCTGTTACATTATTTTTGTGAATATTTCAGGGTTTGTAGAATTCATCTTTAACTGAAGAGAAACGTATAGGAGTGTACTCCCATGCTTTCATTGTCACCCCCTCTCTTTCTCCACACTCTCAGCTCTGCACTATGATGTGATGTTTCCATTAAGCAACTATGTTTTAAGGTGCCTTTCATGTTTGCCCACCTACTTAACATTCCCAGTGCTCTTCCCTCCTTTGCATAAATAATTTTCTGTCCCGAGTCATTTTCATTCTGCCTAGGGGTCTTCTTGGAACATGTCATGTGGTGTGGGTTGATTGGTTATAAATTAAAACTTTTGTATCTAAAAAGTTCCGTATCTCCCCTGTACTCCTGAAAGATAACGATGTGGGGATGTGGCGTTCAGAACTCGGACACCCTTGCTCTGTCAGTGTTCTACAGAGCTACTCTGCTGCCTTCTAACTCACACCATTGCAGTGGGAGCTTGGCTGCCAACCTGATCACTTCCCTCCAAGGTCTCTTGCCCCTCTGGTTCCCCCCCCCCCAAGATTTATTTATTTGAAAGACAGAGTTACAGAGAGAGGGAGAGACACAGAAAGAAAAATCTTCTTAATGCTGTGTCATTTCCCAAATGACCACAGAGGCCAAAACAGGACCAGGCTGAAGTCAGGAGCCAGGAGCCAGGAACATCTTCTGAGTCTCCCACATGGGTGCAGGGGCCCAAGCACTTGGGCCATATTCCTGCTCCCTGTTTTTCCAGGGGCATTAGCAAGGAGCTGGATCAGAAGTGGAGCAGCCAGGACTCGAACCAGTGCCTAGATAAAGTGAGGGCACCACAGACAGTGGCTTTACCTGTTGTGCCAGAGTGCCAACCCCCTCTGCTTCAATCTTTTATTTCTAAGCTATTTGGCTATAATGTGTCTTAATATCATTGGCTTCATGTTTTTTCATGTATGTAGTTGCAGTTTATAGTTTTTATCAAATTTAGAGATTGTATTCTTGAAAATTTTTCAGCCCTGTGTTGCCTTCCCCATTCAGACACCCTGATTACACATATTGAAAATCCCACAGCTGTGGTATTTTATCTTTGATCTTTCTCTTTATGCTGTCTTCTGCATAGTTTCTTCATGTTTACTAATTTATTCTTATGCAATTTCTAATCTGTTCATTCCATCACATTTATTTTTCATCTCAAACACTGTTATTTTCATCTCTAGAACTTCAGTATGTGCCAATTCTCTCTCTCTCTCTCTCTCTCTCTCTCTCTTCCTCTCTTTCTCCCCACCCCTGTCAAGGTTCCCTTCCTTGGCAGCACCTCCCAGATATGAGCTGGGGTGAGCATGGGGATCCCCTCTTGTCTTTCCCCTCACTCAAGGATCATGCCCTGCATTGTCTGCTGTTGAATGCTCACATCATTTCATGTAATACATCCACTTTTTTTAACTGCTGAAAGTGAAAGGACAAATCCAGACCCTGGTATCCTGTGCTAGCTGAAACCAGAAATCCTAAATTTGTCTTTCTGAAGTATAAGCCTGGTTGAATGCATCAAGGAGGCGTTTGGAATTGTTAAAAATGAAATTGCCAGACTGAATAAACTTTGGAAAGGTTCAGTAAAAGATTCTAGGAAAAGTGAATGCCTTTGGCTTTCTGTCCTCACTGAGGTGCCAGGCCAGAGGGCTAATCCCGCTTGTCTTTATAAGAACAGTCAGATCCTGCAGTCTGAAACATGGCTCACTAGAACCCCAATGTATCTGTTCAGTCACAGACCCAGGAACTGGGGCATTCTCACCCAAGAGCGGCCAAAACAAACTGCGGGGAAAAGGTGTGACAATCCAAGTTCCAGTCCTGGGCTCACCACTAATTAACAGTGGCACTAGTTAACCTTGGACATGTTGCCTAAGCTCCTTTACCTTCTCTTGTGGTCAATGCAGAGGACGCAGTGAAACTACACTGATGCCTCTCCTGACTTGAAAAAACTCTTGAATGGGGCCTAGCAAACATCACTCAGCAAATGTCATTCAATGGCCGGTGCCTTTCATAGCCTCACATTCTTTCCTACATGACACCTGCCTCGCCCCAGAAGGGAGATGTCTCCAGGAAGTCTATGTTTGTCCGTTAGAACACATCTCAGCTCTCCACAGTGCAAAAGCAGGAACTGCTAATGCTCCTCACTGTAGCAACCAGACCATTCTACTGGACATAAAGGGTCCTAGTCCAGCCACACCCTCATTGAGAGACCTTGGGCAAGTCATGCCTTCTCTCCAGGCCACCATTCCTCCATCTGTACAGTGTTAGGCAGTCCAGACTTCTACATATATTCTACAAAATTTCATGAAGTTGGTTGATGAAATCATGCAAGCTTACAGACAGAAAGAACAAATTACTTTGGATGGAAAATGTGTCAGACTGGAATCAACTTTCAGTGGAACAACACTTAGGAACTGCTGAGAGTAAAGAATTGTAGCCCCCTTCGCTCTGTCCCCTCCCCTAACCATGTAAGTCACTATGAAAGTGAGTAAGTGACAGATCTGGAAATACTTAGGAACTTGATCAGTCATGCGTTCCTTCATCTGCAGAAAACTCTCTGGAATAGAGCAAGACTTCCAAATTGGAAAGCTATTGATTTAAGAGAAAAATCTAAAGATAAATAATCTAAAGTTGAAGTCAGGTGATATAAAAACGTTGAAAAAAGAATAGGCAACGAGACAAATGAGGAAATGTGAACAGGTGAGGCAGAATCGAGGATCAAAGAAACACACGGGCAAAGAAGGAATTTTAAAAATCATTCAAACAAGAGAGGGAGGGAGAGACAGAAACAGAGAGCTCTTCTCTCTGCTGGCTTAGTCCCCAAATGACCACAATAGCCAGGGCTCAGACAGGCTAAAGTACAGGCCTTCTTCTGAGTCTGTCTTGTGCATGCAGGGGCTTAAGGACTTGGGCCATCTTCATCTCCTCTCCTAGGCACATTAGCAGATAGCAGAATCCTAAGTGGAGAAGCTGGGCCGTGAGCCAGCATCCATGTGAGATGCTGATGTTCATGTGCTGGTGACACAGCAGACAGCTTAACCCGTGCCACACTCTAGCGCCAGTAGGGGTATTTTTAAATGTGAAAGAGAATAAGTGGAAACCATAAACAAAAAAGAATCAATGAAGGTATTGGGTAAACAGATGGAACGAAAATTTGTAAAAGGCAAAGGAAGTCTGTTAAAATACAGTTGTGGTAGAAAATAGGTCATATAGACGATAGCAGGAAGCACTTAGAGGAATGTAATTACTCTGCCACTCTTAAACATCCAAGCAGACAACATCTGTTACCGCTAACCTTCTGTGAGCAAACGGTCCCAATGTTTCTTCAGCTATTAAAGATGATACGAAGTATAGACATTTCTGTGTTAACGAGTCATCAAAACTTAATTTTTCTGCAAATTTAGTTTAATAAGCAATCTTAAAGTATGAAAATATGGCAACTATACCAATGTCTCAAATGAATAAGTACATTAGGACCAACTGGAACTTACTAGAATGTCAAGGAATCCTTCCAAACCAGGATATGCAACAGCACACTTCATTACACCAACCAATTCAAGGAAAAACTACATGACCATCTCACTAGGTGATGAGAAAACAATCAATAGAATCAAGAAATTATGGCTAATAAGATCACTATATGAATTAGGAATAAAGCTATCGAAGTGTTATAAGTTACAAACACCAAAAATAGTGGCTAAACCTATCAGTCCTTTTGCGTGACTAAGCTCTCTTTTCGGGATAAATTTGCCTCAATAAGCCAAAGCATGAGACGCAGGGAGGCATGTAGGAGGTCTTTTATTACAGCAGGGTAGGGATGGGAGAGAGAGGGAAGGGGAACCTTTCTTGCCATGGGGCACGGGGGGGTGCTGCAAGGGAAGGGGAGGGATGACAAGACAAGCAGCAGCAGCACAGGGGATGGGCCAGGCAGGGGAAGGGGCAGCATGCAAAAAAGAGACACACAGACACACACACACATGAGTGTGCCTTTTTGCATCCAGGGGCAGGCATCAGGGGTCCATGAGGAATTGGTGGATAGGATTGTCACAGCCTCAGGGGATCGGTAGGTGGGTGGGGGGTTGTGAGAGAGCCCACGAGGGGTTGGTGGAGAGGACTGTCAGGTATGGCACCATAAAGTTACAGTGGATTGGTGACAACAGCGCTGCGAAGTTACAGCAGATTAGCAGACAACAGAATTTAAGCCTGATAGGCACACGAATCCTAAGGAAGATGACCTAGGGGAAGCAGATATTTAAAATAGTACCGAGTCCAAAATGGCAGGGGTCTTCACGGCCAATGTCCGAGTCACTCCTCACAAAATCTGCAATCTAAAGTCGTTCAGGTTAACATCAGATGGCAAGGAGCCGTCATCACCGTCCTAGTTACTGCCATTGCTATAGAGTGATTGTTAAGCCAGAATGTCACAAAGAATATAGAATTTCAATAAATATTGCAAGATGTTTTCATTTTTCCCTGACAGGATAGCCAATCTCCAACGCTCAAGAAATTCTAGTTTAAAGACTAAGTGTCTATGGTTATTGGTACACTAGACAAATGCCTTTTAAAAGGCAACAGACTTTTCTCTATATTCAGTGTGGAATGGGTAAACATATTCCATCCTCAGAACTAAAATATCTACAAAATACTTGGGAGAAAACTTAATTTAAAAAAAAAAAAGGAAGTAGCATTTCCTTCAGAAGTCTCATTTGGGGCTCACATCAGACCCAATTTTATATGCGTGTACCTGTTCCCTGCCTGTAACCCACTTCTCCCTTCTCCACTCACAGACCACTGTGCCGTGCTGGAAGCTGAGGCTTACCTCTGACCCCTTCTCTTCCTACTCTGGTCTCATTCTCTTTAAGTGAACACCTTCTGGGTAGAAGGAGAAGAAAAGATGAAGGGGCACAGTCAAGGGGAGGAGTAGGAAGAGGAGGAATAGGAAGATATAAGGAAGAATTTTAACTACTAACAAGGAGAACCTACAGAAAACATTCATCCTAGGGGACATGAACAGTCGCAGAAAACAGAATTAAGAAGTGTTTATCCTAATGCAAAAACAGCTTTGTAATTCATGCATATTCAAGGTTTCGATAAGTTTGTGGAATTGCTTAATACAAAAAAGCTATGCATGGATTTCCAAGGGATTTTTGGTTATCAAAGCAAAATTCCCTTTGAATTTCATTTTCCCTGTTTGCATTTAAGAAATGGATTGTTTGCACCTTTCCAGCCCCACCTCCTTTGTGTCCACCCTTCCCTCCCAGCTCCCTGGATCTCACTCTGAGGGGAGATCTCTGTGCAATTTCAGACCTTGACATCAAGGATGCCATCTCCCTGGAGTCCACTCAGCGGCCAAACCCATTCCGTCGGCAGAGCAGCGTCCTAGACCCCTTTCTACAGGACAGCACGTTTAGCAACCGGAGAGCAACCCTCCTGAGAGACTGGACAAGCAAGGCACCAGACTCCTCTTATGAACGCAAGCTCAAGAGCCTCATGGAGAAGGGCAATGAGCCCAAGGTGGAGGCCATAAAAATGTTGAAGCCAGAGGAAGTGCTGAGCTGCCGGTTTGTAGACCCATGTGGGCCAGGATAGGACACCCCAGGGCCAGGGTTGGGGTGGCAGGGGACACAGGCTGTGGGCACCTGTAACCTTTGATTCTGACACTTGAGATGAGCCCAGAATCATAGGAAGGGAACAGAAACCTTGAGCTTCCTGGCAGCCTCACCCACTGAGAGATCATCTCTGGGATGAGATTTCACCTGCTGTCACACCTTCTGAACCTGTGAAGGCTGTTCCAAGAGGAAGGGATGAGTCGTTGATGATCTTACTGTAACAGGAAATTCCCTTAAGATCCTTGACACCGGGCTGTTAAATGAATGATGATAGGAGTGGCTTCCTGCTAAAAAGAGTGGTGGGTATTTCTAGACTCTCGGGACCACGATCAAAGTGCACAGTCCTTTGACACTCACTGCTTGGGACACAAGTTCTCTCTCCTTGCTTACTCCCTTGCACCTGTCAGAACTTTCCATTTCCAGTAATCAGCAGCAGCTTGTTTCCTCTTGCCCCCAACCCTCCCCAAATCTAAGCTGCCCTCTCCCTAACCCATGGCTAGACTATAAAGATGCAACTGACAACGTTAGACACTTCAGAGAGGAGGATACAGAACAACAGAACAGAGCCAATCTTACCCATTGAGCGCAGTGAGTCCCATAAGGTTAAGACAAGCTCAATGCCTACTCAACTCAGGGCTCTACCACCTGCTCTTCTCACTGACTGGCTAAGAGATGGAGGTGTGGAATGGCTAACTGGCCTGGTCCCCAGCTTTTGTCTCACTGGACCTGGACCATGGCTTTCAGATACCTAAATGACTCTGGCCAATAGATAGCTCAGCTAGACTCCAAAGTGGGGTGAAAAGATATTTAGACAAGATTCTCACCCTCCAGGGAAGGGGAAGAAAATACCTAAACAAAGAGCATCTGTGAAGCCATTGGAATACTATCCAAGAAAACCGTGATGGAGTCTTAAAGAGCCCCTATAGTCACGGGGAGGCCCCTGGAGCTGGATTGGACCACAGAAGAAAGGTCAACAATGGCAATGCTAGTGTGAGGTCTGGGGAGGGGGTCGGAGCTGCCCGTAGAAGGAAGACAGTGTAAGCCCTATTCCATCAATAGGCAGCCTCTTTCTTGTCACCTGCAGCCGAGTAACCAACCAGCAAGTGTCCAGTGTGGAACCCTCCCCACTGCCCATCCTAAAGCCAGGGCTAAGTTCAGGGCTGATGGTGGAAGGACAGGGGAATCTTTCTGTCCAGGAAGACGGGACCCTCTCTGAATGTTACAGTTCATGTGGTATCAAGTCCCTTCTTTGGGGTGAGTGAGTCAGCATGATGAGGACCTAGCTAGTGTTTCACACAATGGCCTACTGTGATGGTTTAACTGTTGCTACAACAGAACACCTCTTCCAACACCTCGGCTCTGCCACCATTTCCACCACCCTGGGCGTCTTCTCAGGTCCATGCATGTGACTGTGATGAAAAGCATAACAATTTGTTCCCAGAATGCCCCAGCCACACAGCCACCACCTTCTCACTGCCATTAACTGGGGGCAGTTTTATCAAGATTCTTTGCAATGGGACACTCTGTTCTCGGCTCAAGGATCTCCCTATTGATGAATTCCAGTTTCCTCTCTGTAAGGACCCTTCAGTGAACTCAGTGTAGTTACTCAGCTTGGGTTTGCATTGACTTCTGGGATGAGACTGAGAATAACCAGAGGCATCAAGCAGGAGAGGCAATGGACAGGCTGACTTTAGAAGAGTTAGGACCACAGTGAGCACCCCCCCACCACCACCACCAGTGTTCTCTGGGTCTCTGACAGTTTCACAGGGGCCTCAGTCACCGTGCCTGCAGAGGGCCCACCCAAACCCCTGCCCACGTCCATGCTGTGCTGTGGCTCCGTGTCTTACAGAGCCCTCTGGCTTCTTCTCACGCAGGTACCTGAGGCTATCCAAAAACAACATCCGAACCTTGCTGAAACTGTGCCGAGATGCGGGTCTCAACGTGGACATCCACCCCCACATGATCGAAGGGGAGATAGACATGAAGAAGATCTTCACTGGCAACCCCAACATAGCACTCTAAGGACTGCTCCTCCTCCTCCCACTTCAGATCCTTCCTGCCCTTAGGACCCTCAACCACCAGGTGCCACCCTCTAGCACTCAGCACCTGCCCCTTCAAACTCAGTGTAGACAGCGACAATCATAAGGCATGATGGCATGAGTCACTCTGCTGGTCCTGGTTTATCCTCCACCCCCGGGTCAGTGGCCACTTAGAACTGCGGGTTTGCTCCCCACCAAAAGATGCTACCTTGCAAAGTCCCAGGGGAGGGGAGAAAGTGGGACCCACAGCTCCAAGTGAAATTCAGGGAGGACAAAACATTGAGAGACATACACGCACGCCTGTCACTCTCACATCAGGTTTGTCCGGTAGAAGGTGGGGGTTCCCTGGGGAGTGAGACAGGGAGGAGCTCTGCCCACAGTGAAGGCATTGGGAAGGCAGCCATCAGGGGCTTCCAGGGGCCGGCTGGGGCCCTTCTGAGCCAACAAGAACCTCAGTGTCTACAAGCACAGGACATCACATTACATGTGGAGAAACTCCCTAGGAAAGGACCTCGCTCAGAGCCACACACAGGAAGAATGGCAAGGCTGGGATGAAAACACCTTAGGCTCCTGCTCTACCTTGTTGTGTGATGGGCATGATGGCCAGCCCCACAGGGTGGTGGTGCAGGGAGCCTCCTGAGGCTGCAGCCCTGGACTTGTCTAGCTCCTACCAGTCTTGCAAATTCAACCCCAACACCCCTCTTGATTAGCTGTGTGGCTTTAGGTGAGTCACCACACCTCTCTCTTCCTCTAGGCTAGCCATCTCACCTCTCTGTGTCAAAATGGCCTCATGCCAACACCTGTTGAGCAGGATATTGCAGAGAGCAGATGGGCACAAAGTGGCTGAACCCTCAGAGCTAGAAAGAGAGGGAGGGGGAAGGGACATGAAGAAGGAAGGGGGAAAGGGAGGAGGAGGGGTGGGGGTGAGAGGTAAAATAGGAGGAAGGAAAGAGGGAAAAAAGGATCTGAAAAGGAGGGGAGGAGAAGAGTGGGAAGGAGGGAAGGAAAGAAGAGTGGGAGCAAGGGAGGGAGAAAGAGATAAGCGCTTCCCAAGTCCCCCAGAGTGGACCAGGACCAGCCAGCCAGCCACGACCTTCCTAAAATAGACCCTCAGAATCAAAGGATGTGTATGCTGAGTCGGTCCACTAAGAAATTACTGATGCCAAACTCACAGCCTCTGGGGTAAGCTCAGCGCCCTAATGCTGCCTGAGCTACCCCCGCCCCCTACTAGGAGCCGGTACACCACAGTGGCCAAGACTCACAGGAGATACTAGGACACAGCCAACCCAGTTCCCCTCTCAGGCTCAAATCCTATGCTCTGTCCTCCCCCACGGCCCATGTCTCAAACTGTATAACAATTCCTCCAAGGCAACTGACTCTTTCCACAGTGTCATTGCCTTGGGAGTCAGATCCCCATGCCTACCCCACCCCCAGTCCAGCCCACTTGAGAGGGACAGTCACCACCAAGGGGTCACCACACCACTCAGAGATGCGGGCATGCCTGGAGAGCCATGGGTGCAACCCAGGAAATCGCTGTCTGGGATGCGGGGAGCCTCCCTCCATCGGGCATGCACCTGCAGCTTGGGGAGAACCAGCTCTTTTGAAAGGGGACAAGAAAAGATTTCCCAAGCATCACTAGATATCAAGTACTTTGTCCATATCCCCTCAGCCATGACCAAAAGCTAAAAATTCCTCGCCATCACATCCACAGGGCAGATGCAGCACCAACCTCTGTCCCTCACTGTGCTGTTCTTCCACAAGGAAGTCCTGCAACATGTCTTACTCTACCTCAAGCCACTGGAAAGGGAGAAGCAGCCAGCCTTTCTGTCCAGTAAATATTCATGTTCATGTTCAGAAAGGATGATGAGGTGGAACAAAGCAAGAAACAGATACAAGAAGGCTGTGGCAAGCTAAATCCTGGGTGCCTAGACCATAGGAGTGGTGTGTGGCCATGACACTTCAGCCTTGCTTTCCTGGCTTTCCATCCTTGGATTCAGCCTCATCCTCTGTCCAGGAAAGATCTGGAAGAACTCTCCAATGAGGCTTGAGGCCAGTGGTGAAATTCCTATCTTGTGATAAGTGCTGACTGCACGACACGGTGACAAAAGATGTGATTTATTTGTTCATTTCCCTTCCCTCCCCCAATCACATTATATGGCTGGCTTGCTGAGTGTCCCATGTGGGTCAAGTAAGGCCCCTGGGTCATTTTCACAAAGCTGGATCCAGCTTCATTCCACTTCCAGCGCAGGACGTGGTCCAAGGAGGAGGGAGCTCCGCCCCTCTGGCGTCACATAGGAGCAGGGGCGGGGCCAGCATCCAGTCAGAACCAGGAGTTCTCTGGGAGCTCCTAGGAATGGTAGCTAACAGCTGTTAAGCCCCAACACTCTGTAGACTCCACAATGTACCAGCCTCAGCTCCCCGGATGCCCCTGACCACATTGTCCCTGACCTTTCATGGGGAACACGGGCAGCTGCAGAGAGCAGATGTTGACCTTCTGAGTCCGAATCACATCCCTCCAGACCATGGGACCCTCCGGGGATCCCAAGAACCGCAGACTGAGGAGGGCTGGGCCGGGCTGATGGTGCCGGAGGCAGAGGAGGCACAAATTGATGAGACGGCAGGGGAGGCAGCCACAGAGCGGGGAAAGCAGAGAAAGCACAGGCTGCGGTGGGTTTTGAGGTGGGGGAGGAGGCAGGGGGTGGCAAAGCTTCTTGGAGGAAGGGACTTATAATGCTAGATGTTTCAACAGGAGGTCCCAAGGTGTCTGTGATCAAGTGAAAGATGGGTAGTGGGATCGGGCTGCAGAGCTTAGCAGCCAGAGACAGCCCAGCGTGCTGGGGAACCTGCGGGCAGCCCCTGTCTGAATGGAAGACACAGCTGTTAAGGCAGTGGCCATATCTGCCATGCCCCCCACCAAGGTTATCACTCATTTATTCAGCAAGCACTCCTTGAGCATCTACTGTGTGCCAGGAACTGTTTCAATGGCTGAGGGTAGAGCAAGCTACAAAACTAGACACATTGTTGCTCTCATGGGAGTACGCGCTTACTGGAAGAGAAGCATGCAGCTCAACAAAAGGGCTCAGTTAACAAGAGAATGAAAGCAGCCAAAATGAGAGGACAGAGAGGAAGGCAGGCTGACCTCACCTGGGGAAAGGTCTCAGCTGATGGTTTGCTGGGTGAGAAGAAGGCATCCCTGTGCAAATCTGGGGGGGGTCACTACCCCAAACAGGGGAGATAAACACAGAGACTGTTAACCAGCCTTCAACAGAAGTTGGTGTGGCCAGGGCGGAAGTGGAGAGAAGTGACTAGCCAGGCCCTAGAGAGAGAGAGTTCACTTTCATTGCTACAAAAGGATAATTTACTAGAAGAGAGGTGACTGGGTTTATGATAAGATTACTCTGGGAAGGGGAAGTCAGACTGGCCAAGGGATGTGTGTGGGTCAGCTACCGCTGTGTAACAAAGGACCCCAAAATAGTTTAACGCAACACAGTGTCTTGTGAGTCCACAGATCAAGTGGTTCTGTTGGCCAGAGCCAGGCTTGGCTAATTGAGGCTGGGCTCCTGTATGTGTGTGGTCAGCATGGGCTGTCTGAGGACTGGCCTTGCCTGGGCTGGCTAGTCCCTGCTCCATGCTCACCATCCTCTACAGCACAGCCACAGTTGTGCTCCGGATAGTGGCAGCCTACGCTGAGAGCTCTCCCTCAATCACACCCACCTCCTTCTCCTCTCTAGCGGTCAAAGTCAGCTCAGGGTCAAAATGGAAAGGCCGAATCTACCTGCAGAAGGAAAGAGCTGCCACAGTGGCATATGGTCAGAGCGGCAAACAGGAAGGGGCTGAGGTCAGCGTCACCTGCCAACCAGCCACACAGGCTCCTGTGTTGGTCACCTCAGGGAAGGTAGAGGCTCCAGATGGCAGGGATGCACTAGACGCAGATCTCTGGGGACAGATGCTCCAAGAATTCCTGGCTCCCTGGGATAGGACATGCCCAGGGAGATTCTAGGGCCTCAGTGTCTCATGGGAGCCGTGTGTGTCCCAGGGTTTGGGACACACAGCAATCCCTGCGGCAAAGTCTCCCAAGCTCTGAAATGGCACTGCCTTGCCTGACACAGCAACACACACACATGTGTATGTGTGTCAGCAACAGATCCACATTTAGCAAAGCCCTGGTTTTTGATCAAGGTGACACTGCAATGAGGAAAAGCTGATTCTCCAATAAATCAAGCTGGTCAATTCAATGTCCATATGGGAGCAAGAAGTGACACTCTGCTTCCCACCACTTGCAAAAATCAATTCCAGATGGATCCAGAGGGTGGAAGTTTCTGGAAGACATAGAAGACAGTCTCCATGACCTTGGGGTGAGCCACAGAATGTGAACACAAAAGATAATAATAACACAGCAATAATACAGACAATAATTGGTCTACTGAATTTATTAGTCATTTAATGACAAACAGTGTTATTAAGTATATGTATTAAAATTAAGAATTTCTGCTCATCAGAAACATCTCTAAGGGAAGGGAAGAATTGAATGGTCCAAGTAAGAGAAACTGCATCTTACAGCATGTGGACATCTGACAAAGGATTCTGTTCCAAAGTGTATACTAGTTAAAGATTTGTTTAGTTGGCTAAAGTTCTCACCTTGCACACACCAGGGCCCCATATGGCCACCTGTTCATGTCCCGGCTGCTCCACTTCCCATCCAGCTCCCTACTTGTGGCCTGGGAAAGCAATGGAGGACAGCTCAAGGCCTTGGGACCCTGCACCTGTGTGGGAGAGCTGGAAGAAGCTCTTGGCTCCTGGCTTTGCATCAGCTCAGCTCCGGCCATTGTGGCTACTTGAGATCTTTTTTTTTTTTTTTAAGATTGACTTATTTTTATTGGAAAGGCGGATATACATAGACAGAGACACTGAGTAAGGAATCTTCCATCCGATGGTTCACTCCCCAAATGGTCACAACGGCCAAAGCTGAGCCAATCGGAAGCCAGGAACTTCTTCCAGGTCTCCCACAAAGGTCCAGGGTCCTAAGGTTTTGGGCCATCCTCCACTGCTTTCCCAGGCCACAAGCAGGGAGCTGGATGGGAAGCGGAGCTATCAGGATTAGAACTGGTGCCCATATGGGATCCCAGCTATCGCACCAGGACCAGACAGAGATCATCCATTCCCTGGTTCACTAACATACGGCCATGGTAGCACTATGCTGGGCCAGGTTGAAGTCAGTAGCTTCAAACTCCATCTGAGCCTCCCACATGGGTAGCAGGGATCCGTTATCTCTTGCCTTGCAGGTGTGTTAGTAGCAAACTGGATCAGACACAGAGTAGCCATGACTTGCACAGCATTCCAACTGGCATGCCAATAAATGACATGGGCAACAGGTCTATGGACAAAATCCGAAAGCAAAGGTAGATCAATAGAAAAGTGAATTGCAAGTTTGTGAAGCCTTTTGACCATAGATCATACTTTTAAATGCATTTTTAAAATAAGCTTAAGGGGAAAAAAAAGTTCTAGAAGCATTTTTCAGCAAAAATTCTGGTTTCATTTGTTAAAGGTAAAAAGAGCCTCAAAAGCGAAGTTGCCTGTCCACCTCCTTCCCGGAGCAGGACTCCCTACCTGAGCCCCTCATGGCCTGCTCCTTGGTCTCCAGATGGACAGAGTTTGCACCAGGGGGATGGCCTCAAGCCTTGTGCACCTGCTGATCCCCCACCTCCAGAGGAAGACTTCCCCTTAACTTCGCTCCCAGCGCTAGTTTCCTCCCAGCGCCACCAGGTGGGGCTCGGTCACAGCGCAAGACCACACGCCTGGAGGCGCCCACTGCAATAGCACTCTGCAGCCGACAGAGCCACGAACCTGCGCCAAGAAGCCCCGGGTCCTCTAGTGCAACGACTCCAACCCAGCGGAGGGTCCCTGGGCAATCCACTTCCCTGATGTTCCCATTCTCCCCCCACCCCCAGAATGAGGTGGAGAAATGCGACTGAAAGCAACAATAAGGTATCACTTCCTACCTGTTACATTGGAAAACACCGGAAAGCTGGGGAGGTGTTGATATGGGCACAGACACAGCCCCAAAGGCAGATGTATGCCTCTGGTGGAAGGTGCGCCGGCCACTGGGGCCAATCTTGGTTCCATCACCCAGGGACGTGGCTTTGACTAGCAATTCCATTCCTGCATCTCTTCTCCAAAGCACACAGGGGGCCCTAGAGGAAGCTCACTCAGTGTGGACAGGAGTGGCCAGGTGCTGAAGTAACCCAGGTTAGCCCTGGGTGCGACCAACCTGTCTAATCGGACACAGGTGACTGGCCAGCCTTCATGCAGACTCAACCTGTACATCTGAAGCAATGCACTGCTCTCCAGAAAGCACACAAATGGTCAAGGACAGAAAGAATGGAAGAGGGAAGGGGGTCAGGGAGTAGAAACAAAACATGGGGGCCTGGTATGACAGCTCAGTGGCTAAATCCTTGCCTTGTGCACATCGGGATCCCAGATGGGTGCCAGTTCGTCTCCTGACTACTCCACTTCCCATCCAGCTCCCTGCTTGTGGCCTGGGAAACCAATGGAGCACGGCCCAAAACCTTGGGACCCTGCAGCCATGTAGGAGAGCTGGAAGACGCTCCTGGCTCCTGGCTCCTGGCTTCGGATCATCAGAGCTCTGGCCCCTTACAGCCCCTTGAAAAGTGAACCAATGGATGAGTTTTTTCTTGGTGTTTCAGTCTCTCTGTAAATCTGCCTTTCAATTAAAATAATGAAAAAAGAAACAAAACAAGGAGGAAAATGCAAATTTCTAGGTTTGGTGTGAAAAGATGACTTTTTTTTTTAAAGATTTATTTTATTTTTATTGGAAAGGCGGATATACAGAGAGGAGAGACAGAGAGGAAGATCTTCTGTCCAATGATTCACTCCCCAAGTGAGCACAACGGCTGATGCTATGCCGATCCAAAGCCAGGAGCCTCTTCCGGATCTCCCACACGGGTGCAGGGTCTCAAAGCCTTGGGTCATCCTCTGCTGCTTTTCTGGGCCACAGGCAGGGAGCTGGATGGGAAGTGGGGCCGCTGGGATTAGAACTGGTGCCCATATGGGATCCAGGGCGTGCAAGGCGAGGACCTTAACCACTGTGCCATCGCGCCGGGCCCAACTTTTTTTTTTAAGTGAGCGCCCAATCCCTTGTTTTCCATTTGTATCCCCCAGGGCCTTCGTATCTGTTGAGTGCTACTTTGTGGCCAGCCATGTGGGCCTGTGATGCAACCATGAACTAAACAGACCCATGAGAGAAGTTCTTGCTGATGCTCTGTAGCTTGCAGCCTCATTCCAGACATCTGGGTATTAAAACTGTACATGTTCCCCAACCAAGCTACAATAAACCTGACTCTGTGCCCCCTGTCATATCTACGACACATAGGACTCCCAACCTCAGGCACCAAGCTACATTGGACACCACGCCTGTTCTGCAGGGCACAGTCCAGAGAAGTCCAAGAAATCAACCTGATTGTGCGTGCATGAAGCTGATTCAAACATTTGAACAGCTGCATCCAAGCCTCCCGGGAGGGGCTGTGCAGCCGCCTCTCCCAGTCAGGAACCTGCACCTTTGGGACCAGCCAAGAGAAAGGACTGTATGGTCACCTTCACAGCTGCTGCAGCCATCCTCTTCTTCCTGAGGCTGTGCCTGCCCCTCCCTGCCCCAGGTCTTGCCTGGGAATAGGACTTCCAGTTCAAGATAGGAGGGCTGTCTGCAGGCTCCTTCTACCCGCAGCCAGGCAGCCAAAGTCTCCGGGTGGCAGGTGAGTCAGCGCCAGGAACAGGAGGGACACAGGGACCCCAGCTTCAGGAATTCTCAGGCTTTTCGATTCTTCCCCAAGAACACGAATGAAACACACGGTCGTTATGCATAGCTCTGACTGCAGGTCCTTCAAGTGTCTGATGTCCTACAGTGACTGCATGGGTAGGCATCCCAGGAGCAGCGTAAATGTTGATGGCACCATGAAGATCAGTGATGACTCGCCTGACGTTTTCACAAAAGAATCCATGTGTGTCCCAGGAGTTTATGTATGTGTATGTACATGAGTGTCCGTTTGTGCGTGTGACGCCAGGTCATCCCTGCATCAGCCTAACCATGTCCTGGTCTAGTATGTCTTCTATAATTGTACCTCTCAGGAAGAGGGTCTGGCTGTGACACTAACAGGATGGACAACCTGAAATGGCAGGTCCACTAGGGCCCCACACGGTGGCAGAAGGCTCCTACAGGGAATGAAATACTTACTAATTATCTATTGCTGGGTAATCATTTTTCCCCAAGTAACAAGAAACACCTGCCATCTCCTGCAGTTTCTGCGTGTCGAGAATGGAGGGGTAGTGTTGCTGGCAGGTCCTGGCTCAGGGTGTCCCAAGGGGCTGCAGGAAGAATGAAGAGCACTGGGTGGGAAAGGCAGCCAGCTCCCTTGCCTGGAGGAGTCATGGGGGCCTCCTGGAGGTGGTGGTATTTGAGCCGTATCCAGTAGGTAAGGAGGGAGGGAAGGTAAGAAGGGCATTCTAGACACAGTGGGAATTGGATAGAGGCTAGCTTTGCTGAGTAGTTGATGAGGCCACAATGGGAGAGCAAGCCTTTGAAATGCTCCCAACTCTGCGTGCCTGGGGTAGAGCATGGGGACATGGGGGCCTGGACCCTAAAACTCAATGTCTCTGGGTGCCATAGTCCTTGTGTGAATGAATCTCCCACAGCTAACTGATCCCCTAGTAGGACAAGTTCTAGGTCTACTGTTACAGATGAACCTGTCCTGGCTGAGTCAGGGTACAGGGCCATGGGCTTCTGTGTGTCCGAGTCACTGGGCCCTGGCCAGTCCCACCATACCTCACCACACCACTTTCTCAGTCTGGTGAAAACCAATTGGGCCCTCCCACCCGACTTGGCCGTCACCAAGTTACCCCCACCCTCCAGCCCACACAGAGAGGCATGTAAGTGTGAGCACGGGCACACACACACACAAATTCCCCCTGGCGTGGGCCGGCTGGGACGTTAGCTGCAGCAGAGCCTGCTGGGCTGCGGCTTTGCCTGCGGCCTCGGCCTCCCCTAGGATGCATTAGGCAGGCTCCGCTGGTCAGAGCGGGCAGCCTGCAGAGAAGCAGGCTCAGTGGGCATTGGGGAGCGGGGGGAGGGTGCCAGTCCCAGAGGGGAGGGGCCGTCAGGCCCAGCTGTGGAGACAAGGAAAGGAGATGAGACAGAAAGGGGAGGAGGAGGAAGGAGAAATGAAGCAGCAGCTGTGACACTGTCATGTGGCTTTCTAAATAAGCAAGAGGGGCAGGAGTCATGCCATGCCCCCCAGGGCACAGCCGGTGCCAAAAGCCAAGGCCCCTGGCACATGGATGCAGGAACAGAGAATCTGCCACCCCAGACTCAGGTAGAAGAAGAGGGGCAGCAGCTGCCTGTATCTGGCCCACTTTAGGGCCCACCACCAACACCAGCATGCCAGCTTCCTGGGAAAGCAGCTCAGCTCTACCACACAGCTCCCCGTGGCCACCATGCTGCAGGAGGACCTGCTCTGTCCCAGATCCTCAGGACAAATGAAGGAAGTGGTTTTGCCTGCAGCGTTACCAGTAGGGCAACTGGGGGCCAGAGGAGGGGAGGGACCCTGTTTAGAGTCAGGGAGTGTCAGGGCCAGGAGCTCTGTAGAAGGGAGCTGGTAAGTAATCCACCTTGTCACCCACTTCAGTCCATGGGCAGCAAGCACTCACCCTGAGCACTGGGCTCAGCCCCGGGATACCCAGGGGAGCTAAAGAAACAGTACTTAAATGTGTTTTTGTTTTGTTTTGTTTCAGAATTCACTATTACCAAGTGTGAAGCATGCTTCTAAGAATCATAGAAGGCAACTGGGGAAGAGCGAGCGCCTCCAGAGGGTAACCCGGGAAAGTCGTCTGAAGGACTGCCTGGCTCGATTATTTATGTCTGCCATGGCCACTGGACTTGATTATTAATGTTTTTCCTGGCCACTGGATTCGGAAAGGGTGGTACTCCTGCCAGGGGATTTTTGGCCTGGCTCACACCTCACTAGAGAAGGAAGGACTGGCTGTGATTCTGACTCTCCTGGGATCCCCCCGCAAGGCAGAGGAGAATACCAGCAGCCACAAGAGAGAGCTGCCACTTAGCTTTGTTGGTGGAAAAGCAGGAGTAGAACAGGTGATGCTAGCAGAGTCTCAAAGGCCTTAGTGGCGTGGAACTTGGGAGCTGGTGGAAAGGCACTGAGCATCAGAGAACAATTGGAACATTCCTTGCTATGGCGTCAGTAGGAGGGGCTTCGCCGACTCCTGCTGCCAACACCCGACTCCTGCCCCTGACCCATAACATGCCAGGCATGACTGGCCACCAGAGATGCCTCTCTCCTTCCTCCTAGACCCGCAGGAGGACTGCCCCTCGTCACTAGCCATGCAGCTGTCTCCGGGAGCAGTGCTGGCTCCCCCACCACCACCTCTGCTACAAGGCAGCCACTACGACCCCACCGGAGGCACAACAGTATCATCGAGAAGGAACGGTCAAGTCTAGCTGCACACGGTCAGGAAGGCCAGCACTGCTGCTTCCCTACTTCCACCACAAACAAAGCATCATTCATCCCCGTAACTCCATTCTTCAGACTCCGTGGCCCATGGGGCGCATGTTCATTCCCAGTTCCCCTTACCTGCCATGAAGGGGGCTCTACAGGAAGCCCCCTTGTTGAATAAACTTGGATAAAAGAAAATTTGGGGACCACGAGAAGCAAGGGGAGCTTTGACCCAGCTGCCATACAGGGTAGGGCAGGGCTCTGGAGAAACTGCTGCCATTTGCCATCAACCTCAAGGTCAAAAGACCTCCAGGGCGTCCTCCAGTCCAGAGTCCAGTGGCCCTTGCTGTGCATGGTGAGCACCATTACTTCTTAGTGCCCCTGCCCTCTCCCATGTGCCACATCCTGGCATCTCCAAGATCGAGCCCAGTCCCTGAAGGAGACTAGGTCAGGCAGCCAGTCAATGAGGTGGGTCAGGTGCACACAAGTGGAGTGCGGGAGCTCATGGAAGGGGCTCCCTGGAGTCCTGCCAGAAATACTGGACTTCAGACATGAGAATGAAGACTAGAACAAGATGGTGGACATGGCCAGTCTTGTGAAAGGACGGGTCTTGGCGAGGTTAGGGTAACCTCATGGGAGGCCTTGGTGACTGAAGTGGGAGTTTCAGTTGAACCAGTAGGCAATGGGAAGCGAACACGAACCCTCCAGGAAAGTGGCCCTCAGAGCCGGTGGCCCGTGGCTTCAGGCGCGGTGGGTGGAAGGCATAGCCATGCCCCCAGGGTATGTAGAGCTGGCCATGGCCGCCTCCAATGGGCCAGAGTTTTATGAAGATCAGCTGTAAACAGAGGCATTGGTTTATTAGTCCTCCAAACAGCACATCTTCCCTGATGAAGACTCTTGCAGAGACACAATAGCCACGAAAGTCATTTTTTGTGTGTGTGTCGGCTGTCTGGTTGCCCCATTCCTCCGCCTGGTGAGGTCTGATCTCCATTCTTGGCCAGACAAAGCCCATCCCGAGACCCCCACGATGGCGGCAGCGCTCACATCTGTCGCTTCTCACCTGCGCCTTTTCCCGCCCGCACCTCAGCACAATCTTTCATCCTGTCCACATTGTAAAGATTCAAAGTAAGGAGGCCCCGGTCGGGAGGGAGGCCTTGATCTAAATGCCGGCCCCCACCTTCTCCCGAGACGACTTGTTCATAGGAACCCAAGTGTCTGTTGAACCTAAAATACTTTTTTTTTTTTTTGAGAAAAAAAAAAAAACCCACATTTCAAGGTAACTTACGGCGCGCACTTGAAGAAGCGAGGACTCAGCGTGCCCCCAGCGGCTTCCTCCTTGAAGCTGTGGTCTACAGGGCGGCGGGAGGCATCCAATCAGACAGGACGCCTCTGAGGACCAGAGGAGGAAGACTGCGGGGTTTTATTTCAGAGTCGAGCTAAGACCATGAAACGGAAGGCAGGAGGAAGCGTGCGTGCGCAAGGGTGTGTGTGTGTGTGCACGTGCGTGCGCGGAGGGGGGACGGCCTGAATAATGAGTCGCGCTAATTCATACGATTCCATTTCGGCCATCACACGCGGCTCTCTTTTTCTCTTGAAGGCCACTTTGAAAAAAAAAAAAAAAAAAAAAAACGTTTTCGTAAGTCATTTACTTCCCCTAGGAGGGCAGGCCTTCTAAAAATATTCCCCATTTCTTACACCTCAGAAGCAAATTATTTATGTTAAAGCAGCTTCGTTATCCAGGCCCCATCGGGCCAGCTGGGAAATGGAAGTCACTTCCAGAAGGCTGCATTGTCAGCGGCCAAGTCTGGGGGGGGGCCCCACTCCTGGCAAGGCAGGGCTGGTCAGCCAGACTCCCCAGGGGTCAAAAAGAACATTCCGGGGTCAACCAAGTGATATATGTTCCCTTCTATTTTCACAAATATGGACGCCCCAGGCACTGGGTAGGCCCTGGGTGTTCTGAGGGGAAGAGGCTGGCCTGCTGTCTCATGGAGCAAGGGAAGACCCAGGCTAGATGGAAACACGACTATGCGGCATTGAGAGTTCTGGGCTGAGAAGGTGGCTGTGAATGCCGCGAGGTATGCCACCTGCCCTCCCTGTCCATAGGTTCCATGGGATCCACTGCAACAGGTTCAACCGACTGTGGATCAGCAACACTCAGAGATGGCACCTGCTCGAAACATGTTTAGACTGCTTACATCTTCTGATTGCCTTAACAACGCATCCTCCCAATCGTCCACATTGTGTTTCTCTTATATCAGGGATTATAAACCACCCAGAGATGAGTGATGTATATAGGAGAGTATGTGTGGATTATATCCAAATGTAACATGGTTTCATAAAAAGGAACTTGGGCGCCCCATGGATTTGGTACTGATTTAGTGTCCTGGGACCAGCGGAGAACTGTACGTATAGGACAAGGGTCGGGGACGTTTGATCTGCAGGTCCAGAAAAACCCTCTCAAGCCTCTGCTCTGGTCCCTTCCAAGGCAACCACTGGTGGGTTTTGAAATTCCAGTTTATAGCAGGCTAGTGTTTAAGATGGTGACTTTCCATGACCCAAGAAAGCCGTTATCAACACCCACACAGCCCTTGGCAGACAAAAGCTTCCCTATTCCTGCAGTACAATGGAAGCCAGGCCTCAAAGTCAAGAAAGAGCCAGGCAAGCAAAGACAGACATGGTGTCTTTTCCAGAGAAAGAAGTCAGTGTAGCCGGAGCTACTAGAGTGAGGTGAAGCGTGAAGGGAAGAGAGACCAGAGGCAAGCAGGTGCCAACTGTCCAGAGCCTGGGGCAGAGGCCAAGAAAGGCAGGTTCCTGCCCCCTGCTTCCTCCTCCCGCTGACCTGGGCTGCAGACACCATGGGAAGCCCCCCACCCCGCAGCCCCGGAAACGCAGGCTCCAGGAAGACAAGGAGGATTCTGGGAGACACAGCGGAGCCAGGCCCACCCCCTCCTCATCTGACTCCCTCTCTCCCCACCTGGGAACAGGCAATTAAAAATCACCTCTGGAAAGTCGGCGGGAGGAGACGTGGAGCCGGGAGGGGCCAGGCTCTAAGGGCAGGTGGAAGCCGTCCTGGGCCCCCAGGAGGAGCGTTTGTCTTCCCCCTTTCATCAGTCACAAGTCCTGTCATTATCCAGTGGGGGAGAGAGACGGAGCAAGCAAGGTACCGCTCCCCCGAGAAACCCCTCCATTCTTCCAGTGTCCATAAGGCAATTAAGTCTTCACCATCGCAGACCTGGAGGCTTGCAGAGACTGCGCCAATCGGAGTCTTCATAATGAGGGGGGCCTCCCGGCACCGTGCCTTTCCCCCAGTGGCTCCTGCCTCGCCCACCCCCCATGCCAAGTGGCCTCTATTACAGCTCTGACCTTGGCTGCGGTCCCCCCCCAGGGTGGGGAGGCCACAGCCGACTCCCAGAGCCTACCTAAAAGGGCAGACACAGCGCAGGGCACTGCTGAGGTGGGGCATGAGGGCACCAGGCAGGGTCGGGCAAGGGCAGAGGCCCCAGGTCAGCTCTGATACCCAGCCAAAGCAGGGGGTCAGGGGGCGTTGCTTAGAGCAGTGCAGGGCCAGGCTGGGATGAAAGACCTTCTGTGAGCTGCCTCGTTACAAGTGAGTCCCAGATTAAGCTTCAACTATGGGTCTATAATTGGAGAGTTAATTATTAGGCTGCCATTGTGTGCCACAGTAAGGCCCAGATAGCAGGCCCTAGCGTGCAGATCTCCCAGGTTACCTGGGAGGCCCCGCAGTAGGTGTTTTCCTAGAAGCCAGTGGCTGCCTTCTTGAGGGGTAGGGGAGAGGGTTCAGGGGAACAAGCAGGGACAGAGACTGGGGAGATAGGACACACACAGGTAATAAGAGATGTCACCATCTTCCACTGCATCCCCGGGTGCATTAGCAGGGATCTGGATTGGAAGTGGGGCAGCTGGAACTCAAACCAGTGCCAATATGGGGCATTGCTTTTTGCAGGTGGTAGCTTAACCCACTATGCCACAATGCTGGTCCCTAAAAATAAATCTTAAAAACAGAAATGTGGCAAGAGCAGCTCAGCAGTTTCCACAGCCCGCCAGGGGAGCCTGGGTAGGGAAACAGGGCAGAGATTGGCCACTGCAGGGGAAAGGGAGGGCCGGCTGTAGGTGGGGTTAAGGCCAAAGACATGAGCGAGTACACCTAAGCCCTTCTAGCACTTAACCCCCTTCTCGACCCTATAGTCAGCAGCCATGCACTGAAGCCTCTGGCTCTTCAAAAACACACCCACTCAGGTCCTAGAGCTCGGGCCAGCATAACCCAGCATGCCTGTGGGAAACAGGCAGACAGCAGAGCCTACAGAGTGGCTGAGGCTTCATTCACCCTCTAAGGGGGTCTGCCTGGGAGAGGCCATGATGACCAGTATATAGGTAAGGTTTTCCCAGGGCACTCAAAATCACCACTCTCTGTCTCCATTGTTCCAGAAAACACAGGGGCTTGACTTCCGATAGGACTCAAGTGTGTGTGTTCCCAAGGGTGAGTGATCCAGGAGTTAGGGAATAGAAGGGTCTTTCCCATCCTCTGAGAGTAACCCTGATTCCAGAGGGGTAAGGAGCCTGAGGCAGGGTGAGGGGTTAGGGACCCTCACCCTCATGGTTGCAAGGACACGCACACAGCCCCAGGAATAGCTGTTTTTTCCCAGAACCATGACCATGGAAGTGGTAAGCCTGGCCACCTTGAGCCTCTGCAGCTCACAGGCTGGCGCTAAGTCCCAAGCGAGTTACCAGACTTGCTGCCCCTTTCAGGGCATCCCCAGGCACAGTGCACAGGGAAGGAGCAAACTCAGGGGGCGTGGTGCTACAGCTCGCATGGGTCCCGGAGCATGGAACCATCTGATGCCGCTTTGCCTGCACAGCACAGCACAGCACAGAATGGGACAGCATTGGGTGCCCTTGGCCCTAGGCTCCTGGTTGGTATCCCCCCAAACCAGCAAGCAGCTGGGACCCTTGGGAAATAGAGTTGTCACTGTCCCAGAAGTCCGGGGCCTGGCCAGGCTGCAGCTGTACCCCATCCCCACCCCCGTAGAGGCTTCCCCTTCCTGATCCCTTAGTGAACAGGGCCTTAGCCAGGCATCCTTGTGTCTAACAAGTTTATGGCAGTGGCAGAATTGGCTCTGGTCACCATCAAAGCCGTTCAGTAAAAGAAAGGGAGCTTGAGCTCGAGCTCGCAGATGGTTAAATGAGGTTTCTCTTGCTTTGTAAGGTGACAGGGCTGTTTTGTTTAAGGAGAGCTGCTGTGTTACTTTGATGTGACATCCGCTGTCTCCAGCAGAAGGTGCCTGTGAAGCACGCCTGCCCAGGCAGGCAAGTGTTGCAGGAACCCCACTCTCCCTGACAGACAGAGACAGCAGACAGAGATCCACGGCTTCCCACATGGATGCCGGTAGTCCAAATATTTGAACCATCATCTATGGTCTTCCCAGGCACCTTAGCAGGAAGCTGGGACAGAAGCAGAGCATGAGGGACTGAAACCAGCACTCCACTATGGGATGCTAGCAGGGCGAACCAAGCAGTGGCCTGACTCATTGCACCACCATGCCCACCCTCATCTCCCATCCCATCGCCCAATATGGAAAATGGTTCCCAAGCTCCCAGGGTCCAATGTGCTCTCAGTCTGAACTCTTTTGAGGCAAGAAGAAAAATCGTGAAATCCATGCATAGCTTTTTCAAAATATATTTTTCCATGAACTTTTTAAAGATCCCTGTATATTTTAGTCTTTATTATGGAAATCTTCAAACCCAAACATCAAAGCATCACTCAGCATCCAGCACTCCAGTTGCTCCTAGGATCCAGGACCGAATCCTCAGCACGGTCTCTGGCTCCTTCCTTTCTTCAGGCCTCATTCCAACTCCCTCTACTTGCTGTTCCTCAAACATACTTGATCCCCTCCAGACTCAGGAACTCAGCAGGTGCCATGCCCTGTGCCCGGAATGCTGTTTTTCCTCACACCTGCCCTCCCTGACTCCTGCCCTGCTTCCCCAGGCCGGCTGCCTCTGACACATGCTCCCACAGCATTGATAAAAATCTTGCCCTGGAATGATTGGCTGCAGCCGTGTCTGCACACGTTGTTAGTGGAGGACACGCGTAGGGTGCAACCCTGGTCTTGGTGTGGCTTAGTGAGTTTTGCCATGCCTTGCTGAGATAACCAGCCAGCCTTCAAGCTCACTGGGATGCAACCACAAGGATTTCATTCTTGCTCTGCACATTCCTCATATGGTTTTCCTTTCAAATCCAGACAGAGATGCATCACGCTTTCGGACATGCCACTCCCACAACAGAAAACACAGCCATGGCAGGACCACACAAAGACTCCTGTCACAGCAACTGCCCCCTTCCTGCCCATGACGAAGCAAGCTGGCTGGCTTCACTAGACACAGGTGAGTGAGCACCCCCTCCCACACACAGGTATGTAAACCTCCCCCGCCCACAGCATAGGGCACCGCAAGATCCATGCAACATCCTGGCACGTGAAGGCTGTCGGACCGCCTGTCTGACACATGAAGGCAGCCGGCAGCCATGGCTGGGCGAGATCATCAGCGCTTCCCACTTGACTGCACACGCCCAAGGACAAGGGCAAGGTGGTTCTCCTTCCCCACTGAATCCTACAGAGACACAGGTGGCTGGGGTGCTGCAGCGAAAGAAAGAATAATAGAAGATGAGCCCCAAGCTTTGTGGCCAACTTCTGGTGCTTGCGTGGTCTGGACTGCTAGGGAATTGGAGGGCGAGGAGGGGCTTATTAAGTGATGCTCTGAACAAAACTGAGGGTGGGTGTGCGGCCGAGTGGTTAATACCTGTGCTGGCCAGGGAGGGGCTGGCCAGGTGCCACTGAGCCACGCTCACCTGTCACTTGGCTGCCAACATCCCAGGTGCCCATCACTCTCCTCTGACTCATCCCTGCATCTGCTCCCGGCCCTCCCCTTCTCTCTGGGTTTTCCCTTCTATTTCAGTTCAGTTAAAATTATCCGAGACTTTCTGTGCTGCGAGCTGACCCATATCCTTTCAGGAAACTGACAGAAGCTTTTTTTTTTTCTTTCCACCCACCAAACTTGCAACGAGGAAAGGCCTTGGTAACCTGATTTTACTGTTAGAAACTGACAGACAGGATTTAGGAAATGGTAACAACAAAGGGCTCGGTGTTCCAGCGTCTCCCAACCCCGCCCTTCACCCCCCACCCCACTCCACCCCCGCTCTATCTCAGTGTGGTGATTTGGGGGGGGGCAGGGGAGCTATATCCCAGCCACCCTTTCCACATTCAGCTTCAGGCAGAAGGCAGCCGCCATGGCTCTCACCCAAAATCACACGTCGCAGGTGCTCCCAGAGGTGGGAACCACCCCTCCCCCACCCCCACCCCCTGCCCGCACACAGCTGGGAGTCGGAAGATCCACCCCATCCCATCAGGCTACTCCTCCCCAAAAGCTGCACTCTTGTTTCCCTCACCCCGATTCTAAAAGTTAACCAAGCAACCAGAGACCACATTTTCTCCCATTCCAGGAGGTGTCGTCCCTTTCTCCGCACTTTGATCTGCCCTGCAACGGGGATAGGGAGAGAGGGGAGCCATGCCAGAGACCCCGAATCTCAGAGCTACTGCTGGGAGTGTGGTCCGGCTCTGCCAGCAAGGCCCCTGCAAAGCTGCAACAAGCTGGTGTCTCCAAGCTCGCACCGGGGCCGCCTTCTATATTACCAAGATAATACTGTATTAAGAGAGATTTTGCATTTGGTGTATTTAATGAGCAAGCAACTCCCTAAAGATTCTTCAATAAAGCCAGTAAATTTAACAGGAGGAACGCGTCAATTGGCTTGGCTGCTCCTGTTAAGAGGACCTCGCTCGCTGCTCTTGCAGACCCTGGCATGAATTATGCCAAGAATGCCTGGAATCAATCTCTGACAAGAGGGCTGAAAGGTGGGTGTAATTAGGCAGCGAACGCTAGGCCCCCAGCTGCCCCAGCTGAAACGGTTATTGCGATGTAAAAGCAATGAACTTGATGACACTTCGTAGACTGAGTTAGGACGCCTGCCAGCTCGCCATCAGAACGCCCCCGCGCTGAAGGGTGGCGAGAGTGGGGCTATTCATAAAGGCAAGCCAAAGAGCCAATCAAGGACTAAATGTATAAAGGCATGCTACACCCCGACCATGGTGCTCAAGTGAAATTGGTGGACGGAAAGTGAGAGCGTAGATCCTGACGAGAAGAGAGGAAAGAGGGCAGGTCCACACCACCCTCTCTTTTGGGAAGTGTCACTCTGGGGTCTTTCCAGAAAGGGTTGGGCAGAGCTGGGTGTGAGGTGGAGGGGTCAAGGGAGGGAGGACCGGGGGTTCTGACTCGGGAGCCTATCCGGGTATCTGGCCCCAGCATGGATTGCAGGCTCCGGAAGCCACGGGCAGAACACTGCCCTATCTGGTCCTGATGGTGGTTTTATTGTCTGTCTCTGTGTGTGAGTAAATGCTTATCATTTAGAGCGATTTCAGATGCACAGGGAACCTGAACAAGTGCTTCCTGGAGTTCCCAAACATTCCTGTCCCCTCATGCATAAACCCTCCCAGGCTTTTGACACACCCTCACCACAGCGGCACATTTCTTTAAAAAAAAAAAAAAAATTTCTCTTATGGAGAAGGAAAGTCAGAGACACAAGAGAGATCTTCCATCTGCTGGATGGCTGCAATAGCCAGGACTAGGCCAGGCCCACGCCAGGAGCCAGCAGCTTCTTCAGATCTCTCGCATGAGTGCAAGGGCCCATGTCCTTGGGCCATCTGCCATTGCTTTCCTGGGCACATAAGCAGCGAGCTGGATCAGAAGTGAAGCACCAGCCTGCGTAGGATGTCGGCATCCCAGGCTGCAGATTAACCGGCTGTGCCACAGCACGTTTCTAATATGTATTGCCTGACACTGACTTGTCATTATCACTCAAAATCTATATTATTCGTGGGATTCACTCCTACTTTTAACATACACTCACTGAGTACCTACTACATGTCACATCCCAGGTTAGAGGTCAAAGAAACAAAAATAAGTAACACGCAGCTCATATCCTCAAGCAGACACACCCCTGGACCTCCCAAGAAGATTGCAGCAACTCAGGCCTCCCAGACAAACCTACAGAAAACCTGTTCATCTCTGAATGTCTCAATACACAGAGTGTGGATGAACTGGGTGTTTCCAGAGTCAGTCAGCTGTCAGCTGGGGCAATGGCAAGCCAGGGAGGAAAACAGCAGCATTATCTAGCAGGCCAGCCCGAGCTAGCATCCCAAATCTCAACAGGACTCCTGTGAGCATCCTCCCTCTGACTACATGCACACCTGTGACTGTGGGCACAAGGGGCTGGGGAAGGTTTTGTCCCACTAGTTTAGGTATTCTCTGCTTCCCTGGGGCAGCAGCCTCGCATGTGCTTGATCCTGGCTTCAATTCAAAGTTAATGCTTGCCGTGAGCACCAGGACACAGCCTCCTAAACACCCAAGCTGGGGTTCAGGAAGGGGGTCAGCCTCAGGCATCTCACCCTCCAACACTCTACAGTGCACATGGATGGGCATCAGAGACGTCTGAGGACTTGAGAACAACTGGCTATGGGGACGCACTCGCCCCATCCTTGTAGCCAAATCTCCAATCTAATAAATCTTCTAGCAATGGGCACTCACAGTATAGCTTGTGATAGAAGCAGCTACATTGAAATCAACCCAGCCACACCCTCCTCTGCAGAAATAATAGGCCCTTACTTGGCTGACAACAAGCTGTCTTTACCAAGGTCAAAATGAGATTGTGGACAGGGGCAGGGCACTCTGTGAGGAGCCCCCACCCCATATCCCTTGCACAGTGCACAGGGCTGCGCCAGGGCTATCTATAGGACACCTGTGTTCCATGGCTGAAAGGGGGAGAAGAAAGATACC
Source organism: Ochotona curzoniae (assembly GCF_017591425.1). Taxonomy (NCBI): domain Eukaryota; kingdom Metazoa; phylum Chordata; class Mammalia; order Lagomorpha; family Ochotonidae; genus Ochotona; species Ochotona curzoniae. The sequence goes on along the minus strand of NW_024465926.1, from coordinate 26,976,596 downwards.
CAACATTCTGTCTTCCCTGTCTCACAGGCGACACCTGGCTCTGTGTCTCCTGTCTCCTCAGAGCATCCCCAGGCCCCCAGCACCCACACAAGTCTCCTCTCTTGAACTCTGAGCATATGATTCAGGCGTTCCCCAGCCTTAGAGCAGGAGCTATACACTGCCCCGCACTGTAGATCGTGCCATGACCAAGCCAATGAGCAAAGCCTTCTTCATGTCCCCTGACAATGCTTGCTTGGTTTATAACCAGGGCAGGGTAGGGTAGGGCAGATCTTCAAAAAGTTCATGAAACATGACAACTCCAAAAAATGGATGTCAAAATGTCAAAATGTTTTTGCACCCAAATAAGCTTCCTTTTCAATTAATTAATTTTAGTTTTCAGTTGAAAGAAACACATGAAGAACTCCTCCACCTGCCTCCCCAAATACCTACAAGAGCCAGGGCTGGACCAAGCCAAAGCCAGAAGGCCAGAACTTGATCTGGATCTCTGGTCTGGGTAGCAGGGACCCAACTACTTGAACCGTCACCTCCTGGAGTGTGCATTAGCAGGAAGCTGGTTCAGAAGCCAAGGAGCCAGGACTCCAACCAGCCACTCAGGTGTGAGAGGTGGGACGCCCTAACCATCATGCCAAACACATGCCCATAGGCTCAACTTTTAATTCCATTTTCCCTTCACATTGTGCAAGTCAGGAGCAAAAGGTTCCTGGATTCGTGAACATCTCGATGTCCATCCTTGCAGGCCTGCATGACGGGGAGCACAATGGTTGTTTTTTTTATATTTTGTGGTTCAGTTACCACTGTACCTGGTCCAGATTCCAGAGTTCCTCGGTTGATTCTGCATTCTGCAGAGCTATTCTGCATCTGGATCAACATCAACATCCTGCTAGTGTATAACCTGGAAGCAGTAGATGATCATGCAAGTAGCTGGGTCTCTGCCACCTGTGTGATGGGCATGGATTCAGTTCTGGGCTCCTGGCTTCAGCCTGATCCAGCCCTGGCTGTCATGGGCATCATTTGAGTAGTGAGCCAAAGGACGCCAGATCTATCTATCTATCTATCTATCTATCTATCTATCTATCTATCTATCTATCTATCATCTCTATCTCTAACCATCTGTCAAGTGAAATGGAAATTAGCAAATAAATATTATAAAATAGTTTTTGTTACTTGAAGGATCTACAGAGAGAGAGGGAGAGAGAGAGACTAGGAAAGAGAGAGAGAGACTGAGAGAGAAAGATCTATCCTCTGGTTCACTCCCCATCGGCCATAGTGGCTAGAGCTGGACCAGACCAAAGCCAGAAGACAAGCGCTTCCTGTGTCTCTACCATATGGGTACAGAGGCCCAAGTAGTTAGGTCGTCTTTCACTGCTTTCCCAGGTGCCTCAGTAGGGAGCTAAATGGGAAACAAAGCACCCAGGAATAGAACCTGCACCCATATGGGATAACTGCATTGCAGACTTTAGCTTAACCTGCTCCACCACAACACCAGCCCCACTAATTTTTTTTTTTTTTTAACAACAGTCAAGTCATTGGGATGAGAACAGCTGGGAGGCTTGGAATCTTCTTGCAAGTATTCACTGAGCAAAGAAAATCTCAAAGGAAGCAGAAATCTTCCTAACAGACCACAAACAGAGCAAGTCAATGGTGGGCCAGCGAGTGCCCCATTCTGGACCTGTTTCTGCTCCCCCTGTAAAATGCAATTAACTGGGTCCCTCAGAATGAGCCTAAGACAGGCAGTGCTTATCTTGCCTCAAGGAACCTTTTTCTTTTCGCCGCTTTCATTGATATATAGAAAAGAGGGGGAGATGTCAGGAGCTGTGTACTATAGCCACACTGAAGCCATTTTGAACATAGAACTACGGGCCAGTGGAAAATCCCCAGCTGGCTAGATGCTTGGGAAAGAAATTATGAAACTAAACACACGCTTAGCTTCAATTGTTTGTAGCAACTGTTTCAGAATGTGATTTATGCTGCACCTGCCGACATCTTGTTACTGATTACCTATGCTATTGTTGATATGTTGGTTACTATGGTTGATATGGTGGCTGCTCAAGAGCAATTGGTCTGGAGACCATGGCTTGCATCCTAGTTTCTCCTTTCCTCCCTTAGCCTTAGTTACAGAAGAATATAAAAACCCTCAATTAAAATCAATAAACTGACAGCTTGATCAGACATCCTGTCTTGCTGTCCATTCTTCTTGTCTCTTGTCCCCCAATCTCTCCTAGGTGGTTGCGACCCCCGTTGGCTGTCCTGCTGGATGGGACACATGCTTCATTCACATCCCTCTCACTCCTCACATGGGCAAAGACTGCAGCTACGCTGGGTCCCACCAGCCCCAGTCCCATCACTCTCCTCCTCCTCTGTCCCAGAGCAGGGCCAGTTGCTCCAGGGAGAGAAGGGGAGAATTTGTCAAGCTCTTTGCAGGGGCTTTCCCACCACTGCAGGGTGCAGGAGTGAAAAGTTGGCAGGGGTGGGGGGAGGGCAGCATGGTAGCCTAGTGGCTGAAGTCCTCACCTTGCACACACCAGGATCCCATATTGGCACTGATCCGTATCCCAGCAGCCCCACTTCCAATCCAACTCCCTGCTTGTAGCCTGGGAAAGCAATCAAGAATGGCCCAAAGCCTTGGGACCCTGTACCAATGTGGAGAATCTGAAAGAAGCTCCTGGCTGCTAGCTTCAGATAGACCCAGCTCTGGCCATTGCCATCACTTGGGGAGTGAATCATCAGACAGATCTTCCTCTCATTCTCTCCTCCTCTCTATGTGTCTGACTTTCCAATAAAAAGAAATAAATCTTTTAAAAATTAAATGGATTCTAGGCAGAGTTAGCACTTGCTCAGTACTCGCAGGGAGCCTGGGCCTCAGGCAAGGGAGGCGGCTTGCCTGGCATGTCCAAGGGCCAGACTCTTGTCTTCCTTTCATTCTACTGTGTTCCCCGTCTTCCTAGTTTCCAACTGTAATTAGCTCTGTCAGAATTTGAAAAAGAAAAAAATGAAATAGGCAAATCATTCTGTGGGCGAACAAACACACATACACAAACCCTTCCAAACACCACAGATATGGACCCACTCACTCCTGGTCACTTAGCCCCATTTTACAGGTGCAGAAGGTGAGGTGAAGAGAAGTCAGATAAGTTGTCAAGGTTACACAGCAACCCATCCAGTGATCAGCTCTGATGGCTGCCAATCCTGGCCGCTTCCCTCTGGCCCGGGCTCCATCCCTACAGCAGCGCAGTGCTCCCCACGACAGCCCGTACCACCTGTGTTCATAGAAGCCCCTCCCGTTCCCAAAGCTTGCAGCTGATATCCTTCTCCCCTGCTTCTCTTGTGTCTCCTGCTTCTGCTGTCTGCTCAAACATCAGGCTTGAAGGGCAATCCCCGAGCCTCCTGGGCACATGCGGCTGCACCCACGTCCCTTGGGACAAAGAACCACGCCTGCCTCCAAGGTGCATCACATTGATGACTTCACTGCTGTTTTGCACCTGTGTTTTTGCCTACTGCCTCAATTTCCTCCCTTGCATTGGAGGTTTTGTCAGGCCTGGGAGTTATTCATAGCTGTAACCTCAGTAGTCCAAACTGAGCAAGCCCCCACCTCCAAAAAAAAATCCCTGGATGAGTCTTGGTGAGAGAGGTGGCCCAGCATGTTACAGAAGAAGACTGTTGAATGTAGGCAAGGAAATAGAAAAGCATGATGTGTACCAAGCACACAAGCATCCCAGGTCGTGCACTTGTGGGGTAGGGGAGCAGTCAAGTGTAAATGCGCTGGGATTGGAGTCCTCGGAATGCCACACTAAGGCCTGTGGGCTTTGCCAGCAAGCAGTGGGTGAGTTAGTGACGGAGATGAAGAAGTGGCATGACACCGCTCTGTGTTGGGGAACTCGGCCTAGATGGGCAAGATTAGGGAAGGAGGAGAGGCTGATGCAGCAGATCCTGTAAGACTTCGAGGAGGACACCTGCCACCAGCAGGGATCTGGAGAAGACGTAGGGCAGTGAAGTCCCCGTCAAGGTCTGCAAACCCCGTGTGTGGATGCCAAGAAGATGCCAGCTGCTCGGCACAGCAGGAGCAGGCCCAAGCAGGAGAGGCCTCCCGAGCTCTGCAACTGCCCAGATGTGTTTTCTCCAAACCCAAGCAGGTCGGGAACTTTGTTTTTCTATTTTTCCCCGTGCCCATTTCAGGGCTCTGAGGAGCAGATTGTGTTTTCAAACACATCGCATGAATCTGCAGTGGAAGTGGGAAGAATAACCCCAGGCTTCTTGGTGTAATTCTCAAGGTCAACTGATATCATTAGAATAACATGAACTCAATTTGAGTTACAGCAGGGAAATCATGTTAGGAATATGGGTCACTCATCACAGGGTAATGAAGCTGTTACCTCACACTAGCGGAGGTGCGCGCACGCGCGCTCACAAGCCTGTCCACCGTCCTCACCCCATTGCCGAGCCTCAACTGACAATGGAACCGAGCCCAGGTGGAAAGAGAGAGACATGGGACAGGCTTTCACAGCTGCAGCCTCAGAGCCGGCCAGAAGGACTGGGATGATCAGCAGCATCAAGCAGATTCCTCTGGGATAGATTTTCTTTAAAGACCCCAGTGGGATATGTGGCCAAGGGAAGACGTAAGATCGTGGAACTGGTCAAAGCAATGCTGATCCAAGAGAGAAAACCACCGCTCAGCACAAAAGCATCAGGTTGTCTTAGTGGCCCTTGTGGCACAAGAATAGAAGGAGCAGGGATCAGGTGTTCAGCGAGAAAGTGCTGAGAAATGCTGCCTTTGTCACCCAGCTGAAACATCCTTTCAACCTCCACGATTTCTCCTCTGTTCCATGGAGAAAACTGCTCCCCTCCCCCATGTCCTGAGGTTGCAATGAGACGAGGCATGTGGAGGCAGCATGCTTGGGAGTTCACCATGCATGCAGGGGGTGCTCAGGAAACGCTAGTGGCACAGCAGGGAGGTGGCCCAGTGTGACAGTGTGCCTCAAAATTCCAGCGAAAACTAGAGATGCAAACCTGTAACTGGAATCGCCTTGTTTCAAAATGGTGGCAACTCCTTCAAAATGCTTGGGTGCTCCACTGAACATGTTACAGGTGTGTTATAGAGTTAAGAAGTCCTTGTGGCTAACTCTGCCAGTGATATCAAATCCCAGGTTAGGAGAGCTTGGTCTTCAGGGACCCACAATGGCATCACCCAGAAGGGAGAGGTGGCTCTGTGGAAGAGCACACCTGACCAAATGCTCAATATCACAGGGTCCCATCTCTCCAGGACCACAACTTTCCAGAAATAATCACTGAGAAGTGTTGGTGGCTCTGGTCATACACAGACACCGGGGGAAGCCACCATCTCATGGTGGATGGCAGGGGCTGGCATGATCCCTTACTCTAGTTAAGGACACAGGTGAGGGGCTGGGCCAGCTCCAGGTTTTTTGTTGTATGTAACATGGTTTGGCTTTTCCACTATTTTGAATGCCTCCTCTCCTTACAGGTGCAGATCCTGTGGGCTGAATTTCACCTGGGAGCCTTCCACTCAGAACACCCAATTTCTCCTCCATCCCACCAAGAGAAGCATCCATCTTTAACACTTCTTGTGAGGACCCACAAGGAAGCCGTATGGCTGCGAGTGTTCCAGGTGCCACAGGTGCTCAGTTATCTAGCAGATGCTCCTCGCAGACTACGTGCATCGGTGAAGCTGGCACATACGTGGCCGTAGCTACCAATCACATGAAACTCTTCCCCGGCACCAGGGCTTCCTGGCCACAGCACTATCAAGCTGCTGGGCCAGGAGATTCTTTGTCATGGGTGAGGTGTGGCTTGTCCTAAGGGTTGCAGGATGCGTAACAGCCTCTACCCACTAGATGCCAGTAGCAACCCCTAGTTGTGACAAATGGTTGTGGATATGGCCAAAAGTCCCCTTGAGCTGAGAAACAAAATTGGGAACCACTGCCCCAGGTCATTCAGTTTCTTTGAGCCTCAGTTGGCAGAGATGATTTGGGTCCAAGAGTTGACCCTGGTCTTTCCTCGGGCCTCCTCCCTAGAGAACTGGGCATCTTCAGACAGGCCGAGGAGCAGCGTGAGGCAAGGGGAGGTGTCCATGCAGCTAGGCAAGGGCTAGGGAGACACTGCTTCAAGGCCCCGAGCCTCATCCACTTGGACAAATTGGTTCCTTTGTCCCAGCCTCAACATCTTTATGTGGAGAACAGAGATTTCCAGGAAAGTTGTCCAGACAATGGTTTGGTGGGTGTGAGAGCATTTTGTCGTGAGTGGAAGCATTGTACAGAGCAAAGCTTAGTAAATTCTAGGGGCTGTAGTGCTGCCGAGCCTAGTAGGTAAGAAGTTGGCAGTGTGTACTGGGGTGCCTGGGTTAGGGGCCTGACTCTGTCTCCTGCCTTCAGCTTCCTTCTGATGTAGTCCGTGATGGCTCACGGAGCTGTGCTGCTGCCTGTGTCCCTGGCTCCTTGAGCTGAGGACATTTGGGAACACACCACCAAATGGCATCTCTCTCTCTTTCCCTCTTTCTCTCTCCTCTCTCTGTCCTCCCTTTCAATTCAATCAATAATCAATTTTTTAAAAAAAATAAGGAAGTTATGCCATCAGCTTGCCAGTCCCATTCTGCCAGAAGTGGGCAGCAGACACAGGAGGAAAGCGAAATTTGCCTCTGAAACACCTGGTGGAAGCAGAGACTCGGGTGCCTCCACTGTCACCCTCCATCCTGCTCTCCCTGGAACAGAAGATGGGCAATGAGATCCTAAAATAGCCTCACTCCCAACAGTGAGACAGGAAGTGCCAGCTCTGCCACCAAAAGCCATCGTGCAATTGACACAGGGAGCCCGCAGCTACCGGTGTCATCTCCCTCAGGGGGACTCACAGCCTCCCACACACCCGCATAGCCACAGCCTGGGAGAGGAGGCTGGCGGTGCCTGCCAAGGAAGCCTCCTCCGGGGACACCACAGGGCACACAGCACGACAGCAGTGGCAAGTGACCACTTGTTCTAGGCTGAGGGGTTGCCTCCTCCCAGCCTTCCTTAAAGCTCTTTAATCCACCTCTTAAAACCAGATCCTGTGGGGCGGGTAGATTTCTCAGTGGCCATGAGACATGTTGAAAATCTAAGAAAGAAAAATAATAATATAAAGTCTGAAATATGAGGGGGAAACTGCAAAATCAACGGCACTTATCATTTCAAAGGCCAGATCCCAAAGCTCTCTGTACAGTTCAGGGGGAAATAATTACACCAGCCATGACATTCGCTGTAAGCTGAGCAGATTTTAGTACAGTGAAGAAATGCAGGCATGTGATGAGGGTCTTCAACCCATCCTTCCCCAAACCTTTTCCTTTCGCCTTCTGGGGCTAAAGGGTGTGGGACAGTGAGACCCAGGATTCTCTTGGCTTTACGCCTGCAGGATGGTCTGAGCACCCCAGACACTGTGCAGTTGTCGCCAAGCACTCAGGAGCTAATTCTGAACTTCTAAGTGTGTCTCCATCCCAAGACATCAGAGCCGGTATAACCGCCTACCTTCATTTTTGCAAGTGTGGGCAAAGATTCTAGGCTCAGTGTTAGGAACAGGGATTCCGGGCCAGACTTGCCCTCTGTCTTTCTTACAAAGAAACTGCAATCCCTTCTGCGCCCAAGTCAACCACTCAAAATGGAAGAAATAATGTAGACAGCAATGATTGCTTGTATTCAAAATTTAAAATTGGAAAAGCACATGCATTTACAAAACACACTTCATTCTTTGTAGACCAAGTCTTCTCACAGCGTCTGCCTGTGCCTTGCATCACAACCTCCCACTCTCCTTGCCCGAGAGCCTGCAGCCAGATCCTTCCCGTTCTCCACGGCCCGTCTCCTCCAGGAAATCATACAAGGCCGATAGAGGGCAAATACCGCCAGGACCCAAGCAGCTCCTGCCCGCTGCCTGCTGGCTCCTCAGTTGGCAGACATCTCTTGCCACAGTCGGTGGGCAGGGTTGTGTTTATTTTGCAATTAGCAAAGAACAAAGGAAGTGGTCGGGTGGGGAGGAGAGGGGGTGGCTGGCGGGTGGTGCTTGCAGCTTGTTTTTGGGGCACCTTGGCCCTCGTTCTGCTGGCTCTAGGTCTGGGAGTGGGGAGGAGTAGGGTACCGATGCCCTCAATCATGTCACAGTGGTGCAAATGGTTTTGGAGCCAGGGCACCTGCTGTGGCGTAGGAGCACTTGACTCTGAAGGCAAAGCAAAGGGGATGCTCTTCTGCCATGGGCATCGGGGCTGCGCAGGTGCAGAGCCATGAATGAAGTCGTCCCCTTCATCTCATGCACGGACCATGGAGTCCCCACCACGCATGTCTCAGGCAGCACCAAGGCTGACTCCTCTTCCTGCCATCTTCGAAGTAGGCCCATGTCCTCGTGCACTTCCTTGTCCCCCTCCTCGCCCCCCCCCCCGCCTCACGGGCAATATAACAGGACCCCCTGTCAACAAAGACAGGGAAATGTGGCAGGGGGGCTCAAAAGGGCTGATACAGCAGATAAGGCTCTGAGTGATCCACGGTAAACAAAGCAAATTATATTTACTTCCACGGGAGCCTGAGATTTTGACAGCAAAGAGAGACTTATGGTAGAGTTGTTGCTGCATTTATATTTAATAAATTTAAGAGAGAGATGAAATAGACTTTAGCAAGGCTAGTGAAATATTTATAAAAGCACACCGAAGCCATGTAAGGGAGAGAGAGGGAAATAAAACAGCTCGCATGTGGGATCAAATCGAGCAAGCCAGCTTTTAACCTGACAGCTCCCCAGCACTGCGGGCAGGAGAGCTGCCAACGGGCCACAGATGCACCACACCTGAGCTAGCCGGGAGAACGAGGGAGGGTCGGAGGGAGGTGGGCTGGGGAACGGGTGTGTGTGTGTGTGTGCACAAGCACAGCCAGCTCCATGCAGTCCCGGGCAGCTGTCACACCTGCCCAGCTGCTCAGGTGCGCCTGGCACCTCGTAGTGCCAACCAGAGTACGTCCTCCCGGCCCTGGCCCACGTCCAGTCAAGCCTATGGCCTAGCAGGAACATCCTGCTGGCTGCTGGCAGTGGAGGTGGGGGAGGTGCCCGAGACAGCTGGGGACCGCACACCCTGAGAGAGCCAGGCTGTCTTCAGGCCGCTCTCTGAAAGCAGGGCTGCTCTGAGGCTGAAAAGACCAAGAGGGAAACGGGTTAGATTTGTTAGCTTGCGGGCTCCTGACAGTTCTTCGATGCACAAGGAATTCCATATGCACGGTGGAAAGATCAGAGAAAAACAGATACACAGACAACCACGGGAACTCCATGGCCCACATTCTCTGAGCCAAGGATGGAGTTCATGTAATACAGAGGATTGTTTTAGAGCAAGTCACCCAAGAGAGACATTTCCAAGGGCCACTCCCTACCTGGCTCACCAGCTTCTCTCTCTACGGAGCACCCCTGACTAGCAAGTTCATGGTCAGACCATCCCGTTTGCTGTCCTAGTCGTTGGCTCATTTTTTGGTCTTACTGGAGGAGGATGTGTGGTCCTTTCTCCTCACTTAGCATTCCAGGGAAACATTCCCAGGCTCGTGTTGAGTTCCAGACACTGCTCAACTCCGAGTCCTGCTCATCAAAACATTTGGCTGTGAACAACTTTCGCTCTCCCTTGGAGAATTGCCTCGACGTTTGCAAACTTTCACAAAATAATTTGCAGAAATTAGCCAGACAAAGAAGTCCACCAGTGGAAATCTGGTTGACCAAACGACTGGACAACCTGGCTGCAGAAAGCTGTCTTGTTGCATCTTTTATTCCCAACCCAGCCTTGTGTTATCCTACGTGTGTCCTTCTGAAAACACATGGCCTGACTCCGATTTGAATGGAAGAGACTTTACAGTTTCAGCAACTGTGGAGAACTGTGCCAAACAGGGCCACAGCTGTGTCTCACTTCACTGCGCACAATAGGTGCTGCTGCTTGAAGACCTTGCCATGTGTTGGCACGCAGAGCCCCTCCAGGTTGGAAGACGTTTCTGGGGTCCACCTCCCTTGAAACCAGCTTCTCCAACATCTGACTTGGAACCCTGGGCACCTGTCATTTGCTCCTTCCCTCAGGCCCTGGTTCAGGGTCCTGAGCCCTCATCTCAGCTTGGGGTTCATTCAAACGCAGGCACAAGTGGTTGCGATGTTGCTTGGAATGCCCACACACTGAGTTAGAGTCCTGGCTCCGCTCCCAATTCCAGCTTCCTGCTAATGTAAGACCTGGCAGGCACCAGGAGATGGCTCAAGTAGATGGGTCCTTATCGCCCAGATGTGAGACCCAGATTGAGTCTTGAGTTCCTGGTTTTGTCCTCACCCTGATTATTGCCAGCATTTGGGGAGTGAAGAAACAGAGGGAAAATTCTTTCTGCAATCCAAATAAAAATTTTTAAAATAAGCAAACAAAAACCCAACATCTGCAACGGAGTAGTCAAGTGTTCTAGGAGCCTGTAAGAAGAAGAAAGCCAAGATCAGAGAAGCCAAGGTGAGGCATGGTCTGAAGTTGCCCTTGAACATGGTGCAGAACCTGAGGGGTTTGCAAAGACTCACAGAAACAGACTGTGGGGGGAAAAAAACTCTGGACACTCCCAAATATATATCTTTTAATTCCATTTTCTACCAACTTTTCCAGGTTCCCTCATATTGGAAGCAGGTCACAGGACTAATTAGATTCCTGACCCCTGCCCATTTCATGCCCTGTGCCTTAGCCATGCTAAGCCTCCCACCCAAGAGCCCTGTCCTGCCTCCGCTCTTGGCCTTTGCCCACACAGTGGCTGCCACCTTTGCCTCCTCCTGCTCTTCTTTCTTTTTATTTGCACAGCTGCATGGAGATGTAATTTACACACGATGAATTTCACACTTTTACAGCAAGTCTGTGACAAGTTTCCTGACAAGTTTTGACACTAGGAAATGTCAAGTTTCCTGCTGGCTCTGTAACCCCTCCCACCTATTCATCTTCCTACCCAAGCACCCATCGCTCAGCATCAATCAGCTTTCACGCATTAGTTAGCTGGTTACAGAGTGTTTTAGACGTTGAGTCACATGATGTGTACGTTCTTACGTCTGGCTTTCTTGCTAAACACTTCTTTTAAGACTCATCTGAGTTGCTGTGTGTATCGGTAGTCATTCTTTTGCTAAACACTATTCTATCAATCGGACAAAAAATTCACATGTCATTGACTGTTGTTTTTTGTTTCTTATTACTGTTGAATTTTTAACGTTACTTAAGTAGTTACTATGTATTTTTACTTGAAAGGCAGATTTACAGAGCGAGAATGAGAAACAGAGATTCCATCCTCTAGTTCACTCCCCAAGTGACCGCAATGGCTGGAGCTGAGCCCATCCGAAGCCAGGAGCCTCTGCTGGGTCTCTCACATGGGGGCAGGGACTTACCTCTTTGTTTCTGCTTTCCCAGATCACAAATAGGCAGCTGAATCTGAAATGGAGCAGCCAGGACAGGAACTGCTTCCCATATGGGTTGCTGTTGCTGCAGGCAGAGGGTTAGCCTGGTACACCACTGTGTTGGCCCCAGAACGTTTTTACATACTCTAGAAAACAATGGCCTTTTTTTTTTATCAGTTACAAAACTGAAGATATTTTGTCAAGGTCTGTGGTCTTTTTTTCATTCTTTTAATAATATCCTTGAAAAAGCTTAAATTTCTCATTGTGATAAAATAGAATGTCATTTTTTCCTCCTTTTGGATCCTGGTTTTGGTGTGGTTTGCTTGCTTGCGGGTCACCAAGGCTTTCCTCTGCTTCTTCGGGAATCTTCATGGCTTTGTACTGGACATGGAGGCGTGTGATCCATGTGGTGTCAGATACAAATCATAGGTCAGCTAGATGCACATATAGATGTGCAGTTGCTCCAGCACTCTTCATGGAAACAGCTGTGCTTTCTCACTGAATCACCTTCCTCAATCACCAGGTGTCCAGGTATTTCTAGGTCTCTGTTTTGCTCCATTCATGTCTATCATTGACCTATCCTCATCTGTCATTGATCTATCACCATAATCCTCATTATCTATCATCTCTCCATCATTGTTGACTTCTTTATCACTGGTCTATCACTATCTAGCATCTCTATATCACCTATTTATTTATGTCTATTTCTGTCTCTTTTCCCTGTTTATTCTTATATGTCATTGATCTATCCATCCCTATTCATGATCTCTATCAACTTTCTATGTCTCTGTTTATCATGAATCACTGACCTATCATCTAGCCATCTCTCTATATATGCATCTATCTCTGTTTACCTATCATTGATCTCTCTCTCCTTGTCTATATCCTCTGTCATCTCTCTGTGTATCCATTCATGTATCTATTATTGATCTATCGTCCATCGATATCTAGTAGCTATCCACCCACCCACCTGACTGGACACTGGTACCACACACTCCTGATTATTGTGTCTTGAGATCAAGCCATGCTCGTCCTCACCTTGTCTTTTTCAAAATGATTTCAGCTATTCTAGCTCCCTCCACATTTTCAAATGAACTTCAGACTATTCAACAACTGAAAAGCCTGAAGGGATTTTGAACTGCTTTAAATCTGACATAAACTTAGGAAGAATTGAAATCTTTAAAATATTGAGTCTTTCGATCCATGCCTTTTTGGTTTTCTGTAAACAGGTGTTGGACATCCTTTCTCAAACTCATCACAAAGTATTTTGTATTTTGACCGCTACAAATGATATCTCTAATTTTAATTAATCGTTTGCTAGAGAGACAGAATGGCAGGGAGAGAAAGAGACACAGAGCACCCCATCTACTGGTGCACACTTCAAATGTCCACCAGAGCCAAGGCTAGACCAGGACACCAGGAGCCAGGAACTGCGTCCAGGTGTCTCGCGTGGGTTGCAGGAACCCAGTCACTTGAGCCATCCTGACTGCCTCCCAGGGTTGCCTTAGCAGACAGGTAGAGTCGGCAGTCAGACCCTGAAACCTACCCCAGGCACTTTGATGTAGGATGTGCGTATCTGTTATTTAATTAATCTTTTACTTCTTTAAAAAAGTATTTGTCTATTTGCATTTAATTTCAAGACACAGAGAGAGATTTGCTTAGAGATCTTCCATCTGCTCCTTCATGCCGCAAATGCCCACTACAACCAAAAATCAGGAGCTGGAAACTCAGTCTGAATCTCCAGGGTACCAAGTACTTAAGGAATCACCTACTGCCTCTCAGGCTGGGCATCAGCAGGAAGAGGGATCAGAAGTGGAGCCAGAACTCAAACAGACACTGATAGGAGATGCGGGCCTCTCAAGCAATGTCCTAAGCCCAACATGGGCATTCTCATTGACGTTTTACACATTGGGCTAAGTATCCACCACCTAATTTTCGTTTGTGGCTAGTCCTTGTCAGTACAGAAGATGTAGTTGTTTCCATATCTTGCTCACAGATGCCATAAGCCTTATCAGTTCTAGTGACTGTTCATAGGTCCCATCAGATTTTTCTATACAGACAACCATGCCATCTGCAAAATAAGCATGCTTTTAATATTCATATTCTCTTCTTTCTCTTGTGCTTCGTTTTCTCTTTTCCTTTCCTGAGTCACTGGCTAGGGCCTCCACTAAGATACTGAACAGAAGGTGTGAGGAGAGATGTCCTTGCCTTGGCTTTTGCAGGAAACACACCCACTCTGTTATTCGAGAGGTATGAGGTAGGTTTTGGAGGGGTAAAAGAATTTCCTTCCTATCCCTAATGCCTTGATAAGATGCTTTTTTTTAGAATCTGGAAACGGATATTGAATTCTGTGAAATGCTTTTTCTGTGTGTACCAAGGTAAACATGTTGTTTTTCTTTCCTAGCTTGTGAATATGATGAATGGCATTGATTCATTTCCAAGTGCTAACCCACCTTGGTCATGATCTATTACCCTTCCTACATGTTATCAGATTCAATTTCATAAAACGTTGTTCAGAATTTATGCCTCTGTGTTGATGTAGGGCGCAGATATGTAGTTGTGTTTTTTTGTTTGTTTGTTTTTTTCTTGTAACACCTAGGCCTGTTCAGATGAGAGGACAGTGCGGGCCTTGCAGGGTGACTCAGCTGCCCCTCCTCAACTTTCTGAAAGGCTCTTTGTAGAAAAGGCATCCTTCCTTTTTTAAAGTATTGGGTGTAATTCACAAGCAAAGCCAGCTTGGCCTGCACTTTTCTTCCTTAGAAAATTTTTAATTATAAATTCGATTATTTCCATCAACATGGAGTTAGTGGGGGTAGTTTCTGACTTTCAAGGATTTTGTCCATCTCATCAAGGATGCTGGGGTCATTGACACAGAGCGGTCCTTCATTATCCGTTTAATGTCCGCTGTTCTGTGCAGTGGTGTAGTGATGCTGACTCACTGGTGACATTGGCAATTTCTGCTCTCTCGATTGGTCTGCCTATGGATTTGCTGTTATTGCTGTCCTCAAAGAATTGGTTTTTGGTTTTGCTGATTTCTCTATTGCCTTTCTATCTTCTATGTCATTGATGCCTACTCTGATCTTCTGCTTTGCTCGAGTCTGATTTATTCTTCTATTTCGAATTTCTTGTGGTAAAAGGTGAATTCATTGATTTGAGACCTTCCTTCCTTTCTAATGCAAGCATTTCATACTATAAACTTCCCTGTAAGGACTATGTAGAGGTGTCTTGCAAATTTTGATATGGCTTATTATCATTTTCAGTCACTTAAAAGCTCCAGCTAGCTTTCCCTTCTCACTTCACTTTTGGCCCTCGGATTCTATAGAAACGTGTCTTATTTTCCCCAAATGTGGGGGATCTTCCCAAAGATCTTCCTGTTAACTCACTCCTTTTTTTTTAAGATTTATTTATTTTTATTGCAAAGTCAGATATACAGAGAGAAGGAGAGACAGAGAGGAAGATCTTCCATCAGATGATTCACTCCCTAAGTGACTGCAACAGCTGGTACTGCGCCGATCTGAAGCCGGGAGCCAGGAGCTCTTCCGGGTCTCTTACGCGGATGCAGGATCCCAAGGCTTTGGGCCATCCCCGACTGCTTTCCCAGGCCACAGGCAGGAAACTGGATGGGAAGTGGGGCCGGCGGGATTAGAACCGGTGACCATATGGAATCCCAGCGCATTCAAGTCAAGGACTTCAGTCGCTAGGCCATCGTGCCGGGCCACTGTTACTCATTTCTGACTTAATTCCACTGTGATTAGAGAACAGAAAGAATATCTGACTTAAATCCTTTTGAATTTATCGAGACATAGTTTGTGACCCAGAATATGATCTATCTTGGCCAGGGTTCCACATGTCCTTACAGGAAAGTTTAGTCTGCAATTACGGGAAAGGGTATTCTAGAAGCAAACTTGGGTCCAGTTGGTTGATAGTGTTACTCGAGTCCTCTTCACCTTTGTGGATTTGTTATGTGCTGTTTTGATCATTGAGAGAAGGCGATTGAGATCACGGACCATAGCCATAGATTTTTCTGTTTTCTTACTGTCTTATTGATTTTTTTTCCTTTGCATATTTTGAAGCTTAGTTAACAACTGTATTCAAAGTTGGAATTAACACGCTAGTCCCTTTCATATTATTATAGAATGTCCTTCTTACCAGTAGTACTCGTTGGTCTGAAATACACTTCCTCTCCTTTCTTTTGATTAACACCAGCACATCTTTTTTCATGCTTTAATAAACTATACTTAACTATACTTAATTTTGTGCATTTAAATGAAGCTGTTAGCATTTACATTTCTGAAAGGTCTTGTTTTGCTTCATTTCTGAAAACACTACACTGGATACAGAATTCTGTGTTGACAGTTCTTTCAATATTTGAAAAAAAATGCTCCACTGTTTTTTTTTTCCCTGTGTCATATGCTTGGTCTTAAGGAGCTCCTTGGGTCAATGCATTTGCAGTTCTTGTAAAAGCTGGGAGATTTGGGGCCAGTATTATTTCAAATGTATTTTGTAGCACTTGCCCTTTGGGGAACACCAATTGCATCTATGAAGTGAACTTCACAGCTCACGTGTGTCCTATAAGTGCTTCCTTTAGGCTCCGATCACCATGGAAGTATGGAATTAGGAGGCCTGCCTGCACTGTAGCATAGTGGGTAAAGCTGCAGTCAGCAGCACCAGCATTCTGTATGGACACCAGTTCAAGTCCTGGCTTCTGGCAATGTCTCTATGGCCACAGGCTACTGAGCAGGTTCCTGAGTTCGCTCTGAGGGTGGCTCTCCCCTCCCAGCCCTCTTTCCTGACAATACTGGCCACTTGGGTCCTCTGTTCCCTCAACCCTGGGACCTGCCCATTCCCTGCCATGGTTCTCCTTCCTCGCTGTCCATCTCAGGACAGTACACAGTACAATCTCAGGCTCACCCATATGACTCACCATGCAGGGAATGCTGCCCTTCGTTTCTTGATGTCTCATGTCTTGCAAACCATGGCTTCCTATGTTTTGTCTGGAAATCTGGTCCATGTTACTCCATCTTGGAAGCACCCTCACCCACTACTAATGAATCTGCACAATTCAACTCAAAAGTTTCCTCCATCAGACCAGGTAAAACACCCCAGCTACAGGCCCCCAACTCAATGCTCACACTACCATTGTTCTTACCAGCCTGCGTGGTTACTGTCTGTCATCTGTCCACCCTCTCAGCCAGACAGCAGCTCCCAGACAGCTGGCTATGTCTCTCATTCTGCACACAGGAGTGCCCAATTAATGCTGAACTTTTAAAGTTTTTATTGATTGATTTTCATCTATTTGAAAGATGAGAGAGAGGTTTTTCATCTCTAAAATACCGATTGCTGGTGGGCCTGAAACCAGGTGTTGAGCTTCTTCTGGGTCTCTCATGTGGGCGATGGGAAGCTAAGGACTTGAGCTTCACCTGCCGTCTCCCAGGGTATGCATTAGCCGGAAGCTGGAATCCAAATCAGAGCCGGGACTTGAACCCAGGCACTCCAACACAGGATGCATGTGTTGCACGCGTGGCATCTCAATCCACCTGCCGTTGACCGTTGGCGAACAGACAACTTCACCAAGGATTTCTCCTCTGGTTGTGGTTAGAGCATAAGGGCAGAGAACTTTAATCCGGAAAGGTGCGAGTGTGAGGGACGCCTGAGCTCCCAACAGCAGGATGCTAACTTGCTGGCTGCTGTCTTTAACCCCCCCCCACCAAAGTGATCAAGTGACCCTGGGGAGCTGTTCAAGCAGGTACAAGGTGTGGGAACGGCCATGGGGAATCGTGGCAGGCAGTACCTAAGAAGAGGCCCAAGCAAGGACCAACTGCAGAGACCTGAGTGACAGGTTGGAGGTTGGGGCGGCATGCAACCTTATGAGGCCTCTGCCCTCAAAGCTGTGTTGGGCCTCTTCTCAGGTACTGCCTGCCACGATTCCCCATGGCCGTTTCCCCACCTTGCACCTGCTTCCTCAGCCCCAACCCCTTTCCCAAGTTTGCAAAATGATGGGCTTTCGAAAGATCTCTGCACTTGAAGAAGGCAAAAACCTCAACTCCATTCCAAAGAATGCAAACGCTTTCCATGTCTCCCCTCTCCATCCAGCGAGGGCATTTCCATACTAGAATCAATCCACTGGCCAGGCGCAACCTTGGATTTATTTTCTAATGACCCCGGTGCATGTCCCAACGCCGCTCTCCTTGACACCCTTTCCTTTCAATTAGGGTCGTTCCTTGGCCAAACAATGGCGACACCGCGCCCCTCCTGCCCAGGACCAGCCAGTCCGCGCCTCTGCGGCCAGGTGCCCGGCCGCCCGTACTTTCATCTCACCGTCTCCCCTTTCTGTGCCATTTAAACTTTCACCTGGTAGTAACTTTGCCCGCCTTGAATCTCGATTCAAAGGCTGCCAGATGAAAAGCCCTCCCCTCTGCTGCGGCTTGAAAACTTCATGCTCAGTCTCTGGCTCCCTTTGAACTGCCTTGGAGCCTTTTTGCCCAGGCTGTTTTATTCTCCCTGAGCTTGAGCTGGTGGGCCTGGGGGCTTACTTAGGTAAGGCAGCCGTGGGGGCTTCCTAGGTGGGCCACCCTCCGGAAGAAACCCCAAGAGTTCTGGGTGGGCTGCAGCAGATGTGTCTACCACCGGCACACACACACCGTCCCACCCCCTGGGCCAGCAAGGGGTCACATCTGGAGAGATGAGCATTCCTTCATGGCCAGTCCCCTGTCCCTGCACCGCCCTCCCCCTCCTCAGCTTCCCTTCACAAGCCCAGCCCCACAGCGACTTCAAGGCTTCTGTCCCCAGAAACTTCTCCTTTTTCAATGCCAGGCAGACCCCCAGCTGCACTCAGATGTCGGGACAATGGAAAGATTGTGCAAAACCAGGGAAATTCAGGGACAGCAGGGGGGAAGTGAGCTGGGCAGAGGGGTAAAAGGAGACCCAGCAACAGCTATGACTTCCCCTCCAAGTTCACCTTCCCTTCCTCCTTTTCCTCCTCCTCTTCCCCCTTCCCCTTCCCCTCCTCCCTATCCTCCTTCCCCTCCTTCTCTACTCTCCGCCCCCCCTCTTCCACAAGGTCAAGGGCTTGTAAGTAGGTTCCCTGTGGTGGAGACCCAGGAGCTCTCTGGTTACTCAGCCCTGGTTACTGTGTACTGACACATGAGGAAATTCAGAGACAGCAGAGTGGTGGCCCTTCACACAGATATGTCCTTGTCCTGAGCCCTGGGGTCTGTGACTGCCATGCTACTTGTACAGATGTGGTCTAGGATTGGCCTGGAGTGTACAGGTGATGCCCATGCCCAAGGGCAGGTGTCCTCATCCTCATGACAAACACACACACACACACACACACGCAACACAGAAGAGGAGATGACACTGGGACCACAGAAGCAGGACTGGAACACCATGCCCACAAGCCAGGGAGCAGCTGAAGCCACCCGAAGTCGTCAGCGGCAAGGCATGTGTGGCCTTCTAGAGCCTTCCAGAGGAGTACAGCCCTGCTGACACCTTGACTTTTGACCTCTGGCCTCCAGAGCTGTGAGGGAATCATTTCCTGCTGGGTTAGGCCACCATGCTCATTGTAACTGAGCTTCAAAAAACCAGTGAAGGCTGCAGAATGTTGGTGAATTCCTGAGTGATGGCCCAGCTGCAGCCAATCACAGGTGTCCAGTGACCCTCACTTGTGATTGGCTTAAATGTAGGCAGGTGATCCTGGAACAGCCAATGAGATGGGTGAGGAGGGCACACTGGGAAACCCTGGCCCCTCCTCTTTCCCAGATGCTTGCCCTGACCCATGCATCCACCAGCCAGCTGAGGGTGATGTGCACTGCAGAGCAGACAGGAGACCACAGCTGGAGCTCTAGAGCCAAGTTATAGGCCGTCCACTAGCAGGCTAGCAGAGCACACTTTGGGGAAGTAAAACTCTGCCGCCAGATCACCAGGGAGCCTGAGCCTGAATCCCGATGGAAACAGGACATACCAGGGTCTTCGGGGTGCAGGAGGGGCCCAGGACTCCCAGGAGCCTCCCAGAGTGAAGCTGTAAGAAGCCCATGCCTGGAGTGTCTTCTGAAGAGCTGCTGGCTTTTAGCACTTAGAATACAAAACAGAACAGGGAGGCAGGGGAATGTGGGACGCCTTGAGTGGCTGGAGTGTGTCAGCTTCCTCCAGCACCAACACAGGTGGCACAGTGTTCAGAGGAGACTGATGGGAGCAGCCAGACCCAGGGATCCAACGTGTGTCCAGCTGGCCTCCTGGTGCTGGGAGCAGGTGCAGAGTCAGAGCTGAGAACACGGGACTGGCCTCCTGTGGCAGGAACAGGTGACTCGGGCAGTTCCTCCGACAACGAGGCACAGCAGAGAGGTGCTGGTAGGTGATGAGTTTGTGGATCTGGGCAAGGGCACTTCAAACAACTCAAGGCAAAGCCAAGTGAAAAGATGTGTTTGCCCTGGCACTGAACATTTTGAAAGCCACCCTTGAGTTTATTCACAGCACTTACTTTAACTTCTGGGAGACCATTTGCATACCTAGATTTGAGACATTTTGGGCGCAAAAAAAAAAAAAAAACCTTTTTTTTTCCATTCATTTTCTATTCATTTTTTTCTGAAGCATGGAACAAGCTTGTAGAGTTCCCAGAAATAACTGCAGTGACACTTACAGGGGTTTCTGGGAGACCTGCAGTGTTTAGTGAAAGCAAAACCAAGCAAATGTATGTCACCGCTCCCACTACCCTTTGGTGGCCTTCTGTTGGTGTGGCCTCAGAGTCACCTGGGGGCCTGGGGAAGGGCCTGCAGTCCTGGCACAGCCTGGGCCCCACCCCTGAAGGCAGATTCAGGAAGTGGGACTGGGATGGGATTGGAGGAAGCCAGGAGAGACCAGCCAGATAGAGGACAAGCAAGGGACACACCCTTCATTGAAGAGCCTCTTCCACCTGCCACCAAGGACATGGTCTGGTTGGTACCTGCTGCACTGCTCCCAGCAGCATCTCGGACTAAGCCTGGGCCGCCTTTTCCCATGGAGTTTATCTGTTCTCCCTATTGGTCCCTCTCTGCCCTGGGATCCTGGGAAGACAGGTACCTTGTTCTCTTGTTTCCAGCTCCTCGACTTCTAGCACACAGTTAAAAATCCACAGCCGTGAGTAAAACAAATGCTGCGCCTGAAGCCCACTTGGTGTACAGATGCGTCTCCTCACTCCGTGCTCCCCCACCCTGTGGGTGCCCCCAACTGAATCTTCCTCCTCTCCATCCTCCTCCTCCTCTAGGTTCCCAGCCTGCTCCGTGGCCACTCCACCCCCACTTTCTGTGAGCTCAAGGATTACGAACTAATCCTAATATATTTGCTTGTGGAAACCTAATTAGGAAGGTAAATCTGCAAAATAAAAACAACAACACACACACAAAACAGAGAGTCCTCTAGCCCCTGGGACAGAGTGAGCTCCCCGCTCCTGTGCGTCTTTCTCCGGGCTACATATGGTCCCCTCCCTCCAGCAAGCAACGCTGAAGGGAAAGAGCTCGGGCAGTCTATGCGTAGCTGAACCCTGGGAGCCCCTTGTGGGAGACGCCTTGATGGCTGGTGTCTGACATGCTACCTTCAGGTCTTGGAATTTCAGCTCCACTGGAGACTCCTGCAAACAGTCAGGCATTTCTGTTACAAGGGCATAACCAACACAATTCCAAGTGATTCCAGAAAACAAAAAGGGTGTGTGTGTGTGCGTGTGTGTGTGTGTGTGTGTGTAGAATTTACCCCAGTAGGCAGGACTGGTACAGCATGATGACTTGCACAAAGGATTCTCTTTCCTCCACATCTCCTAGGCAGGATGTTCCCAGATGTGTCCCTGCCAGCAAGCAACCTTTGCAATCACCACTCCATGGCCAACAGCCAGCAGGGAGGCTTCTTATCCATTCCTGGAGCAAAAGCCCTAGGAATTCTGGTTACTCAGCCCTGGTCACTATGTACTGACACATGAGGAAATTCAGAGACAGAATAAAGCCAGAGCAGCCCAGGGTTATGATTGGTCGGTTCTGGGTCACACATTCCAGCTATAAGCCCAGGGGCAGAATCTTCCCCCACAGAGCCAAGGACAGCAGGTGAGGGAGCCTGAGCTTGCCCGAAGGAAGATAAACACCACAAGTTTGATGCAGGGGGTGGGATACAGGGAGGCTGCCCAGGCAATGAGGGGTGTCCACTGTAGGGCCGAATGATAGGAAACCTGGGGAAGGTTTTAAGTTCTATGGGCAGCACAGACTAAAGCCAGGTGATGGCAATGGGCTAGGGACAGCACTGAAGAGCTGGTCTCACCACAGAGGAAGGAGGGCTCTGAGCCCATACCCTTGGCTTCAAGGTGTGGACATCAAAAGCACCTGATCTGAGGTGCTTCCCGGGGTCCCTGGTGCTGTGGGGAGCATCGTGGGACCTAAGCTAGCTGTTGAGAGCAGCATCTGCACACACTTGCTTTAGGAGCTAGCACACAGAAGTCATGGCCCTGAGTGCCTCATTGGAAGGGAAATAGGACACGCAGAGCACTGACAGGCACAGGAAGCAGTGGACAGGCCATCTGACAACAGCCAGCTGAGGAGTCACAGTGTGCGCAAACTCACCGGCACTCTGGGTTTTCCAGGGCAACTGAACCCACAAAGGAGAACTTCAGGGTACAGTTGCAAGCTGTCTTGTGAGCTGGAGGGGCAGCCCAAGTTGTATAAAGCCCAAGGAGTAGGTCTGAAGATTAATTTGGAGCTCACAGGCCAACATTGTGGCATTGTACATAAAACCATCAGCTTGGCTCAGCCCTGGCTATTGAGGCCATTTGGAGAGTGAACCAGCAAGTGGAAGATTCTCTCTCTTCCTCTCACTCTGCTTTTCAAATAAACAAATAAGTATTTTTTTTTAATGAATATTTTTTAAAAAGCAAACAAACAAAATCCTCATAACCCAGTCCAGGGACACAGAACAGGCATCCATAAATTGCTGGCTCCTGGGCTGTGTCCTCCCTAAGCAAAAGGATGAGAGAAACCCCAAGGGTTTTGAGCCTCATGGTGTGTGTCCTGGGATAGCATCATTCTTGCCAGGGGACCTGCAAGGGCAAAAGTTCCCCTCCCTGTCCTGCAGATCTCCTCTGCCAGACCCTGAGCCCACAGCAGTTGCTCAACTTCTGCAGCTGCTACCAATAAGAAAATGGCTGAGTTTCTCCATGAGTATGTGCACAATACAGAGAGGGTTACCACTGATGGAGCTGTGTGTGTCCCTGGGCACTTGAGTATCCTATAGGGGCCGGTATGGCGCAGTAGGGTGAGTTGCCAGGTGGGTTGCCCACATCCTGTATCAGAACATCGGCTCGAGACCTGACTTTGCTTTGAGTCCAACTTCCTGCTAATACACACCCTGGGAGGCAGCAGATGAGGGCTCAAGCACCAGCCATACCCAAATGGAGTTTTAGGCTCCTGGCCTTGACCTGACCCAAGCCTGGCTGCTGTAGGCATCTTGGGTATGGCCAGTAGAAGGAAAATCTCTCCTTCCCTCCCTTTCTCCCCCTCCCTCTGCCTTTCAAGTATATAAAAATAAGCATTTTGAAAGACACTCATTCACTCATTGATAAAATTCCATAGGTCTCCCAAAGTTTTTGCCCTGGAGACTAAACAGAGCATGAGAACTGGCAAGCTGCTCTCCCATGGAACTTATGCTGCGGAAGGTTGCTGCCACCCCACCCATGGAGATCACCCAGGCTCAGGGCCATTGAGGAGCATGCTCACAGTCAGGAAAGGAGACACCTGACACCTGCTTAAAAAATCTAATCTAAACACCCAACTCTTCTAATTCCAAAGCTAGACAGAACCAGAACTTGCTGCACGACTATGTGAAATCAAGTCCAAACTCAATCACAGGAGCACCGAAGAAGGCGAGATGCTGATTGGGAATAGAGGAGGTTACATGAGGACATCGCAGAGTTAGTGAACATGAGGGGAGGAAGCTTTCAATGTGGGAAGGCAGGTAGGGTGTGTGGGCGTGTCCCAGGAAGAGGAACCCTAGGCAGCTAAGATGCAAAGCTGCCCAAGTGCTGGGTATGTCTGTCGTGCCACCGGTGCGCTGGGAGATCTAATGGGGAGCAAGGGCCGACACATGGAAGAAATGGGGAGAACCCCCAGAACGTCAGGAAGCCAAGGTTTTGTCCTGTTATGGAAGCAATTCTATTTGTTGTATCTTCACTCTGTGCCAGGCATTTCCTGTGTAGTATCCTACAGTGTTCTATGTGAGCCTATTAGTAAGCGCTGGTTGCTATTACCCTGTAATACTATCACAAGACTAGGCAAGTGGGGCCAAAGAGCCTTAAAGAGTGCAAATACTGCCACCGGGCATGTGGAGGCTGGACGCCAGGCACCTACATCCCACCACAAGGCACCCTGTGGCTTAGAGGGTGGGGCATCAGAGAAGGCAGGTGCACAGGTCTTTATCTGCGCCAGCCCAGCCGGAGGGCGGCTGGAAGGAAGGCCGCTACTCCCGGGCACCAACCCTCTGCAAGCACAGAACAAGGAGCAGACGGGAAGTTGCCCACCCAGGGACCGGCTCCATATCTTCCAGAAACCTGCAAACATGAAACAATCATAGATGAGACGAGGCTTGCAAGCCACCGTTTTTAAAATAAAAGGAAATCACATTGTAAAAGCCTGGGCAAAGATGACAAAAAAAAAAAGAGAGAGAGAAAAAAAACTTGTTAAGATCAAAAATACAGCCAAACCTCAAAAAAGAGGCTGGGGATCAAGGAAGCAGGGGCTTTACCTGGGGGCTTCCGAGGGGGCGAGGGCGGGGCTGTCCCCAGCCGGGGCTCAGGCGAGCTGGCTCTTCCGGCCTCCGCGGGCCATCTTTCATGTCACCCCCTACCAGGGTGGCGAGGCTGAGGACACCCATGAAGTTTTCCAACTTGAAACTCATTTCTGGCTCTTTAAACTCTGAAAACTTGGAGTCCTTTCAAGGCACGGAAAATGGCAGGTGGTGCCAGGGGCCTGTCTTCCTGTGTATCACTGGCTACACCTGCCCCAGGGGGAGGGGCACAATGTGGATTCTGCACCGAAGGACAAAGGGCTGGCCAGTTGGCACCCCTTCTGGTTCAGGCCCCTTGGCCTGCTCCTAAGGAAGGGTCTTCAGAAGTGACTGTGTTGTCCTGGGACCCCCGAGGTAGAGAGAACAAGACAAACCCCTTTACATAGTGCTGAGCCAGGGCGGTCATTCCCTTCCAACAGTCATCAGTGATGGACATGGCCTCAGCACCTGCCATTTTATTCCAGTCCAGGTGGTGACCAGGCCCTGGCAGACCTGCTGGAGGGCAGGAAGCACAGTCACCCACTCACACCGAAGCACACTCTCCCATGGGGACAAGGGTCCTAAGACCAAAAGACACACCTGCCAGGGCATGTGTGTCCCTCTGTACATGCATCTCCAGGGACCCCATGCACCAGACTGTGAACTCTGGGTCCCGGCAGTCAAGGAGGGCTGCAACTCAGAGACAGGAAACCAATGGAAGATCCTTAAGCCCACCCTCAGGATCTCAGTTTCCTCATCTTTGAAATGGGGATTATAATTGAGACTGCTTCCTGAGGTCCCTGGGACCTCCAAGTGCCCCCACACCTTCTGATCTCCCTTTCTTTTTCTCATTCAGCCCTGGGACCTGGCTGCCTGCCGAATGTCCTCAAACAGGGTACCTGCCAACTGCCAGGGATGACTGAAGGTCTCCCAAGGGGGACGTGTCCATCCTCCTTGGCACCTGTGCTCCTCCCTTTGGGAGATCTGGCCCCGGGAACAGACACCTGCCCAGCCCAGGACACGCTGCACAGCTCCTAACTCTCCAAAGGCCAGGAAAAGTCATGCCAAAGGTCATGTTTCTCCTTTTTTAGAAAACCCTGTGGTGCCTAGCGGGTGGAAGTGAGAGTGGGGCAAGACTTGCGTATACACATCCAGGCTACAAGCTGGTTGTTAACCTTGAAATTCAAAGGGCCAGGAGTTCAGGATGGCCTAGCAACACCAGCAGAGGCCCATGGAAACATGGAGGCCCTTCCTGACAGCTGCTCCTGTGAGCTCCATTTCTTTGCTGGCATTAGCTGCCCACTGGGTTTGGGGGCTGGCCCGATTACTGAGGTGGAAACTGATGTGTTCCACGTGGGGGCCCAGGGCCTGGCACTGCATGGGTACGCTTGCAGGAATCTGAGTGTGGAAATGAGGAGCCACTTTAGTTCACAGTGTAGTTGCAATGTTGGTGGCTCAATGGGTGGGCTCTGGAGGAGGGGGCTCCCTGACCAGGCTGGGTCCTGTAAGGCAGGTTCCTGGGGTCTAAGCCCTGACATTGCCTGTGCAGCCCAGAGCGCCCCCTTTCCTTCCTGGGCCTCTGCTGCCCGATCAGCTGGGGGGTGAAGCCCAAGGACATGCTCACACTCGGTTTGCGTGGCTGGAAGGGTGACACAAAGGAGACCAGCTAAAATTCAGCTTGCATTGAACCATAGAAAACAGACTCCCTTTGTAGATCAAAACAGGCAAGCAGTTTCAACCTGAAAAAAAAAATAGTCATTTAAAATGTGTGTGAAAACAATATAAAATAAAAAGCTATGGGCACATTTTCTAAAGTTCATTAAATTTATATTTTCAGAAAAGTATTTTGCTCACGGCCAGCATTGTGGCACAGTGGAAAAAACCACCACCTATGAGGCAAGAATCCAGTGTGAGCAATGGTTCAAGATTCAGCTTCTGCATGTCCGATCCAGCTCCCTGCTGATGCGTCTGGGAAAGCAGCAGAAGGTGGCTCATGTTGTCTGGGATCCTGAATCCATGTAGGAGACCCAGACAGAGTTGCCAACTCCTGGCTAAGCCTGGCCCAGTCCTGGCTGTTGTGCTACTGTAGCCATCAGGGGACTGAACCAATGGATCTCTCTCTCTCTCTCATCCCCCCTCCACATACACTGTGTAATTCTCAGCTTTTCAAATAAATTAATCTTTTTTAAAAACTGTATTTTGGTGGAAAAACAATTGAATCCCATGCCTAAGGTTTTTACAGAAAAGATTGGTTTATTGATCAATTTGAAAGACAGAGTGAAAGAAAGGGGGAGAGATAGGAAGGGAGATCTTCCATCTGCTGGTTCATTGCCCCAAACTGGCCACAAGATCCAGGTGTGAGGGCTAGGGCAAAAAGCTAGGAGGCAGGAACTCCGGCCTAGACTCCCACACAGGTGGCAGGGCCCCATGCACGTAGCCATGTTCGGCTGTCTTCCTAGGAGCAGAGAGCTGGATCCAGAGTAAACAAGCTGGGACTTGAACGAGGGTCAAGTTTTCCATGAACTTTTAAAGATCCCCACCTAGGACAGCAGTATTGTTTTTGCAGGGACCATCATAATAGGGTTGATCTGAGGTGCCAAGAAATGGGGTACAAAGGACCTCAGGTTCTATTTTGGGACATGGCTTCCTGCCTGTGGAGGATGTGAATTGACTAAGTCCCCTCCTGTGAGCCAAGCAGAAGTGATGTGTGCCCCAGAGGGACACAGGTGACCGGTACTGTGTCAAGGTTGGAAAAGATGGGATGAGCTCTCCAACCTACCTCACAGCCTAGTGAAATTCCTGGAGTGGAGTACAAAGGGCCGAGAAAAGCCAAAGCCAGGACAGGCAAAGAACATGGGTAGAAGCCATGCCATCAAAGGGCAAATGCAGACTAGGACACACAGAACCACCAGGAGACAGGGGCTACCCACCTGGGCACATGCCATCCCAGACCAAGTCATGGTAGGAAAACCCCAGTAGGTGGCACTGTCACGACCCATGCAGGACGGAGGCTTGCCCGGTTGCTAGAACCCAGGGCCAGGCTGAGAAGTCCGGCCTGCCCCCCAGCCATCACCCCACACATAGGTAGTGACCCCATGGTGGCCGTGGCACACCTGTCTGAACACCTCATGACTGCGCAGGACAGGGATGTGGCTGAGCTAGGGCTTTTGCGCCAGGATTTTGGTTGTCGCCCGTGCTCTGGAGCTAGGAAGGATAGTGTCCTAGAGCAGCCAGAGGTGATGCTGAGAGCTTGAAGGGAACATTTATGAAGCAAGGATCCAGACCAAGGCAAGGAGGAACCATAATGGGAGGAGGCTGACTCCCGTGTGACCCCTTGAGTCATGTACTGGCTGTCCTTGGACTGGCCGTGTCCAAGACACACACACATTCACACCGTTTAACCCACGCTCTGGGAGAGGACTGTGCTTCTATTTCTTGCAGTCCATGGCAGCTGATGACTTCACAGACTGTCCTAAGTCTAGCATCCTGCTGTAGCCTCCAGTTGGAGGCCAGCCTCCTAGTCACTTCTGCACACACTGCAGGTCTCTGGGAGAGTCAGCCCACACAGGCAACACACAGTGGTTTACGCAATGTGTACACAACCTGCATGTGTGACACACAAAGCGTCATGCACACACCTGCGACATGCATGTGACACTTACACGGCGCCCTTGTTGACATGCATCCTCACAGTCACCCACCAGGGCAGGAATGAGCAGCCCCATGCAGCTGATTGCCAAGGTCAGCCCCCTACCTTAGGCACCTCCCAAATGCTGACTTCTGGTCAACCACAAACACATGCTGTGCGTGAGACTTTCCCTCGCTTGGAGTCTGCCTGACTCATGACACCAGAGAGGCTTCCTAGGGTTAAAGAAACCAGCTCATTCCCCCCCCCCCCCAGCATCAGGTACCAGGACAACAGTGGTGCCCACCGCAATGCACTCGCGCTTCGTTGAGGCTGCAGGAGGGACACCTGCTTCCTGGAGGGGGGACTGGTGGACAAGTGCTTGGAGAAAGGGCGAGCTCCCACCTTGGGAAAGCAGCCTTGTCGGGGAAGCAGGGCACTGGCTTTGGGGTAGGAGGATGTGGGTTCATGTCCATGCTCAGCCTGCTAGATCCTCCATTCCTCACCCCATCACCCTGCTAGCCGGGCCTCCATCACACACTGTGCTGACCTGGGGCATCGTTTCCCCCTTGGGACAGTGACTATGGGGGCAAGGAGGGGGGAGAAGAAGTATTTATGATGCATTCCAGAGCAGGGTCTGCCAAGGGTTTGCTGAGTGCCCAGGAGGCTGGGTGACATCAGACACAGGCACAGGCCACAAGCGAGGCTTCTTGGCTCCAGCTCTGCTTGGCTATTCTTTCTGTCCTCAGTCTCCCCCCGCATGCAATGGGATCATCACCAAGCCCAGCTCACACAGCTGATGAGACAGGAGTAGGTGCAGCAAGCCCGGGACGGGGGAAAGGAAGTTACTGCTTTGGCCATGCAGATTCCAGACCAGGTAGAGGAATTTGGCTTAACCCTGTGGTATCCCTTGCGGCCTGGCAGCGTGTCCAGCCCTAGGGTTAAGTGGTGACCTCCTCAGCACGCCGGCCTGGGCCTTGGTATTGAGCCCTGCCTGTCACAGGCCACGTGGCCTCCTCCCGGGACCTGCTGTGTGGCAGGGGTGGGCAGGCCCCGCAGGCCAGATTGATTTTGAAATCTTGTCTGTTACACAGGAAAAGGTCATGTTTGCAGGTGGGCGTCCTGAGGCTCTTTCCCAGCGGGGTGCCCTGTCCAAACCATGGGGCTTCCATTAGCATTAATGGGGGTTCTTGGCAGAGGGTGGGGCCTGAAGGCCAGGTGTGACAGACACATTTCCCAGAGCTCCCAGACAGCCAGGCTCCAGGGCCAGTGGGGCCTGGAGGCCAGTTCCAGCCTCACCCGCTGGAGTTGGCCAATGTTCACAGGTGGGGCTATGATGTGGCATGGGGTGGGCAGCGATTCTCTGGACTCGGGGGTCCCTAGCAAAGCTGGAGGGGGGAAGGGCTCTGGACAGTTGCCCGTTGTACCCTATGGGGCACCGGGGTGGGGATGGGCAGAAAAGTAGGTCAGTGGATCAAGCCCTAGTCTCGTCCTGGGAGTGGGGGCAGGCACAGCTCTTGCTCCTCCTTCAGCCTCAGCTCCTAGGAGAGAAGTCTCCTGGGGAGACAGGGCCTTGCAGCAGCCCTGGAAGCCTCTTGGGCACTCCCCAGCTCTGCCCGGGCTCCTGGTTCAAAAGACGACCACACCCCGTTCTGCCAGACCTCTTGGAATGGTACCCACAATTCAGAGCCCTGCCCCACAGAGATCTTGCATACAGTCAACTCTCCAGCTGTCCACTGTAGCTTCTGGGCTGCATCTGATGTGCAGCCAGCGTGTGGTGGTGGCCACGTAAGAGTCCTTAAAAACAGCTTGAAATTCCTCCCAGGACTTGCAAGTTGGACGATCTCACATTGTAAAGAGTTCCGCTTGGCCTGACACTACAGGAGCCCTGGCCACTCTGAGCCTGCATTTCTCTCTGAGCAAGTCTGTTTTCTCTGCAGACCTGCCCTGGCTGCCCCCTGCCCCTTTCCCTGGCATGGACAGAGCCTCAGGGTGTTTGTCATCATGCTCACACTGGGGGCAACTCTCCTGTGTGCAGTGTCATGGCGTATTGCCGCGGCCACTGAGGTCCAGAGAGGGTAGCACACTTCTCTCAGAGCCTTTGCACTCGGGGAGAACTTCCCCAGGAATGGGAGAATCTCCCAGAGAGATGGTCTTGTTATTGTCGCCCACCCTATCTCTCTTCCCTTCCCAGCACCCAAGCTGTGTCTGTCCTCACAGCTCTGCATTCCTCAAGACACCCAACCCACACATCTTTGCTCCCACCAGTGTAATGGTAACTACAAAAGTATAACTTGGTGCACTTCTACAGCTGCCTGGGGAGGATTTGGTGCAGAGTAGGAGCTCAACGTGAAGGCAAAAAAGGGTGGATGCAGGCACCAGGACATAAAGAGTCCTGAATGCCAACCCAGGATGTGTGAGCAGGTAACCCCACACGGGCTGCAGATGGCAGAGGTACAGGGTCAGGTGCATGACCTTGAAGATCTCTGGGAACATGTGTTCCAAGCATGGCTCTAAGGGAGCCTTATTTCCATGTTAACCACATGGTTACAACACAAGCATCCACTGGGTGGATCTCATCTGGCTCAGCCTTGAGTGTAACCGGGAAGAGATGGAGGCACAGGAAGGTGGAGGTGGTGGAGGAGGAAAGCCCCATTGAGACTGTACTCTCCACAGGAGCAGGGACACCTCGGCCTCCTCCCAAATACTGATGAAGCATCTACTATGCACCCTTGTAGAATTTAATCTGGTGATGGAGACGGACACTTGTCCAGCAAACACTCACACAATTTACACAGGCACTGATGAGCGCTTTGGAGCAAAGCAGAGGAAAGCAGAGAAAAGGAGACAGGAGGGGAGGGGAAGAGAGAGGAAGAGAGAGGAAGAGAGAGGAGGGGAGGGGAGGAGAGAGGAGGGGAGGGGAAGAGAGAGGAGGAGAGAAGAAGGGAGGGGAGGAGAGGAGTAGGGAAGGAGAGGAGGGGAGGGGAGGAGAAGAGAAGAGAGAGGAAGGAAGGGGAGGAGAGAAGAGAGGAAAGCAAGGGAGGAAAGAGGAGGGGAAGAGAGGAGAGAAGAAGGGAGGGGAGAGAGGAAGGGAGGAGAAGAAAGAGGAGGGGAGGGGAAGAAGGAGGGGAAGAGAGGAGAGGAGAAGGGACAGAAGGGAAGGAGAGGAGAGGAGAGGAGAGGAGAGGAGAGGAGAGGAGAGGAGAGGAGAGGAGAGGAGAGGAGAGGAGAGGAGAGGAGAGGAGAGGAGAGGAGAGGAGAGGAGAGGAGAGGAGAGGAGAGGGGAGGGGAGGGGAGGGGAGAGAAAGAGAGGAGAGGAGAGAGGAGGGGAGGGGAAGGGAGAGGAGGAGAGAAGAAGGGAGGGGAGGAAAGGAGAAGAGAAGAGAGAAGAAGGGAGAGGAGAGAGGAAGAAGGAGGGGAAGAGAGGAGGGGAGAAGGGACAGAAGCGAAGGAGAGGAGAGGAGAGGGGAGAGGAAGGGAGGGAAGGGAAGGAGGGGAGGAAAGGAAAGGAGAGGAGAGGAGAAAGGAGGAGAAGGGAGAAGGAAGAGGAGGGGAGGGGAGGGGAGGGGAGGCAAGGAGGAAAGAGGGGAATGTAGCGAAGGAGAGGAAAGAGGAAAGAAGGGGAGGGGAGGGGAGGAGGGAGGAGGGATTCCTCAAGACCCATGCATCTTTGAGGAGGAGAGAAGAGGGGAAGGAAGCAACTTTGAGTAGCCCTATCTGGTTCCTACTCCTCTGTGCACACAGTAGGTGCTCATCTCTGCTTTCCCCATGAGCAGTGAACAAATGCAGGGCAGGAGAGGTGCAGGACCCTGGGCAATGCAGACATGGAGCTCAGGGGTGGCAGAAGAGAGAGAAGAAACAGGGAGGGACACGCCCAGAATCAGTGGCTGGCTTCTCCCTGCATGTCCAGGGGCGTAGGGACACACGGGGCTCCTTCGCCTGCACCAGAAGGATGCCCTAGTTCCAATCACAGCCCACACAGCCCGGGACCACTCGCTCCACCACTGGGATGCTCTCGGTGGGGCCAGGCTGCTGTAAACACCCATTCGCAACTCTCCTGCAGGGTCTCTGGGTTGCCAGCCATCATGGCCATCTGCTCGCGTGGCATCACGCCCAAGCCCAGCGCCCGGGGAACCGTGCCAGGCCGCGATTGGTTGTGAGGAGTGCCCCTCAAATAGGGCAGCGGGGGGAGCCTCCTCTTCCTAGAAGCCCCTGGGGGAGCTGGGGAACAAAAGACAGATTTCTTTCTCCTAAAAGAAAAAAAAAAAAGACACGAGAGAGAGAGAGAGAGAGAGAGAGAGAGAGAGAGAGAGAGAGAGATCAATTTCACTTAAGACTCAGCACAAAACGAGAAGCAGGGGAAGATGGGGAGAAGATTGTCCACGGGGTGCTGAATATTCACAAGCAGGCTGTCTACTGAGCTGGGCTGGGGCACATGAGGCAGCGAAGATGCGCTGCGTGGTCCAGACCTGCTTCCCAAGTCGCTGCTTCTTCTGAGAGGCCCCAGCCCCTGCCAGCCCCCGTAGCTTAGCCTCAGCTTCCTTGCATGAGAAGGGACCGCAGCCAGCACAGGTTTGGGGAGTGGGGGTGGAGAGCCAGCTGGGCTACTCAGGAGGAGCACTATGGCTTGGGAAGGCCACACTGCTGTGCGTCTCTTGCATGGACTGCACAGCTCTGAATATATTTGCCTTTGGTGAGCCCTGACTTGCCTGTGTCTCCACGGGCATCAGTGTGCGTGGCTGGGCACCTGCCCATGAGAGCCCCAGTGCCTACCTGGGCTGCATGTGTCTTGATGTCTGTCGATACACGTGTGTGCACACAAAAGGATACACTCCCACCAGGGGCTCAGCCACCTCCGGAGCCCACCGAGTGACAGATGGGAGCCAGCTTCTAGAAGGATCTGAACTGCATTCTCTCTCTACCCCCAACCCCAAGGTGGCCTGTGAGTGGAGCAGGCAGAGGCCAGAGTACTTCCAGGGTAGTTTGTCCTTAGACCACCCCAGCCGCCGTCCAGCTGGCATACAGCAGGGATTGGCACTCACTTCAGAATACATACCGGAGAGAAGTGGCCATGGTAAAATCACCTTGGGGTTCTCTGGCCACCTGCTTACCTGCCCACCAGGCACAGAGGGGCCCTGAAGGCTGGGGGCTCCCTCCTCCCACAGGCCTCCCACCTCCTGCAATACCGTCAGCTTCTCACATCCTCCCCCCTTGCAGTGGTTCATTCCACCCTCACCATTCTACCAGGCTGGACTGCTCCTCAATCCCATTTCACAGATGAGGAAGTTGAGACCTAAAGAGGGGCTTGAGACTATCATACTGCAATGCCAGTGGCTCCAAAACCTCACCTTTGGCAGGCGAGTAGACATGATCTGACCCAACTTTCTGAAGAGTTTTTCTATATATTCGTTTTCACTTATTTGAAGATGAGAGAAGTAGGCAGGATGAGAGACAACAATAGCTATGGACTAATCTTCCACCCTTCGGTTTCCCTTGCCTGTAAAAGCTGGGGCTGGACCAGGTCAAAGCAGGAGCCAGGAACCCAGTGCCAGCCATCCCACATGGGTGTCAAGGACCCACGTACTTGAGCCAACATCTGCTGTCTTCCAGGGTATGCATTAGTGGAAAGCTGAATCAAAGGGCAGCGCCAGGATGGAAAGCCACGTGCTCCAATCTGGGATGCAGGCATCATAGCATCGAACACCTGTCCCCCAAGGCAGCTCCATGGCTGTGAAACCTGAGTTTGGGGGTGGCTTAACTGCCAGGCCATGAAATGAGCTTGGCACTGTTTGAGGGGTTCATTCAGTCACCCCAACAGTCCCATGGGGTGCATGCCTTTGTTATCACTGTGAAGACACTGAGGCTCACGCAGGTGCAGGCATGCGCTCCAAGGAACAGAGGTAAGGAATAGCACCTGTGCTGCCGCGTGGGACCACCTACCAAGGAGGACAGAGAAGGTGACAGACTCATCTGGAAGGATAGAGAGGCCTGTTTGTCCCAGGACAGGTCCCTGTAGCCTCCAGCCACGCCCAGATAGGGAATGCCCCACCCCCACCCCAAGCATGCTGGACACAGACAGCTGCTAAGGCCCAGGCCAGCCCAGGGTCTTCTCCCTCCGAGTCCCAGCATCTTTGCCTCAGGGACAACCCGCTGCAGGGATGGCTCTCAGATTCTCTTGATGGGACGGCTGGTGAGACCCAGGGGCCAGGGAGGCAGGCGGGGCTCAACAATGTGTCCAGTGCCTCATCCCAGCCCGGCGCTGCGGCCTCTGCCTCCCAGAGCCCGCACTGGATTATTCAATGTAACATTTAATTACACTGAGAGTCTGACGAACACAAGGCGAGTCAGATGTGGAGCTCGCACCCCTGCTGGGCCTCCTGGAAGCCATGGGAGAGGCAGGGTTGCTCCATATGGCGCGATGTGCATGTGTGCTGGGACATGCACGTGTATGCGTGTGCAGGGTTTGTCCCTGTGTGTTCCTGCGCGTCTCTTCACGGGCAGTCCTGGTGTGTGGGGATGTGTATGCACCTGCTGTGTGTGAGCGGCACCTCTCTGTTGTCTGTGGGGCATGCACGCATCTGTGTGTGGATGCCTGCTGGGTGTGCTTGCCCATACTGCAGCTGCCTTTGTGGCATGTGGTGGGGGATGGAGTGTTCATGTCCGAGGTGCCGCTCTGAGCTATGCATGTGTGTTGGCTGTGCCTGGGCTGTATGTCTGTTTCTCCCACAGGTGTGTCCATTGCGGCTGCCAGAAGCAACTTTGTCCATGGTGATCAATATTTTTCAGGCCCCTAGGAAGAGCAGACTGGTCAAATCCTCTCCTATTCCAACTGCACTGCATTGTGCATGATCTAGGGGGCCTGCTTTGGGACTGCCAGTCCCCCTTGGAGGTTTTAATGGCTCCATCTCCCCATGCAGGCCTTCACTGGTGGCCAGGTATGAGCAGGCATCTCCTTCCTGCTCCTCCTCTCCTCCCCTCTTTTCTTCCTCCCCGCCTCGTCCCCTCTCCCTGTGCTCGGCCAGGCCTAGCCCCAGGTGCAGCCAAACTCTCCCTTAAGCCTTGTTCCCCCAGAGGTCATTTTGGATCCAAACTCTTCTCCTGGCATCACACCGTGGAACAAGATCACTAGGAACTGAGTTGTGCGCCTGTGTCACTCCCTGCCATGGGATCTTGGGTCAGTCACATCACCTTTCTCAGCCTGCCTGCCTGCATGTTGTGCAATGCCAGAGGCGATGGTGTGGATGAAGTGTGTTGAACAGTGTGCAATGAAGTGGCAAGCTCTCATGACACGGGGATGGGTCCTGCTGGAGCCCTGTCCTGAGGCCAGAAGGACAGGCTCACAGGATGACAGCCCTGAGCCTGACCAGGGCCACCTGTGTCTGGCAAGACAAGCTGGAAGAGGAGAAGGGTTCTACATCTTCCTATTGAGGCCCTTTTCTGACAGACAGCAGGACCAACCTGGACCGAGAACAGCGGGCAATTTTCAAGAGACTTGAGCAACAGGCCTTCTCTGACAAACACTGAAGCAGTCAGTCCACTTGCTTCTGGGCCTGGCACACAAGCTCTCTACTCGGCCCAGCCTAACTCCTCCCCACGCATCCATTTTGCTTCTCTCGTTTTTGCACTCAAAGCTTCCACCCCCAAAACCTACTTACCAAAGGAAATGCAATCTTCTTAGCCAGTGAATTCTGGAATTGTTAGAGAATTTGGTTCCAAATTGTTATGCAGGAATCCAAAGTTCTAGCTGTAAAAATGTCCCATTACAGTATTACGAATAAGACAAAAATCAGAAACCATATGAGTATCAGTAGAGGGAATGCAATCAATCAAGTATGACTCATTTATGCAGTGGCCATCATGAAAGGACAAGATGGGTCAGGCATTGGTTTTCTACTTCTCCTGTTAAGAACAACTACAGGGCCCGGCGGCGTGGCCTAGCAGCTAAAGTCCTTGCCTTTAACGCACCAAGATCCCATATGATCACCGGTTCTAATCCTGGCAGCACCACTTCCCATCCAGCTCCCTGCTTGTGGCCTGGGAAAGCAGTGGAGGACGGCCCAAAGCTTTGGGACCCTGCACCCGCATAAGGGACCTGGAGGAAGATCTGGGCTCCTAGCTTCGGATTGGTACAGCACTGGCCTTTGCGGTCACTTGGGGAGTGAATCATCGGACAGAAGATCTTCCTCTCTGTATCTCTGACTTTGTTAAAAAAAAAAAAAAAAAAAAGAACTACTACAACCCTGGATAACCAGGTTAACTGAAAATAAGAAAACTAGGGAAGACAGAGGAAAGACTGGTTAGGAACCCGGAACCCCAAGGAAGACCATGATGTCAAGCTCTCCAAGGTTTTCTTTACATAATACACAAAAGAGAAAAATTTCACAAAAGCATCAATTGTCACACCAAAAACCTTGAAGATATTGAACAGAATTTAAAAATGATCAGAACATGCCAACACTGAGATGACAGAGATTATAAAATTGCCTAAGATCTTAAAGCACCCATCAAAAATATTTTAGTACCAATTATAAATGTGCTCGAAAGAAGCGAAAAGTGGAAAGTCTCAACCAAAAAAATAGAAGAAATTTAGAAGAAATTAGAAGAAACTGAAAAGTACAATAACTAAAAGAAAAATTCTGCTGATGGATTCAACAACAAACTGAGAGGAAAGGCAGCAAGCAATGAACTGCAAGATAGAACAGTAGACACGATCCAATCTAAATGAATCAGGGCAAATAAACTGGAAAAATAAGCCAAATTCGGGGGCCTATGAGAGTATAACGAAAGAGCTTATAGTATCATGAAAATCCTAGAAAAAGAAAAACGGGCTCAAAAAGTACTTGAAGGGATACTAGATTAAAAAAAAAAAAGAATCCAAGATGGGACATAAATCCATTGATTAAAAAAGCAAACATCAAACAGGATAAGCCATAAGGAATATATAATCATCAGATTTCTGGAAAAAAAAAAAAAAAGAAAAGGGCTCGGTGCGGTGGCACAGTGGTTAAGGTCCTCGCCTTGCACGCCCGGGATCCCATATGGGCGCCAGTTCTAATCCCGGCAGCCCCGCTTCCCTTCCAGCTCCCTGCCTGTGGCCCGGGAAAGCAGTCGAGGACGGGCCAAAGCTTTGGGACCCTGAACCCATGCGGGAGACCCGGAGGAGGCTCCTGGCTTCGGATTGGCATAGCACCGGCTGTTGTGCTCACTTGGGGAGTGAATCATCGGATGGAAGATCTTCCTCTCTGTCTCTCCTCTCTGTATATCCGCCTTTCCAATAAAAAATAATAAAAATAAATCTTTAAAAAAAAAAAGAAAAGAAAAAATGTTAAAGCAGTGAGAAACACCGTCTTACCTAGAGAGGAAATCCTCCAAATGAAAGTGATGTCTGCTCAGAAGCCCTGGAGGCGGAAGGAAGCGGCACAAGGCCCTTCAAACGCTGGAAGAGAAGATCTGACCATTTGGAATCATATATCGAGCCAGTCATTCCTTGGGAATCAAGGGACAATTACAATATTCTTAGGATGAAGGAAATGAGGGGGAAAAACTTGAAGCCAGCCAACCCACCCTAAAAGAATGTCAGAGGGAAGTTATACTATATAAATAATGAGAGAAGGAATCTTGGAACACAAGAAACGATGAGAGAATAGAATAAGCAAAAATGAGTTAAATATAACAGATTCTCCTCCTTGAATTGTTTAAACTAAGCTTAATGTTTGCAACAAAAATTGGAACCCTGTCTGACATGACCCTAAGTACATATAGAAGAGTTCTTGAGGAATGTAACATAAGATGAAGTTTCCATTTTTCACTGGAGTTGGTAACACGATTCCACCAATGAGTTTTCATAAGGCATGTGTTAATAATGCTACATCTGGGACCTGGCACAATGGTTCAGTGGCTAAAGCCTCACCTTGCAATCACCAGCATCCCATATGAGTGCCAGTTCATGTCCTGGCTGCTCCAGTTCCCATCCAGCTCCCTGCTTGTAGATTGAAAAAGCAGTAGAGGATTACTGAAAACCTTGGGACCCTGCACCATGTGCAAGACCCGGAATGAAACTCCTGCCATCTGGCCTCAGTTCGGGTCAGCTCTGGCCATTACAGCTACTTGGGGAGTGAACCAATAGACAGAAGATCTTTCTCTCTTTATCTCTTTTTGTCTGCAAATCTGCCTTTCCAATAAAAGCAAATAAATCTTTTAAAAATCAATAAAATAAAAATAATGCTACATCTGAAATAATTACTAAAAAAGCGATATAAGGAAATATATTTTTAAATGTCATAAGTAGGGCCCAGTGAGGTAGCATGGCAGCTAAAGTCCTTGCCTTGCACACACTGGGATCCCATATGGGCGTCGGTTCTAATCCTGGCAGCTCTGCTTCCCATCCAACTTCCTGCATGTGGCCTGACAAACAGTTGAGGACAGCCCAATGCCTTGGGACCCTGCACCTGTGTGGGAGACCTGGAGGAGATTCCTGGCTCCGGGCTTCGGATCAGCTCAGTTTCAGCTGTTGTGGCCACTTGGGGAGTGAATCAGTGGACAGAAGGTCTTCCTTTCTGAATATCTGACTTCCCAATGAAAATAAATAAATCTTTTTTTTATGTCCTAAGTAAGCCAAAATAAAATTCTAAAAATGTTCACGGAAGGATGGTAGCAAAAACATCAGGGAAACAAAAAATAAACAAGAAACAGAAAGTAAAACGATATACATAAGCCATCGTATGGCAATGATTACAGGCAAGTAAGTAAGGTAAGTAGTCCACCACACCAATTAAAAAAGAGAGATTGTCAGAATAGATGATGCAATTACAAATCATCTATAAGAAATTCACTTCAAAGCTAATGATACAAACAGACTGGAAGTAAAGGAGCACACGCATCCCATAAATATTCATAAGTGCCTATGTTAGCATTACAAAAAAGCTAAGAGCAAAGAAAGTTAGCAGAGACAGAAAGGGGGTATTTAACACTGAAAGCAACAGCCCTCAGAAAGACAGAGTTGTCACAGTACCTGTGCACAGCAAAGGTACACGGGAAATCCAAAGCAAGAAGGAAGAGGGCAATAATGAAGGACAGAAGGTAATTAAAACAGAAAAAACAAACATTTTACCAAAATCTCTGAAGATACCTGTATAAGACACGGGCCCTTAGAAAGCCTGTAAAAGAGAAAAAAGACTGTAGTACCACATCAAGAATGAAAAAGAGCTACCAGTAGAGGCCCTACAGTCACCCACGGGACAGCGTGGTGACACGGGGAGCAATGCTGCCCACAGCAAGGTGACAAATTTTCAACTCCTTGAAACCGCACCCCCAGCTCATGCGCAGTGTGAATTGCAAGGATCAAAGAGGCCGAGTTACCGGTGAGGTGTGGGGGTGCTGAGAAGGGGAGCCAGGAAGAACACACCAATGAGGGATTGAAAACAAGTGACAGGACAGGGTGCAGGAGAAAGAGCCTGGAAACCTACCCGCAAAGAAAAGTTCTTTTTAGAGTTTCTCCTTTTGTTACTTAACAATTTTTAAACACTTGCTTTTGTTCTCATCACACCCATATTTCCCTGGCCTAGCTGCACAGTCTGGAACAGCCCTGCCTCGCAGACCTGTTTCCTAAAAGATGCCTGAGTCTCAGGTTCTCCTACTGTGGAATGAGAGGGAAAGTCGCAAGGGGATGCAGCCATTGGCCTCCCATGGTGCCAGGTGCTGGAGGATTCAGGGACAGTGCCAGAGGCAGGCACCAGAGGCTTCTCTGTGGGACCATGGAGAGGAAGAGGGCACTTGACATGGCCCTGAAGAAGCCATGAGATCACTGAGGGGCCAGACAGCAGAGGGAAATATGAATTCAGTCAGACAGGGCACACCCACAATACGTGTGGTCAGCGCAGAGCACACCCACAGGGCAGGTGGGCAGGGCAGG
Organism: Ochotona curzoniae; assembly: GCF_017591425.1. Lineage (NCBI taxonomy): Eukaryota > Metazoa > Chordata > Mammalia > Lagomorpha > Ochotonidae > Ochotona > Ochotona curzoniae. The sequence goes on along the minus strand of NW_024465926.1, from coordinate 26,936,904 downwards.
GCACACCCACAGTGAGGGGGTCAGGGAACACACAGTGCAGGTGGTCAGGGCACACCCACAATAGTGCAGGTGGTCAGGACAGGTCACACCCACAGCACAGGTGGTCAGGGCAGGGCACACCCACAGCACAGGTGGTCAGAGCAGTTCACACCTACATGCAGGGTGCAGAATTGCCGGGGCAGTGCACAACCAGGAGTCCTCAGGGCAGTTCCCCTTGTGGATCAAGGCTTTAAACCCCATCAGCTCATAGGCTCAACCCCTGGGGACTCGGCACTTGTGCAGCCAGCTGCCTCATGCACTCAGACCTTCTCTGGAAGGCCCTACGGGTACAACATCCTCCTTCACTCACACAGATACTCTCAGGGCACTCCTGAGCCCCTCGCCACCCCCACCCTGACCCGGCCTCCCTGCACAGCCCCATAAGCCTAAGCAGTAAGCCTGGAGCTTAGATCCAACACTCAGATTTCCCAGAGGAGGAAACTGAGGCCGCTCAGGGTTATCAAGAGGGATGAAAGCAGGGACTCCCAGCCCACGCCTGCTCTTCGGCATCAAAGCCACGTGGCAAAGCTGACGCTGTGGGCTGGGCTGCTGCAGCGCCAGAGTCCTCAGCGCTGAAACTCTGCATCACCATCCCTGCAGGGGTCCGGTCCCCATTGGACATCCTTCAGAAGGGCACGTGCGGAAGCTGGAATGACACGTGGAATGACACGTGGGAATTCTCTGCATCTTCGCAGGAGCTAGGAGGAGCGGGGGAAGCATCATCTGCACAGATACTGCGAAAAGTTCGTGGAAAATGGAATTAGAGCGACACGTTTATTTTGGTACGAAAAAGAAATCCATGCATTTCCAGAGACCTCCTCTTAAGCAATGATTTCAAAAAATTTGGTAAAGTAAAATGATCTCTTACTTTCAAAAAAGGAAATTCTTTTTTTGTGTGAGAGTTGGGCCCCAGTCCTCGGGGGCACGCCTCAAATGCCCACGAAGGCTGGCAGGCGCCCGGGGCCCGGGAGGTGGGGGGCTGGCAGGGTCCGGGGCATCGCGGTGGCATTAGAAACAAGACAGCGTCACAGGCTGGGACCGGGACTTGAACTCTTGCACTTCGGCTAGGGGCAGGGGGCAACCGCCAAGCAGGATGCCCTTTGCTCCCGCACCTCCAGGCAGTCTCACGACCAACGGGAAACTGCCCCCCAGCTCCCGCAGCGCCCCAAGGGTGAGCCCGGCACGCCGGCAGGCCAGAAGTGCAGCAGGGACCGAGCGCGGTGGTGCCAGGGGTGCAGAGAGGGCGCTCCCCGCGGGTGGGGACTGGGAGCCGCAGAGGGCCGGGCAGCCCGCCCAGCACCCAAATGCATCCCGGCCTCGGCTCAGGAACCAGAGCCGCAGCATGCCCGCGCTGGGCTGGCCTTTCAGAAAGCTCGCTCCGCCGCAGACCCTGAACCGCCGGACTTCGCCAGGAGGGATGAGGGGTGGCGGACTTTAGCAGGGACCCCTCGGTGGTCAGGTTCCAAGGCTGGATGGGGCGTGGGGGGGGGGTCCCGTGCCTGGGCCCAGCGTCCCAATCAGGAGCGGCCAGGGCAGGTGTAAATTATGCAGAGCTATTTCTGGAAGCTTCTCAGATTTCTCAAGAGAGAGAAATTAATTTGCCTGTTTGGGCAAATAACACCAATTTCTGCCCCTCCCCCCGCTTAAGGTCATTTTGTTAAAATAAAATTGATTAACGTTCTCTTTAAAGTTTAAGTAGAAACTGCTCAAACATATTTTTATGCACAGAAGCGCGGTTGCGCCCTTCAGTAATTAATAACCACAAATAAGTTACCGCCCCGCGGCTCGGAGGGGCGGGGCCGGCGCCGGGCTGGGCCAATCGGGGCTCGGGGGGCGGGCCCGGCCCCGCACAGGTGTCCCTGCTGGTCAGCTATGGGGCCCAGGGCACGTCCTAGCCCGGGGCCCATGAGGGCTGAGAATAGGAACCGAAGTCTTAGGGCAATCCCCAGTCTCTGCGTGCCTGGATTCCCTCACCCGGGAAAAGGGGACGGACTGCTGCTATGCTGTGTGGACTAATTCAGTCAACACACAGCGCTTGGAATGTCGGGCAGGGGTGTCGCCATTCTGACCTCATTCTAATTTCCCAGCTAGCTAGTGAGGTAAGCACTATATATGATTCCCAATGTATGGAAACATTGAGGCTCAGAGAAACAAACTGAGGTCAGGTTTAAACCCAGGCCCGCCACGCTCCACCATGTCCACGGAGAAACGGAATTAAGAGGTAAGTTTAGGGGTTGGTGTTGTGGTGCAATGTATAAAGCCGCCGCTTAAAGCACCCGCATCCCGTATGGGCTCTGTTCCAAGTCCTTGCTCTGTCTCTTCTAACGCACCTGGGAAAGCAGCAGCAAGTGGATGCCCCGGGTGCCTGGCCCCTGCACTCATGTGGGAGACCCCGAAGAAAGCTCCTGGCTTTTGGTTTAGCTTGGCCCGGTGCCGGCCATTGTGGACATTTGGACAGTGAACCAGCGGATGGAAGATCTCTCTCTGTCTCTCCATCTCTTCTCTTTGTAATTCTGCCTTTCAAATGGATAAATAAACCATTTTTAAAAGTATAGATTTATTTGGGTGCAAAATATTTTTTCTAATATACATTTTTCATAATATATATTTTTCATTAAGCTTTTTGAAACCTGCTCCCACATATTCTCCTATGGATCTTTGGCGATAATTAATTCTATTTTTAAAATATACACATATGTATGCACTCTCATTCCATTGAAAGGGAAAGTGACAGAGGAGAGGGAGAGAGTAAGATTTCCATTTGCTGGTTCACTCCTCGACTAGCCCCACTAGTCAGCTCTTGGCCAGGCCAGAGCCAGGAGCTAGAAATTCCATCCTGATCTCCCACGTGGGTGGCAAGGACCCACACAGGTGGGCCATCTTCTGCTGTGTTCTCAGGAGCCTTAGCAGGGAGCTGGATCAGAAAGTGAGCATGCCGGCATGGGATGCCAGGGTGGCTGGCAGTGGCTTCACCTCTGTGCCTCAGTGCTGGCCCTCAATTTCTGCATCTGTTTAATGAACAATTCCCTGTTCCAGAAGTTGTGCAGGGCACAGGGTATGGTACGACTTACTGGCTCATACTGTGCCCTGGAAGGAAGGGGCTGCAGGCAAGCCTGTGCAAGTCTCTGGGGAAGTTGGCCCGCGCTTGCCTGTTGCCACTTCCTCCAGGCCACCACATGACTGCCCTGGCTGGCTCCCCTGTGATGAGGCAGAGCCAGGTAACGACGGGTGGCCACTGAGTGTTGAGGTGAAGTGGTTCTGTGTGTGTGTGTGTGTGTGTGTGTGTGTGTGTGTGTGTGTGTGTGTGTGAAAGAGGGGGCTCCCAGGCAAGAGCATTGAATTGACAGTGTGAGATCCCTCCAGAGCCCCCCAATTTCTTGCTTTCAATCTGCCTTGGTTAGTGATCACACTGATGGTGGCGGCTGCTCCCTGAGCCTGATGCTAAAGGACTAGGAAGAAGGAAGTCCCTGGACTTCCTTGGGTGAGCCATAACTCCCTGCTGCTGTCATGCCACAGAGCCCAAACCTAGCCTCCCATGACGGATGCACAGTCCTCCAGATCGGAGTGTCCATGTACACCTGCCAGTGATGGATGTGGCACCTGCTATTATTATCAGAACATTGTACCCAGCTGCAGAGTCACAGTAATTTGGTTTGAGCATTAACAAACTAAGGTGAGGTGACCACGGATGACACAAAATCCAAGTCATTAATATTTCCATGTTTCTGAAGATCAAATTAACACACACAAAAGAGATCCATGATGAACAAAATAGTGAAATATCCAATCAAGGCAGGGCCAATGTTTCATTTGTGCCACCCTGCAGATTTACAGAGAGAAAAATAGACACATAGAGAGAAAGATCTTCCATCTGCTGGCTCACTCCCCCAAATCGTTGAACTGAGCCAATCCGAAGCCAGGAGCCTGGAGCTTCTTCTGGGTCTCCTATGTGGGTGCAGGGTCCCAAGGCTTTGGGCCGTCCTCGACTGCTTTCCAGGTCATAAGCAGGGAGCTGGATGGGAAGTGGAGCAGCTGGGATTCAAAGGACTGGTGATGCATTTTAATTTCATTTGCAATCCACATCAAAGTGTCCTGTCCCATCCTGGCTACTCCACTTTCCATCCAGCTCTCTGCTGACACATCTGGGAAGGCAGCAGAGGATGGCTCCAGTTCCTAGGCTTCTGTTACCCATGTGGGAGACCCAAATGGAGCCCCAGGCATCCAGCTTTGGCCTGGCCCAGCCCTCGCTGTTGTGGCCATTTGGGGAGTGAACCAGCGGATAGAAGATTCTCTATCACTCTGCCTTTCAAATAATTCTGTGTTAAAAAAAAAAAAAGCAGTGGGAATGAATGGGATCATTTCTTCTCTTTTAGGACAGTCTTGGAGTATGCATACATCACCTCTGTTTATGATCCAGGCACAGAGCCGAGTGGCTACCAGCACCTCAACAGCCACCCTGTCTTCCAGGAAGGACAGGCTCCATGATCTATCCCTGTCTCTCTGGGATCTGGGTTCAGTTGAACAACAGCTTCTGTATTAAGGAGAAGGAGGAGCGTTGTCACTTCATTCAGCCGCCCACAGCTGCAATGTGGAACACCCAGGTGACAGCCCCTGAATGGCCAGGTTACCTTGGACAAGACTCGGAACTTTTCCAGCGTCGTTGCAATCATCTGAAGCAGAGACTTCCAGCTTGGGGTTTACTCGGGGCACATGCACTCGCCTTGGCCATGATTCTCTGCCCAGTGCGTTTCATTCTTAGGGGTCCTGCCTCAAGTCAGTTCCCAGACACGGCCCTGTATCTGTCAGGGTCCCCTTCATGGCATGCACAATTGTGTGCCATTCTGGATTGAGCAGCTCATGGGAGTGTGGGCTCTTCAGGGCAGGCCACATCTATCTACCTGTCCCTCCATCCCCCATGGTGCCCATGCAGGAACTGGTACCCAGGAGCAGTTCTGAACATACCTACTGGCTGCAGGAATAGATGAACAGGTTACAGTTGTGGCCCCTGTGACTGCAAACCTGTAGGTGTGGGTCTCCCTCACCCACAAAACTTACACTTAGGGAAGGACGAGAGCCAGGTGGACATGCAGTAGCAGCAACTCTTCGCATGAGAAGATGCTGCTTGATGCAGCAACTCTTCCCCCACCTGCTTCTGAAGTTCTGGCCGGGTACCCAAGGGCAGGGATCTGGAGCCTGGGGCTCTTGATTCATTTCCCAGCCTGGGCACACTTCCTCCACCGTAGAGCTGCTGGAAACACACAGTTTGTACATCCAAACATGGCCACATTGAGCCCCGGCTGGCCACTGTTAGAGGCAACCAAAACGTTAGAAAGTCTACATATTAGAAGTGGGTTGAGTAAGTCAAAAGCAACTTGAATTTAAAGTAAAAAGGAGAAGTTTCTACAAATAACTTGGGCCACACTCCCAGGCTTAAGCTGTGAGGGTCAGTGAGTCTTTTGCACGCACTGATAAGAGCAAGAGCCCATTGTCCCCCACACCCAGGCTCAGGATGTAAGTAAGGGTCAGTGGCCCTAATAAGGGTAAAATAGCCCCATGGTCTGTATTTCACAGATATGTTACCTATTGCTTTGCATCTGTAACCTCTTAGCTTAGAAGAGTTTTATCTTGCCATGATGAATAGGGACTTGAGGCATTTCGCCGGCCTTTAGTTGGAGTGTTTCATATTTGCTTTAAAATGATTGGAGTGTTTTTCGCAGACGCGGGTTTTGCTTTAACAGCCAAACTGGCCTATGAAAATCAGGCTTGTCCCTAGCTCGGGGTCTTGCTTCATCCACCAGTCCTGCGCGGCCGTGTGGGGAGCTTGACCCTGGCTAGCCAGCTCAATAAACTCTGCTTGCTGATTGCATCCACTTCTGGTTCTTTGCTATCCAACAGTGGGACGATTTTTGACCCTAACAGCCACCACCTCACCTGCTCACTGGAGCCAAAGGCAAAAGAACAGTGGCCACTCCCGCTGCAGCCCCGGAGAGAACAGGGGTTCCCCCTTGCCTGGCAGGCCCGCACCGTTTCCCCTTGCAAAGACCAAGCTGCTCTTGGTGCAGCTATGGTTCCCACCCTTCTGCAAACACCTCAGACCCGCAGCTGAGTGGCAAAGGGATTCCGGCTGAACAGGGCAAGGGGCTCCCCAAAACCCAGTCTTCCCCAAATCAGCATTGCCTGGTGATGAAGAATAACACACAAGTCCCAAGAAGAGCTTTAGCGTCCACCGCCCCCAGCTCCTTCCCCAACAGAAGTTACCAAGGCTTTGGCCCGCAGCAGAGCCAGTGGAGAACAATGGGACTGGGCGAGTGGGAGCCTGCGGGGTTCCCTGGCTGCCTTGTCATCGCCATAAACCTCATTCATTACTCCTGGTCCCCTAGGCCGCCTCTCTCCTTACCCAAGGCATCCGCCGGCTTCGCTGCTGATTCCCACACGGCGTGAAAAGCTCTTAAACCCCCTGCTGTAGTTTTAATGGGGGCAGTGACTAATTTAGCCCTACGCCACCAACCGTCAAATCGAATCTTCTATTGGTGCTTACTGAGGGCTCACCTGGGCTCCGTGGGGTTCAGGATAAATCCGGAGCTGGGGAGGGCCTGGAGATGATGACTCTGCAACCCCTAGAGGCGTAGGACGTGGGGATGCTCTCAACGCCTGGACACAGGGTGGCCCGCCCCAGCCCCAGCCTCCTGGTGAAGTTGGCAATATTTTAAGAGTCTCTACCCTGAGCTGTTCCCCCAAATATCCAAATCTCCAGGGGTTGAAAATCAGGGTTCACTGCCTTCAGTTTATAAAAAAAAGGCGAATGCTCTGGATTTCGGGGTGACTGTCCCACCACAGGCAGGTGACAAAGGTAAAGGCACGGCCTGCTCTTGCTAACAAGGCATGAGGGCCAGACAAGAGAACTCCTACAGGTCACCAGGAAGCCCCTGGATAGCAGAGCCTTCAAGAAGATGATGGGTTTAATTGTTCCAAATTCCACGCCCGTGACTTAGTATTACATTATAATTAGGTACAATCTGTCTGCCTGCTTCATTTCCGCTCTGCAGAGGGTAATAACCGCTCTCCTTGCCCCTTGTGAAAAATGAGCAAGGAAGGGCTTCCCCACGCAGGTTCTGGCCTCTGATTGGCCAGTCGGCCAAACACCAGCACCGGGGAGGTGTGTGAGGTAGTCTGAAGGTGGCTGGGGGGGATGAAGGCTGCCCTGGGGTGAGGGTGGGGCACTAGGATGCTACCAAGACCAGAGGAAGGTAGGGCAAGAAGATGCCAGGGTGCCCGTGCAAGGAAATACCCACTTTAGGCTTGTAGGTATCGACACTTCCTAAAGCTTTGTACCCTAGGCACCTGTGTGCCTCCCTTAAGGCCATCACTCTCCCTTGGGAGGCTGCTGCTTCCACCATACTCTACTCAGCTCTGGCCCTCACTCCTCTAAGCCCCCTCCCTCTGCTGCAGTTAGAATCCAAGTCCCACATGGCAAAGTAAGGGTTAACCTGTGTGCAGGTGCTCACTCCATGGTGTGGGCCTGGAAAAGCTGTGTGCACCCTTGGGTCTCAGTTTCCCCGTGAGTGTGTGTGTGTGTGTGTGTGTGTGTGTGTGTGTGTGTGTGTAGGGTCTGTGGTGTACTGTTCCCCAAGGGCAAACCTGCAGAAGCTAGAATGCGATGAGAGCACCATCCCCCCTCCCCCCACCCCACGCACCGGCACCCCGCACCCCACGCTGGCCCAACGAGGCTGGGGAGGAGAGAAGCAGGCAGCCGGATGCTACTCGCACGGATTCCCTTTATTGAACGGTACTAGTTACTGCAGTCAGATTAAGTCACATTTAAAAGCAGACCATCCAGTTGCACTGAAACCGATTCTATTCATTACATAGTTTTAATCACTGTCCGGTGAACTGGCAAATCCAATCAAAGCATTAGTCTTTAATTAAAAAATTAAAAGGAAATATCCAGACAATAGCCAAGCAATCACATCACAATGCACAATTACCTAGAATTGCAATTAAAAAGTAGTTAACCGAAAGGGAGGGGAGAGGGGAGGGGCGGGGGAGGGAGGAGAAAAACAAGAAAAAATAATAATAATAAAAAAAAGCAAAGGGGGGAAAAAAACACACCAATCCCTTTTCTTTTAAAAACTATCAATATAATACATGAAGGAACAAAGGAGGCTAGCTCAAAAAGCGGGTTTGCCTAACTCTAAAAACGTCGTCTGTGGCGAAAACTCTAAAAGCACGCTAGCTATAGCAGGACAATAAGAAATACTGAGCATGGAATACTTTTAATCTCTGCCATTAATATTCATTTCCAGCTGCTTATAATAGCAGCGCCTCATGGCCAAATCATTAGAGTTTTACATCTGGGTTGCAAATGACACTTTGATTGGATGTAATGTTCAAATGGCCCTCCCCACGGCGTCTCCGGCAAGCCTTCTGCGGAGAGGCGTCCTGTCGCGCCGTCCCTCACTGTGCATGCTGGCTCATCGTGTGGTTCTGCAGAGGCGAAGAAAGGAGACACGCATGAGGGCAGAAGAATGGAGTACCCGCCTCTGCCCTCCCACCCGGCGCCCGGACGCCCAGAGCTGCGGAAAAAGCGCCTCGATCATTACAAAACAAAATGTATTGAGGAAAAAGTGCTGGGGGCAGGGGCGGCGTGTGGAGGTGTAGGGGTGTGGGGCGCGCAGCTGCCCAGACGCCACGCAGCCCCGGGCTTGGGGACAGGTTTCTGCGGCTGCCAACCTCAGCTCTCCGCAAACTGTCTCCCACTCCCACCCCTCTTTTTAAAGAGGCCATTCAGGTCTCGGTCCGGGGACTCAGCTCCGTGGAGGGGAGGCGGTTGGAATTCACCACGATCCAGTTCCCCTCTGCATCCCCATCCCACTCTGCCTCTGCCGCCCCCAGCCCAGAGCCCCCTCCCCGGTCCTCAGCCGAGCAGAGGGAGGCAGCAGATGCGCAGCTCTCCGGCCAAGAAACACCCGAGTGGGCACAGACGTGCGGAGGCAGTGGGCAGCCGTGCTGCTTGCAGCCGAGGGAGCGGACGGGTCACCCGGCAGGAAGAGCGCGGGAGGAGCCTCGGCTGCCAGGCTGGGGGGTGGCGGCCGGGAGGGGAGGGGGGGCATCACGAGCCTCTGATCCGGCCAGAAGACAGGGGTGGCATGCAGTTGGGCCAAATCCACCAGGGAATCCGGATCCCGATTGGGGCCCCACGGCCAAACGCTTCTCCTCTGGCCACAGCCCGCGGCGCTGGCGCCCTCCTGCCAGCCAGAGCTGGGCCAGCCGCGTGGATCTGTTTGCACAGCAGCCAGCAGCCCGGGGCTAGGGGCGGGATTTGGCCTCGGAGAGCCGGGAGTCTTTTTTTGTTTGTTTGTTTCTTTTCAGCAACGCACGTTCCAAAATCGGAGCGATTTCATCAAAGCCTCAGGTAGTGTGCCGCCTCGTGACCCCGGCGGGAAGGAAGCAAACTCCGCCAGGACAGAATGGCCCTGCTAGGGGCGGTTCAGGCCCCAGGATGTCCCCGGGAACAGACACCCATAGGTGCTCCTGTTTGCCTCGCCAGCCGCCCCAGCCGGTGAGCACCCAGACCCGAGGAAGCGGCCTGCAGCTCCGCCACTGACCGCCAGGGGTCAGAAGAGGCGCTTTGTCTAACTCCCAGGTTCCAAGTCTGGGAACACTGGCAGCTTCACCCAGAATCCTGGGGCCCAGGTAGGGCCACACCCACTCGCTGACACAGCAGCCTTGCAGCAGCGCCTTCTCACTGTGGGCACGCCCGTGGTGATGCCACCGGCCCTTCCAGCCAGCAGCCCCAATGCCCTGGGGTCACACGGTGATGCCTATTGACACCTGCAGCTCAGAGTGTCCCTTGCCCTGGGCTCGGGGACAGACATGTGGCTGGTGCACGGTCAGCATGCATGCTGTGTGCCTGGGCAGACTGGCTGCCACACATCTCACTGGAGCCTTACATGGGCAGTCCACTGTAAGGTTAGGAGATTAAGGCTGAGGAGACGGACTGGCCCAAGGTCACCTGGCTAGGAGGCATAAGCAGTTGACCTGGGCAACTGGAAGCCAGCGCCCCACATCCGCTGGACCCCTCCATCCACACCGTGCCTCGTGTGGATCCACCAGGCATAAGTATCAACTCTGTCCAGCACCTTGGTGGAGGCATCATGGATCCACAGGCACAGAGCAGGTTGTCTGAGGCCACAGATGGGATGCGAGTGGTTTCCATGGGAACGCCAGCCTCCAGCGGAGGCACAACCAAGCTCTCCTGCAGGTGGCCAACGCCAGCCTCCACACGGGCCATCCTGCCAGCTCCACGCCTGACTCAGTTCCCACCCCCCACTCTCCTTCCTCCCAACCAAGCTCCTCTGGACACATCATTTGCCATCCCGCAGCCACTGGAGGCCACCTTGGGCAGCAGAGACGAAGCACCCTCCAGCGAGGCTCTGGCTCCCCAGTAGCACAAAGCCAGAGGTGGGACCTACAGTGCAGAGTCCTCGAGACCCACCCACCCCCCACTTGGGGGCAGGGGGAGTGTGGGGAACCTGGGGAGGATAGAAGCTGCCTCCTGCCAGGATACCACAGACAGGCCCACTGTGACACAGGGGTCACCAGGCATTGCACAACTTCCCACCTGGGACTCCTGGGTAGGAAGACAGAAGGCCACTGGTGGGGGACAGGGTGATGGAGTGGTGTGGAGCAGCAGTGAGCTGTCTCATGTAAGCAGTGGCAGCAGGTGGCTCTTGGGTCAGACTCAGGGAAGCACTTTCTCCAAGAGGGTTCTAAGACAGAGGGTTAGAGCTCTCTTCCCTGAAGCTGTGTTCCAGGAATCAACCCAGGGAAAAGCGTCCACGCTCAATGCTGCCGGAGGACTGGGCACAGCTAAGGGGCAGGGAAGGAGTCCACTGGGCCCACCCCCTCGAGTGGGCAGATGTGGGAGGTGGGGAGTGAGACAGAGATGCTCGGATATCCGGGATTAGTGGTGCAGACCACAGCTCAGCCAGGGAGGAAGGTCAAGGCTACAGTCAGTGTGGGAGGGTTGCTGAGATGTCGCCGGCTCCACCCCAGGCTAAGGGCTGCGTCCCCAAGGGCAGAGGGGATCGTGGGGCTGAGGCCCTTCCAACTGGCAAAGCTCAGCACTGGAACAGAGCCTACAGTTCCAGCCCCATGGCTGAGAGCTCGAGTTCCAGGGTCCCAGCACCCCCATCAAACCTTCTCCAAGAGTTTCTTGCGCCCGGCATGCCTCTCACAAGGGCATTCTGCTTAATGTCTATTTCTCTGTTTATGCCGCTGCTATATTTAGCCCCCTTCCGAGGAGAGAGAAAATCGTTTGTGAAAGCCGCCGCTGCCACTGCTGGCCGACCCTGCAGATGAACACTTCCCAGCACCACGAAGGCCTGGGGGAAGTGGCGGTGGGGACACAGCATGTGTGTGCTGTGGGCTGGGACCACGAAGGGCTGAGATGTGCCTGGGAGCCTGGGGGCAGGCCTGGCAGCCACGGTGGCCTCTGCCTGCCAGGGAGACGCAGGTGTGGGGCAGAGGCGCAGGTGAGAGAAATAAAATGGGAGGCCGGGAGGGGCTGGGTGGCGAGGGCGGGTGGCCCCATCCATCGCTCGGCAGAACACATGCTGGCACATGTGTGTCGGTGGTGCCTGTGTCTCAGGAGCCTTCACCTGGCACACAAGGCTGTCTGTCCCAGGGATACGATGTAGGGATGGGCAAGGGGGCACAGGGGCCCCGCTGAAACCCAGAAAAGGAGCACTGCCTGAGGGGGCCAGCCCTGTCCTGCCCACAGTGTCCGGAGGGGAAGACACCCAGCGTACCCTTATAGGGTCATTCATTCATTCATTCATGCACTGGAACTTCACCAAAGCTCTGCCTGGGGGATGGCCATTGCATTTATGGTTTGGAATTAGGCAGCAAAATGATGCTGATCTTGAATGCTATGCAGACTAATGGGATGGGCACAGTGGGAGCAGGGCAGGTGCACAACACAAGATGGTTGTACCGTGACACATGGACCCAAGAGTTACTTGGGGGTTCAGCTGGGCTCCGATTCTGGGGACAAAACCCCTTGCTCAGCCTCACCTCCATGCCCCACCAGCCCGTCGCCCACACCAGCACCCTGTGCCCCTCCCTGTTTAGAAGCCTGGCTGGCTTTTCAAGGTGTCAGTCCTATTTGTCCCACGATCTGGGCCCTGCTGGGACCTCCCTTTGACACTTGCTTACCACAATGTCATGCTGGGGAAGACTGGGGGTGCTTAATCATGCTGCACCTGGTTGCACCTGCAGGGAGAGGATTTCCCTGTGTGGCAGGAATGCTGTCAGGAGCTCCACCCACTTCCCTTCCCCACTCTCCCCCCACTACCCCGCCGGTGTCCTGATACCTGTCACGTGGTCCTGAGCACATTCATGGCACAGCCACCACCCTGGGATTCAAACTGCCCGGTCCTAGCCATGTGGCCTCAGGCACGTTCCCCGACCTCTGGGTTTCAGGGCTAGGAAGGCAGCCTCTTCCTAGAATACCTGGAGAACTGGGGAGACAGTACGCATCTCAGGCCTGCTCTAGGGAGTACCATGCAGCTGCCTGTCCCAGTGTTTCTGTTCAGAGATGGGGCTGTGTGCCCCCTTGGTGCTGCTCCTGGGAGGGGGCCTTACAGAGGATGAGCAGCCCAGGCACAGGGGCCCTCCCTTCCTGTGCCAGGGCTGGTGCCCCCTCAGGAGTGCTACTGAGTTAGCCTCATGCGCCCACCCCACCTGGCTACATCCTCTGCACTTCACGTCACTGCTGCTGGGATGTGGGCGGGAGGAACCTTAAGGAGTCACCCCCGGGGCTGGGGAAGGCATGCACTCATCCACGCCCGCACTAGCGCCTCCTTTACCTCCAGACACAGCCTGCAGGGTCCACTCGGCCTTCACCTTGAGCCACACATGTCGAGCCTAACCCCCTACCCCAACCTGGGGGCTCAAGCCACAATGGCTTTTTTGCAAGGCTACCTTTGAAACAATTACCAAACCAAAGCCAAGAAGCTGCCCTCACCATGGACAGATCCCACCTCCAGCTGAGCAGGGAAGGGTCTGGAGCCATGGTGGAGCTGCGTGGCTGATAGAGCAGCAGGCAGGAGAAGGAGCAAGGCACACGCTGCTCTTTGGCTATGACACAGAACCTCAGATTCAGGCAGAAGCTGGCCTTCCAGGAGCCTGGGTAAGTGTATGCCGTGTGTGTGTGTGTGTGTGTGTGTGTGTGTGTGTGTGTGTGTGTTCAGGGAGGGAGGGCACTGCTTCCACAACACACTCAGCAAAGCCTCATCATGACCCTTGAGTTCAACAGTTTTTCTCCCTATTTTACAGATGGGAAAACTGAGGTCCCGGGCATTTTCGGATCCTCCAGCCAAGAGCAGGATCTGCATACACAGCCTGTTTGCCCACCTCCCACTCGCCATGGCCCATCTCTGCCTGTGAAATGTGAAAAGTGCAGCATATGTTGGGGGAACAATGAATGCTTCAGCTTGGCAGAGGCACAGGGTGTGGGCCATGGAGACCAGCCTGGGAAGGAAGGCAGGGGCTTTATTGATGAGGCTCCTGGATGCCAGACGAGGCAGCTTGCCCTTAAATCTGGGCCATGGGGAGCCATAGAAGGTATTTGAGCTGTGGAGTTGCACAAGAGGCAAGACACAGGGAGAAGCTCCCGCGGCTGCCAGCAAACAGGTGAATCAGCAAAGCCTCCTGCTCTCTGCATCTCCCCCTGCGCCCTGTCCCCTGCTCCCTCCCGAAGGCTGCTCCCCAACACACACACACACACACACACACACACGCACGCACCCCATCTCCCCCTGTGCAGAGGGGACCGATGTGGGCAGCCCTGCTCCCCTTTCTGCATGCCTCACCTGGGCAGCCCCTCTCTGCTTGTGAGCACTTATTTTTAGAAGCGCTTGACAATCGTCCAAGGGTCTAAGACGAACAGATGGCCTGTCTTAAAGGCTCGTATGTTCGCTAGTTTGCACTTCTGACAAACGGTAAGCGCACTCGTGAGCACGCCATCAACGGCGCTCAATGAATACTCAGAACACAGTTTAGCTAATGCACATCATTAAAATTAGGAGTGAGTGATGGCCCAGGTTCCCCTAACCGCAGCCCGGTGATGCAGCCGGGGGGGGGGGGCGGGGGGGCCAAGGCTAGGGCACGGACTCACACCCCCAAGCCGGCGAGCCAGCTGCTGCCCTGTGTATACAGAGGGCACAGCAGGGTTGGCTGGCATGCTGGTGACACCGCCCATTTCGGACATCAGAATGAAGCTGATGACCCCTGGCCTGGGGACACAGCCGTGGAACATCCAGCCACGCACACAGAGCATAGCAGCTTCTGTGCATTCAGGGGACACGCGCGCGACGCTCCCAGACAGCACCGCAGCCTGCTGTCTGCCACTCCAAGCAGCAGGAAGTGAGCGTCGCCATGCTCTGCCAGACACAGACGCTTACTCTCCTGGGATGGCCTCAGTCCATCTGGGTGGGGCGGGCAGGGCCCAAGTTCCAGAGAGCTTGGGGGCTGCTGTGGTGGAACCAGGGCCAGAGGCCGACTCAGGGACCCAAGAGTCACCAGGGCTGGGTAGATGAGCGGAAGCCGCATCCATACGACCCTTGACCTATGTTCCTTTCATTCGGAGGATCCGGCAAATCTGCCAAGCGGCCAGTCCAGGGCTGCTATGCTTTGGACACAAACCCCAGCAGAGAGGAGTATTAAGGGGAGCCAGAGCCTGCATCTAGTCATCCCCCGAAAAACAAGGGAGCTACAAGGAGCTGCCTGGAGGGGCTGCTGGCTTGGAGACCAGCATCTCCCCGTGCAATGACCTCTGTGCACTGCTGGCAGGCAGAGAGCTGCAGGCCTGTGTGGGCCAGGGTGAGGCCTGGGTGCCAGGCCAGGGAGCCAAGGCCAGGGTGAAGCCTGTGGCTGAAGCCATGAGCAAAGGAGCAGTGAGTATTTCCCGGGCTATTTGTGGCTCTGCCCCTCCTGGCACCAGAGGCCATGCCTGTTCACAAGCTGCTGTGGCTGCAGAGAAAGGTGGAGGCTACGACGAGTGTGAACCCCTCCTTGTGAGTCACAGCCGAGTCCACTCTAACCACACTAGTCAGGCACCTGCATGGACTCAAACAGGAATCTGCACTGTAGTACCCTTCCCTCGTAGAGAACGAGGCCGGGCCCCTAACAAGATCGGGTTCCACTGGCATTCAGTTCCATGGGACAAGGCTCCCGAGGGCACACAGAAGGCTCAGTCCCTGCCCCAAAGAGTTACACCAGGCAAGATGAATGCGGCGTAACAAGGAAATTGGGGCCCGAACTCTCAGTGCGCCTCAAGGTCATAGAAAGGCAGTTTGCGGTGAAACCTACAAGGCCCGTCTGTGACAGGCAGGACTCCTGGGACCACGAGGACTAGGGGGCTGCACAGGGACTGAGGGGTTTGGGGTCTCCTTGGGTTTGCAATTGTAGTGCAGGAAGGAGGGCCTAGACCAAAAGGGTGCAGTATACTCAGCATAAGCCGGAGCCAGCAGTCTGGGAGCGGAGAGAGGTGTGTGTGTGTGTGTGTGTGTGTGTGTGTAGGACATGCAGAGGGTAGAAGCTCCACTGAGGCCACAACTACCTGTGTGTCCTGGGCACTGCTGCCAAGTGCGCAAGGCTCACACAGCTGGTCTGAGTGTTCCTGCAGCGTACTAGGCACCGGCAAGCCTGACCAGCAGCCCCCGAGAGCGGTCTCAGGGGCTGGTGCCATTGCCACTTAAGGGGACCAGTACCACGTTGCCTGGGTCACGACTCCCGTGGGACCCTCTTGGATGTCTAGGGACTTCAGAGTCCTGCCATCCACGTGCCATGGTGTCCCATGGGGGAGAAGGAACGAGGGAGCCAGACTGGATGAGACCAGCAGTGAACGCAGTGGGCGGAGGCCAGCTCCTACTGTCCACAGGTGTGCACAGGGGCACCCACCACCAAACTCATGTGATCTCTCTCATCCCACACTGCTTGTACTCACAGCATGCTACAAAGTGGGTCAGGGCTTAGGGTGGTTATGCTGGCACTGGGTGTCCCCACACAATGCCCCTGGTCCTCCCCACTACTCGGACACCTCCAACAGCCCATGCCTCCCAAGGATGCTGGAGACCCTACTGAAGACCCCTTCCTGGTGAAAGGAAGTCAAAACAAATCAACTTCTGGGGAGCAGCACAATCCAGGCTGCACCCCTTGTACAGTACCCACCCAGCCCCCCGACCATGGTCCAGATGTTCCTCCTGGGTCTGGGATCACTTCCTCTCTCTCCAGAAGTCAGAAGCCTCATCCCCTCTCCCCTGTTCTGCCCCACGGTATTGGCTCAGAGCCTGCACTTGCTAAAGACCCAAGGAGTTTCTTAGATGCCCACCTGTAGGAACAGCCAAGCTGCCCGTCACACAGACAGAGAGGAGAGAGAGGACAGAAGCGGGCAACAGTCCCTCCTCCAGGCCAGTCCAGAGCGTGACACTAAACTTTGTTTAAAAGTGCTGGGGATGTTCTCAAGAGGTAACAGCAGGTGCACTTGGGCCCTCTCAGGTGAAGCTGAAAGGTGAGACTGGTAGCTTCCACGGGCTGGGGAAGTGGGGAGCAGGGAATTAGGAAGACAAAAAGTTTCTGGAGGTGAGTGGGGCGACAGCTGGGCAATAATCTATCTGCACTGGATACCACCCAGCTAAAGGCTTAAAATGGCTATGGTGCACGTTTCATGTTATGCATATTTTACCACAACAAAATTGACGTGGAGGGATGGCAATGTTGCACCACAGTGGCTGAAGCCACCACTTGCCATGCTGGCATCCCCTGTTGGAATACCAGTTTCAAGTCCCAGCTGCGCTGTTTCTGATCTAGCTCCTTGCTAATGTGCCTGGGAAAGCAGCTAAGTGGATCCCTATCACGTATGTGGGAGATCCAGATGGAGTCCCTAGCTCCTTGCTCCAGCCTTCTCACCCTAGTCTCCCGTGGCCATTCTGGGGGTGAACCAGTGCTTGGAAGATCTCTTTCTCTTTGTCCTCTCTCTCCCCCTAACTCTGTCTTTATACTTGTAACATATATAAATCAATCTTTTAAAAACACAACGGAGGAGCCAGCACTGTGATATAGTGAACCAATTCGGCCCTGGCATCCTATGAGGGCACTAGGTGGAGTCCTGGCTGCTCCACTTCCAATCCACCTCCCTGCTAATGTACCTAGGAAAACAGCAGAGAGAGGCTTCGAGTCCTTGGGCTCCTGCACCCAAGTGGCAGACCCAACAGAAGCTCCTGGCTTCAGCCTGGCCCAGCTTGGCCATGAGGTCATTTGAAGAGTGAACCAGAAGATGGAAGATCTCTCTGTGTGTCAGCCTCTCTATCACTGTGATTTTCACATATATAAATAAATTTTCACAGAATGGGGCCTGACGCCGTGGCTCAGCAGTTAAAGTCCTTGCCTTGAATAAGCCAGGATCCCATATGGATACCGGCTCTAATCCTGGCAGCCCCACTTCCCACCCAGTTCACTGCTTGTGGCCTGGGAAGGCAGTTGAGGATGTCCCAAAGCCTTGGAATCCTGCACCCGCATGGAAGACCTAGAGGAAGTTCCTGGCTCCTGGCTTCAGATCGGGGTAGCACCGGCTGTAGTGGTCACTTGGGGAGTGAATCATTGGACGGAAGATCTGTTTCTCCTCTGTATATCTGACTTTGAAATTTTTAAAAATCTTAAAAATAAAACAAAACACAGAATGAGTAGGGTGCTACCTGCACAGCAGGGCAGGTAGGAGGGTGGGGTGTATTTGCACCAGTAGCCAGGCGACCACCTCTGGTTCCATGGCTGGAAGCCCCACACACCATCGTGGCTCATGGAGTCCTGGGCTGGATGACAAGGAGCTGCAGACTCCAGGGGACGACATGCAAGTGGCCCATCTGTGATTGGCATTGGTCACTAGCCCCTCTTCAGTTCCAGCAGTAGCCCAAGCTGGCACTACGACCCGTGTGTGGCTCCCAGCACCAGGCTGAGGACAAAAAAAAACCTCCGAAGGCCTGCAGAACTGGAACTCTTTGATCATAACGCCATGAGCAAACCCAGCTTGACACGGGCTCAGCACGTTTCACAAACAAAAAATCAGGACAAACAGCCAGCAGCTGGGTCGGCTACTAGAGATGAGGGTGGCACCGCAAACTCTGAGCCATGTGGTCATGAATGAATTGGTTATTCAGATGTTCTAGGGCCTGAGAACTCTCATCGCACCTTTTTTCTACTTTCCTCCAGGTTGCTGCACAAACGAAGGAATGCTCCTGCACCCCCTTCCAGGAAATCAAACCCTGCAGATAGACAGCCACCCCGGCAGACGTAGGGCTGTGTGCCCTAAACACACAGCCCGGCATCCTTTCCAGAAGGCTCCTGTGGGCCACACGGTCCAGCCCCTGGCTGGCAAAGCTCCTCCTCCCCCAGCTGCAAGGCCACAGGCTCCCTGGACAGAGTGGCCTAGAAAAGCAGAGGACGGCCCAGACCCTTGGGACCCTGCACCCATGTGAGAGCCCTGGAGGAAGCTCCAGCTCTTAGCATGTACCTGACATCCTCAGTATTGATGAATGGGTGGATGGATGGAAAGATGGATGGTGGATGAAGGGTGGGCAGGAGGAAAGCTTGCTGGATGATGGATGAATAGATGGGTGTGTGGACTGGCAGATGAGAAGGTGGGGAGATGGCTGGCTGGACTACGCATGGTTAGGTGGGAAGGTAGGTGTATGGCAAGTGGATGGTGTTAGCTATTTCTCCACAAACCCAAGATGCCAGACACAGCAAGTGAGCCACACGAGAGGTCCTTTATTTTAGTGGGAGGGACAGCCAAGGGGTAGAGAGCAAGCGGGAGCAGAGAGTGCAAAAGGGGAAGAGAGAGGAAAGAGGGATCAAAAGAGATGGGAAAGCAAAGAGTGCAGAGAGAGAGAGAAACAAAGAGAAGAGGCACCTTTATAGCCTCAAAGTGGGGTGTGGGGAGTGCAGGGCCAGGGATTGGCAGGTGTGGCTGTAGGCGGGCACCAGGGATAAATGCCTCAGAGGATTGGTGGAGCCCACCGCCAGCTATGGGGCTCATAAAGCACAGGGATTGGCAGAGAGCGCAGTTGAAACCTAGAAGGCTTGAAGCTTACTGAGGCACGTGGGCCTGAAGGGGACCGAGACCTAGGGGATTTAAGGCAGTGCTGGGTAAGCAGGTATTCAAGGTGGCACTGGGGCCTGGATGGCGGGGTCATTGTTTGCGTCACTCCTTACAGATGGATGCATGGATTGACGAATGGACTGACCGGTGGATGGATGGATGCATGAATGAACAAATTGATGAAGAGTGGGAAAGCAGAGGTGTGGATATATAAGTGAGTAGGAGGGGGTAGACTGGTAAAAAGACAATAAGGCTTTGGAGTTCAAGTCTCGCCTTAGCCACTGCCTGTCTAAGTGACTCCACTTAGCTACATACCTGTTGACCCATGGGAAAAGCCTACATCTACCTCACGGTCTTGTTAGGAGTTTCAGATCCGGTCCCAAGTACAGAAGATTTCAAAAGCAAATGTGATGCAGAAGCTTAAAATCTTCATAACTGTAACAACTCCAGGCCGCGCCAGCAGCTTTCCAGACCATGTGTCCAGGTCTGATTTTGGAGAAGGTCAAGGGCACCCCTCACAGAATTGGGGTGTTTGTCATCCCTGTTCAAAGCACTCAAACTCAAATGCAGACAATCATCAGGAGACCCGCCTCTCCCCGTCAGCTGCTACTTGAATCTCCAGTGCTCAGGCCTCAACTTTCAGGTCTGTAAAATGGTCAGAGCAGAGACAACTTCTTGGAGTCCCAAGCTGTTGAGCCCCAGAGAGATAAGATTCACCAACTGGTTAGTGTTTCAACAACATCCAGCAACCCTGACTCCAGGTGGGCAACATGCCCAGTAAGCAGACTGTTTTGACCTGGGAAACACATGTCCCATCTCCAAGGGGGCAGCTGACCCTACAGGGCTGGTTAAGGCTGCCAGGGCTGATGTGTAAATAAGACCAGAAATCCAGGCACTGAAGGGTGGTCAAAAGGCCAGCCATGTGGGCTTCAAGTACCCTCACCTAATGCCAGACACTGTGAGGACTAAATGCTAAGAACCATGTCCGGTGCTTAATAACCCTTGGAGAAATAGTAACCACTACAGGAAACCTCCCTGTTTTGAAATACAGACAGTCATTCAAAAGTTGCACGGCCCCTGGTCCTTGAGCCGTGAGCTTTTGCACCTTCCATTCTATAAAAACGTGTGATGTTACTGCCATGGTGACTGTCCCCTGGGTGTTCTGCTCTCCTCCCTAGGCCAGAAGGCAGGTGAATCAAACTGGATGCCCATGGAGGGAAGGGTCTGGCATGCTTCCTCAACCTGCTGGAGACCACCTGCGGCACCTTGCTTCCTCCTCGTACTCGTCACGAGTATTCCCCAACAATTCTGTATTTGATCTATTCTAAGACCCCAAAGATAGAAGACGCTCTAGCATTTGATGTGTCCCAACGAACCAAGAAATGGGACCAGCTAAATGATGGCATGCAGATAATGTATTCCAGGTTAATAGAAGAGAAGCTACGTATCTTACAATGTGTCTAATAAATACAGCTAACAGCTGTCACCATTACATGTCGAGTTCCTGCTGGGTGCCAGAAAGGCCACGGACTTCTCAACTATTACCCATACATCTCCCAATTGCATCCATTTTCCATCTGAGGAAATCAAGGCCATGTCTGAGACTTTCTGGCCTGGTTCCACCCCCACCATCTCCTTCTCTCTTGATGTCCCCCCACTGGCTGTCCCTGGGACCTTATCAAGGAGACAATACTGATGACACGCAGCCCACCCAGGGAACCTCACGTCAGTCCGGACTAGTCCCAGCCAGTCCCTGTTGGATTCTGTCTCAACTTTAGAAGCACTGAGCAGAGCCGTGTGCATTATTGACACAGCAAAATTAATTTTCTGCTGTCTCCTCCTCCTTGCCTCTGTGCCAGCCCCACCCCCCGCCTCTCTGGTGAGTGTTGATGGGCGGCTGCTGACTGGTGCTCCTGAAATGCCAACTTGCATTTCTCATCAGTAATTTCTCTCTAAATGTCATTAGTAATTGTTCCTTCTCCACCAAAGAGCCCAAGCCGAGCACCCTGGTCTCATCTCTCCATTGCTGGGGAGCCGGGGACCCCACCCCCACCCTGCCAGATCCCAGCATCCTGGCAGGAGGGAGCCCGCCCCACTCCTACCACACTGGAGAGAGAGTCTGCTATATCATGAATCGGATTTAACACGCAGGAGTCAGCCACGCCAAAGAGCCCGTGCTACTGCCACAGCTGGTAGTTCAGGTTGCCTGGGTTTGAGTCCCACCTGGGCCATTGCCTCCCCATCTGTATCATCGGGCAACAACAACATTTGCAGACAGAGCAGGACACTCCACGTGCTCCGGGTATTGTTACTGTCACTCTGCACCTACCTCCTTCTTGCCTCTCACCACCAGGCTTGCAAGTTCAGCTCTGCCACTTACCAGCTGTGCGACCTGGCATCAAGCAAGTGGCCTTTCAGAACTGGTCCCTTCCATCAGAAGATGCTGCTGCAAACCCTGCCCCTGTGGTGGGCCCGTGCCCCAGCCCTCAAGGCAGCCAAGCCTTTGCTCAGCTGCTCATGAACTTGAGGCACCTGTACAGTAACTTCATGGGAGTGGCATCTGTGAGTCATCGAGAGGGACTTGCAGATGGTAAGAAGCACCCCTCACCCCAGAGCCATGCCTCTTTGCCCCAGGTCAGGGTCGTTCCCGAACATCCAGCTACCTCTTGTATAAGGCAGCATTGGCAAGTGCTGTACGCAGGACAAACCCCGGCAGGTGCTGAACCATTGTTCCCAAGAAACTGAAGGCATTTGGTTCTGACTGGGAAGGGGCTGGGCTCATGGTACACACGATGGCCGCAGGCTCGAGTCCCTGGCAGCCCCTGGCAGCTCCCCTGTGCCCATCTGTTGCCATGGCGTCGTGCCCCACTCAAGTTGGTTGGCCTCGTGCCCCAGGGCGTGAATGACAGGCTCCACCGGGCAGACGGGTTGCCTGAGGCCAAGGCCAAGGGCCATCTCTACCCAAAGCTGGACCTCGGCAGGGTGGCCCCCTCCCACTTGTCCCCATCTGGGCCTCGACACACTTCGTTGCTCAAGCAGGCTGATCCCCGGGGCTCAGAAGGGCATCTGAGCACAGACGAGCTCAGGCTTCTGCCTCCATAACCCCTGCCAGATGCCCCTTCCCCTCAGGGCCACCCTCCCATCCCTGAGCCTCTGTCCCGCACCCCACCGGCTGCTCCCCTCTGCTGGCTTCACACTTGCCCACTCTGCACGGTGGCTGCAGGGCTCTCTGGAGCTGTCCCCATTGGGTGATGAAGCTCACACTGAGCCTGAGGGAGGACGCAGGCACTGGTGTCCAGCTGCATGGTCTCACAGCTCGACCCAAAGCAATGGTGTGAGCAGGTGGCCTCAGTTTCTCCAGAGGTGACAATGAGCATTCATGTGCAAGGCCTGAAGGGGACGTGCCCTGCGGAATGCTGTCTGGAGCTAGACACTCAGAGGAACTGCTGAGTCGTACAGTGGGGCAAGGCACCTGGGTCGTCTGACTTGTGAAAACTAGCAGCATGGTCAACACTGGCCTTTTGGTACTTTCCAGACACAGAGACATGGTCAGTAAGCCAGTCGCTCTCAGTGAGCAGGGCCCAGGTCCTGAGACGACCCAACTGTGTGGGGTTGTCTAATCTGTTACACTGAGACCAAGTAGAGCAGCCTTCATCCCAAGTGCCTGGGACCTAAGTGTGTTGCATTTTTGCAGATGTGGAAACATTTGCTCCCTGTCATGAGCTATCCTGGAGATGGAGCCCCAAGAAATGAAATGTAACTTTCCTTTATGTCTCATACATACCCTATATAGAGCATATACATGCATAAAGCTGTGCATGCAACAGAGTTCAGTGGGGGTGGCCTTTCCCCTCTTGGTGTCACTTTACTGCTCCAAGTGTCTTGAACAGTGGGGCATTTTAGAACTCGGGTTTACAGATTGAGGATACTGGACCTGTACATGATTGATATTACGTGATACTACACGATACTGCGCTTGAGTGATGCTATGCTATAAGCTATCCCATGTAATAGTGAACCACACTATGCTTTAGTGATGACAGTAACACTGTCCTCTATTCTACTATACCATATAACACTATGTTATACGACAATGATACTGTGTCCTGCTATATTATAGTGATACTAACTCCACTATGCTACTTGAGAGATATGCTATATTACACCATAAGAGTGATACTGTGCTATACCATACCACAATACATCATTATGTCTCATAAACATGTCATAAATCTTGGTCCACATAAGTTTACTGTATAATTTACTGTTCTCCTTCCCAATATACTCCATCCAGGCCTCTGTCTGTCCCCAGCACCTGAACACATCTGTTACATAACAGGTGCTCCCTAAACACAGGATTAGACTGAACACATCACTATGACTGAGAGAAGGGACGAACCACAAGCCCGTGGTGATGATGACAAGAGTGGGTGATAATGGCTGATGGACCAAGCCTTGCCTCTGCATCACCCCCTGACCTTGAAGCCTTTTCAGACCTGTGACTTGCTCATTCGGGACACGGGTGGGACTTAAAGCCAGGCTGTAGGTTCCATAGCATGGGCGTGGCACTGCCACACCAGGTAACAGAATTCAGGCTGGGCTAAGTTCTTCCTCACTGAAGCGGAAGTAGGAGACACAAAGGGCTCATGCTGGAAATGCATCACAACTACGCTCACACATGAGCTCTTGATCTTCCCAACTATCCCAGGCCCCATTGCACAGATGAGCACACTGAGCCCAGAGAGGTATTAGGGGAGAACAGCAGCCAGACGAGCCCTCAGCCTTCCTGGAGGCTGGTTCCTGGGCAGATACCGGGGTTTCACTATCCAGAATTCAGCTGCACCCCCAGGCACCCTCCCTGTCTTATACCCAGGTCAAGTCCAAAGGCCTTGCTCTTCCTGTGGCCAATGGGGTGGTGAGGCCTGGGCCGTCAACAAAGCAGAAAGCAGGAAGACACTGCTGCTCGCCAAGGAGTCAAATGCTAAGGATGTGCCTAAAGCACTTTTCATTTTTAATTATTATTAGTTTAATTGGCTGGCTGGATCTGACAGCAGCGGTGCAAAGAGGTAATGGAAGTGGCTCCTCAGTTACTCATCTTCTAAGGGCCAAGAATTTAAAAATGGTCTCCCAAAGTCTGTATGCAGGCTGCACCCTCTTTCCATTCCTCTTTTGTCATCTGCTCTTTTTTCTACTTTCCAGGGGCTCGAAACAATATGTTAAGACAAAGTGATGGATGGGCAGATAAGTGCATGGATAGATGGCGGATGGATGGATGGGTGTTGGAAGGATGAGTGGTTGGAAAATGGTGGATGCTGGACGGGTGATTGGATGGACAGATGGGGAAGTGGATGGGTGAATGCGTAGATGGAGGGATGGATGGAAGGACAGAGGGATGGACTGCAGGCATGTAGAGGGAGACTTTACAGTCCACAAACTCACATTTGAGTGAGAAGGCAGGTTACTTACAAACCACAAAGCGACTGAAGGTTACACTAAGAACAGAGAATCAGGGAGAGCTTCTCCTTGAGTGGAAGAAAGGATGTTTAAGCACAACATTGAGCAGGTACTCCCCCTGACCTGTCTCCCCTTCTGAGCAGACAAGGCAAGGCCAACCCAGGAGGAGGGGAAGGGGCGAGGAGGCAGCAGCCACCTCCCCCTTTGCTGGCTGCCCTCCAACCTCGTTGCCCTCTTTTTTGGTTTTTGAACTCCAAACACTGTGCCTCGGGGCCTCTGCCCGGGCACTTCCTGCCCCTGCAGGATCCCAGTAGTCTCCCCACTCCAGGGGTTGCTTCTCAATGTTCCTAATTCAGCTGCGATGCCAACCTTCCTTCCTCACCTGAATCAATCTCTAATGTTCTCTGCCCCTATCCTACACACACACTCACTCCACTCTCTATCACACAGTATTCTATCACCGTGAATGTGAGAGGTCCCATCTCCTTGTTCCCATCTTCATCCCAGGCCCCTTGGATTGGCACCAGGAGTGGGCACTCAGTCTATGTGTGTTAAGTGAATAATGGAAGGGCAGAGCCCAACATCTTTAGGGCCTGGGCAGGAGAGGAATGTCCCAGGTGGAGCTCAGACCACGCCCCTGGTTCACAGAGGCCCCACCCCTCGGTGGAGTCCCAGGCTCCAGCCTGGCAGTGCTGAGCTTGCCCCATCAGAAAGGCTCTGGTTGCTTGTCAGAATACTCAGCTCTGCTTTTAATCAATTGTAATCATTTAGCTGGAAGTGGCATGATTAGGCACACACAAGCAAACAGCGTGAGCTAATCCTTTAAATGCGCCCGCTCAACGCTGGGCTGGCCGCTTTGCCACCACGGGCCGGCTCCTGAATCGCTTCCTGCAGCCCTTGGCTTTGTCCACAAGGAAGCAGAGATTCCAGGGCTTGGGCATGCCAGAAGCCCCTCCTTTAAAAACTCCTCTCTCCATCCCAAGGCTCCCATTCCCTGTGACAACAGCAGACCAGCCCCAGCACTGTCAGAACGGGAGGCAGGTGGCAGCATCAGGGAACAGGGAGTCAGAGCCCCCATATCCACTGGACTAGAGCTAGTCCTTCCTTGGCTGGGGTCCGAGCCCACCTCAGCCTCTTGCTCTGGTGTGAGGACAAGGATTCCAGTCTGTAGTGCACCCCGAGGGAGCACACAGATGCTCCCACACAGCATCCCTGGCTGGGCACACCCCGGAGCCGACATTTTGCCTCCCCTGTTGCTGCCACTTGTGCTACCTGCTTGGCCCAACTACTAAAATAGTTTCTGGGTCCCCTGACAACGAAAGCTTTTTATAGTTCAGCACCGCAGGCCTCATTTAAATCTATTAGCTCACATAAATGGCACTTTATGAAACTTTGGAGGGTTCCTGTTTGAATAGGTAGCACTACAGACAGTGCAGTTCGGCTTTGTGTGTTTGGCTTTGCCACTGCCTCGTGACCCCGGGCAAGTCCCTCAGCCTCACAGAGCCATCATTGCTACCCTTGTACATGGGGACTGTGTTCAGACTGTCCCAATGCTTTGAACAGGCCTTGGCCTGTTCCCACACAGCCTAAACTCTTGCAGAGCTCAGCCCCCAGCATGCACCTGCTCTGGTACATAGAGGATGGAGGAAAAAGGGGATGCAATGCATACCCATGGTCTGTGGACATGGAGGAGGCCTATGGGGAGCCAGGGACAGCTGGGCTGGGAGGGTAGGTTGGATTTCCGCTGGCAAGGAGCCGACAGGGCCCCAGGCCTTCATCTGCCAAGGCCCGAGGTGGGAGAAGTGAAGCAGGCTGCCTGATATTTGCAGGACTCCTTTGTACTCCCAGTCACACTGTCTTTCTGCCCTCCACCGAGCCTGGGGCACAGCTGGGGAAACAGGGTTCCCGGGAAAAGGCCCGGGAGCCAGTGGTATTCAGGGAGGTGGTGGGAGTGGGTACTGAGGCCCCCACTCCATTTGTTCTGGACACTCAATTGTTCTGGACAGCTGTCTCCTCCCCAAGCCCCAACACTGGGTCTGCTTCATGCCCAGCTTGGATAACGGGCCAGAGAGGGAAGCAGCTAAGTCTGGCTCGCTCAAACTTGGGTGAAATCACGGCAGACTCCAAGGGATAGGAACCATAAGAAGTCATCCGGCGCGATAGCATAGTGGTTAAGGTCCTCGCCTTCAACGCGCTGGGATCCCATATGGGCGCCGATTCTAATCCCAGCAGCCCTGCTTCCCATCCAGCTCCCTGCTAGCGGCTTGGGAATGCAGTCAAGGATGGCCCAAGGCTTTAGGACCCTGCACTCCTGCGTGGGAGACCCAGAGGAGCTCCTGGCTCCTGGCTTCGGATTGGCTCAGCTCCAGCCATTGCAGCCACTTGGGGAATGAACCATCGGACGGAAGATCTTCCTCTCTGTCTCTCTTCTCTGTATCTCCACCTTTCCAATAAAAATAAATGAATCTCAAAAAAAAAAAGAAGCCATCTGACCTTCAAACTATCTGAGAAGTCAATGCTAGCAGCCAGAATGCAGAATATACACACTCTATGGGCCAATCACCAGATCAAAGTGTGAGTCAATGGCACCTGCTTTACAGACGAGCAGACGGAAGCCCACAGCTTTCACAGGACAGAGAAGCTCTCACACAGACCATGCTCCTGATACGTCTTCTGCAGCCTCTCAGACACAGGCATGCTTGCACATCTCCACCTACGGGGACCTCATCACTTCCCATACACTTCGAGGACCCCGGCCACCCATCTCTCTGTTGGTCCACAGCCTCTTCAGCCCCACATGGCCATGGACACACATCTCCCTGGGTGAGGTATCTCTAAAGGTTTCGCTCACTGTCCCTTCACTCACTATTGGCCCACTAAAAGGGAAGGAGGTAGAGAGGAAGGGAGGGAGAGTGGGAGGGAAGGAAAGAGGGAGGGATTAAAGGTGGGAGGGAGGGAGGGAAGAAGGAAAGGAAGGAGGGAGGGAGGGAAGGTGGGAGGAAGGAGGGAGGGAGGGAAAGTGGGAGGGAGGAAGGGAAGGAGGGAAGGTAGGAAGGAGGAAGGGAAAGATGGAGGGAGAGAGAGGAGGAAGGGAGGATGATACATGGATTTCACATCTTTGTATAAAAATAAACTTTTAATTTTATTTGCCACCAACTTTTAGCAGTGTCCTATAGCTTATGTCAAATCCACAAGCAGCAACCTGCCCCCCACCCCCGCCCACTCCCCGTCGCTGGTAGGCAAACGCCCCAGCTGGTCCTGAGTCCTTAGATTTTATCTTAACAGGTGAACCCTGAATCTACCTGGACCCGCTCCTCCCACACTCAGCTCCCGTGGCCCTGTTCACACCCGCTGAGGCACCGTTCTCTCTGGAGGTAGATGCATACAGCCCGAGCCTGGAGGGGTCTAATCCAACGCCACCGCCTCACACGGTCCCCCACCTGCTCAGTCCTAAACCTCGAGTCTTCCGAGCCCTGCCTGCCCACAGTCCCTTGCAGCCTGCCCATGCTGACTTCCTGCTAAGCCTCCCTCTGGGGAATCCACCATGCAAGGGCAGAGATATTGCATGCCCCATGCCCATCTGTCATGCCAGGAAACTCACACTTGCCTCATCCAACCACTCCAGGTGTGCCACTCCCAGACTCCACGTAACTACAATGAGACCACGAGCCCCCGACAAACCTTCTATTCAAGTCCCAGAAAAGCTGCTCAGCGAAAGCCACTGTTTGCACAGATTCACCACTGCTATAGGGCTTCCTCATTGTTACAATCACTAATTGCAGAAAACTGTGACTCCTGCAGTGGCCATTCAGCAAACTTGCCAGCAGCACATGCAGCTGGCACTTCAAGGTTGACGGGGTGAACCAAGAAGCCAGCAGCCTCAGAACAACTCAGGTGCTGGGGTCCAGGACTTAGGCTGAGGTAGGTCAGCTGCTGTGAGAACCATGAACACACTGGGCGCTGCCAGTACCTCTGCACTGGTACAGTGGGCCCAAGACCCAAGGGGCCCATGAAACTGGTCAAAGACTCAGAGCTGGGCCCTGACCTGGAGCAGGACCCTGACAGACAACTGTGCAGTGGAGACCTCTGCCGCCTCGCTTAGCCTGTTTTCATTTCCCCTGGGCAATGGCTGTGAAGGTGGCACACAGGCAGGATGAGCAAGGCGTACAATATAACTGCATCCTTTCAATCCCAGGTGACAGTAGACTCTGCCCTGGGATCCTGGCTCCCACTTTAAGTGACCTGGGAGCAACAGGCACAGCACCTGCTTGGGTACCAGGGCAACAGCCATCAAACCTTGCATGTATGTGCCTGTGACACAGGCATGTCCTAAGGGCTGTGAATACAGTCGCATTCCTCCCACCCCACCAGCCACCTGCCTGGCTGAGTCACACAAGCGCTAAGACTTGGGGATGCAGAGATGCGCAAGATGCTCATCAGTGCAGTACAGCCTGGCCCGTGCCATGGCCATGTGGCCCTGCCTTCAGCGGGTGGTGCTGTGCTGGGCGCAGTGGGCCTGCAGCGCTACTCTGTGTGTGCGCATGGCACTACATTCGTGTGCCATGTGTGGGGGATGCTTCTGTACCATCTGGAGCTTCAGGGTAGTGTGTGCCCTCTCCAACGCATGTACTTTCACGTGAGCACACACCTGGCTCCTCAGAGGTCAGGTGCCCCTCAGATGACCCTGTCCACACGAGCCTCCTCTTCTGCTACTATTGCATGAGGTCACTGTGCCCCACCTGAAGAACACATCAGCCTCAGGTCAAGTGTGGGTCACTGCTCCCCTGAGCTGGGGTCCACAAGACCTCCAAGGCTTCCTGTTTTTGGCTTTCCTGCGCCTCCAGGAACCAAGGTCCCAGATCCAGCTCCCAGCTCCACATAGCTCAGGGACGAAGTCAGGCAGGCCCCAGAGCCAAATGAAACCTTCCAACTGCAGCTGCTGCTGCGGGCTCCCCTGGGAGCCCTGGGTCGCCAGAGGCCAGCTGGTCAGCAGCCTCACCCCAGCCAGCCCAAGCTCAAACATTGGTGGTGCCAATGGGGGGGGGTGGCAGGGATGGGGACATTCTCTGAGCCCCCAATGAGCATATGCCGTAATGAGGAGCTTACCTGCAGCTCGGTCTGAAAGAAGAACTTCTGTGGGCACTGCGAGCAGTCATAGATCTTGTCCTCCTGTCCATGCACAGCGAAGATGTGCTGCTGCAACTTGTTGGCCTGGACAAAGACTAGATAAGGACAAGGCCACGGTCATCAGGGGCCAAGCTGGACACGGCCCACTTGCAGTAGCTCTAGAACCCGTTCCCCCACAGGCGTGGGCACATTCAGTCGAACAACAGTGGATCACCTGAGCATTTTCAGCCTTGACAAGCAGGGGCTTGTGTTAGGTGAGCCACGTGCTGCCACCTACACAGGTGCGACTCTGCTGGGCAACCTTGGGCAATTCACTTAGTTCTCACTGGGAAACTGGTCACTTCCCCCAGGTGGCTGGGATGATCAAAGTGGTGAAGGCTCCCACAGTGCTTCAAAGATGGTGCAGAGCTGGGCAATGAATGCCACCATCAGCCACAGGCCATGGATACCTTCCTCGTGCGAACTCCTCGAACCCCTCAAAGGGCCATGGGGCAAACACTGGTGTGAGCTATACTACAGAAAATACAAGTGCTGGGAATGTAACGACTGGGCCATGGCCACCCTGTCAGCAGGTGTCAGAAGTGTGACTTGATTCAAATCTGCCAAGTCCCATGTCTGGCAACAAACCTCAAGCAATGAAAATCACTATTGTGTGGTTGAGGCGCTATCAACATCCTCGGGCCCCCCCCACAGAGCTCCCTGAGTCCTGGATGGGTAGCCCTGGCAGCTGGAGCTGCTCCATGCCAGCCCTCACCCAACCCCAGAGTGTGATGGTGACAGATGGGTGGGGGCTCCTGGGATGGAGGGGGACAAAAGCATCAGGGTGTTCCATGATTCTTGAGCATCCCAGAGAGTGTATGTGTGGGGAGGGGTTCCTCTCCAGCAGTGCCTCCCATGCCTGTCACAAAGCAGGTCACAGCCCTAGCTTCCCGGTGGCGTAGGTCCCGGAGGTGGCCCAGGTCCTGGGTGTGCACAGGAGGCAGCCTTGAAGCAGCTGTGTGTCTGGGAGGTGAGCACTTTGGAGACCCCCTCCCGCCAGGCACCCTCCCCAGGGTGGGCTTCCTGCCGTGGCAGACGACAGATGTCGGGGGAGAGAGGGGCAGGCTGGGCGCCCCCACGCACACCGGCTGCCATCTGGGCAGCAGGAGGGGCTGGCAGAGCCCCTGGGACTCTCCTGGAGCTGGGACAGCCGCTTGCCTGGGCCAGCAGCCAGTCTGGGGGCTGGGGACTCGGCTGGCAGAGCTGCCCTTGACCCTTTCAGCCTGCAGCACCGACCGTGTGGGAAGCTGGGACCAGGAGCTGGGCAACCAAGCAGGCCGAGGAGGATGGAGAGCCAGAGTGTGCGAAGAATTTCCCCACCCCCACATTCTCTCCACTCAGTGTTGGAGAGTGCTTGACTCAGCTCAGGGGGACAAACAAGAGAGTCCAGGAAGGGCAGATGGTAACAGGGAGGCTGAAGCTGGGCTGGATGGAGGACTTCCGGCAGCTGTATGTAGAGACCCAGGGCCTTAGGCTGGGCCAAGGGAGCCCACATGGCAGGCAGGTCATGGCAGAGCCCCAGAGGGAAGGGGGAAGAACACACAGCAGTAAAGAACAGGCTGGGCTCAGTGTCTCTTTCTCTTGCTGCAAGGACCCCCCCCCCCACACACACACACACTTGGGTACTTGCCAAACAGCTCACCTGTGAAGCACACAGGGCATTTGAAGGTGCCACCCATGCCTTCGAAGCTGTGTTCGATGAGATGACAGAGGAGCTTGGCCGGGGAGTCAAACATCTGGTTGCACAGCTTACACTCGTGGTTGATGCCTTCCTCTGCAACAAAAACCGGGGATAGTCAGTGACCCTGCAGGCAGGGAGCCCACTGGATCCCAGCACAGCCCGGTGCCAGTGCCACCCCTTGGAACCATGACTGCTGGGGTTGGGGACAGTGGAGCTTGGACACCAAAACCCACTCCAGCTCTGGCTGGCCCAGGGTCCCTAGGGGTCAGGTACAAACATGTGGCTTTGCAAGTCTCATTTCCTAATATTGCCCCAGGTGTGCAGGTCCCATCTGATCACATCACTGTGGAGAGAGGCCCAGGATGGGGTGTGGATGGAGAAGCGAATGCAGCCGGGATTCTGATATGCGCACTCAAAGTGTGTGGGGCATGCACCATGGGCCAGCACTGTGCTGTGCACTGAGCACTCTGCATGGAGCATGACAACCCCTGTTCCACCCCCATGCTGGTGTGTGCACGTGTATGTGTATGGAATATGCTCATGCCATCGAGAATAGTGCCTGGGTGATGTGAGGGAGGATCCTAGAAAGCCTGGCATGGGTCCTTCCTGGGTCAGTGTGGTGTGTAGCAAGCAAGTTGACCCTCAGGGTAGAGCAGGAGGCCCCAGAGGAGCCTTTGGCAAAGGGACTCAACAGCACCAGGGAGACTTGGTTATGGTAAAAAGCAAACACCGTGACTATGCAATAGATCACAGACAACGGGCAGGTTAGGACCTGACTGCCTTCCCACCTAGGAGTTGCTGTGACCCCCCCACCCCAATTTTTGAGGTGTGCTCCAAGGGCCACCATCGGCACAATTGGGAGCTCTAGCCTGGCACTCTTGTGGGATTCGAGCAGAGAGATAAGTGCACATTTTGCCCTTTTCTCTTCAGCACTGTGTGTCCCAGAACCCTGTTTATGCTCACTAACAAGTACCCAAGTTCCAGCCCCAGGGGCTGTAGGGGAACAGAGGTCCTGGGCCTGTGCTTTGGGGTGGCCCAGTAGTCAGCAGCAGGTGCCCACCACAGCGTCACACCAGCAGGGCTGCAGTCCAGCTCAGCCACTTCCTGGATGATCGTGGATACATGACACAACCTCTGCATGCCTCAGTTTCCCCTTGTCAAGACACTCTGAGGCAGCTGCTGTGAGAACAAAATGCACGGACACGTGTTGAGGGGTTTTGAGCAGCTCTTGGCACACAGCAAGTGCTCAATAAGTGCTTCCTGCCGGGCACGCTGGTATCTGGGACAGCGAAGGACATGGACTCCCACGGGACGCCCCCAGGGAACCAGACACTCCACGGGCGCCAGGTGCTCTGATTTGCCCTCAAAGCCAAGAAGGAGAAAGCAGAGGGGGCTCTGCCGGTGGCAAGATACCGACACAGATGGGCTGGGGCTCCTGACGAGTCCCTGGGTCCCCAGGCCCTGGCAGGGGCTGGCAGGGACAGCAGGCATTGCCCATGCCTCCCCCGCCCTGGGACAGCCCGCTGCAGAGACAGGCTCTCACACGTGCATGTGCAGGTAGGCCTGTCCCACATAGCCCACTGGCTGGAATCTACCGGGGGCCTGTCGTGCCCCTGGAGCCCCAGCAACTAGGCCACACACACCCGACAGATTCCAGCGCAGCTTCCATTTGCACTGGCAGAAAAGGGATTCATTGACAAGTTTGGGGACACAGGGCAGGCTCAGCACACTTGCCACGCAGGCCCCACACATGGCCCCCACCTCCCTCAGGAAAACACTCATATAGTTGGAGCTGGTCTCCAGTGTCAGGGCTACCTCCAAGGATGCCACCACATACACCATCCCCACCCCACCCTCAGCACAAACAGTGCTTTCCAGCACTCAGCACAGGGTTCAAGGAGTGAATGAATGTATGAACAAATGTGACATCACGACGCAAGAGAGGTGTGAGAACAGCCGTGGTGCAGGAGTTTCCAGGGGAGCCTGGAACACACTATATCTCAGAAATCACCGGCTTGGCTGCAAAGGCAGATTTCTAGGAAGAGGAAATGGGTTCGGAGAATCACATCGCTTGCTCAGGTGACACAGTCAGGTGGGTGTGGTACTCCGAATGGACACAAAACCAACTCCACTCCAGCTTGCACACCGCCACCAGGCAGCCCCATTCTGTCTACCCCAGGGCACACAGGCACGGTGACCCACCCTCGAGTCATGTCCTCAGACTCTGTGAGTCTTTCTCGTCTTGGCAATCAGGTTATGAACACAGATGTCTTCTGGGACAGCCCCCCCCCAAACCTCAGGCCCTTCCTGGGTTTAGGGAATCCTGGCGGAGGCGGAAGCTCAGAGCTGGGCAGACAGGGCAGGAGATTTACGGCTCTGTGTGAGCAGGCTTGATGCACTTGGCTGTGGACAGAGCCTGGCCACGTGATTCACAAACACGGGGAGCACAAAGGAGGCTCCCGCAACTTACAAATCAGAGAAATCGTGTCTGACAGTCACTTGCTGTTCACTCAGTATGGCGTGATCCATCAGTTGGACTCCCCAACGCGCACACACACACACACACACACACACACACACACACACACACACACGGGCTTGGAGACACAGCTCTGCCCAGTGGCCCTTGCACCCTGCCGGCCGTGGCATCCCAGGGAGGGCTGAAGGCGGGGTCCGTGGCCTATATGGCTGCTGGTAAAGCAAATCACAGCCCCAAACCAGTATCAAAGTGAGGTTCCAGGCTAATTAGATGAAGAGAATAACACACCTCCTTGCTCCTCACCACCCATCATCTGAAGTGTTTAAGGAAGTTCAACCTGGGGATTGACCAGGAGAGGAGAAAGAAAACCCAAGGAAAGTTGGGGGGGGGGATGAATACAATGCCTAGGGGGCTCCGGTGGTTCTGGGACTGTCTCTCCCACTCCTGCAAGACCTTTTGATTTGCAAATCTTTCTGAAGCCAAGCCTTCTCCCCACTGGAGGGGCTGGGGGGCTCCCCAGGGTGTCCATTATGTGCACCTCAGCCTATAAAACCATCCAGGAGCATGGGGGGTGAGGGAGTCGGGGAGACACAGAGGGCGG
Organism: Ochotona curzoniae; assembly: GCF_017591425.1. NCBI lineage: Eukaryota > Metazoa > Chordata > Mammalia > Lagomorpha > Ochotonidae > Ochotona > Ochotona curzoniae. The sequence continues at coordinate 26,902,328 of NW_024465926.1, read as the reverse complement.
GAGGGGCTGCCCTAGTTAGTGTGACAAACGCTGCCAGCGAGCCCGTGACCCAATCAGAGCCAGCCGGAGGATATTGATAGAACGCTGGGCCACCATCACTCTTGCCCGGCGGTGGCGCTGACAGCCCCTCGCTCTGTCCAGAGACACGGTGGCGGCGGCGGCGTGCGGGCGAGTGGCACCCTGGGAGAATCACTCCCGTGCTTTATACAAGTCGGCACCTCCGTGGAGCTGAAGGAAGATCACTGGCTTCCGAGCCCCGGCGTGGGGGCTGGATGGCTTTTGTGAGTTAGGACGCCTGCTCGCTTCTCTTCCTCGTTCTGGTCTTTTTTTTTTTTTTTTTCGTTTAAATATTGCACATGACAGGCATCCCTAAGAGCAAGCCACATGGCAGGCTAAGATTCATTGGATAAGTGAAAAATCACACAAGCTTGTCTCCTGTCTCCCTTACTAAGTCGACGCTGGTGTGGGGAATCCACCACTGTGTTATCATTTAAAATAATAATAATAAATAAATAAACAGAAACCCAAACTGCTATATACAACCCAAGCAAGCACAAAAATCCCAGAGTCCCTCTCCTTCTTTTGTTCTCTTCTGCTCAGGAATAATAAGTGTTAATTTTACACTTGATTTCTCAAAATAATAATAATAATAATAATAGGATGTACTTTTGCTTAAAACCAAGCCAGCCTGCTGGAATCTGTGTCAGCCCAAAAGAGGTGCTGTGGGCTTTGTGGAGAGCAGCGTGCCGAGATGACAGCTCCCTGTAATGTCCCTGGTCCCTACTTTTGTCTCCGAAAGCATTTGATCCCTGGCAGACACACACTTATTTCCATACGGGTCTTGGGGGAAGCCGGAAAGAGAGAGGGCTGATGATGAGGATACTGAAGGTGGAGCTCAGACAGGCGGGCGGGCACCGTACTGTCAAAGGCAGGGCCTGGGCATACAGTCAGCTGTCTGGGAGGGAGGAGGTGCACGCCGCCCAGGGCTCCAGGGCACTGACCTGCTTGCAGCAGCCATCTGCACGGGCCAGGCCTGGCTCGCCTCCTAGCAGGGACCTCATGTGAGGGTGCAACTCTGGGAAAAGCTTCACGGACATGGGTCTGGCTCTAGCGGGGAGTCGGGGGTTGGGGGGGAGAAACCGCTGCCGGTGTGGATGGGGCCAGAGTCAGCTGCCTCCTTGCTGGAAGCAGGCATCAAAGACACCAAAATGAGAGCCAGAAAACACTGCAGTCTGAGCCTCAAGTCCGACACTCTCACAGGCCATGGGCACTTGGGTAAGCGATGCCACCTCTGAGCTTTGGATGTTTCTGCCAGTGAATGAGTCACAACTGTGGGCTACGTGTAAGGCAGTCAGGCAGGCTGCTCTTGCCTGCCTCAGCACTCTACTTGGTCCGTACCAGCCTCCTGCTGTCAAACTGTTCCAGGGTTGGTTCACTTAAGACCTCCCATGAGGGGCTTCAAACAGCGTACACCCCATCCTTTCTAGCATGTTCCTAGCCATTCATTTCACAATGACTCTCACCACCACCTAGCACCTAACAGAGTTGGCCAGTTAGGTAACTAACTTGTTTTCTCTCTGCTCTTCTCTCTCTAACACACACACACACACACACACACACACACACACACACACACACACACACACACACACATACAGTAGGGTCAACACCAGCAGGTGCTCAGTAAACAGGAAATGAATGATACAGGCTGAGCACTCAGTACAATGCTGGGAATACGATATGACAGGTGCCAGGAAACGCTGTTATCTGTGCCACACACAGTCCCTCCCAATCACACAGGACTGAGGGCCTGGGAAGCCCGCCCTCATCTGCAGGGACACTGGACCTTCTCAGGAACACAGTCTCCACCCAGAGCAAGGGAAGTCTCCCATGACTGGCCAAGGAGGACAAAGACGCTGCTGCAGGGGCAGGGCGACTTCCAGGGATGTGGCATAACCAGGCAGGGTCTTCTGTCCGCACAACCCTGCCCCCTGCAGGCCTTCTTGGGGAATATAACAAAAAGTCATGGGGACTCAGTCCCAGGATCCAGCCACCCACCCTGGTCCAAAACATGAGAGTGAAGTATCCACATGTGAGCTTGCCAGGCCTACCCAGGCACAAAGGCTGGGGTCTTTCCCTGGGCATCAGCCAAGACCACAGGCCGAAGTAACGCAAAGCAGTATGCAGGATGCCGGGCCAGCTGAAGGCCTCTGGTAATGCACCAGAGATAGGCTTACCCAGGGGCTAGGCTCACAGCCCATCTGGATACTGGTTTTGGATATCCACTGCCATCTCAGGGCCAGGCTTGGACACACACAGTGCATCAAACTGCACTGAAGATGAGGCCAAAGGTGCCAGAAGCCATTGGCTTTCATCCAACAATGAAGAGGCAACAGGGTAAGAGAGGGGGAATCTCAGATGACCCCTCAGACACCTCCCCAGTGAATAAGCATGAGCAGGCAATAGAAACCGGTGTGAGGGAGGGGGCATTGTTCCTTGGGAGGAACAAAGACAGTTGTGGGGAAAGGAGTAGCCACACAGGGTCCCCACCCCACCCCGCCCCATGCTTTTAGCTATTGATCTCACACACACACACACACACACACACACACACACACACACACACAAACAAACAAAAAAAAACAAGGACATGCATCATGCCTGGGGAGCTACAGCAGGGCAGGGAGAGGTGCTGACAGCTGGGCTGGGACAGGGGTTAAAGGACATGCAACTGGAAGAGAATTCCTCATGAAAAACTCAGCAGGCTTGGGAGCAGGCAGGTGGGAGAAGGGCAGATCTTGGGGTCCCCATCACCAAGGCCCTGGTGGTCCTGGAGAACCTGCATTCCTGCCCGGCAGAATGTGGTCCTTGGTGCAGCAGTCCTGGTCATCAGGGAGCTGATGAAAAATGCAGAAGCTCACGCCCTAGCATGGATCCGCAGAATGAGGATCTGCATTGTAAAAGCATCCTGGGCTCTGGGTGGAGAGTAAGTCTAAGGACCATCGACGTGCATAGAAAGGGGATGAGGGGGGCAGAGCTTGCTCAAATCATGAAGCTGGCTTTCTCACTGCTGGTTTGTTTTCAAAGTTTATTTCTTCATTTAAAAGGCAGAGAGAGAGACAGAGATGTTCTGTCTGCTGGTTCACTTCCCAAACGCCAAATGCCCATACCAGCAAGGGCTGAGCTGGACATCTCATGTAGGTTTCCTGTGCGGTCAGCAGGGGTCCATGTTCTGGAGTTGCCTCCTAGTGTGTGCATAAGCAGGAAGCTGGATGGGAAGCGGAGCCGGGTTCCATCCCAAGTACCCCAACATCCCACTGCTTTGAGCAGGACTACATGGTAAGGGCCACTCTAAAAAAGGTGGAAAGTTTTTTCTAGTCATGTCTGTCACCACTTTATATATAGAAGACTGAGAGGTCACTGCTGCAGTAACCTGCCAAGGTCATGATCGGGATGAAATGATGTAAGCTTACTTTGGAGGGGAATGCTAGAGACTGGGGCAGGTGGTATCCCATGCCCCCAGCCCACCCCAATGCCCACAAAACTGCCCCCATTAGAGTCCCCATTCTCTAACGAATCCGGAAGAACGGGCTGTGCCCTCTCTCCTCCTTCTCCCCCCAGCCCCCCACCTTGGGGGGCAACCTTCCTAGGCCTTTCTGGCCAGGAGGGACCCATGTCATGGTCCCCTGAGCACAGAAGGGCTTATAAATGAGCTCTGGCAGCCTGAACTCGGGCCCCATGGGGGACCTGGAGCCTCTTCAAAACACAGCCCTGACAATTAGGCAGTCTGAGTTTTGAAAGGCTCGGGATTGATGGCGTGGACAGTAAAAATATCACCTGGGGAGCTGGGTGTAGTCCACCGGGGGTTGCCGGAGGTCAGTTACCATGGCAACGCAGAATGAGCTCAACCTTGTAACTGACCCTTATCTTTTTTTGATCTGTGGGCCACTTGGGGCCAAGGCTTGAAATCAACTGGAAAATAATCCGGTCACATATCAGAAAGAAAACTATTTATACTTATTTACTCAGGTGCTCACTGACAGCCCCCTCACCCACAACACCAAGGCCACAACGGAGCCACAGTGCCTGTCCAGCCAGATGGGAGGGTGAGCAGCAGGTCCTTATCTCCAGGTGGGGGCAGAGAGGTGGCTCTGGCCCCCACCCCACCCCTTACTGCGGCCCCTCACTTCATCCCCGCCACGTTATGCCGGTCCTCGCATCTGCTTCTGGGCCACCTGGGAGTTGTCTCTTCCTGCATGTGGTTTGGCCTCCGAGGCAGCCTGACCGGGTCCCCACATTGTCTGGCTGACTTGCAGTGGCTATGTGTCTCTGCTTTGCTCCTGGCACAGCATCAACAGGGATGCTAGACAGAGGTGCATCGCCATCCTCCTCTCCAACGGTCTAGGGAAGCAAGGGGCAGAGGCTGTGGACCCCACCCCGGCTCACACCAGGGGTCTCCATGGCAAAATGGGCCCATCTGGCTAACCACCTCCAGAACACTGCCATCCCAAGTCCCACGTCCTCTGCCCATACTCTTCTCTTCCAAAACCCCAATCAGAAGGCTCCAGACAGTTCCACTGACCACCTGCTCCCAAGAGCTACGTCAGACAGATCTCAGCTAGGGGGTAGGTTAAGCCCCTCTGCATATATACCCCTTGGGAGGACCCTGCAAACAGGACAGCCTGACTGTCTGCCCATGACTGTGTCGAAGATGAGAGCCTGCTGGGAGTGTGAGAAGATATGCCTGAGATAAAGTAGTTCAGAACACAGTCCTGGCTCTACGTCTATTCCCAGGAGGCTCTGGGCCAAGTATTTCCTTCCACAACTCAGTCTCCTGCCTGTGAAATGTGGGGAAGAGCCCCATTAAAAGTCCTTGAGTTGGGGCCAGTGTGGAGGTGTGGTGCGCTGGCCCCCTATCTGTGGTACTGACATCCCATATGGGTGCCAGTTCATGCCCTGGACACTCCACCTCTGATCCAGCTCCCTGCTACATGGGAGACCCAGAAGAGTAAGTCCCCGGTTCCTAGCTTCCTATCAGCCCAGCACTAGTCATAGCGGCTATTTGGGGAATGAACCAGCAGATGGAAGGTCTCTCTTTGTAGCTCTGCCTTTGCAATAGAAATAAGTGACTTTTAAAAAAAGATTTATTTTATTTTTATTCTAAAGTCAGATATACAGAGAGGAGAAGAGAAAGAGAGAGGAAGATCTCCCATCTGATGATTTACTCCCCAAGTGACACAACACCAGTGCTGTGCCGATCTGAAGCCAGGAGCCAGGAACTTCCTCCAGGTGTCCCACGCGGGTGCAGGGTCCCAAAGCTTTGGGCTGTCCTCCACTGCTTTCCCAAGCCACAGCAGGGAGCTGGATGGGAAGCTGGGCTGCTGAGATTAGAACAAGTGCCCATATGGGATCCTGGCATGTTCAAGGTGAGGACTTTAGCCACCAGGACACTGCGCCAGGCCCAGAAATAAGTAATTCTTAAAACAACAAAACAACAACCACACACAACTCCCTGAGGAGCAGGTAAAGAATGATGATGACAGTACTACTACCTAGCTGGCATCTCACAGCTCTGCCCTGAAATCCCACGCAGGACCAAGCCCACACAGCAGAACCCTGCTTCTTTTCCAGGCTGCAGAGCTACAGTGCGGGCTCCCCCGTGCTCAGCCTCAGGGCATCCAGCACAGATTCCCAAAATCCATGGACTTCAGGGTTTTGCATGGTTTTTTTTTTTTTTTTTTGTCTTTTTTTCTTTTTTAAAACTAAGATAAATCTCATTTTCCCATGAACTTTCTGAACCGCCCCCCCATTTCCTTGATTTTGCAATGGAGACCTGGCACCTGGTTTCAGACCCTCCTGTTCTGACACTACTCCCTCACTGCAGCTTCATGCTTCTGCTGCCTCAGTTTACCCTGCTTCTCATGCCCCTCCTGAGACTATAACCTCCTAATCCCTTGTGATTCTCCTCGTCCTGCTCTCAGAATCCAGAGGGATCTTTCACAGACGCTGTTCAACCAGGGCCTGAGACCAGAACATGGCTCAGGGTCTTGTAGGCCCCTCTCACCCTTTCCCATTAGCTGGGCCTGGTAGGGAGCCCCTCAAAGCCTCGGACCAAGGCTGACATGCCTAGGCAGGCCCATCACTAGTGGGAGCTCCCTACAGCTCTCCCAGCTGACTTCACTCTGTGGGGAACCCTGCCCAGAGATGCTAGCTGGCCAGAGCAGTGGTGGGGGAATTCATGAGAGCACACACCCTCTACCCAGGATGCCCTGCTTAAAAACACCTTCTGAAGGCCCACAGGGACACTGCCATCACTGGCCCCTCACAGCTCCCTAGGAAGTCAGTGCCTGAAGGATGTAGCGACTGGCTGGCTGCCCCTGATGAAACAGAAGTCCAACCCCAGACCCTGAGCAAAACACGGAACTGCTTGCGGCCACTCCACGGCAAGGTAGAGAAGGTGTGAGCCGGAGAGTGGAACAGCTGCGGGAACACCCTGGCCTGTGCTCCCAGGAGAGGGAACACGCGGCATCCCCAGGACTCAGAACCTTTTGCCTCCCCATTGCTGTCCCACAGCCTGCTCTCCAGCATCCACCCCCAGCGTGCCAAAGATGGAATGGAAAATGCAAACTGCCACCTCCCCAAGGGGGTCCCCGAGCTGGAACCAAGTGGTTTCTTCCTTAACAAACCTCACTGAAGTTCAGGTTAAAGCTTCCCGCAACCAGGCAGCTGGCACCAACCCCAGCATGGTCATAAATCCTCCGAATCACGGCCTCTTCTAATGCACAATTAACATGACAGGCAGGTTGTACAACTCCCGCCATCACCGGCCCTGACAGGAACATGGGACTTAGTCCTGCTTCCATTACAAAGCTTCCTGGTGGCGCCGTCCCTACCAAGACCATTTGGGGCAAAAAGGAGTTATGAAAAAGTCAACAGCTTCCCCCATACACAACACAAGTGTGGAACGAAGCATGCAACGGGAAGGTGCCATCACCAGGACTCAGGGCTGGAAGCATTCGTTTTAGGCAAGAAACATCCATTCCCTTCTTAAGAGTCCTCTTTGATTGCACTCAGTGGACACTGGACATCCCCACCCATGCTTCTCTATAAATAAAAAATCAACAATGAGATTAGAAGATAATGTCGGATATCTACTGGTAAGTTTGTAAAGTATGCACCTGCTAGATACTCGCTTTCTAACAGAGTTCTTTCTGGTCACCAGCGGCTATTTAAATCCCTGAGAAGTGAATGAAATGGAAACTTTTGCTTTTCAGTTGCAGTAGCCATGTTTCAGTGCTCAGTAGCCAACCTGAACTAGTGGCTCCTGACTGGCATGGACTCAGAGACCACGATAAGGCAGGAACAATTGAGACTAACAGGGTCCTCTGCAATACATATCGCAAAAACTATAACTTTGGACCAATGGGTCACAGGTGGATAAGTAACACTTGTGCAATTAACTGGTCTCAAAAGCCAAGGGCCCCACCTCCCCAGAGTTGCTCTGCTCCTGGCAGCGTCAGCCAACAGAGGACACCTGCAGGCCATAGGCAGAGAATGACCAGTTCAGGGACTGCCCCCTTGTAAACTAGATGGCCCCGCAGTAGGTCAAGGTTGCGAATGTCAGCTTTCCAATGCCTCGCTGAATGGTTTGTGCGGCTTCTACTCCCGTGAGCTGCATTTCAAAGAATCAGGTTTGTGCATGTGGCTGAGTAAAATGAAAACTGAAGCTAAAATGGGAAACTCAAATACAACAAGGGATAAATGAATGCACTGACATGGATGATACTTCCTTCAAGTAGGCATGAATCCAAGGATAGTAATACCAGGATAAAGGCGACATCATGGTTGTAAAGCCACACACAGACGGCAAGGCTCAGAGTGCTGGGCTGGCCTGCTGAGGGATGGTCTTGGGCGGAGCATCCCTCTCTGGTCCTCTCTGACCTCTCCCCCTCTTCATCTTCTTGAGAGCAAGCGGAGTGCTGCCACCTTTCTTTCTTATTCTGACAAATCCAGCAGGACTGAGACCAGCCCAGGGCCATGGGATGTCTCAGGCTCAGGTTTAATACTGACTCATGTTTGCTCTTCTCTGGGCCCAATAACCTGAGGTCACACAGGGTCTGCCCACAGCCAGCTCTCTGGTCCCCGTTGGCCGTACCTTCATCTGCCCAATACTCGGACTGACCCCATGCTGCTGCCACCACCCCTGGTCCGAGGAGAGGCAGGAAGACAGCAGGCTGGGCTGTGAGACTGACCACTGAGCAACTGGGGAGCAGGGCTGCCTTCCTCCCCACAGGCTATGTGAGTAGAAGTACTGCCATCAGCTGTGGTGAGATGCAAGTGGTACCAGGCCCATGCTTCATGGCAAGAGAAAGAACCCATTGTATCAGCTCTAGCTGGCACTTCACCTTTGCCCTAACTGGATTCCTTGGTAGAAAGCCCATCTCTGTGGCCCAATGGTTATGTGACCCCGTCTCACATCAGAGGGCCTGGGTTCACATCTCGGCTATGTTCCCCATTCTGGTATTCTTGCTAATACCCACTCTGGGAGACAGCAGCAGACGACGGCTCAGCTCTCAGTGCCCAGTGCCCAGCCCTGGATGGAGTTCCCAGCTCCCGGCTTCAGTGTGCTGTTGGGAGAGTGAAGCAGTACACAGGCAATTTGTCCCTCTGCCTCTCGAATCAACCCAAAGTTTTCAAACGAATTCCCAAGCCTGGCAACGAGTTCCCTGGCCCATCTCTCCTGCTCCAGCACATGTAGAGTAGATAGATAATCCTCCCCGGGTGTTAAGGTCCCCCCTTCACGCTCCTGCTCAAGAACTGTCAGCAGCTCCCTTTCTCCCAGCATAAAGCTATACTCGCTGGCCTGCTCACCAGCCCAGGCCCCACCTAAGCAACACCTCCATTCACCCTCCTGCCCCAGGACTTCCTCTGTCCCTCCCTCCCTCCCTCCATCATGACTCTGGACCTTTGTCCAAGCAGCTCCCAGGCCTTGCCTCTGTCCCTGAAGCCACAGTTTTCCAAGACAGACCTTGGCTTGTGCACCCTGTGCTATGCATAGTAATGTGAAAGAAAAAGTTACTATTCAAAAGCAACTTCTCTTTTTGGGCACCCTTGGTCTACTGTCACCTGCAACTAACAAAATGTCTAAGGGCAGAAGCACAGAGGGTTAGACAGACAAGAGGTGCTCAACCAACATGAACTGTTCAGCTGAATTTCTGTTCAAGCCACCATGATCTGCGCACGGGCCACGAGCCACACTGGGACCTGGGCTTCATCCTCTGCCATCTAGGAGCAAGGCCTGGCTCTGCATGTGGTGGCTGTGATGGAACCCAATTGTAAACCCCACGCTGTCCTGAGGCTGGACACGGTGCCTGTGTGCTTGGTCAGCTACCGCTTCCAGCTATTGCTCTGCGGGAGTGAGGACAGTACACAGAGTGGGATCGGAGCCTCAGGGTGGGGTGAGCAGGACTCAGAGTCTCCAGCGCAGTGGCCTGGACGCCTGAGACACTGTCCTCTGGATGAGATATGAGGACCCTCCTGGTACCTGCCTCCTAGAACAGCGGAGGGGAGGGACAGTCACAGGCTCAAGAACTTGGCCTGTTCCTACTAACAATCCCCCACCTCCACCGGGCAGGAGGAGACAAATAAAGCCAGTGCTCAGCACAAGCCCACTTAAGAAAAGAGGGAAAATTAAATCCATGCATGCCCTTTACAAAAGCCAAGATGTGTGTACTTATTTGAAAGTCAGATAACAGAGAAAAGAGACGGAAAGAGGTCTTCTCTCCACTGGTTCACTCCCCATATAACTGAAACAGCCAGGAGCTAGGAGCCTGGAGCTTCTTCCAGGTCTCCCACATGGGTGCAGGGGCCCAAGCACTCGGCCACGCTCTGTTGCTGTCTCAAGCAATCAACAGTCAGGTGGATTAGAAGCAGAGCAGCTAGGGGCCCGACGAGGTATCCTGGTGGCTAAGGACTGCCTTGCATGTGCCAGGATCCCATTCGGACACCCGTTCATGTCCTGGCAGCCCCACTTCCTGTCCAGCTCCCTGCTTGTGGCCTGGGAAGGCAGTTGAGGACGGCCCAAAGCTTTGGGACTCCTCACCCGTACAAAAGACCCAGAGGAGGCTCCTGGCTTAAGATCAGCTCAGCTCTGGCCATTGCGGCCACGTGGCGACTGAACCAGTAGATGGAAGATCTTCTCTGTTTCTCCTCCTCTCTGCATATCTGACTCCCCAATAAAAATAAATAAATATATATATTTTTAAACTGGAGCAGCTGGGACTTGAATCGGTGCCCATGTGGGATGCTGGCACTGCAGGCAGCAGCCTTAACCACACCACAAGGTCAGCCCCCATGTGTGCCCTTTGACAAGCCTGTTCAAGAGACACCCATTAGGGCCTTAGAAGCTCATCTCCACGTGGTAGGGCATGATCAGTTCGGTCTGTCTGTATTTTTATCAAGATCAATTTTCCAAAAGGCAGAGGGACATTCCCTAAACATCTACAACAGCCGAAGAGCCAGGAATTCTACGCTGCTCTCCCACAAGGGCAGCAAGTACTTAGGCCATTGTCTGCTGCCTTCCCAGGTGTATCAGCATGGAGCTGGATCAGAAACAGAGCAGCAGGGACTTGAACCAGCACTCCCATTTGGGATGCTGCATCACAATCAGTGGCTTAATGCACGGCACCACAAGGACAGCCCCAGTTGACTGTATTTTCTAGTTTCCCACCAGTGAACATGCATGGGTTTGACAATAAAATAACACAACTTTTTAAAGGAAAAGAATTGGATCCATTGGTTCATGACTAAGACCACAGTGAGCATGGCAGTATCTCTCCTCTGCCCCAGTGTCCCATCTCCAGCACAGATCTCACAGGGGTTAATGGGACCAGGGACTCCTGGCAGCAGGGTCATTCTGCTGGGCCTGCACTTGTGTAGGGGTACCTTGCTCCCTCTCACCTTGCTTCAGGACCACCAAGTCAGGTGGAGTGCACAGGCTACTGTTGAAGTCTTGTCTGATGGTCCCCCTATGTGACCTGGGCAGGTCACCTCTGTGGCCCTGACTGCCCCTCTGTGGAGCAGGGACACAAATGTGCCTGGGGCATGGACTAGAGCAATACACAGTATTTGAAACAGTGGGAGTGCACCTGCAGGGCTCTCCTGCGCAGCTGGGCAGATGGTCGGGAACCAGCTCTTCTCACACTGCGTGAGGTCGCATGGGCTGTGGGCTCATCCCCTGTAGGCACAGGGCAGGGCAGCGGACAAGAGAACGTGCTTGATGTGACTCAGACCCAGAGGCCAGGAGCTGAGATACCAAGGAGTCTCCCTGTGGCCCTTTGGAATGTGGAGGTCCCCATCACCAGCTCACCAATCATTCTCACAACACAGCTTCAGGCTAGGTCCAGGATGGGCCTGGGCCCACCTTGGGGAGGCAGGGCTGGCTCTCAAGGCTTCCGGGCCAGAGGCAGCCTGTCCAGATCTGTGCCTTGCAGGAGACTCAAGTTGACAGGCACTAAGGGATGGGGAAATGGGATCAGGGGAGCAGGAAAGAGGACCTGCTGGGCCATGGAGGCCCCCTGATGGGTGCCCCTTCCACCCCGCAGCTCTCCTGGTGCCCCAGGACCCCCATCTGAGGTTGGATCCTAGGGCTGTCCCTTCCCATCCCTCCAGCTTCCAAGCGATGGCAGAAAGTGATGCAAAAATCCAATATTTGTATTTTGAATGCTAATTTGACATAGAGGAGTAGGCATGGGGGAGTGTTTATAATCAGCACTGCAATCAGCCCACAAATGACGCCAGTATTTTATAAGCTTGTTAGAAACAAATCACCCCTCAGCTGATATTTACTTACTGATGAATCAGAAAAGGGCTCAATACACAAAGAGCGAATCCAAAAAGACTGGCTCGTTCCTTGTCCCATCTCCAGCAACGACGCCGGGAGCCAGACCTCCCCCAGCACCTGTCCCCAGCCCTCCGGACCGCCTCCCCAGGGGCCAGCAAATCCTTGGCACCCGTCTGGTCTCCGTGCCCACCCCCCAACCATGTACCGGTCTAATCTAAGGCTCGATCCGGGTGCTCCGGAGGCAGCTCCGTCCTTCTGCCGCCCCCGGAGTCATCTGCGGGAGCGGATCCAATCCAGCTAATTTACATAATGATGAAGCCCTCCAGTGCGGGTTGGGTCTTGAGAGGGTTGGGAAGAAATATGCCCTGTCCTTTGGAGAGGCGCGCAGAAGGCTCCGGTATAGCCCGGGAGGAATGGGGCGCCCGGCGGGCAGGCGGGGGCAGCCAGGAAGCGGCAGCTCGCCGGCCAAGGACGGCTCCGCTCCGCCGCCTGCTGAGTGCATGTCCAGCTGGTCCAGCTGAGGGAGGACTGCCCAGGGCCGTCAAGCAGCAGGAAGCGAGGTACCGAGTGCCAGCTCCAGACGCAGGCCGGACAAACCCGGGTCACAGTGACCGTCACTCACCAGCCGGCTGACCTTGGCTGGCTGACCCCACCGAATCTCCTTCTCTTTATCTATAAAAAAGAGGGACATCTACCCCTTAGCGCTGCACTGAGAACACCACCGCCACCACCGGCCTCTATTGTACTCATGTTGTAGTTAGTTTTTCCCCTGAATTGCATGGTTTTATCCATCCATGTATCCATTGATTCCACAAATGCCAGGTACTGTATGACAAGGCCAGTGTATTTCCTGCCTTTCAACACCACCCCTCTGCCCAGCCCCTGCCGGGAGGGCACTATCTTATGAGCCAGGAAGTGAGGACGATGCTTGCCTAAGAGGGAACAGAAGGGACTGATCATCGGGTGCTGCTTTTGCGACCCGAATGTGTTCCATGCCCAAGAACTGCCAGGTGCACACCAACAATGTGTGTGTGTGTGTGTGTGTGCGTGCATGTTTCCAGATGCCTGCTCTACTTCCAGAAGTTCTTAGAGTCCTCTTGTCTGCCTCAGACAGGGACAGCTGTCAGGTCTGCACACAGACCTCTGCCAGGCAGGACAGAATCCTTCAGGGGGTGGACGACATACTGGGAATGGGAGTGGAAGCAACTCAGAAAAGAGAGAAATTCCCTCGGAGAGATGAGCAGCACTTCAGCAGGTGTAGGGCTCATAGTGGGTGCTCAGGGGATCCCCTAGTGAGTGAGTGAATGAATGAGTGGTTTCATGCAGGAGGGCATCTTGGAAGAACATATTGAGATGCAAAAGCAGCAGGGAGCGGGTCCCAGGAGGGACTCCGGGGACAAAGGCACCAGCTGCAGCAGTAATGGCGGTGGGGGTGGGGCTCTGGATTCGCTGGGCTCACAGCTTGGGGGAGGCAGATAATTCCGGCATGGGGGGGGGGTCACACCCCTGTTGCCCTCTGCAGACACGAACTGAGCACCTGTGTGGGACCTGGCATCCTATTGTGCAGGATGGCGACTACCCCATCCTCAAGGCCTCAGGCACACAGCAGTGTCAACTGTGTTATAAACTTCGGGAAGAGTCACTGCTCCTCTCCGGCCACACAATGAGATGGTTCTAAGCCCCATTTTCCAGATGAAGAAATTGGCACTGGCTGAAGTGAGATCACTCATCCAAGATCACTGAATTTCCCCCGAAGGCTGACCCAGGGTGGGAACCCAGTGTCCGACTTCTGTATTGTCTCAGTTGCTGCTCAAAAAGCCCAGATGGCCTTTTTCTTTGGTCCTTACAAAACCCACTGACTCCTGTATTCTTAGTCCTGTGAGGAAGTTGGACAGTGGCACCATCCTTAATCCCATTTTACAGATGGGAACACTAAGCTTCTAAGCACCAGGCAACAAGCAGAGGGGGATCCCTGGGGTCTAGCTCCTTGCCATGCTCATGCCTTGGCAAGAGCATGTCCAGGCAGACTGGCATGTGCCAACAGGTGCAGCCTGGGCCCTGGCCCTCGCTGCTGCTATGGCCTGTGACTTCTGAGAACGCTACACCCAACCCTGTCAACCAGCGTGACCACCTGCTCAACTGGCTCAGGGCTTCCAAACTCTGCAGGAAGAGCAGCCATGGGCTACAGCAATCATTTCCACCGAAACGGTTCTGTAAAGTTGCTGCAAATGGCAATTTTGCAGTTTTAGGTGCAAAATTTTTTTCCACGGCACATGGGGAGTGGGCAGAATGCATTTATTTGCCTGTGTTGAGCCTAAGTCCCTAAGTAGAGCTGTGCAGACATGGGACCTGACTGGGCTCGCTGAGTTAACAAGGCTCGGCTTGTGTGGATGATCTAAGGAGCTGGCTAACGTGCTGACCATGACCAGGCATTATGCTGAACACATTTCCTTGGGATGAGCTGAGGATACTTCCACGCGGCTGGGATGCAGCCCATGCCCTCCAACCACCGGCTCCTTTACTATTAGTGACCATTGCTGGTGGTCCTACAGGGTCAAAGGCAAGTACATTCAGAGCTCCACTCCTCTAAGTGCAAAGCCCTTGGATGAGAGCTGCCAAAGCAGGACCAGGAGCTGAACGTTGCAAGAAGTTTCAGATTTTTGCACACCTGCCCTGCAGGATGTCTTTACATTAAGTTTTTTCTTTTTTTTTTCTTTTTTTTTTTTTGGTGGAGATCCAGCACTTTGTCCTGTACCTCACATTAGGCAGCCCCCCCCCAATTCTTTTGATGAAACAGAAAGTTCTCTATTCCACTTCCACCCACTATGTGTACTTACGTACCACTTCTTCCACTTGCCAACATTAACGCTCGCTTTAGGAAACTACTCATGGGGTGGGGCGGTTCTTGGGTAAGTGCTCCCCACTCTGAGTTGAGCAGCCTGGCTTGTGAGTGGAGGAGATGGAGCTTACAAATCTCCTGGGGAGAGGGCTCCAAGCTGGGCTGAGCCAACCCCCATCTTAGCCGTTGGAAATCTGAAGCAGGTGAGAATTCCTTATTACAGAGTTGAGGATTTAAAATGTAGGGCAAGGAGTGGCCATGCAGCCCAGCAGCAAAGGTCCCGCATCCCACAACAGAGTGCCCGGGTTTGATTCCCAGCTCCCTGACTGTGTTTTCCTGCCAGGGCAGACCCTAGGAGGAGCTGGGTCCTTGCTACCGTCCTCACGGGACTTCTACATTGCCTCCAGCCCTACTTCTTCCTCTTGGGGGCACCTGTCCCTTCGCCTCTCAAATCAATTAAAAACAACGGCAAGCTATCAAGAAGAGATACAGTGAGCAGGCCTAGTGTAGCTTTGGAACTATTTCCAAGGGCTGGCAATGTGGCACAGGGAGTTAAGCTGCCACCCGCCACACCAGCATCTCATAGAAGAGCCAATTAGAGTCCTGACTGCTCCACTTCTGATTTATCTCCCTGCTTTATGTGCCTGGGAAAGCAATGGAAGATGACCCAAGTCCTGGAGCCCCTGCACCCACAAGGAAGACCTGATGGAGTCCCAGGCTCCTTACCTCAGCCTACTCCAACTCTGGCCATTGTAAGCATTTGGGGAACAAACCAGCAGATGGTTTTTCTCTATATGTATTTCTGCCTTTTATATAAACAAATAAACCTTTAAAAGACAAAGAACACAAGAATTGTTCCCCGGGAAGCCAGAGATGTTCCTTGGAGGCACAAATAGGTACCAAGGCTGAGAGGCTGGGAACTCGAACTTAGACCCAAGTGCTCCGGGAACGGTCCCTGCACTCCTAGCCAATCCTCGTATCAGTGCCTTGCAGCTAGCCCTTCTTCTCTAGCTGACCCTAAAACACATCTGGGTTTGTGGCCTCTGCAAGTGAGAATTTCTTCTTCAGAGGCAAAGCAAGGAGGAAGAAGGAGTGAGACACAATTCCAGCTGCCTGCTGCTGCCAAAATCAAGAGACCTGTGTGAGTCGGGAAAGGCAGGATGGGGTGCATTAACAAGCAATGGAGTATTGCTTCTCACCTGCCCTTTCCGTCCCCTGCACATGGGCTCACAACAATGGATCACACTCCACCATGTACAGGTGAAGAAGCTCTCATCTCTGACGCCGATGGCCAGGGACCATGTCCAAGAAAGAGGAAGGGGTGTCCCCTGGCAGTGAAAGGCGCTGGCCTGGAAGTGGCAGGGGCCACTACCACTCACAGTTTTTTGGTTAGAACCAGCCACCGAGAGGCACCCAAGCCAAAGGGCCAGGGTGTACGATTCTATCACACGCTGAAAGATCACCCAAGGGACCACCACGTTCCCTTGCAAAGCCACGATGTCCAGTGGAGAGCATCATACATCACAGGGTGGGAGCCAGGAAGCTAAGCGAGGAAAATGCAACAAAGGCACTCAGAGAAGGTTCCAGCTGGCCAAGGCCCGGGGACACGGGGGCGGAGGCTGGAGTCGAGCTCTCTGTCTCCTTGGGCCAGCTCCAGAGCGGCACGTGGGCCCCATGCGCCCTCTCTTCACAGCCCTCCGCCCTGGCCACGCGGCGCTCCGCAGAGCATACCAGGTAAATGCCACGTGCTGTCCTGGGGCCTGCTGCAAAAGTCGCTCTCGACGATAATGGCTTTAGGAGCCGATGCAGCCGCACGCCTGGCATCTGAAGCGTCGTCGGAGGCCAGGTGTTGCATCTCTAATTAGGACGGGGATTTTTTTCACCCCCATACAGAATTTACATAATTGGGAAGGAGGTTACATCGAGGACTCTCCCCACCAATTGTGCATTTTCCATGCCTTCCTCCACTTGGCCTAGCGCACACTTCAGATTTAAGGCAGAAATGAATCGATTTGAATTTTTTGAAATTAATTATCATCATTGCCACGGAAAATGTATCTGCTGACTTCCTTGGGGAGTTCTGAGAGGAGGGGGTGCTCTCCCGTGGAGAAGAGCACAGGGAGGTGCCACATGTCACCTACTCCCACTTCACGGCCAAACTCCCCACCTCCACCCGCCCCACCATGCTGGCCCCTCACAACACCTCCCAGCTGGGTCTGAGCATCCTTCAGATTTTTTTTAACCCCCCAAATTAATGCTTTAAAATGTCACTTGCTACAGTAAAATTTATCAACATTATTATATACCATAGAAACTGCCATCCCAGACAAATGCGCGACATTAAAATTTGGTCTAGAGCTCCCTAGAGAGAGCGTTCGCTGCAATTTGTATAACAGTTTATATATTTATGCTATTTAATGGTACAAAGCAATAATTATGACTTCATTCACTGATAAGCAACGGCATTCCATAAATCTGAGGCGGATTTAGAACATGCCAGCTCTGACACCAGTGTATGAGTTGTAAATTATGTTGCCGTTAAAAAAAAAAAAATCCAAGCAAATATGAAGGAGCAGCAGGAAGCTAATAATGCATCTCCAGCTGTTCCAGTTAACCTGCAAATGTGGCCATCTGCACCTCAGGAGGAAGGGAAGGGGAGAGAGGCGGACAGGGTGGAACAGCAAGGCAGGCGGCCACCCTTCGGAAGCAAAGGGCCGGCCCTGACATCGAACCCGTGACCTTGCCGCTCGTGGCCAGGGATGCCCTATCCAACCTAGGAGAAGTTCTCAGGCTTCCCAGGGAGGGAAGGGCTCCTCTGTCGCTCCCTGGCACCCATACTGCTACACCCAGCTGGGAAGGCAGGTTCCACATCACCCTCGATTTCCCCGGTCTTCCTAGAAGTTCTCTCATGCCTCTGACTTTTTATTCACCATGGTGCCAGTCTCACTGAACAGCTTCCTTGACAACTTGGCCAATTCTTTTTTGCCTCTGTGTCTTTCCCCTTTTTGTGCTTAACACGCCTTCATAGGTTAATCTGACATGATTTTTGGATAAAAACAGTGTGGGCAATGGCAGTGACGTCACACACATGCATGTACACCCACTTCAGTGCGCCCCACGGTGATGAGCCAACAAGAGGTGCAGGTGGCGGCAGAACACAGATCTGCCATGGAGGGGGTGTGGGCTGTGCCCATCAGTGTCAGGCAGAGGAGACGCAGCAGGGACACAAAAGGGCAGGTAGGCAGGCCTGAGCTCTCCAGAGGGGCTCCCCGGTCACTCCACCACCAATTTTTAAGGTGGGGCTTAGAGCATCTCCCCTCTCTGTGACCCCTCGGGTGAGCTCCAAGAGGGAGCCTGTTGTGACTGGGCTGCCTGCTCTGTGGGGCACAACCTGCCCCAGCTTGGGCCTCTCCCCTTTGTCATCAGAATGCCCCAATTCGGGGCCAGCCCCTGTCCCATCTCCATCCAGGGGTGTTCCCAAGTGGGAACAACGACTCCTACCCATCTCTCCCCTGTTTTCTGCTCACAGATTCCTGTTGTTGGGACAAAATGATTCCACAACCCAAGAAAGCAGCATTTCTCAAGTGTTCCAACTTTCAACAAATCCAGGCCAAATACTCAACCACCTACTTTGTCCTCCGAAAAGTTTCCAACCTCCCCTTTCGGTCATGCCCGTGAGCTGCAGGTTCTGGCTGCTGTCTGTTTGTCAAAGCAGAGCTCCAGCCACCGCCCCGTCACCCATGTTGACTCCTCGGAAGAACACGTTCCATGTCTCCAAGACACTCTCATAGGGTTTTTGTGACCTGAGCAGCATCAACTGCAAGATCTGGAGAAAGAATCCCTTGGTGGGAAGTGATACAGGGGCATGTCCGGAAGAACTGAAGCTAAACTAGTAGCTTTACCTGTCTCTTTAGCAGTTACAAGGACAGAAGACTAGTCAGGCCTGAGGGGTGGGGCCAGGCTTCCACGGCCTTGTTCCCCTACAATCCGGACTTCTGACTTCTCTTGAAAACTCAGAACATATGGCATTTCTCAGGTGCAACTCTTAAGATGGTGGTGGAAGGGACTCAGGCTAGAGTGGGACATGGCAGTACCACCCCACTGCCTCACTCCGGTCACACACACAGCATCTCAGATACTTCTGGGAATGCCTGCCTGGCCTCTGCAGATGCACAATGGGTGACCCTCGAGCTTCCAGGTAAAAGAACAAAGAAGCCCCAAGCCTCAGCTGCCCCTGACACATACTGGCTGTGTGACTGTGGGCAAGCTGCTACCCCACTCTGGGTCCCGGTGAAAGCTGTGCCATGAAAAGAACAGAAATGTATGGCTGCCATCTCCTGTGCTCAGTGCCTTCCTCCCCCGAACCAGGGGTGGGGGCAGGGGGGAGGCAGGCTGCCGGGGAAGCAAGACACCAGCCAAGTACTGCTGCCTGCTTCCCTTCCCCCCACCGGCAGCCAGCCATGCCCAGGCGCCATCCCCCAGGCTGCGCTGACGCCACTCTTCGGCAGCTTGATATGAATATTGTGTCAGAGATTGGAGATATTAAGAATGACAATGCATTATGACTGCAGTAGGGAAATCTCCCGAGTCCTAGAGATAGGATTTCGCAATCCTCAGCCAAAAATCAATAGTAATGCCCGAGAATTCATAAAAGAAGCACGTCAGTCTGCATTTGAGAAGACACACTTGCAGTTTCCGGCTAAAACCAAAGGGACAAGTGCAAGTGTGCCATTCGGGAAGGGCAGAAAGCAAAGAGCAAAATATGCCTACAGGGTCCCAGCAGGGAGAAGGGTGTGGGGAGGTGCAGCCTCTTGCCAGGGCCCCCACAGAGACCCTGGGCGTCCTCAGAAGTGTCCCCTCCCCCAGACCAGGGCTCCCTGCAACCCCTCCAAGAGGGGGCGGGGACACAGGTGGAGCCATTCCCCCACCCACTCCTGGACCGCCCACTCCTTTGCCCTGCAAAGCAGCAGTCACATAGTTTACCAAGGGACTACTAAGAGGAAGGCTGGGGCCTGGGGCCCTCTAGGTTTATTCCTAGGTGGACATGGATCTAAGAAGCAGCCCCATCTTTCCCCTGGGATCATTCATGTGAGGATCAAGAATTAATTAAAAAATAATAATAATAAAAATGGCTGAGCAGATATCATGGCATACTGGCCTAAACTGCAAGTTTGGGACATCTGTATCCCACATGGGAAGTGAATGTTCAAGTCCTAGCTACCTTGTTCTTCTGCTCCAGCTCCGAGCTAATGTGCCCGCCTGGGAAGAAGCAGACAGATTTGGGTCCCAGTTATCCACCTCGAGGATCTGGGTGGAGTTCCTGGTTCCCAGCTTCAGCCTGTGGCTACTGCAGACACTTGAGGAATAAACCAGTAGGTGGGAGATCTCTCTCTTGCTCCCTCCCCATCTCTCACTGGTACTTCTGAATAAGTAAATACATCTTCTTTAGAAAACAAAATGTTTTATGCTCCATGAGCCATAAAAATGCAACGGAAAGAGCAGAGACCCTGAAGGTAACAGGAACGGCTGAAAGCCCAGCCACAGCACTGGGAAAAGCGAATCATACTGCTCACCTTGCAGGGATGTTGTAAGCGGGACAGATGGGAGCAGCCCAACATGCAGTCTCAATAATAACAATAGCTCCAACTACAGGGTCATACTAAAATCACCAACAGAAGGCATCATGCGAAGTTATGTAGTTTTATGGCTCAGGAGCAACCAATCTTAGCAGATCAGCTGACGGAATTTAGTCTTGGCATAAAATAGCCAAGTGTACAAAATGCTTCCATACCTTCTTCAGTGATGCTCCTGAGAGAAGAGTTCTCCACTGGCTGGGAACCGTGGTACCCCAAAACACAACTGTGTCAAAGACTCAGACTAGCATCAGCAGCAGCAAGGCGATGCCTCTATCCCAGCACGGTCCACTGTAGATGGACGCACGAGACCCCTCCACCCCTTCACTGACTCCCACCCACCTTGGAGCCCACTCCCATCCTGGCCTGCAGGGCTCTCTTTTCTCTGCGAACACAAACTCTATAAGGACTGAAAACATGATATAGCCACACTGGGAGAACATCTTCTCTGGCTTATGAACCCCGCACCCAAGGGCCTCAGCTCCTGACCCCAATTTCCCAATAACCAGACAAGAAGAGGGAAGTTCAGCTAAGCACGTTCTCCTGTCCTGGACCAGGATCTTCAGTAGGTGCTGAACCTCAGCCTGGAACCTCTGTGCTGAGTGTCAGCACTGACCCAGGCCAGGAGATCAGCCACCTCCACAACCTGCCTCGTGGCTATGTTAACCCCATTTTCCTTTAATACGTAACTAAGGACAGAGCTCCCCAAAATCTGGTGACCTCTGAAAACCCTCTGCCCACCCTGCCTTGTCTACACCATCCAAAAGGGGAGCTATAACCACAGGGAGCTGACTTGGCAGTGGGTCATGGTGCCCAAAGAGTCTCCAGGCCAGCGATTCAGAAAGTGTGCCCACTCCACTTGTTTTCAGACTTTGGTTTCATAGCTAGTACCCTTTGCTATCACTCAGGCCATGGCTAGTGCTGTCTTCCTGCTCGGCTGTAAGCATCATGAGGTCAGGGCCTTTGGCTGGCTTTTCAGTTGGCTCTTGTGATGTTATGAAGGCATCGTGCGATTACTAATAAAAATCTGCAATACATAAAAATCGATAAAGATCACCTTCAATTCTATCCCTCACAGAAACCCACTGCCAAGATTCTGGTTTATTTCCCTCTGGAAATAGAAATCCTATGCAAGACATTAAGGACAGAAGGACCTGGCACAGTGCCTGGGACCCAGCTGGCATCCTCGACACATGTTGGGTGGAGGAATATGTGAGAGATTGGTCAGAGAAGGAATGAACTGGAATGTATCTGGCATTGAGTCCGCGCAGTAAAACACTGCCTTTAAAATCAAGAGCATTGGCAAGACAATTCACCAAGAAATGTCATCTTCAAAGAGGATGTTTTGTGCTTATATCATAATATTTTCCAAAAGTTTAGGAGACCCCAGGGACAGAAAGTAAACATGACTACATTAAAAACAGTAACAGGAGCCTGTGGTGTCGTACGATGGGTTAAGGTGCTCTACTTCTGAGCCAGCTCCCTGCTAAGGCACCTGGGAAGACAGCAAGAGACAAGTCCCAGTGCCTGGGCCCCTATCATCCACAGGAGAGACCTGGATGGAGTTCCTGGCTCCCATCTTCCATTTGGCCCAGCCTTGGATGTCGCAGCTCTTTGGGGAATGAATCAGCAGGTGGAAGATCGAGCCCAATCCCTACCTTTCTAATACACACACCCCTTTTTGTTTTTAAACAGAGTATTGGGGTGGCAAGCGTTGTGCCACAGCATGTTAAGCCACCACTTTGAGACATCCACAGCCCATAACAGTGTCAGTTTGAGTTCCTGCTGCTCTGCTTCCCAACCAGCTCATTGCTAATGTACCTGGGAGGCAGTAGAGGATGGTTCCTGTGCTTGAGCCCCTCAAGACACACTAATGGGAAACCCAGATGGAGTTTCAGGCTCCTGGCTTCAGCCTGGCCCTGCCCTGGCAGTTACAGTCAGGAGGAGTGAACCCAGGGGTAGAAGACCTCTCTCCCTCTCTGTATTATTCTACCTTCCACATGGATAAAAATCAAATTTTAAAAAATCAAAAAATAAAAACAGCCTGGGTGAGCTTACAAGGCAGTAAATTTTCTCCAAATACAGCAATACATCCAAAATGCACTGGCCATTCCCTCGTGGACCTTACACCATCTCAGCAGGTCTTTTGCCAACTGCATAGCCAAGGAACCCTCTCTAGCTGAGGCCTGGAGAACTCAGTCATTGTCTTCAGGCCGTGTAGGACGGCAGCAGCTGACATGCAGGTGTCACTCAGACCACGTGCAGGACGGCAGCTAACATGCAGGTGTCACTCACACCACAGAGGCAACCTTGACTTGGTCCCTGCTGTGAGCCAGGCACTGGACACATAGTTATCTTGCTTTTGCTGTCCTCTGCTATTTTGTAGACAAAAAGGGTCACTACACAGCTTTCTTGAGGACAAGTAAGTGATGGAGGTAGTTTGAACACAAAAGAGGTCTGACTGTAGAAGCCCCGCTCTTAATCCTTATGCTATAGGTCTCATGGATTATATCAGGGTGGACGGATGAGTGAATGATAAGGGTGAACAGACGGACAGACACATGGATGGGATGGGCAGATGGCTAGAAGGTTGGATGAAGGCTGTGAGGGTGGATGTTACATGGGCAACAGAATGTGACATGTGCCCGTCCAGGTCTGTCTCCTTTCCTTAACTCAGGGGTCAGTGACCGAACATGCACAAGCAGGTGCCCTGAAGGTCTGCTCCCATCCAACCACAGCAGGGGGAGAATCCCCAGCTGCTCTCCTCATCTCTAATCCAGGAATTGCCTTCCCCCATCCTGCCGAGGGCTGTGCTACCAGGCCCAGCGGGTCCCTGTCTTCCTTAGCTCTGGGAACCTTCCAGAACTGAGCAGGAGGAGACTTCAAGGGCCCCAGGGGGAGAAGGCCAGGCAGTCTGTGCAGCCTACTCACCTGACATGTGCATCCGCACCTGTAACTGCTTTGGGTTTTGTTCAATTCCAAATACTCCCTGTTGGCCTAGGAGTCAGAGCGGAAGTGGCCCCCTTCCCTAGGGCCCTCCCCTTCCTTTAGGCAAGGTGGGAGCGGGCGAGGGTTGGGGGTGAGTTCTTGTGTATATATTTTTTCTCTCTTGGCATCTCTTACAGTGAATTTGCAAGCTGTGTGCCCCGGGGGATCACAAACCTGAGTGTGGAGATTTTGTCCCATCAAATCCGAGTTCCACCCCGAGCCCCCAGCCCAGCACTCTGCACACACAGAGGCCTCGACACAATGTGTGTGGAATGGATTCCGACATCCCCAAAGGAGCAGCCACCCTGTCTGCACACCCCACCGCCTCCCACCTCCCCTCTGGGCCCTAAGTAAACAGAAGGCCAGCCACCACCTGCAGTTACTTCTCTATCCACAAGAGAGCACCGTGTCTGGAAGCTCAACACAAATTCTTTTGTAAATGCCTGGTGTACTTACAGAACACTGTATAACTCAAAAATTATAATTAAAATGTCTTAGCTCCTGTATTTATAGTAACATTTAAACTACCATGCTTTCTTGAAGTCAGTCATTTACTTGAGAATAGCGCACTTTATGGTGAAGAGATCTGCAGAACAGGACCGCGGGGATCTAGCCCAGGCACATGTAACTCAATATATGTCAACAGCTGTAAAAATATTGGTGGGAGAAGGCAGGAAGAAAGCCACGAGCCCAGATCAAGTGCCCCGTCTCTCACATCTCACTGTTTTCAGCTGCTCCCTCCTCTTCCAAATAATTGGGCCATTTTGGTGCCCGCTGTCACACGAGGCGGGCCCTCTTTGAGGCCAGATGATCAAAAAGGCTCTAAATGAAAATGATTTCGATGTTGGCGGCCTGGAGAGTGACCAGGGCGTGCACGGCGGCAGGAGGGGCTGTTCTAATCTTACCCACTGCAAGCCGCAGTCGGAGAGCGTTCCTGGGGCGCGAGCAGCTCCCCAGAGTGAGGCCACGGTAAATTCCGCCTAATCCCTTCTGCATACAAATGAGCCTGGCAGGAGGAAGGGGGCCAGGAGCTGCAGCACCCCCCCACACACACACACACCCGCCCACAGCCTCCCAGCTCAGCTGCCTTGGCTGAACAAATAAGCCAGCAGCAGCAGCAGGGGCAGTGACGAGAGGGAGGGGCGGGGCCCCAGGCTGGTGACTGCCCTAGAGGATCTTTAGGGTGGCACAGCCTGGGCTGCACTCCAGCCCTCTGACCCCACAGGCTGGCAGTGGACACACAGGTGCTTGGGTGGCAGGGAGCAGCAGAGGGCATTCAGGCTGGCCAGCGGGAGGACCCCTCTAGAAGAGGCTAAAGGAGATGGGACAGAAGCTCCTTTCCCAAGGGCCTGGGCTGGCTTAGGAGGGACCAGGCTTCATCCTGAAACTTCCCTGGGCCTCAGCTCTGCCTGACTACCCAGGCAGTCAGGGCCTACCCCACAGTCACCTGCTAAGCCAAGGCAAGGGCACAGCCTTGGATCCCTAAGGCAGTGAGGGAACAGTGCCAGGGATACCAAGCACCAACTGGGGAGACAGTAGGGCCAGAGTCCCACAATCAGGGACAGGACTTCCTAGAGCCAGTGTGGCCTGTATTCAGACCTAGAAGCCAGCTGTCCAGGTCAGGCATCCCAAAGGGGGTTCATAGATGTAGTGCCCAGGGTTCCAGGCCCCTGTCATGGTAAAAACGGGCCAAGAGAACTCTGCAGCCGGGCCGTAAGCCTGAGGACAGCGCAAAAGGGACTTCAGCATGCCAATGAACAGATACTCAGTGCTGAATCTGGGTGATGGGCGCACATGCACTTTTGAGGCACTAACGGGCACCAGAATGTACACTTGGTGAGCTATGCCTGTGGCACAGGAAAAGTTTGCAGCTCTAGGCTGCATCAGCAAAGCTTTTGGCCTCAATCCAGAGTCACTTCCCAACTTGGCCATGATCTAGGAGAGAGGCAGGCAAACCCTGATGAGGCCCTCCCTCTGTCCAGGGAGCATCATGCCCCTTTTACTCGGCAACAGCAGGTAGACATGCAGGGACCCAGAGGTATTCAGCTCCAAAGATGGTTTTCACCCAGTTCTGCCTTGGGACTCACACAGACATATAGAAACATAACAAAAACACATACACAGAGACACACATGGGCACAGCACATGTGCAGAGACATGCATGGGCACAAGCACACATGGGCATGAACACAGCCATTTATATTTATGCACAGATATACACATATGGACAAGAATGGGTACATACAGACAAGCCTGGGCACACTTAAGTATGAGCAAGAAGCACACATGCACACATGCACACAAAAACACACATGGGCATGGCATGCACAGGCACAAGTGCCACACACCCTCCTCTTTGCTCACCAAGAGCTGCACATTTTGAGGCCCCCATTAGGCTCAGTGTGTATTTGACAACCTTTCAACCTGCAGAAGACATTTATTTTTACCACATTCTCCAGCTGAGAAATTACTAGCTTCCTGCTCTTGCCTGAACAGTCTTGGCACTGAGAAACATCAAGGTATGTTTGAGGGTGAGGAAGGGGGACGCACTTGGTGATGGCCGGTGATGGCACTGTGACCCCCGGGGGAAACTCGGTCCAAAAGAGGCAGGTCCTGCGCTGGCGAGAAACCAGAAGGACCTGGACTCAGGTCAGCTGCCCTGAGTAACACTGGAAACTTACCTGCCCTTTCTACTCTCCCAGTAGCATCAGCAGGGAAATATATTGGAAGCAGAGCATCTAAGACTTGAACTGCTACTCTGATACGGGATGCAAAGGGTGGTTTAACCCATTGTACCACAACGCAGTCCCAGGGGACAATATAGTCTTATGAGAATACCATCACACGTGCAGTCTGTCACTGACAGGAAGTGTTGTTACACAGTGCATGGCTGCATATCTGTCTGTGTAGGACCTACGTGTGTATGCACATTTCCCTCCATGTGCATGCGCGCACACACACACACACACACACACACACACACACACACACACACACACACACAGTTAGCATAGTGGTGGTACAGCTGGTAGATTCTTGATGACTAGCAGTCTGAGTGGTTTAAAAAACCACTACTAACTTGTGTTTGCCGATTTCTGTAGTGTAAACACAACCACCGCGGCTAAATGCAGGCCACCAGCATGCCTTCACTGAGCCCAGGGCTGGGACAAGAAGCAACCCCTCGGCTCTGGGGGTGGGCCGTGGGAAGCCTGGTTCTAAGACACTGTTGTCCTCTCCCCGGACACATGGACATGCAGACATATCCAGGTTGTACCTATGATTTAAGCTGGGTGGGTGGGGGAAGGAATGAAGCTCTAAATGACATTGGTGCCCCCTGGGGCCCTAGGTTTCCTGCGTGTTTCCCACCTGCCGACCTCCTGGGTGTGTTTGCTGGCAGATGGTGGGCCCCTATGGAGCAGCGACAGTTTTCATGAAGTTGCAAGGTGCAAGAGAGAGAAAGGAAGCAGGGAAAGCCAAGGTGAGGGAGCAGGAGACTCCAGCTCGGCTTCCCTTGCATTAGCAACCCCGGTTTGTCTTGGGCGGGCCTGGAGGACTCGCCTCGGTTTTTATCCGGCCATTGTTCTTTTCTCCACCACGTTTGCACACTGCGGCGCGTCTGGGGAATTTCAGTGGTTGGAATATACATGAAAAGAGTTCCGCTCCACTTTCATAAGGTCCCTGGACGGCTTGGACGCGGCCTCCAGGCCCCATGGTGGAGCCGGCGCCACATTCATATTCCTTTCCATCCCCACACACATGATAGCGCAGAGCCCAGACCAATCGAAAACTTGACAGTAAGCCTTTTGATTTTGCGGGGAAGCCTTCATCACGCTGCGAGAGGGAAGGGAATATAGCCCAAACTGGACTTCATACTGTGGCAAGCTTGAAATCCCAGCCCCACCGCAGAGCCGGCTGATTGGAATAGTTGGAAACTGTGTCCAGGAATTCGGCTGCGAGAACTTGGCTCGCAGCAACTTCTGCCTTTTTGAAAGAAAAATTGTCAACTGGGAGAGCCGCTTGGGGCCTGAGTCTAATCTGTCCAGGCAGTAAAGATTCACGGCGATGATGTTGGCCAAGTTCCCCTAAAATGTTGAGAGCTCCTGCCCACGCAGGGACACTAGAGTGGAGCTGGGGAGAAGCCCTAAAGGCTGTTGTCTTGGTCACTGTCATGACCGTCGTCACCCACGTCGCCGCTATGGCGGTGATTCTGCTCATTGCCAGCCCTCTTGCTTGGGAGATGGTGGAGTCAGAGGTGCAAACAGAGCTAGGAGGAAGGCACCATCTGCTCGGTACCCTGGTCCCGAGCTGCTGTGACAAAGTGGTATTCACCTTTCACCCTGGCAACACCAAAAGGCCCAGAGAGGCCCCCCCTTGCCATCATGTACGTACACTGGATCAGTGCACGAGTGGGGGGCCTGTGTGTTCCCTCCTTGGGAGAATGTTCAGGAGCTAACTCGGCTGGGCCTGGGGGACTCAACGGCATCGCCCTCGGGACACCAGGAACCCCATAGCAAAAATCCCACTGGACGAAATCCTTGCCCAGCTACATTTCCTGGTTCTGATGCAAACATCAGGGCTTGGCTCAGCTGGGCAAGTCAGGTGGTTGGCAGAAGTCAGCAAAGCCAGGGGCCAGAAGCATGCCAACCTGGGAACACACCACTAGCTATCTGCTTCTGCCCTAAGAAAAACTCATTCAACTGTTGTGGCACAATGGATGAAACCACTCTTATATCTCATCTCAGCTGAAGCCCTAGATGCTCTGCTTCCAACCTATTTCCCTGCAAATGTACCAGGAGAAGCAGTGGAAGGTTGTCCATGGAGCCCCTCCCTGCAGCCCATGTGGGAGACCCTCAATGGAGTTCCAGGCTCTTGGTTTTGGATTGGTCCAGCTTTAGCTGTTGTGGTTATCTGGGGAGTGAACCAGTAGATGGAAAAATCAATCTCTCCCCACTCCTTTCAAAGAAGTAAATATTTAAAGATCATTTTGCCCAGTGATGTTGCAGCCATACGTCAGAATGTCTGCACAATGGCAAGATCACCTCCTGTGGGAATGCAGCCCTGTCACTAGGCGATGCACGACT
Organism: Ochotona curzoniae; assembly: GCF_017591425.1. Classification (NCBI taxonomy): domain Eukaryota; kingdom Metazoa; phylum Chordata; class Mammalia; order Lagomorpha; family Ochotonidae; genus Ochotona; species Ochotona curzoniae. The sequence continues at coordinate 26,873,945 of NW_024465926.1, read as the reverse complement.
CACTAGTCACGTTTGTGCGATCTTCTCCATTCATAACTTCTCTTTAAACATTCTTTAACTGCAATGCCAGAGCCAGTGATCTACGTGAGTGGGTACGTCTGCAACCCAAATGAGGAAAAGGGAAACCAACCACTTTCCCAAATATAAAAGCAATGGCTAAATTGATTCCTGTTTTCCTGGGCATTAACTTTCTCCTATTACCGCAAATTTGCCGCAACTGTATTTTCTTCCAGCCCCAGAATTAAACACACTTCTAATTTCTCACTTCAGGTGCATTAAGTGCAATAAAGGGCACAAATGAATAATTTTATTGATAATAAATTTTATAATCCATGCAGCACTCGCTGAAAATGGATGTGTTCTGGACGCATTCATTATTTCTCTTAATTTGAAGACCACAGGATTGCAGCGCCCTGCTCACTGAGTCCCTAGTAATTGCTGGCTATTTTCAACTGGTTTGAGGCCCAACTGACAATTAAGGTACACACTCTGCTTTAGAGGGATAAATTACAATAACCAGTTTATCAGATTATTGCTTTTGTTAATTTAGGAGATGATACGCCATTGGTACATGGATTCTGTCTCCCACAGACAGAATTTACCCTACAGTTTAATGGTGCTGTGAGAAATCCGAGAGCTAACACCTCACTCACTAAAGGTAACATCTGACACAGTCCCTCAAATCATGCAAGACAAACTTCAATGGGGAAAATCATTATGGGAAAGTGGGCTGCCTGCAGGAGGAAAGACCAAAGAATTGTGGGCTGGTTTTGAGCTTTGCTTGGAAAGGATAAATGGTGAAGAGCAAGGGTCGTGACATCAGGAAGATCTGATCTCAGCCCCAGCTGGCCCACCTGGATCTGTCAACTCAGAGACATCAACTCTCTGACCCTCTGTCTCCTCAGCTGTAAAGGAGGAGCGAAAATAACCTGGCCCCTTAGGACTTGGGCGGACGGATGAGATCATGTGTGTGAAGTGCCAGCCTCCCGATGGGTGGCAGCTACTGACGGCTCTTGGAACACCGAAGAGGAATTCAGGACAGAACCAGCACCAAGTCCAGAGGCTGGCAGCTGGGAGAGCCGTTCGTGACGGATGGTGACGCAGGCAGCCTGGGGTGAGCTGGCCACCAGGGGGCCATCCAAGAGAAGCTGGGCATTGGCAGCGAAGGTTCGCGAATGGATGTTAGGATTAGGCTACACAACTGAGGTTCTAGGATTTACAGATTCAGGATGAGTTTGACTGGGGCGGGCACTATGGTGCAGGTGGTAAAGATGCTGCCTGCAATGCCTGACTTTCCTCATGGGCACCAGTTCAAGTCCTCACTGCTCCACTTCCCATCCAGCTTCCTGTAACAGTCTAGCAAAAGTAGTGGAAGATGACTCAAATGGTTACACCCACCTGGGAGACCAGCCCTGGCTGTTGTAGCCACTTGAGCGAATGAGCTAACAGAAGACATCTATCTCTCCCTCTTTTCTTTGACTTTCAAATACATAAATAGATTTATTGTGAATTTGACCAAATTGCTAACATGCATCAGGTAGCTTACAATGTCCAATATAGTGGTAAGTGTTTTGCATGGTATGTCATTTAACCTTCCCAATAGCGTCCTGGGGGGTAAGCTATCACAGTCCTCATCTTACAGACTTAGAAAGTGGGGTGCAGGGAAGTGAAGAGCCTATGTGGGATCAGGCTATAGCAAGGGGCAGAGTTGGGACTCAGATTATGCCAGGTGCATGACCTCCAGACCTGCTTGCACAGCCCCCAAACATAGCCTGGGAGTACATCAATGGCATCTGCCTGCAGCCCAGCCCACTACTGGACTCTGGGATCCTCTGCCACTGGATCCACATCAGTGGCAAAGCCAGCTCATGAATAAAAAAAAAAAAAAATAGTCAAAATCAGACTGCACATCAGGAAAGAAGCGAGAGCACCACACCTGCTCAGAAATTTCGGATCGTGCCAGCGACAGGCCAGTCATCTCCCAAAGTCTGATGGACAGAGGCCATGCATACTGGCCTGGGAAACCAGGTCTCTTCTCAACATGAGACTGTCCTAGTTGATATGTGACAGCAGTAGCTCTTTGCCTGGGTCTGTGTTTTCTGAATAGCCAAGTGCACCTGCCACACCAGCTCCCATGCACAAAACTGGACGAAATCACTACAGATGTACCGCATCGACCACTGCAACTGAATTATGGCCATATGTTGTCCTATTTATAAACACAGTGGTCGCTTACTTGGGTTTATTTCTTTCGGGTTCCCCCCCCACCCAGTACAGACTCACCTGGTCCTTCCAGTGGGAAGCATTTTGCTTTATGCAAAAATCAGGACATAGCCAAAAAAAAAAAAAAAAGGGAAAAAATAGACTAGCTCCAGCCACCGCCCTTGTTGGTGTTCCAATTTCTCTAAGAACAGGGATGCTTTACATGGGCTCTCAAGCAGCATTTGTGACAACAGAAAGAACCTCCTCCCCAGTCTCTAATCAGATCCAGGGATCACAGCCCAATTCCGGCCAAGAGCCTTTCTCACGATAAGAAGAAAGGCCCTTCCTTAAAGGCCCCACAACTGGGTCAGTGTGATGCAGCCAGGGGTACGCTGAGGCCAGAAGGTGACAGGTGACTCTGACAGCGAGGCAGACGCCTGCACAGCTCCCCAGACAGATCCGAGAGTCACACTGCCATCAGGGGTGTTGGACACAACATGACGTGATCACCGAAACTTCCAGCCGTCGGTCCCCAAGCCCAAGCTCACAATCGAGCAAAGCCTAGGAGTGGACGCAGGGCTGCACCTGCCCCAACCTCTGTATGCCTTAGTACCAGAGTTACAGCTTCCTGGTCTGGGCAGGATACCACATGGCTCTCCTCCTCCTGCTCCTTCTCCTCCAAGTCCCAGCATGCCACCAGCCCCTCTCCTTGCTCTCCTGATGAACAGCCGGCCACCTCATTTAGAAAGCTAACTTTTCTCAGAGTTCCATCCTGTTCTTGAGGTTTCGGTTGGAAACTTGGCCTACATGACAGCTGTGTGGGCCTCTCCCCAGCTCGAGCCAGCAGGAGTTCTAATACACTCCATTCTGGGGCTGGTTGCTGCTTTTAATCTATCAGCACGGCGCCGCAGCTGCTGTAAGCTAGCTGAAAATTGTCTGCATACGGGGCGAGGCGTGTGTAACCCTTCGGCGTGCACTTCAGTGGAAATGCATGGCCTGGTTCTGCCCCCACGCCCGGCAAGGGGGAGGGGCAGGGCACACATGGGAGGCCCACAGTGGCCACAGCCTTCCGAGGACCACAGGGTCACCAACCTGGAACCAGGGAACTCTGGGAAGCCTGACTACATTGTCTTTGGTCTGGAAACATCACCCTCCTGCTCTCTGTCTTGCACCACAGGGAATGAATATGCATGACTGGCGCACCAGGGACCCCTCCAACGAGGGCAGTACATAGGCCCTTCCAGGGCCCACCCAACCCCAGCCCCACACGAGAAGAGCCTGGCTCCAAAGTGATACTGCCTGGTTCTCAGATCCCCACAGGCACGCAGTCACTGCCAAGGGTCTCCAAGCTGACTCCTGGGGAAGCAGCAGCCACAACAGGGCTCCTGGAATGTGGTGGGGGAGGGCAGGAGTTGCAATGCCTGCCAAATATTAATAGCCACAGTTCTGACAAAGGAGCTAGGACCCTATGGGCATTAAACACAATTTTAGATGTCAAAAGGGAAAGAGGGAGGAAGAAAAGTAGGAAAATAGCAAGGAAAGGGAAAGGACGTACAGAGGAGGGAGGGAGGGAGGCAAGGAAATGGGGTGGGGCTGGGAAACAAGCAGGCGTGCCCACCCAAAGCCCCGCCCTAAACTCACCCCCTAACCTTTCATAAGCCCTTGGAGCTCAGTGACGTGAAGCCCAGGTCCACTCCATCTTCAGTAGCAATGCCAGGAGGAGATGCCCCCCACCCCGACCCCAGGCATCCATCTTAGAGCAGGCTTCCTGACCCTCCCCTCCCCAGCAAGAGCAGTCACACCTCACACATAGGAGTGCACACTGGGAACTCCTTCCACTTCTGCCACCTGAGGGGTAGGGACATGCCCATGTCCTCTCTGCCCACTGCCATCAGACCTGCCTGTGTGCAGTGTGGTGCCCACTTTGCTGGTACACCCAGCTGGCCAGACGCTGCACGTGCAATGGATGCAGGCCGTGTGGCTTAGCCTGGTACTCCCAGCCTGAGTCGGGAAAGGGGCCATATTAAAAGACTCACATAGCCTACAGAGAGAAATGGAGGCGGGGGGTACTGGGCAGGGTGGGGGGAATCTCCCCAAAATCATTCTGACTCCAAATCCAGTCTTTCCTCAGAATTGATACGGCAGCAGCTGTATCTCTTTCATTTGAGTAATTATCATATAATTAAGTGCATGAATTACAAGAGAGCCAAGGCATTAAATTAAAATATTTAATGCTTGTAAATCTGAAAATGATTACTGTGCTGATGCGCAGCCAGTGAGAAGTGCGGCTAATGGCTCGGCGGCTGGTGTGGAGAGGAGGTGGCGGCTGCGGCCCAGCTTCACCTTGGAAGGCGGGGAGGGCGAGGGGCAGGTGGCAATTTTGAGAGGGGGCAGCGACTTGGAGCCTGCAAGTCTCACCACTAAAAGCAAGGAACACCAAATGGGGGGGGGGGAGGTTGCAGCTGCAACCAAGGATGGAAACAGCCAAGGGGTAGAACAGAGACGTGTCTCCAGAGACTCTTACTGGTGTGTGTGTGTGTGTGTGTGTGTGTGTGTGTGTGTGTGTGTGTGTGTCCAGGAAAGAAAGGCATCATTAAGGAAGGTGTTTTTACCCTTTGGAAAGAATAGGGGTTCTCCAAGAAGATGCAGTTAAAAGTTCAGTTCATTTTGGTTAAAAAAAAAAATACTGAAATCCATGTGTAATTTTCATGGCATACCGCCTGTGAACTTTTGGAAGATCCCTCCCAGTCCTGTTGCATGTGCAAAGGAAGAAATCAAGGCACATACATGGAGACTAAGGTTGGGGAAAGGCATGTTGTGGTTAAGCCAGCATTTGGGGTGTCTGTGTCCGTATCCAAGACAAGAGTATCTGCCGTAACTCCTGGATCCTCTGCTTCAGATCCAGTTTCCTGCAAATGCACATCCTGGGGATGCAGAGGATGGCTCAAGTGCTGCTGCACCTGCCAACCACCCAGGGGACTCTGATGCTGGGTCTTGGCTTGGGCTTGGGCTTGGCCCAGCTCTGGCTATTGCAGGCATCTTAAATGCAAGGATGAAGATATAGCTCATTCACTCTTTCTCAAGTAAACAGAAACTAAACAAATACCCAGTAAAGAAAAAGGAAGGGAGACTTGCCAAAGATCACAGAGCAGCTACAAGCGGGGCTGTCATCAGGGCGAGGGCCTCCAACACCCGGAGCCCCTATACCAACGAGGCTGCGATGTGCAATCCTGCCTGGCTTAAGCTGGCTTTGATGAGACCCAGGATGGTATTAGCTGACTCTTTCATGTCCCAAACCAACCTGTCCCCCCCTCAGGACACAAAGAAAGCACACAGTTGCCCCAGCGTCCTCCCACGATGCTGACAAAACAGTTTCATAAAGTGGAAGCAGGCGTGTGCTCTGGTCTTTGCCCAGAAAACACACACTGCCCAGGCACAGGCAGGCTGACAGAGCAGCAGAGTGGTTCAAAAGGGAAAAGGTATTCCAGCCAGAACCAGCCCTGCCATCTCCAGCACCACATGCGGTGGACAGTTGGGAACCTGACCACAGACAGCTGGAGCAAAAGCAGCTAGGATGCCCCCAGCCTGGGAGGTACACCCAGGGAGAGGGCCCAGGTCAGGGAAAGGATGCAAAGAACAGACGGGTCCAGATGCAAGCAAACAGTGAGTAGGAGGTGTTATGACAGGGGCTGAGAGACACTGCCAACCCTGTAGCCTTGCCCAAAGAGTTATCTTCTGAACCCCAAACACCGCTCTTCCACATCCTCTGTGGATGGCCATATCACCTGTTACAAGTGAGCTTCAGCTTTATTGTAGCTGGTGCCCAGCCCTCTTCTTCTAGGAACCACAACTCAGCTGTCATTTCAGCAGCCTCTGCCCTTTAAGCTGTATGTGGGCACATGCCCTAGGCTCCACCAATCAGAACATTCCATATATCTTGGATAAAGTGATCAGGTATGAACATGTAACGCACCCTGACCAATCAGAACCTACTGGAAGAGTATATTTACACACAATTGGGGTAACAGCTCCTCATGGTTGTCTGGCTGGTAAAATTGTGCCTAGAGGGTCTAGTGATCATGTGCCATACCACCTAAACAGGTTTTGGCAGAAAAGGAGGTTAACAGAGAATGCAGGACAAGAGCTGAAGAGAAGGGAGGCCCTGAAGGAGTGGTTCCAGGCCCAAGGAGCCCACCTCCTGCCTCCTTAGGCTCCTTCAGGAGAAGGCTCTGTCTTATCTCTCCTCTCCTTCTCCATCTCTCCTGTGCTTTTTGGCCCTCACATAGTCAGTTCACTGGAGGTCTGAAAAATGCACACATGAATGCATGATAAATAGTCGCTTAAATACTCTGGGTCCAGTCATCCCCGAGCCTCTCTCCCACCCCAAGCAGCCTCACCTGAGCACCAAGGTGCACAGCCCTCCCAAATCTGCAGGACACCTGGCGCCAATGTCACTCTGCCTCGGCCATGGTGGCCCCCAAGCCTCTTGTCGCAAAACACACAAGGCATGGGTCTCATCACACCCTCTGGGTCTGGTGCTTATAGGTTCCAGGGCCTTCCCACCTTCAAATGTCTTTCTCCATGACCCCTCATCTTCCCTCTTTTTTGGGTCCGGTGAGGGCCACCAGCCCCTTCTAGGAAGGTTTCCCACAACAGGATCCTTCCAATGGATCCCAGGCCCCACTGTCCACTGCGTGGGATTAATTCTGTTTTCTTCAAAGCAACCCACCACTGTCTATTCCCACCACCTGCCAAACCCCTTCATCAACCTAACCTGAGCCTGGGGGTTCCCTGGAGAAGGGTGCTGCTAACAGTCTCACTGCCCCTAAAATTCACTCTCAAAAGCCACCCTCCCGAGTCTGACACAGTGGACTAGCAGCTAAAGTCTTTGCCTTGAACACTCTGGGATCCCATATGGGTGCCAGTTCTAGTCTCGGCCGCTCTGCTTCCCATCCAGCTCACTGAGAAAGCAGTGAAGGACGGCCCAAAGCCTTGGGACTCTGCACCCGCGTGAGAGACTGGAGGAGGTTCCTGGCTCCTAGCTTTGGATCAGCTTAACATTGGCCGTTGCGGTCACTTGGGGAGTGAATCATCGGACGGAAGATATTTCTCTCTGTCTCTCCTCCTCTCAGTATGTCTGACTTTACAATAAAAATTAAATCGTAAAAAAAAAAAAAAAAAAAAAAAGGCCACCCTCCCATGAGACCAGGGATATGGAGTGAAAGTAGTCTGTGCACAGGAAGGTTCAGTAGGGCCTGGGTTGGAGGGTTTGGTTTCCCAGAGGTCATGTGGCAGGGCAGGAAGACTGAATGTCTGGAACCCCATGGCCTTGGGTGCAAATCCCATGTGGCCGCTGCTAGGTCACCTGCTAAGCCTCAGAGTCCTCAGGTGGAAGACCAAAGTTACAGCAGACATGTTGACACGATGGTGGGAGACAGACATCAGGGGCCTCCTTGGAGCCTCCTGCTGACCTGGGTCAGATGCATGACAAGTAGCAATGACTGTCACTGTTGAGAGGGAGGGACTTCAGCCCCACTAGTGAGATGCCTATAGAAGACAACTGCCACTTACACAGGCCCTTCTTCAAATGCAGGACTCATAGAGCCCGATGGCTAATGCCTTATCAGGCCCAGCTGGAGTGCCATCCATCCACTGTTAAGATCCGTCCACGAGGATCCAAAGGGGGGCAGCTGTAGCCCATGTTACAGGGGAGGAAACTGAGGCAGCAAGAGCCTAAAAATGTGGGGCCAGGCATCCTCAGCTGCTAGGTGGGTGGCAAGCTACAGTCTGGCACTAGAGACTGAGTGATGCCAGGGTCTGTGTCCTGCCCCTGCTCTCCCACTGCCTGCCCTGAGCTGTGAAGGGTGAGTGATAAAGAAGCCAAATAAAGGACTGGTGCTGTGGCACAGTGCATAAAGCTCCACCTTTGGTACCTGCATTGCATAGGGGCTTGGGGTTCAAAGTCCCCTCGACTCCACTTCTAATCCAGCTCCCTGCTACTGCACCTGGGAAACCAGCAGAAGATGGCCCAAGTGCTTGGACCCCTACAACAAATGTGGGAGATCAGGAAACCAGGAAGATGTTCCTGGCTCCTGGTTTTGAATCCACTCAGCTCTGGCCATTATTGCCATTTGAGGGAGTGAACCAAGGAACAGAATCTTTCTCTCTTGCTCTCTGTTAAATCTTTCTCTCAAATAAATACATCTATCTTTTTTTTTTAAGATTTATTTATTTTTAAGTCAGATATACAGAGAGGAGAGACAGAGAGAAATATCTTCCATCCTATGATTCACTCCCCAAGTGACCGCAAAAGCTGATGTTGCACCAATCTGAAGCTAGGAGCCCAGATCCTCCTCCAGGTCTCCCACACAGGTGCAGGGTCCCAAGGCTTTGGGTTATCCTTGACTGCTTTCCCAGGCCACAAGCAGGGAGCTGGATGGGAAGTGGTGCTGCCAGGATTAGAACCGGTGCCCATATGGAATCCCGGTGCGTTCAAGGCAAGAATTTTAGACGCTAGGCCACGGCACCAGGCCCAATATATCTTTCTTAAAAAATAAATAAATAAATAAATGAAACAAATTCCCCCTCCCTCCTTCTAGAAATTTCCAAGTATACTAGGAAGAAAGAATACTTGGAGGTACCTGTTAGCCCAACCTTTTAAACTTTAGAACTTCTGCTCTGGCCCTGATGGAGCTTGCTCACTCAGCCTCAGTGTCCTCTCTACGTATCATGACTGTTTAAAAAGGCCTACCGCACACCTGGAAAGCACCAGGCTCTTCGACCCACAATGTCATTTAACCCTCGTGGCTCCCTTGTGAGATGGATGGCAGCATTCCACTTCACAGGTGAGACAACTGAAACTCGCCGAGCTTAGGTGACAGCAGTGTGGACACAGAGCACCGGAGAGCTCTGAGTCAAACCTCATCAAGGTTCAGTCCATCGAGCCACCTTCCTTCCCCTGGAACGGGGCTGATCTCTTTGTTCTCAGCTCACAGGGCGTCCAGAGAGGTGCCTGTTAACCTGGCCATTCACTACAGTTTGCTCCAAAACAGTATGCTTAATTATCACAGACTCCCCCAAGCAAGCTGCTTAACTGAATCCTGGAAGCATGCTTGGAGTTGGACATGATGCTTTGCAAGTTGGGCCTCTTCAGGGAGCACACTGAGGGAGAAAACAGATGTTCTGCAAGACGTTTCCAGAGCAAGGCTGGACCGGACGGCTATGGAGTTGAAAGGACAATACAAATGCAAGGCCAGTGTCAGCAATGAACCCTTCTCAGCCCTGCCTCTGTTTATATTCAATCCCTCAACAACCGTGTATCAGAAGCCTAGAGAAGACAAAACCCTGCCAGGAGCTCACAAGCCAGCACTGGGGGAAGGCAGTCAAAAACCAGTAGGCAAGTGAGCACCTGACCAGGGCCTCTACAATGGGGGAGGGGGTTCCCCAGAGGCCCCATCAGCAGGGTCTTCACAGGGAAGCGAGCGGAGGATTGAAGGAGGCATCATGGAGTCTGAACATGGGCAAAACCAGTCTGCAGAGAGCAGGGCACTCGCTTGGGCTGCAGTGCAGGCTGGGAAGCTGAGGGTCATGACACTGATAAATAGGCCAGTGCAAGCACAGTGAGCAGAACAAGGCATGGACCTGGATGTGCAGGTGGTGAGAAGGAGTCGCCAGGGTCTTCCAGGAAGTATGTGATCAAGAAGCAGACGTGATGTAGCAGGTGCATTAGGAGAACAGCTGATCTGCCCCACCATAACTCAGAGGACGGTGGGGATGGAGGCAGTCGCTATGCAAAGGGATGGACTGAAGCCTTTTCACAAAGTGTGTTGTAGAGGGGGTATACCTGGCCACAGGAGGATGGCAGAAGGCTTCCTGGGCAGGCAGTAAGCAAAAGCAGGCAGCTGTCACAGTGCTAGCTCTGCAGCACCTTCCATGGCACAATCAGGACAGCTTATCCTCCCATAGGCTGGAAATCCTATCAAGTGCTCAGTGCATGTGGGAGCTTCCTAAGGCAGGGAGGCAAAGGAGGCGTGGCTAACTACCAAATGAGCAGAGGGATGAGTGGGTGGGAGGTGGAAAATACAGATGCATGGGTGGGAAGTTGGTGACCAGGTGCATATACTGGCCAAAACTTGTTGATGTGATTGGGCGATGTCAGGAGACATCCTGGGTCATCAAATCTTGGACTTGGGACTCTCCCTAGTCAATCTCCTCAACTATAATCAAAACCTCTTCTCTGCCTCACCATCCCCACCCTCAGAAAGACAGTCTGCCAGAGAGAGCTGGAAGCAAGAGGGCTAACCCCGACTTGGTCCTTCCCCTCTCTTGGCTTCTTTTTGCCACCCAGGACAAGGAAGGAACAGAGATTGCCCCCTCGTCCTCAAACACACCTTAGCAAGCCAACCCAGCCCCATCTGGCAGGCTGAGCTCCATGCATACCAAGTAGTCTTTAAGGAGAGTGGCTCAAGTTCGCTGTACCTCAGATTCAGCCTAAGAATCCAGGAAAACTCGGGTGCTGGTACCCCGCCCTCAAGTCGTCACCCAGGGGGATCTGTGCTGGGGCCAACGATAAGCTCCTGGTGATGTCCAACCCTGACTTGGAGAACCAGAACACAGCACAGTCTTTGCTGAACTGGGTGGGCATCCCCACATGGGAGCTGTTGGAGGCCACTGTCCCCTCCAGGCGGGGGGCAGGGGGTTGATGGCCTCCCTATAGCCAACCACAGCCCAGGGTCCTGTGTCCACCCCAACTGCAGCCTGCTGCCCACCTCTCCCAGAGCTTGCCAGAGCACTGCGCCTTCTGCCGCCCACACACCGCATGCCCCTGCCACCCTCGGAACAGCTGTGGGCTTAATTATCAAAATAACATTTTAATAGTCTCAGAACTGAACTGCCTTCAAAACATGCCAGTGTAGGAGGCAGGCGGAATTCCTTTTAGCACCTCTTCCCGCCCGGCTTGCTAATTGGAGGCACTGAAGCCACTAGGAGGCCCAGCTGGCTGACCCTGCCCACGGAGCCCTTCCTACCACCCCATGGGGAGGAGGGGGCCAAGAGCTGGAGCCCACACTGAAACCAGAAGTCCTCTTAGATAACCTGGCTGTCCCCTCATTATGGCAAAAGGAGATGTGCTCCTCTGAACCCAGGCAGCACTCAGGAAAGTGGCAGTGCTAAGAGAACTTACGCCATCTGTTTCGCCACCAATTGCTACCAGGTTTGTATTAACTCCATTCTTTCCTGGTTAGTTGGTGTAATACTTCTACAGGGAGCATGAGCTTCTGACCTAAGCTGCAATAAACAAGGCCAGTGCAAAAAATGCTCCTTGGAATCACAATGCTTTGCCCTCCCCGTGACAGACAGCATCCGCTCTCACTTCCAGCGTCTTTATGTCTGCCAGAGCGCAGATAACTGCACTCACTCCAGCCCTGCAAATACCCAGCATGTGTGCTGTGCAACAAGTCCTGGTCACAGCCCAGGGAGAAAAGCCCAGCTCCCCTGTGAGCCCATCCTGAGCCCAGGGGAAGCTCCAGCCAGGAGGGGCTGCATGGCTGGCAGTGGTGAGCCATGCTGGAACCACAAAGGATGCTCTTCTTCAAGGCAGTCTCCCCGATCCTAAGACCTGCAACCAAGGGAAGGCTGGGAGCAGCAGACCCCGCCACGGTCAGCCCCAGGTAGTGGCCTGGGTTCTCTCCTGGATCTTCTCATTGTCATCCCAGCCTATTCTGTACATCTCATGGCCCCAACTCTGTGCCCAGTCATAGAACCAGAAGCTGGCTTTGCTCTTGGCAGGGAATCACGAGGCCAGGAAAAACGCTCTGGAACCTCCTTCCTCCAATCCCTGCTGAGCACTGACCCCATGGCACTGATGATGTGTGCAACAGTGACAAGTGTGGCTCTGGTGGCAGGCGGCTGATGGGTGAACAGGAGAGAACTGTGACTGCTGAAGGCATATGCACGGTGAGGAGGGGACCCCAGCAAGAGCAGAGGCTGAGCTGGGCACAGCCAGCTTCCCAGAGCCCTGGGACATTCAAACCAACTGGCCGAAATGCAGCAGACCTATATCCTGTCCAGGAGGCTACCACGCCACTCCTAACATCAGCCGGAGACAGGCATTCTTTTTCCCGGACTCAGTCACCACCAGGTTTGGGAAACAGGGACTCAGACCATGACAGCCCTTAAACCATGGACACCCTTAGCAATTTGACCATTTGCTCATCAGAAAACCAGTCCTATTAGTTTTCTGGCCCAGCAGAGCCCAGAGCTCTGGATTCAAAGCCTGCTTTGGTCTTCCTGAGTTGCATGATCTTCAGATACCAAGATCACACAGCTTGGAATTTTATTGCAAATTCCATTATTCATGAGCATCTACAAGTATATATGCATACATTCTTTATGTTGTATGTATACACACACTACTTTTTAATTTTAAAAAAGTCTTATTTATTTTTATTGGAAAAGCAGATCAGATTTATGGAGAGAAGGAGAGACAGAGAAACAGAGAGCTCTTTCATCCACTGGCTCACTCCCCAAATAGCCCAAATGGCTGGAGCTGAGCCAATCAAAGCCAGGAGCGCTTCCAGGTCTCCCACTTGGGCACAGGGTCCCAAGGCTTTGGGCCATCCTTCACTGCTTTCCCAGGCCATAAGCAGGGAGCTGGAAGCAAAGTGAAGTAGCCAGAACAGAAACCGCTACCCATATGAGATCCTGGCACTTGCAAGCTGAGAACTTAGATATTCTGAGTCATTACACCGGACCCTACATTCTCTATTTTTAAATTTATCTTACTTAGTGAGTGCTAAGCATTTACCAAGTCCAGAAAGGGAGAAGGAGAGATTTGGGAAGGCAATGATTTGCAAGGATAGACAAATCTCAATTTTTGGAGAATCCCAATTTCTTATTAAGATTTATTATATTTCTTTGGGAGGCAGAGTTAGAGAAGGAGAGAGGGAGAAAGAGATGTGTCCCATCCATTGGTGACTCCCAAATGGCCACAACAGTCAGAGCTGAGACGGACGGAAGCCAAGAGCTCAGGTCTTCCAGGTGAGTGACAGAGGCCCGAGTTCTTGGTCCATCTCCCACTGCTTTCCCAAGTGAATTCACAGGCAGCTGAATTAGAAGTGGAGCAACCAGGATGCTAACAGGCACCCGCGTGAGATGCCAGCATCCCAGGCAGTGGTCTAATCCCACTGCCCCGCAGTGCTGGTTCCAAGAATCTAGAATGTAACCGATACAAGGTTCCTGATGAACTTGACACCATTAAAGATAAGTTGATAGACAATACGGTGGGAAGTGATTGGGAGCCACATATCCAGGGCATACAAGTGAACCCTGTTGGACAGACCAACTGGAGGGGCACTTTGAATGGAGTGTGGGAATAGGAAAGATTCGCAGGAGAGAGAGAGAAATAACCACAGCTATAATATCAACTCTTTATTGAATCACTGCCACCCAGGTCAACATGGACCTACGTGTTTGGCAAAGCAGGCATACTGAGCTTGCACAAGCATTCGAAAGGCGGAGGGGTGCCAAGGCCATCCTGGGTGATAGAAAAAGAAAGAGGCACACAGAGGTTACACAACTTGCCTATGGTCACCCAGTCGGAGTCAGCAGGACAGAGATTAACACTGGCAGAGGCCAGGATCCTGAGACCAGCAAAGCCTGGAGTAGCCAATCGGGTCCCTACCCCTTCCCCACACACTCATTTAGGACTAGCCAGCAGCAGCCTGTAGTCGTACCTGCAGGAGGAAGTGACAGGGCCAGCAGGCACCTTGCTCAGGGAAGAGCAAAGAGAGAGGCTCTACCACAGGCTGCAGCTCCCATGCCCCTTCCCCACACGGCAGGCTAAGGGGCTTCTCGCTGCCAACCCATCTAGCCCTTGGGTGCCAGGCCTGGAGACAGAGCTCATAGACAGCTCCAAGGGCCTGCACACACTCGTGTTGTAGTCAAGGTCAGTGCCGGCCTGACTGGGTGCAGAAGAGAAAGAGGGAATGGGTGGGCAGGCCTGCACAGACCACAGCTGTAAGGATTTCCAAGTCCTCACTTCTCTGGGCAGGGAACCACGCATATAGTATACAAGGTGGCACCCGGCCCGACAAAGGACCCTTGAGGCAGGGCAGAAATCTGGGTCTTTGTCCGCCAAAGGCCACCTGCCCCCTTTAATAAAAACTCCCTCCAGCATCAGGGGAAGCCTCTTCCCCTCTCCCCACCCTGGCCTCCTGACCACCATAGGGGGCAGCCGCCTGCCCCTTGCCCTGGCTCCGGCTGCTCCTCATTTCCTTCACCTCTCACGACGGCACTTTTCAAAACAGGATATTAAGGGAAGAGAAACCAAGGGCTTTCGGGGTTTTTTAGCCTCCGCTCCAGGGAAAAACAGACACTCATGCCTCTCTGAAATTGCTTCACTCTGCGAGCCTGTGGGCCGCAGGAGCCCTCCCGCCACAGCCGAGCAGAAAATAGAGTTTGTTTCTCCATTTCCCAGCCCCCTCGCCACTCGCCCTCTCCGCCTCTCCCCTCCTCCTGCTTTCTTGCTCCTCCGCCTGGTGCACGGCTGGGGCTGGGGGTTGGGGCGCTGGGCCTCCTGGCTCAGAGCGTGCTGCTGCCTGGTGCCTGGTGTGGGGGACCAGGGCACCATGGGCTCCACAGCACGCAGCTCCTGACGCGCCCGAACCTCTTCCTGCCTCTGCCCACACGCGAGCCCTGAGGCCCTCAGAGAACCTTGGACCGTGGCAGCCGGAAGACCTTTTGTTCCCGGAGTTATTCAGGTTTCCAGGTCATTCTTTGGCCTTGCCAGGAATGTAGCGTGCTCCTGGCTTGAATGACATGCCCTGGCGTTAAAATATTTCATCTGGCTTTGGTTGGCACTTGGGATGCGTGCGCCTGTGTGTCAGAGAAACAAAAGCATCGGTTTCCCCTCCTCCTTCTCACCTCCCCCAGCCCACCTGGGAAGCTCACGTTCCACCTTAATTTTGGCAAGTTTTTGTTTCAATTCCTGATTCCTCTGCTTGGTTCCCCAGGATGCAGAGAGGGAGTCACAGATGGATGGATTCAACTGGTTGTTGCCTCTCCAAGGGAGAGGGGGTTGGGGTATTAGATATTTTCTTGGAAGTTAATTCAACTCAAAGCTGGGCACTGGGAATATCTGGTCCTAGCCATTCAGCCATTCATCCCCGCCCCGCCTACCTGCACCCACTGCCACCATACAACCAGCAGCAGCAGGGAAGCGAGTGAGCCAGGTGCATCTGGGCCCACTGACCAGCACTCCCTGCTCCATGGGAGAGGCTCTTCTTGGGCCAACTGGACTAGACTGGGGCCCTCAGAATGCTTTAATTATCTGTCACTCTATCACTCTCCCTGGGCTCCCTGGTACCCGGCACACAAACCTGTCAAGCGTCCACCCCAAGGACCGGGCAAATCAGCTACCTGCTGGCCCTGGTCTTTAACTAAAAGCTCAAGCTCAATTATACGGCAGACCTCAGGGAACAAGGAAGGAAGGGTTGTCGGTGGGCGTGGGGGAGGGGACAGGAGGGTCTGGCCTCAGGAGTACACTGCTGGCTGCCTTCTAGTCCCTTCCAAATAAGAGCTGGGGAAACTGAGGCTCCACAATACACACAGCACACACACACCAGCCTCTTATGAGAAGACAGACACCCCAAGGCCAGTCCCAGGGGAGGGAGTCCCCTTGCCCACTCTGTGGGAGGACTGAACCAGTCCACACTCTGATCGGCTACGGGAGCTCAGATTGTGGACACCTTCTCCGGTCCACCTTGCCTGAAATGGAGTTTGCCAGTGCTTCTGCTCTCTGCCTTTTCAAAATGTCCTCCGAGTTGACCTCCACACCTATGGCCACCAGCTGGCACAGTAGCAAGGGCTACCCCCCGGGACTTGGGGATTTTCACTTGTGCTCCCCTCCCAGGGTTCAGGATAATCTTTTCCCAAACAGAAACAGGAAAATGCTACTCACAGATAAAAGCTTTGCAATGGCCTCCTATCACAGAGGCCAAAATCCCAGTTCTCAGCTATGGTCCACGAGGCTCAAGACTGCCCAGCCTCTGCTGGTCTCACACTGGTCCACAGAGCCACGGTGCTGGTGTGGCTCCTCCCATGTTAGCCCCTGACACTAGCTCCCACCTATAAACCTTGACTTCACCAATGCCCTCGAGGTGGTCTCCATCCCTGCCTGGACTACCCTCGCACCTGCTCGGTTCTGTTTGCCCTCACACCTGCTCAGTTCTGGCTTTCCCATTTGCTTGGTTAACTTGGTGGAGAGATCACTTTATTCAGTCTCCAGGGGCCAGCCCAGAGTGGGTAAATCTCTTAAGAAATGTCTGTGGAATGAATAAACGAAGAATCACCTACTGGCCCAAGGCAGACCAGCCCCTCCGGGCAAGGCTGGAGGAAGGAAGAAGCCAATGGTCTTCCCACCGGCAGCGAGTCCCGCCCTTCCCCGTGCTGTCTTAATTCCTGATCACATTTGGATTCAGATGTTTAAGGAGCCAGAGAAGCAAATGTTATCCAACGCCTGGAGAAAGCCTCTGAGATCCCGCATTGGAGGGAAGAAAAGTTTCACTTTCATAAAGCCTAATAAAATCTCGCGTCTGCCCTAGCAGGGAGCGGAGAACGCACTCAGAGAGCAGGAAAACGTGGGCTGTGAGCGGAATACAGGAGTCCACGGACTCACCAGCAGCATGGCCCGGGGCCCAGCCAAGACCAGAGCACACAAAAAACAGGGGTCCCCCCGGAGAGGACCCCTGAGCTAGGATCCTCATGTCAATAAGAGCTCAGTGCACCTGACAACCTAAGCGCACAGCCCATCAGGGGTAGGAGGAAGAGGGAAGCGTGCCCTCCCATCCACCCCCCCCCCATGCAGGCTTCCCCATTACTCTGATGTAATCAGAACATTAAACATTTCCGAAGTCTCCTCTCTTTTTCCATGGCTGATTAAGCAGTTGGGAGCAGAGAGTTTACTGTGAAAAAAGCAAACAATTATGCGCTATCCGAGGTAAACATTACCTTAGTAATGGAAGCCGAGATGCCGAGTTCTATTGTCAGTAGGGATTATCATTATAATACTTAAAATAACATTTATAACACTTACTGAAATTACTCGAATGAAGTCTGCAGAGACCCCGAAATGAAATCAGCTCAATGTGTTTTTATAAGAATCCTGAAATCTCGGGCCCTTGGAGGAAAGTTAGCGGCATTAACAGTTTTTGCCGGGCCTCCATTAGCTGGTGAAATTTGAATACTGTTTCTTAGGTGAGCCCTAATCTTCTTTGAATCCTCCCAACACATTTTATCTGTAAGAAATTGTAGTTAAAAATTTAGTTTGATGGAATGATATTTAAGTGCTTTTCCTCATCTAACTCCCTGAAAACGCCCTAGAGAATCTCCCTGTAATTTGTTCAAACGAAATAATATTTTCGTTCTCCCCGTTTCTCTTTGTTGTCTTGGGTGATGAAAAGTAACATTTCTTTTCTCTCAATCCTATTAAGCAGGGCCCGCAGAATGCCAGCCACTCAATCCAAATGCGATCTGGCAGGCAAGCCCTGGGCTTAAAAAAAAAAAAAAAAAAAGAATAAAAAACAAACAAGGAGGGCCGCCCATGTGAGCTTCTGCCAGGAGCTGACACGTCCCCGGCATTGGTTCTGGGCCACGTGTCCCCAAGCAGTAAGCCAGGCTATCAGTAAGCTGAGTGGCCCGTTTTCTTCCCTCTGGCTTTCCTGTTCTCGGCTGACACTTGGAGAGTGCTGGACTCACATGCTTGGTTATTGCACATGCTCTGTCCTCCTTTGCAACTCATGGGTGCTGCGGAGCTCACTGCACACTTAACCTCAAGGTGCAGGAAGTGGCAAGTCCAAGATTGAGTCTGTTGAGTTATTTCTCTTCCCATCCTACCTGCAAACTGCAGTTATCAAAACAAAAGCCAACTCCAGGACACTCTTGAGAAAGCTGCCTACCATGCCACCACCTCCCAGAAGCACTCCCCAGCAAGCCAGGGCTTTCATGTACTCGCCACTTTGTAAATTATTACACCCCATCCAGAAAGGGCATAATGAATTATAGTACAACCACACAATAAAATACTATTGCCTTCTCCAAATGGGTTGATATGGAAAGCGGTCGTGATTCAGTGCCAAAAGGGAAGTTAAACAAGATGCAGAAGAGCAAATGCTGTCGATTGCATTTAAGTATGGTGTGTGAAGCTGCACTGCAGGCTGGTGAGAGACACGCACACCTCAATGACAGTAATGATGTGGGAGGCATCTAGAGGGGCTGGACAAAGAACTGACCCTCTTCCATGGTATTTGGCTCTTTTGTTGCATGAATACTCACATTTTTAGTGGGGAAAAAAAAATTGTGAAATCCACCACAGCGATGAAAAAGACTCACTGGCGCCACTTTGAAATTCTAGATCTAACTGGCTGGAACGAAGGCCACCATGGGTCAGGCTGCCATCACCCCGTACTCACTCTTTGGACACAAGTTTGTAAATTCGCACTCTCCATGCATATGTGGGTCTCATACACAGAGATCACAGCCTTCTAAAGATGCAGTTCCCTTAATGTCCTGCTCAACGCTGGGCTCCACCCGCTTCCTCCCCTGCCCAGCTGGCCAACAGAGGCCAAGGCCTGCCAAGAAGAAGGCCAAGCAGACCCCGGAACTCTGTCCCTCAGAACCATCTCAGGCAGCATCCAAGGGATGGGACCCCTGACCTGTGTCCTTGAGGCCTCTGGGCCACTTGAGAGGCTGGGTCTGCTGGTTTCCTATGAGCAGGAAGTGACCACAGAGGTGAGCAAAACCCGACATTTGGTTAGGTTTATCTCCAGATAAAGCTGCCAGGTGACATTAGGAAAGCAGCTGTGATTATGCTAATAACATCACCAGTGGGGGAAGTTGCAACGGCATTCCTGAGCTATAGGAAATGTCAGTGGGGTCAAAACTGAAAATAAATACCCTTAAGAACAGGCACATTAGACCCATCAACTCGACCAATTTTACTTGAATGCTATTATCTCCTTTAAAAATACATTAGGGCCTGGCGCCATGACCTAGCGGCTAAAGTCCTCGCCTTGAAGTCGCTGGGATCCCATATGGGCGCTGGTTCTAATCCCGTCTCCTCCACTTCCCATCCAGCTCCTTGCTTGTGGTCTAGGAAAGCAGTCGAGGATGGCCCAATGCTTTGGGATCCTGCACCCATGTGGGAGACCTGGAGGAAATTCCTGGCTCCTGGCTCCGGATCAGCATAGCACCGGCCTTTGTGGTCACTTGTGGGGTGAAGCATTAGACGGAAAATCAATCTCTCCTCCTCTCTGTATATCTGATTTTGTAATAAAAATAGATACATCTTTTTTTAAAAAAAAAAAAATACATTAACCACCAACAAAAATGGTCACCTACTGTAGGCCTATACATGGTCACACATTGCCAAGCTAATACTGTTTAGAGAGTTAGCGACCCCAGGAGGGACACTGCATCAAATCTACGTTAGGAGAGCAGGGTGCCTAGCCTGGTGTGATTCATGGACCGTGTTTAGGCTATCTGTTCCACAAGCAGGTTGTCAACCCTGAACACAATGATTTCTCCAGAAGCTGAGAATCCTAACGAGGATGGGGTAATGACAGGGGTCCCCAGGCACGTGTCCGTGCAGACTCAGCCCATTCTCCAAGCACACACGTGAGGAAGGGGTAGGAAGACACAGCAAGGTCCTCTGAGCCCACTGCGCCATCTTCCAGGCTTGCAAAATCCCTTCCCAGGCCAGTCCTATGGGATAAGCCTGCTGTGCCAGCATCCTACTTGGGTGCCAGATCCGTTTCTGGCTGTTCCATTTCTGATTCATCTCTCTACCAATGCATCTGGGAAAGCAGCAGCAGAAGACAGCTCAAATACCTGGGATCTTGCCATGCACATAGTAGAGAGACCCAGATGAAGCTCCTGGCTCTTGGTTTGACCAGTGAACTAAAGAGTGAACCACTGAATGGGAGATTTCTCTCTCTCTCTGTTTTGCTCTCTTCTCTCTCCCTCCCTCTCCCTTTTTATACCTGCCTTTCAAATAAACAAATCTTTGAAAAGGAAAGTCTCTTTCTTGTGGTGAGCATTTAACCTGGTGGTTAAGATACAAGAAGAAACACCCATGTTCTGTGTGGATTCTTGGCTCCGACTCCAACCATTGGGTTTTTGCCATCCACTGGGAGGCCTGGATTGAGTTCTCAGTTCCCAGCTTTAGTCTGGCCAAGTCCCAAACATTGAATGTCCCAGGCATTCAGAGAGTAAACCAGGAGGGCAAATCTCTCCTCCAAGTTCCTCTGGGAATAGGAGCTTTACTAGTCAGTTGCAAGGATTTAAGAGGCCTCGATGGTGTCCGCTCACATAAAGATCCCTCCCCGAGCAGCCCCATGTCCCTTCAAAACCAACCATGGGAGCACAAATCAGGGTCTAGTGATGCCCTCCTAGGAGCTAGGCCTCTATTGAGAGAATTTGGAGTTGTACTGTCAAAGCCTTGGGCACCCTTCTTTTTTGCCCTAAAACTATTTTTTTTTTCAAGTTTTAAGGGGGATGCCAAGTTTCGTTTTTCTGGAACATTCCCAACAGCCTAAAACATGCCTGTCCCAGCCATGCTGCTGGGCCCGCTGGGATGATATGCTTAGTCTTGGGCTGCATAACACAGCCCCAAGAGATCCAGGTGCCAAGATGGCAGCCCCTTCTCACAGCCCAGATGGCTAAAGCCCAAGAAGGTGGTGCTAACAGGGTGGAAGGCCTTGGGGGGCTTTTCTCCAAGCACACATCCACCTGCTCACGGACTGGGTCTCCGTGCACAGACGTCAGGTCTCTCTGTGTGCAAATGCCCTGTGCTTAGGGGACACCCAACAGGCTGCATGGGGAAGGGGGAGCTCACTTTGACTCAGTCATTGGGGTCTAATACAGCCACACCCTGAAGATACTGCCAGTTAGGGGTCCAATACAAGGCTTGAGAGGCAAGTCAGCCCAGGGCCCCACCTGCTTCCTCATTTGCTTTAGCTGAGTGCACCTGCAAGGCTTCTCTGAGAACTTCCACAGTCTTCTCAAGACAAGGACAGTGACCCTGGCCACTCCCTCCATCCCTGCACAACTTTCCAAATAACCTCTGGCTGCAGCAAAAGGAACCTAAAGGTAACCTCTCCCATCCGTTCCCAAGAGCCTGTTGAGCTGGCAAGGACAGTAAATGACAAAGCCACCGGATACCCTCAGAACACAAACAGGTGTGACGGGATGAGCATTGCGGATACAGACAGGGACTCAGTCTGCCAGCAGCCCTCGTCCCAGGAGCAGACAGAGCTTCTCTCCCACACCCAGGGTGTCTCCAGTCCCACAGCTGCCCAGCCCCAACCACTCACCCACCACCGCTGCCCTCTGGCCCCTACACAGCCAGCTATGATTGGGTCCCCAATGGAATGAGAGCCGGGGAGCTTGTTTTTAGCTGGCTACATTTGGAAACTGTTCACGTGTGAGATGCAGCCGGCCTCTGCCGCCGAGGGCGAGCTTTGCCATCACAATCGGCAAATTTGTTAACTGACTGTTGAGGCTAATGTTATACCGCTATTCTGCCTCTCGTTAGCAACACAAATTACCGGCAATTAGCCGGCTGACTGTTCAAAGGCAGTTCAATTTCATGTATAAAGAGAACTATATAATGCTTAATGTATCTATCAAATGTAATAGCCCAAACAAAATTAATGATATGAATACAATGAGTGCTTATATGGGATAATTACAAGGTGTCCGTCACGAGAGGCGTTCCGGGGAGTCAGATGCGATTCAGGCAAAACAGTCACCAAAGTTGTTGAGGCTGGCCCGGGCTCTTAAGGGAGACAAAAAATAAATCACTGTGAAGCCGAATGCAGTTGGCCCCATCCGGTGATGGGGCAGGAGAGGCAGCCGCCGTGGTGTGTGGGAAACACAGGCTGTAACTGCAAGCCCAGAAGGAAGTGACACACGGGCGCAAGGTCCACATCTGTAAAATGGGAACAATCGCATCATGTGTCTCCCAACGCGGCCCTCGCCTGGCATACCACAAGCCAAGGCCCAAGAACTCTGCTAAGCATCGAGGCCCTCCTGGAGGAAGGCAGGGATGCTGTTGATGTTGCTACCATTATGGAAGCGTTTCCAAGTCAGGGCCCAACAGACCACTTCCTGCCTGCAACCGTCACAGGCGCCACAGAGTGGGGTGGCAGGATGCAAACGACACTTCCATTTAATTATCGCTTTTTTTTTTAAAAGCTCCGGTAACTAAACATTTTCCTCTGCTCAGTATCCCTGGAATGGCAGGGCCATTCCCAGTGTATTACTTGCATATCTATAATTAAATAATTAAGAATTGTTCAAGCCCTTCCAAACACAACAAAAGGCGCTGATTATTTCAAACCCACTTTAGGAAAAAGTCAAGCCCCTATCAGCACCACGTTTTGCTAATAGTTATGCAAGGCTGCACCGGCAGCATTCCCTCTTGCATGCCAGCACACCAATAAATTAAGATATTCCTGGCCGCATCTGCACGAGGGAAATTAGAGCATTACCTGGTCCCCGCCAGTGTGCCAGCTCCGAGCGGCAGGCGCAGCCCACGCTGGGCGACCAGCTGTCTGCGAATGTGGCGTGTGGATCACAGCTCCGAGCCAGGGGATCTCTTAGGAGGTCTGCTCTAATATCACAACTGCCTCGCTGCAGGACTGTTCCCTTCACAGCACAGTATTCAAACACTGCTTCTGCCTTTTGCCTTCCAAGCTCCAAACCGGGGAGAAAGCAGGAGCCGGGACCCGAAAACAGCTTCCTGGATGGCAGAGGGAGCCTGTCTAATTCGTCTTGCTTGCCTCAGAGTCCGTGATAGGGAGGCCAGCCCCGAGGCACTTGGTTTTTGAAACCTGCATTCTGGCTGCCTTGGAGGAGGGGCGACCTCATTCCTGGCGGGTGTAACTTCAGCGGGCACAGCGTCTTTGGGAACAGGTGGCCCCTGCACAGACTGAAAAGTCAAAATGGTTGCCAAGTGGCTCACCAAAGCACACATTCACCATCCTCATCAAGGAGGAAGGACCTGGCTTCCCAGCCATGCAGGCAGGCTGCAGTCTTGGGAGGCCAAGTCCCAGTGCCTGCAGCAGCTTCCTTTCCCAGGCTTGCTTCTCCTTTAAGCAGGACCCTGGCTGTGACACACAAACCCTGCCAATAGTCACCAGTCTTGGGCAAACAAAAGCAAAGCCCTCAGAGCATGGCAGACCAACCACTCTGAGGTATCCAGGAGGCATCCTCATTGCTAAAACAGCCCTCGGCCAGAAGGGAAGGATGGGAGTACCTGGGGCCCAACAGCAGGGCTGGGGTGGGGGGCGTGGTCCCCTACAATGCTGGTGGGCTGGGCTCAGGACGTGAGCGGGAGGAACCCAACTAGGAGCTTTGCTGAAGTGGAAGCACTTGGGGATACGGAAAAGAAAAGAGCATATTTAGGCCTGTGGGGTTAGGTAGTTGGCACTGGGAATGGACAGGATCAGGGCAAGGGAAGCCAGGACCAGAAACCATTGATTCCGATCTTGTTAGATCCCTGTGAAAATGGGAATATCCAAGAAGCTGACAAAAGCAATCACTTTCCACAACGAGGAGCTGTGAGCCTAGCAGAGTCTCAGAGAATGTCAAGTTTTCTTTAATGCCTCTCCATTCTGCTGGGGTTATCAACAGTTATCTGTTTTGGTTCCTTGACGAACTCCTATTCAACTGTTGGTGGTCCACCTCAGGTGCCCCTCCTATTTCAAACTTCCACTAACCATTCCTCATACTCAGATAACTATACTAGTCTACCTCTCATCCACATAGGCCCCTGCTCCCAAACCTGCTAATACTATTTAGAAATCCGTCTGTCCCCAGGTGTCCTCTTTTGTCAGATCAGACATTGCTTTGGGAAGGCAGCTGTGATTGCCTTGGCTCAGGGGCCTCACCCTCGGCACAAAGGCCTGGTACAGAGTTGTCACGAGAGGAAATCCGCTCCCCATCAGACGTGGAGAAGCTGAAACTCCACTCATCTTTGCTAAGTCAGGGGCTGACTCAAGAGGGTATGCCTGGAGTTGAGACCCCAGCCTCTTCTTCCCCACTTCGCCCCCAGGGTCTCTGCCCAGGCTGAGTACCTGCCTGTACCTGATTTTGCCCACATGAAGCCCTATCCCCAAAGGGCAGGGCTCTCCTGGAGTCCGAGGAGAACCACTCCAAGAAACTTGGGGTTCTTTTACCTTTTCTTCCCTTGGAGCCGAGCTGCTACAGATGGGGCCGCACCAGCCGCCTACAGCGGGCCCAGGCTGCTCTGCTCAGCGTGCAGTGCCCACAGCCTCCCTCAGGAGCTCTCGTCGTCCCAGCCTCCATGTTCTCTTCTCTAGATCGTGGGCTAGCACTTCATCAAAAGCTGCTGTATATGGTCAAGTCCTTTCTGTAGCTCTCTCTGCCTCCCAACTGTGTCCCAAACCTCCAGAAGGCAGATAAAAACCCTATCCTTGCTTCAATCCCTTCCCAGGCAGAGCCCAGTGAGCCTATTTCCCAGCCAGGTACAGGCAAACTCATCCCTGCTACCATCACGCCTCCAGTGGCAGACATCCCCAAACAAGCACCTATCTGCCACAGCTTGATGGACGATTCACTCGGGAACGTGACAGCTCCTGTCGGCTTTGTTGGTTGGCAGCTCTGGGTCAGATGGAAGGATACACAACTTCCAGGAGGCCCTGAACCTGAGCGTGGGCACAGCCCCACCTCCACCTCACGGCCCAGGCCCACCCTGCAGAGAGCTGCAGGGGTCAGAGGATCAAGAGAAACAAAGATGAGAGTCCCCGATCCGGTTCTCAGCGGGCCTCCCATCAGGCCCAGAGGCCCCTCTTTTCCCACTCTGCGTTCCAGCTCTCTGCAGCTCAAGGACCACAAGCAAAGGAGAACCGGCACTTCCCCACACTGCACCCGAGTCTTTCCTTCCGAGCTCTCTGACCGCAGACAAAAGGTGGACTGCTCGTGGGTGGGTGAAATATCAGTTTACAAACACGGCTTCTCCCTCCATCGCTGCTCTCTCCACTCTGGGCTAAGGATGCCAGCTCAAGACCTGAGCTGGGTATCACTTTTCAAATGCCCAAATCCCTGTAAAGGTTTAGTGTCTGGCTGTGTGCATTTTGCTCAGTATTAACATGTTCAATGGAGTACTTTGATTTTTTTTTTTTATCGAGACGCCAGAAGCCGGTGAATATATGCTTCATAGCTTCAGATAAACCTTTTGTTCTTCTGGGGCTGATCAGCTGGTGGAGCAGTGAGAGGGAGAAGGGGAGGGGAACTCGCAGGGGCTCAGCGGTTTCAAAAGTCAAATTACCTCTGAGCCATAGCAAGGCTGATAATTTAAATGAAAAAATATATATACAGGCTGCAGCACACAACACCGTCTCTGTTAGGACTTTTAATGAAGCCCCAGTTGTGATGACACTGAAGCCGGGAACGCTACAGTGGGATAATTACTTGGCTCCCACACAGCTGAGTTCCAGATATGTATTATTAACGGCACATTCCTCGCCATAACGAGAGCTGAACAGAGGTAGGCTTTGCAGACCTTGGCGTCCGCCATTAGCGGCCTGGCGCAAACACAAATGAGTGTTTTCACAAAAGCATGCAAAGGTTGTGAAATTCCAATGAATCCCGTGCCGGGAGGTGGTGGAGATGAGGTGGGGGGGGGGAGGAGGGAAAGGGAGGAAGAGGAATATAAATATATAAACACACGCACAGACGTGGCCAGAGATGTCACCTCCTTCTGCACAGAAGTACTTGGACTAAAGCAACCTGGGAAATTACTGAGTCAGAACACATCGATTTTCCCACAGCAGAGAGAACCAGGCGGCAGCCGTGATGAAGTACAGGGAAAATGCGATAACCTCATTCTCCTCCACCCTGGCTCGGCCGCACCTGAGCTTACCTGGCTGGGGCCACGGAGTGGAGTCTCCCAACCCATATGTGCGACGCACCTGGGCACCCATTGGGCGCAACCGGACAATTCTCGCTTTCTCACCCTGGCTCCTTGGCCCTGGGCACACATGTGTGGCCTTTAAGATGGTTATAAAGGTGTTCAGAAAAGGAGGCTGGCTCCAGACAGAGAGGTGCTGGCTTACAGCTCACCCCCCACCCTTGCATGCTTCCATGGACCCAGGGAATCCTCAGCAGATCCTGCTAGGAGACATGAGGACTCAGAAGAGGCCACACTTCCCCCTGGTCTTCTTCCCCATTCCCCTCCCCTGGAAGCGTCTGTTTCAAGGTGACCCTGTTTCACGAGTCAGCCCCAGCATCCCGCCTGCTCACAGAACCAGGGGCCTCCCAGTAATTAACACCCGCACTTGATGAGGTCCAGCTGGCAGGCTGAAGCGATGCCAGCATCTTCCACCCAGCAGCCTGGGCTCCTGCAGCCAAGCCCGGTAAGGGCCGCTCTTCCCACACCATTCTGACCACCACATCCCCAGAGAAAAAGGTGAGAGTCAGTCACCACGGGCGCTCCATGGAGGGCGCTGGGCAACAGGGAGACCTGAAATGTGCCAATAAGCAATGCCAGCTGCGGTGTGTCCCACCACGGAGCACAGAGCAGCCACCAGGAGCGACACAGTAGTCTGTGTGGGAGAAGTACCCACAAAACACCAGGGACACTGCTCCACGCAGGGTGCTTGCATCCCTTCCTAGAAAACGAGGTATCCACTCTCAGTTCCACTTCCAGCTTCCTGCTAAGGTGTATCTGGGGAAGGCTTAAGGACTTGATCCCTGTCACCCAGGCGGGAGATCCCCATGGAATTCCTGGCTCCTGCCATGGCTGTCGTAGCCACGAGGGGAGTGAACCAGAAGGTGGAAGATCTCTCTTTCTCCCTGTGCCTCTGCCTTTCAAATGAATAATTTTTTTTATTATAAAGTATCCATATGGCCCAACAAATTAGATTTTTAAAGATGGTCATGCAAATGGAATCTAAGCATAAGTTTGTTGGAGTGTGAGAAGCGGCTGAAATCCAGTTTTTCATAATCTGCATTTCCATTAAGTTTCCGAAGTCCTCCTCATGCTGGCACATGTACTTCTCCGCAGAAACCCCAAACTTCAATGAAACAAATGATCAAAATGGTGTTCGCCTGTGTATAAATGCAGTCAGCACAGGGAACTGTATTGTTAACTGCATTTTCCCTGGGCAGTGAGATTAAGAGGAATTTCTTTCTCTTCCTTTCATTTGCCAGCTTTAACTTTTTTTTTTTTAAAAGAAAATGTAAGGCTGAGCTCTTTTTCTTCTTTTAAGATTTATTTATTTATTTACTTGAAAGGCAGAGTTACAGAAAAGGAGAGAGGGACAGAGAGAGAGAGAGAGAGAGAGAGAGAGAGAGAGAGAGGAGAGAATGAGAGAATTTCCAACCTATGATTCTCTAATGGCTGCAACAACCAAGGATGGGCCAAGCTGGACTCCAAGTTTCCTTTTGCAAAAGAGAACCTGACCAGAAAAATTCATGACAATTCCCTCCCACATACACACTCATCATCATCATCATCATTTCAGCAAATAAAATGCTAAAGTACAGACTGCAGTTAGGGACCCAACCAAACGCAAGCCGTTCTATGACACAAACTCTCCTAGAAACACGAATGCAGAATCCTCCAGGACACCAGCTAGATTCACTTACTTGCTGGCCAGACCCATGTGCTGTAGGATGTTGCTGTAGGGTGACTGTCAGCTGATCGGCGTGAAAACACGGCAGCAAGCTCATTTCTGGTCTCACGCAAAAGTAGAATTTTCATGTGGATAAACTCCAGTATGCAAAGTATGATTTATTTAGGAGAGAGAGAAAGAGGGCTCCAGTCTGAATGACAGGAGGGGGTTCCAGGTAGGAAAGACCCCAGGAAATGGTATAGGTGGGGTCTTTTATGCACCATGGGGGGGGGGCGTTCACAGGAATCACCCCAAGGGCAGCAAAAAAATCTATTCAGCTGGGCAGTAATTTCTACTGCCTTGGCCCAAACAGAAGGTGAGATGGGTGGCTTCCTTCCCCCATCCTGAAGATAAACTGAGGGTGCACCACTTCTTTGACAGTGACCAAAGTGGACCAGTCTCCTTGCTAAGGGAGGGGACTGAGATGTGGATTCTGTCCCATTGTTCCCCTCTTCCCCCTTCAGGAACAACATGGAAATAGGGAAAACCCCGTTTTTAGAAACACAGTGAACATCTTAAAGTTAACTTCACCAGACACCCTAAGTGTCCCTTGGCCCTCTCTACCTCCTGCACTTGGACCATGGGGGTGGGACCCAAGTCTGAACTGGAACAGCTCTGTGGGCCAGTATCATTGTCACACACCGGGACCAGTGCGCCCAGGACCACGGGCAGCACCCAGGCACTTCTGATCAGAGGCGTCAGACGAAAGGCAAACTCAATGGGAAGTTCAAAAGCCACTTAGCCAAGATGAGTTGCACCATAGCACACCCCTTTCGGCTCACTGGAGAGCGCACGCTAAGCAATTCACCATCACTCCTTTGCTCTCCAGCACACACAGCCCAGTGCCCACAGGTGTCCCAGACAAGGAGAGAAGATACAGGAGCCTGACCAAGGCATCTATCTGGGAAGGAACAATCAGGGGAGATGGAGTCCTTGCCCCTCCCCAAGTCTGTATCCACACTTAGAGGCCAGGGGAAGGTGATGAGGACAGTGAGGAGAAGGGGGGACCCCTGGTGGCAGCTGCTGTCCCCAGCAGTCCAGCTCTGACCCCACATTCATCTCCACTAAGCAAAACAAAAGCTTTGCCAGTCACAGAAGCCACCTGCTCTGAGGGCTGCTAAGTCCAGCCCTGCCCTAGGAGTGGTGGGGTGGGGCAGGGGAGCGGGAATTGTCCCACCCCAGCACCTGCTCTCCTGGTAAACGGTTTTCCACTTCGCAGAGATTTCTGGTGTGGCTGCAGCACCTCCCACAGGTCAGCTCCCAAACTCTACCCTGGCTGGCGACGTGTTCCTCAATCCCCCACCCAGTAAATTG
The DNA here is from genome assembly GCF_017591425.1 of Ochotona curzoniae. NCBI lineage: Eukaryota > Metazoa > Chordata > Mammalia > Lagomorpha > Ochotonidae > Ochotona > Ochotona curzoniae. Next base: position 26,844,735 of record NW_024465926.1, on the reverse strand, counting down.
CCTGCCCCTCTCGGCCTTGGTTGCTCCATCTATTAAATGGAAAATCTTGCGTCCCAGAGGAGATTGAGCCACCTCACCTCTCCAAGCCCCCCCCCCCCCCGGGACTGTGGCTGCCTGAAAGATGACCACTTCCTTGGAGAAAGGGAGGCGGAAATTACTTAGGAACGCCCTCTGGGGGAGACAGAGCTTCCCACCAGAGCGGAGCCACAGGCTCAGCAGGAGTTCAGCAGACAGCCATCCAAGCCGCTCCGCCGGAGGAGGCCCCCCCTCCCACATCCCGCCAAGGGGCACCTAGAGGCAGCCCCCCGCCCCCTGTGGGAGATCAGCAGGAACTGTCGTCCTAGATTACAGAGGCTGGAAGGAAACTCGCAAAACCACCAGCAGGCAATGCAAGTCGGGGCGGGGGGTGGGGGGGGCGCAAGCTCCTGGAAGCAGCCTGCCTTTCTGCTAAGGAAGGGGGTTCTCCCACCCTGGTAGGGGTCCTCCCCCAGCATGAACAAAGGGTGCTTTCTGGGGGCTGTAATGAGACCCAGGTCCAGCTGCCAGAAAATTCCACACTTCCTTTCAATGCTCTGTCCCCTGCCTCCTCTAATTTCTTAAAGTTTGGTGAAAAGAGCTGGCCCCACCCTGTGCCAGCTTATCCAGCTTCCAAAGACACAGATTCCCACTGGCAAAGGGCATGGGCACGTGAAAGAGAGGGGTCCACACACACCCAGACACACATGTGCACAAAACTCCAAGGAATAAACCCAGAGATCCAGTACACACAAGGGTGCTTGCCAACAGCTATGGTGAAATGGATTCAAAGTTCGTGGGGCTGGTGTAGTGGCACAACAGGTATATTTGCCTGCGACACTGGCATCCCATATTCAAGGCCTGGCTGTTTGCTTCTAATTCCCATCCAGCACCCTGCTACGGTGCCTGGGAAGGCAGTGGAAGTACTTGAGCCCCTGTCACTCACACAGGAGACCAGGTTCCAGGTTCCTGCCTTCAGCCTGGACATGTGGGGTATGAACCAGCAGACTGAAGATTCTCTCTCTTTCTCTCCCCTTCTGTCACTCTTTTTCAAATAAATAAAAGTTTTTAAAAAGCAATAAAGTTTATTTGGGTGTAGCATTTTGAAATTCATGCATAATTCTTCCGTGATGCATATTTTTAAAGACCTCCTTAGCATTAAAAAAAAAAAAAAAACCATAAGGTCACCAACATACTCAAAACAAAACAAAACACAGGAAGATCAAATGTATGGATCCCCAAACCACAATCAAGCTCAAACACACCTGCATACATCACAGAACACGTACACACACACACACACACACACACACACACACACACACACACACACACCCAGCTGCAATGCAAATTACACACAACCCCCCAACAATGGCAACCAAGGAGGCTGGGACGAGCCCACTTCCAGGCTTGGTGATGTGCCCTTAGGCATGCACACCAGCCCAACCATGCCCCCAGCTCCCACAATGGAAGGGAAGGAGAGGCTGCAGATAAACAGCTGGCCCTGGACTCCAGGCTCTGATGGTCTCTGGTGCCCTCTTTCTGGCTTGGGCCCTTTAGTTCCTGGTCCCCTACCACTATCCCTGGCCATCTCTGCCCAGGCCAATTTCCAGATTGTCTGGTCATGGCCGTTGACTGGAGGGCAGGGGTCTCTCCAGCATGCCCTGCAATACTTTTTCCTCCCCCAGAAGGCCTGCACCAAAAGAGAGGCTTACAAAGTTGGGGTTCCCTGTCTCCCTGGCTTTAAGAGAGGGTCCCTATGTGACCCACCCTGAGATTCTGCTCTCTGGAGAGGTGCCGCATCTTTACAGAACCCTCAGGATCCTGTGACTGCTGGACAGCCCCGATCCCACAGGAATTGAAGTTCCCGGAAGCACTCCCCACATCTCTCCTCCCAACCACAGGCTAACTCCGCCTGTCTGGCACGTAGGATGATCGGCAATTCTGACACTCAACACTCAACTCAGCTCCTATTAGAGTGCCTATTCCAGTCTTGGCCGCTCCACATCTTATCAGGTTCCCTGCTAATGTGTTCTGGGAAACAGCAAAAGATGGCCCAAGAGTTTGGGCCCCAGCACCCACACGGAAGATCAGGATAGAATTCTTGGCTCCGGACTTTGACCTGGCCCAGACTGTAGCCATTTGGGGAGTGAAGCAGTGGATGGAAGATCTCTTGTCTCTCTAACTCTGCCTTTCAAATAAATACTTTAAAAGAGAGAGAGAACTTTACAAAAAAATGTCAACATTCACCAATATTCCTATCCAACAACCAAGCTAACAAAATGTTCTAGACACCGCTCGGCCCGTTGGCAATGAACACACTCAGATCCAAGCCAACCTTCTCATCTTGATGCTCTTGTGGAAACAGCATCAAGACTTTCTAGAACCACACTCGCTTCTGGAAAATCAGAATATCAATTGTCTTTCTAAACCTCCATAGTATTTTGTCAATATTTTTTTATTACAGCAGAGAATGTATAAATATTTTATTATAAACCAAAGGCCTAAAATAAACAGTTTAGTAAATAGTTATTACATTACAAGGAAAAACATCTGTGGCAACTGCTTTCCATGTAATTATTCTTGCTATTTTGCATTAGCGCTCAACATGAAGTTCTTTGGCGCTAACGTCTCACTTTGTTCTACATCTTCCTCCTTGTTGCTATTATTAAAATCTTAAAAAGGTGCCAAATCTTAAATGAAGAAAAAAAATGATTCACTAGAAATTATTCATATCACAGTGAGCCGCTACTAAAGCTGGCAGGGGTGCGGTATTTTCGGTGAAATTAACATAAAATATACAACTGCAAATTATCCAGGAAATAGCTATGTTCTTTACGGCATGCTTTTACATTCAGAAAAAGAGGGAAAAAACCACATGTTCTCCCGTTCCATCTCACACAAAGCCACAAACAGCTCTGCTCTGGCAAGTTTTAAAGGGAAAGGAATAAGTCTGTTACAGAAGGCTGGATTTGGGATCCTGAGAAGCAGACTGACCCACAGCTATTGGGGAGAGGGTTGCTCAGCCTGCAGTGACCGCTGGAAATGCTGGCGCTGGTGCTGGCGCCAACCCCGCACGGCCAGGGGAAGGGAGGCAGGAGCAACCGCAGCCAGCGGCCCTCTTCCCGCACCCTTGCAACAGGATGGATTTCCTGTGTAAGGCCTCAGCCCTTTCTCCTGAACACAAGAAAAACTGTAACACCATGTAAAATGCAAATCTCGCTGTAAATATTTTATAAAATTGTTGCATACATCCCAAAAGCTATAGGTCTTAATTGAGAGCAGGCGATTTTTCTAGTCAATATATGGAAATGGAAAATGCTAATTTGTGTTTTTCTACTTATGAAAAACCCTGGAGAACAGCAAGCCACACTTGCACTCACTTTAATATTATAAATATAATTTGGCCCCTTCTTTACCAGCCCCCCAACCCTGGCTTTCATTTCCCTGTGGCTGCATGTGGGGAGAGCAAGCACGGATTTCTCACAGCATCATCCAGGAAGGTGACCTTGGCGGATGGTGGGGAGGACCCCAGATGAAGCTGGGTGCCCTTGCAGCTCAGCATCTGCACCCATTCGGGGTTGGCAATAGAAGTGAAATATGGCAGGGATACTGGCCAGCCTGGGGCTTAAGCAAGAGAACAGGCCCATGGAGCTGTGGCCATTGAGCTCCTAGTCTGCCCCGCTGGGGCACCTTGGGCTCTGGACTCTGTGTAGCAGTTCTTGGTGCTCTGAGAGACAACCCTGAGGGTTGCTCCTGCGGCAGCCAGTGGTGATGCCCTGGGACAGCTGGCCAGATGATGACAGCCTTTCAAATTGGGGTTGTCTGCTTCCAAACTCCAAAGACAACAGTGATGCCCCTGCTTGTGTTGCCTAATAGCCAGCCCCTCTCAACAGGGGGACCCCTCCCATTCCTTCACCAACCATGGCCCCAGCCTCACCATACACCTGCCATCAGGAACATGGGGTAGGGCAGGCAGGTGCTCTCCTATGCCATCCACCACGGTAGCCACCAGCGACGTGCCACTACTAAACACTGGACACAAGGCTTGTCTGTGTGGACAAGGGGTGTCAGTTCTTGGCAGATACCAGAGACTAAATAAAGATGGAGGTGAGAGAGGGGCATAAAAAAACTCACAGTTTTTAGGTGGACTGCATGGTGCATTTTTTCAGTTCCACCTGCTTCCTTTTCCCTTTCTTTAATGTGGCTAAGAAAAGATTCCCAGCCGTGCATGTGCTCATGCAGTGATGCATGTGGCTCGTCGAGTCTTTGCCCCATAGGCTGCTGAAGGGGGTGGTCTGGCTGGCTGAACAGAAGCCTGTACTGGGCTCCCACTTATCAGCATGGTCCTCTATGATGTTGTGCCATCATGATGACCCCCTGAGCCCCACCGCTCTCAGCCTGGGACCATGGGACCCCACACTTCTGTAAATCAGCGCACCTACACCAGCGGGTTCCATAGTTGTGGCTCCTGGCACAGGTTTTCCCATGACAGTCAGGAAGAGGGCAGGACTTCAGTCCTCAATCCGAGAGTGCTGAGATCTGTAGCCATCACAGCTACCTTCTCCTGGCCTTGACCAAGCTCAGCTCCTCGTTCTCCACACCTTTCAGGCTGACTCCTACCCTCCACCTTCTCCCAGCCCAAAGTGCACTTACATTGTTTAGCCTCTCCTTGCCTTGCTTTCCTAATCTGCATACTGGACACAGTACACTTAATTTATACAAATGTGAGGGAATGCTGAATAGTGCATGGAAGGTGCCTGGGCAGGGCATATACTCTGTAGGTAAACTCCTGCTGCTTCCTGTGTTGTCATTATTTTTGTCATTCCAGAGAGTTTCTATGACCAAAAGGGTGATGCAAGGCCAAGTGCCCTGGTGTTCAATGCCTTATCCTAAGGGAAGAAGCAGGGAAGGGTCAGGAGAAGTCCAGGAGGAGGGGAGGATAAGGACTCCGTCCCAGCCCCTCACTGGGGGCAGGTCCCACTGGCCAGCACCCAGCCTGTGGATGGAGCATCATGCCACCCAGCAAGCCCAGGAAGAGGGCCAAGTCCAAGCCCTGTGCTCTTGGCTAGGCAGACAATGGATGGATGCCCAAGGTGAGGGCTGGGGGCTGGGGGCTGGTGAAATCCATTGGTTTCCTTGCAAGCAGGTGCAAAAACACTCCTACGGGACAAGGCTGGGCCTTCAGGGACACGTACAATGCAGGAGGTAAGCATTGACCATAAATGGTTGGTTCCACAGGGCCCCAAATACTAGGCTGGGCCAGGCGAAATTGCCACGTTTGTAGGTCACAATTTGGTTGTTCCATCTAATAGCTTTAACACTTGAAAGCAGGCCGGATCCCCCCTGGAATCAAGTCCATGGATTTTGTAAGATCAGGGGTTCACATTCTACCCCTAGGCACCTGGTGCCAGGCAGGAATTCCTCCCCTGGCATTAGGTGGGGTGCACACCCAGAGTCAGACACTGATGTGCACACACAAGTGCTCCTCTGACTTTGGCACTGTAGTCGAGCAGCATACCAGGAAAGAAGCAAAAAGAGGGAGGCAGGGAGAGAGAATGGGAGGAGACAGAAAGCCAGAGGCGCCACGGCCAGCTCCCGTGATCCAGAGGGAAAGGCTGAGTAGCCCTTGGAAATGAGTGTCCGCCCACACTGATGCCCTTTCCATCAGAGCCCAGGGAAGGTCACTGACAAGACACCCCGCCCACAAGAGTGCTGCTTGCTGGCAGCAAGCCCTTGCCAGTAGGCACTCTAAGCCCCCCATTTCTCAGGTGTATAAATAGAGGCTCCAAGATGACAAGGGAACACACCACAGGAGAGGCAGTGCTTGACCTGAACACAGATCCAAAGTCCCCAGCGCTAGGTCTCAAACGCCACATGCAACACAGACAACCTGAGCAGCACCATTCCTGGCAGCCCTCAACAAGGGATGACCCAAACAGCCAGCAATGATCAGAGGCACTAACGGATGGGAGCACCACACAGCACAGTAAAAGAACAAACTACAAGGATAGGAACCAAAGACCACACATGACAGTGGAGTCAGCCCAACCCCAGGGTGACATGCCCAGGGGCCTGCAGCTGCCCCAGGGGTGGAGTGCTGGCCGGAAGAAGGCAGGAAGGGGAGCATGTGGTCGGAGTGTTGAAGGGCGTGTGGTGATGGAGAGGAACACGCATTTGAAAGCAAAGGATGCTCCCTAATTAAGAACTGCGGCCTTCCCTGCATTAGCCCAAAGACAGACAGCAGTGGGAATGGATCTTCCTGGGTACCCACTAGGGGCAGCCATCTCCCCCTGCCAGTGGAGCCCATAGGGCCCTAGCGGGGCTGGCAGGGGTGGCGGACAGCAGCCCAGCCCACAGAACCAAGAGCTTCCAAACCAACCCCAGGCGTCTAGAAACTGGGTCAGGCAGACCACATTCTGGCATCTTCTTGGTCTCAGTTTTCGAAGCAGAGAAGTGACAGCAGAGATGCCCCTGGGGCCTGGAAATGGGGCTTCAGGAGGCCTGCCTCCCCCTCCTCCTGCCCCTAGAGAGGAGGCAGGAAGCTGACTGGCAGCCAGCTCGAATGACCCACCAGGCACAGGACTGACTGTGGGCTTCCTACACCCACGCGGAGCCATTAGCTCGTAATGGCTGCAAAGGCTCCTGCAGCCAAAGGCCGCAGTCTTGCAAGCTCAGGCTGCGCCCCCAAAGATACTAACTATGACTTGCCACAATAAACCATCACTGTTTGGGAGGGGGCTCAGCTGCCTCAGCGTGGGGGCAGGTGGGGAGGTGTGGGGGCCCAGCTGGGCTGCAGGCACCAGGAGAATCCGACAGCAAGTTCGGAAAGAGGGGCAAAGAAAGAAAACCCACACCACAGATTGAGGCAGCCCTGCGGGGGTGCCCCGTGTGGGTGCCCCGCATGGGTGAGACTTTCTAGATGGGAGCAAATTTCTCTCCTGAGACATTCAGGCACTTGAGTACACAGACAGGCTCGCACGAACTTCCAGAAAGGACTGACCAACATATTACAGGATATTCTGTGGGCAAGCCCTGGTGAGCCACAACCTCCCTCTCTTGGCGGGGGTATTAAAGGTCATCAGGCCAGCTTTACATTGGCTTCCTGTGTGAACAGGTGCAGGGTCCTTCACCTCCATGTTCCTCAGTGTGCCCTTCTATAAAATGGGGGAGAATGAGAATGCCACCTTGGAGGCTGCTTAGAGCCAGGGGCCTGCACGGCAGGGGTGCGTGCTCCCCTTAGGTCACCCTCTGACCTCTGCTGTTGTTCTGTTCCGGTCCTGAGTGTTCCACAGAAGGGAGCCCCCGGTGGGGCGTGACTTGGTGAAGGGCACAGAGCTCACATAGGAGGGTTGGCCTCCGGGCTCTGCTTTTGCTCCCTTGGAAGTCACCCAACAGGGAGCCCTCTCTCTAAGCAGGCTGAACCCTTAAGCCTGACTCTCCACCTTCAGGACATCAGAGCTAAAGGTGATGCTCAGGCACCCAGAGGCACCACCCCAGCCTGCCTGCCTAGAGGTACCGCCCCAGCCTGACAGAGCACCCTCAGGGAGCCCAGGGCTCCCCCACACCCTAAACCCTTGGGTTCTCCCTCCTGGACATGCTCTCAGCTGATCCAGAACCCTCATGGAGCTCTGGGTCCACTGTGCACCAACACTGAGTCCGACACACAGTGGGTGCTCAACCACTGTGTGGGTGGGATTGAATTTCCAGGCCATAGATGCCATCCCAGCCCTAGGTCAGCTGCCTATCCAGGACCAGAGATGGCCTGTTCTCCACCTTTCTCTCTAGAGGCCCTGCCAAGTCCAGTACATACTAACCCCCTAATTCCCATGGCTGGCTGTTGCTCTGTTCTCTCTGATACCCCAGCGACATATGTGTTGCCCTAAGCACCCACCATGCAGCAAGTCTCACTGCAGCAAGGTCTGTGTCTGCATGCTGGAGGAAGGAGTGCTCGCATTGGCATCTCCAGAGGCACAAAGTACAGAGATGGGGATGGGGCATTATAAAAGAAGATGTTCACAGCTCCAGAGTTAATGGGGGAGAGACCAGGATGCCAGGATGGAGGGCCACAGCCCATGGCACACCTGCAGAGGTTCAGGTGGTCCACGTATGGGCAAGCACCCCAAAGCACCTGCCATGGGAGCAGTGGCACAAGGCAGCAGCCCTCTCCTGCTGCCAGCCACCCTGCAGAACAAGGTCCCAGGTAGGGAGCTCCAGGAGCAGGTGCAGCCCACTGGCTGGATGGACCACATTCCTTCTAGCAGCACGAAGCAGTTGCTCCTGCCGACGGAAAACCAGGTCAGAGCAAAGCAGCCCCGCTTTGCGGCAGGGGTGAGCTTGCCTCCCGGGGAAGGGCTCGGCAGAAGTCTCCAAACTGAGCACGAGAGACAAGTGGGAGCCAAGCCTCATTCCCTCAGTGGCCCTACAGTTGCCAAATTTACTGACAAACTGACCTACAAAGGAGTTTCTAGTTCGTGAGCAAACCCTACGGTAAGCAGCAGAGCCGCCGGCGAGCAGGCAGGCACTGCCGAGAAGCAGAAGCATTCCCCACAGCACCCGAGGGGAGCCCCGTACCTCACTTTCATGGAGAACAGAGCCCTTGAAATACCAAGGAGGAAGGGAAGATGAGAGGGGTGGCTTTGGGACCGTGGTGAGCAGAGAGGGGCCAGGTGTGACATCACTGGTCCACTGCCTCATGGCTTTTTGGTTCCCAGGTTCTGAATCATGATCATGGCCAGGGGCTGGCTTGGCAGGACCTCTGGCAGGGCGACTGTGCAGGCCGCCCAAGTGCAGAGAGGCGCCTGAACTTGTGCAGTCAACAGCCTGCACAGCCATATCCTGAAGCCCTGACTGAGTCCAGTGGCGTGCCCACCTCCACACATCAGCGACTACCTGGCTGCAGGTTCACGGGTGCCCAAATTTAGAAGAGCCCCGCGTGTGGTCTAACCTATGTCATCTTGAACTTCTTAAGAGTTTTCTTTCACAGGTGCCCCTCTTTCATTTCAGGTCCCAGAAACGACTCAAGGCCCACCAATGGGGTGGACACGGTAGGAGGTTGGAAGATGGAATGAACCAATCATTCAATAATTCACGCAGAAAGGCTTTCAAGAAAGTACCTGGCCTCTCCCTTTCTGGATCGTCCAAGGTGTCCCTGTGTGGCTTTTTCAGGGCTGGGGTAGTAACAGGCGGGCCGACTGGATGGGCAATGCGGGGGCCTTAATGCAGGAAGGAAGAAGTTGCTGCTAGCAAGGACCACTGCGGAGACCCTAAGTGTTCTCTTGTGTTGCATCCATGACTAAGTTGTAACAATGTCTCCCAGATGTTGGCAGCAGATGAGCGGGGAAAGCAGGTCAGAGATTTATACAAGCAGGCAGAACAGCCAGCAGTACACACTGACCAGGTGCCAGGCCACTGTCCACTATCCCCAGCTCACGCCCCTGGAAGCCAAGGCCACAGGCAGATGTATTTAACCACACCCAGCCACGTCCCTGCTCCCTAGCAGGACAGGCCTGGTACACACCTCTCCTAACTTTGTGGTACCAGCTTCCAGGCTTTGCTTAGAAAGTCTTCCACAAAACACCAGCTTCAACTTCATGTTGCGCTTCGGTGAGGGGGGGGGGGTGGCCCTCAGATACCTGCGTGGATGGCATGGTGCCAGAGCGAGGGTGATCTAAGGGTCCCACTTCCTACTTCCAGAAAGTTCTCCCACCTCACTGCAGTCCTGCATGCACCTAAGGGACACACTGGGCTCATGCAATGGTCTGGAAACTTGCAGGGTACATAACCACAGTCAGCCAAACCCCTGCTCCCTCTGCCCCCTTCTCTTCAGACTGACAACCCAAGATGCTAAGTCTTGCCTCCCCCATGCCTGGACAACTACGGCCGAGGCAACGAGTGGTGAAAAAAGCAAGATGCTGCCCACTGTGGAATCCAGCCTGTCCAACTGCCAGGTCCACAGAGGGTGGAATCAGAGGGCAAAGGGGCAGAGGACAGGGAAGCAGAACAAACTGCCCAATGAGAAAGAAAGGGAACACACTCCAAATCTGACCTGGACGTGTAGGCCCAGGGCCCTGCAGCAGCCCACTCTTTTCTCCTCTTGGTACAGGAAAGGAAGCTTCCAGAAACAGTCTGGGCTTCCACTATTCCATGTCCAACTGAGATTTGGATCAATACCAACAGGTGTGATGGAGGCCAGAAGAACCCAAACTTCCCAGTGAAACAAATCTCAGCAGTGGGTTGGTAGAGATGCTGGTCAGCCCCTCCCCTAGAAACTTGAATTCAAGAGGCCAGTTAGAGTTAGGTGTTTGCTGCAGCAGTTAAAACATCCGATGGAATACCCATATCCCACATCAGAGGACCCGGATTCAAGTGCCAGCATCACTCCCAATTCCAGCTTGCTGCTAATGCATATCCTAGCAGGCAAAAGATGATGCCTCAAGTGGCTGGGTTCCTGCCACCACACGTAGGGTAGACTTGGACTGAGTTCCTGCTGCCTGGTTGTTTGACTTGGCTAAGCTCCTGCCATTAGGGGAGTGAACAGATGAGAGATCTCTCTCTGTGTCTACCTGTTTGTCTCTCTGCCTTTCACATAAATAATTTTAAGATTCATTTATTTATTTGAAAGTCAGAATTAGAGAGAGAGGGAGGGAGAGAGAAATAGATCTTCCAAGTGGCCACAATGGCTAGGGCTGAGCCAGGCTGAAGGCACAAGCCAAGAGCTTCTTCCTGGTCTTCCTCATGGGTCCCAGGGGTCCAAGTACTTGGGCCATCTTCCACTGCCTTTCCCAGGCCATTAGTGGGGAGCTGGATTATAAGTAGAGTAGCCAGAACTCAAACCCATGTGGGATATCAGCATCATAGGCAACGGTTTTTATCCACTATGTCATAACACTGGCTCCATAAATATCTTTAAAGGCCAATTAAGGACTTAGCTTGTCGAATGAGTAGATGAGTGAGCTAATGCATGCAAAGAACGCATTCAGTACATATTCAATACATGGGGCGGCCTGATTTCTATATGAGCCTCATCTTCCGGAGGAGCAGAATGGATCACTTAGTCCAGAAGCTTCCAGCTTTTGGCTTCAGAGAGCATGAAGCCTCCTTCAACACCGATCTCCAGCAAGTCCCTCCTCTTCCTTCCAGTCCCCAACACACCCTCCAACACCAAGACACAGTGGACCCTGTGTCCCACGGTGGAAAGGGAGAGGGCGTGTGAGAGACAGCATACGAGTGCTTTCCCGGGAGAATGAAAATACCACTTACATAAACACAGCCCTCCAACACCTGGGGGCTGGCACCTGCCCACGCCCACTTGGCTCCTTCATCAGCTGCCCAGGCAAGCAGAGCTGACAGACAGGTGTCAGGTTCCAGCTGGCTGCTGGGCCCCACCTTCCAGGAAGGAAAAGCAAGGGCCTGTGACAAGTCTCCTGCCGCAAGGAGGAGCAGATCTATAGGAAAGGTTTCCTCAGACCTCACCCACTGTGAAGAGAAATTGAAAAACAGCAGCAGAATGGAGAGTCCAGCATGGGTGGCACCTCTGTGTGAGGAACCCAGCGGGGTGGGAGATGCTGGCCACAGCAAGGCACAGGTCCTCTATAGTGCAGTCAGAGCTGCTCAAGTCAGCAAAAACCAAGCTACAGGTGCACAGTGGGTCAAGCAGCTACCCGTGATACTGGCATCCCATTTAAGCACTGATTTAAGACCCAGTTGCTCCACTTCCAATCCAGTTTCCTGTTAACGAACCTGGGAAGACAGTGGCCCAAGAGGGACCCCTGCACCCATGATGGTGAACCAGAAGAAGCTCCAGACTCAGACCTGGGCCACCCTTGGTCATTCTGACCATTTGTGGAGTAAACCAGCAGATGGAGCATTTCTCTCTATCTGTAACTGACAATTAACCCCACTGTAACCACAGTGAAACTCCACAAGGATAGAGATCAGCAAATTTCCCATAGGAAACTTCAGGGCTCATGGATGACCCATGGGGTAGGGGTGGAGGAACAAGCACAGGGAGGTGGGACAGGCAGGAAGGGAGCAGGTGGAGGGAGGTGGGTCTGGGGAGAAATGAGACTGATTTAGTCTTATTTCTGAACTACTGCCAATGGTAATATCCATGCATTTCAAATAGCTAGAAGGAAGAACGTGAAGGCTTTGCCAACAGTAAACAATGGTAAGTGCTTATGGTAATGGACATGCCAATTGCTGTGATGTGCTCACCACACAAGGTGCACATCTATCCAATCAGAACACTGTATCCCACACACGTGTACAGTGATGACGCAGCTATTCAAAAATTTCAAGGAATGCAGTGGCCACAGACTTCAGAACTGCCAGACACAGGAAGACAAATGGTCTACTGAGTATACACAGAGTCTATCGAGGACCAAAACTCTGATCTCTTACTAGCAGAACAACTGAAGTTTCAAGGTCTTTGCTGTGCATGTTAACCTCTGATGGGGCCGCAACCCTAAACAAGATCCTAGGGGCAGATCAACAAAGTGCAGGTGGCTCCTGGAAATCAGGCTGCCCAAGGTTTCCTGCACTGCTGCAGCCCCCAAAACCAAAAGAGCAGCCTGCCAGGATTCTCCTCCCCGCCTCCCCCCGCCCAGTGACAGGCTGTTTTGGTTCCATGAAACGAAGACTCATTTTGCTTCCTAATAGGTCCATAATTAATTCACACGTTCAACTGTGAAGTCCAGAAATATGTTTGTGTTGACAATTTGTATGTGATTCTTCAAAACAGTCTGTCTGTTTCCATGTGCCTCAGCATCTCAGAGCAGCTCTGCTTTGTAGGCACCACCCAAGTGCAATCAGACCCAGCCACCCAGGGAATGAGGGCGGGGATTAGACTGTCTACTAGGGAGGTGGGACACAAGAGCTGTCCCCTTCGATAGGACCAAGCACCAGCAAGATCAGTGAAACTGTGGCCTGGCATTTCTCGATTAATGTGACTGCTTGATGCTCTTGGTTCAACTGACTGGAAACCATTCCACTGCCTTAAAACACCAGCGAGGGGCCAATGGACCAACAGTGGGCCACACCCGCCAGCACCAACAGTGACCAATAGCACCCTAGCCACACTATCAGTGCACCTGCCTGCTCCATCCAGGCAGGTGTGCTACCTCTTCTACTGCTAGGAGGATAAAATTAGGGTGGGGGAAGGAACTGAGAGACCATGCTGGGAGCAGAGACAAGGCCTCAGCAGTGTCAGCCTCCAGGTTGGATACCACCAGGCTAGCTCTGGAGTCCACAGCAGAGTCAGGGGCCTCCTGCAGTCCATGATCCTCCATCCTCGCCAAGGGAGAGGAGGAAGTGGGGATATGGAGATGGGGAGAGCAGCCTGGAAACAGTCCTGATCCCAACCATGAAAGCCCACTGCAATCTCCATGGCGACCCTGGGACCCAACGTGCTAGCACAGAAGCTGCTGTGGAACAGAAATGTTTCCCGGTGTCCAGGAGACTCTTGGGTGCCTGCATAGCTTCCAGATTATTCCTCTAGTCCTCTGGCTAAGCACAGCTACAAACTCAGGGTATTATAGATGAAATAAGTGATTTTGAAGGTAGAGAGAAGGCAGAGCAGATGGAAACCTCAGTACTCATACAATGACCCAAGAGCTAGAGCCCTGAGTATGCTTCTCGCCTCATGCTTCCCAGGCTTGGAGCTACATGTGCTGGCAAGCCAGAAACATCAACAAGGATTTATTTATTTATTTATTTATTTATTTATTTATTTATTTTTAAGATTTATTTATTTATTGGAAAGTCAGATATACAGAGAAGAGGAGAGACAGAGAGGAAGATCTTCCATCTGATGATTCACTTCCCAAGTGACCACAACGGCCGATGCTGTGCCGATCCGGGGTCCCAAAGCTTTGGGCTGTCCTCAACTGCTTTCCCAGGCCACAAGCAGGGAGCTGGATGGGAAGTGGAGCAGCCGGGATTAGAACCGGCGCCCATATGGGATCCTGGCATGTTCAAGGCGAGGAATTTAACCACTAGGCCACGCTGCTGGGCCCACAAAGATTTATTTTTTAAAAGTCCCCCCAAAATGCATGTTCTAACTAGCCAAAGGAACAGAGAGGGTTTTGCCTGGCAAGACATAAAAATATTTACACAATAACAGCTAGCCACACACACACAAAAAGTGTTCCGATTTCAGCAAAGACTAAGCGAAGAGCCCATACTCTTGCAGTAACAGGTAAGGAAGCACTCAACACACTCTCATGGGGAGCAGCTATGTCCACTCTTCCTGGGTTGTAATAATGCCCCCTAGAGTGTGGACAGAGGTCACAGGGAGGCTGGACTCCCCGCCTTCCCACCTCCACCTAGATGCAGGAATGTTCTGCTACTCCTCCTCCTAGCATCAGCAGAGGCCAAGAGCTGAGCAGGTGAGCAGCACTATCACCACTGACAGTGAGAACGGCATCAGCAGAGACCCTGCCTGGAGAGAGTCTGGAATTCCATCCATTCCATCCATCCCTTGTGCAAGGTGGTAGCTGCACTCCTTGTGTGCCTGAGTGGAGCGGAAGGGATCGGCTAAAACAGAGGGTTACATAAGACCCAGAGACTCCTTATTTACAATGAATGCACAAAATACAAAGGTGTGAATCAAATTTTACCAAGCCACAGGAAGACTTCAAACAGAATAAAGTCAATTTATATATTGCCCAAATTTTAAAATGACAAAGATATTGTCAAGGACCCTCAGGAAGTCATCAGAAAAATGCTTCAGGAGTTATGAACATCCTCAAAACAAGTAGAAAAACAGAAATCTCTGGAGATAAATAGATCATTTGGCAAAAAAAAAAAAAAAAAAGATGTGAAAATGTACTACATGGAACTTGTGAAAACAAAAAATACAATAAAATCTTCCAAAAACATAATGGGTTCAGCAACAGAAGAGAAGAGACAGGAAAATCAGTGAGGTAGAAAATAGGACAATAAAAATTACTCAGTCTGAACAAAGTCAGAAAAATAAACTGAAAAAAAAAATTGAACAGAAGCTAAGGAACTGTAATATTGTTGAGCCGAGTCCCAGAGGAGACAAGACAGGACAGGTAGGAAAAAAAGATTCCAAAAAATTACAGCTGAAAACTTCCCAAATTTGACAAGAGGCATAAGCCTACCCAAGAAGTTAAATGGATCTTGAAATAAGGAAATCAAAGAAATTGACACCATGACACACCACCATTGAACTTCTGAAAAAGGACAATGAAAATCCTGAGTGGCGACATATCTCTACAGGAAACTCAATTTATGACAGCCGATTTCTCATTGGAAACTATGAAGGCAAGAAGGCAGTGGTAGACCTTCCAAACACAAAAGAACTCCGGCTGAGAATCCCTAAATTCAGTGAAGGAAACCAAGAAATTCTCAAAGAAAAACTGAGAGAACATCTTGCCAGCCGACCTATCCCGAAGAAAGTTCTCTGAACAGGAAGGAAATGATTACATTATAAACCTTGAAGTATCAGGAAGAGGAACATGTAGTTAGGTAACATGGTAAATACACACGATTTTCTGTCTTGATTTTATTTGATGGGTAAAGCACATACGTAACAATTTCTGACATAGCTCTAAGTATACTTAGAAGAAACAATGAGAGTGAAAATAATTACAAATGGGAGAGTAAAGTGATATAGACATAGGGTTTTTTCTTTATATATATAAATTTACATATATGCATAAAAATTTTAAAGCGTATTTCTTTTTATTGGAAAGGCAGATTTACAGAAAGAAGGATAGAAAGATCTTCCATCTACTGATTCACTCCCCAAATGACTGCAATGGCCGGAGCTGAGCCAATCTGAAGCCAGCAGCCAAGAGCTCCTTCCAGGTTTCCCAGGTGGATGCAGAGTCCCAAGACTTTGGGCCATTCTCTGCTGCTTTTCCAGACCACAAGCAGGGAGCTGCATGGGAAATAGAGCAGTCAGGAAACAATGGGATCCTAACTGTGCCCATATGGGATTCCGGCACTTGGAGGTGGAGTATTAGCCAATCAAGCCATCATGCCAGGCTCAAGATAAGATTTCTACACTTCACCTGATCTGGTAAAATGAGGACTCCCTTAGGTTTCGATATGTTATATATATATATATATATATATAAAAAATATGATAATATAATGTATAACAGAATATAACATATAACATATGATATATATATATAATATATATATATATATAAAGGCCTGCAGGAAACATTTAACAGATAATTACAAAGAAATAAAAACAATACATAAAACAGCAAATTCTTTAAAATGCCTAAATACCTCACAGGAATCCAACAGAAATCCAACAAAAAGGAGGAACATAACCACCAGAATTAAAAAAAAAAAAAAACAAAGAGGCAGAATTATACCTTAAAATAACATTATTCAAATTAAATATAAGCGATCTAAATTCAGCAATCACACTAGAGATGGCAGGACTGGACAAGTCGGATTGATGAGAGATGGAAAGTGATCCTCTTGCATGCTGTGTACAAAACACAGCTAAAATGACATTATAGACTAGTTAAAAGTAAAAGGATAAAAGAGGCTGTATCTTATCAACATTCATCAAGACAGTAGTAGAAGGGTTATATGAATGCTTCATAAAGTAGGCTACAGAGAAAAGAAAATAGAGACAACAATTCCATGTCAATAAAAAAGGCTAATCTATCAAGAAAATCTTAAATGTGGATGCACTGAACACAGAGCTGCAGAAAACGTGGAACCAAAGTTGGTAGAACAGAAAGGAGCCCAGACATATCCACAACAGACCTAGATTTACCCACGACACGAGCGTGACATTTCAGAACTTCTGCCAATCACTGACAGAATTAGACGGAAACATGGATAAACATACAGAACATTACCAACCTACTAGATCAAACAGACGATTCACAGAACACAATCCCAACAACAGCAAGGCACACCTTCTCTTTGAGTGTGCAGAGAAGATACCCTAGAACAGACTGGAACTGGTGACAACACTGTGGTGCACTGGGATAAGTCACCACTTGCAGTGCTGGCATCCACATGGGCACTGATTCATGTCCTGGCTGTTTCACTTTTGATCCAGCTCCCTGCTAAAGCACCTGCAAAAGCAGCAGAGGAGGGCCCAATGGTTAGGGCCTCTGCAACCCTGTGTAAGATCCACAAGAAGGTCTTACAGCTTTAGGCTGACCCAGCCCCTGCTATAGCCCATTTTGGGATTGAACCAGAAGATAGAAAAATCTCTCTCATTTCTCTCCCCAAACCATAATTCTATATTTCAAATAAATAAAATATTTAAAAAGATAGTCTGAATCATTGGTTATAAAACAATGTCAACACATTTAAAATAACCTTAACCCACACATAGTATGTCTTCCAAACACAGCTGAGTCAAATAGAACTTCACCACACACATGTATATACAAAAAGAAAAACCTACACACGTGTGAAATCTATGCAGTACACTTGTAAGTCATAGTTCAAAGAGTTTAGAGGGGCAGGAGTTTGGTGTGGCAATTAAGTCATTGCATGACAGGCCTGCATCCCATATAGGACCATCTAGTTTGAGGCCCAGTTCCTCTGATTCTGATGCAGTGCCCTGCTAACGTGCACCCTAGAAGACAGCAAATGGCAGCTCAGGGTACTTGAGACCCTGCCATCCTCACGGGAAATCCAGATTGAGTTCAGCCTGCCCCAGTCCTGGCTGCTGTGGATACTTGAGGAGTGAACCAGAGCAGGGAAGATCTGCGTACGATGGTCTCTGTGCCCTTCAAATAAAACAAAACTGAAAAGAAGGAAGGAGTAGGGTAGAGAGCTGAAGCACCGGACATTTTGAAAAAAGATGTGGAACTAAATAAAAAATAAAACTGGAACATATTAAAAGGTGTGGGAACCAGCTAAATGAACACTAAGAGGAAAATTTGTAACACCAGATTGTTAGGAAAAAGAAAAAAAAATCTTAAAAAGCTTCTACCTCAAAAACTCTAAAAAGAGCAAAATAAATATAAAACAAGCTGAACAAACAATAAAGAAGCTTTTAAAAAATCTTTAAAATCATTTAACAACTATTTCCTTGAAAATATCAATGAAACTGACAAATATCCAATGTGATTGGCTTTTTTTAAAAAAACAAGAGAAAAAGCTCAAATTTCAGTTAGAATGAAAACAGAGCACATCGCTACAGATCCTACAGACATCAAAAGGATGCATAACAGGGGAGTACTACCATGAAAAGACTGAATGCTTCACCCCGAAGTCAGAAAGAAGACAGAGGCTGCCACCCTCACCACATCCACTCAACACAGTGCTGGCAGTCCCAGCCAGAGCCACAGGCAACAAAAGGAAGTAAAAGGCAGAGACAGGAAGGGAATAAATAAAATGTTCTATATTTGGAGACGATATAATTCTTATAAGAAATCTCATGAAATGCATACAAAATAGACCCATCAGTAAGCTAAACTGAGCAAGGGGTAAAAAATGGGTATTCAAACATCAATCATACTTGTATACCTGAATACCAACAGTCAACATGTGAACACAAATTTAAAATATAATACCATTTACAATTACCTAAAGTTAAATATTGAAACATATCTATCAATACTGCAAAGGGCCAGCACGCTGAGAAATGTAAAAATGATAGAAGAAATCAAAGGTGATTTAAATAATTGGAGAGGCGTACCTTGTTAATGGATTGGAAGATTCAAAACTGTAAAGATGGAAATTTGCCTGAGAATCAATATACCTGTTTAACATGATTGTTATCAATAAAACCAGAATTGTGGAGACAAGATTATTACAAAATCTATATGAAAATACAAATGAATTAGAATAGCTAAAACAATTTTGGAAAAGATCAACCAATAGAGGAAGAAGAGTCTATTCAATTTTAAGACTTATAACTGCAGTAATCAAGATCCCTTCATATTGACAGAGACCAATGACCAACTGACCACAGACCAATGGGCCCAGAGTCACCACAAATATGCCCATGTGACATCCGACAAAGATGCAAAACTAATGTGCACTGGAGGGATGATCTACAACCGGGCATCCACAGGCAGAGTAAGGGAAGAAGGAACTTCAGCCTGTTTGCTTCCTTATACAGAAATTAACTCAAAATGCATCATGGACTAAAACATGAAATAGAAATGCTGTAAAACATTTAGGAAAAAAATTGGGGGATCAAGGGCTATCAACACTACAGAATGGAGTAACGGTGAATGGTTAAGGGAGTGGGCATAGCCAGAGGGAAGTGGCTGTGGCTACTGCAGGGTGGCATGGGAGGTGGGATGAAAGCGGCCATGACTGCATTCTGCACTTGGACTGGGCCCGGGTCACTCTCCTGGCTGGATGAGGCTACACTCCAGCCACGCAGGATGCTGCCATTGGGGAAACTGGAGTACCCTAAGGAGGAGAATCGCTCTGTGAATCTATGGGTAAATACACAGCTAGCTGCAGAGGAGATTAAAATCACATAAAGGGAGGTATAAAACACCAGAAGAAGGTGCAGTACACCATCGGGTGGATGTAATGAGATAGTGGGGAGGATACAGGGATGTCAGGTGAAGCACAGGGTGTCCAGTTACATCTAAAGACAGAGGACCATAAACAATGCTCTGGTCAAGTTTGTCCAGGCAGACCTGCAGCCACAGTCACCTTCTGTACCCATGGGGCACTGGCTCCAGAACACACACAGACACTAGGCATGCTCCAGTGGCTTCCAGACCACACAGACCCTAATACAGCCTCCTTCAGATGACACGCATGACATTCCACAACATAAATGCCATAGCAACAACTGCTGTACTGTATCACGGTATCACTTAGGGCAGAAGTATGCACCCGCAAGGCCTGTGGTCATAGAGGGCTTAGAAGTCCACTTGGGCTGGCCCTGCCATGGCCACCACAGGTGAAAACCCATTTCCACACATCTATAGCAGGCTAGCTTTTAAGTTGATAATTTTGCATGGCCCAGGAATGATGTGATAAATATCCAAGTGACCCTGAGCTGGAAAAGAAGGTTTCTCAGCCCTGGCTTAGGGGATAACAGGGGCAAAGAGCTTGCATGTGTTCAGCGCAGACACAACTCTGCCCGCATACCTTCACGCATGGTTGGCTGAGCCTCTGGAATCTGTTGCATCTGGGAACACACAGGGCTCACTGTACTCATACCAAACACTTCCTTGTTGTGGATCTGAAATTCAAATGGAACTATAGCCAATCTGGACTTCTATTTAGAGACCCAGGAGGGCAGAAGGAGCCCAAGCAAGCTGAAGCCAGTGCAAACAAAGGGCGAAAAAAAACCTCAGCAGAGGCCAGACAGAGGGCAAAGGTGTGCTAGAGGACCACCTGAGTGTCAAGGCCAGGCAGGGCCCCAGGTGAGGGTTCCAGGGTCCCAGGACGGGTTTTAGGATCGCTACTGGTAACACATCCCTACATGGTGCGACCTGAGCAGAATCCAGAGAATGGTTCGAAGACTGGGGATCTGAGTCCCCAGGCCCTATCCCATTGGGTTGGGGAAGTTGGGGTGGGGAGGAAGACCTAACAGCCTGACCAACCAGGGGCCTCCAAGCACCCAGGGCATCATCTAATTATCCCTAGGCAGGACCCTTGGTTACATTGTTAGAACAACGAGGGACCCAAGGTCTTGTGCCATTTGCTGCTGCTTTCGCAGTCCATAATCAGGAAGCTGGATCAGAAGAGGAGAATCTAGGACTTGAACGGGCACCCATATGGGATGCCTACACCGCAGGTGGAAGCCCAGCCCACGATGCCATGGCACCGGCCCAGCAGCAGCTTTTATGAGTCCCTGGCATAGCAGACACAGCGTGCTGGGCCCTTCCCATGTTTCCTAAATCCCTTTCACCTCCGGAAGCCCCTCAGGCAAGCAGCAAGTCTCCCTCTCACCCTTCTCCCACTCCTGGCGGAGTGACAGCCAGCTCTACCTCCCTCGCTGGGCCAGACAGCCTTATCCCTAGGCCCTTCCTGCTGCTAGCGAAATGCACGTCGTTCTCTGCCAGGCCTGCTGACGGTGCCCTTGTGCCAGGGGAGCCCTCTCAGACACAGAGAAAAGCAGAGCTCAGAGCCTCGAAAGAAGCAGACTGCTGAGGACTTTGCTGGAGCCCTGGAGCCAGCCATGCCTGAAGCCCGCTCCCAGTGCCCACATCCCCAGACTGCTACCTATACCAACAGGAAATCTTCTTGTGCTTGTGTTGGATTCCCACTGAGCGAGTCCAAAGGTGTACAAAGGTGATTGACACAGCAGGAGCTGGAAGCCTGCCATACACAGCCCACAAGGATGCAATGTCAAGTTCTACTTCCAGTATGTGCACGTGCACACCCAAGTACGCATCCATATTCACGCTGACAGCAGACTGCACAAATTGTTGATGCTTAATAAACACCAATGAGACAAACCCCACTCAGGAACTCCAAAACACGCTGCTCCCTGGCCTCATACTCTCACGTCCAGTCAAGCTTAGGACTGACTGTATATCTGAGCTGGGAACCGCACAGGCAGGTCCCTTGCAGGCCGGATCAGCTTGCAAGAAGGGCTGTGATTCCCAACCCCCCCACTCCCTGTGCCCCCAGAGACCCACAAGCAAAGAAAGCCAGCCTGCACCCCAAGCTCCGACACCTACTGGGTGCCCAGCACAAAGGGGACCAATCTCTGGGGAGCCTTGGCCCCAGGGCCCTGGTGATCCACCATTACTCTAACATGTCTTGACCAGAAGCATATACAAGGGAAACTCGAGGTAGCTACTCTGTTCAACAATGGGATGACCACAAGGGAATTCAACAGCACAGGCCTACTGGCCCATACTGGCTCCTACTAACCCGTAGGAGCATGGATGCAAGGGGGTGGGGGGGGGGGGGGGGGGCACACGGCTCCTGAGCTGATCCAGACAAGGCAGTGTCAGCCCGGTACCTCACACAGCACCCCGATCCTTCTTCCCCTCCCCTCCACTCCTTCCCTCCCTGTTTACTCACTCTCCTGAGACTGGAAACATACTCTGCTTTCTTCCCGCACAAAATGCACTATGTTCCGGGCCTCTGGGTTGTCTGCACGCCCACCCCACTCTGCAGATCCTGCTTTTCACCCTCTTTCCCAGTCAGGAACTGGAGAGCGAAGTCTCCTCCTCTGACCTTGCATTCCCGGCGGCCATCCCTCCCGTGGACCACACACACCCTGCTCACATGCAGGCCGCATCCACTCTGCAGCCCCAGCCTGTCCAGGCCTTTCCACACTGCTTCTGGAAACTCTAGAAGCTCCAGGCTCGCCCAGCTTCTCCCAGGCCCCTCGCCCTCTGTGTCAAAGTTCCCAGATCTGCTTCTCTGGTTGAAGCCTTCCTGCTGGAACACTGCCAGCTGGACCACCGACCCTCAAATCTCCACATCTCCTGCAAGGTCAAGTTCGAGTTCGATGAGTCTCCAGGGCACAAGTTCTGAGTTTTTAAAGTCCCTACCAGGAACTCCTCTAGGAAGCCCTCACAGGCTTGCTGGCGTGGGCACCCTTATTAAACTGTACACACATCACAATGAACACCCAGGCCAGCAGTTCCCCAGGGCCCACCCAGGGCTTTCCTGGTGTTCACCGAGCACATCATTCCGAGGTTACCATCAGAGCGAGCTCCAGCAACACTGTTCCCTCTTCAAAAGCACAACACACAAGAGCTTCACGAAAATGAGGAAATTCCCATGATTTAAAAATTCTGAACTCACAGCTTCTGGCAGACAGATGGCTTACACTTCAAGTGAACTGACAGGACTGACTGTCAGGGAAACGGACTCCTTTTGGCTGGTTCTCTCCGCCTAGCGGCCTGGGTAGGGGGAAGGGGGTGACTATGTCAGGGCTGGCAGGTTTGGCAAGAGGAAGAAAAAGCCAAGAGAAAGATGCAGAAACAGAAATGCTTGATGAACTGCAGTCCTGTTCCTGGGAGGGCCCAGCACTGGCCCTTCTGTCCGTCACGAGGGACTCTGGTGTCACCTGCACACCCAGCACCAGTGGAAAGCTGACACAGCCATGCTCAGCATCGTGCCTTTGGGCCGAAAGGAGGCAGGAGTCCCCTTCCACTTCTCCTGTGTGCCTTTTGGTCTTGGGTTGTTGGAGGAGACTGGGATCTCCCTGGGGTCCCAGCCCAGACCTTCTTCCAACAGCCTGTGACACTGCTGACCAGGCCCTCTGCAGGGTCCCAGGAGTCCATGGAGCAGCAGCAGTCGGGGCCCCAGGTCTGCAGGCAACATGAGGGGTGAGCCCCGCAGACCTCGAGGGTGGCCCTCGCTCTCTCCTCCTCTGTCTCGGCTTGCTTCTCTCTCCTGACTCTCGCCCACGTCTTTCTCTAGGCTGGCTCTCCTGTGCACATGGCACCCTCCCACCATGTCAAAAGGAGCGGCTGGGGGCAGGCAGGTGAGGTTTGAGGCAGGGCAGGAGGCAGAGGGGACTGATGTGTAAATGCCCCCCAACCCCTCCCCATTGTCTGCAGCCCCCACAGCAAAGACCAGCCCCCCCACAGAGGGACCCAGGGAAAGGGGCCACACGACCCAGCCACAACAGCCTCTAGAATGAGTAATGCCCCACGGGGACGGGCCCAGCTCTGGCCTGGCTGTCAGCCAGCGAGTTTGCACGGCTGTCCAAGGACATAGAGGGCAACTGGTCCAGGCGAGATTCCCTGAGGAGCGAGCCTTCCCAGCCCTGCCCTCCTACAGCCTCCCCCAGGGGGCCCACGAGGCCCTGGATAAGGACGTGAAGGGTCCCACGGGGGCTGAGTCACTCGCTGGGGACCAACCTGGGTCATTGCAAGTTTGTCATCTCAAGGACAAGTTCTCAGACCTCTTCTCCAGCCATCCCCATGAGAAGGGCATGGAAAGGACAGGCAGAGAGGCAGTGTGTTCAGCAACCAACAGGCTTCTCCCAGCCTCCCTCGCATCCAGGCTGTGGTCCCAGGCACCCTTAGTTGGCAGGGGGCACAGGCAGCAGGGACATCAGCCCTTCAGAAGCCACAGGGCTGCTGCCTCCAGCAGAGACATTTCCTGGGGAAGAGGGGCGGGACAGGCTGGGTCCTACAGGCAGGAGACCAGAGATTGGGGGAGGGGGAGTATGTTGAGTGGCATATGTGGAGGAAGCCCAGGGAAGGAGCTTCAGCCAACTCCAATGGACTCTGCTGGAAAGATGCCCAAAGACCCTGCCCCCACCTCCAGTGGCTCCCTCCCCGGCGGCAGCTGGGAGGGGCTGCTGGGAAAATGTTTCCAAGGAGACAGCCCCGAGTTACCACAACTCCCAGGTCTCCAGGCTACAAAGCCAGGCAGAGGCCCTCACCAACAAACGGCCAGTTTACTGGACCCCAGGGAGCCCGCCAGCGGTCAGGATCCCCCACGGGAAGGCTGGCCTGAGACTCCCAGGTGCCCTGAGTTTATGAGGAGGCCACCAGACTGAACAGCGCCACTTCTACCCAGAGAGTCCCCCTGGATGCAAAATAATGGGATCCTAGCCCCCTCCAGTTCCAGGGTGGTCACCACACGCTAGGGCCATTTAGCCAGAGCAGCTGTCTATGGGGACTTGGAGCCCCCATAGATCCTGGGATGGCAAAGCCAATCCCCCAAACCAGCCTCCTATGCCTGCTTCCCTTCCGTGTACACAGCAGCAACCCCCAGGCTCCTTCTTCCTCTTCTGCCCCTTCCCAGGTCAGACTGGCATCTGTTCTTTCCACACCTTGTTCCTCACTGCCATCGATGCACTCAGCTCCCAGATTCTGCATGACTTCCTTGTGTTAGAGTCCAAGGCTTCAACCCCCCCGAGCCCCAAGGAATGGGCTGGGGAGACAAATGGCACAGGAGGTTAGAGGATGGGGTGCTCAGGACTTGGGAAGCTCTGTACCCCAGCTCCTCCCACTTTCCTACTCCACCCCCTGAGTGCTCCAGGCCTTCTAAGGATGACTGCCCTGACTTTCCCAGTGAAAAGCAGAACCTCCTTCCAAAGTCCTTGGGTCCACTGACCGCCCTGCCCTTTCCTGCCCTGACAGGTTGCTCCCCCTCCTAAGGACAGCCCTGCTCCAGAGGTGTACCCCCAGGGCACCTCCAGACACACCTGCTGCGATCCCTCCCCATTCCAGCAGCATGACCTCACTGCATTACACATACCTGCCTGCCCATCAGTTTCTTGCGTGCACGGATGGCCCCTGAAGTCTTTCTTGCCCTCTGTTGTTCAGGCCCTGCAACCATCCCTCACTGCCTGGAAGACCCCAGGTAAAGCGCGGAGTGTTCCTGAGCTGGAGGGATGGGTTCCCTGCCTTGAAGGGGAGCAGAGAATACCTTTAGAAAGTGCCTGCTTTTGTGGGCATCCTTATGCAGCTGCGCCAGCTGCACCATCGATGCCCTTCACAGTCTGCCACACCCCAGGTCTGCTCCCCAGGCTTCCCTTCTCGTCCTTACTGAACGGGCACAGGTAAAGATCTAGTCCATCCCCCAGATAGGGCTCCCCTCTCCCAGCTCGCACAAAGATGCACAGACCTGTCACATCTACCACTCCAGTAAAGAGCGGCCCCCGCCTTCTACCTGAGGTCCCACAGCTTCGGGCTCTGCACAAAAGCCAAGGTAGAAGCAGGAAGGGAGGGGGAGAGGCGGCTTTGAAACCACCGCGGTCCAATTAGCCAGCCTCGCGCCCTTCTCGCTTACAAACAGGAGTGCGCATTACCACCTGCTACAAAAGCAAACATTTTTAGATATCTTCATCTTCACCTCCCTGACACTCGCGTGAAAAGATGCTCAGCAGCCGGTGACGGACACAGGGTGGCTTCCCTTCTTATCTTGCAGCAGGGGCTCCTAAACAGAAGAACTGAAGACGCCGTCATCGCCTGGTCAGGGCGAGCTCCCTGGGCCCCGCCTGCTGTGCTCCTGCTCACTGCTGAGGGAACCCCACCACTCACACAGCTGGGAGCCCAGTGTCTCCAGGATGAGGCTGTCCACAGGACGGGGGCCAGCTGGGACAAGAGGTTCCCAAGCCACTGTGCGTGGCAGCCCTCCAGCCAGGGGGCACCAGAGAGCCAGGCTCGCCCTGCAAGAATCAGGAGCCCTTCGCAAGAGCTTATTAACGGCAGACATTGGAGGCGGCACAGATGCAGCAGCGGGCCGCTCACACTCACTCGGCCGCTGTGGGAACGCATTATCATTGTCCACGAGGGGCGAGTATCACACACCATGTAACTCAGCAATCCCACCTCTATGCCTGTGGCCTGAATACAGCAGGGAATAACACATACCACACTGTACCATACACATAATATATTATTATAAACACATAATACCTGGGTAGGTGTGGCAGTGTGCTATGTTAAGCTATGTCCAGGGATGTCTTCATCCCAAATCAGACCACCTGATTGAATCCCAGCTCCTCCACTTTTGATCCAGCTTCCTGCTGATGCACCTGAGAAGCAGCTGACGTTGGCTCACGTGCTTGGGGTTCCTGCCAATCACGCAGGAGCCTGGATGGAGTACGAGGGTCTGGGCTTCAGTGCAGCCCCAGTCCTGGCTATCTCAGGCAATACGAGAAGTGACGAGAAAAGGGATGATATCTCTCTCCCTCTCTGGCTCCTGCATCTACAATCAGGAATTGGTAAACATTTAAAAGTATATATACATATACATATATATGCAATAACGATACATTCCTATATTCCCAGTAAAATCACATATGTACCAAAAGACATGTGCAGGAATGTTCACAGAAGCACTGTCTAAAGCAACTCCAGGCAGGCCTATTGAGGGCAAAACGGGTGCAGTATTACACACCACTGAGACATCACTGCCTCTAGCTCCAACTATAGGCACAACTGGGAAAAGCAAGCAATACCAGACACCAGTGGGAAGAAACCTGTGTGACTCCATTGACATAAAATACAAATTAGACAAAACCAGCTTGCACTGTTAGCCTTTTGCATCCCTTTTGCACTGGGATGGCCTTTTCTAAAAGAGCAGGGGAGGATCTGCCGGAGGCCCAGAAAGAAGTTTCTGGAATGCTGGTATCAGTTTGCATCTTAATCTGGGCACTTCCAACTGTCACCCAGTACCTTCCTGGTGCATTGTCATCTGGCACTGGCCACTTAGGTATGAGAATTCATCAAACTCCACGCATAGGCAGATTCTGTAAATGTCACAATCAGGGGTTCGGGAAGACAGTACCCCAATGACATCCCACCTCCCCTGCCCAATGCAGGAGTGAGAACCTTTCTGCCTATTTATAACATCATGTGTAGGCCATTCAAGTTACCAATCTATAAATGAGCCCACAATAGATGTGTTGAATTTCAAGTCCCACTTGTGGCTGCCTTGGCAGGGCATGACCAGGTGACTACATGGGATTTGCATGGTTCCCACAGGCCGGACGTGCCCCACTCAGCTCTAATACAATGGGATGGGGTGAAGAACAGCAGGGATGGGATGCCCAAACTGTAAGGGAATCCTTGGCACTCACTCAGACCACAGGTGACAACACATTGACCATGTAAGACTAGGAACGAGAAGCTCTCCAAAGCCCTGCCTGCCATATATAACCATGCCACCCCACCCCATGCTGCCCTCCGCCCACCACATCCACCAGAACAACAAGGTGGACCATACCAAGCCAGCCAGCAGGAGGAGAGGGACTCAATGGCTTGGCTGGACACCTGTGCCCAGTGTGTGACCTTAAACGGCCTTGGGAAGCTCCCTTGCCAGAAGAGACAAATTTCCCAAAGCCCCAAACCACTCATCAAGGTAAAGAAGAGCCCAAGCCCTGATTCGATAGTGTGCCTGAGGAATCCACCATGTTGAGTGGGAATCTGTGCCGGCTCATGACACTAGGAAGCAAAGCACAAGTGCCCATGAGTGTTCAACAACTGGAAAATTCTCGTTTGAGAAACGGAGGGAAACGGACCCCCAAAACAGGAGAAGGCGCAGCTGTGCAATTGTGATCCGGGTGGAGCTGCGACTCCGCCCTTGGCCCCCCAAAAGCCAGAGCCAGGAAGGCAGGAGTCTCAGAACGCAAACCTAGGCAAGCAGCCCCAGCACGCCTGAGCCAAGACGCGCACTTACCGATCATGTGATTGGCAACGTGGATCTGGATCTCTCGTTCATTCTCGAAGGTCATCTGGCACTTGATGCACTGGTATGTCTTTTTCTGTTTGGAAACCAGAAAGAGAAGACTTAGAGAGTTCAGAGATTTTTCAAAAACAAAACAGCAGCAGCAGAAAGCAGGGTCAGAATCAAGACTGCTCTTCCATGCCTCCCCAGGCCACTCTCTGCCATAATTTCTGAGTCCAGCACCGCTAGCTCACAGGAAGAGCAGCAGGCTCCATGCCGAGAGAGGTGCTCTTCTACCAGCCCTGGGAAAGCTGCATCATCCCAGGGACAATTTTCAAGGGATGTAAAGAAGGCTTCCCTGGGCCTGGCACAGTAGCGCAAGTGGTTAAGGTCCTCACCTAGCACGCCCGGGATCCCATATGGGCGCCGGTTCTAATCCCGGCAGCCCCACTTCCCTTCCAGCTCCCTGCCTGTGGCTTAGGAAAGCAGTCGAGGACGGTCCAAAGCTTTGAGACCCTGCACCCGTGTGGGAGACCCGGAAGAGGCTCCTGGCTTCGGATTGGCATAGCATCGGGCGTTGCGCTCACTTGGGGAGTGAATCATCAGACGGAAGATCTTCCTCTCTGTCTCTCCTCTCTGCCTTTCCAATAAAATAATAATAATAATAAAAATAACTCTTTAAAAAAAACAAAAAAGAAGGCTTCCCTGCTTAGGAAGATGAATCCACACACACAGGCACACACCCGTCCATCTATTACCTACAGATTCTCTCTCCCCACTCATCTGTATATAGATCCACATCTCATGTTCTATCCATGCACCCCTCCTTTTATACCCCCATATACCTATCTACTGATCCTATCTACCCACTCAACCCTATACAGCTCCCCATCCACTCATCCACCCACCCACTTGTGCATTTATCCATCCATCCATTCATCTGCCCACTCAGCCATCCACTGACCCACCAGCTTGTCTTTGTAGACAGCCAACAACCTTCTCTTCTATTCACCACCCTAAGAATCACATGGTTGATGAGGGCTCCTGCTAACTTTCATGCTTAAGTGTAGCTGAGGCATCCCTCATCTGCCCTGGGCACACACAGCCCCAGGAGACTCCATGGCTTGTTTCCACATGCAGGGGCTAGTTTCAACTGCCTTTAGAGGGTGGGGACAGAAGCATGGAGATCATCAGACACAACTAAATCCATTCCGGTGGATTCCTGGGGAGTGGAGGTGGTGCCAGGCTGCTGAAGGATTCTGGTGTGTGAAGGGGAGAAGAGGTATTAGGACTCAAATATCTCAGTTTTTGAAGTCCATGTTGTGCTAAGCTGAGTCCAAAACGCCCTCTGCAAATGGCACCCCTTCTCAAAGATCTCTCCCCAAAGTTCCCCCACACATACCCTAACCTGGCCCAGAGACATCCAGGGCATCCCCAGGCCTTCCCCAGCACCTCGGTGCTGAACACACTGCTGTGTCACCACCGACCGATTCCTCTACTCCCCACTGCACCCTGGGTACCCAGAAGGCCCAGAAAGTGCTTTGTCCCCTCTTGGGACCCCACAGCAAACACAGACTAAGTGCTGCAGGGCATGTGTGGAAATGCCTGAGCTAAGATGTACAGTAACACATGTAGAGCACTCAAGTAGGGCAGAAGGGACAGAGAGAATCCATGATGACCTAAATAGCCTGGATGGCCAGCATCTTGGCATGGGGCCTGGCCCAGAGTGAGTGCCTCATGATCACTCAACTTGTACCACTATTAGGATCGATGCTAAGAATATGCTTGTTGGACAAATGAATGGACAAGTGAGAAAACAACCACAAAAGCTGCAGCTGGGAGTTTCAGCAGTCAGGAGTAAGATCCCTACTTGGACTCCAGGATGCACTCAGGACAACAGCAGGGGCCTCCTTCTCGGTGTCCCTGGAGATGCGGGGAAATCAGGAGGTTCCCCTGTACAGGCCACAAACACAGGGTACCTGGCATGGAAGGAAAGATTTTGGAAGAACAGGTAGCCTGGGAGTGAAAGAAGGAGGACATGTGGAGGTGCCCAGACCCCAGAGACCACAGGACAGAGGAGAGGCTCAGCCCTAAGCCTCCCACTGGCTCACACTCTGGCTCACCGGGTTTCTCCCTGGCCAGAACCACCCATCCTGAATCACAAGTGCCTCCACCACCTACTTCCCTGCAAGTGTTAGAGCCCTCCGGGCTGGATGGAAGGCACGGATAGAGCAAGTGACTACAGAGTGAAGCCCAGTCCCAGGAGCTCCAGGGTTAAGGGGACTCCAGGGAAGGTCTGCGTGGCCAGGTCCAACAGGAAGGGAGGGGTGGTTTGAGTTGCCACCATGGCAGGGGCAGGGCACACTGCTGCCCCCGGAAAACCTGCTTGGATGGAAGCTGCAGCCATGGCTGCCCAAGACCAGTCTGGGCGAGAGTCCATGTTCAGAGGGGTGCAGCCATTCCTCCTAGGACCAGGTGAATGAAGGCAACTTCATGGTTGTTCAATAACCCACTAGAGGCAGAAAGAGGGGAAAACCCAGACAGCCCTTTCCTACAGGGCCAGCCCTTGGGATCAGGACAGGCACTTACAAACAACTGGGCCCTTCTTGGCGGGGAAATGGGCCCCAGGGGAGATCCAAGGGAAGGGCCAGAAGAATAGTTGAGTGAGTCTCCACTGCACACACACAGACATGCACCCACGCACACACATGCACACGTCCATATCACACACATGCACACACCCCACACCCTCCACACATACACAATGCATACCAAAAACATAAGCCCATCCCGCCATTCGCATGCACACCCGCACACACATGTGCAAACACACCGTGCACATAAACACCCAGACAGAGGTACTGGCACATACCTGTGCATTCACGTGTTCACTGTCACCAGCAGTGACATCAGGACAAACAACCCTGACACATTCACATACAAATAGCCACCTGCTCTTAAATTCCAAAAGTTCATGGACAGACAGAATTAAAGATAAGCTCCTTTTCTCAGCACACATTGTTAATGAGTACTGTGAAGCACCCTGTATGTGTACCAAGCCCAGTGCACATGGTCAGCGCATCCAATGACATCTCAGAGACACACCTGCTCTTTCACTAGAGCTCTAACACTCATGTCCATCCATCCCAAATACATTCACAGTTGCACAGGCCACTTCTCACCCAAAGGCATAAGCAGACATAGAGACCCTAAGGGCTTGTGTATAATCACACACAGGTGTGCACACAGAGGCACAAACATGGAGACCCTAAGTGTGTTCACGCACTGTTACACATAGGCACATATGCACAGGCTCCCCAGCCCTCCTTGCCTAGTCCTCACCCTAACGCCCACCTTTCATTTGACTCCCCTTCTCTATGCCCTGGAGACTTGTTCTCCTTCGAGCTGCAGCCCCCATGGGGAGACATAATTACAGGAAGATAGAACCTGGCATCCAGAGAGTTCCCCTTCTCCTGGGCCCAGTCAGGGAGTACAAAGCCTAGGTCCGGGGCCTGTGGTCAAATGCCAGGGGCCTGGGACAGAAGGGAAAGAACACTACAAACAGCAGAGCAGAAGAGGCAGGGCAGGCAAGAGCTGACCAACCCCTGCAGAAGGGTCGGATGGAAGACAGAGGCTGCAGTGCCGGATGCCCTCCCCCAGGATGTGCAGAGGGAGGGACACCGAACACTTGGTTCTTGTGACCACCAGTGTAGGGATGGGGAGAACAGAGGCTCCACTGGGCAGCCAGAACCCTGCACGTGGTGAGCAAGTGATGAACTCTGCGCTTCCCAGGTGAGCTTCCCAGGCCTCTGGCTGAGCCACTGCTCTCCATTCCAAGCCCAGACCTCCCTGGACACGCCTGGCCTCAGTGGCAGAAATGTGGTGTGATCTGGATGCCAGCTCACCCTCTAACCTGAATGGCTATGAACTGGGGTGTGGGAAGAACCCCTTGGCTATTCCCTTCTCACCCAGAAAGGCACTCTGAGGGGTCTGGTAAGCAGCTGCAGGCCCGAGCTTTGCCCATGCTGGCCTTGAGTTGGAGCAATGCCGTCATTACCCACACGCAGAGGGGAAGGCGGAAAACTCAACGCTTCACGCTCCAGCCCACAGCAGCCTCAGCCCCACAGGAACCCAGTCCTG
The DNA here is from genome assembly GCF_017591425.1 of Ochotona curzoniae. Classification (NCBI taxonomy): domain Eukaryota; kingdom Metazoa; phylum Chordata; class Mammalia; order Lagomorpha; family Ochotonidae; genus Ochotona; species Ochotona curzoniae. Next base: position 26,812,548 of record NW_024465926.1, on the reverse strand, counting down.
CGAGAGCTGGTTGCCATGGATACACTCCCGAGGGTCCCCGCCTGCCAGCCCCCAAGCCCCAGCGCAGCCCCCAGAGTCAGCTCTTACATGAGTGAGTCCTGGGGGAGGGGAGGAGTGGGTGAACAGACAGCTGGGCTCCTGCCCCGAGGCGTGCCCAGGCAGGGGGCAGCTCCCCAGAGACCCTGCCTGGGCCGGGAGGTACCTGGTCTTTGTCTAGTTCCTTTCTGTAAATGGCCCATCTGCTGGGGCGGCTGCACACACAGAGATGGGGTCTGCAGGCTAACAGCCTCGCACACTTCTTGGCATCCTGGTGTGTGAGCAGGAACACGGGAAGGCTTGGACGGGCATGGTGTGCTCAGCACATCCCTGGCCCTCGATGGGTGGGTGGTGACTGTTACCCTCTGCGTCCTACGCTTGCCTTACACATTTCACCCTTGAAGCAAAGCACTGAGGTCAACATGGGCGATGGTTACCATTTCCGCAACTGGCACAGAGCAGGCCTTGGGCACAGACCAGAGAGTACCCACCCAGCCCCCACAACCTGCCACGTCAGCTTTGGAGACGGGCAGGATTACTATTTCTATTTTTATTACTGTTACTACTCCTGCATTCACAGTGACTCACCATATTTCTATCACCCCCTGGCTCAGCAGAGGACAGAGGCCTAATACAGAGTTTACAACCCAGGCCACCATACTCTGGGATACAAACACGCCCAAGGCTGGCAGGCCCAAGCCCAGGAGGCAGGGCAGGACAGCAGTGAGCAGTGCCTCTGCTCAAGCCACGTCTGCTTAGATACTGAGATCAGCAGAAACATCCTGAGAAGATGGGGTGTTAGTACACCTAAAAGGAACTCTCTTCCAGATGGGCCTTGGAGGAGAAGCCTAAGGTCCCAGTGGACCACACACAGCCCTGTCGTCACTGAGGTATTTCTTTTTCTGGGCTGGGCACCCATGGACAGATCCCTTTTCCCAGCCAAGTCTCACCAGCCCCATCAGTGACACTAGTGGGGGTGAGGCAGGAAGACCTGCCAGCTTCCTTCCCCCTCATTCTCTGCAGCGTTCCTCCTCCTCCTCTCTCTCCCTCATCCTCTCCAGATTCCAGCTCCCAGGCCTCGGTTCTTAAGACCTAATTCCCTTAGCCAACATCTCTGTGTTGCTGCAGACACCTGTAACAGGTGGCCCTTCCTCCAAGTCATGCCTGCTTGCAGGCCTGCCGTTAGCTCCAGCAGCAGTCCTCCAAGGAACAGAGACTCCCGGGATCTGCCTGGCACCTCTGTGGTCTGGAAATAGACAAACAGACTCAACGGGAATCCCTGGAGTCCTGTTGTCTGACACCCAAAGGCCCCAGGGGCTCCAGGTCCACATCAGCACCCCTCAGCCCTTGAGGGCTGAGGGAACCCAGCAGTAGCCAGCATGCACCTTATCTTGCTGAGAGGTACTCATGCCAGGCCTGTGCCCCCACCTGCCAAGGCAGGTCTACCCTCAGTCCTCCTTGGCTGCCGAGTCTCTACAAAGGTAAGGAAAGCTCTGAGAAATGAATGATTGAGTCAATCAATCACTTAGGATAACAGCAATGGGAGCTATTCCTCCGAGCCTTCCACGCACCAGCAACTGCACTACCGGAATGAGGTGGTTGAGAAAAACAACTGCTGAGTGCAGCCGGCCTGACCGAGCCCCAGCCAAGTGCCAGGCCTAAAGGTCATTTATGTGCACCATGTCTACAAACTGCAAGGAATCCTGGATCTAAATCCAATAAAAACTCCCAAGCTTGCCCAAGGAGAAACCCCGCAAGTAGGTCCAGCCCCGAACCAGCAACCAAGACACTGCCACTATTGATGGAGGACCATGCTGCATCAGCTGCTGTGCCCAGCACTGACCCGCATGACTTCACTGCTCATCTCCCACACCTCCCAGAGGCTGAGGTCAGCATTATTCCAGCCACACAGTTGCACACTTGACAAATGAGACCCAGAAAGATAAGAAACAAGTGCACGTCAAACAGCCAGAATGGTAGGCAACTTTAGGGTTCAAATTCCAAGAGGGGATGTGCTTAACCCCCATACAGGGGCAGGCACTGTTCTCGGGTTGTCTCTGTGGGGATGAGCAGAGCCCCCTGAGGAGCAGGTGCAGCATCAGGTAGGCAGGCTGCACTTACCCGGGGCACAGGTGACGTCTGTGCTCCTTTCCGGGGCCCGCTGGTCTCCGGTGTGAGGTCACGGTGATCCACCTGCATGTGGCTCTCCAGGTCTTCAGCGCTCTCAAATTTGACGCTGCACTCAGGGCAGCGGAGGCCGGCACAGGGCCGGTCAGCGGGCTCAGGCGGGGCCAGGCTGCCCACCTGTCCATTGGCACTGCGTGCCACGCAGCTGGCACAGAGGCCATAGGGGAGCCCGTTCACATCAAGCTTCACAAGGTCCTGCTTGCTGCGGAATTCCTTGAGGCACAGGGCACACTTGTAGAGCTTCTGCGGGCCCTGGCCATTGGGGGAGGAGGCAGCCGAGCTGCCAGCCAGCTTCTGCATGTGGAAGGTGCCGTGGATCTTGAGCTCGAGCGTGGAGGTGACCGTCTGCATGCAGACCACGCAGCGGAAGCCCGTGAGGGAGTTGCGCAGGTCGGGATGCATCTGGCAGTGTTCGATGAACTCCTCCTCACTCTGCAGCGGCATCTTGCAGATGCGACAGGTGCCCGTGTCCAGGCTCTTGCTGTGGGTCACCTTGTGCTCGGTGAGCGTCAGCAGCGAGGGAAAGCGCTCACCACAGATGGGGCACATGTAGTGCTTGGCAGGGCCCCGGTGCGTCTGCAGGTGCTCCCGCAGCCCATTCTCGGAGAAGAAAGTCCGTGAGCAGACGTTGCACTTGTGGCTGCCCTTGATGAACTCGGCCTTCTTGCGTGAGCCGTCGTCCTCGCCAGGCCGGATGTTGTGGTCCCGCAGCCGGTGATTCTGCAGCAGCACCTCCATGGTGTAGGCCGCCCCGCAGATGTCACAGCCATACATGGGCTCCGAGGCATCCACGTCATCCTCACTGGCCTCATGGCTGTTGGGGGCTTCAGGGTTCTTGAGCAGCATACCCTGCAGGTCGGCCGGCTCGGCTTTCTTGCTGGCTGCGGGGGGTACCCCGTTGGCGGTGCCGTTCTCGGCCGCGGCATCGAACACACAATGCTTCTCTCGGAGATGCTTCTCCAGCAGGATGATGGCGTGGAAGGCTTTGCTGCAGAACTTGCAATTGTACTTCTTGCTGTGCGTGGTGATGTGGCATTGCAGCTCCACCTCGGTGCTAAAGGTCTCCCCACAGAAGATGCACTTGTGTGCCTTGGCCGGGTTGCCCAGATGGCTGTGCTTGACATGCACCTGCAGGTCAGCCTCCTTGCGGAAGTCCCAGTTGCAGGCCGTACAGCGGTACATCTTCTTTTCGTTGCTGTGCTTCACGGCTAGGTGTACCTGGATGGACACCTTGGAGTCAAAAACCTCCTGGCACAGCGTGCAGTGGTACAGCACGAAGGTGTGCATGTCCAACAGGTGCTTCTGGAGGTCATCCACCGAGGAGAACTGCTTGTCACAGCTCTCACACACGTAGTGGGTGGACGTGGTCATGTAGTGCACCGTCAGGTGCTGCAGCAGCGAGTCCTGAGAGTCAAAGTCCTCTTTGCACTGTGGGCACGCCTGCTTCCGCAGCAGCAGCTCCAGGTGCAGCTTCAGGTGGGTCTGGAAGCTCTCGAAGCTGGAGAACTTGAGGTCACACTGATTGCAGGGGTACTCGCCGTTGGAGATGGAGTTAGCGCTGGCCGCCGAGAGCCGCTGCCGCTTTGGGGAGGACACCTCGACATCAGAGGAGACGGGGCTCTGCTCAGCCTTAGACTTTTTGCCATGGGCCAGCGGGATGTTCTTGTGGTTCTCCTTGATGTGCTTGGTGAGCTTCAGGATAGAGCCGAAGATGGGCGAGTTGGTGCAGTAGGGGCAGGAGTAGACCTCCATGAAGGACTGGGTGGGTTGCACGACTGGGGACTCGAGCTTGGCACTGCCCATGCTGCAGTGGGCCTGCTGGATGTGCTCCGTGAGGGAGGACTCAGTGAGGAAGCCCATGGAGCACTGGTTGCAGAAGAAGGCGTTGGTGCCATCGGGGGCATTGGCATTGGGGCCACAGTGGGAGACGCGGATGTGTTCCTGCAGGCTGTTGATGTCGGCGAACATCTCGGGGCAGTAGTTGCAGTGAAAGGCGGAGATGTTGCCAAACTGCATGACGGGGTAGGCGTGGCTCTTGTGCAGCTTGCGCACGTGCTCATTGAGGTTGTAGAGGGTGGGCATGGAGTCCAGGCAGATCTGACACGTGTGGCTCTGCTGCGGTTTGTCGGCATGGATGGTCTTCAGGTGGATCTCCAGCACGGCCAGGCTGGTGAAGTCCCGCTTGGAGCAGTAAGGGCAACTGTAGACCACCTTGGACCAGCCCTGCCCATCATCCCGCAGTTTCTTCTGCCCCCGCAGCGGCTTCAGAGTGGAGTCCGGGGTGGAGCCACGCTCCACGGAGGCGCTGGAGTCGGGTGTGGCGCTGCTCATGGAGGCCACGCTACCCAGCACAGGGTCGGGGCTGGCGCTGTGATTACTAGAATCAGGTTGCCGATGGCTGTCCAGGTGGCAGTAGACGCCCTCCACCGAGGAGAACTGCTCCGGGCACATGGGGCACTTGTGTTTCTGGTTGGCGTGGGCCTGGTGGATGTGGCTGAGCAGCGTGTTTTCGTCGACGAAGACCTCGGGGCAGTGGATGCACTGCAGGTCTGCCTTCTCGGAGAGCTGCGGGTGGCGTGTGAGCACGTGCTTCTCCAGCTCCTCGGTCTGGCTGAAGGTGTCCTCGCAGTAGTCACACATGAAGTCGTCCTTCTTGGCTTCCTTCTCCGACTTGGCCAGGTGCTCCTTGTTCTTCTTATGGGCCTGCATGTGGCTCTGCAGGGAGCTGGTGGAGGAGAAGCCGCGCTTGCACACCGTGCACTTGAAGGGTTTGCTGGAGCTGTGGGTCTTCAGGTGGATCTTGAGGTGGTCGCTGCGGGAGAAAGCCGCCTCACACTCGTGGCAGTGGTACTTCTTGTCGCCCGTGTGCAGCTTGATGTGCCGGTCGCGGCTCCTCTTGTGCTTAAAGAGGCGGCTGCAATAGGTGCACTTGAACGGTAGCTTGTCGCTGTGGATCTGCTCGTGCCTCTTCAAGTAGCTCAGGCGGATGAAGGACTTGTCACAGAACTGGCAAGGGTACGGCAGGCCCGTGCCCCCTTCCTCCTCACCGAGGCCCAGGTCGCAACCATCTCCGATCATCTGCGTGGGTGACGCAACATCCTTGCTGGAGGGAGATGAGGCCACCCAGGAGAGTTGTGGGTCGTCGTCACCATCTGCAGGGGGAGGGGGAAGTCACGGAGGAGATTAGAGGCAATCCCAGGGCCCCTGAGAAACCAGGGCAGAGCCAGCTTCTCCCAGCTCGTGGGCTGAGCATGTGCAGCTGGCCGCGTGGCTGCAGGGGGATGGAGAAGGGCGGGGAAGGGGACATGGGGGGGAGTGGGGAAGCCAGTGCATTTGTGGGTCTTCACGTCCGCCCCGGGGCACCACAGAAGGGCTAGACTTTTCCCTCAGGGAAATGCCATTTCCCTCAGCAACACCTGCCCTGGCCTGGCGGCACCTGGTGCCCCACCCCCACCGCCAGAAGTGAAACTCCTGGCCACTTGGCCAACGGCAGGAGGAGGACAGGCCTAGAGACAGGCACAGCAAATGACCACACAGGCCATGAGGCCACAGGGGAAACAAGGCCCCTCACCTGGTCCACAACTGTGAGGCAACGCCCCTCCAACTCCTAAGCCTAGAGAAAAATCTCAACAGAAACCCTCAGGGTGGGTGGAGGGAATGCCTGTACGTGGAATGGGCTGGACCACGTCCTCTGGGGCTGGAGACCCCACGGAAGCCGGAAGCAGCATCTTAGGGAGCAGGCAGACCCTGAGGTGTGAAGTCCTGAGGAACATTTTCACTAGAGGCCAGCCCACAGCCCGCCCCTTCTTCAAGACAGGGACATTCACCCTCAGAACCCAGGGGAATGAGGGTGGTCTGGTGACCAGAGCAAGGGACAGAACCCAGATGGCCACCAAGCTCAGAGCCCCGTCCTTAACTGTACCCAGAGGACAGGGAGCTGCTCTTTCCCACCCAGCATTTCCCAGGAGACAGGACCCACCTTCTCCCAGCCCCAACCTTGATCCAGCCTGACAGGGAAAGGAAACAAACCCAAGGCCGAAAAAAAACACTGGCCCAGCAGCGAGTGGGGCCCGGTGGGGAGGCGGCGTGCAGGCAGCCTGCGCAGGGAGCAAGCAGGGAGCCAGTTCCCAGGCTCGAGTTTCTGTCGGCTGGATTTAAAACTTAATAATGAATGAAACAGACCGCAGGCTGCTGCGGGCAGGGGAGAGACAAACAAAAGCTCCAATTCGGCTGTGCTGACCTTGCTCTTGTAACCCGGGGGAAAGGACTGGGCCCCCACCCACGCTCCCAGCCCGCTGGATTTTCAGGAAAACGTCGGACACAGCCCAGACCTCATGGCTCAGACGCCCAGACCCACAGGAAGGGAAGGGGCCAGCACAGGCAGGCGGGCACTGGCACACATGCTCGTGCACACACACACACAGCTCCTGCCTTCTAACACTGAGCATTCACACATGCACAGCATATGTTGCCACACACATTTATACTCAAACCTGTACACGTCACCTCACACACAGCCACATGCTGTCGCACAGCCACACACCATCACACACTTACACTCAAAAATGTATATGCCATCACACACACAAATACAGCCACATGCTATCAGACGCATTCACTTAAGCATGTACACAGATTCACAAACTCACAGCCACACGCTGTTACAAACACATGAAACAGGCACTCACACACACACACACACACACACACACACTATGGGTCACATGTCTCCTATACACACGTCCACACAGGCCACAAACAAATGCCTACACACTCACAAACAGGGCTCCTCACACCCAAAGTTTCCCCCACCCAGTTGCCTCTTCTGTCCCAAGCCAATATCATGATACAAAGAGACAAAAGGGATGGTTGAAGGATCCCCTGTCACAGCTGACACTGAGCCTGGTCCTCGGCCTCACCCTCCACCCCCTTGCCCACCCCAGCCCCAGCTCTGACCGTGTGATGATCACCTGACCCCAGCTGGCACGCCTGGCTCAACTCTCCTGGTCAGAGGATGCTCTCCCAGGCTCCTGCAGTCTCCCCACCTTGGAAGCCCGGTACCCAACCTAGCCAGGGGCAGCTCCCAGAATGCCCTCCTAAGTCCAAGGCACCTTTTCCCCTGGGGGCCTCACATGACAGGCGCTTCGGATGGGCAGGACGCAGCCGCCGCCAGCTCCCCAGATTAGCTGCGTTGGGAGGTGCCTGAGCCCCCTGCCTGTTAATTCCCAGCTCCTGCCAGCTGGGCTCCACAGGGCGCAGACAAAAGGGACCCAGGGGAGTTGCTGGCTGAAGCTGGGGCAGCTGGGGGACGTGCCGGCCCCTGTCCCCGCCCAGGCTCAACTGGCTTCATGTTACTTGCGTGTCTTAGCTCAGCTTCTCCCCCAGGGTTCCTTGGCAGGGAGGCAGGAGTCTGGGACCACTCCAACAGTACAGATGAGAAAATGGGGACACGGTCCCAGCAACCTGTTCCAGGAAATGACAGCGCAGGATTCCTAAGGGTATCTGCATCTAGATGCCCTGATCAAGTTTCAAATTCGGAGCAGCTGTGGGCAAGAGGAACAAGACCATCACATCAGTACAGGCAGGAACAGGGTGGGGATTCTAGGGTAGTCCCTGGCTGGAACCCTCTGGGTATAGAGAGGCAGGTGAGCGAGAGCAGGAGGGCGCCTGGCCAGCGGAACATGCCTAGGCATGTGTTTCCTCTCAGAGCTAGTTTGCACCCAATTCCTTCCTGCCACCTGATGCCAGAGGGCAAAGAGCTGCATGCAGCATCCTCCCGACCCGGCCCTTAACCCACCTGAACCATGAGCATCCCTCCTAACCTTCCAGATTCCGTTTACCCATCTGGAGAAGGGACACATCCAGGACTGTGTGAGCAACGTCTGGAGTGTGACTGACAAGACACATGCGGATGGGGCATGGGCACGCAGGCAGGAGGAGGCAGGGAGCTGCCTCCCTGCAAGGCTGTGCTAAGGATGGCTCCCTCAGAACAAGGGAGTAGCATGGTATGCAAATTACACTTCAATAAAGCTGTTAAACAAAAGCACTATTTTGCCAATAATAATAATTAGAGCTAATTAGTGCCACTAGTGCTAATATTAGCGGCGACTTTATTGGGCTCATCTCCCGTGCCAGCACTGTGCTAAGTGTGCCTTTCTTCTCCTCCTGATGATCACGTTTCCTTGTCTTGGGGAGCATCCCATTTCTGAGATGGAGAAGCTGAGGCTGGAGGAGGTGAGGGACATGTCCCCATTCCTACAGTACCAGATGTCCTGGGGGGGGGGGGGGAGGGTCTGGTCCCAACTGCATTCTCAGGGAGCATAGAACCGATCCCCAGGCCAGACACCAATCATTCATGTATGGGGCTCAGGAAGCTAGCTTCTGAACCCGCCCCGGCACTGCCGCCAGGATACCCAATGTTCCTTGCGGGGCTGGCTGCTTGGCTTTATTTTTCTGCAAACAAGTTTCCCAACTAAAGCAAAGCGCATTATTCTGGGAGCAGCAAACTGAGCAACTGCTGAGATTATAATCATCTGAATTGAAATGAAAATAAGGCTCTTCGAACTGAAAAGGCCCAAGCATGGGAAATGGGCATGTTGACATGCAACGTCCCGAATTCAGAAGGCCCTGTTTAAAGCCCTTTATTCAGACAGCACTCAACTTTGGCTGCTGCCCGCACACCCCTTCCAAATGCCATTTGGCTCTGGGGCGCCCAGCTAAGTACTCTAGAAGGTGGCTGGAGTCAGGAGCAGGGGCTCAAGTTCAGAATGTATTGGTCTGGGAATCTGTAGAGATGTCTGGTCTTGCAGCAGAAACAACCCTTACATACGAACCCCTGGGTGTCACCTGCATGCAATACACCCTAGCATACACCCCCGACAGACAGAAGGCACCCGTGAAGCCTCAGCTTGGAACGCCCGCACATGTCTCAGACCACCAGTTCAGGTCCTGGCTGCTCTACTTCCAATCAAGCTAACCCTGATCCAGCTCCGTTAACGCATCTTTGGAAAGCAGCAGAAGATGGCCCAGTGCTTGGCAACCTGCCATGCAGATGGGGGTTTCAGGTTCCTGGTGCCCTCCCAGAAGCCATTTGAAAATTAAAGCACTGGTGAAAGATACTTTTCGGGCCTAGTATGATGGCTCAATTGGCTAATCTTCTCCTTGTAAATACCAGCATCCTATATGGGCACCAGTTCATGTCTTGGCTGCTCTATTTCCAATCTAGCTCCCTGCTTGTGGCCTGGGAAAGCAGTAAAGGATGGTCTAAAGCCTTGGGACCCCGCACCCACGTAGGAGGTCCAGAAGAATAATTAGCACTGATTATTAGGATTTTAAGAAGCTCCTGGCTTCGGATCAGCTCAGCTCTGGTTGTTGCAGCCACTTGGGGAGTGAACCAGTGGATGAAAGATCTTTCTCTCTGTTTCTTCTTCTCTCTGTAAATCTACCTTTCCAATAAAAATAAGTGAATTGAAAGACATTCCCCCTCCTTCCTTCTCCCTTCCAAGTAAATAAAATAAATACTTAAAAAAAAAAAATCAGATGTAGACCGGGAAAGCCAAAGTGCAGAAATGAGGTAAAGACAACCCCCAGGTCCCATTCAACCCGAACATTCTAGAACTCAGGGAGGTTTTCATCAGCCTGTCCCCTCTTCATGGTGCAGAAAATGCTTGGATGGATTTTACTGTGTGCCAGGCACTCATCTGAGAGCTTTCATTCACTCCTCCATTTGGTCTTCAACAGTTTGTTGAGGTGGCTTCTGTGAAGATGGCTTCCATTTACTGATGCAACACCGAGACACAGAGAGGCTGACGAACTCCTCTAGCGCCACACAGCACACAAGCAAACAGGCATGCCAGCTCCATCCATGTGCTCACCCACAACGCTATTTGGCTTTTGGGGAGGAGGCTGTCCCCCAAGACAGCCCCTCAGGGTTCCCCCCTTCCGCTCAGAGTAAGTATGATCAGAGCACCATATGTGGAGACATCACTCTCAAAGATTAAAGTCGTTTAAAACTGATCCTGAAGAAGGTCTGGCAGGAAATGTGTTCTGTGAGACTTTGCTACAGGAAGAGAAGCAAAACAAGCATAAAAGGGGAGAGACATTTTGATAAAAATTCAATTAAGCAGAGAAAAGCACATTAACTGGCCTTCAGAAGATGTCAGCTGCAGAAAGAGCTGGGCACTTGGCAAGTCACGCGGTCACCCTGGGTGACTGTGACAGAGCAGCAGGCACCTCCATGCATCCGATCCAGGGGGAACCCACAGGACCGAGGAGCGGGGAGGAGACCCGGAGACCCCCAGGGGAGAACCGACAGGGAGGGACCACAGTCTTGAGGGGAATAAGGCAACCCTCCCATCCCCAGAGCTATGCAAGAGGAATAAATGGGAGGGCTCCCTGTATTGAAAGGGAGGGTGATAACAGCAAATGCCCAGGAAGTCCCAGGTTTCTAGAACTTTCCTGGGCTGGCCAGTCCCATGCATGTGAATAAAAATGACCATTAGAGGACCAGATCTGAACCAGTCATGGAAGCAAACTCACCCTCAAAGCCCCCACGGGCATTCTGTGCCATGAACTGTGTTTCCATTCTTCGTGGGGTGGGAAGAGGTGTCGTTCAAGGGCCCTGCACCTTGGCCATCCCTTAGGGAAGTCCCAGACTGAGAAAGAGACCTATAATGGGGTCCTAGACAGTGTGTCAAGACTGGATCTTGCTGTCTCTGTTGTCATCTGGGACACTGGAATTCCCCATCCCAAGCAGCTCTCAGGGGAATGTCAAGGTCATCTTGCACAATATTCCCCCCAGCCAGACTGACTGTGAAGACCTCAATGGGCCTTACCATTCTGTCCAAGGCTGTAGAACGCACCCTTAGCACTCAATCAGTTTTGGGGAGAAAGCAAAACTGCCAAGGAGACAGATGCCAATAGATGAAGCCCTTGGAGGAGCAACCCTCTCTGGGGACGTAGGTATTGGGTTAAGGCCTCCCAAATCCCACCGCTCATGTACAGGCAATGGAACCCAGTGGCTATGTGATGGCCTGCAGAGGGGGCTCCAGGCCATAGGAAGAGTTAGCTGCAATCCTAGCTGATGGAGAGGCTTCCAACAGCAGCTACAAAGTGACACGGATCTCCCAGGAGCAGGCCCACATTGCCCAGAGCCTGAGGAAACGTGAACAACACGCCCAACAGCAGGGACCTGCAGACACAGTGTACTGTGAGAAGCAGCACAGAGAGGGGCAGGGGGTTTCCCAGACGTGTGATGGCACAGATTCCACTGGGAGCATCTGAGCAAGTCCCCGCTCTCAGATCTGCCCCCAAGAAGCCCAGAGCTCCCAGACAGAGCAGGGAATTCTCTCTCTTTCTCTCTCTTTTTAAAGGATGTATTTATTTTTATTGGAAAGGTAGATGTTCAGAGAGGAGGAGAGACAGAGAGGAAGATCTTCTGTCTGATGGTTCACTCCCCAGGGGGCCGCAACAGCTGGAGTCGAGTCAAACTGAAGCCAGGAGCCAGGAGCTTCTGGTCTCCCACGCAGGTACAGGGTCCTAAGGCTTTGAGCCATCCTCAACTGCTTTCCCAGTGGGGCTGCTGGGATTAGAACTGGTGACCATATGGGATCCCAGCACATTCAAGGCGAGGACTTTAACTGCTATGGTATCACTCCAGGCCCGGAGCAGGGAATTCTCACTGTGCAAGGTCCACAAGTAACTCAGGCCCCAGGGGTACCTACAGACTGGATGGGTCAGAGTTGTCATGCAACCCATGACCTCCCTAATCAGTCTTGCCCGTGTGCATAAACCAACATCCATGAATGAACAGCTAGAGACGCTGCGCAGACCAGCACTCCTCCAACACCTCAGGATGGGGAAGCTGCAACAACCCGGCATGATCAGGCAGGCCCAGACTCAACTCATCATGACAGTGGCAGCCACCTCGTGGGGCATGCTATCTTCTCTGTTGGCATTCAGCATATCCTCCAGGAGGGCGGCACTCCTGCATCCCATGTGTGTAAATGAGGCTACTCAGAGGCAGCGAGTGCCAGATACCCATACTCACTCACCTGCTAACCAGCAGCTCACACTACCTCCCAAGGCCCAGGGGACACTGCATCAGCCATCCTACTTCTCTGCTGGCTCCAGAGCTTGAGCCACGTTGCAGGTCCCAAGCTGGACAACCCTGTTCCCTGCCACAGAGTCATGTGGGGTAAAGTCCCAGGTGGATGAAGGGGTGGGGAAGACAGGTGTGATGACAAGCACCAGGGATGTGGTGACTGGTAGTGGGCACAGCAGGATGCTGCTGGGCCAGTTTGCCCAGAAACAAAGCCGGTAGACTGTTACTGACACCCACATCACCACCCTGACAGCTTGTGTGTGATGCTACCTGCTGCAGCAGACTGAAGCTTGCCCACCTGCCGTCCTTCACATCTAGAGATGGCCTTGGGTGATGTGGGTAGGCATCACCGAGAGAGAAGCGGGAGTGGTGCAATGTGCAAGGACTGGCTTGGAGGTGGATGGAACGCAGGCCACACGTGGATTCTTCCTACCCAGAGTGCCACCTCTGCAGAGGCCCGAGTCCCTTCCCCTCCCCACTCTGGGCCAGGAACTTCCAGGGCAGGATGTGGTCACTGCCACAAGCAGCAGCGGGACACGGCAGATCCGGCGACAAAGGAAGGGGATCAGCAATGGCTCTGGGGAAGAGGAGCAAGATCCCAGAGGCTTCACCAACCAGCTTTGAGCCGGTGGAGACACGTGGATGGGACGGCCACGTGCAGGCAGGCACAGAGGGAGGCAGCGAGATGCCCATTAGGAAATGCAGGAATTGGAAGACACCCGACTCCTCTTGAGCACGCCTCAGGGAAATGTGGGCCTGTCAGGAAATGCAGAGGACATGACTGCCAACGGAAGGCAAGGGATGCCTGTGAGACACAGGGGCAGGGTGAAGCTTCAGGGAACTGTGACCCTGGCAGTGACATGCAAAGCAAACCTTGCAGGGACCAACCTGCAACCAGCTGAGGAGATTTCCAAGGAAAATGTGGAACATGTAGCTGGCTGTTTTTCCTTGCTACTTATAGTGTAAAAACAAACCAAAAAAAAAAATCAACAATAGGGCTGGTGCTGTGGTATAATGAGTCAAGCTGTGCCCACCTGGTCATTGGTGTGCATTCTAGCCGCTCCACTTCCAATCCAACTCCCTGCTAATGCGCCTGGGATAGCAGCAGAGGATGGCCCAAGTGCATGGGCCCCTGTGCCCACGTGGAAGACTTGGAAGAAGCTCTCGTTTCAGACCAGCCCGGCCCTGGTCATTGTAGTTATTTGAGGAGTGAACCAGTTCTTGGAAGTTCTCTCTCTCTCTCTCTCTCTCTCTCTCTCTCTCTCTTTCAAATAAATAGATGTTTAAAAAATAGTAAGCAGTAACATTAAAGGGTGGCTTGAGAAAACAACAGGAACCCTGAATTAATGATTTTGGAATATCTCAGGTGGCAAAACCACCATGTAGTTGGGAGATTTTCTTTCAGGAAAGTACACGTTAGCTGAGGGAGTGATTTCACGCTGGGTTCACATCTCAAAGCACAGACACACACACACACACACACACACACACACACACACACACACACACAGGTCAGAGTACTGAGTCACACAGCAGGCTCTCTTAACGGATTACGGATGTGACTCACAGATCTGGGCCAAACCAGACAGCTTCTAGGAAATTCGGAGGCACTGCCCTAGAGCCCTCCCAGAGACGCCAATGGCAGGCAGAATGATCTAGAAAACATGCAGACCCATGGCAAACACACGAGACGCAGGAGCTTCCTAAAGAATTTACACTGACAGAAATACTGTCAGCACGGACCAACAAGGACAGAGAGAACACCAGAGAAGTGGGTCAGAATCCAAACATGCCATGTGCAGGCAAAGCTGCACTCCGCTGCAAACATGCAATATCTTGTATGAAATCATAAGATGACTCAGAAGGCAGGCCCAGAGGACCCCGAGCCACAGTGGATGAAGTCACCACTGGACAGCACTCAGATTCTGGCACTGCAGAACCATGGCTATCAGAACCCCAGTGTTGCTTGTTCCTTTCCCTGATCCTCAAGAGAGGGGACAGATGAACAGGTTGCTAAGAGCCTCTGTAGCTCTCCGAGTCTGAGATCAATTAATGATGTCTGCCCTGAGTAGAGAAAGAACCATGTCGGTAGTAGCTTTCCAGCGCCTCTGAGTTGGGGTGTTTTCTCGTTCGGCACATATTTGTTCAGCCTGCTCTATCTATATGCCTGGTCCTCTCAGGGGTGCAGAAGGTAGCCAGGATTCTTAGGTTCAGATGCTTTTATCTGCCCAACCTCTCTGCTGATTAATTACTATCTAAACTTTAAACTCTAAACCAACCCTTTGTGGCTTTGAAGTACTTTGAAAGAGAGTGAGCAAAAAAGAAAACCCTTTCACGGCAGCAGTCAGGAGAGCGTGTAGACGTTCAGTTTTCCTAAAGGGACCAATGAGGGCATGGTGTAAAGAATAAAGGCCCAACTCCCAGGGGCATCAAAAGTCCACTCCAGGAAAGGGAAGGGACTGAGTGGCTGGGGGTTGCGTCCCCTGAGGCAGGCGAAGGAGCCCTGTGGAGGCTCCCCCATGAAATCCCAAATTAGAATGGCACTGAGAGCAAAGCTGAAGGCCGTCACATCCACCCCGCCTCCCTGAGGCAGCTCGGAAGCTCTCATGGGCATGAGCTCATGGTCCCGAGCAGGGCCATGGCCAGGGAAAGCAGGGATACTTCTCCCAGTTTGGGAGGATTGGGGGAAGTGGGTAGAGGGGTAGACAATCAGCAGGGAGAGAGGCTCCAGGGCCAGTGGGCATGCACAGGAGAATAGCCCAAGGCGGAGAGGAAGGAGCTGTGATTACTCCAGGGGACCACCACCCAATGTGTTCCACCTTCAAGGTACCATCAGATGAAAGTCACGGCCAGGCATAAAATGCCGACCATCGATGGCCCCAATAGCGTCCCAAGATCTAAGCAGTCCCCATAACTTAGAGACACTAGGTCAACTGTTGGGACACAGGGCTGCCACCGCGTGGTGGCTCACTGAGCCCTGGACAAGGCTATAAGGATGCCTACATTATAAAGAAAGCAGTTAATGACAGTGCCTCGGCTGCCAAGGAACTAATACCCACAGACTAAAGACTGTGCCACGTGCTACTAGAGTTGCTCACATGTCTTGAGTCATGGATGCAGCCATCTGCATCCCAATGGACATGTGGAACAAATCTGCACGGCCACAGGGGTAACAGTTTCATTGCTGTCATCCTATCATCCCCATGTAACAAATAAAGTGGGGTGTACCCCACCCCTTCCAGAAGTCTTCTTTCACACTGCAAAGTGACCACCCACATGTGAGGACACAGCAGAGAATCTAGCTTGCAGTTTGCAGAAGCTGACAAAAGGCTGGGCTGGGACTCCTGGCGCAGGGTGCTTTGCCAGCTGGAGGCTGAGAAGCAATGATCTGAGTATTGTGACCCAGGTCCACGTGGCTGTCCACCCACCGCACAGTCTGGGGGCCACCCAGTTATCAGGGGTTTTGCAAAAAGGCCAATCCTGACACATCAGGATTCCAAAGGCTTTTGACAAAGTCAGCAGTCACTTCTGGCTCATCTCGAAGGCCAAGACCTCATCGCTGAAGGACCTGAGCCAGCACTCTGCCTGCACTGGGGCGCCCTTCAAGTCGGATGAGCTCTCCTCCTCAGCAGGGGTGCCCTAGGCGCCCCCAGGCACTTTTATCCTCGTAGAAGCTAAGAGGCCAGCATCTGTGAAACTGCCACAGTTGCCCCGTCTGTACAATGGGAATCATCCAATTCCAATTCCGGTTTCCTGGCTGGTGCACACCTCACAAGGCAGCAGATGATGGCTCAAGAACTTGTGTCCCTGCCACCCACAGAGGAGACCCAGAGTTCTGAGCTCCTGGCTTCAGCCTGGTCCAGCCCCAGCTTTTGTGGCCATTTGAGGAGTGAACCTGCAGATGGACGATCTTTGTGTTTCAAGCAACATCAACATAAATAACATAAATAAATACATTTTAATGGAGATAATAACAGTCCCAGCTATGAGACTGCTATACAGAAGAAATGAGTATTTGTGAAGGATTGTACATGATAAATGTTCTAGAATGTATAAAACAGTCACCATCTTTATTGCCTACCAATAAGGCGGTCACAGATCAGAGAGAAGAGAGCTAGGCCCAGGGCTGTGAATGGACATAGAATGGTGATGCACCTGTCTCCTTAAGCCTGACTGATAACCAAGGAACAATGGCTACCCTTGCAGTAGATGATTTCCAAAGCCAAAGCTGGGGGGCCTGTCCATGACAATCTCAGGACAGCAGGCAGGAAAGCGGCCATCAAAGACCATGCAACTCAACACCCATTATACAGACAGAGAAACTAAGGCACCAGTAGACATGCTGGGGCTTGGGCTCTGATTTCCACTCATCGGGGAGGGGCTGGAGGACATGGTGCAGACTCCCAGCTCCCAGGGGGACCGTGGGCCCCAGTGGCTGCCAGTCAGACGAGCAGGGGAAGGAAGCGGCCCGCCTTTCCCCTTGAATCTGACCTCGCAGAACACATAGCCTGCCAGGCTGCTCCATCCCTTAGATAAATTTACTTAGCACTGATATTGAAAATGCAATTGAGCTTGAGTTTTATTGCAGAAATTAAACAGACTAGGAGAAGAGAGAGAGCAAGGAGAGCCAGCCCTCATCAACTCACTTGAGAGCTGGCTGGGCTCAAACTCACTTAAAGAGGAAGAGCATGCCTCACGCCTGTGCCAGCAAGGACCTGCCCCTCCCTGGGAGGGACTCCCTGAAGGCTGGATGCTGCAGCAGAGGGGTGAGGGAAGGCTCCGCCATCAGTCTCCATCACAGCCCAGGTGCCAGCTTGCAAGGAGTAGGCGCCACGTCTTGGGCTAGTGGGCATTTCTGGTGCCTCACTGAGCGGCACTATGGTGGGCTGGTACAAGGGCACCAGACTCCCCAAGATAGCCGCTGGGGCTGAATCACCGCTTTGCTTGGCTCCCCTCGGCGCCAGCAGAGCCCACACTCGGCCGCGCGTGGACCAGGGACTGGAAACAGCTGCGTTCTAATTACATGTAAAGTGCACCAAAACATCCCTTTTATCACAGGCTGCAAATCTGTTAGCATCTGTCTCTCCTTTGTTTCTTCCACAAGATACAAGCTTGTTTCTACATTTTTCTCACCTGTAGCGGTGATTAAAATTCATTATAAATGAAAGGAGTGAACAGAGAAACAAGTTCCTCTGTGTACTGTTCGAAACTCAAATTAGAAAC
This sequence comes from Ochotona curzoniae, assembly GCF_017591425.1. Lineage (NCBI taxonomy): Eukaryota > Metazoa > Chordata > Mammalia > Lagomorpha > Ochotonidae > Ochotona > Ochotona curzoniae. The sequence goes on along the minus strand of NW_024465926.1, from coordinate 26,795,000 downwards.
AGCTGTTTGCTAATTCATGCAGCGATGTTTTGTCGTGCTCTGTGAATCAATAATAACTCACCCTATTGCTGTGGAAATTTTGGGATAATCCATATATTTAACGCGGCGCTGGATTCTCCAGGCAGGGCTGCAGTGGTGTAGCTGCCAACCTGGCTTGGGCAGGCGGAAGGGGACCTGGGCTTGGCATTTGGTATGCCTCGCTGGCCTCCCTGATCAAGAACCCCAACCGCAGAGGTGCCCAGTACCCCTGCCCCCCAACACAGGCCCTGGGAGGACCAGAAGGAAACTCTGAAGTGGTCGCCTCATTGCCTTCCCTCCTCCGGAACCCACAGGAAAAAAAAAAAAAAAGCGTTCAACTCTGATTAAACGCCAACCACACACATCCTCCAGCCGCCGGAGGGAACAGCAAAATTAAAAGTCTAATTGGTACCCGGAACAATTTAAAACTATTAAGTATAGGTGAAGGCTTTCTGTAAGGAAGTAATCCTTTGATTGGGCTTCAGAGTGTTTGGATAGCATCGCTCCAGTCGGCACGCTGGGGCTGTACAAGTTAGAGCTGTGGTATGCACAACCCCAGTGTCTCTGAGACGTGTCCGGGCATTCCCTTTGCCAACCACGTATGGGAACACATGGCACCCAAATCTGCATCCCCTCTGAGGCTTTGAGGGAACCAAGGTGCCATCCTCTTTTAAAGAGATAGTTGGGCCACGCCTCTGGCAACCTGCATGGCCATCATGCTGAGCCAAGGCTGTTCTGTCCTGGTGATCACACATCAGTCCTTCAAGGTATGCCCTCCTGACTGCAGGATATGGCCTCTCTACCCCTGCGTTGCCCCTGCATCCCCACACACCCTTGTGGGTCTGGAATATGGTCACAGGGAACCACTTTCTGAATGTCAGTCTCGAGGCACGCATAAACTCTTCCTTGGAGCCAGGCCCAGTACAAGAGCTTCGTAAGTTCCAGCTTGCTAAGTCCTCAACTCCAACTTATTCTATGACTATCATGATGGCTGCCTCCCACCCCCTCCCTTGCCCAGGTGACAGAGCAAATTCAGGAAGAATGAGGGCCTGAACTCCCCAGCAGAGCAGTGCAAGGATTAACCCTGTATCTCTCCAGAAAGCTACCAAGAACACACACTGTCAAAGACAGCCACAGAGGCAAGGTCCAACCTATGGCACTCACCGTGGGCACACCTGATCACCATCCAGCAAAACCCAAGCCATTACTTAGGGCCAGCCCTGCCCATAGCCAGAGCATCTCCCTCCCCACCGCACTCCTGCTGCCCCAACCGGCATGGCTGAGAGTGACAGCCCGGCTTCTGTGTCTCCTGATGATGATCCGGGTCTTGGGCAGACGTGGTCAAGTGCATCTGGGTGTCCCAGGTGAGGGCTGAGGACAGTGGCAGACACTGAGCTCACGCCTATTTGTAGGGCTGCAGGGAGTCCTACAGGGACAGCAGTGGGTGTCCGTGGCAGCTCCAATCCTGGATGAGCGAGCATGAATGAAACATCCCTTGGGAGACACGGGGTGCTCACACAGAGTTCTGAAGAAGGGCTGATATCCATTCCTGACCTGAGTTCTCCAAAACATGGGCACCACACCTCCACTGTGAGACTGCATGGGGATTTTAAGGGACAGCCAACGCTGGCGCAAAAATGAGCAGGTTGGGGCACCTTCAATCCTCTCGGATCTTCGATCTTCAGAGGAGACCATGTGTATCTCCTCCCCATGGCCACACAAGAGAATACCCCAGCGTGAACCTTATCACAGAGCAACTGGCTGCAGTGACCCCAGTACAGGGCTTTCTTTGGCTGTTTTTTTTTTTTAATTTACTTTTAAGGTAGTTGTCTTTCTATTTCCAGAATGAAGTCAATGAATCCATGGAAGCATGCAAAGAGAACTGAGTTTAAAAAGCATGCTAAGGGGGTGGCCAGCATTGTAGGCACATCAAATTAAACCTCCACCGGCAGTCCAAACAAGCACTGGTTTGAGTCCCATCTGTTTCACTTCTAACAGAGCTCGCAGCTCATGCACTTGGGAAAGCTACAGATGCTGGATTGGGTCTCTGCCACCCACGTGGGAAACCTGGATGGAATTCCAGGCTCCTGGCTTCGGTCTACCCCAGCCTTGGCTTCTTCAGCCAGTCTGGGGAATGAACCCTAACCCTAAGCTCTAACTCTTACTCTAAACCCTAACCCAACCCTTTCCCTAACATATGTCTTTTTCTTTATTCATACTTCTGTAATTCTGCCTTTCAAATAAATAACTAAATCTGTAAGAAAGGTGGACAGATACTATGTAAATCACATGCTTAAATGTGAAAACCACAGCAGAGACGCTCAGATAACCAAAGCCTGGGACCTGCAGACCTGACAGAAGGAAGGAACAAGGCAGGAGTGGAAGCTTCCAAAGCCATTGCTACGGTGCTCCCTTCACCAAGACCTTGAACTCCAAAAGCACAGGAGTTATCATCTTCGCCCCTTGGTAACTGTGTAGTCAGTGCAGTAAGTAGCTCATGAGCAGGCACGCGGGACCCAGACAGCCAAGAATTCCATCCAGACCTATCGTAACTCAGGTTCCATGGATGAAATGACCTGGAAATAAACTCACGCACCTACATGCAAAACCCACTTCAGGGAGGCTCCAGGTAAGTTAGACACCCAGCAGTCTCAATAACCAAGACCAGGTGCTCATACTAAGAAAGCCCCCTCCTTGCACAGCTCACATGGGGTCCCAGCTCCTGTGAGAGCTGAGCACATGGTGGACAGCACAGCCTCCTGCGACACTGACAGAGTCAGGGCCTCCTGTTTTGAAAGAAGTTCCTGCGTTCACTGGCATTCCCAAAGACCCATCCTGATCCTGAGAGTGATGGAGTCTGGGCTGCTCTCCCAGCGGGAGCAGGAAGTCCAAGAACAGCCACAACCCAGTTCCCCCAAAGCCCCTGCAGGACTTGGTCCTGCACAGCTCTGGGCATCTCATCAGTTTGGTGGGGACACGAGGTACCCAAGCCAGGCATACTTCCAAGTCACAGTGTCTCACCTCCCTGCCTCTCCCACCACCAACAACCCTATTCCACTGGCTGAAGACCCAGATCACAGCTCCTCTGCCCACACTGCTATCAGCCCACGGTTGACCTGATCGCACAAGGTGCAGGCAATCTGACTCCCAGCCCATTCTCAGCTTTCCTAGGCTCTGCAGGCACAAATAGCCTGGGCTGGGTCCCTGGTCACTACATGCTGTCCCCACCCAGTTGCAGCCCTGCCCCTATGCCTACATCCTAGGCAGCAGGATCCCCAGGGCTTAGAAGGGAGGGGATGCAAGGTCAGAAAGTCAATGTGAGCCCAGCCCTGGTTCCTCCAGGGAGCAGACAAGGAAGCAGCTGCCAGCACTGAGTCTTGCAGCATCAGCTGGGGACCACCCATCCTCAGAGTCCACTGCACACAAGGCCCACCTCGGCAACCTCCTGCCTCATCCTGGCCTCACACTCCAGAGAGCAGTGTCCAGTGCCCAGCTCCCTGAGCTCAGAGCACGTGCCCAGGGAGGTCACTGGCAGGGCATCTAGGGTGGAGCCAGAGGCAGTTTCAGGAGGTATCAACAGCTGCAGGCTCCCAAGGGAAGGAGGCTGGGGAGAACAGGGGCTGCTTCCCTCCTCCCTTCCCAGCCCACCCGGCAGGCAGCCCACGGCCTCACCCCAGGCTAGGCCAGGCCCTGGGCTCTGGGGCTGTTTCCAGGTCCCAGCAGCTTAGGATGGCCAGGGGACAAACACTGGATCCCTGAGCTCTCCTTGCCTGGTATACAAAATGCAGCTGGTTTCGGGGACTTTGTTCCTGAAAACGTGGACAGAACTGTTCCACGGGAATAAAGCATGAGCATTAGCTTTATCGATGACCAAATCTACACCATAATGTCCACAAAGCAGAGTTCAACTCTGAGCAGATAGAGAAGAATGGCAGCATGTTACAAGGTATCTCTAATCGTGCTTGTATGCACACGGACTCCTCAGAAAGTGCAAGGGAAACGTGAATTACTGGAAAAACCACACACAGCTTTGAAACGTTGCACCAAAATATTTTTTTGGGGGGGGTAGGTTTTGGGGGCACAGAGACACACTGAGATCCGATCCACTGGTTCACTCCCCCATAACCGACTGCTGCCCGGGCTGGCCAGAAGCTCAAGCCAGGTGTCCCAAAGGGTGGCCAGGGATCCAACAACTTGAGTCATTGTTGCAGCCTCCGGGGATCTGTATTAGCAGGAAGCTGGAACAGCCAGGATTTGAACCCAAGCACTCTGATGGGGAGGGAAGGGGGTCCACAAACTGCATCTTAACCAGCAGCCTAATGCAAACTCTAACAGACATGTCTTCTCATTCCACTCTACCCGGGTATAGCTGATACCACATATGCTAAATATTTCTATGAAGTTTGCTCTTTCATTTTAGTATCCCCAACAATCTGATGAGTTGTTATTATCAATCCCATTTTACAGATGAAAAAAGTTAGGTTTGCAAGGATGAATTAACACATCTGGAACCTCACAGGTCAGAAATGACAAAGTGTATATGTGCACGTGAGGGCTGGAGCCACAGGCACAGCCTCTCTCCCTACCGAGTCCTTCACATGGAGCCCTGCTGGGACCGTTGGGGGAGGACGCCTCAATTCTGCGCAGTTTTAGCACAGACATTTCGCAGGGGCACAGGTCAGAGAGTCAGATGGCCATGAACAAGGCAGACATGCAGACTCAAAGCACAGAGCCACTGGCTTTTGGGTCTTGTCCATGCTCCTCTTGGACCCAGCTCCAGGGTCATCCCCAACAACCCAATGGCCGAGGGACGTCCCCTAGAAGGCCAGACCTTGCCTGTGCCAGGTGGCCTCCTCACAGCTCCCAGAGACAGCCCCAAAGGTGGCCCATTCGACAGCAGAGGACACAGATTGAAAAAGACTAAGGACGGTACACGGTACATATATTGCAGCCCAAGGTGCTGCTTCTGAGGCCAAGCCTGAAGTCCCAGCTCCAGCCCTCACCTCCCGGTCTCCACTCTTGAGATCTGCAAGGGAGTGAACACCCCAAGAAATGACCTTCAGCCAGAAGCAACCTGGAGTCAGTGGGCTCCAGTGGAGGCAGAGTGCCCAGTGATCTACAGCAGCGACCTGGGCACATTCCCCTCGTTGTGCCCACTTCCCACCCCACCATCCCCCTGCACCTCAGTGCCCACCTGCAGGGTGGGGCTGCCCAATGGGATTAGTCCTCAGGAAGACATGCCCATCAGCCCACTACAGTCTGCTCTGTGCCCAACTGCGGTGTGCAGACTCAAGTACTTGGATGTGTGCTCAGCACTACAGGGACTTCAAAAAGTTTAGGGGAAATGTTGGGCTATCAATGCTGAGAAACTCCATGGGAATCTATGGCGGCTCCGCCCCTCTAGGGCCTGTGGACTCCAGCTTGCTCCTGTTCTGCCCATCAGGGAGCAGCTCAGGGCCTGTGGCAGGCCTTGGTCGCCACTGACCCTCACCTGGCCAGAGAAAGGACAGAACGGAGGGTAACACGCAGCCCCTCTATGGCCCACTCACCCTTTGTATGCGGCCACATCTTCCTTTTACAGGGAACAGTTCCACCTCCCCTGGCTCATCCTGTGTCCCCCTTGCAGAAAAATCACCATCACAGGTTTTGCCCCTGAGCTATGCAGCCCCCAAGGAGTGGGGAGGAGATGACAGCAGCCTGTCAGGCCTACAGGGAGATCTGGGGGAGCAGCCTAGGAGGGGCCTAGCTGGCCCAGAACCAAAGAAGGGGGAGCCTCGCCACACCAGGTCCCCAGAGGCATGGCACTCCTGACTTGATTTCCCTGCCTGGGGCAGGGTGGCTGAAGTCCCAGACCAGGGCAGTGGTGGCTTGGTCCCTTCTCTCAAAGCTGCCATCCCAGCCCTGCCTTCCTGCCTCTGCCTTTTGAACCTCAGTGGCCACCCGTTCTGATGCTGTGAGCTGGCCTTCACCTCTCCCCACGCCATGTCTGCACTCACAGGTACACCTGCAGTCAGCCTCCTGGGGCAGAGTGGCGGGCGGGCCGCATAGGTGTGGCTTAGCACGTTCAGCTGCCCACCTACAGCACCAGCATCCCTCCCCCACTGCACCACTTCCAATTCAGCTGCCTACCGATGCACCTGGGAAAGCAGTGGAAGATGGCCCCAAGCACCTGGGCCCCTCTACCCAGGTGGGAAATCATGAGAAAGCTCCTGAATCCTGGCTTTGTATTAGCCCAGCCCTGACTGTTGCAGCTATTTGGGGAATGAACTGGCAGATGAAAAATATTTCTTTCTGTTTCTCTCTCTCTCTCTCTATATATATATATACATACACATAACACATATATTATTATATAATTAATAATTATATATAATTGCATGTGTTAAGTATTACATATTTATATAACATATAATTATATAATATATAATTTATATGTATCATATATATATATAACCTGGTCAGTCAGCCACACACTGAGACCACATTCAGTCCTTGCGCTGGACACATTCCGGAGAAACTGAGGCTGCAAGAAGCCTCCGGGGTGACTTAGCTCATTCCTCAGTGTGTGTTTCGGGATACTGGGGTCTGGCAGGGTCAGAAGGCTGGGTACACCAACAGAATGCCCAGCAGCAAACTGAGAAGATTGCAGAGAAATGGCTACCCTGTAATACAATCCTTGGGGGCATCACACACCCACCCCTGCAGACACAGGTACCCTCACCAGTGGACACAGAGAGAGAAGTCATTGTCTCCAGGCCACACCACACACACGGCAGCCCTGAGGAAAATGTCCTCATCCACAGCCTGCCACAAGCCAACTCTGCTGTTCCCATCAGGTCATCCAGCACAGTGCAGGCCTCCCAGCTTGCTGAGCGAGCCGCCACGTGCAGCTGAGTTGGAGCCACTGTCAGAGCAGGGACAGGGCCATGGATGAGCTGTGCGGGTCTGACTCCTCCGTCAAATTCTGTACCTAAACAGTACTTTGCTGCACTTTTTATCTCCTTCCAAGAATGCCACAAAGGCTTCCTTGTAGGTTCTTTCAGCTCAGAACTCCTTGCGACAGCTCTGACAAAGCACCAAGTTTCCACATCCCTGGCAGCCCCCAACCAGGGGCTTGGCATAACCCGCTGCTGGATGATGGAACGGGAGCCTGGATGAAAGACTGCTGGCCACGGGCAGAACTGGGCAAAACTGGCATGAATTAAGAAATAAAGGAATAAATAGATGTATGTGGCGGAGGGTGGGGATGGAAGGATGGATGGATAGAGAGATGGAAGATAAAGGGAGGGAGTGAGAAGACAATGGAGAGATAAATGAAGTGTGTATAGGTGTGTGCGTGTGTGTAGGTGTAGGTGTGAGTATGTGTGTGTGTTGCCAGGGAGCTGCTAAACTCCGCAAAGCTTGCCTCCCTTACCAACCAACACCCACTCAGAAGTGAGCCCTTCCCAAGGAGCAGCCAAGCAGCCCTCAGCCCCTCCCCTCCATGTGCAGGCTGGTTGCTGCCCTCTGCCCACACACATCCATGGACCAACAAGAAAAATGGAGCACCCCGCCCCCAAGTTGGCTCTGGATGCTCCCTGCACCCATCCCCTCTGCCAGACAGCCCGGTGTTCCCTCAGGAACTTGCAGGGGCCCTAGTCTGTGTCAGTCTCTGTTGCAAGGGCTGAAGCAGCACCCAGGCTGCCCACGGGATACCAGGGTTGGCTCCTAAAAGTCTCCAGAGCAGACCAGCTGGGGCTCAGAGCTCAGCTCCATCAGGAGCCGCTAGGGGAACCAGCATGTGTCAGGGAGCATCCGGAAATGGGCAGAGAATACCTCCCGCCTGCTTGGGCTGCGGCGAGGATTAAATCCGATCACTTGGCCCAGCGCCTGGCACACAGGAACTGCTCCATGAATGGGTTGATGCCGTATGCCATACCCAGATCAGCAGTGGCAAGAGCAGTGGTCCCTGGGACAAACCCTACTGACTTACTTCAGAATTCCTATCCTTGGCAAACGGCAGCCCCCATGCCTTGTTCATCCCCCAGTTTCTCATTCCTGACCCCACTCCCGCATGCTGAGCCTATCATAGAAGCTAACCTCAGCGGGACCCTCTAGGGGGTGCAGCCCATCCTGGCTCCAGGCCCAGCACTTCAGTCCTTCCTGCTTTCCTGTGACAGGCAGCCCCCTGACCTCAAGCCTCTTTGTTACACAAGAAGTAACCCCATCCTGTGTGGTCCCTAAGAGGGGTTTTTGGTGACCTCCTCTCAGGGACAAAAATAACAGCATCCTTCATCTCCAAAACTGCTCGCAAAGACAGACAAATGGCAGGTGCCTGTGACCCAGCAGCGTTGTTTCAAAATGCCCCTACTGCTCCCATGCATTCACACCTTCAACAGGTAGCCCTGTGTTCTAGGCCCTGGAGGAGATGCAGCCTTCTGCTGAATACAGCAGTAAATCATGGGGAAAGTCAGGTGCAGGTGGCATTATTAAGAAGCAGAACACGGGCCAAGAGCGGAGTGTGGGGTGCTCCTCCATCCGAGTGACAAGGTGACATCTGAACAGACTCCTAACACAAGCAAGGAAGTCAGCCAAGGCAGGATCTGAAGGAAGCTTTCCAGGCAGGGAACTGGCAGGTGCCAAGGCGCTGACACCACCGCATGTGTGACCGTGAGCTTGGCTCTGAGATGAGTCAAGGCCAGCGTCCTGCCGTCAGAAACCACAGGCCAAGCTGCAACCCCCAAACCCATCGCCCCAGCACCGACTCACTGTGTGACCTCACGCTCGTCTCCTACCCTCTCTGGTCTTGTTTTCAGCAGCAGTGTATGGCAGCCTAGACTCCTTGGAGAAGGCACCAGCTGGGGAAGGAGGCACCCGGGGTGCTCCTGAGTCCGCCTGCTCTGTGCAAGAGGCACCCACCGTTTCCCTCTACCCCCTCGCACCATTCTCACACCCGCGCCAGCAACGCCACGCAGGATTGGTACTCTTGCCAAAATAGCTATTAACCCAGTAGCCAATAATAACACGTTATTCTATCAATTTGCTCCCGAAACGCTGTGTAATTGCAGAACCCAAGTTTGCCATCTCGGTAGCCTGGTTACGACATAAACAGAGAGAAACTCAGCAGCGCTCCCTTGAGTCTTGAGAACACCCCCCCACACACACACTGTCTACCCCACTCACCACCATGCATCCGCAGAAAGCCCAGGCTGCTGGCCGTCGGTGACCCACAGACCTCTCTGTCTCCTTGGCCTGTGGCCTCTGGGACAGGACAGATCAGCGCCGGGGACGTGATGGCTTGGTGGGTGGCCAAGTCCCACCCTGAGGCCAGCACTAAGGGAAGTGGGTCAGACAGCAAGGGTGTGAAGGTACCGGAGCCAAAGGGGTCTCGGAGCAAGTATACACTCGGGGGCATCCCAGGCCAGAACGGGATGCTAGTCAAGCCCCCTACCCACTCTTCCCAGGAGACAGGCATGAGCATGTGTGGGAAGGCCAGGGGCAACAGCAGCAGCTCTACAGTGCAGGCACTCCAGGGAGCCGAGCCCGGTCCCAAGCTGCAGAGCCAGACCCGATGCCAGGGCCTCCCTCCCTGGCAGCCAGCCCCCTCTCTGCTCCTCTCTCACTCCACGAAAGCAGGCTCCTTCCTCCTGGATCTGATTCCAGCCTGAACGGACACCCTGTCCCCGTCGGGCTGGAAGTCTGCCGTGGGGCTTGTTGGCGCGGCGGTGCAGACCCCAGCCTGTTACATCCATTCCCCTCCCGCACTTCTGCTTCCCTGCTCACCAGGGCGGCGGTCCCAGGGCAAGTTGGCAGGCAGTGAGAGAGCCGGGGCCCAAGCCTGTGTTCCCAGCACTCGCGGCGGCGGGGTCGGTGAGGGCTGGAGAGACGCTTCCCGCTGGCCCACAGATGACCTTGGCCACAGGGCCGCCCCGCCTCGGTTAGGGGGGTGGGGGTTGGGGAGAGGATGGGCCGGGGTGGCTCCTGTGAGGCGCTTGGTGGGGAATCCAGCTGGTGGGGAGAGGAAGGGACTTGGGGGAGAGAGAGAGAGAGAGAGAGAGAGACAGAGAGAGAAGGGGTGGGAAAGGAGCAGAAGGGAAAGAAGAAAACAGGAGGCCGGAGGCCAAGGCCACGTGGCCAGATGTTGACCCAGTTGAGACCCCAGCCCCCAGGGATGAACGGGAAGTTCTGCCTCCCCCTAGTGGCCCGGGCTTCTGCGGCAACCAAGTGCCCGGCCTGGAGGTGGGGGTTCAGTGGAGGACCAGAGACAGACAGAGAGCCAGCCAAGGGTCTTTCGGACACAGCCCCGTCTGCCAGGACAGGGTGGAGGCGGGCCCCTCGGCGGCCCCTGGGTGCGGTGGGTGGGGTGCTGTCTGCGGGAAGCAGCTCTCAGCAAATGGAAACCAGGCCTCAGAAACTGGCCGAGCTGCAGCCGCCGCACAGCGCCAGGGAAAGCCCCGAAACGTGCCCCAGCCACAGTCAAAGGTGGGTTTGAAAACACAAGAGCAGCAGGGGCCGGTGGGGAAGCCACAGACCCTCCCCTGCTGCGCCCTGAGCACCCCTCACTGTTGGCACATAACGCTCCCACTCCCATCGGGCGCAAACGGGCAGTAAAAAGCCAATGGTGTGGTTCAATTTTCTTCCCTTTCTTGCTTCTACAGTGACCCTGGGGCAAATTCCTGACTGATCAGGGCCAGGCAGCTGGGCAGGGACACACACTGCCGACTCCCATCACACTTATGTGTGGAGAGCAACCCTCACCCACCTCGGTAAGCAAAGACTGGGACCCATATCTCAAGGGAGGAAGGAAGGGGTGCAAGCTGTTCAGGGTCACGTGACCGTGGCTGACAGTTCAGAACCATAGGAGACAGACCCCATGGTCCTGCCAACAGCTTCAAGTGCAGGGGTGCTTGGGGACACATGGGTGTCCAGAGGTGCTGGACTCATCCAGCTATCCACTCAGTCATCCAGCATTCCACAGGTGTTTACAAACCCACCTATAGCACACCGGGGACCTGGGTGCCAACACAGGCAGCTTCCCAAGGCCCCTGGCCAATGAGGGAGACAGACATCAATCTGCTGTGACTGCAGAAGTGCCTAGGGCTCTATGGAGGAAGTGGGGGACCGGTGGGGAGACCAGAGGACTCCTTGGGAGAAGCAGCCTCTCCATTGGCAGAAGGCACCAAGGAACGAACTGCATCCCAAGCAGCAGCAGCAGCAGCACCATCATGTGCCAAGGCCCACCTGGGAGAATCAAGTCTGGTCACCGCCCAGCCACAGCGTGTGACCCCCAACCCTGGCCCCAACACAGGCATCTCCCCCAGCCACCACCAGGGCAATCCTGTCAGATTCCCCTTCCAGCTCAAGTCCTTGTGGGGAAAAAAAAAATGTTTTCTTATGTTTATTTTTAAGGGGTGGGGGGAATGGGAAGAGATCAAAGACCTAAAGGTCTTTTTTTTTTTTTCTTTTCAGAGAAAAAAAATTAATAAATAAAGAGAGCCTCGAGAAAAGGGCACGGACAGGCCTGTGCATCTGTAACCACGGAACAAATTAGAATTAGCTGCTTTAATCAGCTCCTAATGGCCTGGCTGTCCCGAGTGGGCCCCGCACACAGCAAACTGCACAGCCGAAACACGCGGGCCAATGTCAGTTTATCCTACAACAAAGGGATTGTCTAAATAGTGCGATCAAAACGCAGCAAAGGCCGAGAGAGCCGGGGAGACAGACGGGCCCCCCAGATCCTGGGCGGCCCCTGCCTCCCAGCTTCACTACTTTGAAGGCAATTGTTCTTTGGGCTTTTGTTCTAATTATCTCAACGTGTGGAACTGGTGTACAAAGAGTCCTTTACCCAGCAGAGGAGGTGACTGTAGCACCCCTGCCAGCCATCTAGGGAGCAGGGTTGGGGGTGCGGGCCCGTCCCAAACCCCAGGCTTGGCATACTTCAGCATGACACAGACGGGCCCGATGGCAGCCACGTGCCCCACGGCCAGCTCCACACGGTGAGGCACACGGTTGCAGGGCGCACGATGCCCACAGTTCCTACTGCCAGCTGAAGACAGGGGAGTCCCCAGGAGGGCCACTGTGTGCACACCTGAGGCCCTGGCTGGTTGCAAGGCTGCTTATTTCCCTGGAGGGGGTCTCCACAACGCACCACCTGGGCTAATTGAGGAAGAGGAACAAAGGGTGGGAGATAGGGGGGCAGGATGATGCCGGGTCATCATGAGGAAGGGCCTGACCCAGGGAGGCGGGCCTGGAGATCAGCCCCAGAGCAGCCTCAGCTCTGGGAGCAGCCAGACCAGGGTGAAACTCCAACTGGCACAACGACGGCTGGACCGCCACTTCCTCGTCCATAAAATGGGACACAGCTGTCGGAGCCCACCTGCAAGTGTTGCTCTGCGCAAGTGCAGCAAGCTGAGAAAAAATGCGTTCTGCTCTTCCTGCCTGGCCTGGAAGCCCAGAGAGGCCCACCAGATGGCAGGGAACCACACATTCCACAGAGAGCTGCTTGGTCCCCATCATTCCACAGCCTCTCAACATGGAGCCCCAGAGTGGGGGAAGGGGAGCATCAATCAGGGTAAGAAAGCCCCTCCCTTATCTGAGGGGCATGCTGCAGGAGCCCAATAACCCTAGAAACGAAAGGTAGTACCAGGCCTGCTACATATTAAACACACATGACCATGATGAAGTTTAACTTACCGTGGCACAGCAAGAGATTAGCAAGAACTAGAACAGCACACCAGAGAACAGCTGTGTGCTCACGGACCCTCTCCAGCTTATCATGCTTTCACCTTCTCACTTGTAGGAAGTCTGTAACAGCTCTCCTTCAGTGTATCCAAATCGCAAGGGTCCATTAAGGAAAATAAGGGACACTTCAACACAGCACGACATCAGACAGTCTCACAACCAAGATGGCTCTAAGTGACTGACAGCAGGCAGCAAGCACTGGGGGGCTATAGGTGCAAAGGGGTGGTCCTTATCCTGGGTCCCGCAGCATAGGTGACATGAGATTACATGGTGGCTACTCCAAGTGTAAAAGTTCTGCACTGAAACTTCAGATAGTTCAGCAAAGACACAAGGTGTGTGTGTGTGTGGGGGGGGAACAGAGGTGTAGGTTTCCAAACATCCAATCATTAAGGGTACAAGGACAGGCAGGATGCTAGAAGCCTCTAGAAGCATTCCGACCCAGCTTCAGACAGCAGACCCAACAGGCATGAGCTTGGCTATTTAGACTGCCTGAGGGAACAGGTAGCTCACCTGGTCTTAGGATTCGGGGCAGATGGGCTCGTTGTGAACTAAGTCTAGTTAATTCACTCTGGGTATGCAAGGTAGGTTTAAGGCTACTTGGCTTTGACAGCAACAGGTGGGGACAGGCAGTACAACTGTTGGCCCCACGTCACAGGAGACAGAGCCTTGGTATGGGAACGGGATTATGTTCCTCACCAGTGGGGCAGAACCCACCTCCTGCAGGCTCCTCGGTCTCCCCGTAAGCAGTACATCAAGCACCATGACCCAAGTACAGCTAAGCAGCAAGGCTCGGGCTCACATCTCAGCTAGGTCCCACTTACACTATGTGACCTGGGCCCAAGGGACCCATCCTGTCTGAGCCACAAAGCCCGATCGCAAACAACAGATGCTAACAGTGGTCACAGCTTCCCGGTCAGTGCTGTCCTCCCCTGAAACAGCTCAGGGGTTGAGGCGTGGAGGCAGAGAATGACTTGCACACAGCTTGTCTCCCATTGGGGCCCTCTTAAGAGCCTGGGCCATCATGTCCAACAATCAGGGCACCCTGCTTCCTTCGGGCTTCTGTGAACCAGGACCTATGTGGAGCCGGCTGGCTGGGCAGCCCAGAACAGGCATCTGGCTGACCAGACAGACCCCACTCCGAAGAACAGGAGTGAGACCTAGAAACCCCATGAGAGGCCAAGTTCACTTTCCCAAACAACCAGGGTTTGGAAGAGAACCCCAGCATGCCCAGGCCCCGCACTTTCTTTGCTGGGTCCAAGCCTCAGTTCCCAGCCCCCACAGGGCTGCAGTAAGGTCCATGGAAATGCCATCAAGGGTTCAGCTGCATCAGGGAACGCCTCAGGATGACAGGGGGCAAACAGGGCAGGGAAAGAGACAGCACAGCAGGGGCAGGCGCCACTTACCTGCTGCCCCCCCTGCAAGGGAACCATGAGGAGGGGGACACAGGAAAGGCCAGTGTGAGAAGCTCCCGCCGTGGCCAGTACAGGCAGTGGTGTGCAGGCCTCTGGGATGCGGCCTCCCCGCATAGCACCCAGTGCACAGTCAGTGTCACCAATGGCTAGTCTCGGGCTTCTCCTAGCCCCGATGCCAAGATGGCCTGCTTCTGCCAGAAATGCAGGCAGATGCCCATACTACAAAACCAGGACAAAATATATCTCCCTCCAAAGAAAACAGAGACGGGGTCTGGCTATGTCCCGGCTCTGGCAGGCATCTCTGAGGTATCAGACCCCAGAAGAGCTGAGGAGGGGGTAGCTTGCCCTGTTACAGGGTACTAGTGGTTGCCTCAACTTTGCTTTCACATGCTACAGCCAGGCTCAGCTACAGGCAGCCACTATAGGGCGTCCTGCACCCTAGTCCAACGTCACTTTTGCCCTTCTTGAACCCCAGTTTCCCCGTGTGCTTCAGCTTCCCCAGTCCATCCCAAAAGTGGTAAAAAGGGAATACAACACCATATTGCCCCATCACAAGCCAACCGAGGCCATGGTAAGCCCACAGTAGGCATTTTACTCATTGTCGGGGTCTCCAAACTAGGCATGACATGCCACCAGGGCCGACTGGAGCACGATGGTTGTAGCACCCTTTGGGGGGGCTAGTGTGATGTGGATGCAACCATGCCTCCATGCCTGCACACGAGTGGCTGTAACCCTGATGAGCCATGCTCAGTCCCCTATAAGGGGTCAGACTCAAACCATGGGCCACCGGGTGGGGGTAGGGGTGGGGGAGCAAGCATCTCCAAGGGGATGTCTTATCAGGGACCAAAAAGAAACATACAAGCACAGGGAGGTGCAGCTCCAATTTTCCTAATTGCCTTCTGTGCCAGGCACACTGCTCTGCACCCCATGGCCACTTCACACAAGGCCACTGGCAGCCAACAGAACTCCCATGACACGGGAGGCCCAGCATTGCTCATTAGCTGTGCTCTGCAACCCAGGGAACGCAGGAGAAACAGTTGGCCCACACACGGCAGAATCTTTCCAACACCAGGATGGATGCCCCCAACTCCCACCCCACAAGAGGCAGCAGGCCAGAACATGCTGGTGTTCAAAGGAGGCTCCTTCTAGTACCCTTCTTGTGGGAGCCCCAGGCCTGGCAGCAGACAACTCTGAAGAAGCAGCTAACAACTAGCAAGGGATCTGCGGCTGACCCCAGGGCAGCCAGGGCTTTGGCTCTTCCTAGAGGATCAATCCACACCACAGGCAGCCCAACTCCGGTCCTGGAGGAGTGGCAGGTGAGTGCACGCACCTGTGTCTGTGCCCTGCCAGCACAGTAGGGGAACACACGGCAGGTGCCCAGTGGGTCTGAGAAAGACTGGTTCTGCGTGAGGCTCTTCCCATCATGCTTCACGTTCTGCTGTACAGGGCCACAATCTTCTGTGGTCCAGAATCCAGGCTGCTTACAGTTCCTGGACAGTGGAGCAGTGAGCTCTGGAGAAGCTCAGGCCACCCCAGTCTCTCTCCTCTCTCTCTCCACACACACACACACACACACACACACACACACACACACACACATAGGCATTTCTGCAGGACAACACAGACATTGTCCACCAACATAAACTAAAGAATGCCTGCAGAGAGCTTCCTTTCAGCTCAGATCAACTTCCTCGTTGGTGCAAGGATTTAGCTAAGAAGTGAAGGATGCACACACACAAATACACACACACCATTGCCATCACCGTTTTATGTCAGAGTACCTGCGTTTGATTTCCAGCTCCAGCTCCTGCCTCCAGCTTCCTGACCATGCAGATGGCAGGAGGCAGCTGTGATGATCCAAGGATCTGGTCCCTACTGCGCATGTGGGAGACCTGGCTGCTAGTTTCCGCCTGGCCCAGCTGCTGCAGGCATTTGGGGAGGGAGCCCACAGCTGGGAGCTCCCACCCTCCATCTCTCCATCGGGTTGGGTTCTCCTTGTGTGTCTATCTTGGTCCTTCACATAAATTCATTCTTGAAAAATTTTGCTGCTAAATAAGCTGCTGAACAAACAAAGTATCTAGTGTCTGGCTTCCAGGAATCGGATTAAGGAACTGTGGCTCTACAGCGCGTCTTTCATCTTCCTATGGCAGTCTATGTGGTAGGTATTGCTCACTATTTCCATATCCCAAAAAGTAATACTGCCAGCCATGGTCTGGGCTGCAGTCAACGTGAACTGTCACATGGCATCAGGGTCTGAGCTCCACTGGCCAGTCAGTATCCCATCGCTGACCAGCTCTCAGCCACCGTCTAAAGCTGCATGAAAACAGACACTGCTGGAGCAGAGCCCGCCAGGAGGCGCCCTGCCTAGGAACCGCACACACCCTGGGAGGCGTCTTACACCTGCTAGGCCCCAGGGCAGGTTGGCAGCAGCAGGTGAAGCTCAGCTCCCCGCCCTGGTACTCAGGTAATGATGCCCCACCTGACATAATCTGCACAGATCGTTTTACCTACAAATACGCTAAATGCCTCCCCAGCCTGGTAGAAACAGGATGCATGCGAATCCCATTGGGCAGATGCAGGGACTTCTCTGCTACCCCAGGAAGCAGCAGAGACCCCACCTTCCTCCCACCCCCGGCGCCCTTGCCCCAGCCCAGCAACAAGTCCTTGGGTGCACCCCTCCCACATGCAGCTCACTCCTGCAGCAATTTTCCCCTACTGCTGGGAAAGACTGCTGCCTAGGCAAAATCCTGACACTCCGTTACCAATAATCACGGGATAATTTCGCAGGCATTAAGATACTCCCACCAGCACCAGCGGTGTCCGGCCCTAACAGGGGCCACCCTGGACAGTCGGTGCTTGTTAAGGTGAACTCCAGCTGTACCCAGCCTATTCTTCCATGGCTGTGATGCCTAATTAAAAATTAAAGCAGGGCCTTCCTCCAGAAACCCAGCTAGACGGGAGCATTGGGTGAGTGGACCAGAACATACAGCTGCATGCACACACACCTACCTGTGTGCATACGTGTGCATGCCATGGCTACACAACCTCAGCTGGCAGTTATCTGCTTAGTCAACACTGAGGATTCACTACCCTTTACGCACTGCGTATGCCCGCAACACAAACATCCAGGGTTCTGCCTGCAGGGACATGAACTCCAGTGGGAGATGTGAAATGTGGATTTTGGCTCAGTGACCACGGACACTAGCGAGTAGGTTAGGCCTTGTTCTGCACCTTAATTGATGGAAAACCATAAGTGGCTATGGTGTAGGTAGAGGACATACCATATGCCAAGGCAAGAGAAAGCTGCTCGCTTACCAAGAATGGAAATAACACTGTGACTGACAGATGGATCATAGGGAAGGGCAGGCATTACGGAGCTCTATCATGGGCACTTTATATGAGCTCAGTAGTGTATTGAACAAGAAGACAGAATAACTACTTCAAACACGTTAAGCTGTCACCTGCAATGCCAGCATCCAATCTGGACGTTGGTTCAACTCCTAGCTGCTGTGCTTCTGATTTAACTCCCTGCTAAAGTACATCAGAAATCAGAAGATGGCCCCAAGTACTTGAGCCCCTGCACCCATGTTAGAGACCCAGAAGAAGTGCCAGGCTCCTGGCTTCAGCCTGGTCCAGGATCAGTCATTGCAGCTGGCTGGGGAGTTAACCAGGGGTTGGAAGATCTGTCTCTGTTTCTCCCTCTCTCTAACTCTGCCTTTCAAATAAATAAAATATATATTTTTTAAATGAAGAGCATCATGTGGATAAACAGAAAAGACCATTTAAAAAAAGAGCAGTGTTCCCTGCTCTTCTTTTCTTTCAGCAGTTGCACAGAAAAGAACCAGAAATTAGAAATGAACTCTGGGCCCTCTCCGTGGCTCACTCTCCTGAGAGCAAGCACTGTCTCCTGGGGCTGTATGCCTAAGGGGTCTGCAGGGTGTGCGGGGTGGGGACACAGAGTGTTCCCAGCCAGAGAGCAGGCCAGGGTCTCTAACCAGAGAAGGTCACTGTGCCTAGGTGGACACAGCAGACTGCCAGTGGTGGGCATACAGTGTGTTATCCTGCTGGATGTGGGACAAGAGGGATACTCCACAGATGATGCCAGTCAGGGCAAGACTCCACCTTGGACCACCACATAGGAGCGAGATACTATCAACAAAGGAAAATTCATCCCACAGAGGTCCTGGAGGTGGAATGGGACAAAGAGAAAGCCAGGGCCAGAGGCCCAGAAAGAATGTGCCGACAGCGGACAATAGCAATGGGAGATGCAGCCTTGGAACAGGAAGAAAGGCAAGAGTGAAGGAGCAGAGAGGAAACCCAGAGATGGAGCAAACAGCTCTTCAACCCGTGAGCTGCTGGCATTGTGTCTCAGGAAGGGACCAAGTCCTGGTCCTCCTCCAACTTGCCCATGCTCTCTTCTTGTCCTTGATGGGAGAAAAGGATCTCACAGCAAAGGCCTGGGGGGGGCCAGCCTTCCCTCCATGCCAGGATGGAGGAGAGATTTCTGATATGCTGTGCTCTGTCACCTGCCCTGTGAGTCCTTGTATCGGATCAGGCAGAGTACTAGACCGGATCAGGCAAAGTCCCGGAAACAAAAGCATCTCGCCTAGCTGTTCTGCCCTCAGGCTGGGTGGCCCAAGAGACATCACTTCACCGCTCGGAGCCCTGGTCCCCTCCACCTGCTGACTCATATGCACAGGATGCTTCTAAGTGGGGACAGATGGCATTGGGTCCATTCCACATGGCTCACTGGATCATGTGGGAATTGACATCGCTACCTATGGTTGGAACCAGGAACCTGGCTTCCTTTGACCCTACTGGGAAGAACCGGGGAAATTCCAGAAGCTCAGTCCCTGTCTGCCGGGGTAGTGGCCACCTCGCACCCCAACAGTGTCATGAGCCAGGAACGGGGGTGCATTTGGAACCGGGGAGCCCAGCTGCCACGGCCTCCAGCCCCTCACTGTCGCTGCCCTGCCCCCCACCTCCAGCTGCCTTTGCGCCTGCTGCCGCCGCTGCTCATTTCCAGGCAAATGTTCTAGTTAATTAAAACACACCCAAGTGCTCACGAGCTCATGAAGCCAAGCTACAAAATCTGCTCTACCAAACTGCGGCTCCCCATCTACAGCCTGGGACTGACACAGGCCACGGGGCGGGTCCTATATTACTGATATGGGTGCCAAAGCTTTGCTAGTGTGCTGCTGCCTCCTACACACCTGCATGCAAAGACACACACATGTGCTTACACCCCATGCCTGGGAGTCCTTGCAAGCCACCTGCAGTAGTGCACTGTGCATGTGTGCTACTCATGTGCACACAACACATATGTGCCTGTATCTGCTCATACGTGTACGCCTATACCCTGCTCTGTCCCCTCCTGTGGGAAGTATATTCCAGTTACTTTGCACCCCACCTAGGAACATCAGCCACAATTCACAAACACTCACTACACGAGGGGATGAATGAACAAATACTCCAATCAACCGAGAGGCAACGTACTGAGAAAACGGGAACAGCTCAGCCCTAACCCACAAGCCCAATTGTGTGTCATAACAGATTGAATTCTCCAGGGACTGGGACATGCGCGTGGCTGGAAAGATGACCTCTGCTTCTCCCATCCACACTGCATTGCACAGCCCTGATGGGGACCCCCTAGGACACATCCACACCGAGGATGCATGCACAAGAGTGGACACATATGCATCTGTGCGTGTGGCCAGCAAACTCACACTCAGATATGCAGCCCCACAACTGCCAGAAGCTGGCAGGAGAAAGCTCTCGTCACTCAGGCTACCAGAGAGGAAGCGGGCATCTGTAGTGGGCTCCAACTCCCAAAAGGGAGGCACGGAGGTAGACAGTATCCTACGGTCATGCCGCCCTGCATACACCCAGTCACATCTGATCCCAGAAGCCAAGCAGGGCAGGCCTGAGTGGCACTGGGAAGGCACAGAGGTATAGAACAGGGCACTAGACTTCTTGACATTCTGGCTCCACGTGCAAAAACAACCAGTAATGGGACAATCCTGCCTGAGCAAGCAGTCGGGCACAGTGCATCACCTTGGGTGGAAACCAGGAACAACTGTGCCCTCCTACAAGATTGTTGGACACGTGTGGTCCTGGAGGAGGCATGGCAAGGGCTCCTGGTTGTGGACATGGGGACAGCTGCTCAGCTGTGCACATCAGACCACATGTCCTGGACAACTGACCTTCTAGCTCATGCCAGCAGGAGAGCGGCTGCTGGCAGAGCTCTCTGCAGAAAGTAAAGCACAAGAGAAGGGGCGCACACAAGGAGCGGCAAGGACAGACTTGGGAGTTTTCCACTGCAAAGGAGAAGGACCTGGGCATGGCAAGGGAGCAGGCTGGAAATGTAGACCTGAGGGTCCCCGCCGAATGAGCATCTGTGTGTTCCACATCCCACTCACAAGCATGCCAAGCCTGAAATGAAATCTTTGTCTGCCCTAAGAATGCACGTGTTCCATTTCCCCAACATCTGCTGCAGCTGTTATGATCTGAGTGTGTACATCGAAAGAATGGGAGGGTGTTTCTCTGGAATGGAGGCACCACTACCTGACAAAGTGGGGGCCCTGTGAGGTCTGCATCAGGCGTGGAGTGGGGTGCTGGGAAAACCTCCAGAAGCAGCCTTGCTCTCACACACTTGAATCTCTCTCAGTGGGAGCAGTAGGCAAAGAAATAAGCGATTATTTAAGATGTTAAGTGACAAGACACAAGTAGAAAAAAAAAAAAGGTGTTACAGACTGCCCAGTTATTCTGTCTGCATCCTGAGTGTCTCTCTGAGTTTGCTGTGTCACCATGTCCCCATAGCAAGCAGCCAACAAAAGACTGTTCCCTCCTCCTCATTCCCTTCCTCCGGTGACTCACTAAATCTTGTCCATTCTGCCCCTGTCCACCTGCCTACCCACTGACACGGCCACCACTGGTTGGTTGGTACTGACCACTGCGGTGGCCTCCCAACACATCCCCCGTGCACCAGTTGGTGCACACACAGCCCCTGTGGCACCTATGCTGGGCACAAACACCTTATATCACTAACTTGACGTAAACTTCTCCAGAGCTGGTGCCATGGCTCCAAAGGTTATGTTCCTGTTCTGCATCTGCGTCCAAGTCCTGCCCTAAGCCCCTTGGCACATGGTAGGGATGCTCACATCCATCGTCCACAGACGGAGTGAACAGGATCTGGCACAAGACACAGAAACCAACGTTCACTCCACCCAAAGGTTCAGAGAAAAAAAGCTTTTGGTGCTGGCTCACAAGCAAACACCCAGGCCTCCCTGGGCCCCCATCCTCTCACTCTCCCTTCCTCCCTCCCTCTCTCTCTCTTTCTCTCTCTCGGCCTTACACTCTCCAACAGCACAGGGTCAGAAGCCACGAGTGCAAGCCCAGCCCTGAAGCCTGACCGTCCCTCCACTGAGCAAGACCAGGGGAAAGGATTTTGTAGCTGTGCACCAGCGTAGTCCCTCAGCCCCAGAAGCAGGAAAACAGGACACTCCAGAGATAACCCAAAGGTCTGTCCATAAGTGGGGGTGTCAGGGGTTCAGGCCTGAAGTGGACAAAACAGAAAGGCCCACAGGGGCCACTTGGGGCAAGTCCAGATGGGGAAGGAAGTACCAGGTGAAGGGAAGAGGAAACAGCAGAACCCCACAGGTACCCTAGTCCCAAGCCCTCACAACAGCCACTTGCGTGGGGCTGATGAAACCCAGCAGCATTCAGACCAAGCTCCATCCCAGTACAAGATGGAACACGGGCTCCCCCTCTACGACTGAGCTGTGCTGACCATGCTGGAGGTGGAGAGAGGGGGAAAGAGATGCAGGTACAACACAGTTAAGTTCACAGCAGCAACTGACTTCCTAGAGCCACCCGGGCAGATGGACAAGCCTTGGTGCTGGGAGATGAAGTAGCAGGGAGTGGGCAGTAGAAGCACAGGCTTGGCAGCTGCACCACCACATGGTTGGGGCACCCAACTTGGCTCCTGGGCGCCATCTGTGGGCACCCTCAGGCATGGGCAGCCATGACCACGGGCCCCCAGGTGCCTGTCCACAGCTACTGGAAGCTCCAGAGTGGCGGGGTTCTTAGCACTCTTGCAAGGTAAGCTCTTCATACATCAGAAAGCTCCCCGTGTTGCTCAGCCCTGCCCTTTGCACAGTGCCTGTGCGGCTGCCCTCGGCCACCCTCTTAGCAGCCAGCTCTGACCACCTCACAAGTCTTTGCTCACTCTTCCTCCAACTTCAACTCTTGCCTGCTATTTTCGTCCATCAACTCCATCCACCCTTTCTTCTCTTGACCCGCTTTTCCCACCCCACAGCACACTCCTGGCCCTCTCTCGACCACAGGAGAAAAGGAGAAGGAAGTGGCCGAGGTGGCCAGGGTGCACGGTGAGCACACAGGGCTGGTCCAGCCAATCCCATCCCACCTGCTCAGGACATGCAGTTTGGAGCCAAGCCCGGGCTGCCAGACCCTCCCAGGATCTCTGGGCAATGCCAAGGTCTGTAGCAAGGACAAGGCCAACAGATTCCCTTCCCCGCCCTTTGTTGTAGCCATCCTGGTCCGGGGTCCCAGGAGGGGCACTGCATCTGCCCAGAACAGACCCTCTGACAGATGGGATGTGGCCCAGTGCACAGCGGGCAGGCCTGAGTGACGGGAGGAGAGGAATAAGGGAGGTGGCAGGGGGTACTGAACCTGGGGAAGTGGAAGGGGTGGGTCATACAGGCCGCCCGGATTCAGATGCCATGCCTGCCACCCCCTCACTTGTGTGACCTGACCTCTCCGAGCTCTAGTTTCCTCACCTGTACAATAGGAGCAAGGTCACAGGGCTACCACGAGGATAAAGTAGATGTGTGCCATCGTAAACAGCTATCATACCTGTGCCCTAAGCAGATGGCTCTGAGTGGATGTCACACACACAGGGAGCGCCCATGCCAGGCAAGGGAGCCCTGGCATCAAGGGGGCACCTGAAAGCTCTTCCACTTGCCCCTGACCCTAACCAGGAAGGCATATTTTTTGGCCACATACTGAGAGCCCAGGGAAGTTGAACTGACCCTGTCCAAGTCTCTCAATCCCTCACCAATCATAACTTGGTCACAGGCAGCAGACACAGGGCCACCTGACATCGGCCAGCGCTCTGCAGCCTGACCTGACACTCAACAAACTCTAAGCCCTTCCATGTGCCTCAAGGGGAGCACTCAGTGGTGACTGAGGCCAAGGTGACCCCTCTCAGGGACTCAACCACCTCAAGGGAGACACAGAACACAAGCAGAACAATCACCCTGGCTGAGTGGGACACCCACATGAGGAAAGCACTGTTTTTCTTGAACTTGGCAATACCACTACCGCCTCACATGCCACAATGCAAAGGCCTTCAAGGCTGCTGTGGCAGGTGGCCAGCGCCATGGCATAGCACACCAAGCCTCTGCCTGCAGCTTCAGCATCCTATGAGAGCACCAGTTCCAGTCCCAGCTTCTCTGCTTCCCTGCTAATGGTCTGGGAAAGCAGTGAAGCACAGCCCAAACGCTTGGGGTCCTGCACCCACTTGGGGGACCTTGAAGAAGTTCCTGGCTCCAGGTTTTGGGCTGGGGAGGTCCAATCAATGTGACCATTCAGAAAATGAACCAGCAGTTGGAAGCTCTGCCTCTTTCTATCTCTCTTTCTTTTGCAACTTTGTCTTTCGAATAAAAATAAATACATTAAAAT
The DNA here is from genome assembly GCF_017591425.1 of Ochotona curzoniae. Lineage (NCBI taxonomy): Eukaryota > Metazoa > Chordata > Mammalia > Lagomorpha > Ochotonidae > Ochotona > Ochotona curzoniae. Next base: position 26,771,148 of record NW_024465926.1, on the reverse strand, counting down.
AGTGTACTTCCTTTGTAAAATAATCCCCATAGCAAATGTAGATTATGGAACAGATGTAGATTTCAAAAATGCTTTGCACCAAAACAAGACTTTTTCCCGCAAACTTTTTTCTTTTTAAAAAATCTCTTTATTTTCATTATGTAAGTATTATTTTCATGATTTATTTTTATTATTATTTTATTGGAATGACATATATACAGAGAGAAAGATCTGTCTTCTGGTCCCTAGTTCATGCCCCAAGTGGCTGCAATGGGTAGAGCTGAGCTGATCTGAGGCCAGGAGCCAATAGCTTCTTCTGGGTCTCCCACACAGATGCCGGGTCCCAAGGCTTTGGCCAATTCTCAACAACTTTTTCAAGCCACAAGCAGGAATGTGGATGGGAAGTGGAACAGTTGGGACACAAACTGGCACCCATAGGGAATCCCAGCAGTTACAAGGAGGGGATTTAGCCTTGAGCCATTGCACGAGGGCCTCTCCACAAACTTTCTAAAGTTCTCTCACGTTTTAAAAAGATGTACATATATTTTTTATTGCAAAGTCAGATATACAGAAAGAAGGAGAGACAGAGAGAAAGATCTTCCATCCCACGATTCACTCCCGAAGTGACCGCAACAACCAGTGCTGTGCCGATCCGAAGCCAGGAGCAAGGAGCTTTTCCGGGTCTCCCACAGGAGTGCAGGGTCCCAAGACTTTGGGCTGTCCTTTCCTTTGGGTTGACTGCTTTCCCAGGTCACAAGCAAGGAGCTGGATGGGAAGTGGGGTCATCGGGATTAGAACTGGCAACCACATGGGATCCTGCTGCATTCAAGGCGAGGACGTCAGCCGCTAGGCCATCGCACTGGGCCCTCTCTCATACTTTTTAAAAAAGATTTATCTATTTATTTGAAAATCAGAGTTATACAGAAGGAGAAAGATTCAGATACGATCTTTCCACCTGCTTGTTCAGCCATATTGGCCAGGGCTGGACCAGTTGTAGCCAGGAGCCTAGAGCTCCATTTGGCTCTCCCACGTGGGCGGCAGAGACCCAAGCACTTGAGCCACCTTTGGCGGCTTTCCCAGGTACATTAGCAGGGATCTGGATCAGAAGCAGCCAAGACTCAAAATGGCATTCCTCTGGGACCCGACATTGCAGTCAGAGGCTTAACCAACTGTGACACGACACCAGTTCATACTTAACTGTGGAACTATCCTTTTATAGTTACTACAAGCACGTCCTGAGACTTCACACTGAAAGCACACTCCTGCATCTTTCTGTGGCAAATTCCTTCTTTGGAATGCTAAAGTGTATAATGTCAGAGTATCAGAATTCCCTATCTATAAAGAGTGAAACTGGTACCCAAGGGACAGAAAGCGCCAAGTGTTCTCATAGCCACTTAGCCAACGTGGGGCCAGCACCCAGTTCTCCCGACCCCAAAATCTGAGCTCTTTCCTCTCTGATACAAGGCATAGTGCCTAAAGCTGCCAGAACCCCCAGGGAGAACTGAGAAAAAGAGAGGCACCCAGAGTGGTTCAGAGATGACACTGGCCTCAAGTGGTCATTAACAGCTCAGATCACAAACTCTGAGCAGTAAAGAGGAACCTATCAGATGCTCTCAGAACCCTGCACCCCCACACATGTGGAAAAAAATCAAGAAAAAAAAAAAATGAAAAGTGTTCAAGGGGACCAGTGTCCGGAAACAGCAGGTTACACCACCACTCCTAAGATATCACATCCCACACTGTAGCATTCATATGTGCCCAGCTGCTCCACTTCAGACTCAGCTCCCTGCTGATGTGCCTGGGAGAGCAGCAGAAGATGGCCCCAGTGCCTGGGCCCCTGCACCCACGGGGGGAACCCCCAAAGAGTTCTTGCGTCCAGTCCTAGTTGTTGCAACAACTTGGGGAGTGAACCAGGAAATGGAAGGCAGCTGCCCTCTGTCTTTTCCCCTCTGGTCACTCAGCCTGATAAATAAACAAATAAACCTTTTCAAAACAATAGAATGTTTGGATAATGAAGATTTTTCCTTCTCAAAACTGGACTGTGTCATCTGTGATGTATCCATAGAATTCTCAAGTTGGAAGACTAGACACACAAGATCTATCTGCGATATTTAGATTCTCTAACTGCCCTGGGGAAAATGAAAGCGGACATTTATAAACTATCAGGAGGACGTTCACGCCATTAATTAGCCCAAAAGTTGGATGGTGAGAGAAATTAGGGCAGGGATAAAAAAGACCCCGGGCTGGAGGCCAGGATTCTCTCCTTGAGTGATGTACTTGTCTCCCCCACTGCCTGCCCAGATCTGCCTTACAGTTGGCTCTAGAGATGAAGATGAGGGGAGGAGCAGTTGGCATTAGGATTCTAGGCCTCAAGTGACAAATCTAGCGGGCCAGCCACTGACTCACAAAGAGGATGGAATCCTCCTGGGGACCCTCATGTACCCTGAGACCCTCTCACTACGCAGCACTCCTACTTACACATGCACTCACTGCAGGTTGCTGCCGAGGTGGGGGTCCTAAACGAACATGCAATAGGGTGGGAAGTTGTCTCCCAGTTTCCTCCCCACCCTCCATCTGCTCTCACTGTTGTCAACTCTCCCCCCAGAGGCCTCAACACATACTCTCCTCACATTGTTCCTTCTAGACAATTCCATGCCCATAACGACTCATGGCTACTTAGGTAAAGATATACCTTCTGTCTTCCCCGGGCTGAGCACTGCCCATGGGGAGAGGCCAGACTACCCTGCCAAATGCAGGAGGCCCCACTAATCCGGCAAAAAGCCTGGCACAAAATGTTTAAGAAATAAATACCAGTTGGGGCTGGCATTGTGGCATAGCGAGTGAAGCTGATACCTGCAGTGCTGGCATCCCTTATGAATGTTGGTTCTAGCCCCAGCTGCTCCATTTTCAATCCAGCTTCCTGTTAATGGCCTGGGAAAGCAGTGGAAGATGGCCCACGTGGAAGGTCTGGACAGAGTTCCAGCCCATTGACTTCAGCCTGGCCTGGGGCTGGCTGTTACCTGACATTTAGAGAGCCAATCAGCACACAGATCTCTCTCCATCTCTCTCTCCTCTCCCTCTAACTTGGCCTTCCAAACAATTTTGGAAATGCCTATTTGAGAATGCAGAGCCTGAAAATCCTAGGCCTTGAGTTTCAGCATCTCCCTCATCACTCCGTCAAGCACTAGGCACTTTGCGAGCGGTGCCCAGCATCCCACACCCAGATCCTGTGACGCAGGGCCACTCACTCCCAGGAGCGATGGCTGCTGGCCCAGGGAGCTCCCCACTGTGCGCAAAGGCCTTGGGAGTGTGCTGAGTCCAGGGACCACAGAGCACGCACAGCCTGAGGGCTCAGCCAGGCGTTTCTGGAGAGTTCCTTATAAGCCCCAAGACATTGGCCAGCCACTCTGTGGGCTCAGCCAGGCTTTGCCTACACCAAGCTTTGGCAACCCTTCTCCTTTCTGCCTTCTCATCCTCCTAAGAGTGCCCAGAAGGGTCACAATGTCTCCTTCCTGCTGTGCTATCCAGAGCTCTCAAACGCATACAGCAAGTTCAGAACCCCTCAAATCCGAGGTGATAGTGGTAGCAGAGTGGACGCTTCACCTGCTAATGGTGTTCAGGGCACGGGCCAGGTGGGAGGAGGCCTTGGGCTAAGGGAGTACTCTCAGAAGGTTTGGAAGAGTTGAGGTAAAAGCTGAGCTGGACCCCACTGCCCTCTCTGCCTCCTGGTTCGCCACATTATTCTTCCACACGTGCTCCCCGGCACAACCCTCCAGCCTCGCCAGAGAGCTGAGTCAACGGGCCCAACAGACCCCACAGTGCAAACCTCCAAGACCGGGAGCTGAAGCACAGCCCTGCCCTTCCTTCCCATGCTGTGTTAGGTAGCACAGGAAGCTAACAACCCCAGCCCAAAGCCACACAAGGCCCTGCCACAAGCAAAGCAGCTGCCCTGGGCAGGAGCTGAGGGTGACAGGTGATCCCACTTCATTGCCAGCCTCATCTGCCCCTCTGCACTTGGCCACACCTGCACAGCCACCACCATCGTGTCCTGGAGCCTCCGCTCCCATACATTCAACGTACTCAACCCAGACCTCAGCCACAGGCGTGTTAGCACCAAGAAGCCCTCACCTGCTCATGTCAGTCTGTGATAAGGAGGAGAAAAGGCACAGGATGCAAAGAAGGCGGGCACCAGATGGGCACCCGAGCACTCTCTCAGCTTAGTTTCCATCAACCCCCGGGGCTCATCTCCTAACAGTTTATTAACAGCCACTAATAAACAGCATGCAGGCCTCCACTGCACTGTAGCCATGAGAAGCGTGGCTTCGCGGGCGGAGCCTTCCCTGTCCGGCCATCTCTCACCATAAGGGAACAATTAGGAAAGCCTCCCTCCAGGTTATATTTAGAAGGGGTGGGGGAGCTTCCTGCCGTAATTTTCATTCAGTCATACAAGACGGCCTGTCCCCATCTATCCCCAGGCCAGCCAGCACAACAAGGTAGGCAACTAGCTTCCCCCACTCCAACACACACACACAACATGGGGCAGGGGCATGGTAGCCTAGCCTCGGCCCGTCCCTGATTATGCCCGCGTTTAAAAATAAGATGTGAAAGATGCATTATGTAAGACCTGTAACACTCTCCTGCCCACCTCCGACTCTGGAATCAAAGATCATCATTTCTGCCATCAAAAAAGAATGAAAGAAAGGCAGGAACAATGAAAATAGCCGCCCAACATGAGCCAGATCAAAGGCGTGGGCACAGAAAATGAGGAGCCAGGGGGGCCTTTAATTACTGCCTGCATCCTCCGAATCATGTGGCGAGAGGGGAGAAGAAAAGTTTTGAAGGCCACCAGGTTCTGTCCTGCTGCGGCTCCTGTTTCTACCGCCAGCACCAGTTCCCGACAAACTCTCGCCTTTCATTTCCCTCTCTTTTTTGCCTCCTTTTTCTCTGCCCCCCACATGCCAGACAGGACTCCCAGACTCCCCAGTGCTTGCCGTCCACCAGCAGAGAGAGCTCAGAGGGGCTCCTGGAAGAACAGGCGGGGGAGGCAGGCAGCCCTGGGCGAGCGGGCAGCCTGGGGGAGGGGGGAGCCCTGGCCCGGACTCCCTCCCCAAAATTCCAGCCAGAGGGGCACTGGGAGGGATCCCAAGCCCATCGTGGGAGTCCACACTGCAGAGCCATGGGGACTTTTTTTTTTTTTTTTTGCAAGTCTCCCTGGTGTAGAGGGGTGGAAAAAAAAAAAAAAAAAACTTCCAATTCACATTGGGCAGGGCTCCGTGGGGCAGCAGATCAAACCTGAGGACCGGCTGTTTGAGCTCAGCGGCAGAAAAAAGGATTGCCCAGGGACTGGGCTTAAGTAGAAGCTGGATTAGACTTCAAACGCAAACTCCTCCTCTTTCTACACAGCAGACAGTCATGGCTAATATTGCAATATGGACTCTAAAAATGCATTACAAATAACTTACTCCTGGCCCAGACTCGGGCCTTTTGTACCAAGGGGAGGAGCTGAAGAGAGCATTTCAGCGAAAAAGACGCATGGGAGCCCACCCTCTTGCTCCACACAGCATGACCCCGAAGGCCTGCTCGGGCAGACCAGGCAGCTCCCCCAAAAGGACTGGGCCTTCTGGGGTTGTAAGAGTCTGGATAAGTTTTGATTGTGTGTGTTTAAGATTTATTATTTATTTGAAAGGCAGAGTTACAGAGCAAGGGAGAGATACAGGGGGCTCTTCCATCTGCTGGTTCACTCTCCCTAATAGCCACAATAGACAGAGCTGAACCAGGGCAAAGTCAGGAGCTTTATCTGGGTTTCCCATGCAGATGCAGGAATCCGAGCACTTGAGCCATCCTCCACTGCTCTCCCAGGCACATTAGCAGGGAGTGGGACTAGAAGTGTAGCAGTGAGGACTGCAACCACTGCCCAGATGAGATGCCGGTCCCTCTAGGAGTATTTTTTAAAAGAAGAAATATTGGGCCCAGCGCGATGGCCTAGTAGCTAAAATCCTCGTCTTGCATGCGTTGGGACCCCATATGGTTGCCGGTTCCAATCCTGGCGGCCCTGCTTCTCATCCAGATCCTTGCTTGTGGTCTGGGAAAGTAGTCGAGGATACCCCAAAGCCTTGGGACCCTGCACCCAAGTGGGAGACCTGAAGGACGTTCCTGGCTCCTGGCTTTGAATCAGCACAGCACCGGCGGTTCTAAGATCATTAGGGAATGAATATTCAGATGGAAAGTCTTCTCCCTGTCTCTCCTCTTCTCTGTATATCTGACTTTGGAATAAAAATAAAATTAAAAAAAAATAATAATAATAAATCTAAAAGAAATGTAAGGCCAAAGCGATCAAAACTTTTAAAAGCAAATATACTTATTTAAGGAGTCTAATAGTTAAGTAATTAAAGCACTAACACTCTTAAAACACATACACCAACAAATGGAGTATAATTGTGCTATTCATGTGATAAATGAGTGACTCATTAAGAAAGAAAAACTTACAAATCCACAGTGCCAGCAGGTGGTACAGCTACTAGGGAACCAAAGGCAAATCCGAAGCTACAGAATTTCCTTCTGCTGGGACAGACCCCATAGTCCAATGGCTGGGTGTCAGCCTCCTGTCCACCCTGCAGAGGCTCCTGCACCAGGGCTGTCTGGCAGACACCACCAGCATGAGCCCAGGAGGGCCTTGGGCTCTGGAAGCTGAGGCACAAGGCGCTGCTGGGGACTCAGGGCCAAGCACAGGTCTGAAGTAGGGATTTGGACGTGTGGATTCAGGGATGGTGCTGTTATACTTGGAATGTGTTCTCACATTACTTGTTGGGAAAGTTCCATGCAAAGGCAGAGCAGGCACGAATGATCAGGTCGCCAGGACAGAGCCCACCTGAATGGGCAAATGCTGTCTGTCATGACACAGTGGGCCTGGCATAAGCTTCCACTGGAGCATACCTCAGGCCCCCTTCTCAGTGACACCTTCAGCCACACTGCGACACTGAAGCAGGCCCACAACAAACTTCCAGCCACACCAAATTCCTGCTCATCATAAAACACCCAGTCTGTAGCACGCAAAGGACTCAGAAGGGGAAATTCAGGAGCCAGCATAGTGGCTCAGTTTCAGCCACCATCTGCAACATCAGCATCCCATATCAAGGTGACAATTCAAGTGTGGCTGCTCCACTTCCAATCCAGCTTCTGGCTAATGCGCCAGGAAAAGGTAGCAGACAATGGGCCCCTGACGCTGAGTAGGAGACCAGGATGAAGTTTTTGATCCAGTCCTCCATCTGGGGAATGAATCGATGGATGGAGGTTACCTCTGCTCATTATCTTGGTCACGTTGGCTTAAGACATTGCTATTTAATAAAAAATTTGGGAGGGTGTTGGCATTGTATTATGGTAGGTTAGACCATTGGCTGCCACACAGGCATCCCATGTAAGTCCTGGTTTGCATGCCTTAGTTGTTCTGCTGTAAGTGCAGCTTCCTGCTAATGGCCTGGGAAAGCAGCAGAAGATGGTCCAGGTGTGTGTGCCTCCATCACTGATGTGGGAGACCTAGATCAAGTTCTAGGCTCCTGAGTTCTGGCTGGCTCAGTCATTTGAAATTGAACTAACATACCTCTGAAACTCAAGGAGAAAACAAACAAACAACTTAAAAACTCAGGGAACATGTAGGCAAGGAATTGCTACTTTCTCAAAGCATCCTTGGAAACCCCCAAAGTCCACCCACTCCTTGCTGTGACCTTCAGGTGGCATCAGTGACCTTCAGGAGAGCATCGGACACAGACAGGCTGCACAGAGGTCAGAGAGGAGCAGCCAGGAGGACTGTGCTTCCCCAGATAGAACAGCCAGGGCTGTGTGTGTGCTCAGAACGGCCACGTGTGTGACCCCAGGAGTGCCTAAGGGCTCCCAGCACAGCATCCCTGGTCCACCACGGGACAGCTCAAAGGACACAGCCTTGTTCAGGAATTGCATCTTCTGGGTCCACCCAGGTGGAGGGTCTGGCACATTTCCATGCATGATCCGTTAGTCAAGCCTCTCTCTCTCTCTCCATACCCCATGGTCACCAGATGGGACCCAGGCTGGAGGGAAGAAAACCACACTACACTCTTCACTGCAGTCCCTATGTGCCAGGTGCTGTGCGGGCCCTTCCCACTCACTGCTCATCCTGATCCCTCCATACTGTGTGAGTGAGGGTTCCATGGCCCCATTTAACAGAGGGGCAAGCTGGGGCCCAACAAGCACCTCATCATTATTAAAGATCACAGACTCTGGGCAAGGAAGAGTTAGGACATGGGAATGTCACGACCCAAATCTTCTGTTTTGTCTTTTATGCTGTGATGCCATCTTCCAAAGATCCTTCAGAGCTCCCATCTCTACCAATAATAATAACACCAATGATAACAGCAATAATAAATGTCTGAGATTTGGGGGAGATAAAGCGATGGCAAAGCAAATGTGCTATGTGCTCCCCAGAAAGCAGTGCCTATCATTGTGTGGGACAGCACCACTGCGCCGTCAAGAACTTGCATTCTGCAACCAGACAGGCCTGGGGACGTCCGGGTGGCCCTGGGCACATCCCTGGACATCTCTAGTCTTGCTCCCTTCACTGTTAAAGGACCCCCAAAGCATTTGGGGGGGTCACTGAGGAATTACAAGAGGAGGCTTGCGCTGGAGATCAGCTGGGTACCAGCACAGGGGAGGCCTGGGCTGGGGCAACTGCCAAGCATCCTGCTGCTGGGGGAGGGAGCTAGGCCCTGCTGCCCCACTACCCTAGTTCTTATGCCAAGTACACCTCCTGCGAGCCACAGGGGAGACGCTGAGGAGGCTCTCTCCTTCCCCACCTTCTCTCCGGTGGACTCCCGGCATGCGTCATGCTGTACAGACAGAGCAAGGACTCTGCCTCTGGAAACGACCCAGAAAGACACTTATGATACCTGAGACCCACGCGAGAGTCCCCAGAGGAACTACCATGGCTTGGGAGCATGGGATGTGGCCTACCAGCAGCTGAACCCAACGCACTCCACCTCCAGCCCTCCCCAGCCCAGGGCAGGTGCCGGCCACACAGGTGAAGCCTGCAGAAAGGAGACCCAAACAGGCAGCAGCAGAAGGCGTAACTCCTCACGTGGACATACAGATGCTGTCCCACCCACTGATGACAAAGATACAGCTAAGAAGCCATGTGCAGGTTTGGGACACATCTCCACATTCTTTATGCCATCTCTTTGCAGAAGAAAATAAGAGCCCTGCTGTTTAGGTGGGAAACCAAGAACTGGTAGAGAGATCTTGTCTACCCCCTGAGAGGCAGAGGCTGTTTCTGTCACATCTTACCCCTCGCACGGCCCACCAGTGTGCCTGGCACTGAAGCTTAGTGTTTAATACATGTTTCGTGAATAAATGAGCAAAAATCCATCAGAGACACACAGCATTGTGGCACGGTGGATTAAGTCACCACCTGTGATGCCAGCATCCCTTAGTAGATCATTGGTTTGAGTCCTGGATGTTTGGTTTCATATCCGGGTCACTGCTTATGCATCTGAGAGGCAGCAGACGAAGCACAAGGATTTGGGACCCTGTCACCCACAGGGAAGGGCTGGATGGAGCTCCAATCTGGCTTCAACCTGGCAAACCCTGCCTAGTGTGGCCATGTTGGGAGTAAATCAGCAGGCTGTGAGTCTATTTTTTTTTAAAAGGTTTATTTATTTATATTTGAAAGGCAGAAAAGGAGAGACAAAAGAGAAAGCTCTTCCAACCAATGGTTCCCTCCCCAAATGGCCACAATGACTGGAACTGAACTGATCCGAAGTCAGGATTCAGAGCTTCCTCAGGGGCTCCCATGTGAGTGCAAGGGCCCAAGGACTTGGGCCATCCTCCACTGCTTTCTCAGGCAATAAGCAGGACACTGGATCAGAGAAGCAGCTGAGACACAAACCAGCACCAATACGGGATGCTGGTGCTTGTAGATGGAGGGTTAGACTGTTGAGCCACAGCACTGGCCCTATGTCTGTCTTTCAAATAAATAAGCTAATCTTAAAAAAAAAAAAAAAAAAACCAACCATCACAGAATTGCCTTGTGCATTCCACAAGGGCAGACTGCGACTTACTCCCTTGTGTGTTTTTGTGTCTAAGAGCTCATGAATAAATGAGTGACAGAATGAAAACAGCAACACTTCACATTTAAGTGTCCACTAGGTGCCAAGCACGACTTCTGAGTTCAGGTTCCTATACTGAATTCTTACAAAAGCTTCTTGAGTGTCCTCCCGTTGTTACCATGTGACAGGTGAGGACACCGAGGCCAAAGCGGCACACAGCAAGCAAGGAACAAGATCAGAGCCCAGGCGGCAGGGCTGTAAAGCCTGTCTGTGCACGGAGGAAGCTCCAGGATGACTATGGGGCAAAGTTCCACCCCTTCTGGCCTCCACAGCAGCCACCCACCTCCATAGGAGTCAGCTATCCCAAAAAGTACTGCATTCCCCAAGCCCCAGGATTGACTGAAAGATGGACACGTGACATGTCTGAGCCAATCGGCGTGAACCCTGAGACCTCATGACACTATATAAAAACAGTGCTCTCCCTAGGCAGGGAGGAAGTGAGCAGGCACCTGCTGGGGCAGACACAGAGACAGGCTGCAAAGCAACCAGGCCTGAGGGCTCATTCTGAAGGCAGCTTGAGCTGCAACTTGCACTCCTTGCAGCTAAGCGATGCCTGCCCAGTGTTGCAATTCATCTGATGCTGAGGGGTCAGGACAAGCTGGTGGCTCAGTCAAGCTCTTGCCATCAGTGCTGAAAACCAGAGACAGACAGAGGTCTCTCACCCACTAGTTTATTCTACCAAATACATATAATAGTTGGGGCTGAGCCTGGCGGCTAATCTGGGAGCCCAGAACTCAATCCAAGTCCCCACAATAGACGGCATGGACCCAGGTACTTGTGTCACAACCTCTTACCTTGAAGTGGGCATCAGCAGGAAACTAGACTGTGAAGCGGAGCTGTAACTCAATCCTTAGCACTGTGATTCAGGAGGCAAACGTTTCGGCTGCTACGCCAAGCATCCGCCCCAGGATCTGCCCGTTAGAAACTCCCCACCCTCACACATGGTTTTGCACTTTTAGCCACTTCTCAAAGCACTGAGCACTTCTGCTATCATGTGGTTAGGGCGTCCACTCTCTGCCCATCCACATTCAGGGAGTGCAGCTCGTGCCACCTGGGCTCCCTGTGGCCATACCTCTTCCTTCCCTCTCCGCACACCACTCTAGCTTCCGAGTTAACTACCCGACACCTGCTGCCTTCGGCAGGCTCATCGCACACAGGACCCACGCCAGCAGCTCCTAACACAGTAACAGGGAGAAACGTCAGATTTTGATCACTCCTAATAACTTCCAGGGGCAGAGTTCAGAGGGCCTTGTGAAATTCTCATAAGCATTTCCAAGATCCCATAGAGCCTGAGCTCATAGAAAAAAAGTGAATGCAAGTCAACAAAATTTCCGGCCGCGCTCACCCAGCACCCATACCTACCTGCTGAGGCCAGACCAGCTTAGCGTTCAGAGGCCGCCTCTGTCTCCCACAACCCCTGGGTCAGCCCTATCCCCTCCCTGGGCCTCCTGCTTTCCCTAGTTTCTACAGCAAGCAGGTGAGAATGATCCTTAAACAACCGCATAGATTTTCTTTCCAAGAATTGCCTAGAGAAAGACACAGAAAGATCTTCCATCTGCTGGTTCCCTCTCCAATGGCCACCACAGCCAGGGCTGACACAGGCTGAAGCCAGGAACCTGCCAACTCCATCCTGGTATTCCACACAAGTGGCAGTGGCCAAAGTTACTTGAGCTACCTGATTCTGACTCTCCAGGTGCACAGCAGGGAGCTGGGTCTAAAGTGGAGTAGCTGGGACTGGAGATGCCAGAGTCTCAAAACGGTGGCTTTAACTGCTACACCACAGCACCAGCCCCAGTGATATGAACTTCTTTTTATTATTATAATTATTATTTTTATTATTTTTTCATTGGAAAGGCAGATATACAGAGAGGAGAGACAGAGAGGAAGATCTTCCGTCCGATGATTCACTCCCCAAGTGAGCGCAACGGTCGATGCTATGCCGATCCGAAGCCAGGAGCCTCTTCAGGGTCTCCCATGCAGGTGCAGGGTCCCAAAGCTTTGGGCCGTCCTCTACTGCTTTCCCAGGCCACAAGCAGGGAGCTGGAAGGGAAGCGGGGCTGCGGGGATTAGAACCGGCGCCCATATGGGATCCCGGGGGCGTGCAAGGCGAGGACCTTAACCACTTGCGCCACCGCGCCGGGCCCAATATGAACTTCTTTTTAATGTCCAGTGTTCATAAATACAAAAAAGAGCTGGGTCTAGAGCCTGAGGGACACAAGCAGGGAAGCAGCTACTGCTTCCTGGTGTCTGAGTGTCAGGCATATGCCAGGTCCTCACACACTCAATGTCTCCATCATCGACTTCTAGGCAGGCACTACTTTTACTCCATTTTACAAAATAGGAAAAGGAGCTATTACGGGCACTAACAAGCCCCACCTGCAGGTGGTGGGGCTATCACAAAGATTCTTGACTTCTCTGAATCTCACTGGAGAGAGCTTACTCATAAAACACGAACCACATGCCCATTTGGCGTAAAGTTGTTTTTGTGTAGAAACTGCTGAAATTGGGATCGGCAATATGGCTTTGCACGTTAAGCTGCCATCTGCAGTGCCAGCATCCCAGCTGCTCCACTCCTGATCCAGCTCCCTGCTAATGCGCCTGGAAAAGCAGCAGAGGACGGCCCTGCACCCACATGGGAAACCTGGAAAAAGCTCCAGAACCTTTGGTTCTGGCTTTGGCTTGGCATGGTTCCAGCCACTGCAGCCACTTGGGCAGTGAACCAGCAGATGGAAGATGCCTGTCTCTCTCTGTAAACTCTGACTTTCAGATAAGTAAATATTTTTATAAATTGGTGAAATCTATGCAGCGGTACTATGGACTTCTTGAAGTTCCCCCTCATAAACATGGGTATCAAAATTTGTTGCAACAAAGCTTATCTTCCAAATCCATTTCCTAGGAACTTTCTAAGTTGCCTCAAATAAAAGACATTATCTATTTTATTATTATCATTATTGATTTCAGAGATTGGAGGGCTCTGATTTGAGTAATTGGGCCATACAGAGCTCATACGCCAAACAAAGAGAGCAAAACCAGGATTCCAGAGAAAGACCCCATACCAGCGACTCCCCATGGCGCCAGATTCCAAAAACCTGACTCCAGCCAGCTTGTTCTCAAGGTGTTTTTTTCCACCCCTGGTGGCTTTGGGAGAAGGAGGCCCTGGCGGCCTGGCCTCTCCCCCTTATCCCTTTGAAGTGCCCAGCATGGGGTGGGCTGGAAGGAAACCCTGGCCTGCAGAGGCCAGCTGTGGCTGCACCTACCGCCCCCACCCGACTGCCCCCCCTCTCATTGTGCAGCCTGACTGGGTCTTTGTCGCTGGTGCCCTGGCAGGGAACAGCCAGGGACCTGGCCTCATTATGTGCCTGACCTCAGGCAAGCTCCCCCCACCCAGGGTGGAAGGTTAATGTGGCTGCCCGCCATGCAGGCCTAGGCCTCCGGGAGGCCTCCTCCAAGGGACAAAGGAGCGGGGCCCCTCTCCCCTCTCCAGGCCCACAAACAGCTGCAGGCCTGCAGAGTCTTTCAGGATGGAAGCTAAAGGGCCTGGCTTTGAAGGCTCAGAAGTCACGGGGTGGGGGTGGGATGGAAGGTAAGGGGGAGGGGGGTGCTCCTTCCTCCTGCTCTCCAGAGAACTCAAGGCTCGGGGGAGCCCCTATGGGCTAGGGCAGGAGGGAGCTGACACCTTTCTCTGACCTTCCAGAATTTGCCATGTTTAGCACGCAACTTCCAAACGGAGTAATTCAGACCTCAGCAAGGTGGATGGAGGAGATAGGACACCTGGTAAACAGGAAACGCTTCTCTCCCACACCCTCTGTCACCTGGCATGCCCAAGGGAGGGGCCGAGAGAGAGAAGCAGCTCCCAGAAAGAAGGAAGGCCCAAGGACATGTGGGAAGGAGACAGTGGCTCACACACAGCCTGGGCTTTCCCATGTACAAATCCCCCCACCAAACAGGAGCCTGCATTAGCTGTGAAGCACCAGGTAGAACCATCTAGAACACTGCTCCTGATGGCTTCTTTAGTATGGCTTTCAGTCTCTTAGAGGCCTCCACCTTGTACACTGGACTGACAGCTTTACCACACACCAATTTTAATTTCAAAAGACACCAGGGAAATTTTTTGGAATACTTAAGATGCTGGAGCCGAAACCGGGGCTCTTCTGGGGCAACGTGGGACTCCCTCAGGAAGCAACAAGCTGGGGGCGCTGGAGCGGACCCGTGTGCCAGACAGAACAGCGCGTGCACACATGTCCCTGCAAGCAGCTGCGTCGCAGCGTGTGCGCGTTGTCGGTGACACAACAAAAGGCCAGCTCAAAGCTTTACCCACGAAGCAGAGGGGCAGCGTGAGCCGGCGGCCACCAAGATCAGGCCGGTGAGCCATTGTGGTGAAGGGATGCCTTTCAAGGGACAAAAGGTAGGGGAGGGTAGGACCAGACACATCTGGATGCGACATAAAACTACTGTCCCATTATGCTGTGACCCACCCCCGCAGCCTCGCTGGGGGGAAGCGGCAGAAGAGGACTCAGCCCCAACCACGCATTGTCCTGCCCAGCCAGGAGATGGTACTGGCACACAAAGTCATTGGTTTTCCTCCTTCCCTTCTAGAACACGATCAGATGAGCTCCTGGAGCGACACTTCCGCAACTTTTCACGGGGGTTTTTTCTTTTATGACTTGTTTGTTTGTAATCTATTAAAGATATATGTAGGGGTTTTTAATTGTGTCTTTTCTGGGCTCTTACCCCTACTCCCAACCAGCCCAGGAGCGCGCAGGCTCCACATGGGACATCCCAGGCTTCAAGAATGCCAGGGGGTTAGAGACTGGGGAGGGGCTGGGGGATTAATTGCCAAGAAAATGCGGGGCGGGGCTGTGGCAGCTTGGATCCCATGCGCAACCATTATCTCTCCCGGCAGGTCCTGCCCAGCATCCCCGGGACCGGCCCTGGTTCAGCTTCCCTGCCAGTCGTGGTACCCCATCAAATTTCTGGCGCTGCCACGCCACCCGCCTGGGCTCCTTCCGCCGGGCTCTTATCAGCCTCTCCCAGTCGGCCTGGCCGGCACAGCTGTTCCAGGCCTGCAGCCCCTCACTTTATCTGCCTGCACAGACCTGGGCCTGGCAAGCGGCGGACCAGGCGCCTGCTCGGCATTCCCTAGGAAGCCGGCTGGGAACGCAGCCTCCCTGCTCCCGAGGCCCCTCTGAGGGTTCATTACCAGCCAGGCTCCCCCCTACCCCCACACCACAGCCTGTCAGCCCCTGCCACCCGGCCTGGCCGCCCGGAGCCTCCTGCATCATTAAAACTCCAACCTTCTGAAAAGAAGAAAGAACAAAACCACAAATTTAGATTAATAAAGCATTTGTTGATTCTACGGCAATTTAGCAGGCCCCTAAGAAACCCACCGGAGGCGCACGCAGCTCCAGTAATTTTCTGTTATATTATCTTTCTTGTAAAATACTTCCCCAGACAGAGGCCCCAGAGGGGCTCAAATATCACTGTGACTAACCAAAATCAATGTGCACTCACCTATTGACATTTTTACATAGTTTTTGGATTTAGTATCCAGCCGAAAACACAATCAAGCCCTCTGCCAAGGAGCAGACAGGCACTTAGCTAGTCAGCTATTAGTGTTACAAAGGAAAAAAAGCGGGCACCCAGGGGAGCGGGGCGAGGCGCACTGACGTCAGGGGGTAATTGGGTGTCTGAGAGAAATTGCCAGCGGCTGGCCGGCTCCCCTGGGGGGGCCCCGGTACAAAGCCGAGCTGTAATTCTAATAAAGGAAAGGAAATTCTGGAAAAGGGGGCTTTTGCTACAGAGCAGCCCAGGCAGAGGCCAAAAAATAGCCCTCAGGAAATAAATAAATAAAAGGGGATCCCCCCCCCAAACAGAGAAGACCTTAAAAAAAATAAAAGAAGTTCCTGCTCTGGCAGGGTCGGGGTGGGGGATTCTGGCCGCCCCTCGCCCCACATCTGCTGACGGAGATCCCCATCTACCTTGTCTTGGAATCCCCAGGATCGGCCTGCTCTGCCACACAGTCTTATTGCCCTTGCACACAGGATGGAAAGTTGACGGTGCCCCTTCTGGAGCAAAGGCAGAGGCTCCTGGTGCACTTGGAGCCATCCCGGCAAGAGCAGGAATTTCTATTGTGTGGGTTGACATCCTTTTCTGCCCGTGTCCCCCATTCGTCTGGCGAAATGGGACAGGGCAGCTGATGCCACCCCCGTGCAATCAACCCGGAAGAGGTCCTAGCTGCACCGACTGATTGGGCGTCCTCTGGAAAAAGTCTCGTAATGCAGAGTGGGGACAATGCTTCCTCCTATAGACCACACTCACCCGTGCCCCCGGCACTGAGGTCAAGATGGGCAAAGAGCTGGGCAGACTTGACCCCAAACTGGTGGAGGGGGGCAGGTCAGTCTCTAAGGACAACAAAAGGGAATGCCACCACCCAATCCCAGCAAGCCGAGGACCGGTCCAGGACTGGATGTGGGCCTTTCCGGGGAGGCCACAGAAGCGCAGTGGCTGCTGGGATGCTCAGGGCTCCCTGGGCAGGCAGGCTGGGGCGACTCGGGGAAGGAGACCAGGAGGGGATTCCCAGCATCAGCCTCCATCCCTTGGAAAGAAAAAGAAGCAGGCCCTGGATTTTTTTTAAAGGGGAAAAAAGCCAGTTGGAATCGTCTGAACAAAGGTTTTACAGCTAAAATGTCAGATGAGCCCTCAGGGCTGAGCCCTGACCAGCTCTGAGCCCTAGCCCCCAGCCGAGGCCCCTGGGGCCTGCTGGGATAGGCTCAAGGCCTCAGGCCCCACAGAGGCCACCAGGACTTCTGGCTGGGAGGGGAGAGGTGAGGGGAGCTGGGCAACCGTGCCTTCCCAGCAGAGCGTCCAGCCTGGGGCACCAAGACGGAAAATATGGCTGGAAAAAAGAAAGGGATCCTACAACTGCCAGCCCAGGGGAGCGAAGCAAAGCCCCAGAACCTAGCAGCCTGCGCCCTGGCACCAAATCACAGCCCTTGAATCAATGATGCAATTGCTTAATTAATCAGCCTGCACAGGGCGGGTGCAGGGCTCGCTGCGAGTTCTGATCCAACCAGCTCCTGATAGGCAAGCCCCCCTCCTCAGGCCCCCTCTGCTGGGCCCAAGGGACCACACATGGTTGAACAGCGTCTGGGAGTCCCACCAAGGGGGGAGACTGCGAGCTGCGGAGTCCCCGGTGCGATCCAGTCACTCTGGCAGAAAGCCGGAAGGGGGGGCGGGAGGAGAGGGCCTAATGAGCAACTTGGAATTTCTTGGCCTTGTCAGCTACAAGTTACCTCTCTCAGTGCTATTTTCTCGACGCAGTCAATGAGACCGTAATAGAAACAGAGAGACCTCTTTTCAACAAGCCAGATTTAGAAGGGGGAAAGAAAGGCAGCTTAAATGAATCCATGCTTTAGTCTGGTAACTTAAAAAAAAAAAAAAAAAATACAGCACCAAAGTGTGCAGACAGTGGAGGCTGGGCCAAGTCACACACTCAGAGGCTGGCGCGTGCCCGTGTCAAGGTGTGTGCCGTAGGCACTCGTGTACCTGTTTGTATGCATCCTCTACACACGTGTGGTCTGTGTACGGGCACTGCGTGTCATGTCCACACGCGTATGCATGTGTGTAAATGTCTGTGTATGGGGCGGGAGCAGGAAAGGTACCCTCCTGTCTTTTCAAGATTTCAGTAGTTCACGCTGACCACCGAATCACACGGAACAGCACTGAGGGTCTGAAACCAGGTTGCCATGCCCAAAGCTGGTTTTCTCACCTTTGATACAGGCAGGGGAGGGGGGGCAGGGAAAGGGGAGGGGCGCAGTAAGGCCAGCCTCCCAGCCCACCCTGAGCTGTCTAACCCGGGACGGTTCATGATAATGAGGCGGAAGCTCGCTCCAGGAGCGGAACAGCTCAGAGGAAGAGGGGAGACCAGGGCGGGTGAGAGGCTGGGCAGAGGTGTTTTCAATTACCAAAACAAGAAAAATAATTTATTATTATTTTTTTTAAACAATGCCCCATTCGACACCGGGTGTTTAAAGAGAATGCACTCTGGCCCCTAAACTATCAAAGTGAGATTTTAAAATGGAAAAAGTCACCCCCCCACACACACACTTTCCCGGCGCAGATTTTACTGTAGCGTTCTAGAAGGCAGATTAAATGAAGGAAGCTCAAACACACTCAATTTTGTCCTTTAGCAAATTCTTCTCTTTCACTCTTGCATGAAGAAAAAAAATCTCCCCACAGAGTTTTTCTCTTCTTCCTGGTGTGGATCTGGGCCCCTGCAGTGCCCTGTGTAATTTCCAGTTCCTCAGAATTCAGGTATTAATAAAGACCCCATGGGGACTTCCAACAATATAACCCTACATTTTGAGGCATTATGAAAGGAAACCCCCAGGGGTCTGTGGCTCAAATTTCTGAAATGTAGGCATTGTAAAAGGCACCCCAGGGGATGCCCGCAATAGAAATCTGCTGAATTCAAAGCATTTTGGAAGTCCTGGTGGGAGTCATTACTCCCACTGGAAGCTTTTTACAAAACATGTGTTGCTGACATGTTGACAGATTGCTCAGTGAAGTGTTTAGGTGCATGCACAAGGCGGGCCTTGGGAGACGCTCGGCGCTGCCAGCGAGTCTCCCAACGCTGGAACCGGTACCATCCATATTTCATACCGGGGGGGAGGCGGCCCGGCAGCCGGGCCCCGCCGCAGCGCGCTCCGCCACCGCCGCCCGGCCTCGCACCCCTCCGCCGCCGCGCCACTTCCAGCGGGCCGGCCCCGTCCTCGCCTGTGGAAGCCGGCTTGCGCAGCACAGCTGTGACGGCCCTTGTAGCCCTGCCAAGGGCTTTACTGAAGGAATCTGGAGGCGACCTCGCTGATGGCGCGGCGAGGCGTCCTCTTGCAGATCACGCCAGGGAGGGGGCGGGCCGGGGCTGGGGAAGAGGAGGAAGGAGAGGGGAGGGAAGGGGGCTCCGACGGGGGCGGGCGGGCTGGCTGGCTGGCTGGCTGGCTGGCGGGGCGGGGGCTCGGGCACGCCGGTCTTGACAGCGTTAAGCTCAGGCAAGTGATCTGTGACTTTAATAAGGCAGAGGGGCTCGGAGGAATTAGCTGCCTAGGTGATGGGGGCCGGAGACGGATGGAAATGTACTCGTGGCCTGGTGGGCCCAGGGCCAGGCTGGGGCCCCTGGGAAGGCCGCCTCGCGCGCGGCAACGATGCGCCCCTCGGGCTCTCAACGCCAAAGGAGTGTCTGGGCCACAGACGCGTGTGTGCGCGCGCGTTCGTGTATGCACGCACACTCTCCATGGCAGGGTAACGCGCCATATGCTCGCGTTCTGACAATTTGAAAGGTAAAAGCAGATATAATTTGATCAATGTGTCCATGTGTGGATTGCAACACGCACGCACGCACACAGGCGCGCACCGCATTCCAGCGCTGGGCTGGGCCTGGGCCGCTGGGACCTCCCTACGCAGGCAACCAGAATCAGAGGTGACCTGCTTAACCGCGGCATGGCCGCTGGCACACACAAAGAAATCTCCTCTCGAAATTTCCATTTTGTCTCTAATTTATTCTCTTTGAACTGTACTACCTGTGACGTTGTCAGCTTGGGGTTTTCCTTCATTGCTTTTTTTTTTTTAATGGCATATAAGGGAATAAAAAAAAATTGATGGTTTCTAGGATCCAGGCTATGGGAAGGGACTAGTGGATGGTGCACAGCCAGCCCAGTACCCCCTCCATTTTTGGAAGACTTCACTCACTCAAGTTGAGCTGACCTGTGGCTACCAGGAGAGGCCCCCTCTCATTTTGTTTTTCCCTTTCAAAAGTCCATTGCATTTCAGTGAACAAATGGCTTTTCCAAGAGAAAGGTGCAAGATCCCATCTCCTTGGGCCCCCGAAAGCCCTCATAGGGACAAAGCTTAAAAAAAAAAAGATCCTGGAAGGAGGAGGGACCCCTACCCCAGGTGCTAGGGGAGACAAGCCTCTGCTGACTTCTTACCAGCCTGGGCGATGACACCAAAGCAACTGGATGCACCAGGGCCCCCCTGGCTGCCCCAAGTCCCCCAGCTCGCTGGGCCAGCAGCGGCTGTGCACCTGTCGGTCCTCAGTGCCTCAGTGCCTGGCCCGTGCTCAGAGCACCTGTTTGTGCCCAGCCAGCCCCACGTGTGGCAACTAGCAGGCAGGTTGACTGAGGAAATAAACGAGTGGTCCATCCAGGCCATGAATGAAGGTCTCGAAGTGGATCCCAGGGCAAGTGTGTGGTGTAGCACGGTAAGCTGCCACTAGGCATGCCTGCATCCCATGTTAGAGTGCTGGTTTGAGTCCCATCTGCTCTGCTTTCGATCCAGACCCTATCAATGTGCCTAGGAAGGCAGAGGAAGATGGCCCAAAGACTCGGGTCCCTGCCTCCTATGTGGGAGACCCAGATGGAGCTTCTGGCTTTTGGCTCATGACTAGCCCAGCACTGAAGTGGCAGATCTAAGCTCTGCCTTCTCTCTCTCTCTCTCTCTCTCTCTCTCTCTCTCCTGCCTAAATAATTAAATCTTAAAAAAAAAAAAAAAAGGCTGGACCCAAGTGAGCAGAATCTCTCCAGTTATGAGGGAGAAACAGCACCTTTTCTGAGCAGATGTTGAACAAGTTGGTTCTTGGTTCTTGGGAGAGGGGGCGCGGGGGGGGGGGGGGGCAGGGCGGCTGCATCCAGGAGGCCAGTACAGGCAGGAGTTAAAGAGAGAGAACAGCCTAGCACAGAGCTCTCTTCCAGGACACCAGGGAAGGCTCACAGGGGGCATATTCCACCCTTACAATGAGACTCGGGTGGCTGCTTGGCTCCCGCCCCCAGTCCTCTTCCCCCACAGGGTTCTAGTCCCCTTCACCTTGAATAAAGGTGATGTATTTGCATCCTGTGAGGATGACAACCGGCTTCTCCGGTGTCAGATCTCAAAGTGCTGCATGCCAGGAATCGGCTTCCACCAGCCCAGTTTCCAGGCAAAAACCAGATAGGGCTGCTCAAGCCCCAGAGCAGCAAGGAGCCTGTCATGGCTCCTGTAGTCCTTGCTGCGGAGATGCTCAACTCAACAAAGGCCCGTTTCCCAGATTCAAACAGGTCTTGAAGGAGGGTGAGGGTTTGTGACACAGCACAAGGAACAAAGCTCCACACTCACAGAACACACATACTGGGCACCTACAGGCAGCCTTGGCCACACTGGGGACCTCACAATATGACTGCCAGAGCCCAGAACCAGACAAGAAAACTTCACAACTATAGGGACCTCCACTACCCACCAGTGTCCACCTGCTCAGTAGCAGCAGCTGCCTTGCCAGCCTTGACTCCCTCCTAGATGGGAAGACAACACCACTACCTACAGATGAGCCCCATAGCCAGTCACTCCAATCCAGCCATTCCTGGAAGTGGGGTGGAGGGGATGAGGGGAGTAACAGAGTGATAGGAAGACCAAGAGTAAATAGATACCCAAGTGTAAATAGATACCCAGAGACAAGGGGAGACTAGGCATTTGTGACCTAAGAGGCAGGCATCCTCCTAAGCTCTGACAATCTACTACTCCCATCCAGTTCATCTTTAAAAAACCGACACACGGGCCACTGAGAAGATCACGTGGACTGTGGTGGTCCCCAGTGGGACGGAGCCTTCAAGTTCTCACCCCCCAAGCCAACTGTTGCTGCAGCACATCTTGTCCACCAAACAGTCCCATCCATACATACCAACATAGAGGCTGCAAAGGTTGGCTGCCTTAATGGGGGTGGGGAGAGGTCAACAGTTACCCCGCCATTCCTAAGAGAGCCAAGGACCAGACAGCTGCCACCACCAAACAGATAAGCCAGGTGTCAGACAGAAATTAAAACAAACAGCCTCACCACATGCTTTTATCATCCATTCATAAAAAATACAAGAGCATGAGAGAAGAAAAATGGGTCACTTCCATGAGATTTACAGCGACTTGGAAATGCAATGCAAACCCCACGGCCTTCGTCTCCTGACTCCATCTGGCTTCAGAAGGCCCAGGTCCACCTTACCCCAAAAGGGAGCCCAGAAACTCAGCCACGGGGTCCATAGCACCTCCTGCCTTACACTGCAGGTGTAACTGCCATAAACCTCCCTACCCCCGACTGAGAACAGCCCCGTTTCTTCTCCACACAATGTGATCTTTTCAAAGCACATGTCTGACCATGTCACTTTGCAACATATCCCAGTGACTTGTCTCAGAGCAAAATCCTGCTTCTCACTATAGCCAAGGCCCCGGGAGATGTGCACCCAGTGACCTCTCGGCTCCATCCCACAGCCATCCTGGGTTGCTGCTCTCTCTCTGGGTATTTGCCACTCTGGTTTCTGTGATAAACACCCCACAAACTCTGTCTTCCCAGAGCGCCTTGACACATGGCCTTGCTACTGCGTGCAGCACTTTCCTCCATAGCCTGTGCCCATTTGTCTTACTCATTTTGGATCCAGAGCCAAGAATTTCAGAGTCCTATATATGTGGATAGGCTGCTCCTGGCTCATATAATTCAATACTTTTAAATGCCAAGTAAACTATAAAATAAATGCCAAGAAGTCTTGGAAGGACTGCATTCATCTATTGTGCATCCTCTAATCTTTAAAAAACAAAAAAGTAAAATTATTTTCTAAAAGAATTTCTTTTTATCTTATGTATTTGAAATGCAGAGTTGCAGAAAGAGAGGAAGAGATGGAAGGAGTGATCTTCTGTCTAGTTCACTCCCCAGATGGCCACAACAGCTGTGGTTGGGCCAAGCTGAAGCCAGGAACCTGCAATTCCATTCGGGTCTTCTTTGGGTGGCAGAGGCCCAAGTATTTGGGCCATCCTCTGCTGCGTTCCCAGGCCTTTGGCAGGAAGCTGAATTGAAAGTGGAGCAGCTGGGATATAAACCAGTCTGATATAGGATGTTTGCCTTGCAGCGGGGACTTGACCTGCTATGACACAACACCAGTTTCATCTTGAATTCTTACAAAAGAAATGCTCATGGTGGTGGTAGTTGGGAGTGGGAGGTGCCCAGGCAACTGGTGCCCTAGGCACTCATCATCTTGGGGAAGCTCTCCTAGCCATCCCCTGCTGCCTGCATGACATGTCTCCTCGCTGTGTCGACCACATCATGAATGTACCTCCATAGAAGTACTTACGCTCACAGCCACATTCCCGTTATGTGTCAGTTTCTTGGATAAATGTCCACTGCTCGGTTAGGATGCCTGCTTCACTTACCATTCGTCCCTAACTTCATATGATGCCTGGGACACAGCAGGTGCTCGATAAATATTTGTTGAATGAACGAATAGACTAATAACCACATGAATGAATGACACAATAGCATGACAAATGATGACCACTCCTGTTACACGTCCAATCTTGAGTAAAATCAAAGGACTGCTCGAAAAGCTCCGAGGAAACACCCATTCCCTTGGAAACGTCAGAGAGAGCCCTCAGCCAACACAGAGTATCTGAGGGTGTGGGTGAAAGAAAAGAGAGGAACTTCAGAATAGGCCAGCACTTTCTGCGTCTTCTTGGAGGTTGGGAATGAGCTGTACCAGCAGGTGTACCCCACAGACACGATTCTTCCCTGAAGTGCAGGTTATAAGGGGCAGTTTCTCTGCCCCTTAGTGCCTACCTTGCTACCTTCTTTCACATACACACTGGCCACAGTGGTGGCATTCTTGCTAAGTTTTATTTGCTTGTTTAAAAGACAGAGAGCGAGAGGCGAATTTCTCTATCCATCCACTGGTTCATGCTCCAAATGGCTGCAATGCTGGGGGACTAGACCAGGCCAAAGCCAAGAGTTCCATCTAGCTCTCCTGTAGGTGTGGCAGGAAAGTGAGTGTGTGGTCCATCTACTGACTTCCCAGGTGGATTAGCAGGGAGCTGGAATCGTGAGCTAGGACTCTGATGTAGGGTCTGGATATCCCAAACCACAGCTTAGCCCACAGTGCCAGGATCCCACCCCAGGTGATGGTATTAAGGTGATGGTATCAGGTCTTTAAGGGCAAATGAGGATGGTGCCCTGTAAAAGAGGCCTGAGGGGCATAGGAGCTCCTTTTTGTCATTCTGGCACATGAGGATACACACATGTATAAACCCAGACCTTCATCCAGCAACAAACCTGCCAGCACCTCCATCTCCCACTGCTTACAAAGGAGCCAGGCCAAGGCATTTTGTCACAGTAGCCAGAGGGGATACATGGCCACCAAATCCAGGGAGGCTGCCACTGATGTCTAGTGAGCAAGGCCAAGGGCATGGAATGCCCCATACAGGGAAGGACAGTCCCTCGGAAGGAAGAATCATACCTATGCAAATGGGAAATCTAGCAACAGATCTGTCCACCGATAACAAAAAAGCCAACAATCTCCTGGCTTGCACACAACTACTGGAGGGTAGGGAGCCCAAAGTGCAACAAACAATAACCCACAGTCTCCAGGAGTGAGGAGTGAAGTGCCAGGTGTGGCCTGGAGAGAACCCCACTGCAGCTCCCCCACTCCTCCAGCCTCCACCATTTGCTTCTCATTCCCAAGTGCCACATCACTCCCAGGGACCAGCAGCAACCATGTCCTCTGCGGGGACTTGTAAGAAATGCAGAATTTGGGCCCAGTTCTAATCCTGGCAGCCCCACTTCCCATCCAGCTCCCTGCCTGTGGCCTGGGAAAGCAATCGAGGATGACCCAAAGCCTTGGGACCCTGCACCCGCATGGGAGACCTGGAAGAAGCTCCTGGCTCCTAGCTTTGGATTGGCTCGGCTCCAGCCATTGAGGCCACTTGGGGAGTGAATCATCGGACGGAAGATCTTCCTCTCTGCCTCTCCTCCTCTCTGTATATCTGACTTTCCAATAAAAATAAATAAATCTTTAGAAAAAAAATGCAGAATTTGGACCTGTGTTTCCATAAGGGCCTAAGAGACCCATGCCTACCTGATAAATTTTCCAGACCAGCCTCCTCACTTTACACTCAAAAAAATCACCAAGAGCTGAGGCAGCCAGGGAGGTTCCTCCTGCCCCACCCCCTGCATCCCTGGCAGCACTTCCATGGACATCAGTAGGTACCATTGCCTGGCGGTGGCTCCAAGATGACCCAGCCACATGTCCCAGACTCAGGTCCGGGCTCAACATGGAAGAATGGAGCCAGGACTTCAGGCCTTCTCTGCCAGCTGGAGAGGTGGTGACGATGTCCATTAACATCCCCCTAGAACTCTGAGATGGAAGTAGGCAGAGCTTTGGACACCCTGGGGAGCCCTGGGGGAATAGTTGTGGGTTGGGGTGGGATGAGACAGGACAGGGCAACATGGAACAGGGTAGACGAGACAAGAATGGAAGGAGACAGGGTGGGAAGGGACACAAGGGAGTTTATTCGAAGGCTGAACCCAGCTAGACCCCTTTCCTATGCCAACCAAGAAAAACATGCTCCTGCCTGGAGATGCGCATGGAGACCTAAAGCAACCTCCACATGCACCAGCAGGACACTCGCTCCTGAAAATCCAGTGTCCACATGGCACCTGGTAATGGACAGGCAGCACTAGCAGGAAGGACAGCCCCGGGTAGGCAACCCCTCGAGGTATATTATCAAATGAAAAACCATAAGCTGCAGAATGGCAGATCCAAGATGGTGTCGTTTATTTTTTTAATCAAAAATCAATAAATACAGCATCGTTTCTATGGATACACATGCACTATATTTCATCGACTGGAGGACGCCCTAGATGAGAAAAAAAAAAAGAGAGAGCTGTTGTTTTGTTGTTTTTTTATGGACCACTGAGAAAGGAGAAACACAAATACCCTGCTACTGCAAGTAAGACAAGCCACTGACAGCAAGATGCATCTCTATTCCAGAGCAGTTAGGCGTGCCTTGGGTCCAGCACACGGGTTTGGTACACATCTACAGTAGAAGCTCCTGGAACACACAGGTCATATGGCAATGACAATGACCCTGCAGCAGAAGACTGGGAGAAGATAGAACACATTGTGCAGTGCTGTGCTAATTAATAACATCACAAACTTTTAAGCCTTTGTTGACTGGTTTGTTCTTTCAAAAGACAAAGCGGCAGAGAGAGAAGGAGGCAGAGAGATCTTCTGTTCACTAATTCTCCTCAAATAGCCACAATAGCCAGGGCTGGGTCAAACAGGAGCCAGAAGCCAGGAGCTTAATCCTGGTCTCCCCGCATGGGTGGCAGTGCCCCAAGTACTTGGACCATTACCCATTGCCCCTACCCAGGTGGCTATGAGCGTCCTGCTCAAGAGACTGGATCAGACGTGAAGCAGCTGGGACTTGACCCAGTGTTCTGCCATGGGGTGTACGTGCTGTAAGCAGTAGGCTAATCTGTGATGCTACTACAATGCTGTAGCTGGATTATTAATATTATTTTTATGAATAATGATTAGACACCTCCTGGTGCCTCACTCAGAGCTGAAGCAATGCTGAGGCTACTGGCCAATGTGGGAGACACAGGGAATTGGGGACTTTCCATGGAAATCACCCCGGGAAGGGGTCAAAAGGGGAGGTGATGAGCAGGTGAAATGTTACAAAGAGGTGTCGCCCAAGGCCGGGGGAGGAGACTCTCACTCAAAGAAAAAAGTCCATATCATAGATGACCGTAAGGGGGCTCCTTGGGGTGCCCCAGGCTGTCTCCCTACAGCCCCTTCCATAGACCCTGGCCACTGTTTGCAGCAATAGTTTGAAAGCCAGGAGGCCAGCCAGGGTGCTTTGCTCACTGGTCCCAGGCTGGATGGACTCTGCAGCAGCTGCGCCCATTCCCTGGCCCTTGTGCAAGAAGAAAAACAGCCGTGGTGCAAGAACAGGTACCGGAATCGCTTCTCGGCCTTTTGGCTAAGATCAAGTGAAGAACAGGTACCAGAGTCGGACGCTCGGGATGCAGAGACCACATGATGAATAAAGAGGCTCCATAGTCGCGTCCCTGGCCTGTCCGCTGTCCAGGCTGCTGCATCCAACGATGGCAGCAGCTAAGCAGGACCAGTGCTCACCAGAAAGATCACAGGTCTGTGTCTCCGCTGACATAAAGAACCAAGTTTTGACAGCTTAGGTCTGACTACAAACGGCGATACCTACCAGGAGCCAGGCCTGCATTTGACAAGTGGCTCCTCCGTGTCCCTCATGGGTGGCCTATGGCACATGATTCAAACAGCCAGTGATCAGCCTGTCCCAGGAAGAGGGACACGTTGGACTCCCACAGCCCACAACAACCAGACAAGGTCCCACGCTACAGGAGAGATAGCACGGCTCCCACTGTCCCAGGCAAACTGCACAGGCCACCTCTCTGCTGTCCGTGTGGGCATGCGCAACAGGGAGCAACAGGAATGACCAAAGGACTCCTGCAGCCCACCCCTCTGCCTCTGTCTGTCACACTCTGTGTCCTTGCAGGCACACCTCCTACGGGAAGTCCTCCCTATAGCAGTACCCCTGGGGCATGGCCAACACTCCTCTCCTGCCAGCTCGGTCTCCCACCTGCCATGCATTGATGCTTGGTGTTCCCAGGAGACTGTGTGCTCTGGTGGAAGGCGGGGCACAGATGCCCAGCTGTGCTCCTCCATCGCTCTTACATCCCATCAGCATCTTCTTCCTCACCTGCCTCCCATGTCAGGATGAGGACAGGGCTCACATCCCAGTGAGCACTCCTGAATCCACAAACAGGAAATGAAGGGGCCACAGCGAGGAGGACCCCCGCAAGCACTGCAGGAGCAGCAGGTACAGAAAGAGAAGGCTGGAAGAGGGAAACGGCACAAGAATGCCTGACCCTCTCTGCACCTCGAGTGGCAAATGGAACCCCTAGCTCTTCCTCAGGCCACTTCCAACAAATCATTCAAGAAATACTTCCGAAGCACCTAGTGTGTGCCAGGGCCACTGCTGTGCCAAACAGACCAATCCTGAAAAATACACAGTAGGCCCAAAGCTCCCAACAGCAGCTAAGGAGTCATCCCCAGGACAACCGTAAGGCCCTCCAGGTGAGGGAAAAAAAGATGCAAATGATGCAAAGAGCCTGGGGTCAGAAACAAGCAAGTCCCATCAAAGGAGAAGCCTAGTTGGCAACCGACAGGCCAGAGCAGCATGGTGGTATGAGACGGACAGCAAGGTCTACACCACCAGCGGCTAACAAAGAGGCCAGGAGATGCCGACCACCTCACCTCCCCTGCCCCCACATACCTCTATCCCTACCTTTGCAACACCGTGGTCACTGTCTTTGCAACACGGACACTCTCAACAAAGCACCTGGACAGAGCACAGGTGCACCCATCTTCAAGGTGGCAGGAGAGGTGTAAGGTACTCCCCCTGAAACCAGTCTCCTCTCCTCAACCTACACAGCTGCCTTGCCAGCCGTGGTCTCCCCACATGGCCCCCTCAGCCATGATGTCAGCTCCAGAGGCAGCCAAACCACAGCCCATCAACTCCCAAATAAAGCTGCTGAACAGAGTGAAGTGTTTAATAGCCGCCCGCCCCCCGCCCCCCCATACGTTTTCTCCCTGAGCTGGGGCACAGAAACCATTTCGATCCTTTGCCAAAACACTCCACCAAGAGTTGAGGTGCATTTGAGACCCATGCCAGGGTTACGCTGCAGAGTTCCTCACTCTTTTCCTGCTCACGTGCCTGCCTCCCTCAGTCTTTGCTGCAGCACTGAAGCAGCTCCGTCCCTTCTCCCAAGGAGGCCCCTGGGTCTGATGCACATGGAGCTCTTGGGTCTGACGCACACGGAGCTCTCCTGCACAGGTGGAATCGCCATTGCCATAGCCATGGCGGGGGGCACCCCCTGTTGGCCGCACTCCATGAATCACTAGGCCCACTCAGTGGGAGATAAATTTGGCTGCTTTCTCATTTTGCTCGTGGATGTTCTTTATTTTTCCTGTGTTAGGGTGTCATTTTAGGGATGCCAGTCACGGACTCCTGGGGCTTTGGAGAAACTGATCAGCAACAATGTCTCCACCTCTCCCCAGGCAAGCCCCGCATCCCAACAACTCCTGCCACCACCAGCTACTTCCATCTGGAGCCTCCAAAGACTGGGAAGCTGTATCTCACACAAGAGCTAGGATTGTTATAGTTCTGGCCCTTGTAGCATCAAGATGGAGAGGACTCCACACCCCTAGCCACTGCCCCGGCACACAGCTTTGGTCTCAGTGTGTCCCATGTAAGCCCTGTGCTATAACATGCCATCAGCAGAGGTGATGGTGAACACGTCCAACCATGAACCCATGCTGTCACCACGGGAGCAGCCAAGCATCCCGGATCAGGTGTTGCTCTAAGAACTGGCACAGGTGACAGGGAAAGAGGAGGCCTCACAGTCATGCTGGGAAGTCAGAGCCACTTGGTGGCCAATGTCCGGAAACAAAATCCTAAGCTGCGTCAGTCACATGCGGCAAAGCAGCAACTCCGTAACCAGAAAACAGAGCAGAACTAGCTTCAGACACAGCTGAATCCAGGCACCGTGGTGAAGGATCCAGCACCCAGTCTGCCTGTGTAAACTGACCCTGATGGACACATGCTGACGTGTGACTCAGGCCAGGCCCGATGTGCTGAACCCAGAAGAACTGCATGCTGCTTAGCAGGAGCAGCCTAAAGAAGGAAGAAGCGGCAGGCACAAGGCTGTGCCTGGGAGGCAACAGGTGTGACCCAGGTGCTCACTCCGCCTTGCAAAGAAGCGCGTGAAGCAATATTTTAAAAAATCAAAACAAGTGGTATCTTCAGGAGACCTCACGGTCCAGACCAGGGCCGTTCTACAACACCGGCCGCCTGCAGGCCACCCAGTGCATCCTGTTACAGCAGTCTGAACCAACCAAGTTTCCTGGTCCCACAGCCCTTAGCCTATAACCCAAGGTACCTGAAGGAACAAACTACAGAAAAGGCACAGAGGCCAGCATCGTGGCACAGTGAGCTAAAGGGCCTCCTGCCCGGCTGGTAACCATATTCCAGCCCCTCCACTCCGGACCCGCACGTGCAAGAGCCGGAGGGAGTGTTCCAGGCGCCCGGCTTCAGCTTGGTTTCGGCCTGGCCCAACCCCCGCCATGCTTTGAAAACGCAGTCATTTCAATGTGAACCAGCAGACCAAAGATCTCTCTCTCTCTCCCTCCCCCCACCCCCGTGGCCCTCACAACCTCTTGTCACTTTGCCTTTCAAATAAACAAAATGAAATTTTTAAAAATGAAGATAAAGAAGAAATCTAAGAGTTATGTTCAAAAAAAATTTTATCAAAAAAAATGGAGTTAAAAGATGTTTATTTTTTGTCCCAGAAATATTAAATACATGTATAGCTGGGTTTTTTTTTTCCTTAACACCTGTTTTCCATTCACTTTTTCAAAAATCCTTCGATGTACATATTTTAAAGTGTTTTCACACCCCAGAAAGTTTATGTTAATTCCATTTCCCACAAACATTCTGAAGTTCACTTGCTCTCAAAACTAGAGCATGCTTTACTGTGAATTTATTCACAGAATAAATTTTCAAAGCACCTACTATGTGTTAGGAGTCATTCAAGCACTGGGACTAGACTACTGAATAGGATAAACAAATTCTGTCCTTATAAAGCTTACTTTTTAAAAAGAATAATTTGGGGCCCAGCACAATAGCCTAGAGACTAAAATCCTCGCCTTGCATGCACCAGGATATACCTGGTTCATATCCTGGCTGCTTCACTTCCCTTCTAGCTCCCTGTTTGTGGCCTGGGAAAGCAGTGGAGGATGGCTCAAAGCCTTGGGACCCTGCATCCATGTGGGAGACCTGGAAGAGGCTCCTGGCTCCTGGCTTCGGATCAGCTCAGCTCTGGCTGTTGCAGCCACTTGGGGGGAATGAACCAGCAGATGGAAGACCTTTCTCTCTTTAAATCTGACTTTCCAATAAAAGTAAATAAATCTTTAAAAATAACTAAATAAAAATTTTAAAAAGAATTACTTATTTTAAAGAGAGACACAAAGAGAGGGATAGACGCAGAAATCTTCAATCCACTGGTGTGTTACCTAAATGACCCCAATGGACAGGGCTGGGCCAGATCAAAGGCAAGAGCCATGAGCTCCACCCACGTCTCTCCACTGGGTACCTGGGGACCAAGGACTTGGGCCATCATCAGTTGCCTTCCCATGTGCAGGACGTTAGATCAGAGTGGATGTAAATCAGCACTCCAATACAGGATGCAGACAACCTATGCCACCACAACCCCAGCCCAAGGGTCCTGTCCCTTAGTATCATCAGATTTCAATGTGACTTTGAGGGGGACACACACAGTCAGCCTGGGGCAAAGCTATAATGAAGGACACTCACAGAACAACACTGCTGGCCCCATTGGCCCCAGAACCAGGCTAAGAGTTCCTGCATGAAGCTTCTCTCACCCTCGCCTGCAGACAGGTCTCCAAGGCATCGAGAAACCTCAGCGGGGTGGCAAGTGAGACCAGGGACTCAGGAAACACTGGCTCCTCATGGCCGGCAGGCTCGGCAGCCCTGGGGCCTGTCTCAGGACCTGCTCACAGGCCAACGCAGGTGACAAGCAGAGATGAACTGGACAATGAGTAGAGCTGACCGGGACTGAAGAGCTGTCACTCTGACAAGAAGCTGCAGGTGGCTCAGCGACACTGAGGTTTCCGAGCTGGACACCTGTACGCAGAGGTGGGTAGGCAGGGAGGAGGGCTACTGTTGAAATGCCTGCAGAATAAAGAAAACCTCCATGAGAGAATGATTCAGGAGTGCAGAGTACATCAGCCTTCTGGCTGATGACGGATGCTGTGGCACATTGATGACACCAGGCCTGCAGAGGTACACCAGAGCCTGCTGACCTCACAGGCACCTCCCAACACCATGGGGATGGTCACTGAGGACATGTGCCCTCTGGAAGCTTCCAAGCTGAATGCAGAACACACCAGGGGTACACCTGCCACCAGCAGGGCCAGCATGGGGTTCATCTTGAGACCCCTGTCAGGAAGCTATGGCTGCTGCTAGGAAATTTACAAGACCGCAGGCTCCAGCCAAGAGGCCTGGCCCAGTGCACCCCACTCTCCCAGAGCCACATCCAGAGGCTACCCAGGGGGACACATGCTGTACAAACACTAAGGCAAATACCACTCCCAGCTCCACTCAGGCCCATCCTTGGACACAAAGATCCATTGAGACTAAGGTGGCAAAAATCTGAGGGGGCACTGGGTCAGCAAGAAGCAGGCAATGCCCTCGACCGGGGAGAGTCCTAAGAAGTCCCCAGATACGCAGAGCCAGAGTGTGGACAGCCCAGAGCTCCATCCACTCTAGGCTTAGGTCTGTGATCTGACTTGGGGAGAGTCTGGGGGAGACAGGGGCTCAGCAAAGTGCAGATTTTCCAGAAGGTTAAGGAAGTTCACACCCTTCCTTATCACCACCAGGAACCTGGGCACAGTGGCAAGCTCGCCCCAGAACCACTGCCCTTGGCACCCATTGCAGCCTGCCGGCTTCCCAGGTGCCTTCCAACATGGAACACAGAGAGCAGAGAGTGGGCAATTCCAGACAGGGTGTCATACTCAGCTACCAGCCAGGCACACTCCAACAGGCCAGCTGCACCCCAACACCATCCACTGCAGGTGAATGCCAGACTCCCGACTCAGACTGTCCTATAGAAACCCTCCAGTGAATGAACGAGCTATCTCTTCCATCTGCAAACATCCCCTTCTGCCCACACATTAACTGAAGACCAACTACACGCTTGCACTGTGCACAGAACTGCCCTTCTGGCTTCTCCACTGTGGCCTGTCCACCACTGCCACACCTGCAGGAACAAGAGTAAGGGACGTTTGTTGAGCATTGCATGCTCTGGCCATGGGCCACACCTAAGCCTTGGGATGGAGAGCAGAACACAAGCCCAGGCTTCGACACGGAGGGAGCATACCCTTACCAGCAGAAGGGACAGGCAAACTCCTCTGTCTCTGCGATTCTGGTAGGTTAAAAATGGTATTTCCCTGTGGTTTCCAAGTACAGTTCTCTTATTATAAACAGGATTCTGAATCCTTTTAAATGTTTGAGATCCCACTAGTATTTCTTTTTCTGAATTCATTTCTATCCTTTGCACTTGGGAGATATTCAAAATATCTAACCAGCAGGGTAGCACTAACCAATCAGAGAAAGCCCTGGCCTTGGGCAGGGCCCGGCATCCCAAGCCTCGGCCCAGTCTTTGCCCCATTTTTCTGTTGATTTATTGGCTATTTTCATAGTGTTTATAGGAGCTCCTTACACATTAAGGAAATTATCTGTTGCCTGTGCTATGCATCTCTGGCTTGATTTATTACAGCTTTTGCAATGCCGAAATGTTTTATTTGTACACAGTTCAATGTCTCACTCTTGTTTTATGGCTTTGGGCTTGGGGTTATATTTAGAAGGGTCTTCCTCACTCTGATCCTATTAATGTTCTCTAAAATCCTGTCTATGTTTTCTTTTTTCTATTTAGACTTCTGATCCATTTGGGGATTTTTTTTCTTCTTTTTTTGGCTTTACGAGCCAGAAAGAAATCCAACTTCCCCTTTTCAGGAGAGCTACTCCTTGCTCCCAACCCCAACCACTGAGCCACCCAGCTGCCCCTACTGATGTGCAGTGACATCTTTCTCAAACGCTCCAGGTGTCTTTGGGTCCCTGTTTGAACTATTTTCCAAGGCCCTGGCTTATGCAACATTACTTAGACCCCTCCGACCCCAGGACCACCTGCATCTGGCTTCATCCCCGCCCTGTACCATTTTTAGAACCCTCTTGCTTGCCCCTGCCTGCTACCTTGTCTTGGGGATTTAGACGCTGCTTACCCATTTCTACACAAATTCCACCAATACGGGCCCTGGCTGCCATTAAGTTAATGGACTCAACCAGGAAAGACCAACACATCTATGATATTGAATCTTCACTCCCAGGAATAAGGTCTGCCCTGACACATATTTAAGTCTGCAGTAGTTGATCTTGCCCTCTCTATACACTTGAGGGTCTCTCACTGAATTTGTTCCCTGCGCTCCATACATTCAGCAGCTAATATCAGCAGGACCACTTTTTGTTCTGTGTTTTCTAATCAGACACAAAAGAAAGCTCTGGACATTGGGAAGTGAGTGGGGGAGGACAGCATTCATTGTGCTCAAACCCCCAAGCCTCTTGTACAGTGCCATGGCAGCTGATACCAAGTGGTCGTGCCTTCTCTCCAAGGCAGAAGGAACTGGCATCCTGCACCTGTGTGTTTGGTAGCAAGGCTCCCCATGCCTGGCCCTGGCCCTGCTCTGCACTGCCCAAATGGAGTCGGCATGAGGGGAACCCGACGCCAATGCAGCAGGCAGTGCTCCCCCTTCCCTCCCCACCCCCACACCACGCTGCTGGAGTAAGAAAGGGGCCTGAGCAGTCACACAAAGGCAAACCCAAGCCAGCCGGCAGAAAGGAACAAGGCTGGCAAAGGTGCCAGTCTTCACGCAGCCCCAGCCCTGTAATTGGGACCCACAGGTCACTCTGGCCACAGCTGAACAAACCAGGGTGTAATTAACTTTCCACTCGGCTTTTCAAAGAGCAGCATTCCACCTGCGCCAGAAGAGGAGGGTCTGCCTGTCAGAGGGGGCTGAGGCGTCGCTCCCCCTCCCGATCCTCAGGAGGGGGTCGCAGAGGGAAGAGAGGCCAAATTAACCCACAGGGAGCTTTTCTCTTCTTTTTGGCTGTTGCTATTTGAACAGCCTCCTGCCCCCTTATTTTAAGTTGAGCATCCTCGGGGAAGCTAGTCAGATTTCCATCTAGCCCTCACTTGGACGCTGGGTAACTGAGCAGGCCTCTCCATCTCGGAGCCTCTGCTCCCCACTGGGTACAATGGGAATGTGTGGTACAAGGTGCCTCCCTGCTGGTTACTGCCACCTTCGAAGACTGGGCAATCACAGCCACTCAGTAAGCATGTAGTCAGCATCCCAAATGTGCCTGGTGCAGGGCTAAACACACAGGGAACAAAAGGGACATGGCTTTCATCCCCACCAAGCCTAACGGTAGAGGAGACAAATGATAAACAGGTGAGGGACCAGGTCAGGAGCAGGCATTTGGCCTACTAACAGGTCCAGGGCCATGTCACAGTGCCTGGGTTCCATGCCCACCTGACTAGACCTAGACTGAGTTCCTGGATCCTGGCTTTGGCCTGGCCCGGCTCCAACTGTTGTGGGCATGTAGGGCATAAACCAGAAGGATAAGAGTTCTCTGATTCATTGTCTCCCTTTTGCTCTCTGACTGTAAACATTTTTTTTTAAATAGTTACAGTATTAAGTACATATACCAGTGCATGCCATGGAACCTGTGGAAGCAGGGGCTGTATGGTTATGTTTCAGATAGAGTCCCAGGCGCTAGCCACGCAGCAGGTACCAAACATACAGAGGGTGTCGAGATAACAACCCACCCTGCCATGTAGAGGAGGAAATCCCTACTTACATCACTGGCCCAGCCCCAGCTGACACCCCCTGGAGGGCAGTGGGGCCCTGGGCTGGTCCAGAGTTGCCTCCTTATACCCAGGAGGAGCCCAACCCAGGCCAGCCACCAGGGAGAAGTAGCTAAAAAGGGCACGCAGAGTGACTATCTGAACGTCAGTGCCAGATCCCTCCCTCTCTGTGCACAGGCTCTGACAGCTATCCCCTACTTGTAAAGAGAAGCCAAGTCACACCAGCCAGTCGCTGCACGTGGAGGTCAGGGACCTCGGAATGCCACAAGGTGCACCAGCCTGGCAGGTCCCAGGGCTGTCACAGTACAGACACATTAGAGCTTGTGACTTGGACAGTCAGGTTTCAACACTGCCCTGGAGCAGACACAATACCCCCAAGTCCTCATGCCATTGGCCAAAGCAACACTCAGTGGGGCTCATCGAGAATCCTGGAAAGGCAGTTAGGCCAGAACGTGACAAAACTTCCCCAGTGTATGCACACCAAAGATCCACGGGCACACTCATTAAGAAACCGCGAGTAGCCCCTGCAGAAAGCAAGCCTCCTGTTCCTATGTCTCCATTGCCCAGGCTGTCCCCAGTCTTCCTGGAGAACAATACAACACACCCTCTGCAGCCGGCAATAGAGCCTGGCTTGGTCAACACTGCACAGTGATGGAGTGACTGGAGGCTGTGGCACCTGCACTGAGGAGACCATGCAGCCTCAGCAATGCCGACAGTTCTCACTTGCCCTGGCCATTGCCTGCCGTGCACTCACAAATGGTGTCTCCAGCAGGAACAAGCAAACCCACACACACCGAAGCCACCTGTACCCGCACAGCAGCAAAACTCTGCAGTGCCGACAGCTGATGCAGGTGTCAGTCCAGGTCCCAGCTGCTCCGCTTTCAGTCCAGCTGCCTGCTAATGTGCCTCGGAAAGCAACACAGGATAATCTCAGTCCCTGGGATCCTGCACCCACATGGGAGACCCGGACAAAGCCCCTGGCTCCTGGCTTCAGACTGGCTCAGCTCTGACCATTATGGCCACTCGGGGAGCGAACAAGCCTCTCCTTCTCTAACATTGCCTTTCAAATGTGTGTGTGTGTGTATGTGAGAGAGAGAGAGAGAGAGAGAGAGAGAGAGAGAGAGAGAGAGAGAGAAAGAACAGGACTCCCACAGCCATGTGGAACACCGTTCTGAAAATGTAAAGTGACCCACACAAGAATGCAGTGTAGGGCAGTCTGTGTCAGGAACCGGAGCATGTCCATAGTCATTGTCCTGTGGGCAGAGCTGGAGAGAAGCAAATAATTCAGCAGCTGTTGGCAGGTGGGAACCGATCGCATGGAGTGGAGGAGGCTTTTTACTTGTTTCATTTTGTGGTACAAAGATGCAACACTTAACACCTTGTGGGTAAGGCTGGCTTCTCCTCAGACACAGGTAGAAAGAGAGAGGAAGGGAGAGAGAGATTGGAGGCATGAGCAGCACCTGACTGAGCCATCTGTATTCTACAAGGACCGCTCAAGGCCCAGGCCTGCCCCGGAGCTGACGGGCTATGGGCAAGGTGCTGATCCAGCCCCTACCAGGCTGTGTCCATCCTCCATTCCCCTCCAGTGTGAACCTGGCATGAGGGCAGCAATGTCACCCTGCAGCATCTCTCGGTGGCTGTGCTGAACGGTCCATGTGGACGTCAAGTAGACTGACAATCCCATCCTGGAAAAGCTCCTACTGCATGCTCATGTGAGCTCCAAACTTTCAAAGACAGATTTGCTTATTTGAAAGGCAGTTACAGGAAGGAAATTAAAAATAGATAGATGAGAGAGAGAGAGAGAGGTCTTCCACCCACTAGTTCACTCTCTAGACAGTCCCAAGAGGCAGGGGTGGGCTAGGCAGAAGCCAGGAGCCTGGAACCCAAGCCATGTACTCAAGCATGTAGCCATCATCTGCTGCCCTTTCAGGCACATCAACAGCAGTTAGGTCAGAAACAGAGCAGCAGAAACTCAAACCAGGGCTCTGATACACAAATGCCAATATCACAAGCAGTGGCCTAACCTACTATGCCACAACCCCAGCCACTTCCAAACTTCTAGGGCAGAAATCAATTCTCCAACAGCATTTGATGTTTAAAGGCCTGGCATGACAGCCCAGTGGCTAAATCCTCGCCTTGCATGCACCAAGATCCCATATGGGCACCAGTTTGTGTCCTGACTATTCCACTTCCTATCCAGGTACCTATATGTAGTCTGGGAAAGCAGTGGAAGATGGCCCAAAGCCTTGAGACCCTGCACGTATGTGGGAAACCTAGAAGAGGTTCCTGGCTTCAGATCAGCTCAGCTCCAGCTATTATGGCCATTTGGGGAGTGAGCCAGCAAATGGAAGATCATTTTTTCTGTATCTTCTTCTCTTTGTAAATCTGCCTTTTCAATAAAAATAAATCCTAGTGAAAAAAAGAAGAAAAAAAAAAAAACAAAACCCAATGACTATGACAGAACTTTGAAGGTGAACAGCTCTGACTGAACCCAACCTCAAAACCCTGCCAGACTGGGCCCCAGAAGCCACCATGCAGTGGAAGGTGCGCAGGTATCCTGGGCCAGGAGTGGCACACATTCTCCAGCAGCGAATCTCGCCACTAGCAAGCCTAAGAACTTCAATCCTGGAAGAAATGTCTTGTCCCACATCTCATGCACAGCATGATGAGGGTCCTGCCAGACCGGATGCTGCTGTCAGAAGGTAGCAATGACAGTGACTTTATCCAGGTACCATCAGGCCAAGTGGCTTCTCCTCTGCTTTCCAGGAATTTCTGACGCCCTTCCAATGCTCCAGGGCTCAGGGATATTCCTGGCTCCCGTGTTTGTCCCCATGGAGGTCGTTAGTGGGGTCCTATTAGGAACAAGACTATCCGCGGACACCCCCAACATCAATAAGGTCAGCGGGGGACCCTGCCAAAGGAGCTGCCATGGATTTGTACTGTGATGGGAGGCAGATGGGAGAGAGTAGACCGGTGGGGGACCCCGCTAAAAGAGTCGCCATGGATTTGTACTGTGGTCGGAGACAGACAGGAGAGAGTAGACTGGTGGGGGACCCCGCCAAAGGAGCTGCCATGGATTTGTACTGTGATGGGAGGCAGATGGGAGAGAGTAGACCGGTGGGGGACCCCGCCAAAGGAGTCGCCATGGATTTGTACTGTGATCGGAGGCAGATGGGAGAGAGTAGACTGGTGGGGGACCCCGCTAAAGGAGTCGCCATGGATTTGTACTGTGGTCGGAGACAGACAGGAGAAAGTCAGGAGGAGACGCCAAGGCTCTGCACCCCACTAATTTCTGGCTTGGATTCTTGCATACAGTCCTGAACCTGTCTCTCCTTCTCCCCTAAAAACATAGATGTTCTCATCCATGGGGCTGAGACAGGAACCCCCCAAATCGCAGAAACTCAAGCCTGCACTGCCCAATAGCGATAGTGACCACCGCCAGGCAGCAGAGCCATCCACACTCGGGAAAAAAAGAGGTTAGCTTTGAGCCAGATCGATTAACTACCCATTTTTTTGAAAGGCATGATTTCCATGTCTCACACTTTAAGAACCCACCTCAGCTCTTGGCTAAATCAAGGAGTACACTGGCATCTATTATTTTCTGACGCAAGATGACAGTCACCAGCCTGGGGTCCTAAAGAGGTCCTAGCTGGTCCACCAAAGAGGCATGGTATGTCCCTGTGTATCTTTTCATCTCAAGTTGCCTGGGGGAGATAAGGGGAACAGAGAAGCTCACCCCACTGGCTCCTTCCAATTCCAATGCTAGGACAGTGGGTAAAACAATTATCTCAAATGCCAGGGAACTACAGCTGGGTTCCTGAGCAACTGGGAAAAGCTCCTTGGGTCCTTTATCTATTTTTTTTTAAACTTATTGATTTTTTTTTTCAAAAGATACAGATATAAAACAGAGAAACCTCCCCTTCACTAGTCCATTCCCCAAACACCTGCCAATAGCCAGGGCTGAGCCAGGTCAAGGCCAGGAACTAGAAACTCCATTCACACCTCTCATGTGGGTACAGGGACCCAAGTACTGAAGCCATTACTTGCTGCCTCTCCCAGTGCACACTGACAGGAAGCTGGAATTGGAAACGGAGCCATGAACTTAACCAGATATTCCAATATGGGAAGCAGATATTGCACAGTGACTATTAACCACTGCATCAGGTCCAGGTCCCAAAATGACCACTGGCTTTTGGATCCGTTGATCCTCAGTTGAAAATAGACTCGCTCTATCCAAGACCCAGGACTGGACAAGACTAAAGGGTACAACACAGCAGTTCTCCTCAAAACATTGGACTTGTGATTAAGGAGGAGGGAAAGTGAGTCTTGAGTCCCACCCCTCCCAAATCCCCGTTGATGCTGCATCAGCAAATATCCCCGGAGAGAGGGGCTCCCACACCCCAACAGGGGACCAAAGTCCCCTTCCAAAGATTGGCCTGAGGCTTCTGGCTGTTCCCACCAGGCAGCAACCAAAGGGCTTCATGTATAATCACAAGGAAAGAAACTGTCTTGGGTTGGCTTTCCCTCACAGTGCCCCCTGTGAACCCATGTGTACACACACACACACCCCATGCACTCCTAAGCTGCTCCTCCAAAACCAGGCAGGACTACAGTCAGGTCTAGAGAAAGAGCTCCCAGCCACCTTCTTCCTCCTCCCCAGAAAAGCGGGAGGCCATGCACACAGGTGCTACCCGGTCCTTTTCTGCACAGCACAGCCTGCCCTGAGCCTTGAAAATCCTCCCCATCCCATTGCCAACCCAGCCCCAGAGCTCACTCCTTCATGCGGCTTTCCACACTTAAGCTGCTTAACTGTGCACTAACAACCTCTTAATTGCTGAGTTTCCCCAAGATCTTCCAGAAATCTGGGGTGTAAACCCCTCTGCTTAGGGCCCATTGTATCGCGGAGGATAGTTTGGTAGGAGTGGGTAGGCAGAGGGGCAGGGTGCCTCCCGCTACTTCCTGCCTGCCAGAAAGCTGTTGCTTTTATTTTTAATTGTATTTAAAAGGCAGATACAGGGTACCCAAGACGCCACAATAAAATGACATTAACTGTAAAATTACATTATTAATTCTTTAATCTCACTTGAGGCTTCAAGCTGTTGCTATGTCCAATTATCCGTGTAACCACCTGTCAGAATCCCGGTGCTACTTAGCATTACCTCCAGGACAGTGGTGGGCCCGGTGGTCGGTCAGGTCTGCCAGAGACTCGAAGTCCTGCTGACAGTGATCGCAGGTGTAAATTGACTCATCCTCCATGTCTTCATCGTCCTCATTTCTCTCCTCTTGACTCGTCACGCTGTTCCTGTCTTCCAGCACACGGCTGATTTTCCGATCACACTCCGGCTCTCCTTCTAGGCCTCCTGCCAACAGGAAGAATACAGTCCATGTCAGCTGACAGGGTCTGGGGAAAGGGTTTTTACAGAATCGCCCAGCATTTATTAAGATACATTTAATTACTCTACCTCCCGGGGTCCATTATTCTTGACACCTCTCGGTACATTAATATATGGGGGCTTTTTGTAGCATGTGGTGCCATAATTCTCAACTACCGTCTTTCATTTGTGCTGCAAATCTTCTGGGAGGATTTTTTGTCATCTCCCCCTCTTTGCCTGGAGGCTGGCGGTGGTGACCCAGCAGAACCGTACAAGCACAAGAGCACGTGTCGCCTCAAAGCCCAGGTCCACGACCTCGCCCCCAGTCGACTACTGGGTACACCAAAACTTGGAGTTCTCCCCAAACCTGTGTTGTTGACAGCCAGGGGAATCTGTTAGCCAAGTTCGACTTCCTCCTAACAAGCATCCCAGGGCAGGGAAAAGTGGCTTGGTTCTTAGCCAAGATGCCCTGAACCTGGAGTAGAAGAAGCCCATCACGAGGGGCTGTAGGGAAGGGCCAGAGCCATGGTGCAGTGGCCTAATCCTTGACTTGTGGCACCAGCATCCCATGTGGGCTCCAGTTCGAGTCCTGGCTGCTCCACTTCCAATCCAGCTCCCTGTTGATGGTTTGGGAGAGCAGCTGAGGATACTCCACATGTACCCTTGGAGAAAGCACCTGGTTCTTAGATTTAGACCAGACCACCTCTGGCCATTGCAGATATCCACGAGGTGTACCAGCGAATGGAAAATCTCTCTCTCTCTCTCTCTCTTATTGTTTGTAACTTTGCCTTTCAAATAAAAACAAATAGATATTTAAAAAAAAAAAAAAAAAGGAAGCGGTGTAGATAGCCAGATCTCCAGCTGAAAAACTTGTGGGACCTGCTACAGTGAGGGATGATTCGGTCTGTTTCTTTACAATAGGACACCTACTCTGCACTCAGTACTGTGCAAGCAAGTGGCTACTCCGGAGGGGACTGACAATGCCATCATTAGGGTGCCGTGTTGACACAGCATGCTGTGATGTTTCCAAGTCACACGAGGCACACACAGCGTCGTTTCACTGCCCTGCAGGTGAAGGGGAGCTCCAAAGAGCAGGTGGCCCGACCCCTGCAGGGCGGGACAGCCTGGCTATTCCAACTGCACAGCTAAGGCAGGGGTGGGATCATACCCAGTACCCTGTAGATGCTGTGTGCGACATCTTGACTTCTCTACTAGTCCACCTGCTGCAGATCTGTGGGAAATGGGGCAGAGCTTCAATCTCAGAGATCAATGGGGCACAGCAAGAATTTGTAAAACAGAGTGCAAAAAAAAAAAAAAGCGTGACAAATATAATACAGAGAATATATCAGTAATCCCAATAAATGTCAGTGGATTCAACTTGCTGGCAGAAACACAGAGACCCCTGGCATTGGAAAATCCAAGTGCATGTCATCTCTTCCCTGCCTTCCCCAACCAGCAGCATTGATACCAAAACTACCTCTACTAGGCGTTAACGTATTTATGCAAACATATGCATGTGAAAGTGTGTGTGTGCACACGTGTGTGCGTGTACATACACAGGAGCAGGAAACACTACAGTTAGAACAGGCTTAGCTCCAACCTTTCAGCCCCTGAGGGCTGGCCACCAAAGCAAGACAGACGCAAAGCTAAACACGTTCGGTGCGAGATGGAAACCACAGTCCTATAAATATTTCCATTTAGGAGCAGATAATGTCATGAGGGCTCTGTCTCTCCCGTCTGCACAGTGCGTGCACTGCCAGGCACCCGACATCCAGAACCGGGGCACACAAATCAGCCTATGGAGAGCCAGCTGCTGCCTGCCGAGGCGGGCAACGTGGCAAGACACGCCACGGAGGCAGTAAAAAAAAAAAAAAAAAAAAA
This sequence comes from Ochotona curzoniae, assembly GCF_017591425.1. NCBI lineage: Eukaryota > Metazoa > Chordata > Mammalia > Lagomorpha > Ochotonidae > Ochotona > Ochotona curzoniae. The sequence continues at coordinate 26,728,411 of NW_024465926.1, read as the reverse complement.
TCAATGTTTCCATTTGTGGCCCATCAAAATATCTCTCTCCTTACCAATTAAGGGATGCACAATTTGGGGGTTCTTTTATTATCAGGACATGCCAACTCCTGGCAATACAGAAATCCCATTAAAGAGCCGAACAGCATATTTATCTCGGGGAATCTGATCTGCGGCGGCGGCGGCAATGGCCTGAAATAAGAGAGCTAAGCAACGAGAAATATCATCGAGAGCCTTCGACGGTGTAAGTCATCACACAACCACGGCTACGCCGGCAAGCGTCCGCCCAGAAATTCCTGGTTTGCAGTTTCTTCCCTTAATGAGAAAAATGCTCTGTAAAGGAGAGGAATCCCAGCTTTATCCACTCCGTACACTCCCCCGACAGCAAGTTAACATCCAGCCCCACGCTCCACGCTACTTTACTTAACACACGATTTCACAGACACATTTAAATTATCCCCTTGTTATTTTTTTTTTTTTTGCCATATTTACTTGGCAGCACTTCCCACTATAGCTCATCTACTCCACAACTGAATCCACAAACATTACAATGCGTTTGATCTCCTTAAATCTGGCACATCCTGTTGACGCACGAGCAGATAAATCAGAATGTCAACTCTCGGGGTTTTCATAAGGCCAAAAACCCATAAAGTCATCCAAGAGGATAAATCTGTGGTAAAAAACTGTCACCTCCCCTGCGCCTGGCTACTAATGGGAAGGCGGGGCAGCTGTACACAAAGGGACAGGAGGGGCCCCAGCTCTGATGGACAGATGGACCTTCAAAGTGGGCCGGCCTGACCCTGGGGAAGGTGGAGTTACAGAAGGAAAACTTTAAGGATGGGAAATCCCGGCATACACAGACCCAGAGTCCACCCCGCGGACTCCAGAACAGGAAGGAAAGAGAATAAATGGGCTCCTTTCTCTTGTGTGGATGACAACACCGAGGCTCCGTGGGCTCATCCAGAGCCAGACAGGGTTGAATCCAGGTGAGTCCAGCACCCTCCCGGGGCCTGGGAGCACCCCGCTTGGATGACAGACCCCCACTACCTGGGGAGCACTCTCTCTGCGGTTTCCCTTTCCCCAGGCCCAGGCAAGCCGCTGGGGACCAAAGGTTTGGGCTTTCTCTGTTCTTTCAAACCAGCTCCGTATGGTCAGAGTGGCCCTGCCTCCCACCCCACAGACCTTGCCAGTCCCTGTCCTGAGACCAGCTGTCTCTTGAGACAGTGTACATGGCAGCATCTGGTTTTGCCCAGGTCCTTGTCCCAACAATTGGCCTCCTGGATTGCAATCAACCACTGGTTGACCCCTGCAGCTGCAGAGGGGTCCCAAGAAGCAAAGGCCCTGGCTGCTGGAGGGAGGGAAGCAAGCACTCCCCGAGAAGAGGTCCGTCCCCCAGCTTCTCCCCAGTTCTCTCAGGGTCTGTCTGCAGCAGCTCGAAACATCACCCAGGGAAAGCTCAGCTCAACACCAGTGCCCTGTGCAGGGGGCAGGAAGCAGACGGTCACCATCCAGGAGCCAGCCTGACCTCCCACCCGGCCCTGCGCACCAACAGTGAGGCTGTTCCCAAAAGTGCTTACACCCGCCCTCACCCCGACATCCACCCGCCAAGAACAGCTGGCACTGGGTGAGCATCTACCGTGTGCCCCGCACCATCCAAGCACAGCCAGCCAGATGGCCCTCTCCGAGCTGTCACCATCGTGTCCACATTTTTTACAGGTGAGGAAACCAAGGCTTGGGGAGGTGCAGCCGCACAGGGAGATGCCAAGACCGAGTTCCAAGCCCAATGACACCTGACTCTAACGTGTAGCTATGCCATCTCCCCGTGACACTAGATTTGGTGACCAGGTCGGCCAGAGTTGGGGGCCTGTCACAGGGTCTTCTCTGTCACGGCACCTAAGGGTCAGCCAGGCTCTGCTGACCGCCCCAGTCCTGCACAGGCTGCACACTCACACAAGGCCTCCCCTCGATCCAAGGGGATCCTCCCAAGGCCTTCACATTCCAGGCCCCGCCTGGAAGATGCCCCCCTAACTCTGCTCCCTTCTTGGCACTCTCCCTGGCAGCCAGCAGTGCTAACAGCCCCCTCTCCTTGTTTTCTCTCTCTCTCTTTTTAAGATTTACTTATTTGAAAGCCAGAGTGGGAGGGCTGGGGGCAGAGGGAAAGGAAAGAGACCATCCATCCTCTGGTTCACGGCCCCAAATGGCCACAATGACAATGCTGGGCCAGACTGAAGCCAAGACCTTCTTCTGGGTCTCCCACACGGGCCCAAGCGTCTGAACCATCTTCTGTTGCTTTCCCAGGCCCATCAGCAGGCAGCCAGATTGAAGTGGAGCAGCCAGTCTGGAACCGCAGCCCATACAGGATGCCAGCACTGCAGGCTTGCCCCCTGCTTTGCAGAAGAGGACACACACACAGCAAGGTCATGGGCAAACGCAAGGCACAACCCAGGAAGGGCAACACTACCCTGGAGCCTGGGTCTCCCGACTGCAGACCCCCACTGCCATGCAATACCCAAGACAGCAGGAGGGAAAGGCTCAGCGGGGAACAACGGACTGAACTCCCTAGAAAGGGAGATGCCCCAGGGGGCCCGGGTGCCTGATCACCATTTTCCATTGCTTTCCATTGGTCAAGGCTGTTGCAGAGGCCACCGTCCTGGGAAGAGGACACTTGCTACCTCTCAGTGTGACTTTGCAAAGCTCAGCTGTTGGAGCTGTCCAGAGGACCAGGCAGGCTCACCCCAATGCTCCAGTGGGATCCCCTAAAGCCCCTGACCCCCTGGCCAGCACACAGCTCAGACGGAATCCCCCCTAGGAGGTGCACCTTCTCTCTCCTGGGAAGTACATGGGATTCAGTTCGTCACTGGGGGGACCCCGGGCACCAGAGAACCTCCTCCCAGCAACTACTGGGGGCCCTGCTGCTTTGGGAGCCTCAGGGCTGAGCATCTGCAGAGGAGTCTCAGCCTCTACACTGCCTGGATGAGAGGCCAAGAGGCGCAAGACAGTGCAGTGCCAATAATCACACACATCCACCTCTTCTGCCCTTCATTCGCTCCTCAAATATTTACCGAGCGTCTACCATGTGCCAGGCACAACATACACGTACTGGCCGCAGCTTAAGGGCTACTCCCCAGGCCTGTGTTTATCTTGGTGACCTCAAAGCCCACATGAAGCCTGGCACAGAAAAGACACTTAATAAACATGGGGTGGAGAAGCGAACATACAGGTGGGTAAATGAAAATGTAGCGAGAACAAGCAGTATGAGTGGGCCAGTCAGGAACCCTGTCCCCCAGCCTGGACCACCCTGAGCCTCAATGCCTCCTTGTACAGGCCAGGCCCAAGCTGACCGTGTAGACTGCAAGGCTGGCACGGGAGAAGTGGGCACACACTGACGCATCAGAGTGGTGGGTGCAGCAGCTATTGTGTGGGGTTTTAAGGAGCCAAGAGGAGGCCAAGGGCAGTGGGAAGCAGCAGAGAGCAGGGGAGAGGCGTGGCCTGCAGATTGAGAACCAGGGGCCCTGGGAAGGAAAGAAGTCCTACTTCTCCCAACCACGTTGGGTAAGTGACCACACACGGTCAGCCTTTGCGGAAAGCAGAATTCTCAGCGGGCCCAGGGTGGACCAGGAAGCCCAACTGCACAGACAGCCTGGAGATGCTAGATCAGGTGCCCGGCAGGGCCAAGGAGACCCAGCTGTTGAAGTAAAGATGGCCATTAAAGGACAACACACACAGGCAGCCCACAGCACGACACGTGTTTCAGCCACAGTTGGGAAGGTAGGGCGAGGAAAGAAAGGTCGACTGCAGAGCCGGCTCTCCGAGTTCACGGGCTGCTTTTTACACCTGGGCCCCTGGACAAGGAAGTCACTCACCCTTGTTGAAATTCATTTTGCTACTCACATTGAGTTCCTGGCACCTGCCTGCAGCCTGGACCAGCCCTGGCTACTGCAAGCATTTAGCATTTCAGAAATGAACTAGGGAATAGGGAAACAATCTCTAATAATAAATTTAAAATTTTTTTAATGAGGTCATGCTAACAAAGCCTGTTAGCTGGCTCACAGTAAAACCTGGGACACTGTCAGTTTAACTTCAAACCAGCAGCATGGTGATGAAAAGCTGGCATACCAGAAGGAGGTATGCCCGAGGGTCCCCCATGAGGACAGAGAAGGAAAAAGGGTGCACATGTCCTGTTTCTGAAAGATCTCAAGATTTCCAAGACACCTCGGCCCTCATTCACACTCGGCCCCAGGTCCCAAGTCCAGGCTCCACCGATTTTCTCTGAGTGACTTACAAGGCCCCATCTCCAGGCAGGAGGGTGGTCTCTGCCCTGGATACCCCTGGGCAGGGCCTCCTGCAGGCCTGGAGAGCAGGAGCAGGTGTAAGACAACTTACAAGCCCACCTTGCCCACGCTCGCCCCCTGTAGGCAGCCAAGGGAAAAACAGCCCAGGGAAGGCTGTCTTCCCAGGGATTTGTCCTGCAGCCACCTTTTTCTAAATAGAGACGATCCCAGCAGTCTGAGTGCCTCTCACAAACACCTTCTCAAGGATGCAAGGTCAAGGCTGGACTTGTCCTCTAACAGCTCCGCGGGTAGAGACAGAAGCGGCTCCTAGCAACTGCTCTGGGCAGGTGGAGAGGCCCTGGCCGCCCAGGGGTCGGGGAGCCTACACACCCAGTGATGCTGACCGGTTCCAGGGAGCCAGTCTCTCTCCAGGCTTGAAGTAGTCACAGTTCAGGCAGCAGCGTAACACTGTGCACTCAGCAGCAGCGCTGCAGGCAAATATTTAAAGCATAATCCACTCACTCACTGCCAAATTCAGTTCCTTGATGAAGAAGCGGCTCCAGAGTGGCCAGCTAAAAGGTATTCCAGCCTCATGTGCATCAGGGCTCTGTCGCCAGGGTGGATCAGAGATGCTACAATTGACCTAGGTTGAATCCCAGGAGCCTCTGTGGGATGTTCTATCCTGGCTGGCCATAGGGCCCAGGATCAGGAGGACAACCCTCCCCACAGGTCCCTGGCATGAACAGAATCTTCCAGAGACAGCAATTCTACAACCTGTCACCCAAATGGACAGCATGTCTCTGGGGCCAGACCTTCTAATGCATCCATAGCCTTCATCTAGTGTTGTGGCTCCCATTACACCTGCTTCAGATGGCAAAACTGAGGCTCTGAGGGTGTGGAACTGCCCTCTCCATCACCCACATAATGAATGAGCCAAAATTCACCTCTCCAGGCGAATTCTGAGTGTTCCAGGTTGAGAGGGGAGCAAACAGCAAAGAGATAGCCCACCCAAGAGAGTGGTCCCTGCTCAGCTTCCCTGGAGGGTCACCCTATGGACACTCACATCCAGTGCAACCACATCCGTTGGCTTTTACAAATATATTTATTTATTTGCTTGTTTGTTTATTTATTGAACTTACAAGTCGGAGTTAAAAGAGTGAAGGAGAGACAGAGTTCTTAAATGGTCGCAATGACCAGAATGCAGCCAGGCTCAAGCCAAGAGCTTCCTCTGGATCTCCCACATAAATGTAGAGACCCAAGACCTTGGGCCATCTTCAGCTGCTTTCCCAGACCATTAGCAGGGAGCTGCGTTGGGAGCAGCAGGATTAGAACCAATGTCCACTTAAGATGCTGGCAGGCAGAGTATTAGCCTAATAGGCTAATGCATCAGCCCTAGATGCTGTTTCTTCTTTTTGAAAATAAGAAAATTTATACGTTTATGAAAGCTCTCCTGATTTGTCAATGTTGACTTCAAGTTTTAAAGAGACACAGCTTAGGCCCAACAATACACCTGGGCAGGCGACTTGCAGCCTGGGGGCCACCTGCTGGAGAGCACTGTGATGGACAGCAACAGACAGCTGGGCGCTCGCCTGCCTGTTCCCCAGCACACAGGGAGATGAGCTGCCTGTCTCCAGAGACTTAGGACCTGCTGCAGCGTGACCTTAGCTACTTACACTTCTGGACCTCAACTTCCTTGCCTGGAAAATGCAAGCGGTCTGGCCTCCTTTCTCAGGGCGTGGGAGTTCCCCACAGGGACCTCATGCCAGGTGACTTGGTCTCACGTCTCAGGTACCCAGGCCCTGATTAGTGAGCAAGCTCCCTCAAAGCTGCAGCGAGGCCACACTTCCTAAGCACCTACTGTGTGCTGGTGGTGGCAGCTGCGGCAGGCACTGCGGATGCACAAAAGGACAAGCACAGCCCTGACCTGTGGGGTACTAGTGATGGGTCACCAGCACCTTGCTCTGGATGCGTATCCCAAAGAGGAAGGAATGAACAGCTCTATCAAGGGTTGTTCAAGTACTGGACGCAACTCGCAAAGGCAAAGCCACTCCCAGCACACCTGCACCTGGCTCCCAGCTCTGCCAGGGAAGGATGAGACAGCAAGGCAGGAGGAGATGGGCGGCGGGGTGGGGGTGTTGGAAGGGGGCAGTTAAGAGCAATCACAAACATTTGCACCCAAAAAAGGAGAAAAGCTCTATTTTTCCAGCAAGTAGTTAACAGTGTCATCGCTCCAAGTGTCATCGCTCCAAGTGTCATCGCTCCAAGTGTCATCGCTCCAAGTTTTGCGATCTTAGTAAAACCAATCTTGCACGTGCAGTAATGACAAACAGTGGGACAAAGCTGCCCTGGAACCAGGGAAATTATGTGCGGCTCCATCCTCATGACCTCCTGCGGTGGGGTCCACACTGCCCTCCTCTTGCTGTCCCCTGCCAGCCCCACGAAGGGGCAGAAGGAGAAGCAGGGCCAGAGCTAGGCAGGGGAGGGAAGACGGGCAGGGCCGCATGTGGAGCTCGATCAATCCAGATAATTTCTGATGGGCACCAGGACCTGACGCCCCTAATTGCTCCTGTTCCTGGAACAGTACTGGAGGCGAGGAGGCTGGGGTACAAATCACCCCCATTGTGGCAGCTACAGAAAGAGGAGCCCCCCATGGGGAGTAATGGAGGGAGCAAGAAGGGGCCCAGACCCTTAGCAACAGAACCACACTGGCCAGGAGGGAGGGAGGCGAAGGGAGCCTGGCTCAGAATCAGACAGACACAGATGGCCTTGGTGAAGATGCTGTGGTTCCCAGCGCAGGTTGGGCCCTCTCTAGGCTCCAGCTGCTCCCCCTACAAATGAAAAGTATGGACTATGCAGCAGCAATTTTTCTAACAGCACCTGAGTGGCCCGGCTTGGAGCCTGGGGCAGGCCTGAGGGCAGGCCTCGAGGCCCAGCAGCCACACTCAGGTCTTTGTACATACGGCAAAACCTCCAGACACAGCCCCACTGCAGAGCCACCAAGGGCACAGGAAATCATGCACTCAGCCCACTGTAGCCACCTCCCCTTCCTTCCCCTGCAGACAGATGACAGCCTGGGTGCAAAGTGTCCACCCGGCTCCTGGACAGGTAGCCGAGCTCTGGGCTGGCAGGGTCCCCACCTGCTTGGTTCACTTGCTTCCCCCTCTCCCCCCTCTCACCCCTAGCATGGAGCCAGGAACACGGCAGGCGCTCAGTAGAGATCTAAACGTGTACAGTCTGCAAGCGCCCAACCCACTGACACTTCAGATCCAGCCACAGGGCTGTAGCTCACCAAGGAAATAAAGCCAAGTGACAGGCTCTGAGTCCCACCCGCTGCCCCATGACACCGGGGCCCAGGGGTTTTCCCGACCCTGGTATTTGGGAGCCACCAGGCCAAGTTCACAGTTTCTACTGTAACGCAGCCAACCAGCTACTCCCGTCTCACCAATGACCTCCAGCCACCAGGAGAGCCTGGGAGGTAAGGAGGCCCTGCTTCCTCCAGCCACAGCAAAGAGCTGTGTGACTATGCCCGGGGGCACATTACAGTGCCACTTGGAAAATAAAGAGGGCATGGCTGATGGTGCAGTTTCAACCGTGCTATCACCATGGAGGGACATCCTGAATAGCCACACACTCAGCACACCAGCACCCATCTGCCCTGGCCAGGCAACCCAGGAGACAACAGGAGCCTCAGCCCATTTCTGAGGGCCATGGGGGAGTCCCCAGGGCTGATGGAGGTGGGCCAGCTTCCAGCTAACTCTCCTCCGGACCCCACAAGGATGTGTGGAGTCACACAAGAGGGCTACAAAATCTCACTGGCATCTGTATGCATCAATCCCAAAGTGAAGACAGAACCAGAGCCCCACCTGGTACAGCACCCTTCTCCCTAAGGCCCTGGGGGCTATCCCAAGGGTAGGTGCACCTTTCCCAGGGGTGGGATATGGCCTCAGATGGGGACCCAGGCCAGTGGAGGCCAGACAGTCAGGCCTGCCTTGGGCCCTAGAACTCTAGATCCGCATGCCAAGAAGGGGCAGATTAACCACAGGTCAAAGGTCAAGTGGGCAGCCTTTGGGGGGGTCTGGCCGGCTCCCAGAGCTGCCTGATATCTTGTGATCTATATGCAGACTCACACCCCTAGCCAGCTCACGCCCCCAGGCTCATCCTCAAACCGCCACTTAACTTGGATTTCAAACTGCTCCCGACGTTCTTCAGTCAACACGAAGCAGAAACCTTTTATTAAATGCTGCTAATTTTTTATTGATCACACTGTGAATCATTTCATTTTCCATTACCGCAAACGTCTCCCGATCAGGGCTCCAGGATGACGAGGCTTTATTCCGTCTCGAGCAACCTGTCACTTTTAATCAGTTCTCAGTTTCCGTACGGCTCAAAATTAGAAAGTGGAGCTCTTCGTATCATTATTGCTTTTGTTTAAAAAAAAAAAAAAGTTCCCATACAGGAAAGGCTATTATACTCAGAATAAATATACATGAATCAAATTCAAATGCAATCCACCCTGACACTAACCAATTTTAACATTAGCTTTTATAATTTTTTTTTTTTAGGTTTATTTTCACGGAAAGACTGTTCATAATTATTGCTCATGCTCTCCCAAAACACTTATGTTACTAAAGTGTGAAATGTCTTCTAACACAAAGACAGATCTCTGGGAAGTAATTACAGAAATGCATTCAGGGGCAATAATTCTATATTAGCTGTCAGCAGCAGACATCCTCTGAAAGGCACTTGGTTATGGAGGAATTATCTAGCACGGGAGCCATGGCCAGCGAGCCCATGCTGCAAGTCGGGCATCCAACCGGAAGCAGGGGCTCCCTCATCAAGGGTCGGGTGAAGTCGACACGGCAACCTGGATGCCCAGCGACCACATTCCTGGCTGTCTTTTGCGGAAACACGATAAAGCGCATCGTGGTCTTCCCCTTTCATTGCGCAGCATGGTGCAATTACCCCTAGTCTCCAAAGGATTCTGCCAGGAGCTTGTCACAATAGGGAGAGGGGAAGTGGCAGGGTGTCTATTTAACACTAACTCCGTGTCACCAAACAGAATTTTCAAGAATTATACATGGTCGGGCTGCCTCACACTGACCCCCTTGCGTTAAGCAGAGCCCATGGTGTTATCAGGAAAATGCACGCATTTGCATCAAAGATGGCCAAAGACCCTCCTGGGAGCCCCTGGGTATGGAGCTGGGGGAGGGAGGGTTACTTCTCACCCCAAGGGCTGGGCTCTGGGCAGCTATACCAGCTCCACTGCGTGGCAGGGAAATACCTTACAACAGGGCAGCTGGAGGAAGTTCAAGGTGATGGCCTAACTGTTGTCCGAGTCTTGCACCTAAAGCCTGACACGACCTTGGGCCAGTCACGTCCTCTCCACGTGCCTCAGTTTCCCCACCTGGGACAACTTCCTCCATCAACATCGCACTGGAAGGTGAGCACGTAGCCCTTCCCTGGCCTTCTCTTTGTAAATCATCAGGGGTGAGTCCAGGGGCCACTAAAGAAAGCACCTGGCCATGGAGAAAGAGAGAAAGCAAGAGATGGAACATACAGCTTTCTGGACCCCCTCAGGGCATCTGCCTTCATTTAGCAGGCATCAGTTTACCCAAAAGGACAAGTTGAAGAGCATTCCTCCTAAGGTGTCTTTGCTCACCTTCTTTCATTTCCAAAGAGATGGGGACTTTCCCAGAAAGCTCAGGATGGCGGGGGGGGGGGGGGAAGGAGTCAAACCCTTCCGACAGTCTGGGGCCCTCTACCCTGTGCCCAGCACCTGTCCCTGACCCAGCCACAGCCACCTGCTCTGTCACAGGTCCAGAGCCAAGTGTTCCTCTCACAGGCCTATCTGGGTACTGAACCACAGCCTGAAGGCACTACCTCCCCTCAAAGCTCCCTAAGGCTAAGCAGACTGGGGTCGGGGGTAAAGGTGGGCTATAGGATGGGCAGGAGGGAGGGGTGTTCAACCCTTGGACTCCAGCCTTCCAGGCACAGACTCCCGAGCTACAGAAACCATGCACAAGAGCATGTACCATGTGAATATTCACTGCAAGATTATTTGTGATACAACAACAGCAAAGCCTTGGAACACATCCATGTGTCCACTAACACAGCACATGCAGCGGTCACCACAAATCAGAGTGCTAAGTGAATCTACACGCATCACAAAAGAAGGAAGAAAGCAAGGTGTTACAGATAACTGCCCCCAAACGCACACATATGCACTCGTACTTCCAGGAGTTCGTGGAAAATCAGATTTAAAGATATCTTGGAGGAATATCAATTTGAAATTCTCAGACGAGGGATCTTCACCAAGTCCGTGCACAATATGCCTTATGAAAAACCTGCAGCACACAGACATCCAAAACTTGCCTCGCGACAAGAAATGTCTCTCTCCATTTTTAAAAAAGATTTATTTATTTTTGTTGGAAAGTCAGATACACAGAGAGAAGAGACAGAAAAGATGTTCCATTCGCCAATTCACTCCCCAAGCAGCCACAACGGCCAGAGCTGAGCTGATCTGAAGCCAGAAGCCAGGAGCCAGGAGCTCTTTTGGGTCTCCCACATGGGTGCAGGGTCCAAGGCTTTGGACCATCCTTCACTGCTTTCCCAGGCCACAAGCAGGGAGCTGGATGGGAAGCAGGGCTGCCGGGATTAGAATCGGCACCCACATGGGATCCTGGGGCATGCAAGGCGAGGACTTTAGCCACTAGACTACCGCACCAGGTTTGAAACATCTCATTTTAACATGTTTTTCCATAAATTTTATGATTCACTTTTTGTGTGTGGTAAGACAGGACACATTTGCTTGTTTTAAAGCATGTACACCCATATTCATGTGTATTTGGAGAAGAAAAACACAGAGAAGAAACAGAAGCCACGGCGGGCAGCGGGCAGGGAGAGGAGGGAAAGCAGGCCCTCAGCTGTCAAGGAGCAGGGTCAGGACGCTCAAGCTGAAGGCTCTGTGCTGCACGCCATCTCTCTATTCCATGTAACTGAACTGCCACAGTAAAAAAAAAAAAAAAGGCAGTATTGAGAAGCCCCGCGAATGTTCACACACATACACACACCCACGTCGATAAATGGGGTGCTGGGTGCTATGATGTAAGAGGTTAAATTGATCTGTCACCAGAGTGCCTGGGATCCAGTCCTGCTCATCTTCCAGCTAAGCCTGAACTTCAAGTGCTTCTGTGGGTGCCACCCCAAGAGAGACATGAATGGAGTTCCTGATTCCTGGCTTTGGACTGGTCCCCAGGAATGGCTATGTGATGAGTGAACCAGCTGATGGAATATCCCCCAGACTTACCTTTCAAATACAGAAACTTTAAAAACTAAATACACTGACAAATGACAAGGAAAACACAAGTCTTTTAGACAAAGAGAAAGGAACCAACCCAACCATAGCTTTTTCAGATTCTATGACCCAAAACGCTGGCCCCCTCAGGCCAGCCCTGTGCCCTCTTCCTATCCAGGGTGGGCAGAAAGAGCAGAGCAGGGAGTGCAGCTCCTGGCTTACAGAAGCACGTGATTCACCAGGGTAGGGGCTTCCTGTGGCATCCCCAGCACTTACAAGGGCACCTGACAAAAAACAGGTGCATAAAAACGTGGTGGGTGAATGCATGTGAGCAAATACATAAAAGAATGCAAACTAAAGTGAATGAGAGCCACACCCTAGCTCCTGGAAGCTGACCCCCTGAGGCAGGGCCCATGCTGGACAAGACCAAGTCAGTCACTTTAAGTAAATGCAGATTTACTACCTTCACATCCTTAAAAAATAAAATCGGTTCTCCACATCTGATTTCTCACCCTTGCCTGGGTAGGCGCAGCTCAGGAGTCACAGCTGAGTCTGGAAGAACACCTTTGGGAGATGAGAACGAGACAAAAAGCAGTCCAATTGAGCAGCACGGCCTGCCCAAATTGCACGCTGGCGCCCTTCCACACACGCACACACACGGGTTGGAAAGAAGTACTCAAACCTTCACTGCAGGAGAGTGAGGGATGGCTGGCCCACCGAAAGGAGCCCGTTGCTAAGAAATGGCCCGGAATGATGTCACAGCATCACCGGCTGCAGGCAAGACCCAGTCAGGGTGAGGGTTTAAAGGTGCTAGTGGACACCTCTCCAGCAAAGGCCTTTCCCCACGCAGGGTGGGCAGCAGGGGCAGCACACGGATGGGCACCTGCTGTGAATTCCTGTCCATCATGGATAGGGTAGATCAGAGCTAGAGGACACCTGTCCCCTGCCCTGCACGAGATGGCTTATTCCTTCTAAGCACACAAGTGCCTTCCTCCCCAGGTACCAGTTTCTGAGTCCTTCTGGGTTCAGCCATGGTACAGAAAGAATGTTGCAGAGAAGCCCTGGCCACACAGAGCAGGTGGTCTCAGCCCACAGCTTCCCTGCACCAGCAGGCAGAGCACCTAGGCCCACTTGCTGTCAGGCCACATCCTTCTCCATCTCCCCCCACATTCAACACAAGAAGAAAGGAGGCAGGTGGAAGACAGCACAGATGGGCAGCTTCTTCTGCAGCCCAGAGGAGCATCCAGAAGCGCCAAAACCCCCAAAGTTGGGGACCCCAGGAGAGTGAGGGATGGCTCACAGGACAGTGTGGGATGAAGTCCCACAGGAGATGTGAGCTAAGGAGGGGACAAGGACCCAATCCTCACCAGCTTCCCTCACCCTCCCACCCCACAGACACGGGGAAGACCCAGCCAGTTGGCAGCTCTGGTCTTGCCCTCAGCAAGCATGCCCATGCTATGCCCTTGGCCCTGATGTGGGCATCCATTACCCTGGCCACGGCCTCACCAGCACGGTTCTCATTTCTGATCACAAAGACAACCACAACTGCAGTCACACAGCAAAGTAGAAAGAGACTTGCAGGCCCAGCGTCATGGTCTAGCGGCTAAAGTCCTTGCCTTGAACGCGCCAGGAGCCCATATGTGTGCCAGTCTAGTCCCAGCCGCTCCACTTCCCATCCAGTTCCATGCTTGTGACCTGGGAAAGCAGCAAAGGACAGCCCAAAGCCTTGGGACCCTGTACTCGCGTGGGAGATCTGGAAGAATTTCCTGGCTCCTGGCTTTGGATCAGTGCAGCACTGGCCATTGCAGTCACTTGGAGGGAGAATCATCAGATGGAAGATCATCCTCTCTGTCTCTCCTCCTGTCTGTATATCTGACTTTGCAATAAAAATAAATAAATCTTCACACACACACACACACACAAATCTCGCACACCGTGTCTGCAACCTCATCGCTCAGAAGTCCTCAGGAATCACAATGAACACATCCCCTCCTGCACTTAGGGCCACCACCTAAGATTGGGACTTTGGCACTGCACGCAGGGTCACGACACTTTTCCAGCTCAATCGCACACATGGTCCCCTCTTCCAGGGCTGGCCTTTAGAGCTCCTTCCTCGGGAAAACAACAGAAGCCCGCAGCTCTTGAAAATGGAGCCTTGGTGCTGAGCTGGGGAGGGAAAAACGGGGTCCCTACTCTTGCAAATAAGCTCACCCTGAGGGGCTCCATGCCAACAGAGCCTCAGGTTGGATTCTGGAGGTACAAATTACAGCCCCCCACCACCCCGGGCCACAACCCCTGAAGAGAACCGCAAGCAGCCCAAGCACTGGATTGTCTTTTGCCTCACTTCCTCCCATTCCACCCATGTAGACAGAAAGGGTTGGGCTGGAGAAAAATGCACAGTGGCCCACATCCTGCCCAGTGGCCCAAAAGCCCCTTGTCTGGGCATCACTCACACACATGCCTCCACATGGTCCCAACAGGACAGCTTCCCCATCCCCCACAGTCTCTGGGTGGGGTAGCGGTGCAGAGTTTAGAAAATTTCCTTTAAGGAACTCTCAGCAGATGGCTGCCTCTTCCTCCTCCATCAAGCAGCAAAGGAGATTTTTTTTCCCCCATCCTAGGCAGGAGCAGAGTGGCTTCCTGGGTTTTAACAGTAAGAGCAAAACATGGGATTCCTGGGATAGTTTCCAGGAAGGCCTTGCAGCTTCCCCAGAAGCGGGGCTGGGTGTTCCAGGGAGTGTGGAATCATAGAAGATACACCAGCTAGCCCCAGGTGTGTAGGCCACGGCCCCAGCTCCAGCCTCATGGTGCCTGCAACAGCAGAGACACAGAAGCTTTGAAGACACTGGTCCTTGTGCATACAGCATGGACAGAGACCCCCATGGCCTGGCAGGCCACACTTAGAGGCTCCTGACCCTCCAGGGGAAAGAAAGCAACAGACACAAGCCTTGTCTGGAGTGAGCCCCTCACTGAAGAAGAGGTGAGAAGATAGGGACTCAGGCAGCTTCCTCCAGGAAGGCAAGGGAGGGCCCCATAGGAACCCACAGCGGCAGGCATCAGTGCACCCCAGGAATGTGGAGGCCCAGGTGTCCGCAGCACACAGTGGAAGGAAGAGCTGATGGCAGTGCAGGGCCTGGGATGGTCCACGCCATTGGATCTGCAACCAGAAAGCAGCTGGGGGAGAGAACCCCTCAGGAAACCTGGAATCAGCGCCTTCAAGGCCAAGGTGAAAACCCAGCCAAACCTTTAGAGAATTCAGCGTGCTCAAAGCTCCCTGCAAATGATCATACATACTTTCATTGACACCCCACTACCTAGATACACCTGACGGCAGGAAAACATCTCAGGCCCAAGCAGGGCCTATGAGGTCAGACCGAGTTCAGATCCTACCGTAAACAGCACCAGTCAATCATTTCCATTTTCAGCCATGAAATAATACGCACCAGCACTCTGGTGTTGCTCCACCCACCCACAGCCTCCGCTTACCATAAGTGTTGGGTGGGCCACAGTGGCTCGGTGATGGCAGATCATAGGATGAGGGGCCGCTTCCCCTCGAGGGACACAGGAGCCCCAACTACTGAACCCCTGATGCTTTGCATCTGAACCCTGGGAAGCAAAGTGCTACTACCATAGCACTGCTCTGAAGCCCAGGGAGGGCAAGGGTATTAGCCCAGACACCGTAGTAAGGACAGAGCAGATAAAAAGCACCAGCACATCTGGGGACCTCTAGCCACCGACCACTACCACCGGCCGGGGCTCTCTTGGCCATGTGGAGGTGTTCGCCCCCGATACATTAACCCTGGAACCCACAAGGCTGGGACACATGGCCATGAAACACTCCAGGGAAGCACCCACAGACCCCAGAGCAACTGGGTACTCAAGGGGAAAGGGGTGGCATCCATGGCCCTCCCCGACCCCACCTCTTAGGGAGGCCAACACTTGCGAACATCATCTGGGGCCTGCACAGTTTGCCCAGGCATCTTCCTAACGCCAAGACTCCCTCCCCTCCCGTCTGGCAACGGAAGCATCCTAGAGACTTCCAGCCTGGGCTATTCCCTCAAACATCTCTTCCTTTAAAGGGGGAGAACAGGAAGATGGTCTGCGGACACTGAGCAGGCCTGTTCTGGGAGTCACCAGACCCCTGGGAGCCGGCCAGCGGTGGGAAGGGGGAACCAGGGAGGAGGGGCAGGAGACACCTGCACCAATGGGAATCTGCATCACGAGAACCAAGAGGGTGGGGTTAACCTCGGGCTGGAGATGCAAACCCCAGGTT
Source organism: Ochotona curzoniae (assembly GCF_017591425.1). Lineage (NCBI taxonomy): Eukaryota > Metazoa > Chordata > Mammalia > Lagomorpha > Ochotonidae > Ochotona > Ochotona curzoniae. Next base: position 26,712,585 of record NW_024465926.1, on the reverse strand, counting down.
CTTGCTGTAAGATGAGAGGATAACCATGCAGGCCATGGTTGTACAGATGGCACCAGGTAAGACAGGGAGCCAGCAGGTGCCTCAGCAGTTCTAACCCATCAGTCACTCATGACTATGGGTCTCCTGCACCCCAGACAGCAGGTTCCTGAGCTGGGGCACACAGCCATTAAGAGCCCCTGTAAATCCACTAGAAGCGGCAAGGAATACGGGAAACACTGGGTGGTGAAAAACACACGGCAGAGGAGACGAGAAGAACAGCAAGCTGAGCGACAGGAGGATGAGACTTCAGTTCTGGCCAACTGGCCTCCCTGGGGAGTGGACACTGGAGTCCATTCTTGAAGGGCCCCAACAACCCACAGTGCAAAGGTCCAGAAGCCACAGCAAGCTCGGAGAGGTCCAAGGAATGGAATGGTCAGTACACGTGGTGGGCACCAGATCCAGGGTGAGAAACCTGGGTGTAGGAAGAACTCCTAATGCCAGCAGTGCTAAACTTCCATCCGCACCCCTGCTCACAGCTTCCACAGTTCTCATTACCCTCCTGCAGGTCTCCTAACCCACAGGAAGGTTCCAGAGCTCCATCTCAGGCTCCTGATGTATCCCCTAGTGCCTTACAACAGGGCTCTGTGACCACCAGCACTGCCACTGGGGCCCAGGCTGCTTGGGAAGGAGCTGAGCTTCCCATCCCTGAAGGCATCCAAGCAGAGTTAACAAGAACACATCCCAGGGACCCTCAGGACTGGAATGGGTTTGGCTGGCTGGGCTGTAGTTGCAGGTTCTCTCCCACTCCGCAAGCTGCTGGATCTGCCCTCTGCCCAGAGCCAGGAGCCAGGTGGGGAGCACCTGCTGGACAGACAAGGACAGCCAGCCTCGGAGCCACAGCCAACCTCATTGCTGAATCGCTAGAGCTTTCCCAGCACAAGGTGTAACCTCCGGCACAGCTGAAGGAGGAAATATAGGGACCGATGGAGAGAGGAGGGGAGTAAACGGGAGGAGAGGGTTGGAAGAAAAGAAACATTTTTGCCAAGAGTGTGCATGGAAGAGTGTCAGGCAAAACGAACTTACATCCTTGCTCAAAGAACCTTCCTACATGTTAGGCAGCTGGAACTTGGCCGGTAGGGCTCCACTTCCCCTGTTAGGACAATATGCTCTGGAGCTCCCGTGAGATTCTCCCACCCCAGCAGGGAGGGGAGGAGGAGTGAAAAGCTACGGTAAAGAGGTGGCTGGGAACCTTGGGGCTTTGCAGCCCTATGGAGCCAGAATGTAAAGGGGGACCCCCAAAATGCCTCTTGGGACCCTAGGGTTTCTGGGCAGGCAAGTGACAATGTGAGGGCTATGGGGGAGAGAGAGTCCAACCCTCAGATCATCCTCCACAAGGTGATTAAGCGAGCTTTCCAGAACCCTTCCGGCCACTCTCTACTCGCCAGCTTTTCCGCTTTCTGTCGCCCTGTTCTAATTTACGCCGTTGCTTCCTGCTTCCTGCACGCCGCCTACCCGCCCCAGTGTAATTGGCAAGTGTTCGGTTCACACGGAAAAGTTCCTCTCCGCCCTGCGGACGCCTATCGAGGGTGGATCCAGCTCTTCATCATAATTCTTCTCAGACAGGGCTAATAATGACCCGTTCCCGCTAATGAAAAAAACACACACATGCACACATTGTGGCTGCGGTAATTAAGCTTGTGACGAGTGGGGTTGCAGGGAAATTAGATTTATTTACATGCTGTTCTGCTGCCGAGGAAGCGCCAGCGATTGGGAAGACTTCTAATTAACCCTCGTTTACAGAACGTGCTCTTCCGTGCCCCATTCCCTCCATGCGCCCTTTGTAAATCGTAGCGGGTTCAAGAACTAATAAAGAAGGAGCCATCCTCGGAGTCAGGTTCTCTCCTGCCACTCCGATCATCCTTCAGGCCCACTGCCCAGATGCCGACAGTGAGGAACCATGGCCTTGGCTGTGAAGGAATCAACAGATCTGACCACCACAGGCATTAACGGAATGCCTGCCGCCCCCTGGCCCGGCCAGGTTCTGTCCTAGGCACTAGGTGGCTCAAAGAGAGACCCCGAAGGTTAACAAGGAAGATGCAGAGAGCTAGTGAAGGTCTGTGCAGGAGGAAGCAGCCTGTTACCGATGTGGTAAGAGAGCCCACACACAGCTTGCATCCAGGGTTACAGTACAGGTGGGTGCTGTTCACAGCTGCCAATGCCCCTGACGTGTGTGTGTGTGTGTGTGTGTGTGTGTGTGTGTGTGTGTGTGTGTGTGTGTGCGTGTGTGTGTGCGCACGTGCGCGTGCAGGCGTGTGAGGCAAGGAAAGAGCCACCGGGGGAGCCTGGGCTGACTCACTCATGTCAGGACTTACTGTTTAAACCCAGAGGCAGCCCCATGTCAGCCCCAGCCCCACATCACCAAGAGCCACAGCCCCTTCAGGTCCAAAGGGCTAGGAAGGCGCAACAGCCCATCAGCGTAATAACAGCCTTTCTCTTTGGAGGTGGTGTCATTTTGTACAACTACACACAGGAGCTGAAATGGTCCCAATTTCAGAAATGTTAGACTAGGACAAAATACACCTCCTCAAATCAGGGCAACACAATCATCAGGGGCCGAGGGGATGGCCTTGTGGGGAGCCAGGCCCTGCCTACAACACACAGGATCAGAGCCCTCCCGACTCGAGCATTCCTGCATCTTGGAGTGCATCTTCCAGCCAGATGGACAGCTCAGGAGGTCCACACCCTTCCCATGGACGCTTGGAGTCACAGAGAGTCTCACAGAGCACCTGGTACCACTCAGCTCTCACGGGCAACAGGACACGCCCCCAGCACTCCACAGCAAGACGATGCAGAGCCAGCTGCGAGTCTGCAGGCAGGTAGCAGATGCTGCCATTACCATGCAGGGCATGTTGGGCAAGTGGACAGGGCCAGATAATGCAGGCACAAGTCCCCACGTGGCGCTGGGACACTTGTGAGTGTGAGGAAGGCGGCAGGTGCAAAGGCGTAATGGTCCTAAGAGCTGGGCTAGTGGTTAGTTCTACAAGGAGGAAGTGAGGGGGCTGCGGCCGGGAGGATGATCCAGGTGGGCTCGGGGGTGGCTGACAAAGTGCCATTCCAGAGCTGGGAGGGGGCAGGTCCAGCAGCATCCTCCTTCTGCATCCTCCCTGTGCTTGAGGGATTTCGATCGGTGCTTCGTTATACAAAAAACGAACTTTAATGAAACGAAATCTCAGAGGGGGTGTGAACCAAGAGTCAGAGGGGCGATGACATAGTAGCAGTCCAGGGTCATCTTACAGAGCAGGTGCTGCACTTCTTAAGGGACAAAGGGACCATGGCCACCGCCAACAGCACATGGCCTGTTCTCGGTCACTGTCATTTCAAAGGACACAGCTGTACCTCTGTCTGGGCACATGAGGGAACCCCTAAACCATCCCACCATCAGCCATGGCACTATTTGCACTAACACCCCCCGACTCTAGGAGGGTCAGAAGAGCAGGGGTGCCAAATGTTCCACATGAACCCCGATTCGTGGAACTGCACCTCCCTCCTTTGGATGCCACAGGGAGTGGCCCTGTCTGCCAACAGGCACCGTGACCCCACTGTCCTGTCGTCCCTGTTCTCATCAGACACTTCAGCCTCATTTCTTTTCTGATTTTCTTTTCTTTTTTTTTTTTTTTTAATTGGAAAGCCAGCTTTAAAGAGAGAAAGATCTTCCATTTGCTGGTTCACTCCCTGAGAGGCCACAACTGCTGGAGCTGGGCTGATCCGAAGCCAACAGCCAGGAGCCTCTTCCAGGTCTCCCCTGCGGGTGCAGGGTCCCAATGCTTTGGGCTGTGCTTGACTGCTTTCCTCGGTCACAAGCCGGGAGCTGGATGGGAATCAAGGCCGCCGGGATTAGAACCGGTGCCCCTATGGAATCCTGGGCATACAAGGTAAAGACTTTAGCCACTAGGCTACAGCACTGGGCCCACAAAAATAAACTTCTAGAAAACTTTTTAAAAATAATAAGTGAGAATAAAGTAAAACGCCAAGAGAAGGAACAGCAAATAAACTAAAGCGTAAGTCATGCTAGCAATATAAAAATACAATATTAGGTAAGTATTAATGAAAACAAGAGTCAGTTTACATTTAAAAAAAAAAAAACAAAGTGTACAGGGCCCGGCGCGGTGGCATAAGTGGTTAAGGTCCTCGCCTTGCATGCCCGGGATCCCATATGGGTGCCAGGTATATCCCGGCAGCCCCGCTTCCCTTCCAGCTCCCTGCCTGTGGCCCGGGAAAGCAGTCGAGGATGGCCCACAGCTTTGGGATCCTGCACCCACGTGGGAGACCCAGAAGAGTCTCCTGGCTTCGGATCGGCAAAGCATCGGCCGTTGCGCTCACTTAGGGAGTGAATCATCGGACGGAAGATCTTCCTCTCTGTCTCTCCTCTCTGTATATCCGCCTTTCCAATAAAAAAATAATAAAAATAAATCTTAAAAAAAAAAGTGTAAAGGCTGGGCATTGGGCTGGCCCCCTGGATTGGGCACTCCCCCACCCCCAATCCCTAATTCCAGACTCCTGCCGTCACCTGCCTGGAGGTAGCAGAATGGCCCGAGTGGCTGGGTCTCCATGACCCATGTGGAAGGACTAAGCAGAGTTCTAGGTTTCTGATTCACTATGACCCAGTCTGACTACTGGGGAAAGAACGTGTGTGTGTGTGTGTGTGTGTGTGTGTGTGTGTGTGTGTGTGTATGCAAGCATGCACATGAGCTTGTGTGTGAGTCTGTGATTGCATTTATCATGCCCACCACCTACCTGCCAGTAACAGAGACCACTTCTGGACATGTGTGTGCATGTGTGTATGTCTGCCTTTTCAAATAAATCATGCCTGACACCTGCTTTGAACTTGCCCCCTGTACATGTACGTGTGTGTGTATGTGTGTGTGTGCCTGTACATATGTGTCTGCATGTACGTTAGTAATGCCTGCTGCTCGGCCTCCTTTAGACACCCTCCCCCAGCACTTTTCCAAGATCTGTGACCTTCAGCACAAGCCCTGCCTGGCTTCCCATCCTTTGGCTTCCTGTAAAGCAAGGTTTCCCATCCTGGAGGGCGCGGGAGACACATAACACGGCAAGCCTGAGCCTGGGCTGTGGGGAGGCGGTCAGTCTCCTGCAGATGCCCCCACCGAACCACCCACTCACCCATCTGAAGCCAACCCCACTCTGCACACCACAGCCCATGGCCTCTGATCCCAGGCTCTTGGCCGAAACAGCCCTTTCACACATGGAAGCAGGGCTCCGGCCCAGGGACCACTGGCTCCATCGTGCAGGTGACAAATCCAGGAATGAGGATGAGGGCTCAAGGAGGAGGCAAAGCTGGGACTGATGACAGGGTACAAACTTTAAACCCATTCTTAACCATCAGGTCACAGGGGTCTACTGGAGATCTCTCCTAAGGAAGGCTAGATCCAGAGTGACCAAGCCCCAGCCATCTTGTCCCCAAGGCCAAGGCTGGGTCAGGTGCACACAGCTCAAGCCATCACTGCAGCAGTAACTACCTCAGCACCTGAAGTCTCCAGAGCACTTGGGTGAAAGAAGTTACTTGCTCCAAGGAGGCCAGCAGAAGTGGTTTGCTTGGCCAGGCCCAGCTGATCAGGAAATGAACCACAGGCAAATCAGAGATGGGCGTGGGTAACCCAAAGTCACACTGCAAGTTCCCAGCGTGTTACACCAGCAACCAGCCAAGCCTTACTCCTTGGCCCCAGACAGAGTCACACTCCACCCAGTCCCCCAAGGACCAGGTCGTCAGACACTGCATGGTGGAACAACCCTCTCGCAGGCACCAGGACTCGAATCCACGCAGTCTTTCCGTCAGCCCTCATGCTGCACCCGCTGCCAGCCTGATGCCAGGCCCATCGCGTCTGATTGCTAATTAATTTGGATGGAGATATCTTTAAGGCGAGGCTTCCACCAGGTCCTCCCGCTGTCTGAGAACCAATTTCATTACAACAGAAACCGTGTTGCCAAAATGAGAGAGCCCCTCCTCTTCAGGCCTGTGCCCTTGAAGGCATCTTATTAGAAAAGACCATTTCTTAATTAACATTTTTGATCTTTAATCCATGACACATCCCTCTAATCCGGGACGGAGGTGCGGCTGGCCCACTTCCACGGGTTGGTGAAGCGGGCGACTGCAGCGCCGAGGGCTCACGCACAGCTGGGCGCCCAGACGCCACCTCTGCTCCAGCCGTGGGGACAGCCCCCCAAGCACCCGGTGCAGACGCCCTCGGTTGGGCCTGTCTGCAGACGAGTGTACTTCATTAACCCCTGGACCCCATCTCTTCTCGGCCTAGAATGGCTCCAGCTCCTGCTAAGCGTGGGAGCCGCCAGCCTGCTCCTTGCTGGAGCAACTCGCAGGCAAGCTAACTACGCCTGTAAGAGGAGCTGCCATCCCATCAAGGTCATGGTGGCCCTGGGAGTGGGGGAGCACTGCACGTGTGGGTGCCCCTCCATCCCAACAGGCTCTCTTCCCTGGGCCCACCTCTGCCCTTTTCCTCCCCCTCCTGGTGCTCCTTCTCATTCTTCAATTTCCCCTTCTTATTTCGACTTTCCATGCCAACATGTCCTCCAGACCCCGTAGCCCTGCTACCTACCAGTACTAACTGCCCCAACCTGCCAGAGCAGCCCCCCAAATGCATCAGATCTCCATGGTACACAGGCAGGAGCCCTGTTGGCATCCACCGGGCAGTGCAGACTACCCTTAGCCGGCAGGTTCCTGAGCCCCACCCCCAGTTCCCTGAGCTGTTCCAGGTCCCACTGCACCTGTTGCTGTTACTGCCCCATCAGCCAAGGATCCCAGAGCAACCAGGCCTATGGGGCCCATCTCTGAAGGGGTACTTCTGGCTCTGACTCAGTGCCGGCCACTTTTTTCTCTGGATGAGCCCAGCCACACACATAATTACATCCTGATCAGAAGCAACTCCCCTCACCCCAGCTCTACACCCACTCTCTGGGAAGCCCCAGGTTCGAGCCAGCTGCCTTCCTCCGTGATCCCACCTGTACTTGCTCTGTCCCTTGCGTGTCATGCTCCTGTCCCACGACAGGGAACTTGGCACGACTGTGTGGACTCCAAGACTACCTCCTTGGCTCCGAGGCCACTCTGACTGTCAGGTACACCAGCCCCCTGTTCAGTCTGCCTGGGCCCCTGCTGGTCTCCTTTTGTAATCACGTGCTCTCTGTGTCTCCACTTAGCACCTCCACACCACACTGTCAGCTCCGTGCACTCAGGGACCTTGACCATCCTGCTTACCACCAAGAACAGTGCCCAGCACACAGCACGTGCTCAGGCAAATGTGTGCCAGGAAGAAGGAATGAATGAACCAATGGTAGGCTCCCAGCCATCACAGCCTGGGAAGAGGTCCTGGGAGAACAGCACTCCAGCACATGCAAACCACTGAGGAAGTAGCCAGACGTTAAGTAGAATTTCTTGGTCGTCAGATGCTGTCCATCTGAGAACCAAGACCTAGCTCGTGTTTCCTATTGGGCCACGGGGTGGGGCAAGGGAAACCATCCTGAGAGAGGTGAGCAGAGAAGGAAGATGCTGGAAGGGCAGAACAGCTCTCAGAGGAAGCCAGAACCCGGAAGCTGGGGGGAGGGGAGGGTTCAGGCCTTAAAGGTCATTTGGCCTGAGAGCAGGTGAGCGGGAAGCAGAAGGTCCCTGGAGCACACACCACCAAAGGCAACAGTGTCAGCATGGACACAGAGGGCACAGGAGGCCTTCCCCCACCCCAGGCTCAACTCTCCCAGTCACCAGCATCAGGAGCACCCCTCTGCTGGCACTACTCTGCCTGGGGCACCACGGCCTCCCAAGGCTGTCAGTACTGCTGAGCCTGGACAACCAGAGCTGGGCCTGAGTGTAGGCTCGGGACCCACAGCCTAGTGCTGCCCACACTCCCTCCAGCATCTGGTTATCCCAGATACCAACCGAGATCTCAACCTTGCACAGAACCTGAGATCAACAGCCTTCCCTCATAGTCACACGGGGCTATGGTCCCCGGCTGTACCTCCTCCTCCCCCAGGCCAGGGCACAGAGGTGTGCCAGGGCCAGGTGTGGAGGAGAAAAGAAGCCCAAGATCCCAACACCAGATCAGCTGCTTTTAGGAAAACTCTGCCACATCCAGGTCTGGCCCCACATCCAAGCCCAGCACCCAGGGAAGACACAGATCAGCACCCATCACACACGAGACCAGCACATGGGCACAGGTTCTCCGAAGCCGCAGCGCTGGCAGGACATGCAAAAATGCACAGAGATCGAAGCTGGCACACACACCTGCCGTCTCCAAGTTCAAGTCCACAAGCATGAGAACCAGAGGAGCCACTGGTGTAGATCTCTTCTCAGTCCCAGGTCAGGAGAAGAGGGTGGGCCCGGCTCAACCCAAGACAGCCAAGTCTCCCCACCTCCACCGTGTCTGTTCTAGTTGAGGATGCTCACATTACCTCCGGGGGTCGGGGAGAGACCCTCACACACACTGCCAACCCAGGGCTGAGCTCTCGCAGAACACCCACAGTCTCAGATATCACATCTCACCAGTCATCTGGACAGTTCTTAACCCCGCCACATTTACACGTAAGAGGAATCATCATACCTGCCCTTGTAGACTGCTCCATGACTCCATCACAAATGTGCCCCAGGTGGTGGAAGGGTGAGGCAGAGTGCCAGATTCTAAAGTCAGCCTAAAAGGCACACAGCATCCCGTATCAGAACACTGGTTCAAGTACCAGCTGTTCCAGCTCCCTGCTGATGATCCTGGGAAAGCCACAGAGGACTGGCCCAAGATATTAGGATCCTACCCTCACGCGAGAGGTCTCCACGAGGTTCCTGGCTTCAGGTTTTGGGCTGGCCTAGCCCCAGCTGTCTCAACCTTAAAAGGAGTAAGCAAGCAAATGGAAGACCTCTGTCTCTCTCTTTCCCAGCCTCTCTTCCTCTCCCTTTGCCATTCTCACTTTCAAATAAATAAATCTTAAAAACAACAACAACAAAGATGTTGTTTGGGATGCCTAACCCCATATCAGTGTCTGGGTTCAAGTTTCAGACCCAGCACCTTGCTAATGCACACCCCGGGAGATAACAAGCTCAGCTGCTTGGGTCCTCCCTGACCCGGTGGCACAGCCACATGGAGGTGAAGCCTCCTGGCTTTGATCTGGCCTAGCCCAGCAGTTGCAGACATCTGGCAAACTAGCAGACAGGAGATTTCTGCTTCTCTGTTTTTCAAACAAATAGAAGTAAACACATTTTTTTTAATTCTCTGAGAAGATACGAACATTTCAATCCCCCAGAAGTGCACCCACTTACCCTAGGAGGGGCCACCTAGAGGAAGAAGCAGTTTCTCACCCAAGGGTGAAAGGGTGGTAACCCTGGAGTAAGTCTGGCCCTGATGACTAACTGCCAACCCTCTTAGGTTACTGCCCTGTTTGCTGACAAATGCACATATTTTAGTCAGTAAGCAAGATCACTCAATCTGCCCATATTGCTGCCAACTAGGTACTGGCTGGGGGAGTGGCTTGTGCTCTAACCAGCTGTGCCTCCAATTTGCTGTGTGGCACTGGGCAGGATCCTAAATCTATGAGTCTCAATTTCTGCAGAGAGAAAACAGGTACGTTACTAATACCTGCGGTTGGTGTTACTGCAAGGATTCAAAGTCACACCCACAATGCCTGCCTGGCTAGCAACCTGGGACTTGGGGTGGGGGGGAAGAGCCAAGTTCAAGGCCGCTTATCAACAGGCCCATCTGACCACCAGTATATGACACCATGCTACAGATGGTGGCAAAGACACACACACAACCTCACTCGGGCATACAATGGCCAAAGCCACTATGTGTGGCTGTAGCCCTGTCTGCCATGGCCTTTCTTACAGGGTGAGTCACAGGCAGCCCTGACCCAGGTCTCTTGGGGCCCCCCAGTCCCACCCCTGGTTCCAGCACAGCTCTGCAGGAGCCAGGGCCTGTGGCCACACTGCCAAGCCAGCCACCTCTCCTTCTTTCTCTCTCCATGTTTGGGGAAGGCATTTCCTCCCTTTGGAACCAGCCTGGGCCTCAGGCTCAGGTTTCCACCCAGACGGAAAGTCCCACCCAGGGCCCCCAGAGGCGAGCTCACCATGGAAACCCCACAGGGGGCCGGCCACACAGGCCAAGTGGCCACTGGCAGGCCCAAGGCTGGGAGTCCTGCCCACCAGGAGGGGGCAGGAGAGAAGGAAGGAGACTAGGGGAGGGCATCAGAGTGCCATTGGCTCAGCTGCAACTTGGGGTGAGTGTACGTGATGGAGTTCAGGGATATCAGTGTATACACCTGCAAAGACCCCAAATATGGGGCCCGAGCCCTGAGCCCTCAAGATTCTCTGAGGCTCAGTTTCCCTGTTTGTGCCCTATCTTGGAAGCTGGGTTGATCCACATTAGCTGGGTCAAAGTTGTCAAAAGTGGACACATAGCGGGAACCCCCAAGCCCACTGTACAAACTGCAGGCCGCCCTGACTGTGCAAGCTGGAGAAAGGCCACAGGGAAAGATCAGAGAGCCCACAGAGGTCTCTGGAAGAGCTCGGCATGTACCGGCAGATCCATGGCCCTCCCTTAAAGAACCCCACTCAGAGCATTTAACCAGGCATTCTGAGAAGTATTCTGGGCCGCTGCCCGATCTGCCCCATGGCTGCGTGCACACTTAGGACCAATCTAAGAAAGAAGCCTGGGAAAAGAAGCTTCAGTACCATGTGCCAAATTGTTCGTGAGCGAGTGCCTGTGGTTTGTTCAATGATTAATGAAGACTCACACGAGAAATTCCTGGACCTTCTGTGCAGGCGCAGGACACGTCTGCCTGGCCCAGGTGCCTCCATCACACACAACAACCACGCTTCCTTCACCCCATGTCACTCCTGACCTTGGCTACCAGGAAGCTCAACCGTATCTGGCCCTAACTTTAGGTTTCCAACACAGTCACTTCCCATCCTTCCGCTCACCATCTTCAGGTGCCAAACACTTTACTCAAAACTTGCCATCTACTCTGACTTGTGTTTAGAACAGCACCTCAAGGCCCAGATTTCATCACGCCCACTCTGCAGATCGGTTAATTGAGCCCTGCCAGGGTGCATTGTGTTAAATCCACTCTCACAGGTCACGGCTTATATGCTGAGCTGTGGGAGGGTCACCTGCTCACTGGGATTCCCTGGAACCTCATGGGGGGGGGGGGGCGCACACACAGACCCCCAATGGTGGTGTGATGAGCCCTTGCTCTCCGCACCTGTCTTGGGGTATAAAAACCCAATCCTAACAGTAACCTTCAACATAACCCTGGCCCCAGTGCTAAATTCAAGCCACCTGTAGCCCAACCCCAACTTCATTAACTAATCCCCAATGAGCTACTCCCTGCTGGGCCTTGTCCCTCTGTGCTCTGGACACAAAGGCTCCAGCCATTCGGAGCGAGACGAGACACAGGCGCTCGGCTGACAGCAGGGACTCCGTGCAGATGGCAGGAGCACGTGGCGTCTACCGCAGGGAGAGGTCAGCAGGGACAGGAGATCGGGCTCCCCCCAGCTCACCCCACCCTGAAAAAGCCTAGGCAGGCTTGAGCAGGGCAGGCCTGGGCCTGGCAGGCCGGTGAGCAGCAGACACAGTGCTGACCCCCTCTTTCCCCATTCCCTGCGGCAGCAGTGGCTACTCCAGCCTGCAAGGGCCAGCCCAGCAGGAGGCTGGGGGGAGAGGAGCTGCCCAGCCCTGCTTCCTGCCCACTTCCAAGCTGGCCAGGAGCCCCGCAGCCAGCACAGGAAATAACAGGGGCCCCCAGAGGCTGCCCAGGCAGCCCTGCTCTGAGGCCGCCCGCCTGGGGAGGGGAGGAGGCCATTGTTGGCCTTTGTTTCAGCTTCCCCAGCATTCCCCGGGCTCCAAGAGGCCACTGGGAGCTAACAAAGCTTCCCCCAACCTGCAGCTGTCCAGCCTCCCCCAAGCCCTGACCCTGGGGACAGGCCCGCCAGGCCCCTGGGCTCTTAAAGTGGCAGGTGCAGGGTAGAAAATACTGTCATGTCCAAGCTGGTGGGGGGTTGGGAAGACGGGTACACGCAGCCCAGAGCCGACCAGGCAGGCGACAGACAGATGGGCGCTAGGAGCAAGGGCTGCCCAGCAGTGGGCCCAATAGCAGGGGTGTGGATCTTTGGATGCAGAGAATGCCTAAGGCCCTAGGGCTCCAACACAGAGACCAAAGAAAGCAAGCATAGAGTAAGGAGACAACACAGACCCTCGGCGACCTGAGCTCTGGCCTGACCCTGCAAGGCATGATACAACAGACTTTCTCTCTGCTCATTTGCAAATCCAGAGGCATGTATGAATGTTTAAGCGAACGTGTGTGCACCACCCTGTGTGTACACACATGCACTGCGCACACGTGAGAAGCACTGGAACACACCTGCAGATGCATATGTGAGTATGCAGCTGTGTGCTTACACATCTGTGTTTGTTGGGTTACGTGTGGATGTGCAAGCATGTCTGTGCGTATGGTGTGGGGACACACGGGGAGGTCTGCATGTTTGAATGTACATATCATTACAGAATGTACTTACAAGTGTGTGTGTTCTGTAAAGGGGTACGTATGAGGGTGTACAAGCATAACTGAGTTCATGCTTGCATTTCTGTGTGTGTGCGTGCTTGCATACTCGAGGCAAACACAAGGGTGTATGTGTGTGCCTGGGTGCATGCTTGTGTTTCTACATGTGTACACTGGAGAGGTACAAAGGAGGGCACAGTTACACGGCTACGAGCGCATGCTTGTGCTTCTCTCTGTGTGTGTGCTGTGCAGCGTGTGCCAGCTTGTGAGGTCCTGCTGCAGGACACGCTCAGGTTTGCTCCCATCAGCAGGTGCTCATGCCCACGGGGGCCTGGGGGCGGCCACTTGTGCTGTCTTGACAATGACCTCATTAGGGCCCTTAGCACATTCCAGGGCATTTCATTCCATCCGCAGCAAGCACCAGGCACTGTGTGTTAGCAACTCCAGAAAGTGGTCCTTCTCTGGGAAGCACCACACCAGCATCTCTCACTCAGGGCCTCAGTGACTCCTCTGAGAAACGGGAACGATAAAACCTCCTGCTTCAGTCTGCGGTCAACACCAAGTCAGTGAGATGGCCAATCAGGTGCACAGCTGGATGGAGTGAATGCTCACAGGTCAGCCAGGATTTTCTAATAGTTCCTGACCTTACAGCACTAACAGCCAAGGATACAGCAGTGAGGCACTGCTCCTGCCTCCACAAGCTGGCTGGGTGTGCAAGGCACTCATTCCTGAGAAGGAAATACACTGAATTGACCAGACTTCGTACAAGTCTGGTGTGCTAACTTCTACCAAGTATGGCCAGCTGCCAACAGTTAAAGCAATCAGCCATGACACAGGAAAATAACAATGAGCAGTGTGGGGGAAATAATGATGTTTTTGAACCAGACAGGTATCAGTTGTCCAAGCAAGGCAGTGTGTGTGGATGTGTTAACACATACCCACCTACATACTCAGGAAGTTTAAAGGCATATCAGTGGAGAAGACAATAGGCTAACCCAGTGGGCTGTTCACAGTGACCACTGGACACTGGCTGCTCAGACCCGCCCAGCGTCCGCCCCAGAAATTGGAAGCAGCCAGGGAATGGCCGTGCAGCACGGTCAAACTGCCCTTGACCGTTTCTTCCTGGGCACCGGTCCACAGCTGTACAATCCCTGTTTCCAGCCACACTGAGAGAAGAAGCCCCCAAACCGTGATGACCTCAGGGCCATCAGCCCAACTCCCATCCACTCCTCTCCCAGAACAGACCATGTGCCACCAACCAGGATCAGCATGAACAAAGCCCCCACAGCCCCTGATATTGCCCACCAATGACGCTCAGACTGCCCTGCCCATCACGGCTGTGCCCAGTGACTGGGGACAAAGGCAGGGAGCTATGAGGATAGGCAAGGACTCACCTGAGCCCTGTCTGCCACCCATACTAATGGAAGCTCAGAGAGCTTTGCTCCATGTGCTGCTACCCACATCAGTGGAGGTGTAAGCACCGAATGCCAGAAAGCAACCTGCTGAGTGCCCAGGGGGGTCCTCATAGGGGCCCCTGGAAGTCAGAGATCAAAGAGCAGAGAGGGGAAGCAACTCACTCAAGATCACACAGCCACCCAATCTCCTGTCCTCAAACCCGAATTCTGCATTTCACAAAGTTGGTCGTGATCTACTGAGGGTAACTGTAGAGGCAGATGAGCAGGGCAGTCTACACGGCACCTGCGCCACCACTCACCAGCGACTCTCCACTCACAAGCCAGACCCGGGTCCCAGGGGCCTCAGAAGAGGAAGCGGCACTGGGTGCCCTCAAGGAGAGAGCAGTGCAGCAGGCCACAGGGCACATAGGGAAGGAATAACAGCCCAGCAGAGGGCCAGGCCCAGGCAGGCTCTGGGCCACCAAAAAGCAAGGCTGTCATATCAAGAGACACTTCCTGGAGGAAGTGTCACCAAGGTCAAGTTTCAAAATATGAGAAAGAGTTCATAGGCAGAGAGCCCAGGAGGAGTGAAGGCCAGCGCAGCAGGCCAGTGTCTGCACCACAGCATCAGCACCACCCCTGGAGCTTGTGCGAAACACAGATGCTCAGACCATCAGAAATCTTCATGTCGACAAGATCAGCAAGTTTACAATCATGCTCAGGTTTCGGTGCACTGGCCTAGTCACTGCAGAAGGCACCTAAGGGAGCAGGATGGTCCATAGTTCCCACCAAAGTCTCCAACCATATCCTTATGTGAACCCTGTGGGTCAGCTGTAACTGATAGCTGGGCTTCAGATCAGCAAAGACCCACTGATTTTTGATGTTCTCCAGCAGGGTTGTCCTGGCTTGAAGCCAGGGTGAACACCACAGGTGTGGCCCCTTCCTGTCTTGGGGTCTCTGAACAGCCCTAAGAGGGCTCACTGAGATGGGCACCCCCAAGTCCACTGTGCCAGGAGCTATGAAGAATGACAGAGTCCCTGGCAGTGAGGGAGCTAACTCCTTCCCTAGAAGGTGCAGAGCAGACACTGAGTCCAACTCTGTACAAGAAAAACCAACAGCTGGCAGTGGGGACAGGAACCGAATGAGAGAAAATGGGCAGAGGTACCGTGCACGTGTCCCCCCACCCATATACACACATGCACACTTGGGCACCGGGGGCATACGTGTGCACAGGCATGCAGGCCTCTGTGCACATGTGTATACAGCAGGCATATCCAAGAGGAAGTGATGTACAGTGTGCAGCCTGACAGGATCCCAAGGCTGGTTCAGAGCCAGAGGAAAAGGGTGGGCAGGAAGCAGCACATCCTCCTAGGGGAACGGATCCAAGCCACCCCAGGGCGGGGACCAAGCTACAGCCAGCAGGCAAGAAGGGTGCTGCCATAGCAGGGCCCCCCAGAGTTCAAGGCTGGGCTGTGGAGGCCTTGGCCCCTACACACACACACACACACACACACCCAAGTGCCCATACCGCATGCACATGGCACAAGTGCCCTACCTCCAGGCCTGCTCACCATGGTAACAGAGTGGCCACCACTGGGCTCGAGCCACCACCTGAAGGTTTCTGAGGCCTCCTGTGTTGAGGTGGGAAACAGCTCTGACAAAGGCCCCGTTGGGGCCAGCCTGGCCAGAGCTCCAGGGGGCCAACCAGCTGGTGTATGCCTGCCACACTCCCCCGGTGGGCTCAGGACCACCACGCCTTTCTCCCCAGCCTGCCTGGCTCCACTTAGCCCAACTCCCCACGGACTCCCCAGCCGAGCTAATGAGAGACTCCCCAGCTGGCCCCACATAAAAATGCATTTCATAAGTCTTTAAAATGCTGGGAAATTCAACGTCTATTTAGGGAGCCTTTTCTGTTCCTTATAAATACCCCCCTGTCCCAACCAGAGAGATGAAGGGTTGAGGAGCTCATGCACAAAAGTTGGATAGTGCCAGCTGAGCCAGCCTGGAGCCAACAGAGGATGCATGGGCAGCTCACAATGTCGGCCCCAGCAATAGGACCTGGGTTATAGCCATGGAGACTGCATGGCACATCATCCTGGATCACTCAGGGAAGAATTCAGGGGGCAGGAACTGACTCTGTGACCTTAATTTGGGAACTAAAAGAAATTGGAAGGTGTTGGAAACCCTGAAAGAGAAAACAACACACATACCACAGACCTTCACTGCAACCATGTATCTACAATGCCAAGGTCAAAAGCTGTTCAGCTGCCCAAATGAGACAGAGAAACAGATGGGGCCTTAAAGAATGATTTAATTATTTGAGAGGCAGAGTGACAAAGAGAGGGGAGGGAAGACAGAGAGAGAGAGCACTCTTCCATCTGTTGGTTCACTCTCTCCTCAGATGGCCACAACAGGAAGACCAAAGCCTGGAATTCCATCCGTGTTTCCCACATGGGTGGCAGCAGTCCAAGTGCTTCGGCCATTGTCTGCTGCCTCCCAGGTGCATTAGCAGGACGCTGGATAGGAAGCAGAGCAGCCAGGACTCAAAGTGGCACTCTGATACAGGATGCCAACACCACTGCCAAGTGACAGTTTAGCCTGCTCCACCATGGGGTCAGCCCTAGAAAAGCATCCTCCATGACCTTGGGGCCAGGCATTAAGGCAGATGGTGTCGCAGGTCTGAGGACTATGTGAAACTTGGGTCAAACAGGTGCTTTAAAAAAGAGTCCACTGTGGTCTGGACCCCAGCACTGCTCTGGGGGGAAGGCGGTTCCTCCAGGGCTGAAGTTAGAGGAAGGGTTGGGGTAGCAAGCAAACAGTAGGTGTGCAGGAACCTGCAGCTATGGGTGAGCTGCATAAAGGAGCTGCACTTACAAACTTGGCGCCTAAAGAACTCCCTGCAAGCAGGCATTGGCCCACTATGGGGAGCCTGGGTTCCATCCCCCACCTCATTCTAACTCGCAGGTAATACACACCCTGAGAGGCAGCAGTGATAACTCAGCAGTCAGATCCCTGCCGTTCACACAGAGGGACCTAGACCGAGTTTCCCAGCTTCCAGCTTCGGCTGGACACATCCCACCCACTGTAGGTATTTGGGGAGTGAACCAGCCGTTCACTCCACAACTGTTTCTGTCACTCAAAGCAGTAATCAGTTTTTAAAATGTTTTAAAGACTTCCCTACCTGACCCAGGACTCGCCTGGCTCCAGAGCAGATGCCCCTTGCTAGGTGCCCAGGAGCCTTCCCTGTAAAGCACCTGGATACACATTCCCAAAGGTAGATTTGCTGGCTGCAGCTGAGCTGCTAAAATCAGGTCTGAGATGCCCGGCTGTGAGCTCTGCTCCATGGCTGGTACTGCGATACAGTGGTTGCATGGTCACCCGAGACATTGGCATCCCACATCGCGGGGTCCTGGCTGTTCTCCCTCTGATCCAGCTCCCTGTTAGTGTGCCTTGGAAAGCCTCAGAGGGTGACACAAGCGATTGGACCCCTGTCACCCACATGGAGGACCTGGACAGAGTCCCAGGCTCGTGGCTTCAGTCTGGCCCTGCCGTGGCCATTGCTACCATCTGAGAAAGTCAACCAGAAGACAGAAGATTTAGCGCGCTCTCTCTCTCTCTCTCTCTCTCTCCTGTTCTTTTCTCTGTAACTCTGCCTTTAAACAAGTATTTCAAAACTGTTCCAATTTGTGCCAAGTGGCACCCACACCTCTGAACATGTCAAGCCCACTGCACCGTACCCTTCAGAAGGGTGAGCTGTCTGAAAAGATGAGGGTTGTCATTTTTTTATTTACATCGGACAACTTCGTAAGAAAATGGAGCTTACTGTTTTTTCTTTAAAAATCCAGATGCTCTGGCCATCCTGGGGCTCCCTTTCTTAAAAACACAAGCAGTGGGCTGGAGGAAGAAGCAGCCCTTTAAGCATGGCTGTGTCGTAGTCAGCTCGCCTTCCTGCCGACCTCTCCTGTGCCAGCCACGGGCTGCGGGGACGGGGTTTGAAGTCAGGGGACCATGCACCTGCACAGAACTGCCACAGTTCTCAGACTTCGAACAGCCAACATGGCAAGGATGCTTGCCTACTAACATTCCAAAATCCCATGCGAAAGCCCCTGCACACTTCCCCTGTGCACCTGAAGGCAACTCTGCATCCAGACCAGTGAAGACTTGGGCTGCAATGGTTCTGTCAGGCCAGCCCCCACTCCACCCAGCCTGCTTCTGCTGCATCAGGCAGGAGGGGATTCGTTGGAGACTCCACTCCCCCGGGTCCCAACACTATGTGACTCTGATGCTATTCTTCTTTCCAGGGTTCTGCTATTTGCAGCCCAGGTGTCTCCTCCCTCCAGGTCAGGTCCTTTCTCTGCAGGCAAGCCCCACATTCTCCATCACTGTCAGGCCCTGGCTTGAGGGCATGGCTGGAGCAGGCCAGGTTACTCCAGGGGGCAAGCAGCCCCATGGTCTGCACAGACAGGAGAAGCCAGGAGGATGGAGTGTACTCTGCCTCTATATTGTAGCTCTCCATCACACTCCCAGTGCCAGGGATGTAGGGGAGGAGGGGCGGGTAGGCAAAGGCACTGAGAAGGGGCCGCCTCTGCCTCCTGGCTCACCCCTCCCCCAGAAAGAATGTGCTCAGCCATGGCCACCTATGGTCATGCAGAACAGAAGGTCCCTATGTCCCATAGCCACTGAGCCATGGCTGGCCAGCAGCCTGACCCAAAGATCAAAGATGGCAGCTCCAAGGCTCTCAGCTTTCCAATGCTACATGGTGGCCAGTTTAAGCCACAGGCTGTGGCATCATTCAGGAAGACCCGGGTTCAAGTCCCCTGACTGGGGACTGTGCACAGGCTCCTGTCTACTCTCCCAGCTTCCCTTCCTTGTCTGCCAACTGAGGATGGCGAGCAGCAGCCACAGTGCCAAGGGGATGTTTGCTCCCCCATAATCTTCCTTGGCACCAGTTTCCCTTCTCTGATGTGGCCAAGTGACATTTCCTCGGTTTGATGAGAAGTGTTAGACAAAAGCAGCCTCACCCAGCCTTTGGCCCTGGCCTCCACCAGATGGCTGCCCCGAACCAGTCCCCAGAGAGCTCAACGAGCGGCTGCCGGAAAGCACAGTCACCTCACAGAGCTGGCCTGATGGCTTGGGGCGGGGAGTGGAGGCGCTCAAGGTACAACCTCCCCACCCCTTGCACATCCTAAGCGCTCGGTGACACGACATCACCCACACACAGGGCCACCTCCCACATTGGCTTTGTCCTGCCGCCAAGGATCTGAGCCAGCTCACAAGTCCCTCGCTCAGGGAAACACAAGCTGATTTTAATAGCCCAAGTCCAGCAGAACTGGGAAGGAAAATTTATCTCATGCATGCACAATATAAAACCCAGCACAAAGGGCCCAAAGGAAAAGCCAGTCCCGAGGGGCCAGCTGTGGGCTCTCCATCATCCGGGAAGACTCTGCCCTCCCCTTGCCCTGGCTGAGCAGAAAATATGAAGCTGATGGTGCCAGAAGGAGCCACAGCTATAAAGGCCCCCAGAGCCAGAAGGCACCCACAGTGAGGGTCTGTCTTGCATGACACACGTATGAGGTGTGCTCAGCTCTTTGCTAGAAAGAGTTAAATCCCATCCCATGTTGAGAAGAGCCACACACCATCACACCATGGCCCCCCCTGCACGTAGGAGATGCTTCATCAGCTGAAGTGTCACACTATCCCACCCAAAGGTCTATGCCCACTGTGGCAACCGCCGGGCAATCCTGGTGGTTCCCATCTGCCCTTGTGGCCCACAGCAACCCTGGGAAAGCAGCTGGAGGCAGAGGCCTCCTGTGTACAACTCCAGGCGTGGCTTGGGAGTCAAGGCAGGAATGTACTCCCAGGTCCAGCAGCAGTCTGAGCACATGCACCCCACCTCGGCCACCCGGCCTGACTCTCTGCAACATGGAACCTTGCAGGCTCATTGTGTCTCCCCACCCAGAGCTGGACAGGCGGGCAGCACAACACCCTTCTACATCTTGCCTTCATACTCAGTGCTAACCCCAGTGCCACAGGGCCTTGCCCTGGGCTCCCAACTCTCAAACAAGCACTCCCCAACATGCTGGTTTCAGACGAGGCCTCTCCCCAGGGAGGGGAACCCTGTTATGGAGACCTGAGTCACCTGCAGATGCAATAGTGTCTGAGCCTGGAACAAACACCATACCCGGAGCCCAGGGACCTGGGTTCAAGAGCTGAGTCCTTCTGTTTAGTCTATTCAAGTGTTTCCCAAATTCCAGCTATTCATGATTTGTCTACATGATTTTCACTGAATCAGACATATTGAAACTTTCTTGCTGATCCAATGTTCTCCCACATCATCATAAGCCATGCAAGTCTATGAAATCACAGCTTAAATAGGTAACTAATTCAGATGCTCCTATGCTTGAGGCCTAAGACCACATGTGTTTGAAATACCGAGCCAGAGCAAATCTCCCTGCTTACCCCAATTTCCACAATTAGCAGTGGTAACTTGACTCAAGGGCTTTTCGGATCTTCCGTCTCCACTAGCTTAGGGCCAACGTCAGAGGGCAGTGGTTAAGCCACCACTCGTCCTGGCTACTTCACACTTGAAATACAGTCTCCTGCCTGCGTGCCTGGAAGGCAGCAGGTGACATAAGAGCCAGGGACCTGGGTTCTTGGAGGGAGCTCCCAGCTCGGCTTCAGCCTGGCCCAGCTCCAGCTACTGTGGGTGTTTGAGAAGTGAAACAGCAAAGGCAAGATACTTTCCCTCTTTCTCTAACTCCTCCTACCTCTGGGTCACTCTGTCTTTCAATTAAACAGATAAACCTTTTTTTTTTAAGATTAATTTTATGTTTATTGGGAAGTCAGATATTCGGAGAGGAGGAGAGACAGAGAGGAAGATCTTCCATTCATTGATTCGCTCTCCAAGCAGCTGCAACAGTCGGAGCTGAGCTGATTCGAAAGCAGGAGCCTGGAGTCAGAACAGGCGTCCATATGGGATTCTAGTGCATGCAAAGTGAGAACTTAAGCTGTTAGGCTACATGCTGGGCCCAAACAGATACCTTTTTAAAAAGATTCTACAATGGCCTGGAATAGTAGCCTGGTAGCTAAAGTCCTTGTTTGGCATGCATCAGCATCCCATATGACTGCCAGTTTGCGCTCCTGCTGCGCCATGTCCCATCCAGCTCCCTGCTTGTAGCCTGGGAAAGCAGCTGAGCACAGCGCAAAGCCTTGGGACCCTGCACCTGCATGGGAGACCTGGAAAAGGCTCCTGGCTCCTGGCTTTAGATCAGTTCAGCTCCAGCCATTGTGGCTGTTTGGGGAGTGAACCAGCAGATGGAAGATCTTAACTAAATAAGTAAATCTTTTTAAAAAATATTTTACAAGACTGAGCTGGGTGTGAGTATTTCATGAATCCAGGGGGAACTGGTCAGGCTCCTGGGTAAGACTTGGCAGGTGGCATCAGAGTGGGACAAGGAGAGCACCTGGTGCCCACAGAACAAGTGACCAGGGAGACACTGGTTGGGTGGGCTGCCAATTCCATAACTCCCAAAGACTCCACACCCAATCTCAAACTCCATCAGCAGCTCCAAATTAGAGAAGCCACATTCATCCAGCCATCCCTCGAGCTGGAAAACTGAGGCCCGGGGCAGAGAACATGCTTCTGTGATAAGGCATGTCCCCTGACTCTTGAGAAGTCATGTCATCCCCACCCTGGGAATCCCTGGGACCTCCAGCTGGAGGGCTGAGGTCGATGGGCAGCCACCAAAGTATCAAGGGCCTCTCAAAGCAGCTGCCTGCAATTACATCGGAATGAGTATACAGGGGCACCCCTGGCAGGGATCCCCAAGTCCTGAGCCAGGGGAGACATCACACCCACCTGAGTGGTACCCACACAGAGGCAACACAGCCCTGGGGAGAAGGCAGGCATACTGGTCTGCAACAGGTTTATTGACCAGATGGAGCAGACGGAAAATCGTGCTGCCCAAGGTAGTCTGCACCATGAGGTAACATAAACCACTGGGTGGCTTTCTGAATTCCTGGGAACCCCAGCTGCTCCCCTCCACCCCACCCCCATCCCAGTGCAGCCCCCCGGCTTCTTTACCTGCTGTGGTCACGGAGGAATCCCAGGCCAGCGAGAAGTCTGAGGCCTCCCCCTCTTCAACTGCAAGAGAGAACAGAGATGGGCCTGTGAGTTCCCATGCTGCACAAGAGGCCATGGAGGTGGCGCACAGCGTGAGGAAGGTGGCACTTTTGTGGGGGCCGTTCTGATACTCAGATTGGGAAGGAAGGGACAAAGCTGGATCGAAACAAAACAGGAACAGCCAGCAAAGAAGCCACGGTTTCCCCAGCCCGGTGCTCCAGGCAGACATTACCAACCGATCACAGTACTGTCCCGAACCAGACCCAGCCTCTGGATCTTTCCTATACAGCACTGCAGACATCACTGTCTGCAGCTGGGGGTGTCCACCCGAGATGCAGCCAGGGAACAAAGCAAAGACTCACAAAACTCTAATCCTGTACACAGTATCGCCGCCCCCTGCCCACTCTGATCAAGCATCACAGACCACCACTGAGACGGGAAAGTTTTCCAAGACCCCAACAAGGCTACTCCCAGAGGTGGGTGAGGTGCCAGGTGGCAATGCCCACGCTCACACTCAATAACAGCCCAGCCCGTGCAGGGGTCAGCTCTCCCGCAGTCAGCAGGTTGGAGCACGGGCCGGGAGAACATCAGTGGGCAACTGTGCCCCCTGAAAACCCATAGAAAGAGGCTGGGCGGGGCTGGGAAGCCCCAACCACATGCGTGAGAATGGGCAGGTGCAAACAACACACAGTGAGAAAACACTCTCCAGCACAATCAGGCTCTTGTCTTGGAAGGCAGCCCAGCCTGGGGCACGCAATAATGTTAGAGCCAGGTTAGAGACTTTGTAAATGGAACTTTGTTTAAGCCAAAAATGTGCGCACACAGTGTTTTTCCGACTTAACGAGCTCAGAAGCTCCACACACGTGGCCAGCTAAGGCCACGGCACACCACCTGGATCTCCTTACACCACCGATGCGACCCCTGGCGCCACATGGGTGCACAGCATGAGACGGACCCCGTGCAGACAGCTCTCCAGCCGTCGCCAGGTTTAATCTTCCTAACAGACTCTCTCTGAGCGGTGACATGACCGGCCCATGCAGAGCTTGGGCTCAAACCCAGCATTGTCTCAAGAATCACTTCCGCAATCATGAAACCCTAGGCATGAAGGATGCAGTCCACAATCCCAGTCCGCCACATGCAAGCCACGACTACAGCATGCCCATCGGGCAGCTGGGGAGAGGAGCAAGCAGGCTGTCTGGAGGCAGATCAGTGTTCAAATCTCAGCTCTGCCTCTTGCTAACCCATTGACCTTGAACAATGAAACCTGTGATTCACTTTCTCAGAAATGGGATGCTCATGGTCCCATAAGGCAGAGGAATGCTGCAAGGATTGTGAGATGGCACCTGTTGGGTCCCATGAACTGTGCCTGCACAGGATACGTGCCCCAGCAGCACCAGCCAGAGCTGTCACCTGCAGGAACCAAGTTGCCTGGCTGAAATCTGCTCCCCAAACGCCCACCCGTAGTCTGACCCTCATTGCCCCCACCCTCACACAACACACTCCAGAGAAAGCGTGCAGGCCAGCAAACCAACAGATCAAGGAACGCCAACCCAGTGTTTTCTCCTTCCCAAGTCAGTGTCCTAAGAACATGGGCTCAATACTGTGACAAAACAAGGAAGAGACCAGCTGAGCAGGCAAGGAGTGAAGTCATTTCCTGGTTTGGCAGGTTACAGAATCCATAGTCTTGTCTGTATGAATCAAGATCTCATGTCAGATATAGTGACACATCACAGAGACACGCACAGCTCAGCCTTACATCACATGTGCAAAAACTGGTTCTGTGACACTGACATTCGGGGCAATGGGTACAGAGAAAGAAAGGCCCCAAGGCAGCTGGAATCAGCCACCTGCCAGGATGGCACAGGGCCACATCACTCACCCGAGCTGGCCGGGAGGTGGAGCTATGAGAGCCAGACACCCCTAAAATAGAATTCCACTGGTGAGATGCCACAAGCCAAGGGCAGTATGGGCAGCAAACCTGACTGGAGGCTGCCCTGCTGGCCAAGGCCACCCCAAACTCCATCCACACTGTCTCATTTAGAAGATACTTGGTACACTGAGACCAAGACATACAGTCCCAGCTGTTCAGTCTCCAGGGAAACTCAAAGCCATCTACCCCCGTGGATGCTGGGCATACAGGTGGGTGCTTGGGGATCCACATATGCACACAGTGGGGGAGCATGGCATGTGTACCCACACAGAGATCAAATCTGTGAAAGATCGCACAGCCAGAGTACGAGTGCACCGGGAGGTAGAGACCAAGACACCCATAGGCCAGTGGCATGCCATGTCCAGGGCCCTGTGTGAACACACGCCCACCCTGGAGTACTGGGAAGTACTCCAGCCCTGTGTGCTTGGTAACATCGGCACTGGCAAAAGTTAAGTTGTGTCACCTGCTTAGCACCACAGTCTCTTTCTATTCTACTCTCCATCCCGCTTTTCAACTGTCCTTTACCTTGAGGGGCCAAGAGCATTGTGTCTCTATTGCAAAGGGACTCCGAAACTGCTTCAACATCTAGCCCCAGCAACTCCCTAATGAGGCCAGACAGTAGACGTCAGGTACCCTATGCGTACACAGGCAGGCCTGTGTGTATGCAAGAGTTTGTGGGACACAGGAAGGTCCTGGACTCAACAAGTAAGACTATCAGCATGCTGGTTCCAGCCCTGGCTGTCCTGCCTCTGATCCAGCTCTGATGCACCTGGGAAGGCAGAAGAAGATGACCCAAGGACTTGGGGTGGCCCAACCATGCACTTGGGAGACCTACATGGAGTTCCTGGTTCCTATCCTGGGCCTGACCATTGTGGGCATTTGGGAAATGAATTGAAGATAGAAGATTCTCCCTCTTCCCCCATCCCAAACCACTGCCTTTCAACTGAACATTTTTCTAAAAACTAAGGAATGAAGGAAAAGAATCATAGGGGAGGACGAGGGAGGGAAGAGTCCATTAAGCCAGGGGGGTTCATGCATCCTACCAAACGTTGTTCCCCAGCTGAACAGCATTTGCATCTGTGGCCACCGTTCTCCTCTGGTGTTGCCCAGACCTTGTATTCTGCACCAGGAAGCCTTATTGCTGGGCTTGGAACTTGAAGCACCCAGGGAGGGGCACAGAGCAGATGCTGGTGGGGGAGGGGTTCCACATGCACCTGCTCCATGCCCCTCCCCGGGTGCTTCAAGTTCCAAGCCTTTGTCAGGGTTTGCCAGGGACAGGAACAGAGTGGGAGTAGAAACAGGGCCCTGGGTCAGAGAGCTGAATCTGGACAAGGCTGAGGCCCCACTAGGGGTTTGTCCAAGTTGGGCAGGTCCTGGGTTGGCATAGAACACACAGAGCAGAGGCAGGTGACCTCAGAGCCCACTTCCGGCATGAAGAATGTTCATAGAGAAAAGATCTGTGTCCACAGCTCTGGAGAGGCCCACTCACCCTTTCCTCCAAAATCCACAGCAGGGCCAGCTGGGTCTGGCTTTCTGGACCATAGAAGGCTCAGGCCCTGGATATGAGCTTCTGGACACGCATGCATCCAGGGCCTCTGTATGGAGAAAGAATTTATAGTGCTTGTCTAAAGCTCTAACCCTACCCCAGCAGGACTAACATAAAGATCCCAGGATGAATGGCCCCAATTTGGGAAGGTGTTCTCTGCCGCCCCCATCACAGGAAGCATTCACAGGGACCTGGTGAGGTCCCCTTGCTTTGCAGGCCCCATGGAGTTAGCTGGGCCCAGATGGGCATGACGGATGCTCCCTTGAGCTCTCCCTGTCCAAAGAGAGGTGAGAGCCAGGCAAGGGGCACAGAACTGCCTCTCCTAAGCTCACTCTAAGGGGTATCTTCTCACCCACACTGAAACAAGGCTCAGGAAGACACTGAGAGCCCAGGACCTAATCATCCAACGTGAACCAGAGTATCCCGCCTCTGGCTGAGTACTAAGCAAGCTCAAGGAGGAAGTGCAAACCAAGCTGGGAAGCTTGTTGGGTGTGACTGTACACGTTGTGCAC
This sequence comes from Ochotona curzoniae, assembly GCF_017591425.1. Lineage (NCBI taxonomy): Eukaryota > Metazoa > Chordata > Mammalia > Lagomorpha > Ochotonidae > Ochotona > Ochotona curzoniae. The sequence continues at coordinate 26,686,541 of NW_024465926.1, read as the reverse complement.
GGCACTGTGGCAAGAGGGAGCTGTGAGCAGTGCGTACTGTTGCAGGGCTGTGGTGCCTACCCATCTGCACCAAGGCATGGCTGAGCTTTCTCATAATTGTTTGCAAAGGCATGTAAAGCACAGATCAGCCCACAAACATCAACTTCAGAGCAAAACGACCAAGAGGAAGGACAAGGGAATCCGATCTCTCAGCCCCAACATTTTTCTGGTTCTGGGGGACAGGGAGATCACAAGGTCAAGTCAAAGTTCTCAGTAGTTACGGCTAGACCCACCCAAGATCCCCAGTGCCCCAGTTCCTCCTTCAGCACCATGCTCGGACCCCAGGAGAGGCCCAGACACCCTCATAGGACCACAAGCCTCTTCGTTTGACATTCATAGCTAAGCCCATCAGATCAGGCACCCAGGGTGAGGATGGGGGACGGATCCAAGGCCCCCTCCCACATCCATACCCACAGTCCCTGCACGTGGAGGGGCGGAGCTGCATTCACAAAAACCTGTTCCTACATGATTTGGGTGCCTGTTCCGAAGTTTCCTTCCACCTGATCAAGGGCTTCATCTGTAAAATAAATAAAATAAAAACTACAGTCAAGAGGCAGTGTGTTCCAACGCTGGAGGCAAAGCTGCTGATAGATTTATTGAGAGACGGAAAGTGGATCTCAAACTCAGCACTTCGGAAAGAGAGTCTTACAGGCCTTTTTGGCAACACTTGGCTTTCTCCTTAAACATTGACTTTGAAATGAACACCTACGCAGCATGCAACACCACGGGAAACTCTTCATACAATCCAGGCAGCCCAACCCTTGGGGCACTGGAGTACAGCCGGTTAGGCCACTAATTGAGGTACCACAGTAGAGCGCTAGTTTGAGTCCCAGCTACTCTGCGCTTCAGACCCAGCTTCCCATTAACGCATCCCAAGAGGCACAGCTTGATGGCTCACACACTTGGAGTCCTGTCACCCACGAGGGAGACCCAGATGGGAGTTCCCAGCTCCAGGCTTTGAACTGACCTAGCCCCAACTACTGCAGGCCTTTGGGGAATGGAGCAACAGGTGGGAGATTTCTCTCTCTGATTGCACCTATCCTTCTCTCTCTCTTCTTCTCTATCATCCTGCCTTTCAAAGAAATTAAATCTTTAGGAAAAAGTTCAAATCACAAGCTTGTTTCCCTGTCTCCTTGCCCCGCTGGATATAAAACAGAAAGAACGCACGCACAGTGTCGGTCCCAAAACATCACAGCAGTAGCAGTTCCACGGTCTCCAGGACAAGGCAGCCTCGCTGGCCGCAGGCACCAGGCAGTGAAGGGACACCAGAGGACTCTGGCAGGAAGCAAGCACACACCGGGGCCTGGAAGTAGGCCTGGGACAGGCTCTTCCCCACTGGGCCCTGCCTGCAGGTCAGCAGCCACCCTTCCTGTCCCTGGGCTTCATGTGTCCTTTTGTGGATTCATCTTGTGGGTTCAACTGCACGCTGAAACTATCGGGGCACTGGTGTTGTGGGGCAGTGAGTTAAGCCACCGCCCGCTATGCCTGCATCCCAAATCAAAGTGGTGGCTTGAGACCCAGCTGTTCCACTTCTTAATCAAGCTCCCTGCAAATGCTCCTGGGAAGGCAATAAACAGAGACTGGCCCAAGTGCTTGGGTCACTCCCACCTACATGGGAGACAAAACAGTTTCAGGTGCTCGGCTCAGTGTAGCCTAGGCTGTAGCAGTCACTGGGGAGATAACTGATGGATGTAAGATATCCCTCCAAATCAATCTCTCTCTCTCTCTCTCTCTCTCTCTCTCTCTCCCCCCCCACCCCTTCTTCTGCTGCTTCTTCCCTAAACAATGAAATGTAACAATGTATCTATCCTATGCCATCCATAGAAGATTTAGAGTATACACCGGGGCCCTGTAGACGAAAAGCAACCTGGCCTGTTTCTAACAGGAACTTGGATTTTGATCCGGGGCACAGACTACAGAACGGAGGCCTAGAACCAGTCTCACTGCCGACACCAAGGGGCGCCTGCACAGATGCCCTAGCTGGGATGACAGTCACCCCAGTTTCACAGGTAAGCTCTGAATAAGACGATATCCCTCACAGCTCCAGGTCTACACGTGCTGGGGAGAACCCAAGCTTCTCCTCTCCTCTCCGGTCCCGGCTGGCCGTGGGCGGGGCTTTCACCCCTTCCTAGAACACAGGGTGCTGATGAGCTGTGCTCTGATCCCTTTTCCAGGAGTGAAAATGAAGTTTCACAGCAGAGAGATAGTTTGTCTGGAGGCCCAAATGGGGAGATGACATAGACCTGGGACCTTGAGCGCCATACCTGGGACTCCGCAATGCTCCCCGCCACCACCCCCACCAGTCAGGCTTCCTGAGCCACAATCCCCACATCACATGTCAAAGGCTGGGATGGACCCCCAATGTGTGTCTCAGTGCCCCAGGAAGTGCTCTCTCTGAAATGCAGCCCCAGGCAGCCAGGAGAGCATCTCCTGGGGGCTCCTTGGACTAGGACCCCAGCCCAGACCCCCTGCACGACCTTGACACATGCCAAAGATTGAGATCCAAACTGCCTCAGTGACCACATAAGCTAAGCACACTTATTAATGCCATTTCTTTAAAAAAAAAATATTTATTTATTATTATTGAAAAAGCAGATGCACAGAAAGAATGAGACAGAAAGATCTTCCATCTGCTAGTTCACTCCCAAATGCCCACAATGGCCAAAGCTGAGCTGATCTGAAGCTAGGTGCCAAGGAGCTTCCTCCAGGCCTCCCACGCGGGTGCAGGGTCCCAAGGCATTGGGCCATTCTCCACAGCTTTTTTAAGCCATTAGCAGGGAGCTGAATGGGAAGTGGAGCAGCCGGGACACGAACTAGCGCACATACAGGATGCCAATGCTAGGAGGTAGCAAGTTGAGCTACATGCCAGCACGTATCCCATTTCACAGACCAGTAAACTAAGACAAAGTAATTTTCCAAAATCCCAAGGCCAGGATATGGAGGGGCCAGGACTGAAGTTCTTAACTGTTTTACCAGTAAACAGAATTCTGACTCAACATGGGGCAGGACCAGTCCGTGGCAAACTGGATTGTCACTCAGGCACCTGCTCACCCCCAGCTTGAATTCACAGAAAACTCCCAAAGTCGCTCCCTGGGCCAGCACTCTCTCTTGGACCTCCCCAGCACATAAGCTCCTTGGGTAATGAGCCAGGGCAGAGCGGGGCCTAGAAAACACTTCTAGAAAACACCCAGATGAAGGGTGCAGGGAGAGAGGCCTGAACAACACAGACAGTCCCAGCTCCCTGCCTGTGGCCTGGGAAAGCAGTAGCGGACAGCACAAAGCCTTGGGACCCTGCACCCGCATTGGAGACCTGAAGGAAGTTCCAGGCTCCTGGCTTCGGATCGGCGCAGCTCTGGTCGTTGAGGTCACTCGGGGAGTGAATCATCAGATGAAAGATCTTCCTCTCTGTCTCTCCTCCTGTCTGTATATCTGACTTTGCAATAAAAACAAATAAATCTTAAAAAAACAACCAGTCCGCAGGGACCCTGCCTGTCTCTTTCCATCTGCCCCTGCCCACCACACCTGCCCTCCCAAGCTTTCTCCACAGAACTCACTCCAAGTCCCCTTTTCTTCTGGTTTCCTAGAATAAGCACCTGCACCTTTTCCCTTAAAACAAACAAACAAAAACACTTTGTGCCTGAAGTCACCTGTGCACAAAGTCAAACACTAGGATACCCATGTGAGTTAAAGCAAAGAAGCTAAAGGACACGCCTGCGCCACACGTAGATGCATGGTTCCCACATCCCAGGAGCTCATGGGGCGGCAGCACGTGAGGGACACAGCGTCGGGGCCTGCTCTCCCACCCTGCACGCATGCTCACAGCCAATCACACCCCATAGGGTCACACTCAACAAAGTCCTGGCTCTCACAGGAAGCTCCAAACTGCTCGATACCTACTTCCCACGGTCCCCACTGTAAGGGGCCCACTCCACACGGCCCATGCAGCCACCTTCCTGAGGGCAAGCTTTCAGAAGTGGGACTTCTACAACAAAACGTATCCCTAGAAGAGCCGTCTGACTCAGAAAGGTGACATAGTGGGGTCAGGGACGGAGGCACACCCAGATACAAGTAACTGACAAGGTGTGAGAAGTGTGAAGACGCCCCTGTGGCTGGCGCAGGACCTGCTGGATGCTTCAGACAGAAGGGAAAATGGGGGCAAGATTGGACCCCTTTCCCAATTGTCATTTGAAGCAAAGCACCATCGAGTAGAAGCTAACATGTTTTTACGATCCCTTAACAGCTCAGCCGCTGCCGGGCTAACATCCTGTAAGCAACTGCCGGCGCCTGCGTCTGTGTGTGGTTCATTTAAAACCAGAGCAGGAGGAAACAAGAGTCTTATTGGAAACTGCTGTGTGTTGGGTGGGTGGGTTTGTGGCGAATGCATGCAAGCGTTTTCACCTGGCTTGGGACCTGCAGCCCAGCACTCTCTCTCATTAAAATCACTGTGCTCCTCCCCAGCGCTCCTCCTGCTGCACTGGTTTCTCGTATTAAGCCCCTCAAATACACCTAGGTGTGAGCGTACCTGGCCATAGTGCTTGTGACGTGCTTCTTGTTCGACGCACAATCAGTGCTCTAGTGACAGCCTTTCCAATAGATGTCAGAGAAAGCATTTTCCTAGCAGCCAGCACAGGCACCTCTGACCAAGGGATGAGTGGGGGACCGGCACCATGGCGCAGTAGGCTGAGTCTGTCTGCAACACTGGCATCCCATATGGGCACTGGTTCATCTCCCAGCTGTCCTACTTCTGATCCAGTTCCCTGCTTATGGCCTAGCAATGCAGTGGAGGATGGCCCAAGGCCTTGGGACCCTGAACTCATGTGGGAGACCTGGAAAAAGCTCCTGGCTTCAGATCAGCACCAGTCCCTGTGGTCATTTGAGGGGTGAACCTGTGGATGGAAGATCCCTCTCCTCTCTTGTAACTCAAGGGAGAACATGCAACTCACCCACTGTTCTTTGTGGAATTCCATTCCACACACAGCCCCCTGAAGTTCAGTGAGAGCCAAGAAGGGCAGCCACACATGAGGGGGCGGTGCTAACCAGAGGACCACTGGACACAGCTGTAGCACCATGGCCATTTCCTGACAACAGGCCCTCAGCTGAAGGTGAAAGCTTGAACAAGAGGTTGCTCTCCCAAGTGTACTTGCCATTCCCTGCATCACAGCTCCCGCAAACAGCCTGCATGGGCTGCAAGGAAAAGGACCAGGCTGGGCCAGGGAAAGACCCAGCCTCACAGAGGCTCAGTGGAGGCCCAGCAGAAAGGAAAGGATGAGAAGGGACTTGGCAGAGGGCACCCACAGTCCCTTCCCCCACAGGCAAGCCCCAAAGCTGGCACAAAGCCCTGGGTGGAGGCTGCACTTGAGCCTTTCCCTCCCCAGCCCCATCTGTATCATCCTACAGTCCCCAAAGGCCCAACACTTGCCAGATGTGGGCGTTCCGTCGGGACCACGTTCATACTCCTCACATCCTGTGATACCATTCGGTGATGTTGACTTAACTCCGCCTGTGACGGCCAAGGAAGGGAGGGAGGGACTAGGAAAATCAGCCTGACTCCCTTTGACCAAAATGCAGAAGCCCACCCATCGTGCGAGGACACCCACACAGATACTCTCTCCTTCCCTACACCCTCTGTAGACACATCTGGTCCTCGGCCGCTGCCAGCTAAGGCTGGGCCGAACGTAGAGCTGAACCCTCAGCCAGTGATGTCACTCGGTCCTCTCACCCAGCCAGAGGCCACTTCAGCAGGGAATAGGGGAGGAGTGGTACAGCCTGCAGTGCCCAACCCCAACCCAGGGAAGGGACCACAGTCCCACAGGGCAGGAGAGCCCATGAAGCAGGCTCCCACACTTCAGATGCCCACTTCTGGATACTTACTGCCCCTGCCCGGAACCTGGTCTGGCTTGCAGCAGGGAGCAGTGGGAACTCCTACATGGAATTACAGGAGACATTTTACACTTCCTGCCCTGTCAGGAGCCACTTGGGACATGTGTCCATCCCCTGTTCCCCCAACCTGCTACTTCCGAGGAGGACAGTGGACAGCCCCAGGTCAAGGCTACACCCATGGCCACTTCTGGCCATCAGCTCTCTGAAGCCACCTTGATCTAGCAATGCACACGCTGAAGGCTCTGTCCAGTTTGGGCAAAAAGTCTGGGCAGGGGGACCCTTAGGTCTGCAGGACCTGCTGGAAATGACTCCCACAGTCCAGCCCAGGATGGCAGCTGGCACTCTGGCCTGCAGGGAAGCTGCTGGGAGTGGCTATCCTCTGAAGTTTCCTAGGAGGCATGTGACCAGCTGGGAGCACAAGGTGTGAAACCAGAGGCCTGGCTCCAGCACGCACTGGGCAAGTGGGGGGCCTCAAGTGGGGTAAAGTGGGGGTGAATGGAAAACAAACCCTCTGATGGGTGTGAGAAGGCCAAGAGTTGGGGAAGTAGGAGGCAGGGCATGTCACCTGGGGGAAACAAAAGAAGCTTAATCAACAGCACCCACCACAGCGTAGCGGTGGCCATGATCTTGGTCTACAAGACCAGGCCAGCCAGGGTCCCCCAAGCTTTGGGGCACCTGACACCCACTCTGGATGCTTGATTGTTGAATCAGGGGTCAGGGCAGCACCAAGTGTCACTGGTCACTGGGAAGGACACGGAGGCCATAGGAGTGACACACGTGCTGACTAGGATCACACACGGTGGTGACCAAGCCACCTGCCCTCCAGACCCAGGCTCCTTCGGTCCCGGGGTAGGGGGTGGGGTGGCTCCCTGCTGTTGTTACCGGCCAGCTCTTCACAGTGAGGCGGGTGCAGACACAGGCAAGCCCCTGTCCCCTCGTGCACTTCATGCTCCTGCTGACACTGAGAAGGTGGGCAGCCATGCCCACCCCCGGCCCTTCCACAGACGGAGCTTCTGAAGGTTATAGAGCCCCTCCGCCACCACCTCCCCAATAGGGGAATCACTCTGCCACCCCCACAGAGCCCTGCCACAGGAAGGGGTGGATAGGCCCCAATCACGCAGGTCAGAGGGGCACCAGCAAGCTGCTCCCCAATAGGCAAGCAAGAGCAAGACCCCAGCCTAAGCACCCATGCCAGTGTTCCAGCTCTCCCAGGAGGGTCCCATGCCGAACCAGGCCTACCACCCAACTCCCACCAACATCCCCAGCCCCTCCCTCCTCGTTGGGCAAAGGAAAACAGCCTTCTCCAAAAACCAGAGCTGGTCAGGCCCAACTGTCCAGGAAGACACAAAGGACACAAACCAAGTAGAAAGCCCCGCGGTCTTGGACTTTCATCCTGAGCTTCAGCCTCACTGTACACATCTGTAAAAATGGGTGCAGCACAATACCCACCTTGTTGTGGGACAACTGGGAACACCACCAAAGCTAGAGACAGTCTGGGCAGCACCCAGTCAGCACTCTGAAGATCCCAAAGAGGACAGAGTGGCACCAGGGCTACCCTGGCAGCCAGGCACCAGGCTGAACACTTTTCAAGTGACATCACAGATATCCCTCCCTGTGATCACATTAAGTAACACGGTCCCAGCGGAGCCCAGCCCTGCCTTCTGCCACGACAAGGCCAGCTGCAAAGCACCCTTCCTAGTCCCTACTCTGCACCCCGCTGTCCCTGGCACCTATCCCAGCTGCTCATGCGCCTCTATCCCAGGGGTGCATTCAACTCTGCCTTCCATGGACTTCTTGCAAGTGCTGTTCCTGTCACCTGAAGCACCCCTGCACCCGACTCCTGCTTCCCAGGAGGCTTTCCCAGCTCCCTGAATTTCAGACTGTCCCCCTCTGCTCCTCGCGGTCCTCCCTAATACCAGGCTCAGCAGGTATTCCTGGGCTGGGGGCTCCCCCAGCTGAGCACTCTCTCCTTAATCCTCACCCAGGGCCTGGGACCCCAAGCTGTTTTGTTTTCTTCCCTTCATTAACCTCCCAATTACAGGGGAACAAGAGTAAGTATAGATGGATACACCCACATTGAGAAAACTAAAAAACTAAAAAACTGAAGCCCTATTTATATTTTGTTTAGCACAAATGGGGCCCCAACACAGCTCTGGAAACAAGCACCAGGTCCCGGGAACAAGGCCAGGGAGGGGTACCTGAGTTATGGGGGGCAAGGGTCTTGCACACAGATTCAGCCCTGCCCAGAGGGGCAGACTCAAGGGGCCCCCAGAGCTGTCTGCAGGCATCCGAAGGGCTGTCACGGGAAGAGAGCCTGAGCATGCTGGGCGGCCCCAAGGGTGCAGCAGGACCGAGCAGTACAAGTCACCACAGGAGGATGTCACAGAGGGGCAGGGGATTCCATCAGTAGAGGTGGCAGGGAGGCCTACTAGGGAGGTAGCATGGCCACCATCACAGGGAAACAGGACCTGAGGCAACTCAAGGCCTGGGTGGGCGAGGACAGGCCAACACTGTGGCAGAGCAAGCTAAGCTTCCACCTGCAATGCCAAGAACCCAGGAGAGCAATGGCTCTCTCTCTCCTCTCTCTCTCCCTCTCTCCTCTCTCCGTTCTCTCTCTCCCTCTCTCTCCATAGCCTGCCCTCCAAATGAATAAATGAATCTCTTTAAAAATATATATATGTTTTGGAAAGTCGGAGTTACAGAGAGGGTGAAACAGGGATATCTTCCATTTGCTGCTTCACTCCCCAAACAGCTGCAATAACCAGCGCTGGTCAGGCCAAAATCAGATGTGTCATCTGGGTCTCCCACCTGGGTACAGGGCCCAAAAACTTAAACCATCTTCTGATGCTTTCCCAAAGCCATTAGCAGGGCGAGTGGGACTGGAAGTGGAGCACCCATGACAAGAACCCGTGCCTTTACCTGCCGCAACACCAGCCCCAAATAAATACCTTCAAACAGAATTTGAATGAATAGATACAAGAGGAGATCAGAGTTGACTCTGACAGCTTGCAGAAGAGCACCCTGAGAGTGAGGCAGACGCCTGGGCTTCAGACAACCCCTCACTCACACCAGCCGAGCTGCCACCCCAGCGCCTGTGCCGTGCCAGTCTCACGGGCTCTTTGCTTTTAAGAAGCCAGGGAGTCGGTTGTTTCTGACTCCTCTTAAATGTTAAGAGGCACAGGACACGGGCAATCCTTCCCTGCCTGTTACAGAGCCCCGGCCTCCCAGGCGGCTCGGCCCCAGGGCCTGGGTGCCGCCAGCCCCAGTGGAGCCACACGGGTTAAGGCAGGATTTGGCTCTGGTTCCATTCTGGGGCTGCAGCTGGCCTCCGAGGCACCCCCTAGGGAGTCTCATCAGCTGCCGAGGCCCCGCCTGACAGACCCTCCCACCTCAGCCACCCAGCCTGGAACCCCAGACCTGGGAACAGGGCAGCTGCCCTGAGGCTGGCGGTCCCAGCCAATCCAGGGAGAGATTCTGTTCCCCACACCCTGCTGAGAGCCATTTGCTCATAGGGGACAGATGCCACTGGGGAGAGAAACAGGCTCCGCCCTGGTTCTGCTCCGCCTTTGCCTGTGGCTCCAGCCAGCCGTCACTGAGCATGCGTGTCCACCAGGGCCTGGGCCGCATGTTCAACTCCCTGTGGGGAGTTTCTAACCTTCCTCACCTCTCCAGTTAGGACTCCCACACTAAGAGAGGTGAAGACAGCCACAATCACACAGCCAGCAACAGGCAGAGTTGGGATTCAAGGCAAGGCCTCTCCAACTCTGAAACCCTGCACCAAACCCCTGCCACAAAGTCCAGCCCCCATGCATGCATACCTCCAGCCCACCTGGCACTGTGCTATGGGCCACATGTAGCAGATGCATAATTGGCTAGGAGAGGGGCAGAGCAGGGACAGGGCCACTTGTGTAAGCTTGGATGTACCAGGCTAACAGATGTCAAGCCACTCTTTAAAACTTTGTTGTTTACTGAAAGTTAGAACAACAGAGAGAAGGAAAGAGACCTAGGGAATCTTCCATCTGCTTGTTCACACCTCAAATGGCCACAGCCAGCTGGGGCTAGTCCAATCTGAAACCAGCAGCCAGGAGCACCATCTGGGTCTCCCTGGTGGGTGGCAGAGGCTCCAGCACTGGGGCCATCCTCTGTTGCTTTCCTAGGAACATTAGCAGAGTACTGGGTGAGAAGCAGAGCAGCCTTGGACCTGAACTAGCCTTCAAAATAGAATGTTGGTGCTGCGGGCAGCAGGATAACCAGCTGAGCCATCTGGCTCAGTTTCCCCACCTGTCCTGGTGGCGGGAGAGTGTCTACCCCAGAGGAGCAACAACTTGCAGGCCTAACAGATGGTGTGGGCACAGGAAACTGGAGAGCAGGGGCGGGGGAGAGCAGCAGAAGGAAGGAAGCTGCCCATGGCTCAAGGGAAGGCCACGGTCACTCATGGACGTGAGCACCCCAGGCTGAGGACAAGGTTCTCCCCCCGAGCGCTGCTTCCCAGATGGCTCAAGGTGCATGTACCGGCTGCCGCACACCGGCAGAATTAGACCCACACGCCGGGATTCAAACCCGGAACACTGTAGCAAGGTCGGCCCCTGCGGCAGCCAGGTCGCTTCTTAGAGTGGCCCTCACTGGACCCCAGGTGTGGGTGGAAGAGCTCTATTGGCTGCTGAACTATCACAGGTTCATGGAGAGCACAGGCACACAGCACCCAACCAAACCTGGATTTAGCAGCCGGTGGGAGCTCAGGAAGGTCCAGTCTTCTCAGGACCACCCCACTTCCCTGGACGTGCCAGGATGGCGGCAGACCCCCGAGGCCTCTTGCTGGTGCTCTGCAGGTCATGATTTCGTAGATCCAACTTCACAGCCCCAAACAGGCCTAACAGGCACCAACCCACACTGAATCCCGACTCTGGAGGCCTCTCAACTGACAGGACAACAGCCTACAGGCAGGTAATAGTGCACCTGGTTCTCTAGAGATCCTCACTGCCCACCCAGTCTTTGGTCCAGCACCTCCTGCGTCCTAGGAATCGCACTTCGCCCCCTGCAATCCTTACACACTGTCAAGTCAAAATGCCTCCTCCTCTGGGACAGGCCCCAGACTAAATCCTTGGAACTTTCCAGAGGATTCTGGAGCAAGGCTGTTCGTCCTTCCCTTCCTGCTCAGCTGACCTCTGAGCTCAGCCAGAGGCCCCAGCGGCCCTCCTCCCATTCACCCATCAGCTCCCCTCGCCCTCCTCTGGGCTCCTCTCAGCCTAAGTTGGAACTCACTCCTGCCGCCCGGCGCATGAGCCACCTGGCAGTGGCTAGGACCTCATCAGGAGGATCCCAGTGAGGGTCCCCCATGCAGAAGTCACCCTGCAGGGGTCAGGAGAGCTCCCTGGGTAGGAGCCAGGGGTCTACTCCCGTCCTCCACAGGAGAAGCCCAAGGAGGCCCCTGCTGCACTCCCCCAGAAGAAGCCTCTTCTCAAGGACATCTGTGGGGCAGTGGACGCCATCCCTCCCCCAGGAGACCCTAGAGGCCTCAGCAAGCAGCAATGCGAGGGATGGCTCTGCAGACAAAGTTACCAAGGGCTGAGCGCTGTCACAGGGCCACAGGTGCCTTGAGGAACTGGGGCCGTAGTCAGGGGAAGTCCCACACCTGGTCGGAGACCTGGCCCTCCTTGACTGGGGACCTCCTGAAAGGCCCGTCATACTTCAGACCTCCCCATCCCCTGGCCTCCCCAGGGCCAGGGTGATGGCAAGGTGGGCAGTCAGCAGCCCTCAGTAGGTCTCACGTCCCCTTCCCAGCAAGAAGTGTGAGCAGCAGCCACAGTGTCGTCTCCCTTCTCAGCCTGGGACTCAGCCAGGATACAGGCTTGGTCCTGGGAAAAGTGGACCAGCCCCAATCCTCCAACCAAGTCCCTGCAAACAAGCTGGTTTACTGGCTCGGCTAAGCAGCTCCATTCAGACTGGAGTTAGGCACCACCTTGTACAGAAACTTCACAAACACTGTATGGCTTGATAGGCCTACCATCCATCTCTTCGCCCAATCTGACCCCAGGAGAGCACAGAGCAGGGATTTGGCAGGTGAGCAGGAGCCGAGAGGAGGGACAGGTGAGCAGCAGCCTCCCTCTGCAGCCCTTGTCCGAGGCACTGCTTCCCACAAGTGGCAGCTAGGGCCAGGAGCACTCGGGCTATCCCCCACTCATGGGCTGTGTGACCTCGGGCAAGGCACTCAACCTCTCAGAACTTCAGCTTCTCTTTCATCTGTAGAACAGCAAGAGTGCCTCCCTTGGGGGAAAATAATGCTGTCCAGCCACATAATCATCACCATCATCATCATTATTATTACTATTTTTATGACTCTTAATGAAGGCAGTATTATTCCTTCCCTGTCCTGACACCCCCAAGCATGGAAACAAAAGGAGCCTGAGCCAGCAGGTGCACAGGTAGATCTTGCTAAGGGGTTAGAGCAAGAAGTTACAGTGACAGTTCCCTAAATGCTTTATTATGCAGTGGGGCCCCTTGCTTCTCCAACAGAAATCCTACTCACAGGCTTAAAGGCAGGCAGAGAGCCTGGCGCCACACTCCCCAGCTCCTTCTGGCAGGTTCCTGTGGGCACCGTGGAAAACCATAATCAACTCACTCTAGAGACTCCATTGGACAGATGGTGAAGTTAAGGCATAGAGGGGTGGTGTAACTGGACAAAGCCACACAGCACACAGGAAGCTCAGGCAGACTCCTATTGAATCAGCACCACACTAGCCATTTAATGGCGACGTGCAAGGGCTCCAGGGCTAGACAAGCAAGATCAGAGGCTGAAGAAAGCTCACTGCTGTGCAGCAGGGAGGAGAGAGTAGTGCCACAGCACAGGTGCCCAAGAGGGAGAGGTAAACGCCAGCCAACCCCCACTGGGCGGGGACTCATACTGCCAAGTCTCTGGATACTTGGAAGAAAAGCTAGAAACCTAGATTTTGTAAGATTTATTTATTTTTATTGCAAAGCCAGATATACAGACAGGAGAGACAAAGAGAAAGATCTTCCATCTGATGATTCACTTCCCAAGTGGTCGCAATGTCTGGAACTGAGCTTATCTGAAGCCAAGAGCCAGGAGCTTCTTCCAGGTCTCCCATGTGGGTGCAGGGTCCCAAGGCTTTGGGCCATCCTCCACTGCTTTCCCAGGCCACAAGCAGAGAGCTGGATGGGAAGCAGGGCCTCCGGGATTAGAACCAGTGCCCATATGGGATCCCAGCGTGTGCCACTAGGTATTCTGTGCCAGGCCTGAAACCAGCATTTTTGTGCAAATTTTCCTGAATTGTGAAAGAGTCGGGTTCTACCTCTGAACAATTCAAAACCCTGAGCAGCTGACAAAAGGACCATGGTGCTGGGTGCACACCCAGGTTCCCAGCCTGCAATCTCCCTTCCAGTATTTCTGCGTGGGTCCCGAGGAGGTTTTCAAATCACTGAGTTCAAATGACCTGAGAACCCTGCAGCAAGCATAAATCAGTTGTCTTGACCCTGTGTCTCAAATTCCACCATTAGTTACTCACCCCTTTGAGTCCAGCCATACTCTACCCAACACTCTTTAAAAAAAGATTCTCAAGAGCTTATTGCAAATATTCTTGTCTAGAGGAGAAACTTGGGCTACATTGGAGTCCTGGGAAACCACAACATAATCCTAACAGCTCTCCCCAACTCCCTCCCCACCTTCCCAGGCCTGGGAGCTCAGCTACTGGCTGGAGGCACCTCGTCTCAAAATGGGCCCAGCCTCTGCAGCTGCGCAACCCTGGAGGCTCGACTGAGCTCAGCCACCTGACATCCAGGCCAGGGGGGTTCCAGAAGCCTGACAAAGGGAGAGCAGGCATGGACAAAGGGAAAGCAGAGGAGCATTCACCTCAACACCTCTTCCTAAAATGCTGATCATAGGTCTAGACAACAGAAAAGACGCTGCTAAAATTACTAGGAAGCTTTTCCCCAAAAGGCTCGGCAGTGCCTCTGATGTGCAACGTGCACTTGCTGCAATCCTGGCTGTGGGTCCGGTCTAGCTGCCTGAGCTCCCCTAAGGGCCTCAGTACTTAGATGCCAGCACAGAGCCACACAGAGCACCGCAGCTTTAGACTAGATTAGAAGGGCTTGCTGGGGCATGGGAGGTTAACAGGGGAGTGGTCTTCAGACACCCAGGCAGAACGGAGACCCTGGATGTAGGAGAAGTAGGGAAGGGAGAAGTTAGACAACAATAATAAGTAAGAAGCAAGGTCACCAGGCCCCGTCTGGGCCCAGCGCCTCATCCACACAGCCTGGTCCACCTGTCCTTGGGCCCTGTTGGTTACAGTCCAGGGTGTTTATCTCCATGGTATCAACGAAGGACATGAGGATTGGAGAGGCTAGCACGCTGGCCCAGCATCCCCAGCAGGCAGCAGCAACACAGGCCTTCCCTCTGCCCACCTAGTGCAACTTACCAATCTCTTACCCTTTGCCCAATGTACTGGCCTCTTAGGAGTACATCCAATAGTGTCAAGCACTGCTTTCCCAGGGCCATTACCAGGGAGCTGGATCAGAAGTGGAGCAGCCAGGACTTGAACTGGCACAGGTATGGATGCCAGCGCTGGAGGTATTAACTTACTCTGCCACAACACTAGCCCTGAGAACATGTATTCCTAATCAGTTCCCAAAAGCCACTGATGGCAGCCCCATACTGTGCAACACAGTTAACCTCTAAAATCCAACGGCCATCACTGTGGCAAAGCAGTTAATAACCACATATCAGAGTGCCAGTTAGAGTCTTGAACGCTCAGTTCCCAACCCAGCTCCCTGGCATTGCACTTGGGAAGCAGCAGAAGATGGCCCAAGTGCTTGGGCCCATGTTACCCACAGGGAGGACTCCCCCTACTGAGGCCACTTAGAGGGTGAACCAGCGAAGAGAAGTTCCATTTCTCTTTTGCTTTATCACTGATTTTCAAATATTCCATCAACATAAAAACAGTAGTTTCCTAGCCAGACTAATCACACCTCAAATGCTCCATAGTCACTTACGGCTAGTGGCAGCCACACTGGACAGTACAGATGTAGACATCTCCACCATTACCTAAAGGTCTAGTGAACAGTATTGGTCTAGAGTACATGTTGTTAACTACAGTCTCACCTGTGAGTGTCTGAGTACTGTGTCTCTTCCATAGACGATACATTCCATGAAGAGAGAACCTGATAGTGTACTCAGCTCATAGTAAATATTCAATAACTGTTGACTAATGAATGCAGGCATTTATAGATTGATGGGTGAGTAGATGGATGGATGGATGGATGGATGAGTAAATAGATGCATAGATGAGTGGATACATGGATGGACAGTCAAACGGATGAGTGGCCGAGTGGAAGGGAGAATGGATGGATGAGTAAGTAGATGGATGGACAAGGAAATGGAAGGATGGACAGACAGATGGATGGACAGAAGGATCGATGAATGGACCAATACAGAGGTGGGTGTGTGCATAGGTAGACAAATGGATAGGTAGATGGATGAATGCAAAGGTGGGTGAGTGTATGGGTTTACAAATGGTTGGATGGATGGATGGATGGATGGATGGATGGATGGATGGATGGATGGATGGAAGAACGAACGGACGGATAGATGGATGGATGAGTGCACGAATGGGTAGATGAGTAGGTGGACGAATGGATGGACAGTCAGATATACAGGTGGAAAGAACTCTGTGAGAGTCAGGGCCTCCCAGGGGTCTGACTCCTCTCTGAGGACCACTCCTCACCTCCCTGGACTGCACTGTTGGAGCATGAACTCTCTGCTTACATACCTCTCAAACAGAAGAAGGCAGCCCCAGGCTACAGACAACCAGACCCTGCTTAACCCAGAGGAAGCAACACTGGAAAAAGAAAGCCAGTTCTGAAATGCCTTTACTATTTTGAGTTCCTGGACACCTAGCAAACAGGAGCTGACAATGTGCCTTTAATAGCTCTGGTTCTGAGTGTCTTCAAGATATTTCTTTCCAACCAAGTAACCCAAATAAATTTAGCGACTTTTTTTTTTACAAGGAGAAATAATTAAAGAACAGATGGTGTTGCTTACTTTGAAATTTATACTCTAAAATAGATTTTGTGTGCACCTTGGTTGGAGTTCAACTCCCCCCCTTATATCCGTGTGTCAGAAAAGGAGATCAGCTCACTAATTACCTGGCTGTCTTTTCCCTATAAGATCCCAATTTAAGAATCTCGTTTCATTCTAAGAAAATTAATTCAAAATGCCAAATAATTTAAAAATGTATTAAGATTCCCTTTAGACTAGAAAGCAAAAAAAAAAAGGAGTTTTCACTTGTCTGCGAAAAATCACCTTGGGTAGTCAAATTGAAGTTTAGTCTTAAGACCAAGTCCCAGACTGTAGTCTTTGGCAGCACTATTGGTTCCATATGTCCACAAAATGTTTCATTTAAAATATATGTGCTTTCAAATTGGTCTCTGACCATTCCCGTGCCATGGTCCCTAACCACTACACGCATACTCCCAATCCTTGGAGCCTTATTCTCCTCGGAAGCCAGACTTTTTTATTTGCATTGGAGGTAACCCATTTCCAGCATGCCAAAACCCAGAGCCCTTTCAAAGCCACTTTTGGAGATTTTATAGCCTGAGATGGAATAAAATTTAAATTTAATAAAATTTGAGACCTGAACCAAAAAAAAAAAAAAAAGGAAAAAAAGAAAAAGAAAAAAGAAAATGAGAAACGGTTTAAAAGCCAGCTACCCAGACACTGAGGAAAATATTCTGAGAAAGCCCACAGGGCAGAGTAGGGGAGCCAGGCCGTCCTGCGCCTGCCAAATGTCATTTGGGGCTGGCTTTAGAAGAGAAGCAGAGCTGGGGATGCAACGCAATTATTTAAATTCAGAAAGAAAAATGTTTGCTCCCCAATCTGGCAGCAGAGGCTCACCTCTGAGTTCTGGGGAATCTGGGCGGGAGGTTCAGGGAGAAGGGTGGGCATCCGAGCAAGAAGCCACACCTGGGCCTGAGGATGGCAAGTCTTGGTCCCAAATCAGACAGGGGGTCCTGCAAGGCAGGCTGCAACCAGAGGGGATTTCTTTTTCTTTGTTTCTCTCTTAGTGTCTGCCTTTGTCCCCGGCTGGCAGCCCCCTCCCCTGCCCTTCCCGAGGCTCCCCTGGGGGTGCGAAGGCCTTGCCTGGCTGTCACTCAGGCCCTTCAGTGGGCCAGGGGGAAGGGGGAGAATGGGGGAAGGGAAGGCCGTGTGGAGGCTGGGCAGACCTGAGGATACTGATCATGACCCCCATCACAGCCCCAGCATCCCTGTGGCACAAACATGAAAAGACCCCCAGGGATGCGGGTTTGGGAGTCCCCAGATGGGTTTTTCTGCTCCCCCCAGAGATGCTTCAATCACTTCCATGGCCCCTGTCCCACTGGGACAAGAAAGAGCTGGGGAAGCCAAAAGTTGAGTAAAAGGGGGTGCTCAGTCACAGGAGTGTGAGCAGAAATGCCAGGAGGTGTGGACATCTCCCGAGAGGGGAACCTGCAGTGCCCCGGTGCTGACAGTAAACTGCTGGCCAGTCTTGGGGGAGGGGGCGTTCCGGGGAGCGCCAAGGGGAAGGGGGATGGCGGAGGCAGGGGTCCCTGCTCCTTCATCTTCTCTCCTGCCAAAGTAGGTCCTGTAGCCAGACCCCTAGCTGGGTCAGCCAGAAGGGATGGGACGCCACCCCCATCCCAAGGCCAGGAAGAACTGAGCTTCTCTGGCACCTTCCACCAGCTCCACGCCTCCCCTGCTCTGCCCACTGTCCTTCCCCATCCTTCTCTGAGATCCTAACGCATCAGTATTGCCTTCTGCAGCAGTCAGCATGAGCAGTATCCTGGTGCGAACCCCTCAAGCCCACCTCACAGAGGAGGAAGCAGAGATTCAATCTGGCTAGGGGATGGGGTCAGCTCCAGAGCCAGACAGGCCTGCCTTCCCCAAATGAATTCTGGATGGCCACCCTCTGCCAGCAAGGCCTTGCCCTGGGTGTGTCAGGATGGTCAGCCCTGAGTCACCCTCACTCTCTCATGAGGCCAGCCTGGTGACTAATGACTGGGCAGAGCAGAGAAGCCTGCGCTGGGGACAAAGCCTAGGCTCGACCTTGAACTTAAGAGGCTCCCAGCTCTGCCCAGAGCCACTAATGGGCCAGGAGTAACCTGAGCCAGCCCTTGGATGGAAACTCAAGGCATTATGGTTGCTGGCCTACCGGCAGGCTGGCATCACCACCTGCCTGCCAGCACCTCTTCTCCATTTCACGGGCCTCTGTGGAGCGCGAGCTCCTCTCCTACAAACAACAAGGCTGTCCCCACTTATCAGGCGCTGACCAAGCGCCAGGCGCTCCGCTAAGCACTTTGCACGCGTTATCTTGTTTCGTCTTCACAACCGTGCAGGGAGAAGGGGAGGGAATGACTGTGAATGCTGCACCGCAGGCAAGAGAAGGGAGGCCGGAGGAGAAGCTGCCAGCATCCAGCCAGGGAGGCAGGAGGCTGGGCTGGGAGCCGGCCATGCCCCATGTTGCCTTCAGAAGGAGGTTCTGGGTGCAGACTCCAGTGACGTGCCTCCTTTGCTGTGCAGGTGTGATTTCAGAGTGTTCTGCCACGTTCTGCGGGGGTGCCCGGAGGGCTGCGACTTGTCATGGGACAAGTGGGGTGCAGAAAGACCATGCACAGCAGCTTGGGGGTGAGGGTTTGTCTGCCAGGTTAGAACATCTGATGGGCAAATGCCAGATCCACAGGCACACAGACACGTGTGTGGCCACACCACAAACAACCTGAATACACCTTAGTCAGGGGTTCTGCGAATGTTGTATTTGTTTTCATTAAAACTCCAAAAGCCTGATGTTTCTCATCTAAGACTTAGATCATCAGCTACCCATACCAGAAGAAGAAAAAAAAGTGGGGCGGGGTGGGAGGGATCCCAGGCATAAGGTCTTAACAGGGGCTTCCAAGCTACACACCGCACTTCTAAGCCACAGTAAGGCACCACGGCAACCATACACTCAGACACCAGCCGTGTTGCCTTGGGATACCCTCAGTGGTCCCAGAAACAGAGGGATCCCAGGTCTCACAGAAGGGAAGGACATGTACACTGCCCTTTGGTGCCAACTTCTCGAGCTCAGGTCTGACAGCTCGCAACAGCATCCCCTCCCATCATACACCCCCCACCCCGAGGGATGTGAGATGACATGGGCCGCAGCAGCGACTGCACAGACACTACACCCCATCAGCCCTGTACCAGGACGCGGGAGATCTGCACCCCAGCACAGCTCAGGGTAACCTGGCCAAGTCACTGACCCTCTCGGATCCTGTCCGCTTGGGAACAGGGTCTTTTCCAAGCCTTCCTCAAAGGACAGTTGACCCCTGGCTCTCTCTCCTGGGACCCCACCCATCCGCCAGACACCTGTTAGGAGCACATGGTTTAAGGGTGTCCCCAAATAAGATACCCTGGCAACCCACCAGGAGGACCCCTCCCCTCTGGCTGAAAAGAAACTGGTGGGGCGCGTTCTTAAGGCTCAAGATAAACTTTAAATACTACGTGGAAATGACTAAACAAATCAAATCACTGTTAAGTGGATGTCGCGAGCTTCCTCTAGATGATACGTTTAATGAAGATTATTGTCCTCATGGTTATAGTTGGAGATTTGCATTTTATTATCAGAGAACCACTTATGCATTACTCCAGGATTTTCATTAGGTAAATAAATTTTTATGTGGATTTCATTATATTCCCTTGGCTGAAATCCTGATCACTTAACAGCAAGAATGCTGCCCCGACATCCTGTGTGTCAATCAGGATATAACCACTTCCTCTGGTGGTTGAAAAGGATTTAGAAAAAAACAAAAATCGGGTGTTGATGGCAAAAAGAAGAGAAGGTGAGGTTGCAGGGTGATCTGTCCAGTTCTGGCTACTACATATCCCCATTTCCTAAAAGGGATCTTTCTGTTTTAAAATACGCAAGTAATATATATGTATGTATATGTGTGTGAGAGAGAGCTTTATGTGTATCTACATATATGTATGCATGGGCACTTGTACCCTGACACTGGCCCCTGGTAGCAACCACAGCTACCAGGATAGATCTGTGGGCTTGGACTTCAGAAACAAAAAGAGACAAACTTAAGAAGAACAAGGAAGGAAGACAGTGGGGGGTGGGAGGGGAGACATTCCTGGAACCTCATCCATCAGCAGAAAAAAAAAAATCATTTCTAAGAAGTCTAATACGAAGCAATTAAGCTAATTGGAATCTAGATTATACAGGATGCCTCCGGAAACTCGAGACCGGAGGAGACTCCCCTCACTGGAAAGTCACACCTCAATGTGAATGAGTGAGGAGGTGAATGAATGACAAGGCCAGCAACAGCCGTGAACCTCCAGACCTGATCCATCTGGCCCTTTAATAACACGCAGGTGGTCCCGTTGGAAGAACTTGCCAGTAATAATTCTCGCTCCTCAGAAAGGGCTGGAGCCAGCTCTGTGTCACCGTAGGTTAAGCCAACACCTACAGCACCAGCACCCTACATGGGTACCAGTTCAGGTTCCAGCTGTTCCACAGCCTGGCTGCTCCATGTGCCATCCAGCTCCCTGCTAATGTGCCTGGGAAAGTTACAGATAATGATTCAACTGCTTGGGTACCTGCCATCCACAATGAAGACCAGAATGAAGTTCTGCTGACCCAGCCCCAGCTACCATGGTCATTTGGAGAATGAACCAGCAGATAGAAGATTTCTCTCTCTCTGCCTCTCTCCTCTATCTGTAACTCTTTCAAGGTAATAAATAAATAAATGAGCCTTAAAAAAACAAAAGCTCAACTCTGGTGCAGAATCAGGATTCCTATGCTGAGAGCCCTAACTAGCCGCCTCACAGCCTAGGCTGTGGTAAGGGACTGAGCAAGCCTGGCTGTCATCACGGGGTGTCATCTCACAACTTACAAAACAACCAGAACATCAATGTCAAGTTGCTTTCATCCATAACAAATCCTACTTGATCTGCAATCCCCAAATTAGTCACCAGGGACACTCAGGTACGGGTCTGAGTAAGCATTGCTCAATGACCTTAGAAAAGGCCGGCGGCACACCAGCAAAGGGCAAGGACACCGATGAGAATGCCTGAGGAGGGCTCCCCAGACGGGACGGAGGCCTCTCAGGGGAGATGCTGAATTTGGCGATGTTCTTATTCCCTCTGTGTGTGTGTAAACATCTGAGACATCTTTTTGCTTATTTGATGGCAAGGTTAGAGAGGAGGAAAGGATCTTCCAATCTCTGGTTCACATTCCAAATGGCTTGGGCCAGACTGAAGCCAAGAGCATCATCAGCATCACCTACACGGGTACGGGGCTCAAGTACTTGAGTCATCCTCTGCTGCTTCTCCTAGTGCATTAGCAGGGAGTTGGATCAAAAGCAGAGCAGCCAAGGACTCAAACCAGTGTCCAGACTGGATGCTAGCACTGTAGGCAGGAGCTTTACCTACTGTGTCAGAAGACCAGTCCTTTATTTTTGTGCATTAGTCTCAGTTTCAGTAAGTCAACAAATACTGAAAACCTCTTAAAGCTTTTTCATTCTGTAAAGAAAAGCATATATGGGGCTGGTCAGTAGGCTCCCTCAGGGGCTGCCATCCCATACGGGTGCCAGTTGGGTGTCCAGGCTGTCCCACTTCCAATCCTACTCCCTACTTATGGTCTGGGAAAGCAGTGGAGGATGGCCCAAATCCTTGGGACCCTAAACCCACATAGGAGATCTGGAATAAGCTCCTGGCTCCCAGCTTTAGATCAGCTCAGTTCCATCCATTGTAGCCATTTGGGGAGTGAACCAGCAGATGGAAGATCTTTCTCTGTCTCACCTTCTTTCCATAAATCAGCCTTTCCATTAAAAATAATGAAATTAAAAAAAAACAGTAAATATATTAGAAAGATAGCTTTCAGGACAGGTGTCTGGTCTCTCGGAGTACCAAGGTTCAACTTGAAGCTCTGCTCTGGTCTCCAACTTCCTGACACTAAGATGGTAGACAGCAGTGACAGCTCGGGTACTCAGGTCCCTGCAGACCACCTGAGAGACCTGCATCACGTTCCTAGCTCCCAGCTTCAGCCTGGCCCCACCCTTGCCATTGCAGGTATTTGGGGAGTGAACAGCTAATTAGAGATCTCTGACTTTTCTCTCTCTCTCTCTCTCTCTCTCTCTCAAATATAAAAAGATTCCTTTACAAATATCCCTACTTTCATACAATAATTTCTCATCATCTGACCTTATCACTTGCTTCCTGCTTCGTGGCAGCACCTGCTGGGCTGCAGCCTGCAGCCTCACGACCTGGTCCTCACCCCTCCTCAAGCTCACAATCCGGTCCTTCCCAGCTCCCCTCCCACCTGCTTGGTCTCCAGCCTCCATCATGACCAGCAGCACACTAAGTAAGTACACATCTCACTTCCTCCTATTGTTCGCCAACTCCCCAACGCCAGCATGAACCAAAGCACAGCAGCGCCAGGACACCAGGACACCGGGGCTGTTGAATATCATTACCTTTCAAAACATCTTCACCTCTACAAGTGTTAAGATATGCACAGCCATTTTAAGACTTATGTATTTATTTGAAAGGCAGAGTGACAGAGAGAGCTTCCACCCACTGTTTCACTTTCAAAACATCCACAACAGCTGAGGCTGGGCCAGGCCAAAGCCAAGAGCCAGTAACTCCATCCGGGTCTCCTACACAAGTAGCGGGAGCCCATCCATTGCCTTTCCAAGAGTATTAGCAAGAAACTGGACAGGAAGCATAGTAGCTGAAACTCGAACCCACACTCCAATATGGCATGCAGGTGCCACATGCCTGCCCCTCTATTCACCATAGCAGTCACCACCCTTGCCCTGCTCAGAGCCAATGCACTGGACAGATGAACAAATGAATGCATGCGGGAAAGTAAACTTTACATTACTGGTACCCAATTGTATCAAAGCAGCGCCCACAATATATTTTTCCACATCCTTAGAATACCTCCCTAGTCCAAACCGCTCAAAGAACTTGGCAGTGACATCAGGGCAGTCCATGTGGTTGACTCCTCTCTGATTCTGACTTTGCATCAACTCTAGTAGCCTCCCGCCCATAGCCATTCACAAAAGCACCATGAGATGGCCTATCTCCAGGGTCCTGACCCCACATTCCAAGTCTGGGGCACTTTTCTTGAAGAGCATTTATCACTCAAGGCCAGCACCCTGAAGGACACCACTCACAGGCAGCTCAGCCATGTCAGCTTCAAACCCGCTCGTCTTCCAGTTTCTCCTGTTTATCTTGGGAACAGGCTGCATGAATAGTCCACTTGTTGGAAGAACATAATATTTTCCTTGGCTTTTAGGCAACTGTCTGGCGAGGCAGTGTTTCCACATGTAACTTTCTGATGGCTTTATGTGAGCAGTTAATTAGAATTACACAGACACGTTTATAGAAGTTGAAACGAAGCATGGCTCGGGTGTGTGAAAATCTATATAATTGCTCATGCCAACACTTCCCACTGAACAAGAGGGAATGGAAGAAAGACCCTTCAAAAATAAGCCAGGGGTCCACAAAAACACACGCACCCAGCCCCACGTGGGGAGACTTGGGGAGACCAGGTAGGCACTGCAAGGATCCCACTACTCCACACCCAGCACTTGGCTCATGAAATTTGCATCCTGGCATTCAGGGGTCCCCCTGAGGACCCCAGGGCTGGAGATCTGTGGGCATCCACCACAGGAAGGCAGAAATCTGACTCTCAACTGGCTTACCCAGGAGGGGACTGGTTACCCAGGGACGCCCTTTCTCTGCTCCCACCTAGAATTTAGCTTTGGGAGCCAGTAGCCTGATGACCCCAAGACCTTTCTGGCCTAATGCCGCCCCTTTACCCTCCGGTTCGCTCAGCCTGGGCCAGCCACTTCTTTCCTGCATCCCCAGTCCCATGCCTGCAACACAGCAGAATCTACAGCATGTTCACATGTCCCCAGCGTCACTCCATCAGATCCCTGGTCACTGGGACTGCCCCAGTGCAGGAAGACCTTGAGCTATGCAATGATTGGCTTTGAATTTGCTGAACTCCAGCAACTTTTGCCATCTTTGTGTGCTCTAGAATGACCAAATGCCTCCATGCCAGCTTTACATCTGGGTATTTGTGAAACTGGGCACTGAATTGCTTTCCCAGGAGGTGGCTGAGCTATCTCCAGCTGTCTAGGGGTAGAGAGAGTCCCTGGCAGTGAAAAAGAACTGTATTGGGGCATCGTAACCCAATCTGAGGGGGCAAAGGTCAACTCCAGTTACACAGAGCTCCTGGGCCTCTTACAGCCTGCCATCCCTCCGAACAGTGATGAATGGATGCTGCACCTGCAGGCCTTCTACCTCTTTCTTTCTGGTTGACCCAGGTCACCTTGTGCTCAAATATCCCCAGAGCCACCACTGACTTGAGGGAAGATGAAGGTCTCCATGGCCCCGGGACAAAGCTTCACATCCTGGCCTGGGCCATACAGGGGATGTCACACCAGCAAGACACCGGGAAAAGTGTCCTTCCTCCAGGGGCCAACCTGTGTCAGCGAACTTGTCTTTCCTGGCCTCTGGACACTGATGTGATGTCTGGCACCACAGCAGACTTTCTTCAGCACGGGGGACAGGGCGGGGGCGGTGAGACAACATGGAAGGCAAGAGCCTTTGTGTTATACATGAAGACCAGAGATACCAGCACCCCTGCAGTGTGGAGCCGCTCAGCTCAGCTCCCTGCAGCCAGATGCCCTACAAGGCACTGCATGCCATTACGCTTGCACCTGTTTGAGTTAGGATGCCAGGTCTTAAAAGTCCGAAACTTCTCAACTGACACAACCAAAGCCTGCCAGGCAACTGCTCAAGACCTGGCCCAGAACTGTGCACTTCCTCCTTTCAGGAGACCCTTTCAGGCCACTCCCTGCCAGAAGGAACTTGAATCAACTAAAGGCATCATCCTCACCTCCTCAACCCCAGGGGAACCCCACAACCTCAGGATCTTGGGGGAAATCCTGTCCAGAACAGTCCAAGGTCAGGTCATGAACATGAGGGGAAGAGGAGGGGAGCTTGATGAACTGCACTGCCTAATAAGAATAAAGAGTTCTGGGGGCCAACATCATGGACTCAATTGGATAATTCTACGTTTACAAGCACTGGCATCCCATATGGGCCCCACTGGTGTCCCGGCTCTTCCAGTTCCCATCCAGCTTCCTGCTTATGGCCTAGGAAAGCAACAAAGAATGGCCAAGGTCCTTGGGACCTTAAACCCATGTGGGAGACCCAGAAGAAGCTCCTGGCCCCTGACTTCTGCCTGGTCCAGCTTTAGACAGTGCAGTCATTTGGGGAGTCAATCAGCAGATCAAAGCTCTTTCTGTTTCTCCTCCTTTCTTACATCTGCCTTTTCAACAAAAATAAATTTTAAGACAAAGTAATGAGTTCTGGAATTGTTCCATCCCAGTATTCACATTCACACGTCTGTTCTCATAAGCAGAGGTTAAAAGCATGGAAGATCTTCCTCCTCTTGGGGTCAGCACCATGCCTCAAAAAGATAATCTTACACCCTGTGATACCGACATCCCCTACAGGCACCAGTGGCTCGGGAAAGCAGTGGAGGATGGCTCACGTCCTTGGGACCCTACACTCACATGGGAAACCCGACTCCTGACTCCTAATCAGCTCAGCTCTGCCGTTGTGGCCATCTGGGGAGTGAACCAGCAGATGGAAGACCTTCTCTCCCTGTCTCTCTTTCTCTCTGCCTTTTGAAAAAAACATAAAATTTTAAAACATAATCTTCTTTCTTTCATTTCACATGCTTGAGACCACTAGGAAATAGGGTACCTTCCCTATTTTACAGTTGAAGCAGCCAAAGGCAGAGACAGGCACCCCTACATCCACCAGATGTGTGCCCCTGGGCAGGTGTGTGGCCTCAGGACTACAGAAGCCCGGCCTATAATCCACCTGCCACTAAGTGCTGCTATAAGGCTAGTCTGAGAATACCCTACAAAGAGGCAGAAGCCCGACGGTGACCCCAGTCAGGGATGCCTGCCATGGAGGTCTCAAGGACCTGCAGAAGCTCCCTCTGCCGAGGGATGTAGGATGGAGGCGGGCCAAGGGGCAGCTCTGCACGGCAGCCCCCGACTTCTCCTCTTGTAAAGCAGACGATCCCACACACAAATACCTGAGAGGGCACTATGTGTTGGAAGCAGACATGGCGGGGGGCGGGGCAGTGATGGGCACCTCTCCTTAGCTAAAACACGAGCTCCAGCCCCAACCCTTAGTCACACCAGGCCTTTCCTGGACAGGTAGTACATATACCACCTCCACCTAACACGAGCAGATTTCAAACTCACTTCTATGGGTGAAAAACATCACTACAGCCAAGCCAGTTGATCAAGCTTTGAGTCTAAAATCCAGACACCGAGATCACAAAACGCCTGTCTTCTGGGGGCAATAGGCTCTAGCAGGAGCCCCAAAGGAAAAAGCCAGGAATGTGCTGAGCAAAGGCAAGCTCCTGGGAACCAGGCATGACGTCTTCAAGTAACTCCTTTTCCAGATCCCCACCCATCTCAGCCAACCAGGACGACCTGGAACCCCTGGCCCCCAGGAGGACAGAGTCAACAGGCCCAGAGGATGCTCCTCCAGCAGGCAGGTCCTGAGCCAAGTCCGAGCAGGATGGGGACAGCCAAGGAGGCAGAAACTGATGGCACGAAAGGTCCAAACAGAACACTCCAAAGGGGTCCCGGAAGCCTCAAGCTAAAGTTGGGACCCCAAGTCCCCCCAGGACCCAGGCAGGGATGAAAAGGGGTGACCTGAGTGGGTATGAAGCAGCTACCATCCGCTAAGCCCAGCACAGGCATTGGGTGGTTATGGAGGCCCAACCAGTCCAGATCTGCACACTGCTACAAGAAAGGGGCAAGAACCTGAGTTAGTGTCTCCTCTGGGTTTTTCAATGTTGGTTTCTTTCTTTTAAATCCAGTGCAAGCCAATCAAAACAAGGGTGTAGGCCACACTCGGCAACAGGCGTCCGGTTTGCAGCCTTAAGCCTACAAGGTGGAAAGGGCAGCCTGAGATGGGTTTGCAGGTGCGCCGCCTTCCTCCCAAGGCGCCTCAGCCCTCCGAGGCCTTGACTGGAAGTGAGGAGCAGGTGTGCTGGACTGGACTTACCTGCCGCCACAAGCTCCGCCCCTCTGGCAAGTCCCACAGTCCAGGACTCAAGCCAGGGAAACACCACGCTATAGATGAGAACTCTCTGCACTTGGCTCTTCCTGAAGCCTGCACTTCCTCCCCCTGCAAATGGGATGGATGAACCAGCACAGGCCTGCGCATGCGTGGGGCTCCAGCCTTCCGTATTTATACAGTTTCATAAACTGCGAGTGATTATTTTGTTTCATAAGAACAATCACTATGCAAATGAAACCTCCAGCTAATACAAACAGGGCTGTGAGATGCACTTGCCAATGTTTATGAGAATGAGGCTGGGTCCTGACCAAGCACGCTAAGAAAATGTTTAATCACAAGGCGCATTTGAGTGCAGAAATTAGGCAAACAAGGGACCACGTCCTGACTCCGCTCCCCCAATCCCCTCCCAAGACAGTGACAGGTGATGGCAGACTGGAAAGTTTCCCCAAGGAGGGACAGACATCAGGGCTCAAGGTGGAGATGAGAAGTCCAACCCACTCCCAAATTTAGACAGCCCTCTCGGGACCCTCCCACCCTGCTTTTACTGCTGGGGTGAGCCCGAGCAGCAGGGAGGAGTGAGCACACAAGGAGAGCTCAGGGTGCTCAAACAGGACCTGTGCAAATTGCAGGCTTCAAGAGGCCCCCTGCAGGTGGCAGTGCAGCAAGCAGGACCCATCCTGCCCCCAAAGGGATGCTCACTCAGGGGGTCAGCCAAGAGTGAGTCTCCTGGATCATGGGGCTAGATCTCTTCCCACAGCACATCACAGGCAAGGTGGTGGCAAGGGATTGGAAACCCAGCCAACATCCAAGCAGGACAGAGTGAATGACCCCCAGAACAGGAAGGGGAAAGGATAGGGGTAGGAGGAGCGGGAGGGGAAGAGGGAAGAGAGGGCCAGGCAATAGCCCAAGCCAGGTCGGATTTGGGAAAGCTAAAGAAAAGACAGATACTCTCATCAGGTTTGGCTTGGTGCAAACTCCTATGGTTTCTATGGTTCCATGGGCTGCCCATGTGACCTCAAGCAGGTCACTTCCCCTCGCTGTGCCTCAGTGGCTCCCGGATTGTCACCAAGACCTGGAACGCCACTCCCACTACTACACAGCCCAAAGTGGCTCCAGGCAGAAGCGGGGGGGGGGGGGGGGGGGGAGCAGAGCCTGTGGAACAGGTAAGTCTTCTGGGCCAGTCCTCTTCACTCGCCCAGAGTATAGGGAGTTCCTCAAATCACACAGATTCACCATGTACACAGGCTCTGACCCCAGCTGCAACCTCCCCAGCAGTGTTGGTCGACAATGACATCGATGCGTTGGCATCCTCGGCGTCGAGGAAGAAAGGGCTTGAGGCCCCCGGGGAAGTGTGCTGGGCATGGGAGGGGCCTCTGTAGCAGCCCCACTGGCTCCCTGAGGCGGCGAAACCAGAGCCTAGGCCTGGCAGGACCTTCCAGGGGCCCAACAGGGGCAGCTGTCCAGAACTGTCTGTCCACAGAGGGGGCAGGGAGCCTGCCACTCGGAGCACGCCGTGTGCCAGTCCCTGGGGCCGGGCCGGATCAGCCTGCTGGCTCCATCCAGAGCCCGCCCCAAGGGATCCTGGGGGAGGCAGCCAGGATCAGAGCCGCCGGCTGCACACTCCCCTCCCCCAGCAACAGGGGACTAAAGTGGGTCAAGGAGGAAGGAGGGGGCCCAGGAGGGCTGGGGGAGGGGCCCAAGGAGCCAGAGAAGGCACCCGGGGGGAGGGGACTAAGGGAGGATGCCTGGAAAAGCAAAACCATGTGTGCAGTGGGCCTGGGGGCTGGGACAGAGCCACAGAGGGGCAGCTTGGGACTTGGAGGGTCCTCAAAATCACTCCAGAATTGACTCTAGGAGAGCTTCAGCCTTGGTTTCCCTTTTATTTAGCCCTGGCTTGGGGTTCTCTCTGCACTTCCAAGCCTTTTCCGGAGCCCCTTCTTGGCCCTCAATGCACCCCACTGGTCCCTAGCCAAGGGGTCTGTGAGGAGCCCTCAACCCCTCTGGCTCAGTTCTGGAGGTGCGCCCAGCTGGGGCCCAGCTGTCCAGCCAGCAAGGGTTCTGAGCAGGGCGGGGGGGAAGTACTGGCTGACCCCATCCAGGACCCAGGCTCAGCAGGACTGCAGCAGTGCCAGGCCAAGTCAGGCCTCCCGTCACCAGGGAGAAAGGCTGGAGTGGGCCCCAAGTCCCCCTGGAGTGTCCTTGGGGAGCCTGGTGCAAAAAGAAAGGCAGGACATGCCAATCGGAGCTGCCAGCAGCTGGGAGGGGAAGCCAGATGCAGGCTCTGCAGGAGCAGGGGCCGGGGGTCCACAGCTTGCTCCAAGGGGTGGGTGGATGGGTGGTCAGCCTCTACCACAGCTGGCCCTGGCCCTGTCATGCTTCTCTCCCAGCTCCCCCACCCAGCATGGCCAAAAAAAAAAAAAAAAAAAGGAAACAACCACCTAAGCAACTCGATATGGTCCAGAAACCTCCAGGGTCCCTGGGTTCCAGGAAGCCAGCAACGGAGGGGGTGGAAGGCAGTGACTGCAGAGGGTCTGGTGCCCAGAGAGTGGGGGAGGGGTCTCCCCTCTGCTCAGAGGGCTGCTGAGCGCCAAAGGAAGGACAGCCTGGGGAGCCAGGCCCCGCAGGGAGCCCACACCCCGAGATGCAAGAGGAGGAATGCTATCCAGGAAGCAGATGCAGGCTTACAGGCCAGGCCCTGGGCCAGGGGGCAGTTTCAGTGGAGACAAGAGAGTCGCAGAGGACAGGTCCCTGCCCAGAGCCCCTCAGCAAAGCCACCCAAACCCAAACACCACATCCAAGATCCCCGGCTGAGCCTCAGTAGATTTCCTGGGGCCTTGGAAGAGGAAGGGGGAAGAGGGGACACAGCAAAGGTCCCCCACCTCGAAGAACAGGAGGGGCCAGCCTGGGCCTTGCTGGTTGTGCAGCCCCCAAGAAACCAGGAAGAAGGCATGGTCCTGTCTACCAGCTACCCCTGGGGTCCTGGACCTGGCCTCTCCCGGACTTGAGTCTCAGAAGCCAGCCCCAGCCAAGGGGTGGGGCAGTGATGGCCTTGGCCGACAGCTGGGTCCCCAGAGGGATGGCAGTGTCCCTGGCTACAAGAGTTCCTAAGTGTTTACGTGTGGGTCAGGAGCTCCTGGGGGAAGGGAGCTTACCAGGGTAGTATCAGTGACCTGTGACCTTGGACCTGGAGCTAAGCTTCACCTGCAGGGGCCATAATGGCACTGGCCATTAGAAATCAGAGAGAAAATATGCATAAAGCTTTTGTTGTTATTGTTCTCAAGAAATGCTATGGGGACATATTTCAATCCCCTCCTGTCTGAGACCCTGAAGTCTCCTGATAAAACAAGGCAAGGCAAACCAGGATGCATACAAGGTACCAGGTCAGACCTAGCGTTGCTCTACAGAGCCAAGGAGGAAAGCAAGAACAGACGCAGAAAGTCTCAACAGCCCTCCATGTTCCCCTCGAAGGGCCTGGGCAATGGGTACTCAGCACCAAGGGAGGCAGGACACTCAGAATGAAGCCCATCCAGACGCCCAGTGCAGAGTGAGTGACAGATGTGGTGAGCCATGTCCCCGGCTTGGTGTCCAGCCACTCAGATGCGGTGGCAGGGATGCTCCATCAGCATCTCGCCTTCAGCTCCAACTCTAAAGCACATGGAAGGAGCCCCTCAGAATCCAGATGTTGGGAGCAGACTGCGTGGCCCCTGGACATGACCTGGGCCACACAGGAGCTGTGTGTGCCACAGCAAGGGCACTGCCTCCTCAGAGCTTCCCACCCTCCTCTGGCAGACAAGCAGGAGCACAACCTCCCCACACCCAGCCTCCTCCCTGGCGGGCACCTCTACACCTGCACAGTACCCAGACATTGTGCAAGCCGCACAGGTCATTTCAGTCCAAGGCCCAGGTGGCCTGCCCTCAGGACTCCTCCAGCACAGCCCATGCCCGGCAGGCCAGCCCACAATATTGCCCACACCGCAGCCCTTCACAAGAGCGTCTGCAGCACCTGCCCACGTCCCCCTCAGACACCCACACCCCAAAGGCCCTCCAGATTTGGTCAGGACAAGGGTCAGAATCATCACTTCTCCCTCATTTCCCATGCAGGTCTGAGCCCAGGACTGGGGGTGAGTTTGGAGCCAGAGAATGCTCCCGCAGCTGTTCCGAGAGAACCCCAGCTAACCCAGGCAGGGGACTGTCTGTGTGAGAAACTGCACAGCAGTGGTCCTGCTCAGTCCTGATTGCCTGCCTGACCCTCAGCTAAAGCATAAGCTTCCCGGGAGAAAAACACCCTTCCCAGCAATGAAGTCACAAGGCACCCATTACATGAACGATGGAGTGAGTTTTAACTGACTCAGATCTGGGCAAAAGCTTGCACATACACACATAAAGCTGTACCCCTGTGTATATGTGCCCAGCCCATCCAAGCAGGGGGTATGGGCACAGTCCCGGGGGCCACAGGGCACATGTGCTGATGTAGGCCTCTGTCCAGGCTGTGGGCCTCAGTTTCCTCCCGTGTAAATCTGCGGGAATCATGCAGCCTGCTACCTTGTACGGGTGCAGAGGGGGAGTTTGAAGTGAATGAACAGTCCTCAGCACCTATGAATTAGCAGTCGGACAACATTTATTGTTTTTAATATTCAGGACCTGGGGGTGGGCTCTGCGCCGCCCCGCTCCCCACCCGCAGGCACACATCTGGCCCGCGGGAACCTGCTGCCCACCCAGCGCCGGCACCCGGCTGCGCGCCTGCCGCCGCCCCCCAGCGCCGAGCCTGGCACCCGGGAGTCCCGGGACCGCCAGACTCTGAGCGGCGGGCGAGCAGCCCGCAGAGCAGAACAAGCTGTGCCCCACCCGGGCAGCGTGAGCGAGCGGAGCAGCCTGCGCCTTCCCAGCCAGCCCCCTGCCGGGGCCGCTTTGTGCCCAAACCTGGCCCTGAGTTATTGCGCGGCAGCCATGGAGCCCTCCTGCGCGGGGGAGGGAGTCCAAAGCGTTCCCAGGACTGAAGCCTCAAAGGGGTCCTGGAGCCTCCCGCGGGGCTGGCGGACTAGCGCCCGGGAGGGGCCGTTCCCAAGCGCACTACCACCACACACACCGCCCCCTGTTCCAGCCGCCTCCCCCACCCGCAATTTCTTTCCTAGTCGACCCTTGACCCCACCCTCCTCCACCCTTTCCCCATCCCAGGCCTGGCGGCCTTCTCTCCCAGGACCCAGGCCCTCAGGCAGCTTTGCAGACCAGCTGCAGCAAGGTCAGCCCAGGAAGTCCCCTTCCTGCCCCCCTCTCCCCCCAGGGTCGCTCTGCTGTCCCCCCCCCACCCTACACCCAGCCTTGGCCGCAGCCCTGGCTCGTAAGAGGGTCAGATTTAGTGCCAGGCCTCTGAGGGAAAGGGCTCCTGTCTCCTGCCCTCATTTCCCCATCTGTCAGGTGTGAGAGGGCCGCAATGCTGTGTCCAGTGCCAGGGGCTGGGGACAGGGCAGTGACCTGACAGGCAAGTGACTCCGCCAAGGGTAGCATTTACCTCAGGGGTGCCAGGGGGAGAAGCCCTCATCTGAGTCCTCCAGGGTGGGAGTCACCCAGAGACAGGCCCGAGTGCCATTGAGTGTCTAGGGCAAGGCTGGGGCTCTCCATCAAGCCTGAGTCCCGAGCCTGAACAGCACCCCAGAAACCAACAAGGATCCAGCAGGAGCGGTGGGAGCTGCCAGTGGTTACTGCAGACAGGGGTTCAAAGAAAGACCCTACCTCTCTGCTTCCAGACTCTTAAATTAGCATCAAGTACAAAGACTTGCAGCCCTCAGCTCCCCCTCAGGCCTTCTCCATCACCCACTGGCTGGGATCCCAGGTCACCTCCAGGATAACTCAGTTCCGAGGGCCCCCCCCCACTCCTTCCCTGTCCCAGGCCTTACAGTGTCCACTCAAGTCATGTAGCCGGCCCCAGAGCTTGCAAATAGCTCCTCACTCCCAAGGGAATACGCTTCTGCCCTTCATCACCGTGTCTTCAGCACCTCGGACAGCACCCTGGCGCACACTAGGTGCTCAAAAACCATGGGCGGCACACAGTAGGTACTCAATAAGTGAATGAATGAATGAACAAGCAGAAGTAGGGGCAGCAGACTAAGAGCCTTGAAACGCACACTGTGCCCAGATAAGAGGATTTCATGACCGGAGACGAGAATATCTGGAAATGACAAACCACTCACACCTCTCTGACAGTCCCACATTAGCATGTTAAAGGCCCTCAGAAGCCCTGAAACTTTTTAAAACGTTTGACTCTGTTTAATCCAGTGTTTGCCAAATGCATTTGGCCTCGGATATTTTTTTTCTTTGTTGGAACATCAACAAAATCCTGGAACACATTTTGGGAACCACCAAAATAAACTCACTTCCCACCCTTACAACCACAACTTTATTAATGGTCCAACTGGATCTTAGAAAACAGAAAGAACTACTGCTTTCTTCCCAGACAGGATCAGGACTTTAGCACAGGGTTCAGCAGAGTCGGCGCTCCCAAGAACATCCAAATGGACAGAAAGCAAATTCATGAACGCAGTCCACCAGTCCTGTATTCTCTCTGCCTCTGTCCTGAGGGGTCTGTCGCGAAAACCGTGACAAGCCTCCCTTCCTCAACAGGTTGGCACCCATGGGCACATGTGCACACACACACACACACAGATGCACACTGTGAAACTCACAAGGACACACCTGTGCACATGGACACCCCTGCTAGGCACAGGCTCTCCTCCCTGCCCCTTGCCTCCGCCTGGTAAGGGCCCAGCTAGCTGCCCTTGGCAGGATGCACAGGCTGGACATCAGGAGGGACTCACAGAGGAAGTATCCCCACAAGGAGAGCCACTCCGGCAGATGACAGCTTCAACTCGGGTTTTCCTACCCGTGCTCTTCAACGCTGGACACTGAGAACAAAAGAGAGAATGGCACGGGCAGGGTGCTCCAGCAAAACCGAACAGCTCCCTCTCCTCCACGTGCGCATCAGGGTTTTACAAAGTTCCTTCTCACTTGCAACTTCACCCTCTCCTGGTTCACAATAACAAGGCCAGATAGTGAGAGAGGGGTGGGAACCCAGATCTGGCTGCTCAGAATCCCCCACCCTGCCATGCTCCCATGATTGGGCCAATGGGGAGAGGGGTCCCAGGTTGTTCCCAACGCAGACCCTGACTTGGGTCAGAGGCACTAACAGTCTACCCCACCATCCCTTTCCTTGCCCTTCCTGCAGAAATCTGACTTAGCCTTTCAGATCAAGCTGCACAGGGGTACTTCAAAGAGTTCGTGGGAAACGGAGCCACAAGTAAATGTCACGGCAGGCGTTGTGGCACAGCAGGTGAAGCCGCTGCTTCAGATGCCTGCATCCTCTACTGGGTACCAGTTTCTCCTCTTCTGATCATGCAACCTGCTAATGCAGCAGACAACAGCGCAGGTGCTGGAGTCTCTGTGACCCACATGGGAGTTCCAGGTTCCTAGCTCTGACCTGGCTGTTGTATGCATTTGGGAAGTGGATCAGTAAATGGAAGAGTTCTCTCTCTCTGTGGTGTCTGCCTTTGAAGTAGATGACAACAAATTTAAAAGTCAATACTTTTGGAAAACTAAAATCTTAGTTTATCTTAATGGAGAACATTTTGAAATCCATGCCTAGTTCTCACATGACACATACATTGTCCATAAACTTGATGAAGACCTACACAGGCAGGAGAGGGTAGCTGAGCCCAGGGGTCTCTAAAACCCTTTAAGACAGGAGTAGAAGAAAGGCTGATGTCCACATAGTGGACAGGAAACACCGCCTGCAGGCACACAGCCCTGCACCTGCAGGCAAGCGAACACTGGACAGTCCCTGGGTTTGCGGGTATAATTCCCTCCTTCCAGGTCCCATCTCTTCCACCCCTCCCCAGTCCAAAGCCCACAGCCCTATCTGCTCCAGCACTGAGGCCTCCTGCTCGCTCCTCACTCGGGACTCTCATGCTCTCTGCATCTTCCTTGGAGCCCACACTCCTCTGAGTAGGATGCTCAGGATTTAGATGGGAGGAGAGAGGGAGAGGAGACATGACAAATGGACTAGGGGAAAAGAAATGCCACATCCAGCACAGTATCCCTGCCAGAAAAAGGAAATATAGATAGTTTGGAGCCAGAGTTGTGGCACAGCAAGTTAACCCACCACCTGAAATGTAGCACCTCATTGTGAGGGCTGGCTGGGATTCCAGTTGATCCACTTGCGATCTAACTCCCTGCTAAGGCACCTGGGGGAAAAAAAAAAAAGCAGGAGATGGTCCAAGTACTTGAGCACCTCCCCTACCTGGAAAATACAGATAGTTTCTGGCTTCAGCCTGGCCCAGCTGTGGCTGTTGCAGCCATTTAAGGAGTGAACCAGTGGATGACAGATGTCTGTCTCTCCCACCCCTCTCCATAACTCACTCTTGCCTTCCCCAAATCAGTAAATTCACTTTTGTAAAAGTACATATGCTTATGGGAAACTGTTAACTTCACTAATAATTAGGACACTGTGCAATTTCTTGCCTTCCAGATTGGCTAAAAAAAAAAAGGAGGAGGCGCATGGGAAGAAAACAGAAAGAGGACAAAGAAGACATCACCCAGGGGTAGGGATCACGGGAAACGGGCAAACACAGGGCTGTGAAGGGCCAAGGGCACGGCCTTGGCGGGGAGGAGCTGTTTACAGGTGCCCGTCCCATCGTCCAAGGAAATGGCCCTAGACCAACAGTTCCACTTCTAGGAAAGACTCCAACAAGAACACCAAGATGTGTGGACAATGCCCGTAACAGTATAAAAACTCAAACAGCTAAATGCCAGCCAGCAGTCCATCGACAGAAGTCCTGCTGCCAGTGCGCAGTAGCTCTGGAATGCCCAAATCGTGCTACCCCCTGCCCTGATGCTTCTGATCCCTGCCTGAACATGCAAATTACCTGGAGTGAACGTAGTTAGCCCAGCAGTCAAGGCTCCAGGCTCCGTCTCCTGACTTCCTGTTAACACAGACCCTGGGAGGCAGTGATGATGGCTCAAGCAGATGGCTTCTTGCCACCCATGTGGGAGACCTGGATTGGATTTCTGGTTCCCAGCTCCAGCTCTGGTGCAGCAAGGAGCTGTTGCAAACATGTGGCAGGTGAATTAGCAAGTAGGAGTTCACTCTTTCTAATAAATATTTTTTTAAGTTCAAAGAAAATGCAATTAAAGGAAGTTGGATTCTTTTTTTTTTTCTTTACCATGGAACCTTTTGTAAAAATGGACCGGGTGTTCCATCGGCACAGATTGCCCTGTGTGTGTGATCCACAGAGAGTCTCGGGTGATGTCATTTGTTTCATGAGTCACCAAGACTAGAAACTCACTGCTCCATGAGAATAGCAAGTAGGTGACTGTGCCGACAAGCAGTGGAGGGACGCTCTGTGTTTAAACTTACGCGTGTGGAGATGTACATACATGTTTTTGTATAAATGCGCCGTAGAGGAGGTTTGGGACAGATAACAGAGAAACTCTGGGAAACGAGTGTCCTTTCCACGTGGGCACGACAGGCCAAAAGGCAGCCAGCCACAGGTAGGAGGGGAGCAGGGACTCACCCTGGCCTCAGTTCTGGCCATGTCAGTCAGCCCCTGAAGAAAGCAGGAGCTCTCTGCTGGCAGTTCTAAACCCCGGTGGTGCTGCTGACTGACTCAGGCCCGGCCTTCAGTCCCAGTTCGGCTCCCTCCCACTGCGTGACCTTGGGCAAGGTGCTTCAGGGCCTCAGTCTGTGCATCCACGAAACTGAGATGAATCACAGCGCCTGTGGGGAGGACCACGTGCAGGAACAGGTGGGCCGAGCCGCAGGCAGGGCCTGGCACAGGGGCTGGGTCATGACCGCCTCTGCGCGTCCTCCCCAGGGAGTCAGACCTGCTGGCTCTGCATGGGCATGCGTGTGGCCTGCTTGTTCCCTGCCCACATCCTCCCTGGGCTGAGACCCAGGCAGAGAGTCTGCTCCAACCACGATTGGCAGTGCCCCTGGAGCCCAGAGTCAAGGGCAAACACAGGCTTATGGCCCCCAACAACCCTGCACCTGGCAAGATTGGGAT
Organism: Ochotona curzoniae; assembly: GCF_017591425.1. Taxonomy (NCBI): domain Eukaryota; kingdom Metazoa; phylum Chordata; class Mammalia; order Lagomorpha; family Ochotonidae; genus Ochotona; species Ochotona curzoniae. The sequence continues at coordinate 26,649,413 of NW_024465926.1, read as the reverse complement.
GTTACTGCCCAGCCCTGAGGCTTCTTCTCTTGAACCTTTCCAGCAGCCAGCAGGGGACAGGCCGCAGCTACCCTGTTCTGGGGTTCCCTAGAGCAAACTCTGTAGGTCCACTGGCTCTTCAGACGGGTCAGCCTGGAAAGCATTTGAGGGGCAGGCTTTGGTGCCGCAGTTAGACGCTGCCAACCCACACACTGGGAGACTGCAGGTGAGCATCCGAGCCCTTGGGCTCCTGCCACCCATTTGGAAGACCCAGGTTGGGCTCAGGGCTCCTGGCTTTCTTTCAGGCCTGGCACAGACCCTCCTATTACAGACATGTGGGGAGTGACCCAATGGAGAGGGGCTTCTGACAGAATCTGTCTACCCCCCCCCAAAACACATCAAACTAATATAAAACTTGAAACACACAACATGATCTCTTCTAGGCTGTGTTATTTTAAAGCCAGAGTTTCCTGTCTTCCTCTCCTTCCTTTTTTTTTTTTTTAAACTGGAAAGTCAGATACACAGAGAGGAGAGACCGAAAGACCCTCTGTCCGTCTGGTGATTCACTCCCCAAGTGGCCCCAATGGCTGAAGCTGAGCCCGTCTGAAGCCAGGAGTCTCTTCTGGGTTTCCCACAGGGGTGCAGGGTCCCAAAGCCTCGGGTCATCCTCCACTGCCTTCCCAGGCCCCAAGCAGGGAGCTGGATGGGAAGCCGACTAGGAAGGATCTAGTGCTGGGCCCGTGTTTTCCTCTTCTTAATATTCCAGGAATCGGGTCCAGGGCAATAGCCTATGGGTGCCGGTTTGTGTCCCAGCAGCCCCATTTCCCATCCAGCTCCATGTTTGTGGCCTGGGAAAGCAGTTGAGGATGGCCCAAGGCCCAAAGCCTTGGGACCCTGCTCCCACAAGGGAGACCTGGAAGAGGCTCCTGGCTACTGGCTTCAGGTCAGCTCAGCTCAGGCTGTTGTAGCCACTTGGGGAGTGAATCATTGGATGGAAGATCTTCCTTGCTGTCTCTCCTCCTCTCTGTATATCTGACTTCCCAATAAAAATGAATAAATCTTTTTTTAAAAAAAATCCAGGAATTAAAATCTCAGTTCACCTATGACACATAGCAGATCCAGCCAGTTCCATCTCACAGACAGGAAAACTGAGGCCCAGAAAGACCACTGTCTTGCCCAGGATCACAGAATGCATCTGGCCCAACCCCAAAAGAAGTAGCCATCTAGACTCAGCCTTTCTGGGAGAAGGAGGTTTTGCTCCTCCAGTACACCCCTCTTCTCCAGCCAACCTGTGCTGACCTCACACCTCCCTTCTCCCACTACTTCTGGGGCACACCCTCCCTGCCAATTTCAAGGGTCTCTGAGGCCACTAAGGAGTGGTGGCCTACCTGCAGAGCCCCGGCCAGCACAGGGCCAGTGCAGTACGCATGCCAGCAGCTCTGGAGCACGATGGCTCACTGATACAGCTATTCTGCTGCACTTCACTTCGGTATAAATGTCCATGCTGTATTTACCATTGTAAAAGCAAGGCTGGCAGCCCAGTGCGGTAACCTAGTGGCTAAAGTCCTCGCCTTGAACGTGCCAGGATCCCATATGGAAGCTGCTTCTAATCCCGGCAGTCCCACTTCCCATCCAGCTCCCTGCTTGTGGCCTGGGAAAGCAGTCAAGGAAGGCGCAAAGTCTTGGGATCCTGCACCTGTGTGGGAGACCCGGAAGAAGCTCTTGGCTCCTGCCTTCGGATTGGCTCAGCTCCAGCCATTGCAGACACCTAGGGAGTGAATCAGTGGACAAAAGATCTTCGTCTCTGTCTCTCTTCCTCTCTGTACATCTGCCTTTCCAATAAAAATAAATAAATATTTTTTAAAAAGCAACGCTGGGCACATCCAACACATGGTGTGGCACAAAACCCTCAACGGATAGCTGCTACTTCCAGGTCCACCAGAACGGCATGGTGTACGGCCGAGCAGGTAACTCAGGTCGACCACAGTTCACTGGTTATCACAATATAGCTAGTAACAGAGATTTCTGAATGTCCCAACACCAGGAAATGACGCTTGAATGAAGTGCTAGTTATGCCATTTACCCTGATCTGGACGTTTTTATCGTAGACATGTACTGAAATCCTATAATGTCAATAAACATGTATGATACTATATGTCCTCAGAAATATTTATGTGTTAAAAATGAAAGGGGAGGGCCCGGCGCAATAGCGTAATTGTTAAGGTCCTCGTCTTGAATGTGCTGGGATCCCATATGGGGGGTCCCGCTTCCCATCCAGCTCCCTGCCTGTGGCCTGGGAAAGCAGTCCAGGATGGCCCAAAGCTTTGGGACCCTGCACCCATGTGGGAGACCCAGAAGCTCCTGGCTCCTGGCTTCGGATTGGCTCAGCTCCAACCACTGCGGCCACTTGGGAAGTGAACCTTTGGACGGAAGATCTTCCTCTCTGTATATCCACCTTTCCAATAACAATAAATAAATCTTTTTAAAAAAAATGAAAGGGGGCTGTCGCCTACGATGCCAACATCCCATTTGGATGCTGACTCCGTCCTGGCTGCTCCACTCTGATCCTGCTCCCCAGCTAATGTGCCTGGGAAAGCAGAACAAAGCGGCCCTATGCCCATGTGGAAGACCCAGAAGTTCCCAGTTCCTAGCTTCAGCCTGGCCTGCTCTGGCCATTGTAGCCACCTGAATAATGAACCAGCAGATGGAAGATGGCTCACTCGCTCTCTCATTCCCCTCCTCCTCAACTAAAGCGTGCAAAATAAATAAATAGTGGCGGGAAATGAATAAAAATGAAAAAGAAAAAGAGAGAAGCTACAATCTCCCAGCATAGCTCTACAAATGAAGATGGAATGGGTATAAGCCATCCCCAACCCCAAAGGGCCTGAGGGGGGCAGGGGCCCCAGCCCCTGTGCACTTGAACACAAGTGCTGGAGCCCAGTGTTGTGCTGCAGCAGACTTTCACCTGCCCCACTTCCTGTCTAGTACCCTGTCTAGACACCTAGGACCAGCGGAAGATGGTCCAAGCGCTTAGGCCCTTGCACCTGCGTGGACAATCCTGATGCAGTTCCTGACTCCTGACTTCGGCCTGACAGAGCCCTGCACACTGCAGCCATTTGGGGACTTAACCAGCACACAGAAGTTCTCTCTTCTCTCTGCCTTTCCAATAAATAAAACAAATAAATCTTTGAAAAAAAAAGAAAAGACACACATGGGCATTTCAAAAGTTAACAGAAAACGGAATTTAAAAGCAAGTTTATTTTGTTGTAGAAAACATTTAAATCCATTCAATGAGCTTGTTAAAGACTCCCTCATATATACGCCTTTCCAAACATTTGGGACAAAACTTATCTTTGAATTCTGATTTCCACAAACGTGTTGATGGTCCCTCATGCAGGGTGGGGAGGTGCGACAGTGGGCAAAGAAGACATGAGATGAAGATGCCAGCTGGCAGCCACGTCCTACTCTAGTTGTAAAATAGTCCACGGTCTCAATTGTCCACCCATTCATTGATCCACTCACTCATTTAGTCATCCATTCACCGACTCACTCACTATTCACAATTCATGTTTACTCCTTCAACAATTTACACCTTTTCTAAGATTTTTTTTTAATTGGAAAGTCAGATACACAGAGAGGAGGACAGACAGAAAGATCTTCCGTCCGATGATTCACTCCCCAAGTGGCCACAACAGGCAGAGCTGAGTCAATTCAAAGCCAAGAGCCAGGAGCCTCCTCCGGGTCTCCCACGTGGGTACAGGGTCCCAAGGCTTTGGGCCATCCTGGACTGCTTTCCCAGGCCACAGGCAGGGAGCTGGGTGGGAAGTGGGACTGCCGGAATTAGAACCAGCGTCCATATGGGATCCTGGTACATGCAAGGCGAGGACTTTAGTCACTAGGTTACCGCGCTAGGTCCTACACTGTTCCTCATTCACAGGGCTGACACTTGCCAAACCTACATTCCATATGGATGCTGGTTCATACCCCTGTTGATTTCTGATCCAGCTCCCTGCTAATGACCTGCAAGGCAACAGAGGATGGCCCAAGTGCCTTGCACCCACATGGGAGTCCTGGAAGAAACTCCTGGCTCCTGGTTTTGGATCAGTTCAGTTCTAACCATTGCAGCCATTTAAGAAATGAACCAGCAGAGGGAAGATCTCTTTCTCTCCTCTATGTAAATCAACCTTTCAAACAAAAATAAATAAAAAATCTTTTTAAATAAAAGATAAAGAACACATTTTTTAAGATGTGTTTTTTTATGTAATTGAAAGGCAGTTACAGAGAGGAGAAGCGAACAGAGACCATTTTTCTTTCCAAATGGCCACAATGGTTGGGGGCTAATAAAGCCGGGAGCCAGGAGCTTCCAGGTCTCCATCCAGTGCCAATCTGAGATGCTGTCACCACAGCTGGAGGCTCAACTTGCAATGCCACAACCCAGGCCCAAAAGATCTTTTTTAAACAGTTACCCAGAAGTGTACCTGAGGCCATCTCTATAGCATGATGGGGTCCCTGGAGCCACTAGGCTTACCATATACCATGCAAGAGATCCCTCCCTCACTAACAGAAGCAGGACAAACTCTGCCAAGTTTCCTCCACAGGGCAACGCTGTGACTGACAGCTTGAGGAAGTGGCTTCTAGAGAGCAATGCGCCTCCGCGATGGGGACAGACTGCAGCCGAACAGGTGAAACCCAAGCTGAAAACGCACAGGTGAGCCAACGAGGTGGTGAGCTCCAAGAGAGCGAAAGGGTGGAGGCCACACACTTACACCGAGACACTGGCACCAAGTGCCCTGCCCGGGTTCTGTCCCAATACCCTGAGAGGTGCACACACATGACTCGGCAGTGAGCGTTGGGAAGCAGTTTCCCCAAAGCACCCGCCAGGTCCTGGCTGGCCACTCTCTCCTAGAGGAGCGCAGGACATCCACAGAGCTTGTTCAGGGTCCAGAGAGCAAGTTCACTGCCTGTCGATTGCCAGTGGTCCCAGCACCTGCTGGCTGCGGCCTCCATCCCCTCACCCAACCCAGCACAGGGGGCACACCCCTTTTGCCCATCTCTTCCCTCTGGGAGCCTCCCTCACTTGCGCCTGGAGACCCTACCTACTACCCACATTTTCAAACCTGCAGCCCTGAGGGACTAGACACAAAGCCACATCTCTCGCTCACGACCCAGAAATACTGCACAGTATGCTCCTGGTGGCTTCAAGGTCCTGCCAGGGATACACATGCCCCATCTCCCAGCCAGGATGTGGCAGCCACAAGCATCCCGGCTGCCTTATGCGGCCATACCCTGCTCCCAAACCAAGCCCAGATGGCCATCACTCTGCCTTCAGGCAGGTAAAATTCAGTGCAACAGGAGTTAGGTGAGCAGTATGTTGTATTTAATTAGGATCAACAGAAGAGATAAACCTCACAGCAGGATAGGGAATGACAACGCAGCAAAAAATAATTCATGCCCAGGTAGCGAAAGGGCGGATTTCAATTACAGAGAAAGCAAGTGGATAAAAACTTTTTGTTCGCACCTCCATGAAGGAGGAGGACAGTGAGAAAGTCTGTAAGGCCCAGAAGGCTGAGGGATAGAAACCACTGGATGACCTCCCATCCAACCAGGCTCAGTCCCCAAGGAGAGCAGATAGAGGCACCAGCCCTGAGAGCGTCACCGCATGACGCAATGACTCCTAAGCCCCCTCCTGCCCTTGCCCATCACTCCCAAGCAGCCTGACTGTCGCACTCTGCCCTTGCCACAACACACCTGCCCCAACTCTTACACTGCAGCAGCTGTCAGAGCCACATGCCTTCCTGAGCCCTGGCAAATGGATGCTGGAACTGATGGCCTCCTGGGAGAGGGTGAGGGTGACTGTGTGAACCTGGGTGTTAGCCAAAAAATGAAAAGTAGTGGGCATGGCTGCCTAACAACGTGTCAACGTTGAAAACCAGCTGAAGTGGTTACCACAGGGTCAGTGTTGAGGTACCACTGGTGATACCCGTATCCTGTGAGGGCACCAGTTCAAGTCCTGGCTGCTTTGCTTCCAATCCAGCTCCCTGCTAATGTACCTGGGAAAACAACAAAGCATGGCCAGGGTGCTTGGGCCCTGGTTACCCACGTGGCAGACTGGAATGGAGTTCCTGGCTCCTGGCTTCTCTCTGGCCCAGTCCCAACTGTTGTAGGCACTTGAAGAGTAAACCTATGTCATTCTGTTTTTCAGAGAAATAAATTAAAAAAAAAAAAGATGGTCTTGATGGTGAATTTCCTGTGACAGGCATTTTGCCACACTGTTTTTCAAAGGACCAGCCAGGCAAGTAGCTCCAGGATCTGAGCTCAGGAAATCACTGTCCCATTTGCCGATTTACTCCTCAAATTCTCCCAACGGTCCAGGTCAAAGCCAGGAGCAGGGACCTTAATCCAGGTCACCCACATGGTGGCGGGGACCCAGGCACGGAGCCATCATCTGCCGTCTCCCCAGGTCTGCATTAGAAGAAAGCTGGAGTCGGGAGCCAAGGCGAGGAACTGACCTGGTGCACTTTGATGTGGGGACATGGGCACCTTACCCATCAGGCCACGAACATGCCCCGAGCCTGCAGTGTGAACCAGCCTTCCAGCACAGGATGGGAATGAACACATCGGCCCCCTTTACCTGTAGGTACCCACTCCACTCAAGGCCAGGCCTCCCTCACCTGTCCCGGCACAATGTCTGCAATGATCTCCAGGCAGGTTCTGGTGTCAATGAACGTTCAAAACAATGACTTCTCCCAAGTTGCAGAGCCCGAGGTAACAGTCTCACTTATTCTCACTTACGTGTCCTCCCTTGCACAAGGAACGCGCAAGGCACACACAGAGCAAGCACCACCCGCGCCCCCACCCCTCGCAACTCAGAATCTCTGGTCTTTAGGGGGTGTCAGCCCCAGTACCCCCATTATCTAGGAGAGGGAAATGGCTCTTAAATTAGCGAGCACATCCACAGAGCCCCATTTTATATCCCAATTCAGAAGATGACATGAACATCTGCTTTCACTTCAAGACATTAATTTTCAATTATTGGAGAAAAACAAAATTAGTCCTGACAAATTGCAGGCAAGCTCAGGCTCTTGTCTGGTGGTTCGCAATAACAATTTTGGGGGCCCACAATTAGTGTCCTCGGACGGAGTTTCCTGATGGAGCCCTGTCATCTGGTGACAGTGGCAGCATCGAGTTTTATGACACCGAGGTCTGTTGGGCATGACAAGATGCCACAGCGAGTGGCTGGCTTTCTGATGTGGAGCACTGAAGATTTGGGCAGCGCTGGGGACCAGGGGGTCAGGGTAAAGAGAATAATAATAACAACATAAAATCCACTCTAGCCATTTTTACTTTTGCATATTTTAAGCCCCCACCCCCCAACCAAAACACAAATCCCTCTTGATGTCAAGTGCACCGGGTCAAGCTACACTGGCCTCATCCACCAAGACTGCCATCCGCGAGGGAAGGGTAGAGGACTCCACCCGACAGCCCTCCCCACCCTCAGAGAGCTGAAGGAACGCTTAGAAATCTCCTACCCCAACAAGGAAACAACTCTTGGCTAGGGAGTTCCCGCAACCCCAGATCTGGTTCCGCCTGATTAGCAGTCTGCAGAACAGATCTGCCAACCTCAAGGACCCCAAATCCAGAGAACAACCCACTTGATAAGATATTACGAACACTGTGATCGCGTTTGATGGTTTGTTTTTTTTATGTATCTTGGCTGGGGCGCACTCACTATATCAATAAGAAGCCACTGAAATGTGAATGAGCAGAAGAATTCAGAGATAATGATGTGGCAATCTTTCAATTGGACTTGTCACAATTGAACCCGGAGTGTGTTTGCCTAGCTAACATGTTCAGACTCTGGGGGGTAGGAGGGTTAGGGACCGGAGGCAACTGGAGGAGGCAGGTTAGAAGGGGAAAAAAAAAAAAGGAAGAAAACACAACACCACCACAACAAAGGGAAATTATATCTTTAAGAAGAGCATGAAAGACATCTCTGCTTCCAAAGTCAACTCCGTCACTGAGCTCCGACATTGTGTAATTGACTTTGCAAGTAGAACAACAGCCACGTAACAAAGAAAATGTCAGTGTTTTCACAGTGCTAATCTATAACGCTGGGAGGCCCTCCCGCTGTCAGCCAGGGCTGACAATACAATAGCTTTCAAAGGGATATTACCATCATGCTTTTATTCCTGACATCAATCAAGACAAAGAGAATCCTTTTCATGAGACATTAAAAATCAAACCTTTGTACAAGAAGATAGGTAAAACAGCGCTCCTCTCAGAGGCAGCCGCACGGAGCAATCAGCTAATTGGCGCTCCTTGAAAGGGGTAAAGTATTTTTATTTACTGAGTGTACAACCCCAATCGTTGACTGCCACAGATCTTGGCAGGTAAGCGATGAATCAAAAGTTTCCCATTCATTTCTCCCTGCCTCGCCCACAGAGGCTGAGGGAAGCTGACAACCAGCACAGAAAACTTCAAGCAGGAGATAACCAATCCAGGCATCTTGGTGGGCCCATAGCAGCTGCAAAGCAATTCTGATTACCAGCTAATGTGTCTAGGCACAAGATGGCCTGGGAAGCTCAAAGAACTTGCACAAATTGTCAGCCTCACTAACCAAGGCGTCTTGGGGTTTTCCCAGCCAGTCACAGGCAGGGGGAGCCCAGTGCGTTTTCCAGATATCCCCCTGGTGGCGGTAAGTTCCCCGGACCCACAGTTATGAAGGAGGCCTGCTGCGGATCCCAAATGTTCTCGGGACACCAAGGTAACACTCTGAATACACCAGTGTGCCATGGACAGAGTTGGGATTGCTACAGCCAGGGTTCCAGCAAAGATAATCTCAGCAAGAGAGTCTTTCCTTCACTGGTTTTCCCTCCAAAATGTTCAAATCAGCAACGACCAGGTCAGGCCAAAGCCAGGAGCCAAGAACTTCTTCTGGGTCTCCCCCATGGATGACAGAGACGCCAAGAACTTCAGCTGTCACTTGCTGTCTCCCAGGATGTATCAGCAGAAAACTAGATCAGAAGCAGAGGTGCTGGGTCTGAATTCCTAATACTTAATTTATAGGATGCAAGCTATGGGATGTCATGATTCCACACAGTAGCTTAATCCACAGCTCCCAACAGGCCTTCTTCACCTCTGCCAAACAGGTAACTCTACCCACTCATCCACCTAGGCAAAACCAAGGGGTAGGGCCTGGCGTGGCAGCCTAGCATCTAAAGTCCTCGCCTTGCACACACCGGGATCCCATATGGGCGCCAGTTTTAGTCCTGGTGGCCCCACTTCCCATCCAGCTCCCTGCCTGGGAAAGCAGTTGAGGATGGCCCAAAGCCTTGGGATCCTGCACCTGTGTGGGAGACCTGGAAGAGGCTTGGGGCTGCTGGCTTCGGCTCGGGTCAGCTCTGACCATTGAAGACACTTGGGTAAGTGAATCATCGGACAGAAGATTTTCCTCTCTGTCTCTCTTCTTCTCTATATATCTTTCGGATAAAAATAAAATAAATCTTATATATATAAAAAAGAAACCAAATGGTAATCAGGATATCTGGACATGCTCTGTCTTCTCATTGCTAGGACAGTTGTGGATGCCTACCTTTCCCATGCCTGCGACATGAAGAAAGCTACAGGAAGGTGGAGGGCTCAAGTTCAAGGAAACTCATGGTCTACAACACTCCCCCACCACTGCAGACACACAGTCACCAGCCTTCCAAGGGCTTGGAGACACTACACCCCACACCTAGCCACAGCGTGACACTGGTCCAGGTGGCCCAAACTAACGTAAACGAGGAGAGATACAAAGCCACAGTGTCCTGTGACTTGCCTCTCCAATCACATGCCCAGAAAGGGCAACGGGGGTCAGTCTCTCAACAGGGGATTCCTGGACGAGGACCAGCCTGGGAAGATAAGCCTGTGCCCACCAGACGCTGCCTTGCATCTCGCCACACAACGGACTGAAAGCTCCAAAGAAAAAGGAACAGGTCCCCACACTGCGCTAAAAACTCCTGTTCTCCCACCACTAACACGCCACCTAAATCGGCTCCTTTCAAAGAGCCAGGCGACCTCAGTGGTGGGCTACTTTGCGTTTACACATCCAAATGAACAGTTAGGAGAAATCAATGCATCTAATTGCCAGACTATTAAATCCTACAACAGGGGAAGAATTCCATAGCCACAAGCCCAAGAACCGGCTACCGATACAGCAATTATTGCAACTTTCTATGTAGCTGAAGCACAGCCCCAGCCTTCTGTCTCCAGCGAGGAACACCCTTGCTCAGGATGCTGTGCGCCTGGTTCCCCCCTTCTCCCGCTGGCGCGCTGTACCAGGCCACACCATCACCAGGGCTGGCAGGTTCTCCGAGATGACTTCAGGATGGCCAAGTCACCAGCATTTTGCGCCTTTGATTATTACTGTGCGCGAAGCCCCTTCTGGCTACACAGTTAGCGGGAGTCTCCTGCCAGAGGCACAGTTATTTTATTGCTTATTAAGTTTTGGAAGGAAACAGGTGTAAGAATCTAAACAGCAATTACTACACATAAAGGATGTTTTCTAGAATGAAACAAGCCTTCCATAGCTGGGAATCGGTAACTTAATTGAGGAGGAGAGGGATCAAATATTAGCATTAAATGTCAGCTATCCCAATCCACATAGAAAGCTGGAGATCCTACAAAAGATTTGCTTCGCCCTTCTTCCACACTGTGTACATTTAACCAAACCAACCTCGACAATTTACACTTGTATGCGGTCTCGGCTGAACAGAGAAACCTGTAACCTCAGATTGCCTCTATATTGCCTCTCCATTATTCCCATGGGAACACACGCAGTGACAAACTGGTGCTCCCGAGCCCCCAGCCCACCAAATTTATCTGACGGACTTTTGGGGAGCTACAGGCTGGCAGCAGAAGGAAGACAAAGAAGGGGGTGCGTAAAGAAGTCACAGGAGGTAGTTTTGGATGTTGGGGTTGGAGAGTGGTGATGCATGGATATAGTCAGGTTGCTAATTAACATCAAGAACTGTAATTAACAGACAGTTCATAGATTTAGAGAAAAAAAAAAAGCAACGGTATTACAAATCATTCCAAAGTTTTAAGCAGAAGCTGAAAAGGGGGAAGAAAAAAAGGCAGGTATTCATTTTTCCAGATACCTGTAAGCGAGCCACCCAGGGAAGGCATGAGTGACAGAGGGAACTGGCCGAGCAATCTTTACCAAACCACCTGACGTTGCCAGCCGCTGAAATAACATCAGTGAGTGCAGAAGAGCGCTGAGAACGAGGCCAGAATCACAGGGAAGCAAGCACTGCAACAACCACACCACACCACCAGGCAACAAAAAGGGGAAAGGCAAGGAAGGAAGAACTGAGCAGAAAACTGGGACTTGTGTGACATTCATGGGTTTGTTGGATTTTTGTTGGTGTTTTTTTTTCCCCCCAACATCACTGAAAACCAATGAGGCTCGTTTCCCTCCTGCCCTACTGCCCTGGTCCCCTTCCCAATTTACTGGTGTCCTGCCCAAGCTGTAAAGAAGGACAACCATCCCAAGGGGACAAGTGACCCCACTCCAGAAGAGCAGCAGCCACGGGGAGGGGGGAAGAGGACCCCCAGGGGAGGGCTGCTGGGTTTTCTCACAGCAGCCATAGCTGTGCTTTCAAACCACACTTTTCAAGGCATCCCTTGGAAATGGTTCTTTTTCTGTCTTTCCCTCCTGCGATGGGGTTGCACATTTTCAAGATCAATGACGGATTACAGTCAGGAGACCTTCAGAGCAGAGCGCATGGGGCGGGAAGTCCGAGACGCTGCTCCATCAGTGCTGACACACAGCAGTGGCGGCAAAACAAAATAAAACAAAATGGAAAAGGCACCGCTGCTCCGTAAGAAGCACCTTCAAGCATCTTTAAAGGTGGCGACCTTGCCGTCTCAAACACTTGGTGTGCAGCTGTCCACACTACAGCGTCTACTTCTGATTATCGCTCGGAAGAAAGGGGCAGTGCTTGAAAAGCAATAAATCCTTTACCTGCTGCAACTCTTATCTATTCAAATTATCTCGTCTCTTCCCTCAACAGTGGCCCCAGTGCCACCTTGTTCACACTAAGATATCGCATCAAAGGTAAAATGGTTTGGCAGAGGAAGGTTGCAGTCGCTCTGATGACAACTTGGGGGCCGGGGCCCCATGGCACCCACAGGCTCCCTCCACGTGACTGACACTCAGAACGCTTCTCCAAATGCCTACACACGCCTGGTTCCCACCTTGCTGGTTCCCACCTGGCTAGCTAGTGTGGCGCAGGTACATCCACACACATTTGGAGCCCCTCCTGAAAAGTCACTTTTAGTGGAACACCCATTCCGTTGTCTCTCCGAGACCCATTCGTGTGGGTCTTAGACACTGACGTTCGGGCAAATCATGCATCGGATCTCCACAAAGCCTTCCACGGTTTGCGGTCTCCCAGTGCGGGAGGCTGGGAGACCTGGATCAGGGTCACAGGTAAGCACGCTGTACATCCTTAGGAAAAACCTCCCCTGCATGTAACATTTCATTCAAAAACAACTGCCTGCGGGTAAGGACAAGGGTTCTGCCAATGTGAAATTCCAACTGCAACCAAATATGCTCGCTAGCAGTTCTCTCAAGGCCAGAGGACGAATACGGTCCCCGTTGTCAGCTGGGGAGTAGGGGTGCCCCGTTTCTGTGCTGCAAGCAGGGCAATCCGAGACTGGGCTGGTGGCCAGGTTAAGGGACCACGACCAACTTCTCTCAAAGAAAGAGGCGCGGGAGCAAGTCTGCCTTGAGCCGTTCCAAGGTGACAAGAGAGGGTCTCCGCGGCCCAGGCCCATAGCTCTCCCGGGACTCCAGAAGGACATGGCCAGTACCTCGGCACCCGGTCTGCCAGACTCAGGCACAGCCGTTCCAGCCCGGAGCAAGCAAGGCAGGAAGGGAGCGGGGGCCCCAGCGCCTTCCCGCGCAGGCATCCAGGAAATGAACTTTTCAGAGCAGAACTGGGCTGCGGCCAGAGGTCACCAGAGGAGTGGAAAGGACTAGGGCCTCCGGACTTCTGGCTCCAGAGACACAGCCGCTCTCGGCCTGGGGCTCCCTGACCGTCCCCCAGCCGGCGGGGCGGCCGCGCACCCACTGGAGGGGGCTGGAGTCGGGACAAAGCCGCAGGCAAGGCCCGAAGAGGCCAGTCAGCCGGGGAGGGAAGGTCAGGGGAGTGGCTGCGCGGCCTCTCCCCGGGGCGTCTACTCCCAAGGGGTCCGCTGGAGCCGGGGGCCCGCAGGGGAAATGGGAAAGGAAAGCACGGAAACAGGGAGGGGAGGGCTGCGTGCGCGTCTCTGTCTCCGCAAAAAAAAAACGTGCGCACCCCGGGGACCCGCCACAGGAAGGCGACCGGAGTGTCCAGCGCGCGGGCGCCGAGGGTCGAGTCCCCTGGACTCGGCGCCGAAGCGCGCGCACGGCGGCCCCAGCGCTCCCCTGGAGACCCTTGTCCCGCCGGCGCGGCGCAGACAATGAACTCCTGCAGGAGGCTCCCTGCCCGGCTGGCCTCGGCTGAGGAGGCAGGCAGGAAGTGCGGGGGCCCTGGCTCGGGCCCGGAGCGCGGCCTGGGAGGGGGCGCCGGGCGGCCGGAGACCGGGCACGGCATCCAGGACGCGCGCAAGCCGCGTCCGCCGCGCTCGCGTCCCGGGGAACCAGACGAGGGCCGGAGACAGTCGGCGAGGCCCGGGGCCGGCTAGGGCGACCCCGGAGCTGCGGCGGCCTCCCCGGCGCCCGTCCTAGCCACCTCTTCCTTCCTCCCGCCGCCGCGATTCGCAATCCCCGCCAAGTCGGGCCCGCACCCCTTGATTGGCCACGCGGGCCCCGGGCCCGCACGGAGGGAGCGGCGCGAGCCCCTGGCGGCGCCCCCCAGGCCCGGGTCCCCGGCGGCTGCGGCGCCCGGGCCCAGGGTCCCGGCGGGTAGGGTGTCCGCGGCGTGCCCCCCTCAGCCGCCTCCGCCTCCCGCGCCTGGCCTCCTCCTCCCCCTCCTCCGCCTCCGCCTCCTCCTCCTCTCGGCTCGCTCGCGCGGTCCCCGGCCGCCCGCCCGCTCGCCGGTCCCTCCTCCCTCGCTCCCTCCCTCCCCACCCGCTCGCTCGCTCGCTCGCGCCTCCGCCGGGCCTCGCTCGCTCACCTTTCACCGAGCGCGGCTTCGCCTGCTTCCGCCTGGACATGTCCGGGTCTCCGGGCGCTCCGTCGCCCTGCGCGGCCGGCTCCCCCCGCCGCCCCCCGCCGCTCCGGGCCGCCCTTCTCCCCCTTCTCCTCCGCCTGCCTCTCGGAAACTTTTTTTTTTGCAGCCGGGTCGGCGGCTGGGGGGAGCGGACCGCTGGTCCGAGGCGGCCTCCCTTGGGGGGGCGGCCCGGGCCGGCTGAGGCCGCTCGGGGGCGGGGGGAGGCCCGGGGGGCGCGCCGGGGCCCTGCCTGTTGCAATGCGGCAGCCGGGGGCTCCCGGTCCCAGCAGCGGTCCCAGCGGCGCGGGGAGTCCGGAGGCCACTCGGCCGAGCCGAGTTATGCAAAAAAAAAAAAAAAAAAGCCGCCCCCCTCCTCCTCCCCACCCCCCGCCGGCCCCCGGCCCCTGCGGCCCCCTCCCTCCCTCCCCCACCCCACCGCCACCCTCGCCCTCCTCCTCCTTCTCCTCCTCCGCCCCTTGCCGGATTTTTGTGCAAAGTTTGCAGGCGTCCGGCCACGCAGCCCGCTGCGGAGCTCACAATGAACCCATCTGAGGAGAGGGAACGGGGCTAGAGTCGAAGGGGTCTCAGGGGTAATGGAGACCGGGAGCTCGGACCCCACGAAAGAAAAAAAAAGCCTCAGATTATCCCTTTCCGCACACGCAAAAAAAAAAATATAATAATAATAAATATTAATGGCAATGGCTCAAAAATGCCCAAACGCCTGGTTTGGAAATTGTGATGGATGGCGACGGGGGTTGCGGGGGGAGTCCCTCAACTCAGCCTAGTTGGAGGGGGGGGGTTCGAAGCTGCCGCAGCGGCTCCAAAACCGCAGCTCGGGGCCCCCGGCTCACGCCCCCTTCTCTGGTTCACGCCTCGGTCCGGCGCCGGCCCCCCGGCGGAGGAAGGGGCGTGCGGGGGCGCTCAGGCGGCGGCAGGCAGGCGCGCCCGTGCCCCAGGCATCGCTCAGCCCGTGCGCCGGGCCGCCGCTGCCTGCCCTCGGGCTGCGGTGCTCAGCGCGCGGCGCGCAGCCGATCTGCAGGCCGGTGCCAAGTCTCCGGCCCCGCTAGCTGCCTCCATGGGCCAGGGGCTCGGGGAGGGGGGAGGCGGCGGCCGCGGTGGCGGAGGAGGAGGAGGAGGACGAGCTGGCGGCAGCGGCCGGGCTCCCGTCCTCCCGGGCAGCGGCGGCGGCGGCTGCGCCCCGGCTCCTCCGCGCTCCAGCCGGCGCCGGCCCGCCCGCCAGCCTCCCTCGCGCTCCTGTCTTCTTTGTGGTCGCTGGCTCTCCTCCTCCCGATCCGGCTGCTGGGGCTGCACTGCAGAGACACATAATAAAGCCAGGCTTGGCTGGAAATGTAGCCGGGTCCCAGCAGGAGGATGTGAGGAGCGGAGTCCCGGCGGGGGAGCGCTCTGATCCCGTGGGGCGCCCCGCACTGCTCCGGCTCGGATCAGACGGAGAGAGGGCCAACAGCACCGAGCGATGGACAGCGCTGGAAATACAGCTCCGGCCGCCCGCAAAACCCGGACCGCGGCGGCGGCGGCAGGCACAGGCGCGGGCACCGCAGCCGCACGCGGGACCCCGGCCCCGGCGCCGGGCACGGGGAGAGGGAACAGCACCGGGCCCACGCAAACTGCACAAAGTGTAGGAACGGGGAGCCTTTTGAGATGGGTGCCCTCTTAGTGTCCACCCCGCGCACCACAACCCTCCCGGGGCCTGACCAGGCCTCTTGCAGCTGCTATTCTGTCCTCCGGTCTGTGTTCGACGACCACCCCTGCCCCACGTCCCACAGACTCCTCCACCACAGGGATTGCCGTGTGCGCGAGCCGCCTCCTCCGCCCCAAACACTAGCCTTTGTGGGGTTCTCACGGCCGGTGCGCACTTCCTACCTACCTCACCCCCAAAATGTTGCGGTAGCACCCCCTCCTGCTCACGGTTGACAATGGGAGTAAACTCCTACTTTTTACAAAGTTTTGCCCCACCACCAGGTGGCGCCGCGCTGCAGTGCAGCCTTGGAGCCCCCCCAGCGGTTCGGGTCCCCTGGCAGGACCCCGGAAGGGCTCCGATTCCATGAACGTCTTTCCCAAACTTCTTGCGAGGCCTCCCCGCCTCGACCCGCGGCCGGCGGCGTCTCCCGGGTGCGGAGGGGTCCGCACACCCGCCCCCTCCCCGGGGCCGATGGCGCCACCTCGGGCCCTTGCGACCCTGCGCTGGGAGAGCGAAGCGGGTGCGCGGCGCGGCGCTGGGGGTTATCAATCTCGCGGATCGATAAGTTGCCACTTGGAGAGGGAGGGCTGTGTCCCCACGGAGACGAGTTACCCAGGGCAACCTTTCACGGAAAAACCCGCTGCCCGCCGCGAGCAGCGCCGAGCCGGGCCGGGCAGAGGCGCCCGCCCCAAGCAGGGTGCCCGCGCCCCGCAGCTCCCCAGCACGCCCGCCAGCCGGGCCTGCGCCCCCCTCGGCTCGCTGCTTGGTCCCGCCGGGCCCTGCTCGCCAACCCCGTGCTGGGCTGATTGCCGAGGTGGATGCCACCCCCGCACCCCTGCGGCTGGGGAGCGCGGGCCGGTGGATGCGGAGAAAGGCCCGAGGCTGGGGGGGTGGGGGGGGTGCGGCGCGCGCGCCCCGTGACCGGCTCTAAGGAGGAAGCGGGGGACCGGCGACACGCAACGCCGAGGCCACCGCTCTGACGCGGGAAGGTCTCGGGCCAGGGCAGGGACTCGTCTTAACTAGGACCCTGGCCTTGGGGACCGCCCCCTGGCCGCGTCTGGGCTGCCACCCACCACCGCTGTCCCCGGCTCGTGCGTCCCAGGGTGGCCAACAGCCCAGACCCCCCGGGGAAACGAGAGCTGCCGCCCCACGGCGCAGCAGTGGCTGGGGTTAGGCTGAAAGGGGGTGCCCAGGGCCAAAGCGAGGGCAGAGGCCGCGAGGCGCCGGGAAGGAGCCAGGAAGGAGGGGCCGAGGCAGCCGCTCCCCCCCACCCCCGCCGGCGCCTGGGATCGAGGCCCGCGGAGAGAGGCTGACAGGCGGCAGATGGCACACGCTGGGGGAGGGGGCGATTGGCCTCGGCTCCGGGGTGCCCCCGCCGCGGGCCGCCTCTCCTAGGGGGAGGGGGCGGGGACCAACCCGCCTGCCCCCTCCGCTCGCCCGCCCTAGCCCTCTGGGGGGCTGGAGACGGCGGGTCCCGCCCAGCTGGGAGCCGGGACAGAGAGGGGGTGGACAAAAGGAGCGCGGTGGGGAAGGGGCGCGCCGGACGAAAGGAGGGGTCACCGGGCGGAGAGAACTGGGGGACGCCCGCGGCGCTGCCCTTTTCCACCCTCGGCGAGCCGCAGGAGGCCGGAGGTGGAGCTAACGGGATGGAGAGGGCCCCCGCAAAGCCACGGGTCCCCGGGCAGCGCGCAAAGTTTCCCGGACCCCTCCCCCTCCGTCTCCGCCACGCACATTCGCGTCTGGTCGCTACCCCTGCCCCCTGTCCCACCCCAAAGCAAGACCACCCGGCCCAGCGGCAGTCGGGGTACAAGACAGAGCTGGACCTGGTCCCCGCCTCAGCTGGGACGGCTTCCTGTGAAGCATGTTTCATTTTTAACTCCTTCCAGAAAAAGACGTTTTTAAGGGGCAGAAAAAAAATCTGAGAGCAGCCAACAGCCAGTCGCGTCCCTCACCTTCCCCGCCCCCTCCAGCCTCCGGATCCCGGGCTGAGCTCAGACTGCAGGGGTCTCAGGGGGCACCCGTGAAGCCTGGATCTTGCTTCTCACCAGCCTGGTGACCTTGGGCCAGAAAAAGGTCATTTTCAGGTGGCGTTTCACACCCACACCTGCTGGCTCTCTGCTCTTGGAGTGTGGTCACCCCCACACATCCCCACCCGAGCAGTGAGAAAGGCCCTTCTGGCCGCGGCGGTCAGCTGTGCCTTCCCGGCTGGGAGGACGGTGGGGAAACCGGCTGCAAGCAGTCAGGAGCCACCATCATACACGCAAGAGAAATTACAAGAGGATGTGTCTGAGAATGAATAAAAGCTTGCACACACAGATAAGTTTGGTGGGTGGCGCGGGAATCACCTATCCCGTGTGCTGCCTTTCCCTTGCCACTTGCCAGTGCTCCTTAAGCCTGCAATCCCTAGACGTGCAGCGCGTAAGGCTTCCGTGAATTTCCAAGAATCAGCAGGCCACCATGGTGAGCACTCTGGTGGAGCCGGGAGGGTCCCGAGAACAAAAACATAAGATGGGACAGTAAAGTTAGCTAGGGTGAATTTCCTTGTGCAGTCTACAAGCTGGTACCCTGCGCCTGCCCCCAACTCCAAGCTCTCGCTCGCACATAGGAATCACAGCCACGCCCCCTGAAGCAGGTGGATTGCTTCCAAGAGCCCTCCCAGATTCTAGAATTGACAGTGCTCAAGTTCCTTACAAGAATACAAAACGGTGTAATATTTGCATATCCCCCTGTATACTTGAAGCCATCTCTGCACGGCTTACACTACCAATACAAGGCAAATGCCACATAAATAGTTGTTAGACCACAGTGTTTAGGGAATAACGACAAGGGGAGAAAAATTGGTACGTGTTCACTACATGTGTCTTTGTGTTTTCCTGAGTGTTTTCCATCCGAGGTAGATGGACTGCACGGGTGCAGAACCCATAATGTGCCAACTGGATGTGCAATCTGGAATCAGCAACGTTGGTTTCTCCCTCCTCCAGGAAATAAGCATGTTCCTCTGTTGGATTATGAATACATCTATAGATTTTGTACCTACTGTGTGCCAAGACTGAGGGTAACAGCATGAACAAGTAGCCCAGCTTCCTACTCAGCCTTGGTCTCTGGAGCGGGGGCTGACCTTAAATGGCCACACAAATAACTGTTTCACCACAGTTTTGATCAATCCTAAGTAGGAAAGCTACAGCATAAAAGAAGCCAAAACTCAGAGGGTCCCAGTGGAGGTCTGGCCAAGAGCTTGAAGAAGGAAGAGGGAGGTGGGAGGCAAGAAGAGATTCGAAGACTGAGTTTCCAGCAACATGGACACGGTGTGCAAAGGGCCTGGGGTAGGTGGGAGGGGAACTTATCACAGCTCGATGGAAAGGCCTGAAACTGTCCTAGCCAGGCTCTGGAGCCATTTCAATGCGTTTTCCAACAGCCTCCCAAGCAAATTCCTTGCAAAATGGGAGATCTCACACAGTGGGAGATCTCTTCCCTCCCCCAGGGGGTTCCCTTGAATGGACATACCCCTGCCTTCTAGCTGCCATAGGTGCAGTAGAAAGGCATTGCTGGGCTGGCACTGTGGCATAGCGGGTAAGGTCTCCATCTGTCACTCGTATACTCACTGGTTTGTGTCCTGATTGCCCCACTTTGGGTCCAGCTCCCTGCTAATGGCCTGGAAAAACAGCAGTAGGTGGCCCAAGTCCTTGAGTCCTTGCACCCACATAGGAGACTTAGAATATCCTGATCCTTGGCTTGGGACCGGCACAGCCCTGGCTGTTGTGGCTATGAGGGGAGTGAATCAGCAGATACAAAATCAATCTCTCTCTCTTTCTCTCCAACTCTTTCTAACTCTGCTTTTCAAGTAAAGAATTCTCTACAAAGATAAAACACAAAGGTGTTGCTTTATTTCAGGATAACTTAGTTTGTGATATCCAAGTTGCCCTTGGGGGACCTGAGGGAGCAAGGATCCTGCCCCTGCTTGGCCCTGGCACCACAACCATCCAGGAGCCCACCCCACCTCCAGTCTGGGTCTTCCCTCCCTTTACACCATTCTTTGCAGCTTACAAGGACATGGTCCCAGAGTTCCTGAAGATTCAGAAGAAAAGACGAGGGGGAAATAGGGTTCCTTTCTCTGCTTTTAGTTTTCCTGTCGGCCTTCTTGGGGAGGCGAGACCCTGCAGAGGCTTCAGAAATTCCCAGAGGTCCCCATCGTGCCTCCCCCCCTCCCTCTACCACCACAGCTCGCAGAGGCCAGCAGCGGGCCCAGACAGCTGCCTCCCTGGGGCCGTGGGAGCCTGGTGCCAAAAACAATAAGTCGGGTGTGGGAACCTCCTTGTCTTCTCCAGTTTCTGTTCAGCTGGGAAAGCCATGTCTATTTTATCATCATTATTATAATTATTTAATTCTTCCAGCATCAGCAGTCTTTGCAAGGAACACCCACAAGGCAGCCAACTTGGTGGGAGGGTCCCGGTGGACTCAAGCCCAGAGAAGGCCTGCAGCTCCTGGCTCTGGCCCCAACAGCCTCTGCCCAAGTCCCCACTGCCAGCGGCTCTAAGAGAGCAGGACACCAAGCCTGAGGGAGCTCACCTCGGCTTCACTGGCTGTCCAGCTGGTCATGATGCTGCTCTTACAGTGTCTGGAATTTCATTTAAAAGCTCTTTCAGTGGCACTTTGCAAAATGTATCTTTTAATTCCGTAAGATAGATGTGATTTTTTTAGAGGTATGTATGTATGTATGCATTTATGTATGTTTTGAAGGGCAGCAAGACAGAGAGGGGGAAAGACGGAGATCTTCCATCTGCTGGTTCACTCTGCAAATGACAACAACTGCCAGGGCTGGGGCAGGCTGCAGCCAGGAGCCTGGAACTCCATCTGAATCTCCCACACGGATGGCAGGGGCCCAAGTACTCACTTGGGTCATCTTCCACTGCTTTCCCAGGCGTGTTAGCATCCCAAGTGGCCCATTGCGCCACAGCATTGGCCCCAGTGGCTGGGAGTGTGGTATAACAGCCAGTGTTGGAAGCTTTACCCAGGAGCAGTCAGGGGAGTGCTCCCAGCATGCCCCTTCCAGAGCCATCTCAGTCAGGGTCACAAATCCTGGGACATCAGGATCTCAGCCAGCTGCCAAAGAGCCAGTGGATACCAACCATACGGTGCATTTAGAAACAAGCTCTCCTTGGTGACGCTACAGGCATTCGGGCTCTGGAGCCACTGGGCTCCCCAGTTCCTAAGACTGAAGCAGTGCAGCTGGGACAGCCTACATGCAGGGGTATACCCCACCCGCACAGCAGGAGCCCTCCGCGTTCCCACTAGAGAAGATTTCTGACTGCGTGGTGTCTGCTAGGGTGAAGAGCACGCCTGCAGGATGTGGAGGGGCTGGTCCTGCTGGGCACAGTCCGCTCAGCTGAGAGCACAGCCCTGGAGGGAGCTGACCAAGCTACCCATGGGGCCTGTGCTGTTTTGAAGGTAGTCCTGCTTTGCTATGGAGTATCTGCTTACTGTCTGCATGTGGCAGAATTTTTTTTTTTTTTTGGTAAAGATTTATTTATTCGTTTACTTTGAAAATCAATGTTAGAAGGATCTTCCATCTTCTGATTCACTCCCTGAATGGCCACAACAGGTAGGGCTGGGCCAAACTAAAGCCAGGAGCTTCATCTGTGTCTTTCACGTGGGTGTAGGTACCCAGACACTTGGGCCACCCTCCACTGCTTTTCCCAAGCCACCATCAAGGGACTGGGTCAGGACTAGACAACAGAAACAAGAACCTGTGCCCATGTGGGATGCAGGCATTGCAGGTGGTGGTCTTATCAGCTATGCCACAATGCCAGCTCCTGGCAATGTTTGTTTTTTTTTGTTTGTTTGTTTTTTTTTTTTTTTTTTAGATTTATGTGTTTATTTGAAAATCATGGTAGCAGAGAGAGAAAAAGAAAGATATCCTTCATCCACTGGTTCACTCTCCAAATGACCACAACAGCCAGGGTTGTACCAGGTCAAAGCCAGCAGCCAGAATCTCCATCCAGGTCTTCCGCATGGGTGGCCAGTGCTTGGACCATCCTAACAGTCCCAGCTGCACCTTCCTAGACACATTAGCTGGGAACTGAATCAGAAGCAAACAGCCGGAACTTGAACGGGGGGCTCCAATATGGGATGCCAGCAGGAGCCTCAGCAGTAACTTAACCTGCTGTTCCGCACCTCAGCTCTGTGTGGCTGAATCTGGGGAAAGACTTACCACCACAGACTATCGGGGAACAGCAAATGCTCACCACCTTCAGCCTCTGCTGTGACCATTATCATCCACTGAAAAGGACCAAGTGGCAACAAACAAGAAAAGGATATTAGCATTTTTCCTGTGTCTGCCCTCCTTCCCCGCCTCACCATGTTAGTATGTAGGCCCGGGAGAAATGCCATGGAGCTCTCCCAACACCAGCATGTGTGGTCCCTGCTCAGGGCACAGACCGTGCCCACAGCAGGAAGGAGGTGAAATGGGACAGTCAGGGTGGAGTCCACACTGCTCCCTGTTAACACCTCCTGCCCTGCCCATGCTCAGGACACAGCAAGGGCAGCCCTGTCCCTGCTGCATACAGAGGGACCCAGGCATGTCCCTCTGCTGTCAATCCTTGCTACGTGAAAGCAAGGAGCGATGGAGAGAAAGTTCTGCCTGCCTGTATAGTCTGAAAACTCTTTCAGGGTGCAGGCATTTGGTACAGCAGTGAAGAGCCTATGTCCCAAGGAAGAGGACATGGTAGGATTCCCAGCCCCAGCTTCTTGCTAATGCAGACCCCAGGAGGCAGCTGCAGTCCCTGGGACCCTGCCACTAACAGGAGAGACTCTAATTGACCTCCTCACTTCTGGCTTTGATCTCAGCCCAGCCCCTCCAGCACAGGCATTTTGGTTGACACAGATCTCTTTCCCTCTCAAATAACATTTTGGAGGAGGGTGGCCCCTGCAGCACAGTGGGCAAAGCCATTACTGTGGCACTAGCATCTGGTATGGGTACTGGTTTCTGTCCGAGCTGCTCTACTTTTTTTTTTAAGAATTATTTTTATTGGAAAGTCAGATATATAGAGAGGAGAGACAGAGAGGATCTTCCATCTGGTGATTCACTCCCCAAGCAGCCTCAATGGCTGGAGCTGAGCCAATGCAAAGCCAGGAGCCAGGAACTTCCTCCAGGTCTCCCAGCGGGTGCAGGGTCCCAAGGCCCTGGGTCATCTTCTATTACTTTCCCAGACCATAAACAGGGAGTAGGATGGCAAGCAGGGCTGCCGGCATTATAAGCTGTGTCCATATGGGATCCCGGCATATTCAAGGCAAGGACTTTAGCCACTAGGGTATCACGCCTGGCCCCCAGCTGCTCTTCTTTTCATGCAGTTCCCTGTTAACGCACCTGGGAAAGCAAGGGAAGATGACCGAAGTGCTCGGGCCCTGTTCACTTACGTGGAAGACCCAGGAGAAGCTCTGGGCTCCCAGCTTCAATCCAGCACAGGTGCAGGCGTTGCAGCTATCTGGGGAGTGAACCAGCTGGGAGAAAATTTTCTCTCTCTGCTTTTCTCTTTCTCTCTGTAATTCTGCCTTTCAAATAAATAAAACTTTGTAAAAATACTAAACTTTTTTTTTTAGTCGGATCATTTTAAGTTTTTAAAAAAAATGTCTTTCAATATGGAACCCTAGATTTTGCTCCATATTCTGATCACACACTGGTGCCCACTTCCTGTCCAGTGAGTGGTACCTACTCAGTATACCTGCTTTCTATCCAGTGAATGGTGGTGACTACAGTAGATGCTGGCAGGTGAGGACCAGAGGTAAGAGGCAGGGCACTGGATCGACAAGGCTGCCCCGTAGCACAAATCTGCCACAGAACAAGTCGTACAGACCTGAATTCCGCTCTTGCTCTTGCAGCTGCTCAGCCATGCCCCTGGGGCAAGGCAACGTCACAAGAGGAGGGTGATGTCAAGGCACAGGGCAGTCCTGAGCAAGGAGAGACAATCACCATGGCGACCAGCCTTGAGGATGTGCGGAAGGAGCCAAGGCTTTGGCAGTCAGAGTTAGATTGGAGCGGTTGGTCCTTCTTCTGTCACGGGATGCCTGGGCCCCTGTCAAGGGCAGGTTGACCAGCAAGAAGGAGTGAGAAGAAGGCTGCCAAGGCAACTTCCCCGAGTGAAGCCTTAGGGCCCACGCACCTGTTTTTGTCTACCAGGGCCCCTGTCCATGGGATCCTTGCATGTAGTCAGCAGCTTATGAATGTGGGTGGCCACTAGACCAAGCACAGCACACACTGCAGCCACTGGGCAGGTTGAGGTTGCCTGGGTGGCTTTGAGTCACCCTGTTTCTGCCTCAGTCTTCCTTTTGTGAAAGCTCTGGTTTTCTCCTGAATGGAGAAGGAGATCTGGATGTATTCCCAGCCTCTGGCCCAACCGGCACAGGGCCCGAGTTCAAAGCCAGAGGGAGTAGAGCAAATTCAGGCAAGAGGCCACAGAGGGAGGCTATAGGAATCAGGGGGTTGTAGGGGAACCCTCCTGGGATGGGAGTCTGGAGGGGGGCCGGGCGGGGGAATTCAAGTCCCTGTGGACCCAGCCTGGGGCAGCATTTCTCAGGGCCTGCTGCCTCCCCTGAGTGGCCTGGCCCCATCCTGGTCATG
This sequence comes from Ochotona curzoniae, assembly GCF_017591425.1. Classification (NCBI taxonomy): domain Eukaryota; kingdom Metazoa; phylum Chordata; class Mammalia; order Lagomorpha; family Ochotonidae; genus Ochotona; species Ochotona curzoniae. The sequence goes on along the minus strand of NW_024465926.1, from coordinate 26,624,938 downwards.
CACATCGGGACATGCCAGGGCCTGGCTTCTCAGGGGCCAGAGGGAGCTCCCGCAGGGGACTTCAAAAGCCCAAACGCCTTTCAGAAAGGAACTAAAACTTTGTGCCTAACCAAAGCCTCCACAGGAGAAGAACAGGCCTAGCCCTTTTCTTTTTAAGTCTCTTTCTTTCCCAGCCGGCTGGCCTGGTCATTCTCTTTTTTTCCTATTATAAACGGTCCCAGCTGCAACACACAGGGAAGGAAAGAAAAAAAAAAAAAAACCAACAAAAAAACCACCATCTCCCAGGCCTGGGCAGGGGCCCGCCTGCAGCCGCAGCCGCCTGGCTGGCCTCCTGCGGCAGACAAAGGCAACTCAGGACTCGGCACCCACTGGGAGAGGCCCTTTGGCCCCCTGCTCAGAGCCAAGGCCACAGCGGGAGCCAGGGGAGGATTCGCAAAGTTTCTGCCAGCACTCCAGACGGTTCCTGCCTTTGGGAGTGGAGCCACTGGCCCTAAGATGGAGGCAAGGGTTCCTGGGGTGCCCATTTGTCAAGAGCAGAAAACGAAAGATCTTACCAGGACCACAGGCTTCAGGGCTTTAGCCTGGAAGGGAAGGCCTGTGAGATGACCCAGGCAAGGAATAGAAAGTGCAGAATCTCTCTTTCTCTCTCTTTTAAGATGTATTTTTTATTGGAAAGGCAGATTTACAGAGGAGAGACAAAGATCCTCCATCTGCTAGTTCACTCCCCAAATAGTGCCAAAGGCCAGAGCTCAGCCAATGCAAAGCTAGAAGCCAGGGACTTCTTCCAGGTCTTCCATGTGGATACAGGATCCCAAGGACTTGGGTTATCCTCCATTGCTTTCCCAGGCCACAGGCAGGGATCTGGATGAGAAGTGGAGCAGCCAGGACATGAACAGGTGTCCGTATGGATGCCAGTGTTTGAAGGTAGAGGATTAGCCAGTTGAGTTATTGTGCCAGCTCCCCCACACCTCTCTTTTTAAAAAAAAGCTTTATTTTTACTTGAAAGGAAGATTTTACAGAGAGAAGGAGAGATACTGAGAGAGGAGAGCAAGATCTTTCCTCTGCTAGCTCATGCCACAAATGACCACAATGGCAAGAGCTGAGCTGACCCAAAGCTAGGATCCAGGAGTTTCTCCCAGGTCTCCCTCGTGCATCCAGGGTCCCAAGGCCTTGGGCCATCTTTCATTGCTCCCCCAGGCCACAAGCAGGGAGCTGGAACACAGGCAACATCTGGACCTGGGGGCGTTCAAAGGCCAGCGTGAGGAGATTCTTCTGGGTTGCCCCTGTGGGTACAGGGGTCCAAGGTCTTCACCATTGTCTGCATCTTTCCCAGGCATGTCAGCAGCAGGGCTGGATCGTAAGAGGAGCAGCTGAAACATGAACCAGCACCCACATGGGAAGCTTAGCCTATTGCATGCCAGAAGCCATCCCCAGATGTGGAATCTCCTGTGTGGGAGAATGGTCTGCCCAGGATCACATTCCCAGTAAAAGCAGAGCTGCCCTCACTCCCAATTCCCACTCCTGGTGCCAGACGACAGGGCCAACTTGGGAAAGGCAGGACAGGCGAGGGGTCTGTTGAATGCGGGCCAGGCACTCCTTTTAGAGATAGGGAGTGCCTTCTCTCAAGTCCCCTGCCTCCCAGCAACTCAACCCCTCTCCCCAGGCTTCACCTTCCTCTTCCGTGAAATGGGAACACAACTGCACCTGCCTGGGAGGCACGAGACAGTCGGTGAGGCACTTAGAACAATGTTCAGGAATGAGATATCTTTGGGGGGACACTTTTTCTTCCCCCAAAATCTGTGCTATGTGTGATGAGCCATGGGAAGACGGTGGGAATCCAGATGGGCGGAGGCAGGAAGGTCCCAGTCTGGTCAGGGCAGCAGCAGGGAGGAAGTGGGCGAGCTTAGATCAGAATCCTGGGTTGTCAGGGCTGGAGCCTGATACATAGCACCTGATTTGCCCTTTTCCAGGGAGATGACAAGCAGGTGGCTCTGGAGCCCGCTAGGCGGAGGCACAAAGGGCTAATAGGGAGTCGGCAGGGGTGACATGGAGCCGAGGATAAAGAAAGAATCTCTTCCAAAGAGAGGCAGAGCTGTTTGTTTTTGTTTTGAAAATGGGCAGCTACATTAAGTATTATTATTATTATTATTTTAATTTCAGAAATGGATAGACAGAGGTCCGAGAGGAAGGAGCTCCCATCTGCTGATTCCGTCCCCTCTGCCCACAAGGCCTTAAGTCCTGAGCAAGTCTGGAGCCAGGAACTCAATCCAGGTCTCCCACACAGGTGACAGGGACCCAAGTACGTGAGCTGTCACCTGCTGTCTCCCAGGGGCTACACTGGCAGATGCCTGGAGCCAAGGTAGGATGTGGGCATATTTTGTTTTTTAAAGATTTATTTATCTCCATTGGAAAGTCAGATATACAGAGAGGTGGAGAGACAGGAAGATCTTCCGTCTGATGATTCACTCTCTAAGTGGCCACAACGGCTGGAGCTGAGCCATTCTGGAGCCAGGAGCCAGGATCTCCCACATGGGCGCAGGGTCCCATGGGCTTTGGACCGTCGTCGACTGCTTTCCCAAGCCACAAGCGGAGAGCTGGATGGGAAGCAGGGCTACCAGGATTAGAATCGGTGCACATATGGGATCCCGGTGCGTGCAGGGCAAGGACTTTAGGCACTAGGCTACCACGCTGGGCCCATGGGCATAGTTTTGTTTTGTTTTGTTTTTGTATTATCATTATTATTTATTTGAAGGGAAGAGTTTCAAAGACAGGGAGAAATAGAGTGAGAGAGAGCTAATTTTCCATCTGGTGGTTCACTTCCCAAATGGCTGCAATGGCTGGGCTGGAACTCTGTCTGGGTCACCCATATGGATGTAGGGGTCCAAGCCCTTGGGCCTTCTTCGACTGCTTTCCCAGGTAAATTAGCAGGGAGTTGGATCAGAAGCAACACGGCCAGGACTCAAATCAACATGTGGGATGCTGGTGTGGCAGGTGGTAACACCTCCTGCTGAGCAATAGCGCTGGCCCCAGCTGTGGGAATCTTCCCCTTGCCTAAACCCTAGGCCGAATGCCTGCACTCACCCTCAGTGTGTTAATTACATCTTCAAGTTAGGCCCCAGGCTGACAGCGGCAATCCTGCTAGCCTAGTGGGTCAGGCTAGTTCTCTGAAGCCCCTGGCCTGCCTGAGTAGCAGTGAGGTGGGCTGGCACTCTTGTCCTATTGTCCCTGGCAGGGTCCCATCCCCAAGGGCCATCCCATCGGCTGGCTGTTCACCCAGGCACTTCCAGAAGCCCTGAGCTAAGAGGCTGTTGAGGCACTGACCCCTCTGGGGATATCAACTGACCTCCCGAAAGCCACCAGGACAGCAAGCAACACATAACCCCATGGAACTCATGGGAAGCAGATTTACAAAAAGAGAGACAGAAAGATCTTCCATTCACTGGCTCACTCCTCAAAAGGCCCCAACAGCTGGAGCTGAGCTGAGCTGAAGCCAGGAACCAGATGCTTCTTCCAGGTCTCCAACATGCTTTCCTAGTCTATAATCAGGAAGTTGGTTAGGGTGGAATGGCTGGGATACATACTGGTTCCCAAATGGGATGCCAGCACAAACAGGTGGAGGATTAGCCTCTTGAGTCACAATGCCTGCCTCAGGACATTCAGAAAGATCTTCTGTCTGCTGATTCACTCCCCAAGTGGCTGCAACAGCTGCAGATGAGCCAATCTAAAGTTAGGAGCCTGGAGCCTCTTCTAGGTCTCCCACGTGGATGCAGGTTTGCAAGGCTTTGGGCTGTCCTTCACTGCCTTCCCAGGCCACAAGTAAAGAACTGGATGGGAAACGGGCCACTGGGATTCGAACCGGCGCCTAAATGGGAGGCGTATGTAAGGTGAGGATTTTACCCACTAGGCTACTGCACCAGCCCAGGAAATATTTTTTGATAGGAAAAAAAGAATCTAGCAAATACTCATGTGTTCCCAACAGGTTTTACAAGTTTGCATTTGTTGGGATAGTGATTTTTTGTATTTAGGCTTAACTTACTCATGTGAAAGGCAGAGTCACAGAGACAATAAGACATCATCCTGTGACTCAGTCCCCAAGTGGCTGCCACAACCAGGACTAGGTGAGGCTGAAGCAGGAGCCCAGCACTCCATCGAGGTCTTTGTGGGTGTATCTGCAGGGAGCTGGATCACAGAGCAGTGGGCCCTGGAACCAGGATAGTGGATGCTGAAAGCAGCGGCTTAGCCTACTGAATCACAATGAAAACATCCTGATGGGACAATTGATATTCCCTCAATATCGATTCAAATGTAGCTTCAGGTTTACTCTCCTAGGCACCTGTACCTGTCCAAGTAGACCAAGGCCCTCGTGTTTAATCCTGTAGCTGCAGATGGAAAGACTGTCCTGAACAACTCCTAGGAATAGCACACCTCCAGCGGGAAGGTCTGGGTTGGAGGGGCTTTATGGAAGGAACTCTCAGCTCCTGGACATCACTGAAAGGCCCTGGAACCCTGTGAGCGTGGCGAGGCACAGCCGTAAACTGAGGCGCAAGAACACTCAGCACTCTGCCCTTTCTTTCTGCTCCCCAGCCTCATGTCCCTGTCTGCCTGTTGCTGACCTTGGAAGCCAGCTGGAGAAAGGACCCCACCATAGAGGGAGAGATGGGACATTCAATCTCCAGAAAGGGCCCAAGCAGTGATCACCCACCCTTTCAGGGGAGCCATCCTGCTGGGTCTCCAGGGAGTTCAGGTCTCGGCTGCCCCTGCGGAGGTGATGAGCAGAACCTTCCAGCAAGGCTTCTGGGAATGGTGAGAGGGTGTTGGCACACATGCTCAGCAGCAACATGGGCATCCTGTGGCACAGGGTGGCATCTCTGAGCAAGCTGAGGACCTGCCAGCCACAGGGCAGCAGGCGGCCGTCTGTGACTCTGTAGGTAGAAGCCTGTATCCTCCGCCTCCCTTTGGAAACCCCAGCGCTCTCCACAGTGCTTGTACACACACACCCACACCCACACCCACCCACACACACACACACACACACACACACACACACACACACACACATCTTCGTATGAGTGGATCTGCTGAACGAATCCCAGGGCTTGGGAACTCAGCACTGGCACGGTTGACCCTTCCCTTGGTTAAGTCCTTGGCCACACTTGAGCTCTCAGCCATGCACCACAGCAGAAGCACAAGTGGCTGGCAACACCATGTAGGGAGTTTTGTGCTGCAAGTGATTTTCTGCATCTGTCTTCAACAGATGTGGGCCCAGCTTCAGGCATGGGACAGTCCCCGGGGTTCCAACATCACTAACAGGAACAGCGTCTCTCCATGTTGGCTTTACCCTGAGACTCCGCACCAGCTGCCCAGACAGTGTCAAGGTCAGTGAGGATGGACCAGTCTTACTGCCCAACTCTTTGACCTGACCAGCATGACAGGGCCAGCCAAGGTCAGACACCGCCTACTTCTGGTGTGTTGAGCACCACATGGTGGGGTCCTCATCCTGTCATTCTGCTTAATCTCTTCCGCCCTTGTGTTCTGCGTGAATACTAGTTTATCAGCGACAGGATAGGGACCTGATGACCTTTACTTACTGCTCTCTCCCTAGGGCCTAGCCTGGAGCAGCATAGATACTGAAATGGGGGTGAGTGGACAGCACACGGCTGTCCTCACCCTGGACATCTGAATGTTCAGCCACTTTTCCTGATCATGCAAGATACAGTCTCTCTCTTGCAAGATTCAGTTCAGACACCCCCCCCATCTTCCCATCCCCCAACCAAAATTAATTGTACTGTTTGCTCTTGGAGAAATGTTGCCGTGACATGGTGCTTCTCCTCTCTCTCTCTTCTTCTCTGTTTTGTTTTCATTTTAATTCATTCAAGCTTGAGATAGACAGAACTCCCTTCTGCTGATCCACTCTCCAAACGCCTGCAATAGTCGCAATGGGACCAGAGTGAAGCCACGAGCCCCGTCCCATAAGGCATCACAGCTCTATTCTAGTGCCTACGTTAGCGAGAAATTGGATTCAGGAGCTAGAGCTGGGAATGAAAGACCCAGCCACTTGGGGCTGTGGCACATCGGGTTTAGCTGCCACCTATAGCACCAACATCCCATAAGAGTGCCAAGAAAACAGCTGAAGAAGGCCTGGCTCCCATATAGAACACTTGGATGAAATTCCTGCTTCCTGCTTTTGAGCTGGCCCAACTGTGGCTGTTGTGGAAATTTGGGGAGTGGACTAATCGATAGAAGATTTCGCTCTCTGTCTATCTCTCTCTCCCTAACTTTCAAATAAATAAATAAATATTAAAAGCAAAGAAGCAGGGCCCAGTGTGGTAGCCTAGTGACTAAAGTCCTCGCTTTGTATGCACCAGGATCTCATATGGGCACTGGTTCACATCCCGGCTGCTCCACTTCCCATCCATCTCCCTGCCTGTGGGCTGGGAAAGCAGTCAAGGACGGCCCAAAGCCTTGGGAACCAATGTCTCCAGCTCCTGGTTTCAGACTGGCCCAACTCTGAACATTGTGACCATTTGGGGAGTGAACCAACAGATTAAAAAGCTCTCTTTCTCCCTCTCCCACTCTCCCTGTCTTGTCCACTCTTTGTAACTACCTTTCTAAATAAATAAATAAGGATTAGGAGCTGGCATGGTGGCATCAGACTAATCCTTCACCATGTGGAGGCATCTCATGGAGGCATCTCATATGGGCACTGGTTCATGTTCTGACTGTTTCACTTCTGATCCAGCTGCTTATAGGCTAGAAAAGCAGTGGAGGATACCAAGTGCTTAGACACACTCACCCACTAGGGAGCCCCAAAAGAAATAAATGGGCCCAGTGCAGTGGCCTAGCGGTTAAAGTCCTCACCTTGCATGTGCTAGGATCCCATATGGGCGCCGGTTTTAATCCCGGCAGCTCCACTTCCCATCCAGCTCCATAAGCAGGACGGCCCAAAGCCTTGGGACTCTGCACCCAAGAGGGAAACCTGGAGGAAGTTCCTGGCTTCGGCTTTGAATCTGCACAGCACCGGCCGAGGCGGTCACTTGGGGAATAAATCATTGAACAGAAGATCTTCTTCTCTGTCTCTCCTCCTCTCTGTATATCTGACTTGGCAATAAAAAATAAAATAAAATAAATCTTTAAAAAAAAAAGATAGAAATGCTTGGCATCTGTTTTCAGATCAACTTAGCTCTGGCCATTGCAGCTATTTGGTGAAAGAACCAATGGATGGAAGACTTTCTCCTTTTCTTTCTGCAAAATATGCCTTTTAAACAAACAAACAAATAAATAAATAAATATTTAAAGACAAAACAAACAGGGCCCGGTGCAGGATGCCTAGTGGATAAGTCCTTGCCTTACATGTGCTGAGATCCCATATGGGCTCTGGTTCATATCCCAGCTGCTCTGCTTCCCCTCCAGCTCCCTGCCTGTGGCCTGGGAAAGCAGTCAAGGATGGCCCAAAGCCTTGGGGCCCTGCACCCACATGATAGAACCAGAAGAAGCTCCTGGCTGCTGGCTTCGAAATTGGCTCTGGCCATTGCAGCCAATTAGAATGTGAATGAGTGGATGGAAGATCTTCCTCTCTGTCTCTCCTTCTCTCTGTATATCCGCTTTTCCAATAAAAATAAATAAATCTTTAAAAAAAAGAGAGAGAGAAATAAAAACACATGGACCCAGTGCAATAGGTTAATAGCACTTAAAATCCTCGTTTTGCATGCACCAAGATCCCATATGGGCACCACTGTATCCCAGCTGCTCTCTCCCCATCCAGCACCCTGCTTGTGGCCTGGGAAAGCAGTCGAGGGTGGCCCAAAGCCTTGGGACCCTGCACCCACATGATAGAACCAGAAGAAGCTCCTGGCTGCTGGTTTTGGATCAGCTCAACTCTGGCCATTGCAGGCAATTGGGGAATGAACTAGCAGATGGAAGATCTTTCTCTCTATATCTCCTTCTCTGTAGATCTCACTTTCCAATAATACATAAATATTTTTGGGCCTGGCATGGTAGCCTAGCGCCTAATGTCCTCTCCTTGAATGTCCCAGGATCCAATATGGGCGCCGGCTCTAATCCTGGCAGCCCTGCTTCCCATCCAGTTCCCTGCCTGTGGCCTGGGAAAGCAGTGCAGGACAGCCCAAAGCCTTGGGACTCCTGCACCTGCTCCTGGCTTTGGATTGGCTCAGCACCGGCCATTGCAGTCACTTGGGGAGTGAATCATCGGATGGAAGATCTTCCTCTCTGTCATTCCTATTCTCTGTATATCTGACTTTGCAATAAAAATTAATAAATATTTTTTAAAGTACTCAAAAATGCATTTGAGGTAAAATAAAATTATGAATGGCATGGATGTCAAAGTTTTTTCACCAAAATCAAATTTATTTCTATTGTTTTCAAATATTCTTAAAATACTAATTGCAGTCTTTTTTTCAGTCAACTGTTTCTTAAAATTAATTTTTATTGATTTATTTTATTTATTTGAAGAGTAGAGAAAGACAAAGATCTCTCGTCTACTGATTCACCCCTGCATGACCACAACAGCCAGGGCTGTGACAGGCCAAGCCAGGAGCCTGGTACACAATCTGGGTCTCCCGCATGGGCTGCAGAGATCCAACTACATGAATGAACCTGCGAGGATGCACATGAGGAAGTAGCTGGCCTGGAACTTCATCCCAGGCGTGTCGGTAGAGATGCAAACATCCACAATGATTTTTGATGACTGTGCCAAACACCTGTCCCCAAGTATCTCTTGGAAGTCCCACAGTTTGTAACAAGGAGCGAGGGCATTGCCAGTGTGGATAACTGCATCATATTCTAGCCGCTGACTGCTTATTAACCTTGGGCTTGCTGCATTTGGCAACACATTGTAGAAGCCCTTCAGGGACTTTGGAATAGCACTAACTCCTTCCTTCTGCACGGCTACCTCGTATCACATGTAAATGTAGCACAACTTAACTTTTTGGCTTGGATCTACATGTTTCTATTGAAGTCCCATGATGACATCTCAACAGCACTAGCTCCACAGGCTGTGCTTTTCTTCTCCCCATCTCCGTCCCTCTTCCTCTGGGTCTCCCACTGCATGGCAGGAGGCTAAGGACTTAGGCCATCCTCTGCTGCTTTTCCAAGTGCATTAGCAGGAAGCTCCATGGGAAATGGAATACCTAGGATTCAATCTGGCACTTGGATATGTGATGCTGTTGTCCAAAAAAAAAAAAAAAAAAAAAAAGCAGCTTAACCCTCAATGCTACAAGGCTGACTCCTATTTTCTACTTTGTGTGGTGATGTCTACATGGCTGCAAGTACCAGCTTTTTTTCACCCCCATACCTATGACAACCATGTTTGTTCTACCACCAACTGTTTCTTAGCACCTTCCACCCACGCGTACCAAAACTAATGACCATGCACATTTTTATTTTTGCTGATCTGATTAGCAAACCATGACATTTCTTTGGACTCTAATGAACAACGTTTTGAGCCAGAAGTTTTATACTGGGTTTCTTCTAGTTTTTTAAGAATTGATTTATTTATTCCAAAGGCACAGTGACCAAGAGGAAGAAAGAGAGAATCTTCTATTCTATGGTTCACTCCCCAAACCACGGGAATGGGCGGAGAGAGGTCAGGCCCGAGCCAGGAGCCTGCAACTCCATCCAGGTTTTCTGCATAAGTAGCAGGGGCCCAAGCACTTGGTTATCATGGTACCTAAAAGTTGCTTATGGGGCCAGCACAATGGCTCTATGGCTAAATCCTTACCTTACAAGTTGCCAGGATCCCACATTGGTGCTGGTGTGTGTCCTGGCTATTCCATTTCACATCCAGCTCCCTGCTTATGGCCTGGGAAAGCAGTAGAGGACAGCCTAAATCCTTGGGATCCAGAGCCTGTGTGGGAGACCCAGAAGAAACTCCTGGCTCCTGGCTTTGGATTAGCTCAGCTCTGGCTGCTGTGTCCATCTAGGGAATGAACCAGTGGATGAAGGATCTTTCTCTCTATGTCTCCTTCTTCCCCAAAATCTGATCTGACTTCCCAATAAAATAAATAAATTTTCTGGGCCCGGCGCGGTGGCGCAAGTGGTTAAGGTCCTCACCTTGCACGCCCGGGATCCCATATGGGCACCGGTTCTATCCCGGCAGCCCCGCTTCCCATCCAGCTCCCTGCCTGTGGCCCCAGGAAAGCAGTGGAGGACGGCCCAAAGTTTTGGGACCCTGCACCCGCATGGGAGACCCAGAAGAGGCTCCTGGCTTCGGATCGGCATAGCATCAACCGTTGTGCTCACTTGGGGAGTGAATCAATGGATGGAAGATCTTCCTCTCTGTCTCTCCTCTCTGTATATCCGCCTTTCCAATAAAAAAATAATAAAAATAAATCTTTAAAAAAAATAAATTTTTAAATAAATAATTCCAGATGGCCAGGAGTGTTCACCTGGTTCCTGACACCAACATCAGCCCCAATCCAGAACCTTTTTTTTTTTTAAGATTTATTTATTTATTTACTTTTACTTCAAAGTCATATATACAGAGAGGAGGAGGAGAAACAGAAAGGAAGATATTCCATCTGATGATTCACTCCCCAAGTGTCTGCAATTGTCAGAGCTGAGATGATCCGAAGCCAGGAACGTCTTCTATCTCTCTCACACAGGTACAGGATCCCAAGGCTTTGGGCAGTCTTCCAGTGCTTTCCCAGGCCACAAGCAGGGAGCTGGATGGGAAGCAGGGCTGCAGGAATTAGAACCAGCGTCCTTCTGGGATCCCGGCACGTTCAAGGTGAGGACTTTAGCCACAAGGCCACCACACCGGGCCCTGTCCAGCATCTTTTATGGGGTGGCATTTCAGTGGATGCTGAACCACGGGAGCCCTCCAGCAATGCTGGTTTTTCTTTTTATGAAACCTGCAGCCTCAGGTTCTGGACCAGCCAGGGAATGTATGGGTATTCTCTTACTAGGTTTGTTTATCATATCTCCCAGTCCATAGTCACAGGATTCTTTTAGGGGAGCTTTGAAGAGTCCCTTGGCAAACTGAAAAGTGCCCATGGGGTGCTCGCAGTGGGTCCCGGGCTCCCCCTCTCCACTGTCCCATTGCAGACCAGCCAACCTTCAAACTCCTTTCTGCCTCTTGTCTCCCTGTTATCAGTCTGCCAGAGAGGGAGGGATGGCTGGAGAACCCCAGCCACAACCCCAAGCTGCGTCTCCCCTAGGGTCCACTTGTGAGACCTGGCTGGACAGGAAGAGGCCGCCTGGAGCCACGCAAGCGAGCGCCTTACCTAAAGCAAGACTAAAGCCAGCAGCTGCTGCTTTTGTACTCAGCCCCGTTCTTTGGTCCTCCAGGGAAGAGGTGGGATGGGGGACAGACTTCCTGGGAACACCTTCTGGCATCACTGCAAACCTCCTGCCCATCTCAGGAATTCTGGAGCCACAGCCCCACCACTGCCCGGGGCCAAACTCGCTCAGGCTAAAATACTTACTGGGTGTCCCACATGTTCCAGGCGGTCTTCCAGACGCTGTGAATACACGAATCATCAAGCAGACAAAATGCTCATGGGCCCAACCTGGTCCAGCACAGCTCAGCAAACTGTTTCTCCAAAGGCCAGAGAGTAAACATGTTTGGCTTTTCAGACCACCCGATCCCCATCAAAATCACTTCTGTAAAAACAGCTGTGGCCGGGTACGGCTATGGTTCAGTAACGCCTGTTGGCCACCAAAGCCTGGGCAGCGTCCATACATCCTGATACCTAAGTGTTCTTTCTCCCCACAGCCATTTAGAAACACGGGAAGCATTCTCAGCTCAAGGCAGGGCTGCATGGAAAACAGCAGTGCCAAGTCTCTGTTGGAGAGGGCTATTAACAAGAGAAACACACATGGTCCTGGACTGTGCCAGGCCTCGTTCTCGCGCTCCTGGACGTGAACTGCTGGAGTTCTCTTAGGGCCCCGGCCTGATGTGCTAGTGTTGGCGAGAACGGAAGAGCTCCCCGGCCATTTGCACTGGGACGTAGGAACAGTCTTCACAACATTCTTGCAAAACGCCTGTGCTGTGAAAAAAACTATCCATTGACGCCATTTTATGTATATATAAATGAGAATCATTTTCAAAAACATTTATGAAAAAAAAACAACAACATTTATGTAAGGGCCAGTCTTGTGTATTGGGGAAAGCCTCTTCTTGCAGTGTTGGCACTCCACATGGGACCTAGCTTGGATCCACTTCCCTGCTAACGTGCCTGGGGAGGCAGTGGAAGATGGCCCCTACTGCGTACATGGGAGACCTGGAGCAAACTAGCGATTTTTTTAAAAAGATTTATTTATTTATAATGAAAGGGCGGATATACAGAGAGGAGGAGAGACAGAGAGGAAGATCTTCCACCCAATGGTTCACACCCCAAGCAGCCGCAACCGCTGGAGCTGAGCCAATGCGAAGCCAGGAGCCAGGAGCTTCTTCTGGGTCTCCCATGCAGGTGCAGAGTTCCAAGGCTTTGGGCCATCCTCGACTGCTTTCCCAGGCCACAAGCAGTGAGCTGGATGGGAAGCGGAGCCGCCGGGATTAGAACCGGCACCCATATGGGATCCCGGCGCATGCAGGGTGAGGACTTAAACCACTACACTATTGCACCGGGCCCAAAACTTGTGATTTCTAACTTTGACTCAGCCCAGTCCTGGCAATTATGGCCATCTATGGAGAGAATTAACAGAAAGAAGGTCTCTCTTTCTCTCTCTCTCTCTCATAAATAAATCTTTTAAAAATAAAATAAGGCAACAGGCATAATGGCTTAACAGGCTAATCCTCTGCCTGCAGGGTCAGTATCCCACATGGGTGCTGGTTCGAGTGCCAGCGGCTCCACTGCTGATGCACCTGGTAAAGCAGTACAGGGCAGCCCGAGAGCTTGGACCTACGCATCCACATGGGACAGCCAGATGAAGCCCCTGGGTCATCACATTGACCTAGTTCAGCTAGGGTCATTGACGCCATTGTGAAGTGACCCAGGAGATGGAAGATCTCTCTATCCCGCCCCCCCCCCCACTCTACTTTTTATAAATCTTTTGAAAGAAAGGGAAACAATGTACGACAAACGGAATTGAACTCCCAAACGACCTGGGGCAGGCGGCAGATACCACCATCCCCATTGTGAAGTGGTCAGCTGAGTGGTGTATGTGACAGCCCTGCCCACACGCATGTCTAAGTGCTCGTCCCAGTCCCTGCCACTCCAAGCAGCTCTCTGGGAATGTGCCTGGGAGGCAGTGGAAGATGGCTCAAGCCCTTGGGTTGTTGATCTACTCTCCTGGGAGACGCCAAGGGAGTACCCTGGCTTGGTCCCAGCGCAACCCCAGCTGGGGTTGAAGGAGTGGATGGAAGCTCTCTCTGGATCTCTTTGATAAAACAAAGTCAAATAAATGAATCCTTAAAAAAAAAATAAATAAATAAAAGGAAAGAAAAGGTGCCTGTTGCCCTTGCCACCAATCCTAGCCCACTTCTCACACATCCCCCCTACACAGCCACCAGCCACTTGGCTCCCGTGCCTCTCACATCTGACTACATTTCCACTCGAATTCCACAGTCAGAGTGACGCTCGCGTCCTTTTAAAACTCCCAGATACCGGAGGAGAAAAGATTCCAACAGCCCAGGAGGGAGGCCGAGAGCCACGAGGTTTGGGGGTCTCAAAAGACTGTCTGGGTGGAGGGCTGGGTGGAGGGAACGTCGGTCCCCGGGCTCAGTAGGCCCGGGGTCTGCGCCCACCTGCTCTACACCCCAAGGGAGCCTCCAGGTGTCTCAATGGGGGCAGGGGAAGCAGCAGAAGGTTCTGCGACTCCCGGCACGTGGGGAAACGCTTCTGGCATTAAACAAAGCCTTTTTTATATTTAAACTGCCAGCCCAGGCTCTCAGGAAACTTTTCCCGAGAATCCCCGGGCGTGTGCGCAAAAACGGTACACACGGGTGTCGGACGCAGAAATGCTGGCATGTGCCCGTACAGCAACCCCTCGCCCCAGTCGGTCCAGCCGCGGCCGCGCGCGCTGCCCGCACACAACTGCTTGCAGGGCGCGCACCCTTGCGCCGCTTCCCTTGCACCCCGCACTGGCGCTGCAAGCCACCCCGGGGCGCAGGCTCCGCCAAGAATTCCAAAACCACACGGGGGGGTGGCCGGAGGAGGAAGCCGCCGCCCCAGGGGGGAAGGGAAGCGGGGCAGAGCTTCCAAGCTGCGGACGCGGGGCTCCAGGGCGGAGGGCCGGGAACGGGATCAGAGCCATCCTGCACCCCGCCGAGCTGTCGCCCACGTGGACACAGCCAGGCAGAGCCGGGAGGCCAGGAGCCAGCGCTGGGGGAGACCGGACAGCGAGACATCAGAGTGTGAAACGGCTGGCAGGAGCAAGAACGGATGATCCAGGTGGTTTTTAGGGTCCGGAGCGGGAGGACCGGTCCCCGGAGGAGCGTCTGGGGGCTGAGACGTGTGCACGCTGGGTCCAGCGTGGCAGGGCAAACACTCTGCAGGCTCCCTACCTTTCTGTCTGAGGTTTGTGAGAAGGCACCGTGCAGGTGCGGCAAGGGCCACAGGGGCTCCTGAATTGGTGGTGCGGAAGTCCCCAGGGGCCAGCGCGCTTGTGACCAATTTGTCTCTATAGCCACACATTGTGTGTGACTATAAACCCAATCCTTCTCTCTGTGGCTTGCCCAGCCCCTAAAGACTTAACCCCCTTGAACCTGGAGAATCAGCCGGATCTAGGATTCCAAAACCACTTCTGCTCCTCTTCTTTCCTTCCCCTGGCCCCCGTGGGTCCCTGAAGGGGTCACACCTACCCTTACATTAATTACCTGGCAACCATCCCCGTGGGCAGTACACAGACTTGCCCTAGTCATTCCCTCTCCCACATCTGTCTGAGTCAGGTTTTAAATTTGTTCTTATTTATTTATTAGCAAGGCAGAGGGAGAGTGAATCATCTGATTCACTCCCCAGATGACCATGTTGGCCAGGGCTGGACCAGGCCAGAGCCAGGAGTCTGGCGCTTTACCCAGGTTTCTCACCTGTGTAGCAGGAACCCAAGCACTTGGGTCATCTTCTGCAGCTTTCCCAAGCCACTATTAGGGAGCTGGATGGAAAGTGAAACTGCCAGAACAGGAGGCAGCACCCAGAGGGGTGCCAACATCACAGGTGGGGCTTTCTCTGGAGTCCTTCTTTAGATTCAGAGTGAAGAGCACCCAGGCTGGGACATTGTTAAACGAAGCAGGCAATGAAGCCTCGAGCAAATGGGCTTTGTTTGATGGGATGAGGTCCAGGCCACTGAGTCCAAAGCAGCTACCGTACCTGCCTTTCATTCACTAGAGGCCTGTTACACACCCCATCCTCCAGCTGAAATGAATCCTTCTTGCAGGGTCCATAAAGTCAGCTGACTAAGGCTGGACGTTCCCCAGGTTCCCCAGGCAGGCCACAGAACAAGCTAGAATTAGCCCTGCACTTGGTGCGCAAGTTCGTCGAACTGCACCAGCGCAGCTGGCTGTCAGGATCCTAGCCGTCAGGTCATTGCAGGGCATGGCTGATGAGACTAGAAGGCACTTTTCCAGCCCAGAGGGACAAGCAGAGGCTCAGGGCCCCTGTTCCCTTTGATCCCTGTACACACCACCCAATCGGAATCATACTTTTTCTTCCTCAGTTGGAGAATAACACTGATGGCTGACACAGCTTCCCTTTCGCTGTTCGGATGAGGACCCTGAAGGCACACAGGGCCCAAGGGGGCCCAGACCCCCACAAGCCGCTGGAGCTCAGCAGAGCCCAGGGCTCCCGACTCTCCCTTATGCTCCCTTCTGACCCCATAAAACTGCTGTGACGTCTTCCAAAACAAAAAACCAAAGCACCAGCATTTATTTGAAAAAGCAGAGGGGCTGGTGCGATGGTTTAATTGGCTAATCTGCTGCAAATGCTGGCATCCCATATGGATACCAGATTGTGCCCTGGCTGTTCCACTTCCAGTCAAGACCCTCCTTAAGCAGCAGAGGATGGTCCAAAGTCTTGGGTTCCTGTACACATATAGGAGACTAGAAGGAGCTCCTGGCTCTTCGCTTTAGATTGGCTCAGTTTCAGCCATGTCGGCCATTTGGTGAGTGAACCAGCAGCTGGAAGATCTTTCTCTCCTCTCTATAAATCTAATAGAAATAACTAAATCTTTAAAAAAAAGTGGGTCCAGCGTGGTAGCCTGGTGGATTAAGTCCTCACTTTGTATACATCAGGATCCCATATGGGTGCTGGCTCTGATCCAGGCTGCTCTACTTCCCTTCCAGCTCCCTACTTGTGGCCTGGGAAATCAGTAGAGGACGACCCAAAGCCTTGGGACCCTGTGTTTGTGTGGGAGACCCAGAAGAGGCTCCTGACTTTGGATCGCTTAACTATGGCCATTATGGCCACTTGGGGAGTGAACCAGAGATTGGAAGATCTTTCTCTTTGTCTCTCCTTCTCTGCAAATCTGATTTTGCAATTTAAAAAAATCTTAAAAGAGAAAGAGAGAGACAGAGAAAGAAAGCAAGCAGAGAAGGTCCACCTATTATCTCACTCCGCAGGAGGCCACAGTAGGGGGCGGGACCAGGCCCAAACCAGGAGTCAAAACTCCGTACCTGTTGCAGGAACCCAACTCCTTGAGCCATCTTCTGCTGCCTTCTCTGAGGCGTTAACAGGAAGCAGAGGAGGCAGGACTCAACCGGGGATGGACTGGTCCCAGGAGGCAGCTTTACTGGCTGTGCCACATTGCTGCCTCCACTGAGTGATTTTAAGATGAGGCTGCTCTGCGGAGAACACCACCACCCAGGAGGCAGAGAGGAGCAGCGCTGCCTCTGTAGGTCAGCAGGCCAGGCCAACGGGCCCCTTAGCCCCTGGCTGCCATGGCCACATGCCTGGTTTCCTTTCCAGAATCTTGCAGGAAAACAGAGCTCCGGAGGCTGCTACAGAAGCCACCGGCAGGAGTCCCAGTACTGGCAGATGGACTGGTTGTACAAGCCGTGGGGAGATTCAGGGGTCACCTCAGAAGCCCCAGATGGAAGGAGATGGTGTGAGCTGGGCTGGTCCTCAGCCCTCCTCCTCTCCCCAACCCACCCTACAGAAGAGCAAACTAAGACTGGAGCAAGTGTTAGACAGCGGAGGATGAGAACCGGAGGAAATGTGCGAACTAGGAGGTGACAGCTATTTGTGATGGATTGGTAGCGCCTGCGAGGGTCTCCAGGTGGTCCCAGCAGGGAAGCGCTTTAAGGTCTATGGGTGTCAGCTGGTGGGCTGGGAATGGGGAAAAAGGGCAGGAGACAAAGGGCCTCACGCTGGGAGGATGTGCCTAGACCAGGGAGGGGGAACCAGATGGGGCTGCCCCCTGGGGTGATGAGGAAGCTTCCAGAAGCTGCAGGGTGGGGGTTGGGGTAGCAGTGCAGATGGGGGTTCGGAGGTCTGGGTGTTACATCAGAGTGCCTGCATTCAGGCTGCTGACTCCAGCTTCCTGGCACTGCCGCCCCTGCGAGGCTTCAGGCTTCAAGTTTCTTGCTGCCATTTGGGGGTATGAGCCAGTGGATGGAGGCGAGAATCCACTAAGGCCAGATGTTGTGGTCCTGGGCAGCTAGTTCAGGGTCATGAGCTTGGAAGCCACTTCCCTCCCTCCCCCCACCTTTGTGGTCCCTCCTGCTCACCTGTGATGCTCACCCATCATCAGCTGGAACCTGAAAGGGGTGGTGTATATTGTTATAATAACCACTCCCCTCCATAAAGCCCCCCATAAAGGGCCATGATAGGGAGGGACGCACCCTGCTGGTCATATGCTTCCATCGCTCTGGCACTCTGACTCTTGGCCTCCCCAGTACCTGCTTGCTCCCTGGCTTCCTGTGGACAGACTCCAGGACAGGTAGCTCCTGAGCATGGCCCCTCTGTTCCTCACCCTCTGTTCGCTTGGACAAGTCAATGAAGATGTTAATGCTAAGATGCTTTGTATTTTGAATTTGTGTACTTTCAAGAGTGCTGGGAGAGATAATAATGGAATATGGACAAAGAAGCCAAAGAAAGGTGAATGTTTGTGGCTTTCTAAGTATGTCCAAGTTGCTCACTGCATGGCTCAGAATAGCTTATATTGCTGGGGAAGCTGGGACATAGGTCTTCAGTTTAATGAATGGGTTTCACAGTAATGGCTATTTGTTCCTCTCAGGGTTTCTATTCAAAATGGTTTGCCATTGGTGCTTGCTATTTGCTAATTTCTTTTTTTTTTTTTTTGTAAGATTTATTTATTTTTATTGGAAAGGCAGATATACAGAGAAGAGGAGAGACAGAGAGGAAGATCTTCATCCATTGATTCGCTCCCCAAGTGACTGCAACGGCTAGAGCTCAGCCAATCCAAAGCCAGGAGCCTCTTCTGGGTCTCCCACATGGGTGCAGGGTCCCAAAGCTTTGGGCTGTCCTCCACTGCTTTCCCAGGCCACAAGCAGAGAGCTGGATGGGAAGTGGAGCTGCCGGGATTAGAACTGGTGCCCATTTGGATCCCGGCGTGTGCAAGGCGAGGACTTTAACCATTATGCTATCGTGCCGAGCCCTATTTGCTAATTTCTAGTGAGCCCTGCTATCACCGAGCTTAATAAAGACTTAATAAAGTTAATAAAGACTCCTTCATACATTCTAGACTTGTCTGGTGTGATGTCTCTTGTACCCTGCAACACAGAGAGAGCACAAGACCAATGAGAAGATCGTCTCGGCTCCCAGGCCTGGCTGACGGCATCAGAACAGGGCCACAGACCCAGGCTCCTCTCAGCCTGTCACAGATCAGACTTAGTGTGAGTGGTCAGCTGGGAGACACCTGCTGTTTTCCCAAGTCAGGCTGGCTGTGTGAATTCTTTCAGGATCCCAGCCCTCTTCAGATATAGATATAGATATAGATATAGATATAGATATAGATATAGATATAGATATAGATATAGATATAGATATAGATATAGATATAGATATTTAAGATTTATTTATTTTTGTTGGAAAGGCAGATTTACAGAGAAATGGAGAGATGGAGGGAGAAAGATCTTCCATCTGTTGATTTACTCCATAAATGGCTGCAATGGTAGGAGCCCAGCTGATCTGAAGCCAGGAGCCAGAATCTTCCTCTGGGTCTTCTACATGGGTACAGGGGTCTAAGGACTTAAGTTAATCCTCTGTTGCTTTCCTAGACCACAAGCAGGGAGCTGAATTGGAAGTGGAGCAGCCAGAACACCAATCATCATCCTCATGGGATGCTGGCACTGGCAGGTGGAGGATTAACCTTTTGTGTCAGAACTCCCAGCCCTCTGTCAAACAACCATAGTAGCTCAGATGGCCAAGGCCAAGGTGGTGAGGGACAGGGACACGAGGAGACCCCTGCCATATTTATTTTGGTCTCTGGCTGGGCTTTAATGACAGGGGCGCTGGATTTCCTCACCTCCACCGTAGCCCCATGACAGTGTGATGGGGACCTGCAGAGGCTGCAGGGAGTGGAGGCTGCATCCTAACCCTGGGCAGAGAAGTGGTACATCAAGGACACAGCAGGAGTTTCAGGACACACCAGCCACAGTGCTGCCCCAAGTGACTTCTGGGGAGACGCTGGGGTGGTGGGGCAAGGGGAGAGATATTTCAACCACTGGCTCACTCCCACATGCCTGCAACAGACGTGGCTGGACCAGCCAAAGCTAGGAGCCTGGAACTCCATCCAGGTCTCCTCCCACACAGGTGACAGGAACTCAGGTACTTGGGTGATCCCCTGTTGCTTCTCAGGATGTGCCTGCAGGAAGCTGTGTCAGGAGAGTAGCCAGGACTCAAACCAGGCACTCTGACATCGAATGCAGGCTTCCCAAGGAGCATCTTGCCTCCCTGTGCCTCGGTGCCTGCCCCTACAACTTTTCTTCTTCATATGATGTTGTGGTGTCAGTCAGGGCTACAACTGTGAGTGTAGGAATCAGTAACGCTTCCTGAGCAAGACACTGGAACAGTCTTTAAATTCCATGGTGGGGGCCCGGCGCAATGGCGCAGTGGTTAAGGTCCTCGTCTTGCATGCCCGGGATCCCATATGTGCGCTGGTTCTAATCCCTGCAGCTCCACTTCCCATCCAGCTCCCTGCCTGTGGCCTGGGAAAGCAGTCAAGGACAGCCCAAAGCTTTGGGACCCTGCACCTGTGTGGGAGACCCAGAAGAGGCTCCTGGCTTTGGATCGGCATAGCTCCAGCCATCCCAGTCGCTTGGGGAGTGAATCATCGGACGGAAGATCTTCCTCTCTGTCTCTCCTCTCTGTATATCTGCCTTTCCAATAAAAATCAATCTTTAAAAAAATAAAAATAAAAAAATAAATTCCATGGCGGATTCCTGAAGGGCCCTGCCTGGCAGAGTCAGGGTTGATGGCGAACACAACTGTAGCACTTGGTGGCAGTAACCCGTCATTCTACACCTGTGGGACTGTCCCCTCCCTGAGGGGGGGTGGGCTGAGGGCAGGGCCTTGCTGTGATGACCACACCCAGTGTCCCTTATGAAGGTGGAAAATTGTGAGTGTAAATGGAGAGAAGGAGGAATAGAAGTGGAGGGCATTGGGATAACACTTATGTTAATAAACTCAGTAGTACACAGCCGCGGTCAAGGATACTTAGAACCACGGGTGATGTTGGCTCCTAGCTCAGTGATACCAGGTGCCTGGAAGAGAGAAGCTCCAAGAGGAGTCTTCCGATGCCCACAGAGGGGGCAGGTGTTTGGCGTAGTGGTGAAGACACTCTAGTCCTGATGGGAAAGAGTGACTTTGAGGCCCGGTCTCTGACTCCGGGCTCTTGCTAACATGGACCCTGGGAGGCAGTCAGGGAATTGAATTCTTGTCACCCTGTGGGAGATCTGGATTGAGTTCCCAGCTCCTGGCTTTAGCCGTGGTCCTGTCTCAGTGAATGTGGGCATTTAGAGAGGAAATTCATAAATGAGATCTCTTGCTTTCTTCCTCTCTTTCAAATAATTAAAAAAAAAATCCTGCCCCAGGCCTTACGCAGACCAATCTAACTGGGGAGGGGGTGGAGAGGAGGACCAGGTGATCGTGCTTTCTGTTTTATTCAAGTCATCTTCAGCATTTGAGACAGACAGACAGAGAGCTCTGATCACCCAGTTCATTCTCCAGACGCCTGAGATGGCCAGGGCTGGGTTAAGACTGACTCCCTAAATGTCCACAGATGTCAAGACTGGGCCACAGCTGAAGCCAGGAGCTGGGAACTTAGAAACTCACCTGACTTTGTCATGTGTGTGACAAGAATTCAGGCATCTCAGCCGTCACATGCTGTCTGCCGGGGTGCGCTTGTACAGGACGCTGGCTCTACAAGCAGAGAATCTAGGACTCAACTGGAACCCCCAATATAATGTGGGGTGTCCTAAGCAGTGGTAGAACCCTTCAAATGCTGGCCCTTAGGGCAAGAAAGCCTGAAAGCTCTCCATGTGATTTCAGCGGATTTCCTCCCTGCAGCCATATCCAGGGACCTCCATGATTAAGAATCTGTGTCTGTGTCTTCTAGAGAGATCTGTCTTGCAGGCCAGCTCCAGCCACAGTCCTTCATTCATGCACGCTGCGTACAGGTAGTGACCTGCATCATGTGGTCCTGACCGAAGGCTGGGAGCCTGGCAGTGAACCCAACTTCTCGCCCTCTACTCAGGATGCTCGCTGTAGGCGAGGGACAGATGGGGAGGCTGGGGAGGCGGCTGTGTGGTGAGCAAGGGGCCATTGGAGGCACCTGTGTGAGATGCTGCCAGGGCCAGGAGGCGTTGCGGAGGCTCCACAGAGGAGGAGGAAGAGGTGACATTTTTAGAGGGTCTTGAAGAATGTGTAGGAGTTTGTTGAGTAACCAATTATCTTAAACTTGGCAGCTTGAAAACAACATTTTGTTCTGATGTGAACCAGGAATTCAGGCAGGTGGGCTTTGCTGCCTGATGTGTAGGGCTTGTTCTGAGAACCTGGGGATGGCAGCAATTCTAAGCAGAGATGAGGGGCGATGCTAAGACCGGCTACCTCTTGGAGTTACATGACTGGCCTGGAAAGGGATGGCTCACACCAGCGTTATCTATATAGGCCACCCGTGTACTGTCTACACTGCCCATGGCAGCCTCAGGGCTCCAGGAATGAGTCTTCCAGTGGAAAGACAGAAGCCTCATCACCTTTGTAACTCAGTCTCAGAGAAGTGACCAAGCATCAATGCCAGGGCACTCTATGGCTTGAAGCAGTCCTGAGCCTGCCCAGGGCTGGCACAATTCTGGCTCTGGGTGGGAGGCTGAGCTTTAGCATGGCTACAGCGGGTTCAGGAGGAGTAATGATCATGAAAACAGTATCTCACGTGTGTCATGTGCAAGCGTGCTGCACATTCTCTGATTTCGCACCTGCATCTTAAGTCAGAGAGATCTTCCATCTACTGGTTCACTTCCAAAATGCCACAGCAACTGGGGCAGTGCTGTACTGCAGCCAGGAGCCAGAAACTTCTTCAGGATCTCCCAGGTGGGTACAGGGGTCTGAGCAGTTGGACCATCTGCTGTGAGTTTCCCAGGGAACCTGGCTGGAAGTGGAGTAACTGGGGCTTGAACTGGTACCCATGTTAGAACTGCGTCAGCACACAATCAGCCCCTTAAAGGCTTCTTAATTTCCTGTTTTTGATTCTATGCTCTTGTCAGTGGGCTGAGGGTAGGAAACCCACTTCTGCATGCACTCTGGACAGAAACACGCTCCCTGATGTATACTTTCAAGCTGGGGCGAGGACAGGGTCCTCTTAGGACACTGTGGCTCCTTAGAGGGTTCAATGGTAGCAACTCAAGGGGTGGGTAAGATCCCTCGGGCTAGCAGTGGTATTACGGCAACTCCAGGATCCCATATATATGCTAGTTCAAGTCCCACCTGCTCCATTTACTGTCGAGCTCCCTGCTGATGAATCTGGGAAAGCGGCAGAAGATGGCCCAAGTGCTTGGGCTCCTGTACCTACATGGGAGACCCAGATGGAGATCCAAGATCCTGGCTTCAGCCTGGTCCAGGCCCAGCCATTGTGGCCATTTTATTTCTCTCTCTCTCCATCTCTCCCTCTCTCTGTCACCCTGCCTTTCAAATAAATAAAATAAAAATCTTTTTCAAAGAAAGAAAGTCTGCTTAAAAACCCAACATAGCATCCATGTGGGACTGACTTTGCTTCCCTGGGTTCTCAAAGCCCAATTTAATCCAAGCTTATTAACACATAACATTTTAATTTGCTTTTCAATATGCTCTGTACTGTGTAAGCGTAACAAATTTAATAATATCAGAAGTAAGGATTTCATATGTTAATTACAATGTTCCATTTCTTCTAGAAGCTCCATCCAGTTGGGGTGAACTTCTGTGGAAATCAGACTGCGGGAAAGCAAGACAGCTTTCCTAATCCTTTTTTCCTAATTGGTACATTGAAATCAATTTTTAAAAATAGATTTATTTATTTATTATTACAAAGTCAGATATACAGAGAGGAGGAGAGACAGAGAGGAAGATCTTGCATCAAATGACTCACTCCCCAAGTGATCACAATGGCTGGTGCTGTGCCGATCAGGAGCCAGGAGCCAGGAACTTCCTCCAGGTCTCCCATGAGGGTGCAGGGTCCCAAGACTTTGGGCTGTCCTCCACTGCTTTCCCAGGCCACAAGCAGGGAACTGGATGGAAAGTGGAGCTGCCAGGATTAGAACCGGCGCCAATATGGGATCTCGGTGCGTTTAAGGCAAGGACTTCAGTCTCTAGGCCACTGCGCCGGGCCCTGAAAGCAATTTTTTTTTTTAAAAAATAAACTTGTTGCGTACAGCACAATGGCCAATATAAGTTAAAAAAAGATTTACTCATTTGTATTGGAAAGTCAGATTTACAGAGAAAAGGAGAGACAGACAGGAAGATCTTTCCGCTAGTTCACTCCGCAAATGGCTACAATGGTCAGAGCTGAGCTGATCTAAAGCCAGGAGCCAGAAGCTTCTTCCTGGACTCCCACAGGCCATCTTCCACAGGCTCCCAGATGCATGAGCAAGGAGCTGGATGGAAAATGGAGCTGCCGGGACATGACCCGGCCTTCTGATACAGGGATGCTAGCATCGGCATCACAGGCAGTGACTGAACCCACTGCACCACAACACCAATCCTGAAGAGTTGGGGCACTTATCTACTGACTGGCAGTCGATGGTTAAGAACCATTTCTGGGGCCATTACTTCTCTGGCACCTGCAGGCTGCTGTTTGAGATTGCACACACAAAGGAAGGAGTGGCAGGTAGCTGTCACCAGGCTTGTGTGCTCTATGATTAGGGTGACAGAGAAGGTTTGGACACAGGCAGTGGTGACACCGTCCAGGTCCCTGGGCCCCTGGCAGGTCCTCCAGCCAGGCACCAGATGGTTTCTAAACAAGCACAGTTCTGACTTTGCCTGGCCAGAGGCCACTCTGAAGGCCCAAACCTAACCTATTAAGCCAAGCATTTTAAGCACTGACAAGGCACAAGATGCTGGCTAGACCTGGAGCCTGGTTCTGCCCTGGCCATGGGTCTGGTGGTACCCAGGGCGGCATGTGGCATCTCTGCAGAGGTCACAGACCTTGACTGTCACAGGAATGATTGCTTCAGAGATGGCTTAGTGTGCCCACCCACACGGCCTTTAGCAGATGCCCGGGTCCAGATGTGGTAAAACTTGCAATGGAGCACGAGCCAGCCACCAAGCAGGAAACTCCGGCACGGGCTGGCATAAGCATGAGCCTGGCAGATAGTATGCTAAGTGAAATAAGACAGACACAGACAAATATTGTATGATTCCACTTGGATGCTTTAGGACAGGCAGATCCACAGAGACAGGAAGTAGGAAAGAAGCTGAGGACCTGAGGAATAGGAGAATGCGGTTAGCATTTAATGGGGCAGAGTTTCTATTGGGGTGATGGAAGGTTCTGGAGTTACAGGTGATGGCCACACAACGAAATGCCATTGAACTAAACACAAAAAAGTAAACTGGCAAATTTTACATTAGGAGTATTTTTAATACACACACAAGCAAACTATGAGCCGATGAAAACACTGATTTCAATAAAATTACCAAAGACTGACAAGTTTGCAAAGCCATTCAAGGAACTTGGGGTGACGGCACAGTTGACAGGTTGTTGAGTGAGGGAGGCTTGGGAAGCAGATCCACAAGACTGCCTGGGGAGGAAGAAAGGAAAGAGCCTGGGAGTGGGTGTCTGAGTCCCGGTGATGGCTGTGTGGCAGTTCTGCCCAGGGACAGTGCTGCCATGACTGGGAGCTGCGGAGGTGCAGGGTGCTGTCCACTCTGACCTGCCTCCAAGGCTCTGCAGCTGAAGGTCATCAGATCAGTGACAAGGCATGGGAGACCTGCACCAACAATGTCTGCTATGGCTGAGGGATTCCCTCCCGGTCCCTGAAAGCTGGGAGGCCAGCTCCCGGCATGAGATGTGTAGCCTTGGGCATGGATGGATGTGCTGGTCCTTGCTGCCATTCTCCAAAGACACGGCATGAAGGCCGGCATAGGCTCCGCCCATGGGCCCTTGGTCATGCCTTCTCCCACAAGCTGACCACCTCCCTGCACCAGAGAACTTTCTAGTGTTTCCAGATGCCTGTTCCCACCTGACACCTTAGCACAACCAGGAGCATCACCCTGTCTTTACCCAGAGAAATCTGCCATGTCGGTTTCCTGGCAGACACAGGAGTGTGCTTAAGATCTCTCATAGGAGCCTTCCTAAGGGAAAATGGAGGCCTCTTTTGGGGGATCCATGCCCTCCCAACCATGCCTTGCCCTCCTGTGACCCATGCCACGCTGGTCATTACTGACACCATAGTGCTCCAGTGGGATGAGAGTCCACGAACAAGTTTCATGGACTGCGTCCCTCTGGCCCAGCGTCCAGCACTGAGGCCCTCAGACTGACAAACAGGATACCCTGCGCAGAACATACGCCATATGCCTACCTGTCATGCCCTTGACCCCATTCTCTTCTAACATCCCAGTCACCCTATGACAGGGCTTCTTACTTAAACATTTAAAACAGAGGTGCTCTTTATTATCCCAATATTAATATGAATATATTAATGTTAACCCAATATTAAAATATATTTATATAAATCCAAATATATCTATTATATTTGAAATACAGAGCTAGAGAGAGAGAGCTTCAATCCACTGATTCACTCCCCAAATGGCCATAACAGCTGAAATGGGGCGAGGCTAAAGTCAAGAGCCAGGAGCTTCATCTTGGTCTCCCAACTTGGCCCATCTTCCTCTGCTTTTCCCAGGAGCATTAACAGGGCACTGGATCTGAAGTGAAATAGCCAGGACTCAAACCAGCACCTATTTGAATGTTAGCACTTCAGGCAGCAGCCCTACCTACAGTGCCACAGCACTAGCCCTTACGTATCCCAGTTTTGCAGAGGAAGCAGTGGGGGCTTGGGCTGTGTAACTGGCTGGGTAGGGGTCTCTGCTACTTCAGTGCCCAAAGGCCTGACTGCACTGCCAACACCTCCTGCCCTTTGGGGATGTCCGGTCATCAGCCTTGCTCAGGGTCATGGCTCTGTGAGCAGTATTGCCCTTGGTGGGGACAACTGGCATGTGAATGCCTCCACTGTCTCACTCCTCGGGGTTTATGCTGAGTGCCAATTCCAAGAGTCTGAGGAGGAGGAGCCCCAGCTGCCTGTGCAAGGCCCCAGTTAGAAGTATACTCCTGGGGTTGGCACGGTGGCATAGCATGCTAATCCTCTAGAATCCCACAAGAACACTGGTTTCAGTCTTGGTTATTTCACTTTTGATCCAGCTCCCTATTGGTGGCCTGGGAAAGCAGCAGAGGAGGACCCAACTGCTTGGGACCCAGAACCTACATGCGAAACCCCGAAGAAGCTCCAGGCTCCTGGCTTTAGACTGGACTAGCTTGGGCCATTTGTGGCCACGTGGGGAGTGAGTCAGCAGTTGCAAGATCAATCTCTCTGTTTTTGTAACTGACTTTCAAATAAAAAGAAATGAATCTTGAAAAGATAGAAATGAAAGCACACCCTCTTCCTTGGCCTCTCTGCCCACCTGCCTCATGCCACCACAGGGAGGGTGGTGACTAATAAGAAGAGTGGTGGTGGCAGCTCACTTCAATCTGCACCTTACAGTGGCTCCTGTTGGTTCTGAGGGGCTGTGGGCCAACCAGCTCTCTGTATCCCCTGCCCTGAGCCCTGGCCTGGGAATGGGGCTGGCCCTGGCCATACCCTTGTCTTCCCAGGCCAGAATTGAACTCGGGTTTCTTCTTGCTTTACAAAACCTAAAAACAAAAACAAAAAAAATTAAATTTATTTTGTTTTTATTGGAAAGTCAGATAGAGAGAGAAGGAGAGACAAAGATCTATCCACTGGTTTACTTCCCAAGTGACTGCAAATGCTGGAGCTGAGCTGATCTGAAGCCAGGAGTCAGGAGCTTCTTCCAAGTCTCCCACACAGATGCAGGATCCCAAGGCTTTGGGCCACCCTTGACAGCTTTCCCAGGCCACAAGCATGGAGTTAGATGGGAAGTGGAACAGTTGGGATATGAACCAGCACTCAGATAGGATCCCAGCATATGCAAGGCAAGGACTTTAGCCACTAGGCTAGTGCACTGGGCCCCCAAATTTTTTCTAAAAAAGTTTTTAATTGTATCTATTTGATAAGCAGAATGAGAGTGAGTGGGAGGCAGAGATGGAGAAATCTGACCATCTCCTGGTTTACTTTCCAAATGCCCACAACAACGAGGCCTGGGCAGGATCCCAGCTAGGACTCCCAAACCTAATCCAGATCTTCCACATGGATGGCAGGGATCCAACCACTTGGGCATCCGCTGCTGCCTCCCAGGGTGCATGTCAGCAGAAAGCTGGAATCAGGTACAGAGTTGGCACTTGAACCCAGGCATTCTGAGATGAAATGCTGGCATCCCAAATGGCATCCTTTAAAAAAAAAAAGATCTATTTTACTTATTTGAAAGGCAAAGGCAATGTGCCAGAGAGAAGGAGAGACAGAAAAGGAGATGTGTGTGTGTGTGTGTGTGTGTGTGTGTGTGTGTGTGTGTGTGTGTGTGTGTGTGGTGTGTGTGTGTGTTTAAGTGTACTCCCCAAATTGCTGCAATGGCCTGGGCTGGGCCAAGCTGAAGTTAGGTGCCAGGAAATCCATTGGGTCTTACATGTGGGTTGGTAGGGGTCCAGGTGCTTGGGCCATCTTACGTTGCCTTCCCAGGTACATCAACGTGGATCTGGGTCAGACTTCAAGTAGCCAGTACTCAAATGAGCAAGTGGAGGCTTAACTTGCTGTGCCACAACCACGGCCCCGAAGCAGTATCTCAAGTACTTTGCCAAATATCCATCCAAAGCAGATCTCCCACCAAAATAATAATAATAATAATAATAACAACAACAACAATAATAATAGCAGTGCAGGCCCTGTGGTGCTGCAAGTCAAGCTGCAGCTAGTGTCGCTGCTGCTGCATGTGTCCTGTGTTGGAGTTCATGGTTCAAGTCCCAGCTATTCTGTGCTTCAGGTCCAGCTTTTCACTAATGCGCACTCTCAGAGGCAGCAGATGACCCAAGTACTGGGATTGCTGCCACCCACAGGGGAGACCTGATGGAGTTCCTGGCTTCTGGCTCCAGCCTGCCTGAGTCCTGGCTGTTCTCAGCTTTTAGGGAGTGAACCATCAGATGGAAGATCTCTGTCTCTCTTTCTCTCTGTCACTGCCTTCCATATAAATAATATATTTTTAAAATTTCATAAGGAAATAATAATTTTACCCTTCCCTGTGTAACCTCCTGCTGATACAGGGTAACTCCCAGTTGTAAATACTTCCACAGCCTGCTGTCTCGCTGCCTTGCAGACTGGGGTGCAGCTGGAGTCTTTTCCCCTCAACAGTTAATGGGTTTCCCAGGGGGCCTTTCTGTGCAGGGTGGAGAGCTGTCCTCCACCCTGACAGGTCACCTCTATGTGTCCCCAACCCCTCTTACCTGTCCCCCTCATATCCCCCAGAGCAGTGGGCTGTGAATGAGGGCCTAGCCCCACCCACCCCTTGCCCAGGCTCCCCGTGCCTTCTCTGAAGGTAAGAATAGCAGCTTTCTGCGTCCACAGCCAGCCCAGCCTGGCACTGCCCCCGATGCCCACTCTGACCCCTGCTTCCTCCTGCCCTAGTACCTCGGCCCTCACTCAGGTTCCTGCTCAGCCATCAGACTTCAGAATAATGTGCCCTGCTCAGGGAGGCTGCTCCTGGTGGTCTGGCTTGTTTCTGTTTCTGCATTTGTTTATGTTCAGTTATGTGAAGGGCAGAATGAGAGAAGAACTTCCATCTGCTGGTTCACTTCCCAAATGCCTGAAATAGCCAGGAGCGGGCCAGACTGAAAACAGCAGTCTGGAACTCCATCCAGGTCTCTCCATCATCCACTGCCTCCCACGGTGCATTAGCAAGAAGCTGGATTCGAAGCAGAAATGCCAGGACTCAAACTGGTCTTCTGATGTACAATGATGGCATCTCAAGTGGCAGCTTAACATGCTGCCCCACTACGTCCACTCTGATTTCCTAGTTTAATATTCCTGGTCCTCATCAGTTTGGGCCAGCTGATTCTGATGTGCTGCTGTCATTGTACCTGTTGTAGTTGGGCAATATCACACTTGCTTATTAGTGAAGTGCTGACCAGCTATGGGTTCCGTGAGATCTGTGCTGTCTCCTGCAGCAGACAGCATCTGGTACAAACTTGCAGGTTGAGCGAGGGACCACATTCCATGGGGTGTAGCTACTCAAAGCAGGTGAGTGAGGTGGAGAACAAGAACTGCTGCTTGGTCCCTGGGGCCATGGAGTGTAATTTCTCTATTTCTGCCTGGAAATCTCAACCCTGGCACCTGCGCAGGCAGGTGGCACTTGCACGCTCTCCCTGCAGGTGCACCTGCCATCATTAATCACGTGAATGGCTCATTTTCCACCAGGCTCCTCATGGCCCCAGGGGAAGCCTCACCCTCTGGAACCTTAGGGAGTACAGCTCCAATCTCAGATTAGGGGGCCTGGCAACGGAGCCCTGGGCGCCTGGCATCCACAGGGCGCACTTGAGCCTTCTTGTGGTCCCCTGGGTCTCTGATGGCCTCTGCCCAGCAACCTATACCCCACCCCCAGAGGGGCAAGTCCCTGAGGGAAGGGACTGGAAAGTGAGACTCTGAGGTCAGGGGCCCTCCGGGGAGGGAGAGCGGGGGAGAGCAGTTCCCTGGGGAGTCAACCAGCTCCAATAACCCCCCAGCCCTCTCCCCAGGGTGCTGTGCCCATGGGAGGCTGTGCTCTGAGATGCTGCAGGGAGCATCCTCAGAGGCAGCCTTGGGCCACCGGAAAATTGCTGGGGAAAGTTTGCCAGCACCCTCCCTGAGGTCCTCCATGCACCTCTTGGGCTTCGGGTGCTCGGTGAAGGCCAGGGATGTGACTCCCAGAAGGCCAGGGGCCTGGCCAGCCTCATTCTTTCCGAGGTGGCTCTTGGGGGCCTCATGCTTGCGGGGTTCTGTAGTCCAGGTCTATGAGAGACTCAGCTCTCCCTGGATCCCGGCTCCTCCAGGTGCTGCATGGTTAGGACAGCATTTGATCAGCTGCTCAGTCAGGGAGTACTTCCTGACGTCTGACTGCCTTTGTCTTGCTGTCATGGAAAGCCACGTTTTTGAGGACGCTGTATCCAAGGTCAGAACATGTCTGCATCTTGGATGATGGGGAAGTGTGAGTTCAAGCCATGTTGCCTGAGGACCCAGTGTGGGGAGAGAAAAAGGTGCTGTCCCCCTCCCTGCCTCCCTGAGCAGGATCCAGCATGCTGTAAGGGCTCTGTTCACTCCCCTGCACGGCCTCTGAGGGGGCGAGAGCTATGGGGAGCCTGCAGGTCTTGTCTCCAACGCAGGTGGGAGCCAGGCACCTGTATCCAGGGACCCAGGAATCCCCTGTATCCAAAAATGCTTACACGAGGAGGTTTCGAATTTCAAAATTCTCCAGACTTTGGGAGATGTGCGTGTGCTAATGGTCCATCTCAGGGATGGAACCCAACTCCCAACACTGAATTTGTGTATGTTTCATGTCCACTCTGTACATGTTACCTGAAGGTAACTTATTTGTAAATATTTTATGTATTTATGTGAAAGGCAGAGTTACAGAGAAAGAAGGAGAACGCGAGAGCTAGACAGATAAGGGAAGAGAAAGATCTTTTATCCATTGCTTCATTCCCCAGGGCTGAGACAGGATAAAGCCAGGAGCCAGGAACTCCTTCCAGCTCTCCCACATGGGTGCAGGGGTCCAAGTACTTGGCCATCTTCTGCTACATTAGTAGGTATCCGGATCAGAAGTGAAGCAGCCAGAACTCAAATCAGGGCTCCTATGGGATGCTGGTATTGCAAGCAGTTTAATCTGCTGCACCACACTGCTGGGGCCCCTACAGAAAACAATGCCTGGCATGATAGCTCAGTGGCTAAATCCTTGCCTTGAACGCGCCGGGATCCCATATGGGTTCTGGTTTGTGTCCCAGAGGCTCCACTTCCTATGCAGCTCCCTGCTTGTGGCCTGGGAAAGCAGTCAAGGACGACCCAAAGCCTTGGGAACCTGCACCCATGTGGGAGACCCAGAAGAAGCTCCTGGTTCCTGGCTTCGGATTGGCTCTGTTCTGGACGTTGTGGCCATAAGGGGAGTGAATCAGTGGATGGAAGATCTTTCTGTCCTTCCTCCTTTCTGTATATCTGACTTTCTAACATAAATAAATATTTTAAATAATAATAATACATTTTTTCACAAAATATGTCTATAATATAATTTTAGCATGTCCCCAATGGTTTCAAGTTGCTGATGAGGTGATTTGCTCCTCACTGAGTTTCAACACCTGTGTGTGAGCTGTGGCCTCAGTCATGGGCACAGATCTTCTGTCCACAACACGACAGCCACAGGGGGCCTGTCACAAGATGTATTATTTTTGGGTCCAGCATGATAGCTCAACTAGCTATCATGCATCCCACATGGGCACCAGTGCTAGTTCTAGCTTCTCTACTTCCCATCCAGCTTCCTGTTTGGGGCCTGAGAAAGTGGTGGAAGACGACTCAAAGCCTTGGGACTCTGCACCTGCATGGGAGACCCAGAAGACGCTCCTGGCTCCTGGTTTTGGATCAGCTCAGCTCTGGCTGTTGCGCCCATTGGGGGAGTGAACCAGCAGACAGAAGGTCTTTCTGTCTGTCTGTCCTTCCTTCCGTAAATCTGCCTTTCCAATAAAAAATAAATGTAAAATCTTCAATTTTTAAAAAAATTTTATTTTTTGAAAGACAAAGTTACAGAGAGAGAGAGAGAGAAGCAGAGGTAGAGTGATCTTCCATCTGCAAATTCACTCCCCAAAGTGATCACACAGACAGAGCTGGACTGATGGAAAGTGAGGAGCCAGGAGCTTCCTCTGAGTCTCCCAGGTGAGTGCAGGCGCCCAAACACCTAGGCCATCCTCCATGGTTCCCTGAGATGCATTAGCAGGGAGCTGGATTGGAAATGGAGTACCGAGACATGACCTGTGCCCACACGGGCTGCCGCACCTTGGGCGGGGAGGTTCGACGTGCCTCACCACAGTCCAGGCGCCCCAGAGCAGGCCTTTCTAAGGGCAACACTACTCTGGAGCCTTGGCTCTCCAGAACCCACAATGGCTCCCTGGTGCCCCACCGTCCTCACAGCGGGGAGGGACGTGTGTGCTCCACCACTCCGCCCTCTTCCCTTGGCCTCCTGGACTCTGTCTTTCTGCTGGGGACCCACCCACTCTTGCTCCCTTCTGGCCTCTTGGGACTCCTTGCCTCAAGGTCACATTCTCCAGGAGGTCTGCTTGTACAACTCCCATTCAGCCTTTAGTCCCACCCCAAGCTTCTCCCTCCCAATCCCATCCCCCATCCCTAATTAATTTCCCTTGCCAGTGTTGAGTAGCTTGTAAGATAATGAAAACTCTGCTTGTTTATTGTCTGCTATCGTCTTTGTCAGCTCCAGGAGAGAAAGGGTATTTGTTTTGCTCACATCTCTAGGTCCTGGGTTAAGCACAGAATAGGTACTGAACAAACATGGCTAAGTTGGGTGGATGGGTGGTGGGTAGCTAGATCAATAGGAGACTGGTTGGATGGATGAATAAATGAATGGTTACATGGATGAAGGAAGGGAAGGATGGATGGATGGATGGATGGATGGATGGATGGATGGAGGGTTGAGTGTATGGAGGGATGGTTAAATAAACAGTTTGATGGGAAGATGGTTGAATGGATGGGTAGATGGATGGATGAACAGGTGGAGGAAGGGTGGTTGGAAAAATGGATATACACATAGTTGCAAACCTACTATGCGTCAGACAGGTTGGCTTGGCAAAAAGCTGTTACACACACACACACACACACACACACACACACAATGGGGGCCCTGGGAAGCCAGCTGCCCCATTGCTGGACCAGGCCTCTGGTTCAGCCACACACTGTGACCACCTTTCCCAGGGAATGCAGGACAGCAAGGGCGAACTGCAGGGGTGAACATTGGCCTGAGTTGCCCTCCGGAAACACATTTCCTCAGGCCAGTTTCTTGTGGTCTGGAAGGATTTAAATAGCCTGTGATTTAAAAACAGAAAATCTCCCAGTCTGCCCAATTAATGTTCACAGTTCATTGTTTGTAATTGCACATAAAATTTTATAATGGGAAATTACACGAATTCTCTTTGAAGACTTCCCCCAAGGAGTGGATTTGGAGAAGAAAAAAATCCCATTTCTGCTTTCAAGGGATGGGTCCTCTTAGCAATCCTTGAAATCTTGCCTAGTGAGGAACTCACAGGGCAGCGGGGCGAAAGGGAGCTTGGGGGCTTCGGGGTTGGGTCTCAGCTCTAAGACGAGCCTGCAGCCAGATCCAGGTGCCTCCCATCCCACCTCCCACTCACCCTCAGATCCACTCTAGGATGCACACGACAGAGCACCCTGCTTGTTAAGTCAATAAACTGAGGCCCACTTCCCCCAGCTGGTCTCAAGGCCTGGGTGCTGGGGCTCAGACCTGTCCCCAGGAGGCTGCGTGGGGCTCCTGGGCAGCAGTCCCAGAGACACCTGCAGAATGTGGGCCCTGAGCAGGTGTTTCTGATCTCTAAGTATCTTCTGAAGAGTGTGACTGTATTGCATGCTAATTTTTGAATGTATTAAAATGTTGCAGAAGGTTCAAACCCACCCCACTACACACACCATTTCTAGCCCCTCCCTCCTGCACACACACAATTTCTTTTTGGTTACTGGTTTTCTGGTTTGGTTACTGGTTACTGGAAACATGCAAGTGACAACTCTTGCACCCCTTTGCTCCCAGCCTCAGTGGGACAGGCTCTGGCCCTGAGCTGCTTCCTCTGTGTCCAAGTACACCTGCTGAGACCTGGTCCGGGTGTTTATCCCCTGAGCCTGGTGCCCTCCCAAGCCTCACACTCTCTAACACCCTGATTCTTGCTGCTGCCAAGAGGAGACCCTGGGAGTGACAAAGACGGGAGTTCTCCCATCGTCAGCCTCCCTTGAGCCCGCCTACCAAATGACATCTCCTTGTCTCCCTTGTTTTTGTGCACCTGCGGATTATTCAGCCCCTGCTTGATGAACCACAGACCATAGCCCCAACTCCTGCTCCAAGGATGACAATTTCTCTCCTCCAGCCATGCCTAACCGCTTCCCTGGGTCAGACAGCCGAATGGGCTCCTCGTTCATTCTTTCAGTAGTGTTGGAGCACATGCCACGGGCAGTCTGTGGGGTGCAGCCATGGATGGGTTCAATCTCTATCCTTGTGTGGTGAACTTCAGTGGGGGCATTGTCGTACACTTGTACTCCCTCTCCGTGGAGACACACTGACTCTCCAACTCTCTTGTTCTATTGCTTGTGAGCAAAAGGGGGAGTTCACTTTCCCATGAACCCACGCGAACTCCATAACCAATAGCAGCTCACGCTGGCTGCAGGGCCAGAGAGGCAATAGGGAGTGGCAAGGTCTGTGACAAATTGGCTCTGCCTCAACAAATGCTATGCTTTAGAAGGGGTGTGTGCCCCAAAGGCTCACCTGTGGGAGGCTTGGTCCCCATGGCGGTAGGGTACAGACTTTTAAGAGGTGGAACCTCTTAGAAGGTCATATGATCACCGCAGGCATGCTTCCTTTTTCAAACAGTGTTTTAATCTCAAAGAAAGAAGAGACAGAGGCAGGGAGACAGGGAGATCTTCCATCTACTGATTCATTCCTCAAATGACTGCAGTGGTCAGGGTTGGGGCAGGCCAAAGCCCTGGAGCCTACACGTGAGTACAGGGGCCCAAGCACTAGGGCCATCTTCTGCTGTTTTCCCAGACCCTTTGTCAGAGAGCTGGATCAGCAGGAGAACAGCCAGGACATGAATGAGTGCCCATATGGGTTGCCAGTGGTACAGGCAGAAGCTTTACTTGCTATGTCACAAGATTGGCTCCTGGAGACTGGCCGCCTAGCTGGACCCCTTTCCCTGGTCCACACTCCTGCCAGCATGGCATCATCCCCCAGCAGGTCCTCTCCAAAGTACCACACAATCTTGAGCTTCCAGCAGCCCAAACTCTGAACCAATGACATGCTTTTCTTGATAAGGTAGCTTGCCTTGGGTATTTTGTTAGAGTAAGGAAAATCAGATCCAACAGGTTAGCGGCTCCAGTGCTCACAGACAATGGTCACCAGTGAAAACACGGACGGGGGGGACCAGATATCCCGACCTTTCAGCAGAAGTCAGACAGCCCCAAATGCTGGCAAATCCCTGATTTCTTTAATGCTAGCAATTTTTTAAATTTATTTTTATTGGAAAGACAGATTTAGAGAGAAAAGATTGTCCGTCCACTGCTTTACTCCCCAAGTGGCCACAATGACCAGAGCTTACTCTTTTAGGTCTCCCATCTCTACTGCTTTCCCAGGCCAGAAGGAGAGAGCTGGATGGGAAGTGAGGCAACCGGGACATGAACCAGCGCCTATATGGGGGATCTCATCACATGCAAGGAGAAGTTTTAGCCGCTGAGCAATTGTGCCAGGTCCAGCAATTTTTTTTTTTTTAATCAGACTTTTTTAAGCGAAGATTTTGTTTGTTTGAAAGACAGATTGATAGAGAGGGAAAGAAAGGAGCATCAAAGTGAGAAAGATATCTTCCATCTGTTTGTTTAATCCTCAAATGGTCTCAACAGCTGGGCCAGGTTGGAGCCAGGAGCCTGGAGCTCCGTCTATGTCTTCCATATGGGTGGCAGGGGCCCAAGCACTTGAGTTTGCTGATGGCTTCCCAGGAGCATTAGCAGGTAGCTGAATCAGAAGTGGAGTGGCAGGGACACAAATCAGCACTCCGATACGGATCGGCAGCACTGCAAATGATAGTTTATGCTATGCCAAGTCACTGACCCCAATTCAGACATTTTTATGGTCATTGTTCAGGCCAAAAGTGACACAAATGTAGGCAGGAAGGGGCCCAGGTATCACCTCTAGGGAGGGGGCTGATGACAGATGAGTTCGCATGAGGGTTGCAGGGCAACATCCAGGCTCGAAACCAAAGGCAATGTGGAAATCTGGCTGGTGGAACAGGTGTTAGGTGGTGGGTTCAGTGTCTGCTGTGGCTAAGGGTGTTCAGTCATGTGGCCTGGACAGAGTCAATGCCCAGGAGAAGTGGCCCCAGACAGGCCTGGGAATATAGAGTTCACCATGTCCTAGCTCCTGCCTTCCCTACGAATTTCCAGCTCTTGAGACGTGAAGAGCAAAAGCCAAGTGGACTTTGTCTAAATCCCTGGCCATGCCCGTCCCCCACTCCACCAGGACCGGAGACATCCCTCGGCCGCTGCTAATCTCCCTAGCTCACTCATAAATTATGAGCGCATTCATTTGCATGTCAGAAGCTCGGCCAAGAAATTAGATAAAATTGATCCACCGCAATTTATTCTTTCTATTTTTCCAAGAAATGGCCTGCCTCCCATGTTTTATTCATGGAGACACCCAGCTCTCTCTTTTATCTGCAACCCTCAGTAACATTTTCAATTTACTCAATTTATAGCCGCACGACGCCCTTGGGCTGAGCGGGAGGCAGGCCACCCAGAATGGGTTCTCATGCTCCCAGGGCCTTGCTCGGACTCACGGCCTGGCTCAGTCAGGCGGGTGCGCTGAAGCGAGACAGAAGATTCCAGAAAGATCTTGCCAGGGGAGCCCCCTGGGCTCTGGAGAAAGGTTTCGGGGGCACAGCCTGAAAGGCAGGCGTGGAGCGCTAATGAGGGGCCCCTGCTTCGTGCTGAGCCGAGTGGGGAGCAGGGTCCCTGCTGAATTTGGAGGAGCTTCCGACAGCTGTTCCCCCTTGCGTGGCTGCCTGGGGCTGACACTGGGTCGCTTGGCAGAGAAAGGGAACGTCTTGCCTCCCTCCGTCCTGCGTGTGTGCGGGCACCAGGGACACCTTTTCAAAGGCAGGAGGAACTGGAAAGGGCTGTGTTCACATCTTCTATGTGGAAGGCCATGGATTTGGCATTTACTTTTTCTTTCTTTCTTTTTTTTAGATTTATTTTTATTATTTTTTCATTGGAAAGGCGGATATACAGAGAGGAGAGACAGAGAAGAAGATCTTCCGTCCGATGATTCACTCCCCAAGTGAGCACAACGGCCGATGCTATGCCGATCCGAAGCCAGGAGCCTCTTCCGGGTCTCCCATGCGGGTGCAGGTTCCCAAAGCTTTGGGCTGTCCTCGACTGCTTTCCCGGGCCACAGGCAGGGAGCTGGATGGGAAGCGGGGATGCGGGGACAGAACCGGCGCCCATATGGGATCCCGGGCGTGCTAGGCGAGGACCTTAACCACTTGCGCCACCGCGCCGGGCCCATCTCTCTCTCTTTCTTTCTTTCTTTCTTTCTTTCTTTCTTTCTTTCTTTCTTTCTTTCTTTCTTTCTTTCTTTCTTTCTTTCTTTCTTTCTTTCTTTCTTTCTCTCTTTCTCTCTTTCTCTCTTTCTCTCTTTCTCTCTTTCTCTCTTTCTCTCTTCCTTCCTTCCTTCCTTCCTTCCTTTCTCTCTTTTTCTTTCTTTTCTTTTCTTCCTTCCTTCCTTCTGCTTTCTTTTTTCCATCCTCAGTTTCCACTCATCCCTCCCCTTCTCCCCTCCCCTTCCCTGAGAAGCACAAATTCGAGTCAGCTTGCTCCTAACCAAAGTGGTCATGGCAATGTCCTCTTGCTATCCACACTGGCATGACTGAAACTTAACTGGTGATCTGCCAACAGTGTCTTCTCACACGCCTGATATGACTACCCGGTATCTTGAGCAGTGGGAGGCAGGAAAGCTCAGTGGGGACTTGGGTGAACTGGACAAGGGCAGACATGGAGTGCTGATGTGGAATGGAGGGTTAAGCTGCTGCCTGCAAGGCCAGCATCTCAAATAGGAACAGAGGTTCGAGTCCTGGCTGCTCTGTTCCTTTCTAATGAATCTGGGAAACCCCGAGGACTTGGATCCCTTGCCTGCCTCCCAGCTCCCAGCTGTTGGTTTCAGACTGACGCAGCTTTGGCTATTGTTGCCATTTGGGGAGAGAAGCAGGAGATGGAGTAAGATCTCTCTCTGTCTCTCCCTCTATCACTTTGCCTTTTAGATAAATAAGGTAGGGCCCGGCGTGATAGCCTAGTGGCTAAAGTCATTGCCTTGCATGCGCCAGAATCCCATATGGGCACCGGTTCTAATCCTAGTGGCCACACTTCCCATCCAGCTCCCTGCGTATGGGCTTTGAAAGCAGTTGAGAACGGCCCAAAGCCTTAGGGCCCTGCATCCACATGGGGTACCTGGAAGAGGCTCCTGGCTCCTGGCTTCAGATAGGCTCAGGTACAGCCTTTACAGCTGCTTGGGGAATGAATCAATGGATGGAAGATCTTCATCTCTGTCTTTCCTCCTCTCTGTATATCTGACTTTCCAATAAAAAAGATAAAATAAATCTTTTTAAAAAATAAACAATAGATAAATAAAATAATTCTTAAAAAAAAAAAAATAGGGCCAGTACAATAACCTAGTGGTTAAATCCTCATCTTATGTCTGCCAGGATCCCATACAGGCACGTGGGAGACCCAAAAGAACCTGGCTTTGGATCAGTTCAGCTCTGGCCATTGTGGTCACTTGGGGAGTGAATCAGTGGACGGAAGATCTTTCTCTCCATCTCTCCTTCTCTCTGTAAATCCAACTTTCCAAGAAAACATTAAACGAAATCTTAAAAAGAAAGAAAAAAGCCCCTGGAGGGCTCTCTGCAGGCAGGGGACAGCGACCCAGTGCAATCCAGGAGTCAGCGGAGAACTGGGGAGGTACTCCGGGGTGTGGGCCAGCATGAGGACATAGCCAGGCTACGACAGTGCATGGACATGAGCATGGACAGGCCAGGAGCATCTCTGAGGGCTGCTCTAGGCAAGCTGCTGGGAGGGGCTGACCCTTGGGGAGAGGTGAGGAAGGGCAACCAGGAAGCTGTATCTTGGGGCCTTCTGCACACTTGAAAACTTCTGCCCCCGGGCAATGTCCCCTGGTCAGTCATCACTCTCCCATGCTTCTTTGATCCTTGCTATAGAGGGGTACAGTGATCCCATTTCACAGGAAGGAATCCCAAGTCCCCAGCGAGGTTTGGGCCAGGCCTCTTTGCTCACTCTCTCGGGCTTGAAGGGGTCTCAGCATCAGCTTGGCAGTCACATGATCACCACCCTGTGAGCCCCCTCCC
Organism: Ochotona curzoniae; assembly: GCF_017591425.1. Lineage (NCBI taxonomy): Eukaryota > Metazoa > Chordata > Mammalia > Lagomorpha > Ochotonidae > Ochotona > Ochotona curzoniae. The sequence goes on along the minus strand of NW_024465926.1, from coordinate 26,585,305 downwards.
AGGCTGGCTTCACCAGCATCTGGCAGCCTGGCTTGCAGATGCTCACCGGTCTGGGCCCCTGGGGGCCACGATGCTGAGCAGGAGATGGTAGGGACCTCCCATCAGCTCACCAGACCTCACCTCCGTGACTCAGCAGCAAGGCCTCTGCCTGCCCACCCGTCCCTGTCCCCATCACTGTGCGTGGCTCGTCAGATTCGTTCTTCAAATGCTTGTCACATTTCATTGGAGGTTTAGAATTGATCTTCTTTTTTGGATGACACACAGAATGAAGTTGCTGCTCACTGATCTCTTTATCAGTCATGGAGGCCGGCAAGAGCCTCAGCAGCGTGTGTGTGTGTGTGTGTGTCTGTGGAGGGGTGGGGATTGGGAGGGGATATACTTTTTGTGCAGATGCACAACTGACCCGGATGTGCAGTTCTAGAAAGGCCAGCATGTGGTCTGTACGTGGAACTGTGAATGCTCCATCAGTTTTCCAAAAAGATGAACAGGGCTCTGGGCTGCCCACGGAGGCTGTGGGAGCAGGCATGTGGCACATCAGGGCAAGGCAGGCGGTGAATGGCCAGACGACGGCAAGGGTCTGATTGAGAACACAGGCTCGTGCAGTGAACAGCTTAGCGGTCCGAGATCTGCACCTGTACTGATCCCACCATCATTCTTCATTGCCTTTCGAGGTCCAGCTTGCATCTGCTTGTGCAGGCCTCCAGCAGTTCTCACAGCACAGGGCAGGGGTCTGGGATGACAAGGGAGAAGGTGGACTTGTGGACACTCCATGGATCCTTCAGTGAGTGTTGGGGTGGTGGGACTGGTGTGGTACAGCGGGTTAAGCTGCCACTTGTGACTGTGATATCAGAGTGCTGCTTTGAATCCTGGCTGTCCTGTTTTCCATCTGACTTCCTGCTAAGGCATCTAGGAAGGCAGTGGAAAATGGACCCCAAGTCCTTGGGAGACCAGAATGGAGTTCCTGGCTCCCAGTATCAGTGTTGACTTAGTCCTGGCTGTTGAATCAGCAGGTGGAAGATCTCTCTCCTTTTTCTCCCTCTGCCTTTCAAGTAAATGAGTAGATAAATGAACCTTACAAAAAGAACCCCAGAAAACTTTGGTGAAGTGTGTGATGGATCAGATGACTTCGCAGTACTGCAGATCTAAAGTGGGGAAGAAGAGAAGGAGATAGATCCTGGGAGGTGAGCACTTCAACAGCTGTCAGCAGAGCCCTGGACTCCAGGAGCCAGGCTGCACACGACCTGGGGTCTGCAGACTGCGGTCGGTGGCCCAAGGTATCTGATCAACTTCAGCCACAGCTCAAATCATCGCTCCCTGGCATTGGCTGCCCATGGCTCAGGTGCCTGCCTCTGCCCCATCAGCTGTGGCCTAGGGCCGATGGGCAGAGTAACCTCCTCTTGTCCCAAATGGCCCCTCTGAAGGCTGGATAGAGACCCTGCCGTGTCCCGTTGAGCTGATACAAGCATCGTGTTTGCCCTCTTGGTGTGGCTGGATTTTTCTGTTTTCCAAAATTATTGAGCCAACATTTAAAACAGGGACGTTTATGGAACAAACCAGATTTAAAATAATTGAATGCAATCCTCCAGCAACTCGTTTTCCTGCCAGGCACCGGTGGCAGAAGCCTTTCAGTAGCTCTCCTTGGTCACATAAACGAGGCTTGTTGGTGCTGCCAGCTGGGTCTCATGGCCCTGACTTCACAGTCTGTCCAGGGCCACAGAGGAGCTGGTGGGGACTGCGCCAGGACCTCTTGTCTCCTGGGCACTGCCTCGGTACTGCCTTCTGGGACTGCTCCTCCGGGCACTGGTGGCTGTTCTTGGGGTACCTCCCCTCTGCCCTGCTACCATGGGACACCCCCATGCAGCCAGCAGCAGGGTAGGCCCCAGTGGGACCTGCCACCTCCTTCCGCAGTGGCCTGTTACTCTAGCTGGCGTAGGTCCCTGTAGCCCCATCCCAGGAGCCACTACAGTTTATTCTTCTGAACCGAGTCGACGGGGACTCCTTGGCCACAGTGGGGCTTGGGAAACGGGGGCTCAATTCACTCATCTTGGTGTCCCCACAGTGGCCCACAGAATCAGTCTGGTTGCTGAGGAAGGAGCAGAGTGCTGTGAACCATGTCCAGAGCCCCTACCCCCATTCTGCAAAGGGGCTCCACGAGGAAGGCTGGGGGCAGCAGGGGTTGGTCTCTGCTCTGCTCTCCCACGACAGCAGGCCGAGGGGAATCGGGCATAGGGGTGGGTGCAGTGGGCGGGGACAGAGGGGCAAAACTCAGGTGCCTCTGGTGGGTTTCATGCCAGGGAGCTTGCAAGCTGCCAGCTCAGCGTGGCTCCTGCAGGAGCTGGGGTGCCTAGGGTTGGGGCAAACAGATGAGTCATGAGCCGGAGGGGGGCGGGGAGGACTGTCGATCTAGACTCAGCCGCCCCCTCTGCACACTCTGGGGCTCAGAGCCAGTGCCCACCCTCAGGAAGGTCTCTGCCTGGGGAAAGCAGAGCCCCTTAGAGTTCAGATAACCCCACCTCCATCACACTTCATTCATGTGTGTTGAAAACCTACTGTGGGGCCCGGCGCGGTGGCGCAAGTGGTTAAAGGTCCTCGCCTTGCACACCCAGGATCCCATATGGGCGCCGGTTCTAATCCCGGCAGCCCCGCTTCCTATCCAGCTCCCTGCCTGTGGCCTGGGAAAGCAGTTGAGGACGGCCCAAAGCTTTGGGAACCTGCACCTGCGTGGGAGACCCGGAAGAGGCTCCTGGCTTCGGATCGGCATAGTATCAGCGTTGCACTCACTTGGGGTGTGAATCATTGGACGGAAGATCTTCCTCTCTGTCTCTCCTCTCTGTATATCCGCCTTTCCAATAAAAAAATAATAAAAATAAATCTTAAAAAAAAAAAAAAAAAGAAAACCTACTGTGCATCTGGTGCTGAACTGGGCTTTAATGGGACAGAAGCCCCTGACTAGTAAACACACAAACAAGGACAGCACAGAAAAACAAGAGGTAGCATGGAGTGTTGTGGTGGTCAGGGAAGGCCCCAAGGAAGAAGTCCTATCAAATCTGGTGCTTAGAGGATGACATGGAGAAGAAAATCCGGTGCAGGCAGGGCAGAGCCATGCCTGATGGTCCAACCGCAACCCAGAGCCTCGGAGCCGGTAGAGTTGGGGCAGCTGGCAGCATGTGGGGGCCCGGGGAAGTGGGAAAAGGAAGACCATGTGGCTGGCCCCAAGTGTCCAACACGGCCTGGGCTTTGTCTAGCTGGAGTCCACAGAGCCACTGAACAACTGAGAGCAGCAAGAAAACACAGTGGGACCTGTACAGGAGGAAGCCGGCACGGGGCCACAACCCTGAGACACAGGCCCAGGCTGCGGGTGCCAGGACCACGGCCTGGGCAACAGAGCGCAGTGTGCCTGCATCTGGGACACCCAGTCAGGCCTTTCTGGCCATACCCATCCCCTCCCCTCATACCGGGGGTGATCATGTGTCCTGCAAGGGCCAGGCTGGGGCTGGCCTTCCCCTGTGTCAATTAACCTTTGAGCTCTCCTGGGGCCAGGGTTCCTCTGTGATGTAGGGAACCCACAAAGGACTTGATTTGGGCAGGGACTGGTGCAAGAAGGACTCCTTCCTAAAAGTCTGTCGCTGGGGAGGCTCTCAGCACACCCCACGCAGGGTGGTCAGCACTCGGCCGTCAGTAGCCCTTGGCAGGGTCCGGTCACAGGGAGGCGGTTTTTATGCAGGAGGATCCCGGTCTCCACCCACAGCCAGGATCCCCACAGGTTCTTTGGTGATCTCCATCTGGTCCACACAGGGCAGGCAATGGTGTTGTTGAAGGGCGGTGTGGTTAGGGCTTTGCTGAGCAGTCACGGCTGCCCTAAATCTCCACCAGCCTCTCCAGCCACCCAATCCAGCACAGATCTGGCTGCATGACAAGCCCACAACCTCCTGGCTCAACCTTCCTACACTGACTAAGCTGCCCCTGCTGGCTGGGGGAGGGGGTCTCAGAAGCAGGCAAGCCCCAACCTTAGGGGACCAGTACATCCCCAGGTGATCTCAGTGGTGGTGGTGGCCTGGCCTTCCCCTCTCTCCTTCCAGTCTCCTCTCAACCCATTGTGTCCCTGCTTCCGAAGTCACAGCCTGCCCCCTGCTGGCAGCTGAAAATTCTAGAGTAGCTGGCAGGAAGTCCCTGGTGGGTGATGGAGTGAAGGGACAGGGTACCACCCTGCACCCTGCCCCTCACTGATTGTGGCAGCCTGTCCAGCGCTCACTCTGACAAAGGCTCTACACTCATGACCTGCCCTTCCCCGCCAACACCACTTTGAACAAGAGACAGCAGTCTGGCTGCCTTCGGTATCCTGTAGGTGAATTTCTAAAAATAAACAGGCTGGGGCCGGTATGGTGGCATAGTAAGCTAATCCTACAATGCCGGCATCCCATATGGGCTCTGGTTCTTGTCCTGGCTGCTCCACTTCTGATCCAGCTCCCTGCTGATGGATTGGGAAAGCATCAGAGGAGGACCCAAGTCCTTGGGCTCTGGCAACACACATGGGAGACCCAGAGGAAGCTCCAGGCTCCTTCTGGCTTTGACTTGACCCAGCCCTGGCCTTTGCAGCCACATGAGGAGTAAACCAGCAGAAGGACAATTCCCTCTTTTCTCTCCCTTTCTGTAACTCTCCCTTTGAAATCATAAACACGTACATATTCTAAAAAGAACAAATAATGTTCACTGCCCCCAATAGAGTCAAACTGACCAGCTGTATGAGAAGCGTGTGTTTGTTAAAACTTCTATATAATGTATGATAGCAGGAATGCATTTGCATGCATCTCCACTTTTGAGTTTATGGGAAACTTCAAACAAAGCAGCCGGCCTTGTGTACAAGCCAGGAGGCCTGGAGTCTCAGACAGGGAACCAGTTGTTTCTGTACTCTTGGGAGGAACCCAAGGGCGATAGGTTAAGCTGCCAAGCAGTGCCTGCACCCAGCTCCTCGGCTTCCAATCCAGCTTTCTGCTAAGGTACCTGAGAAAACAGTGGAAGATGAAGTTCTTGGGCCTTTGCCACCCATGTGGGACACGCCGGTGTTTTAGGAATGTGGCTCCCCACTGGCCCAGCCCTAGCTATTACAGTTCTCTGGGGAGTGAGCCAGCAGATGGAAGATCTCTCTCTCTCTCCCTCTTCTCACTGACATTCTGCCTTTCGAATACATTTTTTTAAGTGAACCCTAATGTAAGGGAAGTGCTTGGGTGCCAATGATGTGTCAATACACATCTAACACTTGTAACAAAGGGACCACACTGGCAGAGAGGCTGGCCAGAGGGAAGCCTCAGCAAGGTGGCACCGGACTATGGTGGGTTAGATGTCTCTGTGAGCCTAAAATAGCCAAAGTCTACTAAAGGGGCTGGCATGATAGCCTAGTGGCTAAAGTCCTCGCCTTGCATGTGCCAGGATCCCATATGGGTGTCTGTTCGTGTCCTGGCTGCTCCACTTCCCATCCAGCTCCCTGATTATAGACTGGAAAAGCAGTTGAGGACGAACCAAAGCCTTGGGACCTTGAACCTGTGTGGGAGACCCAGAAGAAACTCCTGGCTCCTGGTTTCGGAGTACAGGCCATTGTGGCCTCTTGGGGAGTGAACCAGCAGAAGGAAAATCTTTTTGCCTCTCCTCCACTCCATAGATCTGCCTTTACAATAAAAATAAATACTCAAAAAAAGAAGGAAAAAAAAAAAGAAAGTCTACTAAGAAAGTAAAGTGGACATTCTGGTTTGTCCCCTGGTGGTGTCCAACCACCCAAATTCCAGTAGCTGTATAACCAGTACCCCAGTTCTGCTCTGCTTGGCTGGGCAGTTCTTATTCAGGTTCCTCTTGAGAGTTTGTGGACAGAGGGTGCCTGGGGCTTAGGTCAGGTAACCTGGGCCCTCACAGCTGTACCTCACGGCCTCCCCACCCAGGATGGGCACCCCCCACAGAGGGCAAGGGAGCTGAGGGAAGCTGAGGACCTGTCCCCACAGTGGGGAATCAAATCTACCCACTGATCTGCTGCTGGTTTGGCTGTGGCCAAGGTGCCAGCTCAGCAAGTTACAGGGCTGTCTGCCTGCCCTTCTCCTGTCCACCTGACTCCAACCCAGCTGCTCATTCGCCCGGTCCTCCAGGACACTCCCTGGGAATACTGATGGCCTGGGAGAGCTGAGGTCACCTCTCCGAGCCACCCTGGGCCTCACTTTGCAGGTACCCTCCTGGGCCCACAGTCCTCTTGGGTCCCTACAGGAGCTCTGTGTGTGTCTAGAGCTTGGGAACCTTGCCCCTGCATGCCTACTCCCTCTTAGGGAATGTGGCTGCACCTTCAGCTTATGAGGGGAGGGCCCTCCTCCTCTGCCCCAGCCCTCCCTCAGAGGAATCAGGTTGCCTACCAAGGCCTCCTGTGCTCATGGTCAGGCCCATCGCCAGCCACCTGTAAACCTGTGTCTGCCTTGTTGCCTGCCCCGTCCTCAGGCACATGGGAACATTTACCTGAGTGAATACATGCCAGCTGATTGAGTGAACAAAGCAATGCACCGGACACCCAAGAACTGAGTGCACTTCACCCACAGTCTGCTTCATCGAGGTGCACAATTGTGATCTTGGCTGAGCCACCTCTTGTCCGTGTCCATGCTGGCCCCTGGCTCCTATCACCTGCTGGCCGCGTGAGTCTCTCTGTAGCTCCAACTTTATTTATTTATTTTGAAAGATTTATTTGGGTCTGGTGTGACAGCCTAGTGGCTAAATCCTCATCTTGCCTACACTGGGATCCCATATGGACACCAGTTCATGTCCTGGCTGCTCCACTTCCCTGCTTGTGGCCTGGAAAAACAATACAGGATGGCCCAAAGCCTTGGGACCCTGTGCCCGCATGGGAGACCCAGAGGAAGCTCCAGGCTCCTAGCTTCAGATTGGCTCAGCTACAGCCATATAGCCTCTTGGGGAGTGAAGCATCAGATAGAAGATCTTCCTCTCTGTCTCTCCTCCTCTCTTTATATCTGACTTTCCAATAAAAATAAAACAAATCTTAAAAAAGAAAACAAAGGAGAACTGGATTGGAAACAAAGTAGCCAGAATATGAACAGGTGCCCTTGTGGGATGCTGGCTGGGGCTTTATCTGCTACGCCACAGTGCAAGCCCCTAATCCTTGAAATGTTAAAGAAAAGGACAAAATGCACCCATGTCACTCTAAGTACTAGAATGATTTCTTCTAACATTTTTCAAAGTATAAATACACTGCACACAGTTGGAATCTAGTTTTTTTGGTACACTCTGGCATAAATCCTGTTATGTGAGGAGTGATGTGAACATCCCATTCTGCACCCGGCACCTGCTTCCAGGGATCACAAAATGTGCACCATTTGCGTTATCCACTAACGAGATGTAACCTTGTGGTATGTTACCTGAGAACCTCACCAACTGATCTCTCGCGGCCCACCCCCAGTCCCCGCCCACCTACTCAGATCATTTCAGCCACCAATCCCTTGGGGGCCGCGCGCACAATCCTTCCCAACCAACTCCCCACGCCCCACCCACACCTTCCAGGCTCACCTGGGTTGTATAAAATGTGCCCCCAAGTGTACCCCCTTCCCTTTGATACCTGGCCGTCCCCTGTCCTTCTCCATCTTGCCTTCTTCCCCTGCCGACAGCACCGCCCGCCCCACATCCTGCCACCGCGGCAGGAGACGTTTCGCTTCTTGGTCTCTCCCTTCCACCCCCATTCCTGTTCCTACCCTGCTGAGTAAAGGACCTCCTAATACCTCATTGTATCTGGTTATTTCAGCTCGCGGTAAACTAATCGTGAAAAAAGGCTTGGCTCCGGGAATCAGCTGCGTGGAAGGACTTAAGTGTGTCTAAAAACTAACAGTAAATACACTGAATACAGTTGGACTCCGATTGCATATGTGCTTGACAATCTAGTTTTTCGATGCTTTCTGGCATAAATCCTGTTGTGGAATTCTCCCCACGAATTACATTCCTGGATTCCGGCCTGCACAGCTCCGCTCTGGGAGCAGGGCAAGCCAAAGCCTCTTGCAGCTTTTCTCCTCACTTTTTTCGCAGGCACAGTGAGGAGCCGGGGGCTGCAGCGGACTTGGCCCGTGCAGCTTCACCCCTTTGCCTCAGAGATAGCCTGCCACCAGGAGATGGCCTTACTCCCCTGCACGTAACGGAGGCCTGGCCAATCAGCTTGCACCATCTTTCTGGCCTAGCAATTGGCTCAAGGATCAGCACGGGGCCCAATCAGAGTTCAGTCTCATTCTAAGAGGCGCTGCTTCTCTTGTGCCCTGGAGTGCCCTAGGAGAGCCCGGGGCAGGAGCCTGAGGAGCAGACCCTTAGGTTTGGGAATGCCTGGGACTGAGTCCTGCCTCTGCTTCTGATAACCAATGCACCCGGGAGGCAGCAGACAAGGACTCAAGGACTGGGTACCTGCCAGTCATGTGGGACACCGGCAGTTCCTGGATCTTGGCTTTGACCTGGCCCAGTCAGGATGGTTGTGAGCATTTGAGGAGGGAACCGGAAGATAAAGCTATTCATGTTCCCTCCCCCTGCCCCCAATCCTGTCTCTCTCGATGACTTTCATATAAATAAATCTCATATATATGATGGCTGCAGCCTCCATCCAAATGTCTGGCTTTAGTCCCCAGCTTGCCTTCTGGGGATGCAGCTCCTCAAGTAATTGGACTGGTGCCACCCAGTGGAGACTGGGTTGAGATCCTGGCTCCTGATATCAGCCTTGGTCCAGCCCTGCTGGTTGTAGGCATTAAGTGAGTGAAGCAGCAAACAGGAACTCGTGTGTGTGTGTGAAGATTAAAGGAAAGAAGGAAGAGCAAATTCAAGAAGAGTTACTCAGCTGTTAACATGCCTTCTGGATTTTCCACATGAATGACATCTATTAAAACCATATATTCTTTAAAACATTATTTTTTATTGGAAAAGCAGATTTGCTGAGTAGAGAGACAGAAAGAGCTTTCATCTGCTGGTTCACTCCTTAAGTGGCTACCATGGGTGGAGCTGAGCCAATCTGAAGCCAGGAGCCAGGAAATTCTGGGTCTCCCATATGGGCGCAGGGTCCCAAGGCTTTGGGCCATTCTCCACTGCTTTCCCAGTCCACAAGCAGGGAGCTGGATGGGAAGTGGAGCATCCGGGACAGAAATCGACATCCATATGGAATGATGGTGCTTGAAGGTAAAGTATTAGCCAGTTGGGCCATTGCACTGGGTCCCCTATATTCTTTTTTAATGTATATTTCTTTTTTAAAGATTTATTTATTTTTATTGGAAAGGCAGATTTTACAGAGAGAAGAAGCAAAGATCTTCCATCCACTGGTTTGCTGCTCAGATGGATACAATGACCAGAGCTGAACTGATATGAAGCCAGAATCCAGGAGCCTCTTTTTAATCTCCCATGTGGGTGTGCAGTGTTCCAAGGACTTGCACCATCCTTTACTGTTTTCCTAGGACACAAACAGGGAGCTAGATGGAAAATGGAGTGTCCAGGACACTAACCGGTACCCATATGGAATGCTGGCACTTGAAAGTGGAAGATTAGCCAATCAAACCATTGCACCTGGTCCCTGTATATTCCTTTTGACTCAAGAATTATATTACTCAAAATTTATCACCAAAAAAGGCCAGGAAATGTGCATGAATAAAGTATATAAGAAATACACACACACACACACACATGCATATATATATATATATATATATATATGAGAAATATGCACAAAGCAACAGACAGATTGGCAAATGAATCATCTGCTGGTTCATTCCTCAAATGGCTTATTACAGCCAGGGCTGGGTCAGCTTGAAACTGGCAGCCTGGGGTTATTCCAGGCCCCCAATGTGGGTGGCAGGGACCTAACGATTTGCACCATCCCGTGCTGCCTCCCAAAGTTCCCACTAGCAGGGAGTAGGAATCAGGAATGGGAGTCAGGACTTGAACCTGGACACCCTGATAAGGGACACGAGTGTCCTAACTGCTCGGAAGAGTGTCCACCCCACCATGAGCTTTGCAATGTCCTCAAGTCAGCGTTGCAAAGGGCAGTGTGGGAGGAAAAGAAGCAAGCCACCAGCAGTGCCTCAGGGTGTGGGGACTGCACCTGTTTCATCCGTTTCATCCATGAAACACCTGCATCGTCCAGGCTGTCTGCCTGAGTGTATATTCGTTCTCTAAAAACAAAACATAGAGTGAGTTTTATAAGATGGATGTCATCACTCCCCTGCTCAGCGTGAGATCTTAGACAGCCGAATCCCCGAAGGCTGCAGTGCTCCAAGCTGCGATTCTCAGGAGAGGCCTTGCAAGGTTGCACTAGTGGAAGGAAAAACACACACGGGCACCCCTCGCGTCAAGCTACTATCCTCCTAGAAAATGCCTCTGCCAGAGGAGTGCTAGGGAAGCGTCAGGACGTCAAGAACAGCTCAGGTGCCCTCACGAGTGAGTCCCCTTTCCGAGTCCCCTGCCACAGCCGCTGAGACAGGCAGGCAGCCCCACTTCAGTGCCAAAGGTTGATCAAATAAGGATGTGCAACTCAAACATTGACTTTTCAAATATCTGCAGAAAGTTTATCATACACAAACAAGCACAGGAGAGAGGAAAGGAGTTCAAGTTCAAGCCAATTCATTTGCCCAGTGGCTCCAGGGAACATAAGCAACATACAGTGAACGGCCACAGAGGACCCGGGGGCGAGTCGTTCTGGCAGGCAGACAGGACTGCGGAGAAGACTGGCTATGAAAAGCACCCGGGATCGGTCTGGCCACAGTCACCCCGGAGGGCAATAAGATGCCATAGGAGCAGCCAGTGGCCTTGCATGGGGAAAAACTCAGGAAAAATCACAGTGTGCATACATAATTTTAGCAAGATGTATGTATTTATTTGAAACACATTGTTACACAGAATGAAGGAGAGACCAAGATCGCCCATCCTCTCTGGTTCACTGTGGTTGGGGCTGGCCCAGGCTGAAGGCAGGAGCTTCACCTGGGTCTCTCAGGTGAGTTCAGGGGCCTGAACACTTGGGCCATCTTCTGCCACTTGCCCAGGAAACATTAGCAGGGAACGGAGTTAGAAGGGAAGCAGCTCGGATGCAAAATGGCGCCCATATGAGATGTCACAGCACTATGCCACAGTGCTGGCCCCAATCGATAAACTCTTTACAGAAAGAAAATGAGCTGAGGCTGGGGAGGTGACCGGAAGCCTGTGCAGGACCCTGTATGCTGGTCTTAGGAATGTGGCCTGAGGTCAGAGGCCAGGGATGTGCCGAAATGCAGAGCACGCTTGTGCATGTACACACACACATACACACATATACACACAGACCATACAAACGTGTCAATGAACCAGACTCTAAAAAACCAGATGCGTGCTTGGTACCAACTTAAATCAAGCAGCCATGCAGGCATGCCAGTGGCACAGCAGGGTCCTTAAAGAAGAGGGGACACTGGATAAGCCAAGGTAAAATTGGCTGAGCCATGTAAGCAGGATGAGCTCAGCAGCCTCTAAGTGACTCTGAGAGATGCTTCTGGATCTCCCAGGCACCCTGGGGCTGAGTCCCGCATGAAGACACCTGTGTAGGCCAGGCCAGGCCAAGCGGCAAGTGTGGGTGTGCTGGGTGCAGAGAGGGGGCAGACAGCACTGGCGAGGGGGCCTGGGATGTGGATGTGGGAACTGGCCCAAGCACCACAGGCCAGAGAGAGGTAGCGAAAGGGGATGGCAAGTCGTGCTTCCTGGCCACCCTCACATTCAAGGCCCAGAGCTCCCTGCTGTGGATGCTTGGAAGGCTCGGAGTGGGATCTGCCCTCTGAGGAGTTGGCAGCTCATTGGAGGTCCAAGACATGAACTTGAATCGGAGATGAAAAATAATCATTCAAATGGCCTGTGAGAAGAAAGAGGAGCCCACGAGGAAATGCCAGCCCGCTGCCTGCCAGGATCTGGAGTCCAGGCTGCAGAGAGCCTCAGCAAGACCTTCCAGCTTCCAGGACTGGGGCCAGGGGAGCTCCTGAGGCAGTCCCAGCAACAGCATGGGAGAAAAGGCATGAGGCACCAGGGAGCCCAGGGATGACAGTGATGGGGGTGGGGCACAGAGGCAACAGTGATGGGGAGCATAAAGGTTACACAGTGATGGGGGGCACAGAGTCCTCTGGGAGGGCATAAGAACCCCAGCAAGGCTGCCGCCTGTCTGCCCCAACCTCCGGGGCCTTCTGGACACTGCAGGGCCAGGGCACAAATTCCACCAGAGTTTCCAAACTTGGATCACTCATACACAAGCTTCGCCTGCATTGCCAGACTCTTCCATCTCTCACGCTAGTCTCTTTATTTTCAAGTTTTCATTCTGCTGGCTTGCTTTTAATTTAATGTTCCTTGTCATTGAGCAAAGCAGGCCCAAGCATGGCAGTGAACTGGGTTAGGCTGCCATTTGGGACGCTGCGTCCCATGCTGGAGCATGCGGCTTGGTGTTTTCCCTCTGGCCTCTTGGATGCACACTGTGCCATGGGAGGCAGCAGATAACGGCTCTGGTCGTTGGGGGCTTGCGACTCACACGGGAGACCTGGATTGAGTTGCTGGCTTTCAGCTGAGCCCCGGCCCAGCCACAACTATTGTGAACATTTGGAGAGTAAGTCAGTGGATAAGCTTGCTCTCTCCCTCTCTCTCTCTCTCCCTTTCTTTCACTCTCCTGCTCTCTTTATTTTTCAATAAAAAATAAATTACTTTTATTTTTTAAAAGGAAAGCAACTGGAAAACATAGAATCCGAATTGAAGGTTTTCAAGAATATAGCAAGCTTGGGCCCGGCACGGTGGCGCAAGTGGTTAAAGGTCCTCGCCTTGCACGCCCGGGATCCCATATGGGCGCCGGTTCTAATCCCTGCAGCCCCGCTTCCCTTCCAGCTCCCTGCCTGTGGCCCGGGAAAGCAGTTGAGGACGGCCCAAAGCTTTGGGATCCTGCACCCGCGTGGGAGACCCGGAAGAGGCTCCTGGCTTCGAATCGGCATAGTATCGGCCGTTGCGCTCACTTGGGGAGTGAATCATCGGACGGAAGATCTTCCTCTCTGTCTCTCCTCTCTGTATATCCGCCTTTCCAATGAAAAAATAATAAAAATAAATCTTTAAAAAAAAAAAAGAATATAGCAAGCTTATGCTCTATAAAATAAAAGGGAGCCAGGGGCCGCCACCTGTGACACTAGCATCTAATCCAGATGCTCCACTCTGATCCAGCTCCCAGCTAATGCACTGGGAAGCTGCAGCAGATGGCTGTGTGTTTGGGTGCCTGACACCCACGTGTGGGGGGTCTGGATGACGTTCTAGGCTCCTGGCTTTGACCTGGCCCAGCCTTGGCCATTGCAGACATTTGGAGAGTGAACCAGTGGATGGAAGATCTCTCTGTAACAGCCTTTCAAATAAATAAAAATAAATCTAAAAAAAAAAAAAAAAAGCTAAGAGTCACATGCACAAAAATGCTAAGACATATTTAATCAGCTCAATTTAGCTATATTCACAATGTATACTTATTTCAAAACATCATCTTGTACACCATATATTTAAATTTTAAAAGATGGTTACCTGCAGAAGATACCTGGTACCATAACAGAGGACAGAACTAATCAATCAACTACTCCAGCTATATGTTGGCAGCAAAAAACTGGGCAAATGGAAACTCTAAGGTAGACTATGTCAATCAGTGGATTCTGCAGCGACTTCATTGTGTTTGGAATGGCGAGATTGACAGCAATTCATAATTGTTGAACTATCAAAACCACTTGAGCAAGACCCTCAGAGCATGCCCCACATCGGGGTCCTGGGATGGGTGGGAGGCTAGGTGGGGCTTCTCCCTTTATCTCCCCATTTCCTCCAGATACAGAAAAAAAGCTAATGTGGAAATAAAGAAGAAGAGGAAGAAGGAGGAGGAGGAGGAGGTTTTGGGGCCAGTGCAGAGGCTCAACCTGTTAGTGTCAACATTCCATATGGGTGCCACTTTGTGTCCTGGCTATTTCACTTCCATCCAGCTCCCTGCCTGTGGCCTGGGAAAGCAGTTGAGAACAGCTCAAAGCCTTGGGACCCTCACCCGCGTGGGAGACCAGAAGTTCTTGGCTCCTGGCTTCGAATCAGCCCCTCCAGCATGCATATCAGATCTATCAGATGTCTACCATCAAACCGCACATTTCCCACTCCACATCCCTTATTGGACCACTTCCTAGATGTCAATTTCAGCATTTACCAATAGCCTGAAGATAGACATTAGTGTTTATTTTAAGTTACAAAACAATTTCTTTGGTAAAAGATTCATACCATGTGCATTTCTGTGTCATAGTAGAAACCAACTTCGCTTCTTCATCAGTAACAATTAGTAACGGTTAAAACTGGCCCTAACCCTTGCTCGGTGTAACTGAGAAGCTAAGCTAGCCGAAAGCAAAAGAAACTCCCTTTGCTTGCACAGTTTAGAAATGACCTACAGTGTTGGGGCTTTTGCGATCATGCCACAGTGCTACTAGCTAACCCTCTGGCTGCAATGCCAGCAGCCCATATGGGCAACAGTTTGTGTCCCAGCTGTTCAATTTCCCATCCAACTCTCTGATAATGGCCTTGGTTGGAAAGTAGTGAAGGATGGCCCAAGTGCTTGGACCCTGCAGCCATGTGGGAGATCTAGAGAAAGCTCCTGGCTCCCAGCTTCAGATAAGCCCAGTGCTGGTGGTTGCGATTATTTGGGAAGTAAACCAGTGGATGGAGGATCTCCCCTTTCTCTCTCTACAACCTTTTCAAATAATAAATAATATTTAAAAAGGAGAAGAAGAAATGACCTACAGTGTCCATGAGCAAAGAGGCCTGACGGAGCAGATAAGTGCACTTCTACACTCCAGAACAGTCTGTCATCATTAACAACAGGCCTGGCGTGCAACCATTTCCTAGCTGTACTGGAAGAAAGACCGAGGCAGAACAGCATCCCATTCGTGTGTGAGCTGTTTGCACTTGCTTATGAGTAAACAGTTACAGGGGAAGAC